>NC_064861.1:81244502-82444502 GCF_024139225.1 Suncus etruscus | reverse complement strand
ATTAGAACAACAAAAACAGCAACTAAAGCAAAAACTAGATCAGCTAGAACAGCAGCAACTGGAACAGTTAGAAAAACAAAAACTGCAAGAAAAGAAACTAGAACAAAGGCAACTAGAACAAAAACTACAAGAACAGGAACTAGAACAAAAACAACTAGAACAGTTAGAACAACCCAAACAACTAGGACAGCAACTGGAACAGTCAGAGCAACAAAAACTCCTAGAACAGCAACTAGAACGACAGCAACTAGAAAAGTCAGAACAACAAAAACAAGAACAGCTACTAGACCAGATAGAACAACAAAGACAAACAGAACAGCGACTTGAAGAGTTAGAACAACAAAAACGAGAAAAGAAACTAGAAACAAGGCAAGAAGAAATTCAACTAGAGCAAAAGGAACTAGAATGGATAGAACAACAAAGACAAATAGAACAGCGACTTGAAGAGTTAGAACAACAAAAAGGAGAAGAGAAACTAGAACCAAGGCAAGAAGAAAGGCAGCTAGAACAAAAAGAACTAGAATGGATAGAACAACAAAGACAAATAGAACAGCGACTTGAAGAGTTAGAACAACAGAAACGAGAAAAGAAACTAAAAACAAGGCAAGAAGAAATTCAACTAGAACAAAAGGAACTAGAATGGATAGAACAACAAAGACAAATAGAACAGCGATTTGAAGAGTTAGAACAACAAAAACGAGAAGAGAAACTAGAATCAAGGCAAGAAGAAAGGCAGCTAGAACAAAAAGAACTAGAATGGATAGAACAACAAAAACAAATAATACAGAAACTTGAAGAGTTAGAACAACAAAAACAGCAAGAAGAGAAACTAGAACCAAGGCAAGAAGAAAGGCAGCTAGAACAAAAGGAACTAGAATGGATAGAACAACAAAGACAAATAGAACAGAGACTTGAAGGGTTAGAGCAACAAAAACGAGAAGAGAAACTAGAACCAAGGCAAGAAGAAAGGCAGCTAGAACAAAAAGAATTAGAAAGGCTAGAACAACAGAAACAACTAGAGCAGCAGCAAATTGAAGAGTTAAAACAACAAAAACGAGAACAGAAACTAGAAAAAAGGCAAGGAGAAAAGCAACTAGGTCAAAAGGAACTAGAACAGCTACAACAACAAAGGCAACTGGAACAAAAGCACCTTGAAGAGTTAGAACAACTAAAACTACAAAAAGAGCAAGTAGAACAAACGCAACTAGAAAAGCTAGTACAACAAAAACGAGAACAACAGTATCTGGAACAGTTGGAACAACAAAAGCTACAAATAAAGAAACTAGAACAGCTAAAACAACAAAAACAACTAGAACTACAGCAACTGGAACAATTAGAACAAAAACAACAGGAACAGAAACTAGAACAAAAACAACTAGAACAGCTAAAACAAAAACAACTAAAAGAACAGCAACTAGAACACTTAGAACAAATATTACGAGAACAGCAACTAGAACTAAGCCAACTAGAAAAGCTAGAACTAAAACAACTGGAACAGTTAGAACAACAAAAGTTACAAGAACAGCTAGAACACAAACAACTAGAGCAGCAGCAACTGGGAGAGCTAGAACAACAAAAATTACAAGAACAGCAACTAGAACAGCTAGAACAAAAACTACAAGAACAAAAGCAACTGGAACAGTTAAAACAACAAAAACTACAAGAACAGCAACTAGAACAACAAAAACAACTAGAGGAACAGCAACTGGTACATTTAGAACAACAAAAACTAGAACAAAGGCATCTAGAACAGCTAGAACAACGAAAACAACTAGAACAACAGCTGGAGCAACAAAAACAGCTGGAACAGATGCAACTGGAACAACAAAAACAACTAGAGGAACAGCAACTGGAACAGTTAGAACAACAAAAACTAGAACAAAGGCGTCTAGAACAACAAAAACAACTAGAGCAACAAAAACATCTGGAACAGATGCAACTAGAACAACAAGAACAACTAGAGGGACAACAACTGGAGCAGTTAGAACAACAAAAACTAGAACGAAGGCATCTAGAACTGCTAGAACAGCAAAAACAACTAGAAGAAGAACAGCTGGAGCAACAAACACAGCTGGAACAGTTGCAACTGGAAAAACTAAAACAACTAGAGGAACAGCAACAGGAACAGTTAGAACAACTACAACTAGAAGGAAGGCATCTAGAACAACTAGAACAACAAAAACTAGAACAAAAACAGCTAGAGCAACAAAAACAGCTGGAACAGATGCAACTGGAACAACTAAAACGACTAGAGGGACAGCAACTGGAACAACTAGAACAACAAAAACTAGAACAAAGGCATCTAGAACAGCTAGAACAACAACAGCTGGAGCAACAAAAACAGCTGGAACAGATGCAACTGGAACAACAAAAACAACTAGAGGAACAACAACTGGAGCAGTTAGAACAACAGAAACTAGAACAAAGGCATCTAGAACAGCTGAAACAACAAAAACAACTAGAACAACAACTACTGGAGCAACAAAAACAGCTGGAACAGATGCAACTAGAACAACTAGAGGAACAGCAATTGGAACAGTTAGAACAACAAAAACTAGAACGAAGGCATCTAGAACTGCTGGAACAACAAAAACAACTAGAACAACAGCTGGAGCAACAAAAACAGCTGAAACAGATGCAACTGGAACAACTAAAACAACTAAAGGAACAGCAAGTGGGACAGTTAGAACAACCACAACTAGAACAAAAGCATCTAGAACAGCTGGAACAACAAAAACAACTAGAACAACAGCTGGAGCAACAAAAACAGCTGGAACAGATGCAACTGGAACAACAAAAACAACTAGAACAGCAACTGGAACAGTTAGAACAAGAACTAGAACGAAGGCATCTAGAACATCTAGGACAACAAAAACAATTAGAACAACAAAAACTGCTGGTACAGATGCAACTGGAACAACTAAAACAGCTAGAGGAACAGCAACTGGAACAGTTAGAACAAAGGCGTCTAGAACAGCTGGAACAACAAAAGCAACTAGAACAACAAGAGCTAGATCAACGAAAACAGCTGGAACAGATGCAACTGGAACAACTAAAACAACTAGAGGAACAGAAACTGGAACAGTTGGAACAACAAAAACTAGAACAAAGGCATCTAGAACAGCTGGAACAACAAAAACAACTAGAACAACAACAGCTGGAGAAACAAAAACAGCTGGAACAGATGCAACTGGAACAACAAAAACAACTAGATCAAGAACAACTGGAACAAAAAGAAATACAACAAAAGCAGTTGAAAGAACGAGAACATCTAGAACAAAAACAAGAGCAATTAGAACAACAACATCAACAAGAACAAGAGAGAGAGCAAATAGAAGAAAAACAGCTAGAACAAAAACTAGAACAGGCACAAAAACAAGAACAAAGACAACTAGAAAAACTAAAACTAAAACATCTCAAAGAACGAAAACAATTAGAGCAAAAGCATTTAGAGAAACAAAAACAACTAGAACAGAAACATCTAGAACAACAAAAGCAACTAGAACAACAAAAACAACTAGAACAAAAACAAATAGAACAAGAACAAAAACAACTAAAACAAGAACAAAAACAACTAGAACAAAAACAACTAGAAAAACAAAAACAACTAGAGAAAAAACATCTAGAAAAACAAAAACAACTAGAAGAAAATCAATTTCAAGAACAAAAACAATTACAACTAAACAAAACACTAGAACAAGAACAAAAGCAACTAGAACAAGAGCAGCTAGACCAAAAGCAACTAGAAGAACAAAAGCAACTAGAACAAAAACAATTAAATGAACAAAAACATCTACAACAAAAGCAACTGGAACAATTCAGACAACTAGAACAAAAACAACTACAACAACAAAATCAACTAGAACAAAAATCACTAGAACAAGAAGAAAAACAACTAGAAGAACAAAAATATCTAGATCAAAGGCAATTTGTAGAACAAGGACAATTAGAGCAAAAGAAACTGGAAGAGAAAAGACAACTAATACAGGAACAACTAGAAGAACAAAAAGAACTAGAAGAAAGAATACTAGAACAAAAACAACAGGATGAACGAAAACAGCTAGAACAAAAGCAACTTGAAGAACAAAAAGAACTAAAAAAACAAAAACCACTAGAACAAGAACAACAAAAGCAACTAGAACACAAACATCTGGAAGAACGAAGACAACTAGGACAACAGCAACTAGAAGAACAAAAACTACTAGAAAAAATGCTAAAAAACCAGAAGCAACTAGAAGAACAAAAACAACTAGCAGAAGAACAGAAGCAACTGGAACAACAAAAACAATTAGAACAGAAACAACTAGAAAAACGTAAAGAGCTAGAACAAAAACAACTAGAACTACACAAGAAAATAAAGCAAAAACTCTTAGAGCAACAAAAAGAACCGGAACAAAAACAAATAGAACAAAGTCAACTAGAAAGAAGACAAGTAGAGGAGCAAAACAAACTAGAAAAACAATTAGAACAGGAAAAACTAGAAGAACAAAAGCAAATAGAAAAACAAGAACAGCAACTACTTGAACAAAAAGAGCCAGAAAAACAAAAACTCCTAGAAGAAAAACAACTAGAAGAAAAACTATTAGAACAACAAAAACAGCTAGAAAAACAAAAACACCTAGAAGAAAAACAATTAGAACCAAAACAGCTAGGAAAACAAAAACACCTAGAGGAAAAACCATTAGAACAACAAAAACAGCTTGAGAAACAAAAACTAGAACTAAAACATCTAGAAGAAAAACTAGAACAAAAACAGCTAGAAAAACAAAAACACTTAGAAGAAAAACAACTCGAACAACAAATCTATCTAGAAAAACTGTCTCAACCAAAACATTTAGAACAAAAACAACTAGAAGAAAAAATACATGAACTAGGGAAAAAACTAGAACAGAAACAAGTAGAACAAAAACAACTAGAACAAAAGCAGTTAAAACAAAGACAATTGGAACAAAAACAACTGGAAGAAAGAAAACAACTGGAAGATCAACTGAAACAACTAGAACAGCAAAAACAACAGGAAAAAATACAAGGACAAGAAGAAATACAACAGGAAGATATACAAGAGTACAAAGAAATACAAACACAAGAAGAACAAGAACTTGAACAAGAGCAAGAACAGGTAGCAAAACAAGAGGAAGAAGAAGGTATAGAAGAACAATTACAAAAAGAAAAACAAAGACAAGAAGAGGACGTGAAGAAAGAGATATGGGTTAAGAAAGATCATGAACAGATTCAGGAGGAAAGGAAAAAAGCCAAATCTCTAAGAAAACATGCCCAAGAAAAGAGGAAACTTGCACAAGAGGAGGAGAAGTTAGCAAAAGAAGAAAGAAAACTTGCTGAAGAAGAGAGAAAATTGGCTGAAGAAGAGTGGAAATTGGCTCAAAGAGACAGGACAGTCACTCAGTCAGAGACCATGCTTTTTCAAGAGGAGGAAAAGCTTGCCTATGAAGAAGAAATTTTAAGTCAGAAAGCAGAGAATTTGGCCCAGAAAAGGCAGGAATTGGCTAAAAAACTGGAGGCATTGGCTGAAGAAAAAGAAAAGATAGGATATAAGGAAGAAAAATTGGCTCAAGTGCAACTTTTATTGGTTGATAAAGTGGAAAAACTGACCCAGAGGGACCACGAGCTGAATGATAAAGAACGGGAACTAAGAGGTGAGTTGGATGAACTAGTATGGGAAGAAGAGGAACTTGTGTGTAAGGTAGAGAAACTGAACCAGAAAATATATGAACTTAATGTGGAAGAAGAGGAATTGGCTCAAAAAGAGAAGACACTGATCTTGCAAAAGGAGAAATTGGTTGGAGAAGAAAAAAAGCTAGCCTTGGAAGAACTGCTGATCCAGGAAGAGCTTGCCAACAGAATGGAAAGGCTACCTGAGGAACAGGAAACAATGGCCAAGAAAAGGGAGATATTGATGGATAAAAAGCAAGACCTGGACAAGGAAATGAAACAACTGGACCAAAACAAGGAGACAATCATACAGCAAAAAGATATTCTGTCTCAAAAAAAGAACACTGTAGTTTTTGAAAAAGAGAAAGCGGTTCAGGAGAGGGAGAAATTGACTAAAAAGGAAAAGTATTTAGATCAGTATAAATTAAACTTCAGCCACCAAAGAAATATATTAGACCAAGTAAGAGAGAAAATTGATATGTGGAAGGAAAAAATGATTGAACTACAAAATAAGTTGATGGAGGATGAGGAGACACTTATACAGAAGGCAGTAAAACTGGCTATTCGTGAGAATAAACTATATGAACGTGAGCAGACACTAGCTACAAAACTGCAGAAAATTGCACAGGACAAAATTAAATTAGCTGCAGAGAAAACAGTAAGATTTCAAGGATGGAAATTGATCAAAGAAAGGTGGAATCTGGCCAAAGAAGAAAATATACTGGCCACGGAGATTAAGAAACTGGCCTTGGAGAAGGAAAAACTGGCTTACAACAAACAAGTTTTATCCCAGAGAGAGCCTGAAACAACCTTAATACACAGAAAATCAATTGAGACTGAATTAGAACTAGCCAAGAGGAAACTGTCGCTAGAGGAGAAGATACTATTATTTGAAGACAGGATGCTGGCCAAAGAGAAAAAGGACATAGTCAAGGAAGAAATGAAATGTACTAGGGGAACTAGAATTCATGTTCAGGAAAAAAGGAAATTAGAGAAATTAATGATAACATTTGATAAAGGTCAGGGTATTTTCCAGGAACCAGAAGTGAGCCACAAAACTTTAAAAGCACTTCAAAATCTCGTCAAACAAGAAACGAAAATAACCAAGGAGAAAACTGAGTTAACAAAGAGGGTGAGAACACTCTTACTCAAGGAAAGTAAACTGGACCAAAAACAAAATATACTTGATGATAAAGATTGGGATTCAGATGAGCAATTAGAAATAACCAAAGGTGAAAAAAATCTGGCAAAAAAGCAGAGAAAACTGGTTGAGGAAATGATAAAAATAATAAAGTCAGAGGAAAGATTACGTGAAGAAGAAAGCAAATTAGCCAAAAAGAGAAGATCTATCCTTGAGGAAGAGGAATTGAAGGAAGAGGAAGAGGAGGAGGAAGAAGAAGAAGAAGAAGAAGAAGAAGAAGAAGAAGAAGAAGAAGAAGAAGAAGAAGAAGAGGGGAAAGAAGAAGAAGAGTGGAAAGAAGAAATTCCATTTCTTAAACAAAAATTGAGAAAAAGCAAAAAGCTAAAGGGAGTTGATTTGTCACAGACAGACTTTCCCAGTCAAGTGGGTGAAGTGGAAAAAGAAGAGACATTTTCTAAAGAAATGGTAAGTCTGTTAGATAAAATGGGTCAAGAAAGTAGGTCTGTGGTGGAGAAAGAAGTGGGAGAGATAAAAAAAAGTAAGATAATGGAGGAGGAAGATGATAAGAAAAAGAAAAGAAAGAAAAAAAGGGAAGACAAAAGACTGGAGAAGGAAGAAGTAATGGAGATGAGAAAGAAAGCAGAGGTAGAAGAGGAGGAAGCAAAGAAAGAGAAAAAGAAGGGAAAGGTAGAGGAAGGGGAAGAGAAGGGAGAGAGAAAGGAAAAGAGAGAAAAAAGAGGGAGAGAGAAGGAAGATGGAATGGTTAAGAAAAAGGAGACAAAAATGGTAGAAGAGGAGGAGGAGGGAGAGGAAGAGGGGGAGGAAAGAATGACAGTTGAGGAGGAAGAGGAAGAAGAGGAGGAAGAAGAGGATAAAGCAAAGGAAGAGAGAAAAAAGAGAAAGGTATATGAGGGTGAAGAGAAAGAGAGAAAGGGAAAAAGAGAGAAAAGAGGGAGAAAAAAGGAAGAGGGAAAGGAAAGAAAAAGAGTTGAAGAAGAGGAGGAAGAAGAGGAAGAGGAGGAAGAGGAAGCAAAGGAAGAAATAAAGAGAAAAGCAGAGAAAGGAGAAGAGACAAAAGAGAGAAAAGGAAAAAGAGAGAAAGAAGGAAGAGAGATGGAAGAGGGAATAGTTAAAAAGAAGACAAAAAAGTTAAAGGAGAGAGAAAAGGAAGACAAGGAAAGAAAGACAACTGAGGAAGAGGAGGAAGAAGAGGTGGAAGCAAAGGAAGAGAGAAAGATGGAGGAAGGGAAAGAGAAGAAAGAGAGAAAGGGAAAGAGAGAGAAAGGAGGAAGTGAGGAAGAAGAGGAAAAGGAAAAAAAGACAGATGAGGAAGAGGAGAACGAAGAGGAAGCAAAGGTGGAGAAAAAGAAGAGGAAGGTAGAGGAGGGGAAAGAGAAGGAAGAGAGAAAGGGAAAGAGAGAGAAAAGAGGGAGAGAGAAGGAAGAAAGAATGGTTAAGGAAAAAATGACAAAAAAGGTGGAAGAGGAGGAGAGAGAGAAGGAAAAAGGAAAGGAAAGAAAGAAAGTTGAGGAAGAGGCTGAGGAAGAGGAGGAAGAAGAGGTGGAGGAAGAGGAAGCAAAGGAAGAGAGAAAGAAGAGAGAGTTAGAAGGGGAAGAGAAGGAAGAGAGAAAGGGAAAGAGAGAGAAAAGAGGGAGGAGAGAGAAGGAAGAGGGAATGGTTAAGAAAAAAATGACAAAAAAGGTGGAAGAGGAGGAGGGAGAGAAGGAAGAAGGAAAGAAAAGAAAGACAGTTGAGGAAGAGGAAGAGGCTGAGGAAGAAGAGGAGGAAGAGGAAGCAAAGGAAGAGAGAAAGAAGAGAGAGTTAGAGGAAGGGAAAGAAAAGGAAGAGAGAAAGGGAAAGAGAGAGAAAAGAGGGAGAGAGAAGGAAGAGGGAATGGTTAAGAAAAAGAAGACAAAAAAGGTGGAGGAGGGGGTAGAGAAGGAAGAGGAAAAGGGAAGAAAGATGGTTGAGGAGGAAGAGGCTGAGGAAGAAGAGGAGGAGGAAGAGGAGGAAGCAAAGGAAGAGAGAAAGAAGATAAAGGTAGAGGAAGGGAAAGGGAAGGAAGAGAGAAAGCGGAGAGGGAGAGAGAAGGAAGAAGGAATAGTTAAGAAAAAGAAGACAAAAAAGGTGGAGGAGGGAGGAGAGAAGGAAGAGGAAAAGGAAAGAAAGGCAGTTGAGGAGGAAGAGGCTGAGGAAGAGGAGGAGGAAGAGGAGGAGGAAGAAGAGGAAGCAAAGGAAGAGAGAAAGAGGATTAAGGTAGAGGAAGGGAAAGAGAAGGAAGAAAGAAAGGGAAAGAGAGAGCAAAGAGGGAGAGAGAAGGAAGAGGGAATGGCTAAGAAAAAGAAGACAAAAAAGGTGGAGGAAGGGAGAGAGAAGGAAGAGGGAAAGGATAGAAAGGCAGTTGAGGAAGAGGCTGAGGAAGAGGAGGAAGAAGAGGAAGCAAAGGAAGAGAGAAAGATGTTTAAGGTAGAGGAAGGGAAAGAAAAGGAAGAAAGAAAGGGAAAGACAGAGAAAAGAGGGAGAGAGAAGGAAGAGGGAATAGCTAAGAAAAAGAAGACAAAAAAGGTGGAGGAGGGGAGAGAGAAGGAAGAGGGAAAGGAAAGAAAGGCAGTTGAAGAGGCTGAGGAAGAGGAGGAGGAAGAAGAAGAGGAAGCAAAGGAAGAGAGAAAGAGGATTAAGGTAGAGGAAGGGAAAGAGAAGGAAGAAAGAAAAGGAAAGAGAGAGCAAAGAGGGAGAGAGAAGGAAGAGAGAATTGCTAAGAAAAAGAAGACAAAAAAGGAGGAGGGGGTAGAGAAGGAAGAGGAAAAGGAAAGAAAGGCAGTTGAGGAGGAAGAGGCTGAGGAAGAGGAGGAGGAAGAAGAGGAAGCAAAGGAAGAGAGAAAGAGGATTAAGGTAGAGGAAGGGAAAGAGAAGGAAGAAAGAAAGGGAAAGAGAGAGCAAAGAGGGAGAGAGAAGGAAGAGGAAATGGCTAAGAAAAAGAAGACAAAAAAGGTGGAGGAAGGGAGAGAGAAGGAAGAGGGAAAGGAAAGAAAGGCAGTTGAGGAGGAAGAGGGTGAGGAAGAAGAGGAAAGCCTAAGTGAGAAAGAGGAGGGAATTTCACTGGAAGAAGCAGTGGTAGACAAGGCAGAAACAATGTTGGTAAAAGCAAAACGATTTAAATTGCAAAAAAGAAAGGACTTAAGAGGAAGAGGAAGAGTTCCTTCAATGGAACAAATAACCCCAAGGATCAAAGATATAAAACTGGGTATTCTGCAAAGTAAAACCGAGAAACCAATTTCAGTATCTTTGGGAAGAGCAGAGAAGTCAGAGTTAGAATCCTTAAAAGAAATAATCCAGAAAGATATAGCCAAAGGGTACTTACCCAGGATACTTCAATGGACAAAGTCTATGGAAAAACAAGATCTGTTCGATGAATATAAGCCCATACTTCTACCAGATTTAGATAGAATTTTGGAGTCCCAAGAATTGGATGTAACGACGCCATTTATAACCCATATATTAATGAAAACCATGAAAGCTCAGAAACTTAAAGGCAAACCTCTAGGGAACAAGTGGCAGTGGATTTTGCAGCGTCGTCCATCTCTTAGAGAACAGTTACCTAAGGGTAAGAGACACGTGCCCCAAATCCTGCCTGAGGAAATATTTACAGAGGAGGTCACCCTGTCAGATGAAAAGTGGATGCACCATATTCTGGAACAGATGAAAACAGGAGAACAACTTTCCAGGGATAATTTCCACAGACTGTGCCAACTTCTCAAAAACTTCATCTCAAAGGGAAATTTAGAAGAGATGCATATGTCTCTACTTGAAGCTATTGTGCACTATCACAGACAGGTCCTGGAACCACATGACACAGGCATAAAGCCCAGGTCAGAACTTAAGACAGGTCTGAAATACCTGAGAGTGCTCCCTCCTATAAAAGGAAAGGAAAAGGAAAGTTGGCCAGAGCCTTCAGCTGTTCCCACGTTAAAGCCCTCCTTAGGTCCCAAAAGGAATCTGAACACAAAGGATAAAAATTGGCAGATTTTAGAAGAGCCTTACAGGAGCACACGGGCAGAGCAGGTATCCAATACTCTCAGGGAGATGGAGATGAAATATTTTTATCCTTCTACAAGCAAGGTTATGACAGATGTCCACGCCTCTGTGACCCAGCAAACTTTAGCACTAACGTTTCAAAAGGATTTCTGGACTTCTAAAGCCGGGAAAGAATTTACCAAACTACCTAAACTGGAGAAGAAAGCACAGCCCATCTCTGAAAAAAAAGAAGAGATGCCACCATGGGAGACATTTGTTGCACTGTATTATGTTTTGCGGAAGTTGCAGGCACGATATGCAAAAGACAGAGCTGCTTGGATGGAACAGTTCTACCATATCATGGACCTGTACCAAATTAAGTCCCCACAAATCCAGCGGCTGCTACAGGAGTTGCTACTGACGGAAGAGCCTCAATCCCATGAGATTATCAACAGAGAGGCCCTGAAGGCCATGGATTTAGTTCCCGGGGAGCGTCTGTTCTACCAATTGTCTGTTGATAGCTATCCTGCCTCTTATGGTCCTCTGAAGTTTCAGGAGGTGGTCTCACTCCCGGAGCAGAATAATGTACATTCCATCCTCCCCATGGGCATTGCCCACTATGGGATATTAGAACTTGCCTGGAAGAGCCTGCCCCAAGCTGATAGTCACCTCACCAAAAAAATGCCCCACATTGGTGCTAATACTCTTTAATTCACATTCTTTGTGTTCTCACCTGGAGAAATGCCTGGACACCAGAAATCTAGATCTTTATCTTAAAATCCACAGTGAGGTAAGACCAAGTCAAAATGATTTCCACATCTATTCCAGAAACCAGCTTCTATCAGAGGAATAAAGAGAAAGTTTTCAGAAGAAGCGTGATCTGTCTTTTTTCCTCTATGTTGGTTCTTCAGAAAAGAGAGCAGGATAGGATCCAGAACTATAGCACAGCAGGTAGGTTGTTTGCCTTGCATGCAACCAACCTAGGTTCAATCCCCGGCATCCCATATGGTCCCACAAGCTTGCCAAGAGCAATTTCTGAGTACAGAACCAAGAATAATCCTGAGCGCCATCCGGTGTGCCCCCACAAAGATAGCAGGAGATACCAGATACATATGCCCCCCCCATGGGAAAATTTAGCAACTAGTGGTGCTCAGTCCCTGGAGATCTTGAGACAAAATAATCTGCCTTTTTCCACTTCCTTCTCTAAAGACTATGGGAAGGAAAGTACCTGATTAAAAAATGTATTTTCACATTAAGTTTTGCTTTTTTTTTTTTGGGGGGGGGGGAAATCACCTGGTGATGCTTCCAGCTTACTCCTGGCTTTGCACTTAGGGATCACTCCTGGCAGGGCTTGAGGACCATATGCAGTGCCAGGGATCAAACCTGGGTCGACCACATGCAAAACAAGTGCCCTGTTTTTATATTTTAAATACTAGCACTTTAGCCCTCTTTTTTTTTTTTTTTTGGTTTTGTTTTGTTTTTGTTTTTGTTTCTGGGCCACACTTGGCGGTGCTCAGGGGTTACTCCTGGCTGTCTGCTCAGAAATAGCTCCTGGCAGGCACAGGGGACCATATGGGACACCGGGATTCGAACCAACCACCTTTGGTCCTGGATCGGCTGCTTGCAAGGCTAACGCCGCTGTGCTATCTCTCCAGGCCCTTTAGCCCTCTTTTTGACATTAATAAAAAGGCATTGTTAGGCTGGAGAGAAAGTACAGCAGGTCAAGTATTTACATTGCATGCAGTTGACTCAGATTTGATCCCCAGCATCCCATATGGTGCCCTAAGCACTGCTAGGAGTGATTCCTGAGTGCAGAGCCAGGAGTAAGTCTTGAGCATTCTGCCTCCTCACCAAAAAAGCTTTGCACATGTTGCCTACCTAAGTCATTTCCCATTCTTCATTGCAAACTCCCCTTAGTAGTTGTTCTCTCTTTTGCCATTGGGGGGGGGGGCTATCAAAGATATAGAGTAAGAGAATATCTGGAAGTGGAACAAGAGTCCTGTAGTTGGACTCACATCACATTACAGATCCTACCAATAGAAAGGATTAAGGCTACTAGAATTAACTCTATAACCATAAAAATATTAACAAATTTCTTGAAAAATCCAGAAGGGCAAGAGAAAACTAATTCATTTTCTAAAATGTCAGTGTGTCCTATAGGTAAAAAAAAAGGGGGAGGGAGGCAGAGAGATAGCATGGAGGTAGAGCGTTTGCCTTGCATGCAGAAGGATGGTGGTTCGAATCCCAGCATCCCATATGGTCCCCTGAGCCTGCCAGGAGTGATTTATGAGCATTGAGTCAGGAGTAATCCCTGAGTACTGCCAGGTGTGACCCCAAAAACCAAAAAACAAAAAAAAAAGTGACAAAAACTAAATACCAATAGACCTAGTATAATAAAAGTCCTAGAGTCAGGAAATCTATGGATGACTCTTTTTATCTTTTTTCTTTTGGGGGGGTTACATTCAGCAGCACTCAGGGGGTTCCTCCTGGCTCTATGCTCAGAAATCACTCCTGGCAGGCTTGGGGGACCATATGGGATGCCAGGATTCGAACCACTGACCACCTGTATGCAAGGCAAATGCCTTACCTCCAGCCCCCTATGGATGACTTTTTAGGGAGCTTTAAAACCTAGGTTCCTTGACACGATTGAGATATTTGCTGTAATAAACAACCGGATAAATTATATTGTGTGCGCTAGGGAACAGGTTCTGGGGGTAAATGGGTAACTTGGGACATTGGTAGCGGGAAGATCACACTGATGGTAGGATGGTGCCGGAATATTAAATATCTGAAATGACTATTATGAACAACTTTGTAAGTCAGTGTTTAAATACATTTTCAAACAAACAAAAATTACACAGGAGGGTGCTAGAAGTGATAGTGTATAGTAGGCATGGCAATAACCTTGATCTGAGTTTCCTTCCTAGCATGCCATATAGAACACTGCCAGGAGTGATCCCAGAGCACAGAACGAGGAGTAAGTTCTGAGCACCATTGCATGTAGCCCCAAAACAAACCAAAAAGCAGAGTCAACAGTTTGAAAGTAGAGAGATAGTACAGCAGGGAAGATACTTGCCTTGCATATGGTTAACTAGGTTTGATTCCCAAAATCCCATCTGGTTGCCTGAGTCCATCAGGAGTTATCCCTGAACACAGCCAGGCTTAGTCTAAAAACCTGAAAAATAAAACAATTCCTTTCACCACTTCTTATTCCACTTCAAAATAGGAAAGGCCAGGGAGATAGCTCAAAGGAGTGGAGAAGGTACTGAATTAGATTGCAGGTATAATATACCCCTCAGTACTGCTGGCTGCAGTTCTGGTAATCCCTGAACAACACCGGGTTGGCCCCGATGGCCCTAGCTCACCTGAGTTCAAACAGTACTGCACTGCAAGGCTCTGTTAGTCAGGGCTACAAATCAGTTAATCAGTCCATCAGGGCTACTAAGCAAGGTCAAAAATCATTGAAAGGGAATGGGAGGGGAGTGGAGGGGAGTGGCTAAAATGATATTTAAATGTCAATACTACCCAAAGCAATGAATACATTTTTGTTTTATTTGTTTTTTGTTTAGTTTTGTTTTTGGGTCACACCCGGCAGCGCTCAGGGATTATTCCTGGCTCTGTGTTCAGAAATTGCTCCTGGCAGGCTCAGGGGACCATATCAGATGCCAGGATTTGAACCACCGTCCTTCTGCATGCAAGGCAAACACCTGACCTCCATGCTATCTCTCCGGCCCCAAGCAATGAATAAATTCTATGCAATCACTACCATACTCTTTTTTTTTTTGGTTTTTGGGCCACACCCGGTGACGCTCAGGGGTTACTCCTGGCTATGCGCTCAGAAGTCGCTCCTGGCTTGGGGGACCATGTGGGACGCCGGGGGATCGAACCGCGGTCCGTCCTAGGCTAGCGCAGGCAAGGCAGGCACCTTACCTCTAGCGCCACCGCCCGGCCCCTACCATACTCTTAATGACTGGATAGAGGAATAGAAAAATCATATCCAAAATGAATAAAGAATCTTCAGGGAAACCAAAAAGAATAATAACCTTGTCAACAAAAAGTGGAAGATTCATACTTTTCAATTTCAAAATTCACTGTAAAGCTAAAGCAATAAAGACAATATGGTTGTTGGCATAAAGTACACCTATAAAATCAGTGGAATAAACTAGCAATCAGAAACAAGGCTTCACGTGTATATATGGTTAACCTATTTTTGTAGTGTTTCTTGGGACCACATCCAGCAGTGCTAGGGGATCAAACCCTGTCCTCCAGCATGAAAAGGATGTGTTTTAGTCTTTTATATTTCCCTTTGACCCCTTCAAATTTGTTTGTTGTTTGAGCCATGCCCAGTTATGCTCAGGGTCTATTTCTGGTTCTGTGCCCTTGGTAGGTAGTACTCAAGGGATCATGCAGTACCTGGTCTCACACAGGGAAAGCATGTATTCAACTCAAATCATCTCTCTGAACCCCATATTTAAGTAATTTTTACCAGGTTATGCTGTCAAGACCACTCGATAAAAAAAAGGTGGTGTTTTTTATTTTTATTTTTATTTTTTGCTTTTGGACCATATCTGGCAGCACTCACAAGTTACTCATATCTCTGCATTCAAAAATTACTCCTGGCAGGGTTGGGAGAACATATGAGATTCTGGGAATTAAATCCGAGACAGCAATGTGCAAAGCAAATGCCTTATCCGCTGTGTTATTGCTCTGGCCCAGAACAAAAAAAAAATTTTTTTTGTTTTTGGGCCACACCCAGAGCTCTGAGGTCAGAAGCCTCTCCTGGCAGGCTCAGGGGACTGTATGGGATGCTGGAGATTGAACCCAGGTTGGTCCCAGGTCGGCTGTGTGCAAAGCAAACACCCTACCACTGTGCCATCACTCCAGCCCCAAGAAAGAACAATTTTTAATGATGCTGGGGAAACTGATATCCACATACAAAAGAATGAAGTTAGGGGGCCCGAGAGATAACACAGCAGTAGGGCATTTGTGTTGCACTCAGCTGACCCTTGACAGACCTGGGTTTGATTCTCAGCATCCTATATGGTCGCCCGAGCCTGTCAGGAGCAATATCTGGACGCAGAGTCAGAAGTAACCCCTGAGGGCCTCTGCTGCGTGTAGTCCAAAAACCAAAAACCAAAAACCAAAAAAAAAAAAAAAAAGCCAGAATGAAGTTAGGTCCTTATTTGATACTATAAGCAAAACAATTTAAAATAGATCAGACCAGGGGCCGGAGCAATAGCACAGTGGTAGGGCGATTGCCTTGTATGCAGATGACTCCTGGTGTTCCATAAGGTCCCCCAATTTTTATTTTTGTTTTTTGGGTCACAGCCGGCAGCGCTCAAGGGTTACTCCTCACTCTACACTCAGAAATCGCTCCTGGCAGGCTCGGGGGACCATATGGGACGCCGGGATTTGAACCACCGTTCTTCTGCATGCAAGGCAAATGCCTTATCTCCATACTATCCCTCTGGCCCAGGTCCCCCATTTCTGAGTGCAGAGCCTAGTGACCCCTAAGTGTCACCGGGTGTGGTCCAAAAACCAAAGACCAAAAAAAAAAAAATCAGACCAAAAAAGAGAAACTAAAAATTAAACTATTAGCATAAGACAGGATAAAAAACAATGATTTCGGGGCCGGAGAGATAGCATGGAGGTAAGGCGTTTGCCTTTCATGCAGGAGGTCATCGGTTCGAATTCCGGCGCCCCATATGGTCCCCCGTGCCTGCCAGGAGCAATTTCTGAGCCTGGAGCCAGGAATAACCCCTGAGCACTGCCGGGTGTGACCCAAAAACCACAAAAAAAAAAAAAAAAAAAAAAAAAAAAACAATGATTTCTTTTTTTTTTTTTTTTTTTGGTTTTTGGGCCACACGCGGCATTGCTCAGGGGTTACTCCTGGCTGTCTGCTCAGAAATAGCTCCTGGCAGGCACGGGGGACCATATGGGACACCGGGATTCGAACCAACCACCTTTGGTTCTGGATCGGCTGCTTGCAAGGCAAACGCCGCTGTGCTATCTCTCCGGGCCCACAATGATTTCTTTTATTGTTTTTTTGTTTTTTTTTTTTTTGGAGGGGGGAGGGAGGAGCATAGATGCTACAATGGGGTTGCTCTCAATTCAGTGCTTGGGCAATCATATAGTGCCAGGGATAGAATCTAAACCTTCTGTATCGAATGCATAAATTCCAGCTCATTGATCTATCTGGCAACGATTTATTTAATATGACATCAAAAGTACAAGAAAGAACCAAACCTTCCTCCCTCCCTTCCTTCCTTCCTTTCTTCCAAAATAAAAGCATAGGAAAAACTAAAAAAGACTATTTCTTTTAAATTAGGGGCCAGCGTGATAGTACAGTGGAAAGGGTTCTTGCTTTGCATGTAGCTGACCTGAGTTTTATCCCTGCCACCCCCAAAACAATCCAAGAGTAATTCTTGAGCAAAGAACCAGGAGTAATCCCTGAGCACCACCAGTTGTGGCCCCCATCGTTTAAAAATTACGTATATTGGGGCTGGAGAAAGAGCACAGCGGTGCCTTACACGAAGCATATTCAGGACAGATGGTGGTTCGAATCCTGGCATCCCATATCGTCCCCGTGTTGCCTGCCAGGAGCACCTTCTGAGCACAGAACCAGTAGTAACCCCTGAGCACTGCTGGGTGTGACCCAAACACCAAAAAAAAGGGGGTCAGAGAGATAAGCATGGAGGTAAGGCGTTTGCCTCACATGCCGAAGGACAGTGGTTCCAATCCCCGGCATCCCATATGGTCCCCCCTGCCTGCCAGGAGCGATTTCTGAGCGTACAGCCAGGAGTAACCCCTGAGTGCTGCCAGGTGTGACCCCAAAACCAACAACAACAACAACAACAACAAAAAATCATGTATATCAACAAAGTTTTATTTGCAAATAAAACTATTTGCAAATCATACTTGGGATTCATATCCAGAATTAATTTTATTTCATTTCACTTAATTTTGAGGTTTTGGGTCATACCCAATAGTGCTCAGACCTTACACCTAATTCTGTGCTCAGAGATCTCTCATGGTGGTGTGTGGAGGACCATATAGGACACTAAGAATTGAACCTGGATCGGCTGCATACAAGGCAAGAAGCCCTACATTCTATACTCTTTCTCCAGTCCCAGTATCCAGAATTTCTTTCTTTATTGGCTCATTTCCTGTCCGAGCTTGGCATTTCTGGGGTCTGCAATGAGGTTCTCTCAGAGTTGGGTGAAAAGGAAAGGGCATGATTGCTTCAGTTCAGAGGCATGCTTCCAGCCAGCACTGTCCAGAAGTTGTCTCTAGCAAGCCCAGAGGAAGAAGCTATAATAGGCTGTTTCCAGTGGCTGCCAGGCCTGCTCCTGGTCTTGCTTAGGGCTGCTGAGGATTGGAGACAGAATTAGAATCAGGGTTGGAGACAACTTCACTTTTTTTTTTTGGTAGTTAAAGCTATAGTCCTCTTTTTTTTTCTTTTTCTTTCTTATTTAAACACCATAGTTTACAACAGGGATCTCAAACTCGCGGCCCTCGGGCCGTTTGCGGCCCTCCGTACAACATTTTGTGGCCCGCAGCTGGCCTTCAAATATCGCAGTATTCGCGATTATTCACTTACCAAATAATCGCAATAAAAATTGCATTAGTAAGAAAAAAATCACATGGGCCCGGAGAGATAGCACAGCGTTGTTTGCCCTTGCAAGCAGCTGATCCAGGACCAAAGGTGGTTGGTTCGAATCCCGGTGTCCCATATGGTCCCCCGTGCCTGCCAGGAGCTATTTCTGAGCAGACAGCCAGGAGTCACCCCTGAGCACCGCCGGGTGTGGCCCAAAAACCAAAAAAAAAAAAAAAAAAAAAAATCACATTAAACATTCGCATACCCCAAGCAGTTCCGTAAGAGGTATGCAAACGTTTAATGTGATTTTTTTGCGATTTTTTTTCTTACTAATGCGATTTTTTTTTTTTTTTGGTTTTTTGGTTTTTGGGCCACACCCGGCAGTGCTCAGGGGTTACTCCTGGCTGTCTGCTCAGAAATAGCTCCTGGCAGGCATGGGGGACCATATGGGACACCGGGATTCGAACCAACCACCTTTGGTCCTGGATCGGCTGCTTGTAAGGCAAACACTGCTGTGCTATCTCTCCGGGCCCTAATGCAATTTTTTTTATTGCGAATATTTGGTAAGCGAAATCCCTTATGTGACCCTGCCTCACCCCGACTTTGTCTCCTGCAATCCCCAGGTAAATTGAGTTTGAGACCCCTGGTTTACAAGATTTTTCATAATACATCTGTGGGTGTGTGTGTGTGTGTGTGTGTGTGTGTGTGTGTGTGTGTGTGTGTGTGTGTGTGTGTGGTTTTTGGGTTACACCCGGCAGTGCTCAGGGGAAACTCCTGGCTCTATGCTCAGAAATTGCTCCTGGCAGGCAGAGGGGACCATATGGGAAGCCGGATTCGAACTGATGACCTTTTGCATGAAAGGCAAACGCCTTACCTCCATGCTGTCTCTCCGGCCCCCTGTGGGTTTTTTTTAAGTGTTACAAGGATGTTCATGATTTGAATTTCAGCCATAGAGTGTACAACATCCCTCACCACCAATACCCCCAATTTCCCTCCTGTCCTCCCTGCTGCCCTCTCCTCTGCCTGCTTCTGTGGCATATTCTCTGTGTGTTTTTTTCCCCCCACTTTCTCTATCTCTGATTTTCCCTGTCTCTCTCTTTTCTTTTTCTCTTCTTTTTTTTATGCATGTGGTTCTATTTTTTTTGTTTTGTTTTGTTTTTGGGCCACACCCGGTGACGCTCAGGGGTTACTCCTGGCTATGCGCTCAGAAGTCGCTCCTGGCGTGGGGGACCATCTGGGAAACCGGGGGATCGAACTGCGGTCCATCCAAGGCTAGCGCAGGCAAAGCAGGCACCTTACCTCTAGCGCCACCGCCCAGCTCCATGGTTCTATTTTTTTTCAAGTTGCTCATATCTAGTATTATTTTGACTAATCGAAACAGATGTACATTGTAATTTCTGAAAATGTTCAAAACTTAGAGTACATTTATTATAAATTACTTGTTACATAGTAATGAAAAACAATATCAAAAGTAAATAATTCATTGATATTTGTTTATATGGATTCTATATTTATATATATGAATTAGCAGACTAATCATTTTCACTGAATTTTTATCATCCATTGTCAATTCATGTTTTATATATCTAAAAAAATTTCAGAAAAATATTTTATATATTTTTTATTTTAAGATAGCACCAACATAGATGTTTTTTTTTTAAATAATTTTTATTGTGACCAAAGTGGATCACAAATCTTTCACAGTAACATTTTAGTTATATAGAGGCGTTGAACCCAGGGCATTCCCACCACCAGTGTTGTCCTCCCTCCAACCCTAGTCCCAGCATGCATCCCATATCCCCCTCCTTTACCACCAGGCTGCTAGTGGAAGTGGTTCCCTCTGTTTTTGTTGTAGACTAGGTATGAATACTGTTGACATTGGCTTTGGATTTGGTGTTTAAGATTGATCTATTTTTTTCTACTCAATATTCATAAAACTGTTTGGTCTTGGTACCATTCATTTGCCCCCTCAATTTATGAAGCAGAACAAGATGATTTAAGTTATGTGGTTATGTTTAAAGAAAAACAAAAACAAAACAAAAATTCAAACAAGAAAATAACCCCAAAAAGCAAAAACAAAGAAAAAAATCCAGGAGAGGTCCATAGAGGGTTATAAATATCAATTTAAGAGAAGAGAGGGGATAAGGAAGAAAAACATCACAAAAAGACAAAAAAAAATAAGGAAAAAATAAAAGAACAGACAAACAAGAAAACAAAACAAAACAAAATAAAAACTACAATGACAAAAATATTCAAAAATATTATATGTATTATATGTATTATATGTATACCTATGTTCATCACATCATCCTTTACAATAGCCAAGATGCAGAAATAATCTAAATGCCTAGAAACAGCTAATTGGATAAAGAAATTTTAGTGTGTGTGTTTTTATATAGGCATGCTATTTGTCCATAAGGTCAGATGAAATCACAAGGTTTGCTCGAAGTTGGATGGAATTGAGAAAGCGATGCTAGGGAGGTGTCAAAAAAGAAAAGAATAAACACCAGACAATATTGTTCATATGTGGATTATGAGAAAAAAAAACAAGAATTGACAATACTCAGTGGATAAAACCCTGAGATGTCCCAAAAATAGAATTGTGAATGTGAACACTCATGGCAAGGAAGGGAAATTGCAATAACTGAGGGATCTTGGTGCTCTGGTTGGACAATTATAAAACAGTTATGTTGGTGCTAAAAAGACCTAGGGGAGAGTAAAAGAGCAACTACAGAGCCTATAGTTATTTCCATGACAGTGTGCTTCAAGGGCGAAGAAACCCTTTATCTCTTAGGCCAAGGGAATTCTCTTTATAATCTCCCCAATATTTACTGTGCCTTTGGAAAAGAGGTGGGGGGAAGGAAGCACAAGTTTTTTTTATTTCAGGCTCGTGAATAGTGCTTGGTTTTTGTCTATGTTGTGGTGGTGTTTTTTTGAATATTTTTGCCATGGTTCTATTTTTTAATCACCCAAAAACAGAGTTCTCAGAAGAAATACCCCTGCTGACACCCAATTTTAAACTTACAATCAAAGAATGATAAAACAGAACCCATGTATGCGGGGTCCTGTAAGCCCCCCGGGGGGGCCCTGCCAGCGGGAATTGGCTGGGAGGCTCTCGGACGGCCGCACCTTTATTTGGCTGGGTCAGAAGAACAACCACACCTGTAAAAAATCTAAGAGAGGTTAATAATAATGACCTTAGGCGATCAGACCGGTCTAAGGTGGCCTTTATTGGGGTCCAGCATCTCTTATATAGAGGAGGAGAAAGGGGCAGGAAGAAAGACGGTGTCAATCATACATTTTGGCGCGAAAGCCATGAGACAAAGGCAGTAAATCGTCTTCCAGAGGGGAGGGAGAAGGAGTGACAATTTTACAATCATTCCCAAGTCAGCAGCTTTCAAGGGATTGCCCTATGACCCTAAAATAGGGTCTGCATCTCACTATCCGGAACTTTCAGCAGTTTGTGATGGGGCAAGCTTTGTTGCATAGTCATTAACTCCGGAATGAAGTTAAAGGGAGTAGCCTAAATCTGGGAATGGTATCGGGGTGTTTGCTTTCTCTCCGGGGCTTCAAAGAGAATATCCTGCAGCTGTAAATACCTTTCCTGTTAGCTCAAGGGCTCACAGCAAAGCCTGCACGTAGGCAGCTTTTAGATGAAAAAGGCTGCATAAAGACAGAAGACAGAAAAATTGATCTCTGACAGGAAACTGTCTCCAACACATGTACAATTACTTTGTCCCCCAAGACCCCAGATAGCAGTACATTATAAATTTTCCTAGAGGTACACAAAGCAATCTAAAGCCATAAAATTTATGTAACTCCTTAAACTTGAAGACATAGTAGTTTTTTACATTTCCATACACTTGCAAATTAGTTCAAGTCAACCTCAAAAGTTTAAGTAGGTTTTCTTTTAAAGGTTTAGAGTCAGAGGAGCACTGTAAAAACAGTGTTAGAGTGGCAATTATCGTTTGCATAGGCCCACCAAATATGGAGGACATGGAAAGAAAAAACCTTGGCCTAAATACAAGGAGACCCTACCCCTGAAGTTTCCTGACATAAGACCAACTCTAGGCTCCAGGAAAACTAGTTTGTCCAATCCAGGTCATTGTCTGTAGTGCCAATACAGTTTTATTTTTCACACAGCCTCTGTTGTTGGTATCATGTTTCTGTATTGAAGATCCTGGAATCTGGATATCCTACATTGAAGTCAGGATGGTGCAGAGCGTCATCCAATCTCAACTCACAATTAAAGGGCAATGCAGAAAGCCCTGTCCAGTATGCAAGTCGTTGTTGTTGTTGTTTAAATCTTCTCAGTGTCAAGGGAAGACTCTTTTGAGTAAATCGATGTCAGAGCAGCAGTAGGGTCTTCCTTGGTAGAGGATTGCTTACAGGTGATGTCATAGACAACTTTGGATGTTTCATAGATGACTTCCCTGGTTCAGGGATGAATGGAGAATGCCCATACCTCTGAGGCCTGTGCCAGGTCATCATGCAATGTTCAGGGTGTAAGGTCCCATTGCACCACAAGATTTGTGTGTTCCTATCTCTATTAGAAAAGACCTTATTTGTATGTATAGTATTTTCCATTTCAATGTGCCCATGCAAACAAGGAACAATGCCACGTGGCATTACCAGTGCATACGGGGGCGTCAAGAACAAGTCCAACAATCCCCATGACCTGGTTTAAACATAAGCATTGAACTGAGAAAGTCTTTCACCAAAATTCCTTATTGAACAGTTCACAAAGAGAAAAAAAAAAGTGGGGAAAATAAACGATCTAACTTAAGACAGTGGACACAATTGTTAATTTAAGACAGTGGACACAATTGTCACCGCTTAAGGGGATATTCAATAATGGTTATAACGGTTGAGGGAATATATCTACAATATTAAAAGGAGATATGCATGTCCAACTTCACTTTTATGTCAGGTTCAACTTTGTGGCTTTGAGCACAAGGCAGATGTGTATGGCCATCAAGCCGTTGAGCACGGGAACACTGGTGCAGTGCCACCATCCTAAAGGCCAGCATGGCACATACATACACCTTCTTGCTGGTTTATATTATATTATAATATTTATAATCAAGCCTTATGGTGTGGCCATATTAAGCAAATAGCAAGTCACGACACTGGTCGTGCAGTTAACTGCAGTTAAAAAGCATATAATAGGGGCCGGGCGGTGGCGCTGGAAGTAAGGTGCCTGCCTTGCCTGCGCTAGCCTAGGACGGACCGCGGTTCAATCCCCCGGCATCCCATATGGTCCCCCAAGCCAGGAGCAACTTCTGAGCACATAGCCAGGAGTAACCCCTGAGCGTCACAGGGTGTGGCCCAAAAACCAAAAAAAAAAAAAAAAAAAAAAGCATATAATAGGGGATGGAGAGATTCCACAGCGGTAGTGCATTTGCCTTGCATGCAGTTGATCTGGGAGGGACCCAGTTCGACCCAGCCTGCCAGGGCAATTTCTGAGTGCAGAGCCAGGAGTGACCCCTGAGCACCCTTGAGTGTGGCCCAACAACCAATCAATAATTTAATCAATAAAGTTAAAAAAAAAGCAGACAATAGTTTTTACCTCATATGTCCCACATATATTCATTCACCTGAAATTCAAATTTAACTTGCCAACTGATTGGAAGGCATTCTTGGAGACAGTGCAAGAGCAGTTCTGAAACAGTCACTAGCATGTATAATAGAAAATAAAGTTATGGGGTCGGAGAGATAGCATGGAGGTAGGGCATTTGCCTTGCATGCAGAGGGACATTTCATATGGTCCCTGTGTTGCCAGCCATGAGTGATTTCTGAGCATAGAGCCAGGAGGAACCCCTGAGCACTGCTGGTGTGACCCAAAAATCTAGAAAATAAAGTTAATTTTTCCTAAATTCCTCCCACTGCTCTCACCTTTCCTCCCATAGTGTCTACCTCCCTGTATAGGACGTGGATCATCCTCTAGTTTCACCTCACCATTAGATGCAGAGAGACCTGCCCTTCAAGCAGGTTGTTGCTAAGTCGTCTGGGTGTTGAGAGCACTCTTTCGAGTAACTCAATGCCAGAGCAGTGGTAGGTCTTCCCTGGTAGAGGTTTGCATCCTGGTAATGTTATAGACAGTTGTGGTTGTTTCTATAGATGGTATCCATTGTTCAGGGGTGTATGGGCAATGCCCATTCTTCTGAGGCCTAAGCCAAATCATTATGCCAATGTTCAGTGTATAAGGTCTAACTGCATTAAAAATGTTGTGTTGGGGCCGGAGAGATAGCATGGAGGTAAGGCATTTACCTTTCATGCAGAAGGTCATCGGTTCGAATCCTGGCATCCCATATGGTCCCCCATGCCTGCCAGGAGCAATTTTTGAGCACGAAGCCAGGAAAAACCCTGAGCACTGCCGGGTGTGACCCCCCCAAAAAAAACACAAAAAAATAATGTTGTGTTCCCATCTCTATTAGATAAGAATTTGTTTGCATATGTATTATTTTCCCATTTTAATGTGCCTATGCAAAAGAGAAACAGTGCCACAAGGTATTGTTGGTGCATCTGGGGGCCAAGAGATCAAGTCCAACATTCCCCGTAGCTTGGTTCTAACATGAATTCTATTCAGAGATACTTTTCTACCAGCATTGCTTATTGAACATATCTCAAAGAGGGGAAAAGCAAACAAACAAAAAAAACCATCTGAGATATACAAAGGAGATACACTTTTATTTTTTAGGAATAGTTGGAGGGGAGGGTGTTGTTTCCAGGACACCACTTTGGTCAGTGATTTGGCCATCTGGAGTCTGTAACCAACTCCCAGCACCCGATATCAGGAAAATGTCTTGACTGGGGGCGTCTCAGAAACTAATTATGGTAGCAAGCACAGGCACCTAGTGAAGGGAGTTGGAGGGTAGCAGTCCATTGATAATAGAATGATAGGAATAGAGTGTTGGTTTCTTCTCAGGCAGAGAGTCTACTTTTTTTCATTTTGGAAGCTGGCTGGCGGTTAGATTGAGAGAGGATATTAATCTGCTTCATAAGGAGCAAAGAGCTGAGGGTAAAAATGGTTACATGTGGGGTAATAGACAGTGGGGGTGAGAGTAAAGGACTAGAAATGAGCCTGAAAGGTGGTAAGCCAATGGGGGAAGGAAATAATACAACATAGACATTCTGTATATTGTAAACATAGATGAACACCTCTGATATCCTATTTAACTATCTGTACTGTATATCGCAAGTGGATTAAACTATGATATCCTCTAAATGTATATAAATTTTATGCGCGGGAGCAAAAGCCCCCATTGGGGAGCAGCCGGAGGCCGCATCTTCCCCAAAGCTTGGCCAAAAAGCCTACAGCATGGAGCCACGCTGTTCCCCGTGTTGCCTGCTGCAGCTTTCCTTAATAATATATTTAGGGGCTGGAGAGATAGCATGGAGGTAAGGCGTTTGCCTTTCATGCAGGAGGTCATCGGTTCGAATCCCGGCATCCCATATGGTCCCCTGTGCCTGCCAGGAGCAATTTCTGAGCCTGGAGCCAGGAATAACCCCTGAGCACTGCCGGGTGTGACCCAAAAACCATAAAAAATAATAATAATAATATATTTAAACATCATGGTTAGAAACATGTTTTTAGGGCCCGGAGAGATAGCACAGCTGTTTTTGCCTTGCAACCAGCCGATCCAGGATCTAAGGTGGTTGGTTCGAATCCCAGTGTCCCATATGGTTACCCGTGCCTGCCAGGAGCTATTTCTGAGCAGACAGCCAGGAGGAACCCCTGAGCATCGCTGGGTGTGGCCCTAAAACAAAAACAAACAAACAAAACAGAAAAAGAAACATGTTTGTAAAAACATGGTATTTGGTGGTGGTGGTGGTGTGGTTGGGACACACCAGGTGGTGCTCAAAGATTACACCTGCTCAGAAATTACACCTGGTGTTCAGGCCAGAGCAGTGGCACAGGTGGTGGGGCGTTTGCCTTGCACACGCTAATGTAGGACTGACTGCGGTTCTATCCACCGGCGTCCAA
Organism: Suncus etruscus; assembly: GCF_024139225.1. Taxonomy (NCBI): domain Eukaryota; kingdom Metazoa; phylum Chordata; class Mammalia; order Eulipotyphla; family Soricidae; genus Suncus; species Suncus etruscus. Next base: position 82,418,093 of record NC_064861.1, on the reverse strand, counting down.
ATGATCCCCCAAGCCAGGAGCGATTTCTGAGCTCATAGCTAGGAGTAACCACTGAGTGTCACCGTGTGGCCCAAAAACACAAGAAAAAATAAAAGGAAATTATTCCTGGTAGTCCTTGGGGGACCATAGAGATGCTGGTATTAAACCCAGGTCTGCTACATGCAAGGCAAATGTTGAGCCTGGTAGTGTTCAGGGAAATATACAGTGCTCCCCTCCAAAGTTTTTTATCCCAGGTGACCACTGGTCCTCAAACCCCGATCACTGGTTCCTCAAACCTCAATCTCTTCTGTTAAAGGGAGAAGGAAAGCCTAGGGCCTGTGAAAGAAAGGTCCCAGGTCCAGGGATGCCCAGCTCTTTAATAAAGACTCCAAACCTTCAGAGATGCAAAAGCAAGCAGTGTTTATTTTCTCCAGAGCTCTGGGGTTCCCCAACAGCAACCTTGCACAGCAAGTACTGGTTCAAAGGAAGAACCCTGAGCTATGTCATTCTTAGATTCTTATAGAATTTCATATGATAATGAGATTACAACTTTAAACATTTTTATAAGTTAACATACAGTACAATCCAAACTATCCAATAATGTTAACTGAAAAAGGCACGATCTCTTAGCCCCCCAGTTGGCGTCTTTCCCTATAGCCCCCTTTCCGGTGGTCTTTTGGAAATATGTCCAGTTCCTTTGACATCAGCCTCCCAGGCTCACATCCTGGTGGTCTGTCTGCTTCTCCAGATGTTCCTTGGAAGTACATTGACCTAACAGGATGGAGAGGTCCTGGGACTTGGGAGCCTGATGTTTTGTTTACATTTTATAGCCTGGAGCCAGCAAATAATGATAAAGCTAAAAACTACATTAATCTAATTGTTTTCTTTTTCTTTTTCTTTTTTTTTTTTTTGTGGTTTTTGGGTCACACCTGGCAGTGCTCAGGGGTTATTCCTGGCTCCAGGCTCAGAAATTGCTCCTGGCAGGCACGGGGGACCATATGGGACGCCAGGATTCGAACCGATGACCTCCTGCATGAAAGGCAAACGCCTTACCTCCATGCTATCTCTCTGGCCCCTTCTTTTTCTTTTCTTTCTTTCTTTCTTTCTTTCTTTCTTTTTTTTTTTTTGGTTTTTTGGGCCACACCCATTTGATGCTCAGGGGTTACTCCTGGCTAAGTGCTTAGAAATTGCCAGGGGCCGGGAAGGTGGCGCTAGAGGTAAGGTGTCTACCTTACAAGCGCTAGCGTAGGACGGACCGCGGTTCGATCCCCCGGCTTCCCATATGGTCCCCCCAAGCCAGGGGCAATTTCTGAGCGCATAGCCAGGAGTAACCCCTGAGCGTCAAACGGGTGTGGCCCAAAAACCAAAAAAAAAAAAAAAAAGAAATTGCCTCTGGGGGGGCTGGAGAGATAGCATGGAGGTAAGGCGTTTGCCTTGCATACAGAAGGATGGTGGTTCGAATCCTGGCATCCCATATGGTCTTCCCCACCCCCATGCCTGCCAGGGGCGATTTCTGAGTATAGAGCCAGGAGTAACCCCTGAGCACTGCTGGGTGTGACCCAAAAACCAAAAAAAAAAAAAAAAAAGAAAAAGAAATTGCCTCTGGCTTGGGGGGACCATATGGGACTCAGGGGGATCGAACCACGGTCCTTCCTTGGCTAGTGCTTGCAAGGCAGACACCTTACCTCTAGCACCACCTCGCTGGCCCTATCTAATTGTTTTCTATACTTCGCAGGCACACACAGCTGTTTCATCTCTCTGGGCCAGGTGAACAGTTCACATGCATCTCCCTGTCTAGGAGCTGGGGCCCTCAAGGACAGACGGCTTGTGTGTGGCCAGGCTTTTGTGGATTTAGAAATCAAGTTAACAGAGTAAAAATCAACTTGGCAGGAGCTAACAGCATGGGTTAAACTACTTATTGCGGTAATTATTTAAACAGAAAATACAAAAAGGTTTAAACAGAAAATAACAAGAAAGTATAGAAATTGTCTCTCAGCACTTCTATAAAAGAGAGTTTCCACAGTTTCTAAAGGAGAACAACTTTTTGTTTTGCTTTGTTTTTTTGGGTTTTTTTTTGGGGGGGGGTCACACCTGGCAGCACTCAGGGATTATTCCTGGCTCTATGTTCAGAAATCGCCCCTGGCATGCTCAAGGGACCCTATGGGAAGCCGGGATTTGAACCACTGTCCTCTGCATGAAAGGCAAACGCCTTACCTCCATGCTATTTCTCATCCCCTAAAGAAGAACTTTCTAAAGGAGCTCCCTTGACTAGTCCTGTGGCTCTCTCTTCCATTTCCTTAGGCCCTAAGGGACCTAAGGCTTAGGGTAAAATCTAATATTAGATGTACTGAAGTGACTCTTACCTTCCACAGACCATAATCCAACATGTCTGCAAAGAGCTGGAATTTTCCAAGGATGGCTTCTTTACCCCAATTTATTCCTGCATGGGAGGACATTAAAGAGCTCATAGACTTCACCCTGGAAGAAAGAGGTGATTGGATGAGAAATATGCACATCGTGGGGCTTGCATTGATTTTCTGTCCCTGCGAAGGCAGCTTGTGACGGGGCAAGCTATAAGCAGTTTTGGAAGTACTCTCTCCTACCACTGAATAACTCCCCTTTCTAGATTAAGATAGTAACATTGGTAAAAACATGTCCTGACAAAATAAAAATAAGAGATCAGACCTGGAGGCATCTGAGTAGGAGGCATCTTTGTCTTGCATGTTATCAAGAACCCATGTTATTTTTTCATTCCTTCCCATCCTTAATATTTTAAGTTATTATAGTTCCATTATCAGATAATTGCTACACATCCACAGGTATCAGTTGAATTACCAGTACAGCCTTACAGGTACAGTGCATCCTTGCACAAAAACAAAAATAATTTATTTACTTATTTTGGGTTTTGGGCCATACCTGGCAGCCCTCAAGGGTTTCACCTGGCTCTGTGCTCAGAAATTGCTCCTTGGCAGGCTCAGTGGACCATATGAGATGCCAAAATAGAACCCATGTCCATCTTGGGTTGGCCACCTTCAAGGCAAACACCCTACCACTGTGCTATTGCTCCGGCCCATTAAATCCATCATTATTATTATTATTATTATTATTATTATTATTATTATTATTACTATTGGTTTTTAGGTCACACCCAGCAGCGCTCAGGGGTTACTCCTGGCTCCATGCTCAGAAATCACTCTTGGCAGGCTCGGGGGACCATATGGGATGCCAGGATTCGAACCAATGACTTTCTGCATGAAAGGCAAATGCCTTGCCTCCATGCTATCTCTCCGGCCCCATAAGTCCATTATTAATTATCTTTCTTTTCTTCTTTCTAGACTTAATGTACAAACAATTCATCACTCAACAATATTACTGTTTCCAACAGAGGACTCTAATGGACTAATATTATCTTTTATTGAAGTTCGTTTTGTTTTGGGGCCACAAATGGCAGTTTGTGGGGATGTTCCTGGCTCTGCTCTCAGGAATTATTCCTGCAGTACTTGGGGACCATATGGGATGCAAAAGATCAAAACTGGGTCAGCCTTTCAGGGTCCTTTAACACTGATCCTACCACTCAATCAGCAATGATCACAGATGCTAGAAATTCTTGTCTCTGCATCTTTTCTTTTTGCTTGTTTTTGGACCACACCCGGCGGTGCTCAGGGGTTACTCCTGGCTGTCTGCTCAAAAATAGCTCCTGGCAGGCATGGGGGACCATATGGGACACCGGGATTTGAACCAACCACTTTAGGTCCTGGATGGGCTGCTTGCAAGGCAAACACCGCTGTGCTATCTTTCCGGGCCCGTCTCTGCATCTTTTATCCTGGTACAAATGATCAGAAAATGAGGGGCCAGAGTGATAGCACAGATAGGTTGTCTTGTGTGCAGCTAACCTTTTTTTTTTTTTTTTTTTTTTTTTTTTTTTAATCTTAGCATCCCTCCCATTTGTTCCCCCAGCCCACCAGGAATAACCCCTGAGCATGATTAGGTGTGGCCCAAAAACCAAAAAAAAAAATGTATGTATATCTATATATCAAAAAATGAGATTACAGTGAGGAGAGAGATTATGAGTTTCATGTGTTTTTTTTTTCCTCAATACTGTTTCAATTCCTTTGTGTCTATAAAGGCAGGCACAGTGAATATCTTGAGCAAAGTGGCATCAATACACCAGTTGAATTTAGTAATTAGATACCAACTTAAGTGATCATGGCACAAATTCTAAGGCAGAATTTCTTTTTTTTTTGGGGGGGGTTCACACCCAGCAGCGCTCAGGGGTCACTCCTGGCTCTACGCTCAGAAATCACTCCTGGCCGGCAACTCGGGGGACCATATGGGATGCCAGGATTCGAACCACTGACCTTCTGCATGCAAGGCAAATGCTTTACCTCCATGCTATCTCTCTGGCCCTGTAATGCAGAATTTCATGTAGAATTAGATTAATGAATTTCCAAGATGCATCTACTGAAAAGCACAATCTCAAAAGGAAGCGTCATGAGATCTAAATGATTACTGTTGAGTTCACGGAATGACATTCTAAAAATATATGTGTTACATAGTTGGAAGTGAGGGTGCCGCTTATGCATATTCTGTCATATATTATGGTTAAAATTAAATTTAAAATTAAATTAAATTAAAATTAAAAGTACTTATCTCAGGGCCGGAGCAGTGGCGCTAGCAGTTAAGGCGTCTGCTTTGCCCGCGCTAGCTAGGACAGACTGCGGTTCTATCCCCCAGTGTCCCATATGGTCCCCTCAAGCCAGGAGCAATTTCTGAGCGCATAGCCAGGAGAAACCCCTGCACATCACGGGGTGTGGCCCAAAAACAAACAAACAAAAAAGTACTTATCTCCCTCAACAGAGAATATAGACACACCTACACAACCATACAAACTCCACTGGGTCAGAAAACTTAGGGGCTAAAGCAGATAATTCCATGTTGTTCATAGAATACAGATATTCTGTGTCTATGAAATATGAGTATCCCATATCAGGAGAGACAAGAGTGGTTCTTTGAATGTAGGCAAAACTTTTGAAGTTACTCTAACCTAGGTAAGTAGTTGAGAGATGTACCAAGGTCATACTCATAAAGGGTTATGCTTCCTTTACTTGAAGCATTTGTTTTGTACAGATGTTTAATGTTTGCTTTCCATACTGGATTTATCGTGTGTGTGTGTGTGTGTGTGTGTGTGTGTTTGGGCCACACCTGGCAATGCTCTGGGGTTACTCTTAGCTCTGCACGCAGGAATTACTCCTGGTGGTGTTGGGGATTGAACCTGAGGTGGCTGCATGCAAGCCAAATGTACATTGCGCCAGCCCCTGGATCAACTTTAAAAAAAATTTTTTTGTGTGTGGTTTTTGGGTCACACCCGGCAGTGCTCAGGGGTTACTCCTGGCTTCATGCTCAGAAATTGTTCCTGGCAGGCACGGGGGACCATATGGGATGCCGGGATTCAAACTGATGACCTTCTGCATGAAAGGCAAACGCCTTACCTCCTTGCTATCTCTCCGGCCCCAAAATTTTATTTATTTATTTATTTTTGGGTTTTGAGTCACACTGGTGGTGCTTAGAGGTTACTCCTAGCTCTGTGCTCAGAAGTCGTCCCTGGCAGGCCCAGGGGACCTTAGGGGATGCCAGGATTCAAACTGGGGTCTGTCCTGTGTTGGCCACATTTAAGGCAAACACCTTTTTTTTTGTTTGTTTTGTTTTTTTGGGCCACACCCCGCGGTGCACAGCGGTTACTCCTGGCAGGCACGGGAGCCACATGGGATGCCGGGATTCGAACCAACCAACTTAGGTCCTGGGATTGGCTGCTTGCAAGGCAAATGCCACTGTGCTATCACTCCGGCCCCAAGGCAAACATCTTAACTCTGTGCTATAACTGTGGCCCTGTTAAAAAATTTTTTTAAAAGAACCTTGATTTACAAAGTTACTGACAGTTGAGTTTTAGTGGTTCAGGTGAATGTGAGGCTATTCCCAGTGGTGCTCAGAGACCATGCAGTACTGACACTTGAATCTAGGGATAGTTGCATGCAAAACTTGTGCTCTAGTCCCTTGTTTTCCAGAATAGCTTTTCAGTGAATGGACTTTTGCTCAGGATACAAAAAGAATAACAGACAAAGCTAAACTTTGGAAATGAGTTTTATTATTTCAAGCCAAGGTGTTTATGCAAATCATTTAAGTGTGAGAACTTCTACTATTATCTCTGAAGACTGCAAAGAGCTTCAGATTTTATCACTTCTGGGTGTGTCCAGAAATGCTCTAAAACTTTATAATGACTAGTCAGTGAGTCTTGGGAGATGAACTCAGGGACACAAAACATCTGGTTTTCCTCTCTGAGTAGGAGGGTAGAAAGCTTGAGAGATGACTAGCGCTTTGTTTATTTATTTTTACTTTATTAAAAGAAAATGCATCACAAAGTTCAGAGTTGATCATAATACATTTATTTCCAAGTAAGTGAGAGCAAAGTTATTAATAAAGGAATAGAAAGAAAAAGGGAAATAAATAAAATTTTAAAAAGAAAGAAGTATAGTGATAAGCTTATTTATGAAAATTATTGTATATCCAATGAAGCTATTAATATAACGGCAGAAGGTTTAGTAAGCTCTGGTTGTTAGCTGTCCATTCTGTTAAATTGGCGTCTTTCAATAGAGATGACAGCATCAAGCAAATGAAGTTGATCAGGTTCAAAGCACTATTACTGATACAATGGCTTTTGTGGGGTGTGTGCTCGACTGCCAAGCCTCCTGGAAGAAAGAAATGTGGGGGAAAGGGTACCCCTACTAGCTCTAAAAAAGACTTGGTGATGATATCAGTCCAAATACTGGCATACCTGAAGTTTGGTCAGATTACTGTCCCATGAAGAGAATCATGAAGGAGTGGCGAGGCAGGGACATAGCCCAAGTGGTGATTCAGAGTGATAGAGGCTGCAGATGTGACTTCAGCAGAGAGGGTACTGGGCCTATCCTCACCTCCCCAGACTGCCAGCTTTCTGTTGCCTGGCTGGTGTAACCATAATTTTTTCATGGTTTGATTTACATCTCTTTCAGAAAAAAAAAGTAATTCTGTCGAGCTGACCTGGTGCAAGCATGGCAGCTGTCAATAGGTTACTAGTAATTTAAACGTACTTTTTCCTTTGCCAGAGACCAAAGCAAGTTAGCTATGGGATGGGAAGATGCCTTGAGAATGGTGCCCTGCACAGAACAAAGAACTTCTATTAGCTACTCTATTACAACTGATAATATGCTTTGTTTTTATTTTTTGGAGCCACACCCAGTGATGCTCAGGGGTTATTCCTGGCTATGCGCTCATAAATCACTCCTGGCTTAGGGGATCGTTATGGACACTGGGGTTCAAACCTAGGTCCATCCTGGATCAGCCATGTGCAAGGCAAATGCCCTACCACTTGCGCCATCGCTCCAGCCCCTTATAACATATTTTGAACTATCATCCTGACTCTAAAAGATACTCTGATGAATTGGGATTTATTGCTGTTGTTTAGTTTTATTTTTTGGTTTCTGGGCCACACCTGGTGATGCTCAGGGGTTACTCCTGCTATGCGTTCAGAAATTGCTCCTGGCTCAGGAAACCACATGGGAAGCCGGGGGGTTGAACAGATGTCTGTCCTGGATCAGCCTCGTGCAAGGCAAACACCCTACCATTGTGCTATCACTCTAGCCTCTGAATTAGGATAGTATTCCATTAGTATTCCATTAGAACATAAGGGTGTAGGACCTGGAGCAATAGTATAGTGGTTAGGGCATTGTCTGCACATGGCCCACTTGGATTTGATCTCTGATACCCCACATGGTCCTCTGAACACCACCAGGAGTGATCCTTGAGTTCAAAGCCAGGAGTCAACACTGAACACTGCCGGATGTGGCCCAAAAACAAACAAGAAAAGAACATAAGGGTGAGGGGAGATAATATCCCCTGCCCAGGCTGCTTTCCTTGAGAAATCTAAATAAAGATTCATTAGTAGAAAATGTAATAAATGTCCTTTAATCCACAATAAGTGTTTAGTAAATAATTGAGTAGTCAGTCCTCTTAACTCATACCACACATCACTCTCAAGTCAATAGAAAATGGAAGGATGAAGTAATTGTATTGAGTGACTTACCTGAAACTCTTTACTTGGGGCCTCACCACCCCGAGATCAGACCTTTCATCTGTCACTATTCCATTGATGTCAACTATTTTGTCTCTTTAAACTGGATGGAACCAGAATAAAAAAAATATATAGGTAAATCTACCCAAAAAAACTCAGCCCCCTTTTCTATTTTTTTTTTTTCAGTTTCAGGGTTCAAACCCAAGACCTCACACATGCAAGTGTTCTGCTGTTGGGTTACATCCCCAGCCCTTCCTTTGCCCTAAACCAGGGGTGGCGATGCGGCTCCCGGCCAAAATGAACGTGGCTCTTTGCCTCTTTCATGATTTTGTATACTGTGGCTCTTTGCCAAGTTTGGGTTTTGTTCTGCTTCTGAGGAGGGATCTCTGAGGAGAGATCTCCGAGTGCGCAGTTTCGCCCCCAGGCTGCGGCATCCCGGCTCCCATCCCTTGGAAACAACTGCACGGGCCAGCGTGGAGGGGGGGACCCGTGTGTTGCATGTTGGGTCACATCTTGCCGTGAGTTCTTAGTGTGGAGGATGCAGCACACCCTCACCCTTACTGCAGGATTTTTACCCTTACTCAAAATGGCAAAATGCAATATGTGTTTAATATATTATTGTTAAAATTATATGCCTTTGTGTGTGTTTGTTTTGGCAGGTCACTGCGTGGTGTGGCTCTGACTCTCACTGTTTAAAATTTTGGCTCTTTGTGTTGAACTTGTTAAAAACCCAACTCACATAAACTACACCTAATTTTCCTTACCTCAGAATGAGGGGATTCTGTTAGCCCACTTTAATATTCTTTTTTTTTTATTTCGGCCCCACCTGTTTGATGCTCAGGGGTTACTCCTGGCTAAACGCTCAGAAATTGCCCCTGACTTGGGGGGACCATATGGGACACCAGGGAATCGAACCGCGGTCCTTTCTTGGCTAGCGCTTGCAAGACAGACACCTTACCTCTAGCGCCACCTCACCGGTCCCCCACTTTAATATTCTTATCTCCATATCCCAGTGTGACTCGACTGTCATCATCCTTTTTCACTCAATATAATCAGATCCACAGAATTAAAATTCCCCAGAGAATAATGAAGGTTAAGAAAAAAAATGGTCCCTGGGTGCCAGCCCAGATTGCCAGAAGTGGGTTCAGGTGGACTCTTAGTGGTCTTCAGGTTCCCCCTCCCTCCGTACTCCAGGGGGGAGGTGTATGGGAAGGAGGGCAGGCAGACATCTGGCTTCCGATTTTGTCCTTGATTCTGGAGACCAGCTCTTGCCAGGTATAGGGTTTTTCTCCCCTGGACTTCAGTCTTTCCCCCTATTTCTCCCTACACTAATGGGAATGCGCTCTGGGAGGAGGGCAGGCTGTTCTAGCACTGGTTTATATTGGGACAGTCAGTGAAAATTTTTTCTCCTTGTTTTCATATTGATAGTATTGTATGCATATATTCTATATATCCGTAATATCCATCTTGTATTGGGACCTTGATACTGCCCTACAAAGCTCATTCCTAATATTTTACTGCCTCAGTCCCAACCCTTACTTCCCCCCATCTTCCCATGTAGGTGCAGCTAATGACATGAAGCTCACCACATAGAATGATAAGTGCAGTTGGAGAAATAACTACACTGAAAACTATCATAACAATGTGAATGAATGAGGGAAAAAGAAAGCCTGTCTCGAGTACAGGTGTGGGTGGGGTGGGGAGTAGGTAGATCTGGGAAGTTGGTGGTGGTAATCCTGCACTGGTGAAGGGGGGTGTTCTTTACATGACTGTAATCATACAACTACAATTATATTTGGTTTTTTTACAATTATATTTGTAATTACGGTGTTTAAATAAAGATAATTAAATTAAAAAAAGAAAAGAAAAAATGGTTATATATGGTGTTTTTATCACATGTACAGCTTCTACTATCCAGAAACTAAGATATTGAGCTGTCCAGTGTTTCTTCAGTATCACCAAGAGGAAACAGGGAGCTAAACATTCTATTCTCTCCTATACCTTGCTTTATTTTGGTGGGGGTGGGGACACCATGTGATGCTCAAGGTTAACTCCTGGCTCTATAGTCAGGAATTACTCCTGGTGGGCTTGGGGGACCATATGGCATGCCGGGGATCAAACCTGGGTCTGCTGTATGCAAGGCATACATACCTTACTTGCTATACTACCATTCTGGCCCCACCTTGATTTTAAAAAGAAATTATTTTAGGGCCCGGAGAGATAGCACAGCGGTGTTTGCCTTGCAAGCAGCCAATCTAGGACCTAAGGTGGTTGGTTCGAATCCCAGTGTCCCATATGGTCCCCCATGCCTGCCAGGAGCTATTTCTGAGCAGACAGCCAGGAGTAACCCCTGAGCACTGCCGGGTGTGGCCCAAAAACCAAAAAAAAAAATTATTTTAGGCAATTTACTTATTCTTGGTTTTTGGGCCTCACTTAGCAGTGCTTAAGGCTTACCCTGGCTCTGTATTCAAGGATCATTCACGGTGCGGCTTGGGGGACCATACAGGATTCTGGGGATTGAACCCAGGTCAGTCACATGCAAGCCAAGTGCCCCATCTGCTGTATTATCTCTCTGGCCCCAGAGGCACTGTGATTTACAGAACTCTAAGTAGGGTTTTATACATGAAACATTCCTATACCACAACTCTCCACCAGAGTGTAATATTATCCTAATATCCAAACCCTTCTCCCTCACTGCTATGGTAATTGTCTTACTATAAACCAATTCTCATTTTCTTTTGTCTTCGGACATTTGCTAGTCTCCTACTAGGAATCATTATATCCCTCACAAAAGAGCTTTCTATGTCTGTCCTTTAGATTGACTCCCCTTTGCTTCTGAGTAATTCTCTGTCTCTGTATCAGGTTTCTCATTTTCTTTCTAGGCAGTACTTTGGATACTGGGGAAAAAAATACAGAATTGAGAGAAATGATAGAGAAGATGGACTTTTACATACTGAATCAAGTACTACCCATTGAAGCAATGTTTCACACAGGTTCGCACATGCTGATTGTTTACTGTGGTGATATGAAGCTGTGGCTCTTTGGTGACACCAGCAAGCGTTCACATGGCTGGGTACAGTGCCCTCTCAGTTCTCCATCAGCAGCCTTTGCTATGACTCAAAAACTGAGATATTATTATCTGGTACCTTAGGGGCTGTAGTTACCTGATTTATCTTACCAAATAATAGGAAGGTCCAGATGGCACAGAGAATGTTAATGACTAGATGCAGGCCTCCTAGGCTGCCTAAATTGGAGAAGGCACAGTTCATCTCTAAACAAAAGGAAGCCATACCTCCATGGAAGACATTTTTAATGTTGTACTATGTTTTGCATATGTTGCAGGAGCGGTATACAAAAGACAGGGATGCTGGGGCCGGGCGGTGGCACTAAAGGTAAGGTGCCTGCCTTGCCTGCGCTAGCCTTGGACGGACCGCGGTTCGATCCCCCGGTGTCCCATATGGTCCCCCAAGCCAGGAGCAACTTCTGAGCACATAGCCAGGAGTAACCCCTGAGCATTACTGGGTGTGGCCCAAAAACCAAAAAAAAAAGAAAAAAAAAAGACAGGGATGCTTGGATGGAACAGTTCTACAAGCTTGTGGACTTGTACTAATTTAAGTCACCTGGAATCCAGAGGCTTCTCCTAGAGCTGCTGCAGCGAGAGAAACTCCAAACCCAAGATACCATCTACCAAAAGCCCCTCAAAACCAAGGAGTTGTCACTTGGTGAACGGGTAACCTATGATGTGCTCTGTGGCATTTCTCAGGGCTCTAAAAGTCACCTTAAGTTCCAGAATGTCGTGCTTCTGCCAGGGCAGAACAAACACACTACTCAATCTTTGGGCATTGCCTACTACGGATTTCTAGAGCTTGCATGGAAAAAAGTCTACCACAGGTCAATTTTCCTTTTATTTAGAAGCTGCCCAACATCCCTATTTGTACACCCTGATTTAATCTAATAAAGGACATTGATTTCTAATTAAAACATAAGTCTGGGCCACAAATTTTAAGTGTCTTTATTTTCCATTTCAGAGTGGGACTAGAAAAGCATTTATCTTCATTTAGTTTCAGAAAACTGATAAAGTATACTTAATAAACTGCTCACAATTAATTATGCCAGTTTATAGAGAAAAATTTTATCTGAATAGGGCCCTCAGTAGTGGGTGATAGCCTTCAGAAGACAGGGGCTAGTCTGTCAAAAGATGGTCAGATAGATGTCTGTCCTTGTGGGGCTGGAGCTGTGGCACAAGCAGTAGGGCGTTTGCCTCGCACGTGCTAACTTAGGACAAACTGCGGTTAGATACCCCAAGCCAGGAGCGATTTCTGAGTGCATAGCCAGGAGTAACCTCTGGGCATCATTGGGTGTAGCCAATGACTTCTGTCCTTTTACTCTTTGGCTATTGCTTTATTTCTTCAAGGGTCTTGTTGAGATGGTGGAGAGGCCCAAGGCTGCCAAGGCTGCAGGGCTGCAGGTTGCAGATCCCCAGTGCCAGGACCCAGTGCTGCGAGGTTCGAATGGGCCCAGTTGCCGGGTAGGGGCCTCATCCCATCCCAGGGACACCAACATGTAGTGACTGACTACCCATGACAGAGAGAGAAAAACTGAAGTATATTTTTTATTCCTCCTGATATCTGAGGCCTGCCACCACCACCACCAGGGGGTTCCAGAGAGGGAGAGAGTTAGATGGAAATTCATCAGCCAGAGATGGGGGTGGACCAGGTTTAGAGAAGATAAAAAACAAATAGATGCTATAGCAGTAGGCAAGCATTTCTCCGATGCTTTATCCCTGCCTCGAGCCAGCAGGAATTACTCTGGCCACTATTCTAGGTGTCTCCCAACAGTCCAAGTTTCTCCTTCTATACCCGCCTTGACAGGGGGAGTGTCCAGGTTCAACATTAATTAGGGGAGGTATCTAAGTCCAAGTGCCATAGGACGGTATCTAGCACAGGTGGGCTTCTGCTTATTTAATCTCAATGTTTTGTTTTGAGGCCACACATGGAAATGCTCAGAGTTTATTTCTGGCTCAGTGCCCTGGGACCACTTTAAACATTGTTTTTTTTTAATTTAAAGAAAATGCATCACAAGTTGACTGAGTTGATCAGAATATATTTATTTCTAGATACCGTATTTATTCGAGTATAATGCACAAAAATTTCTACCAAAAAAAAAGAAATCAAAGTTTGGGTGTGCGTCTCAGAAATCACTTTAGAGTCGGGACCATATGGGGTGTTGTTGAGAATTGAACCCTGTTTGGATACAAACAAGACAAAGACATGCACCCTACCCTCAGTACTCCAGCTTTTGCTCATAAATGTTTTTTCATAATTTTGAAAGGAGACCCGTTTCTCCAACATGAAATGCTTCAAATTCAAACTTCTATTATCAATACATTGACAATGTTGAGATTGTGCTTCTCCACATAGTTCCTAGGGATTTGTTTCAGTAGCATGTCTTAATTTAGTGTGTAAATATAGAGTGTCACTGTATGACCTATAAACTATTTCTTAAAAATTCATACAGGGGGGCCGGAGAGATAGCATGGAGGTAAGGCGTTTACCTTTCATGCAGAAGGTCATCGGTTCAAATCCCGGCGTCCCATATGGTTCCCCGTGCCTGCCAGGAGCGATTTCTGAGCACAGAGCCAGGAAAAACCCCTGAGCACTGCCGGGTGTGACCCAAAAACCACAAAAAAAAAAAAATCCATACAGGATGCCAGCACATAGGGTTTTGATGAAAGCCCTCCTCAAGGTTGTAGGATTATTGACTTATTGTTAAATAATCATATAGGAGTAACAGAAAATTCTTTGGGGATATCCCAATGTAAGAAATAACACCACTAATGAAAGTTCCATCCCCTTGGTATTCTCTACTACTAATTATTTCCCAAAGACTCCCACTTCCTAATAGAAGCTAAGGTTTTAATACATGAATTGGATCAAGGTGGGGATGGGGAGAAAATAATTAAGTTCAGAACCAAATCTCAGGTAGAAATCTGAAGAAAATGGGACTTGGTGAAAAATCTTAGCTTACTTTGGGACTAAGTGAGTAGGGTGTTGCATGTGGGCCATCCCACGTTCATTCTCTGATATGACAGATGGTCTCCTAAACCCATCAGAAGTGATACCTGAACCCAGAGCCAAGCCCTAAGAACTGTGGGATGTGGCCCCAGATCCAAGAAAAAAAAAAAGAAAAGAAAAAATACCTCTCATAATGGCTATTATAAGAATTTGATAAAATTCTTTGATAAAATTTGATAAAGTTGTATTACTTTCTTCCTTTTCTTTTTTTTTTTTTTTTTTTGGTTTTTGGGCCACACCCCAGCGATGCTCAGGGGTTCCTCCTGGCTGTCTGCTCAGAAATAGCTCCTGGCAGGCACGGGGGACCATATGGGACACCGGGATTCGAACCAACCACCTTTGGTCCTGGATAGGCTGCTTGCAAGGCAAACACCACTGTGCTATCTCTCCGGGCCCAACTTTCTTCCTTTTCTACTACTTCTTTTACAGTTAAGAGTAATTCATAATATTTAGTTCTGCATGCCTATAATTGATAAATATATCAAGCATGACCTCTTAAAAATCTAATTAGAGGGACACCTGGGAGCTAGTGCCTAGTGCCTCCTGGACAATACTCCTGTTATTTTTTCCTTCGACTGACTTAATCTGTATCATACACTCTAATAAACCCACAACATGAATAGAGAAGATCTTTCTTTTTTATTTTATTTTATTTATTTATTTTTAATTTTTAATTATGAGAACAAAGATGCAAAGAAAGAGAACAAGGTAAAGTTACAGTGGAAGGACAATCACCCATAACATAATTCTCAGAAGAAGTCCCCTTGCTCATATCTTAACTTTGAACTTTCAGCCAAAGAACATTAGGATAAATAAAACAGAATCTATGTACAATTACTTTGTCCCTCAAGTCCCCAGATTGTAACACATTATATTTCTTAACATCACACAAGGCAATCTAAAGCCATAAAACTTACGTAACTCCTTAAACATTAGAGGGAGAAGATCTTTCTAATCATCTATAGCAATATTTCTCAACTAGGGAAAATATGGTGCCCTACAGGTCACCAGGATATTCCAGAGGCCATAACAAGAAATCAGTATTAACTAGTAAAACTGGGCCCCCAAAAGGAAATATGGTTGGGGGGGAGAGGTCCAAGATCTAAAACAGATTGAGAAACATTGATATATTTGTCACAAAAAACCAGGAATACATTGTCTAATACAAAGCTACTGTTAGGTGGCCAGTAGCCAAACAAAACTGAGGACACAGTTAAGAGGATCAAGATAGGTTATTTAAGACTTAGTGCTGAGGGCCTGCAAGTCAAAAGGACTTGAAGTGCTGATGGCTCAGAAGTCAGAGACTTGGAGCTAGGTTCACAGTACATCTTTTGGTAAAGATTTGCGGGGTCCTGAAGCCCCCCCAGGGGGGACCCGGCCAGCAGGAATTAGCTGGGAAGGCTTCTCAGACAACCGCACTCCTATTTTGCTGAGTAGAAGAGCAACCACACCTGTAAAAAATCTGAGAGAGGTTAATAATAAAGACCTAAGGCAATATCTCACTGCTCAAAGGCAACTTTATTTGACTACAGCTCCTTCTTATATAGTGAAGGAGAAGGGGGCAGTACAAAGGTGATGTCAGTCATACTTTTGGCGCGAAGGCCCATACAAGGCAAGGATATATTTCAGGCTTTAAGGAACAAAGAAAGTGAAGCATTCTCTAAATAAGGAAGTGGGCAGTGGGCTAGGGGGGCTGGATGACCTTCAAGCTATGATGAACGTGCTGTTTCCATGGAAATTTCTAGTGTCCTTCTAGCTGCATTCCTAATTGCTTGACTATCAGGAGGTGGTGCAAGATGTGCTTGCCTCAGTGATCTTGAACAGACAATGTAGCATACACTTATTGATAACAGCCTAGTTCACTCCGGAATGTGGTCTTAAGGAGTGAGGCCTAGTTTCTGATAACGGTACCAGGCAGCTTTTGCTCTCCTCCGGGCTAGGGCTAATTATAACCTACAGCTGCACATTCCTTTCTCTTTAGCTCAAAAACTTACAGCAAGACTGCAAAATAGCTTTTAGGTGAAAAGCTGGAATATGGCAGAAAGAACAGCAAAATGGCCTCAAACAAGTCACAGTCCCCAACAAAGATTAGTTTAATTCTGAAATCATTAGGAAAAATGTTTTTAAAAATAATTTAATTACTGTGGTTACAAAATTGTTTATAGTTGGGTTTCAGTATGAAATGTTCACCACCCTTCACCAGTGCAACTTTCCTGCAACCAATGTTCCCCATTTCCCTCCTTACCATCTTCGGGACAGGCATTCTATTTGTCTATCGGTGTGATGGTAGTTGTTAGTGCAGCAATTTCTCTAACTGTGCTCACTGTGATAAGCTTCATATTATGGGCTGGTCCTTCCAGCCCACATCTCTATTGTCTCTGGTTAACCTTTTACACTGAATATCATCAGCCCTGGATCCAGCCTCTTTCAACCATCTTTCCTCCTGCTACTTCTCTCTCAATCCATCCTCCAAATCCCCTCCTGTCCCTCTGGCAAAACCTTTTGTTTCCCACCAAAGACCCCTCCCAGAAATGGGCAGGTCTTATTAGCAGGTAAGGTTACAGGAAGAATGAAGGATGGGCTAACATTGCTGGATCATGGGCCCGGAGAGATAGCACAGAGGCGTTTACCTTGCAAGCAGTTGATCCAGGACCAAAGGTGGTTGGTTCGAATCCCGGTATCCCATATGGTCCCCCGTGCCTGCCAGGAGCTATTTCTGAGTAGACAGCCAGAAGTAACCCCTGAGCACTGCCGGGTGTGGCCCAAAAACCAAAAACAAACAAACAAACAAAAAACATTGCTGGATCATACTAGACATACTAGACAGCGTTCCCACCAGCAATGAATGAGAATTACTTTCTTCCCACATCCCTGCCAGCACTAATTGTTGTTCTTTGTGATGTGTGCCAGTCTGTGCTCTAAGATGGTAGCTCATTATTGTTTTGAATTGCATGATTAGTGATATACAGTACGATTTCATGCGCCTTTGGCCATCTGTATTTCTTCTTTAAGGTAATGTCTGTTCATTTCCTTTCCCCATGTTTTTTCTCCTCACACTTGGATCTCCAAATCCTTTTAACTTAGAGACCCTCAGCACTGAGTACTAATAAAGTTATCCTAATTCTCTTCTCTGTTCTGCACAGTGACTGGCCACCTGCAATTCTGGAGTTTCTCTTATTTTGGGTTAGATGTTGTTTTCTTGTATATCTTAGATATTAATATTAGCTTTTTATCTGAGGGGTACAGGGTAAATAGATTCTTCCATCTTGTGGGTGGCCTTTATATAGGATAAATTTCTAGAGACAATCCTTACTTTTCAGAGAATATCTTGAAGAATCGATTTGCCTTTGGGGAGGGAGGTTATTTACTTTTTAATCATTAAATTCTAATCTTTCATTTGTATCAAGTATTGCCTTATATTGGTTCATGGCTATTTTGTTCTTTGAGTATAAAGCTGCATATTGCTTTATCAATTCTAATCAAACCCATAATGACATATATTAACTAGATCCCGGGCAGTGTAGTGTGAACCAGAAGGGGTAACATTACACAGTTCAGGCCAGAACCTAGGTCTGCCCAGTGCCTGGAATGGGATTAAGAAAATCCCCTTTCCCCATCTGAGGGCTGGGGCCATGGGCAACAAACACAGGGCTCATATACAAGATGTATGGTTTAATTTTAACTTCCTATTTGCTTAGGTAAGGACTGAAAATGCAGACGTGTGCCTTGAATCCGAGGGTTGAAATGTATATGTGTGCCTACCTTATGCTTGGGGCTCCAAGTCTTTTTAACTTAGAGGCCCTCAGCACTAAGTACTAATAAAATTATCCTTATTCTCTCCTCTCTATGTCCTCTGTTCTGCACAACTACTTATTTTTAGTTTTTGGGCCACACCAGACGATGGTCAGGGGTTATTCCTGGCTCTGCATCCAGAAATTGCTCCTAGCAGGCTCAGGGGACCATATGGGATTATGGGGATCGAATCTGGGTCCATCCCAAGTCAGCTGCATTCAAGGCAAACGCCCTACCACTGTGCTATCACTCTGGACCAGTAAGGATCTCTATCACCTTACCTGCTTTACCATCAGTCTGGCCCCACATTTAACTTTTGTACTACTGGTAAACCCAACATAATATGCTTTTATCAATGTAAGAAGCATTGCCAAAAAAATCCTTAATTAGAATGTAATAACATTGGTTTTACATTCATGCTAATTATAAAGGATAAAGAAAAATTGCTTTGAAGTACCACATCTAGTGCTCAGGGAGAACTCCTAGCAAGCTCGGGTAAACTATATGATGTGCCAACCCTGTCAGCTGGCAAAAGTCAACTCTGTTGTCAGTGTTCAGGAGACTTAGAAGATGGTATCAAAGAACATTTATTCCCTTCTAACAATACTCATATAGGACAAAAAGAGAAACTGGGATATCTGAAGGGTAATAGAACATAAGCCAAAGGATAGGTGAGGCACTGGGGAAAAGATAAGCATGGACAATGGAGCAGTGTTTGATAGGTATTGTATTATCTCCTTTAACCAGAGCTTTGAGTGAGGAGGTAAGCTTCAAGGTTAAGCCTGATTGAGTACCTAGTCATGGGGGGATGTCGCCCTTCTTTGTGCTGTCCTTTCCCATCTCTGAAGCTTTCAGCCTCATTGAGGATCCCTGGAACTGCTCTACTGGGTCCCCCAGAACAAATAGCTCTACTAGGTGGCTTTGGAATAGCATAGTCACAAAGGATATCCAATAATGTGGAGTATTGGAGCTCAAACCCAGATCAGCCACATGCAAGGTAAACATCCTATCCACAATATTACTGCTCTGGCCAATGGGAAATAAATTTAAAATTGTGGGGTGAGGAGGGAATTTGCTCTATAAGTCTGTGTTCTCTCTTGAATAAGTGTTTCACTTGTCTTTCTGTGCTTGCTTTTTCACTCTGGAAAAAACCTAGACTCCTCCTTTAAAATGTACTTCTCTCTCTCACACCTTCCTAAGTTAAAGTATAGAAATTATTTTCACAAAACTTTCAATTTTTAAGGCACTGTGGTTTATAATAATTGACAGGGTCTCGTGCACAAATAAATGTTCCAATATCTCACCTTCCACCATGGTAAGCTTAATTCAATAGACTAGTTATCAGGTTCTGCTGTTTTGGTCATCTGTTATTCCATTTCTTTAGAGAGGACTCTTCCTCTCTTTCTGACTTTACTACCATGATACTCTACAGATCTAACTATATAGCAGAAAAATGTATGATTGTCTTTTCTTTCTTTTTTTTGCTATAACTGTCAACACTCTGGGATTATTCCTGGTTCTGTGCCCAGAAATTACTCCCGGTGGTACTGGGGGAAATGATCATATAGGATTCTGGTGATCAAACACGGGTCTTTGCTTGTAAATCCCTACCCACTGTATTATCTCTCTCTAGCTCCTCCATAATTTTGTTATATAAAATAAAGTTCATAAGAAAATACAAAAAAAATCTATGGGTAAAAACACAGCTTCAACACACTTTCAAAAATTCCATGAACTGGGGCTGGAGAAATAGCACAGCAGTAGGGGCCTTGCCTTGCATGTGGCCAACCTGGGAGGAATCCTGTTCAATTACCATCATTCCTTATGGGCCCCCAGGCTGCCAAGGGCAATTTCCACATGCAGAGCCAAGAGTAACCCGAGTGCCGCCAATTATAACCCCAAAACCAATCAATCCTTTTGTTTTCTTGGTTTTGGGGCCACACCCGGTGACGCTCAGGGGATACTCCTGGTTATGCGCTCAGAAATCACTCCTGGCTTGGGAGACCATACGGGCTACCGGGGTACCGAACCGTGGTCCGTCCCTCCTAGGCTAGATCAGGCAAGGCAGACGCCTTACCACTTGCGCCACCGCTACATTCCCAATAAATAGTTCACAAAAAAAATCCAATAATTGGGGAAAAAGTTTACTTTAACTGCCAAATGGGGCAGTTATGATGAGATAGTACAGTGGGCGGAACCTTGCACGTGGACAACCTAAACATAGTCCAGTACATGACATCCCATACAGTCCTGAGCCCACTTGAAGCAATTCCTGAGCATATGAGTCAGGAGTAGTCACTGGTGTGGTTCAAAAACCACAAAGTGCCAAACGTTCCTCAATATAGCTCTAGTATTAATTAGTGAACACTTGATTCTGTAGAATAGATGTCACTGTTGATACAACAAAACACTTTTTTTTTGTCTTGTTTTGGGGTCACACCCGACAGAACTCAGGGGTTACTCCTGGCTCCAGGCTCAGAAATTGCTCCTGACAGGCTCGGGGGACCATATGGGATGCTGGGATTTGAACCATTGTCCTTCTGCATGCAAGGCAAATGCCTTACCTCCATGCTATCTCTCTGGCCCCAACAAAACACTTAGAAGGTAGCAAGAAAATAGTGAATGACAACACGTGGTTCAATAAAACTCACAAGTTCGATTAAAAAATGTAACAACAGGGCCCGGAGAGATAGCACAGCGGCGTTTGCTTTGCAAGCAGCCGATCCAGGACCAAAGGTGGTTGGTTCGAATCCCGGTGTCCCATATGGTCCTCCATGCCTGCCAGGAGCTATTTCTGAGCAGACAGCCAGGAGTAACCCCTGAGCACCGCCGGGTGTGACCCAAAAACTAAAAAAAAAAAAAAAAAGTAACAACAGGGGCTGGAGAGATAGCACAGCGGTGATTGCCTTGCAAGCAGCCGATCCACGACCTAAGGTGGTTGGTTCGAATCCCTGTGTCCCATATGGTCCCCCATGCCTGCCAGGAGCTATTTCTGAGCAGATAGCCAGGAGTAACCCCTGAGCACCACTGGGTGTGGCCCAAAAAACAAACAAAAACAACAAACCAATAGCCAAGTAGTTCAATTTTTTAATCAAGAAAATGTGAATCAAATACAGAATGGCATCAGATATCTTAGAATATGTAAGATCACTTCATCTGTCCTCTTCTCATCCATCCTTCCTCTTATCCATCTAAAACATCAGTTCTCAAGTCTTTGTCTAAGAATTGTTGTCAGCTGGCTTTTCTTGTTTACATAAACATCTCACACGTAAGTTTGCCTATGGGTTAACTGTTAAAAGTTAAGACTTTTTTGGTCCATACACAGCAGTGCTCAGGGATTACTCCATTCCTCACTCATTAATCACTCCTAGAAGGCTTGAGGGACCATATAGGAATGCTGGAGATTGAACTGAGATCAGCTGCATGCAAGGCAAGTGAATCATCTGCTGTACTCTGGTCCCATGTTACAAACTCTTATAAAAAAAGGACAAGCAAATGGTATCTCATTAACCTTATATACATGACTCATTAGTATAAAGTCATAGATTTACTTGTTACAAAACCTTATAAAAGTATGTTTGCTCTAATGAATCTTTGTTTGGGAGCTATACCCAGCACACTGGGGGTTACTCCTGGCTCAGAGCATATTACTTCTGGAGGGGTTTGGGGAACCATGTAGGATGCTGGGGATCAAACCTAGCTCAACCCCGTCGAGGTAAGCACCTTACCTGCTATACTATCACTCTGACTCTGACTTATCTTTCCAATCAAATAGCTACATTAAAAAAGCAAAGGGCCTGAAATAGTAATTTATAAACACAAATAAATGTGCAGGAAGGAGAGGAGAAGAGGAGCAAAGAGGAAGAGAGCTGTGAGAAGAGGAGGAATAAATTTTAGTAGTTCGAATTACTGACTCAGTTGAAGAGCGGATTAAGGGTTTGCTTGTATGCAACAGACCCAAGTTAGATCCTTGATGCCATATATGGTTCCTTGAACACCAAGAGTCATCACTGAACAGAGAGGAGGTAAGTCCTCAACATATACAGGTGTGGCCTACTTAATGAAAACTTCACAATATTTTTAAAAACAGTATCAGGAAATACATCCAGTTAAACATTGATTAAACTGGAGATGCTCTTAAGCCTTAAAGGTAAATTAATAATGAAGGCTGCCCCAAATATTAGGAAAAAAGTTTACAAACATACCCTATACCCTTAAGTGGTTCTAATTATTTTCCTTTACTAGCACTGAAAAGAGAAAAAAATGACGGGCCCTAAAAAATAAAAAAGAACCGTTTGCTTGTAGCTTGGTACCATCCCCATCATGTCTAGCCTTTCTCAAAAGGAGAACATTACTAGTGCCACTAAGAAGGACACAAAGTGTCCAAAGATGTGGTAGCAGCACTCACTGGGACTCTTAGGGATCACTTTTTTCCCACAAGTCTTTGTTTATTGGGTCACACCCGGCAGTGCTCGGATTTCAGGTTTCTCCTGGCTCTGTGTTCAGAAATCACTTCTGACAGGCTTGAGGGACCACATAGCTGGGAATCAAATCAGGTCCAACCTGGGTCTGCTGGTAAACTCTCCACTGCTGCACTATTTCTCCAGCCCCTGGATCACATTTCTAAATAAATCTTTAGATATAGGAAAATAGTCAAGCCCCTTCTATGACAGTATGATATCTTCTGTGACGGCTTATATCTTGCTTGATTGGGCACAAGAAAACAAGGTTGCCTTTCTAACCTTGAAAAAATAATATAAAAGATTGGGCCAGAGTGATCGCACAGTGGGTAAAGGATAGTAGAGCAGATAGGATGCTTGCCTTGCATGCGGCCAATCCGGGTTCGATCTCTGGCATCTCATATGGTCCTCCAAGCCTGCTAGGAATAATTTCTGAGCACAGAGGAGGAGTAACCCCTCAGTGACACCAGGTATTTTCATTTACTAGTAAAAAAAAATAAGTCAAAGCTTTCATCTGCATGTTTCTAGGTTAGCTAAGCACATACCTTGATTAAATCATTAGACAGAGAAAAGTGAATGATCATTTACTTAAGCAAAAATCTAAATCTGGGGACTGGTTATTCAGTGGGCAGGGTTCTTGCCCTGCATGCAACTGAACTGCATTAGACCCCTGGCATCCCACATTGTATCCTGAGCACTGCCAAGATTTATCACTGAGTGCAGAGCTAAGAGTAAGCCCTGAGTACTCCTAGGTGTGAACCAAAACAAAAAACAAAAAATTCCCCACAGCCCATCATGAATGATCTCTCAGTAGACAGGAGTAATCCCTGAGGACTGACAGTGGTTTATGGCTTTAAAAAAAAGAGGGAAAAAAGACATGACCAGGGCCAGAGCGGTGGTGCTAGCTAGCATAGGAGAGATTACAATTTAATCCCCCCTGCATTCTATATGGTCCCCCATATCCTACATGCTCCCCTAATCCAGGAGCGATTTCTGAGCGCATAGCCAGGAGTAACCCCGGAGTGTCAACAGGTTTGGCCCCAAAACAAAACAAACATACCAACAAAAGACACGATCCATACTTAATAACTTAGATCAGAATTTATAATGTCAGATGCAAGGAAAAAGATAAAATGTATAATAATTTTATGAGTATCTAATGGAAGCTAATAAAAGGGTAATGTATGGCAGTTGGACTTGGACACATCCCTTGGATGCCCCACTGTAATGACTGTTGAACTGGACATGTTCCCTTATCATGTCTGATGTAAAAGGAAAAACTTGGACTGTTAAGGGGGGCAGGATTGTAGCCATAGAAGCACCTGCTAGTGTGGAGGTCAGGGTGTGTAGAGATAAAGCACTGGAGAGATGCTGCCTGCTTTGTATCTAGTCCCTTTTCTTTCATTGTTTTTGTACCAGGGCCTCCCCCAGTCACTTCTGGCTGGTGAATTTCCATCTCTCTCTCTCTCCTTTCTCTCTCTCTCTTGTTCCCCCTCTCTCTGAAACCCCAGGCGGCTACAAAAAGGAATAAAAAGTATATTTAGCTTCTTCTCTTGACTCATTCCCAGGTGGGTGGTTGGCACCCCTGGATGGGCTAAGGCACCAACAGGAAGTTGGGTACCATGGCCATGTGAACCTTGTAGCACTGGGCCCCGGTGGTGACCTGTTTCAGGGTAGTGTACATGAATAGTTAGGAAAAAAAAAGCTTTTGATGAAAAATGACAGAAAAGATTCCTGCTCATAGCACAATTTCTTGATAGTATAATCATTTGAACTATGGTACCCAATGTGACAGTAATTCTGCATCTAACAGATACACCAATAATATGGAGGCATATTATAAGGGAAATGAACACTTTTATTGGCATATTGCTCCCCCAAAATTAGGTTCTAACAATCCAAAAGAGAATGTTGAAAAGTCATTAAGTGCAATCACTTTTCTATTTCTAAGCATTCAGATTTTTATGACAATGCAATTTTAACTGACAATTATTGAAACAAGAATCAATATATCAAAGAAACAATTGACAGTCATTTCATAATGCTGCTGAATAAGATAAAGTATCATAACAGATTAAATATGGAATAAAGTCATAATAACAGATGCATGCAAGGAAGCTACAGCTACAATTTTGCTTTTGATATACTAAAGAAAACAACAACTATGAAGAAAATATATAAGCACAATGTCCTGAAATGGATGGATATTGTTATTCAAGGATCAAATTTTTAGGTTTGGGGCCACAGTTGGCTAAGGGTGCTATGGTCTTCATCCTAGTTCTGTGCTCATGTATCACTCCTGAGGTGGCTCTGTTGATATATGTATATATTTGGGGGTGATGGGGCCCTCTTGTAATGGTAAATGGACTGGGACATGCACAAATGTAATGGTATTTAAGAAAAAGCCTGGCAGTTGGCAGGGGTAGGGGGCTCAGGGGGTAGCAAGCTCAGAGCAGAGCCTGCTAACTCACCAGGGTTCAGAGGCATAGGCCCCCATTCTGACCAGGACCAAGTCTGAGAATAAAGCATTGGCAAGATACTGCTTGATACACCTTTATCCTGCTCTCATTCTCTCCGACCCAGAGCTACAGGCGTCCTCCTTATCTTGGCATTCTCTGACTTGTGAGAGAACTTTCTCTCTCAGACAACCCCCGCCCCAGCCCAGTGTCAGACCTCGGGAGATGAAGCATGGAAACAACAGAACATACCCCCATCATCGTCCTCTCCTGGACTACTTGGGCAGCAGTCTGGCACTTAATGGGGCCTTGCAGAACTCTGCATCCAAGGCCAGTGTCTTACACCTCCTTATCATCTCTCCTGATAGAAGCACATAGAATGTACAGACAACAAGTTTACCTTTCAATGATATTTTGGAAAAAATATCTATGGTACAGGAAAGAGCAGAAAATATTCTACAAGAAGCGGCCATCTAGCTAATAGAAAAATGGCATAACTCCACAAGTAAGATCCAAAAGAACATGATCATCCCAGGTAGACTGTTACTATATAAATGTTACTGTATATTTAAGAGGTGACAATGTCACTGCCACCCCTGTTTATTATCAATAGATTAGTTAAAGAAAGAAAAGCCTGGGTCCAGAGGAGTGGCACACAGACTATAGATGCTGCTGCCAAACCCAAATGTGGCTATGCCAATGCCACATGAGGGAGCAAAGTAGTCAACAGTGAGGCAGAGCTCCTTGTTACCAGGTGGACCGGAAGCGTGGCCCAGAGGCAGCACTGCCCTGCCACGTCGACAGAAGAGAGCAAGACAGAGACCAGTGCAAAGAGACAAGCGTGGCTGCTATGCTGAGGTTGCACATTTCTCCTACTCAAGGAACCCCAGCACAACACAAAATAAACACTAAACTGCAAAGGTGACAATGGGGAAATAATGCAATGACCTCCACTGTGCTTCTCTCCTGCACGAATATACATGTGCCGAATGAGCACTGAGGATTGAGAAAAAGCCTTCCCACACTCCTGACATGTATAAGGCTTCTCTTCTGTATGAATAATCATGTGCCTAATAAACTGAGGACTGAGTGAAGGCTTTCCAATACTCATGACATATATAAGTCTTTCTCCGGTATGAATTTTCTTGGGCACAATAAGGGAGTATGGATACTCCTCGCTTCACAATCTACCTGTTTAGCGACCGCTCACATTTATGACCATCTCACCGACGGTACATGATAGAACGTAGTAGCGGCCCTGCGTCTCAATGTCATTCATAGCTGATGTACACTATACTGAGGTCCGGTACTGCTGTTTTCCTGGCCAGTATTCACATTTCAGCAGTAATTTTTTTGCAATGCAAAGAAGAAACGTTATAAACAGCTATACTGTACTGTACATCCAGTACAACTATACTGTATACAGTCCAGGATCTCTCAGGCCCACACAATACAGCACAGTAGTGTGACAATATACAGTACAGATATATTATAAAGCTTTTTCTTCAAGCATACAAGTTGTGTGTGATCTGGGTACCTTATTCTGTATTGTACTTTACCCCAGATGTCTCCAAAAAGGAAAAGCAAGGCTTCACCAGAAAATGCCAAGAAACAAAGGAAGGCTATTGATCTTGAGAAGAAAATGATTATAAAGGATTATGAAGGTGGCAAAAAAAGACCATGAGATAGCATATGACTTGCAGCTGGCACATTCAACCATTTTAACAAACCTTAAGGATAGAGTAAAAGAGGCAGCAAAAGCATCAACAGGCTTTAAAGCCATAACTAGACAGGAATAATTAGGAAAGGTCTAATTCATGATATGGAGAAGTTATTGGCTATCTGGTTTGATGACAAGATTCAAAAAAGAATGCCATTGAGCCTTTCAATAATTCAAGCCAAGGCATTTAATATCTTTGAGACTTTGCAAGCATGCAGCGGTGAAGTATCAACCAAAATCTTTACAGCAAGTAACGAATGGTTTCAACGGTTTTCTCAAAGATTCAACCTGCATAATCCGAGTGTCAGTGGTGAGGCAGCAAGTGCAGATGTAGAAGCAGCAGAAAAATTTGTTGACCAATTTGATAAAAATCATAGAACAAGGTGACTACTGTCCAGAACAGATCTTCAATGTGAATGAAACTGGAGTTAGAAAGAAACACACTGGGCCCGGAGAGATAGCAAGGAGGTAGGGCATTTGCCTTTCATGCAGAAGGAGGGTGGTTTGAATCCCGGCATCCCATATGTCCCTGTGCCTGCCGGGGGCGATTTCTGAGCATAGAGGCAGGAGTAACCCCTGAGCACTACCGGGTGTGACCCAAAAACAAACAAACAAAAAAGAACACACTGCCTGTTTACTACCGAGCAAATAACAAGGAATAGATGACTCAAGCTTTGAGGATTGGTTCACTCACTGCTTCATACCCTCAGTGAAGCACTATTGCCAAAAAAAGGGCATTCCTTTTAAAATTATACTCCTGCTTGATAATGCTCCAGGCCAGATCTTGATGACCTAACTCAGATGTAAAAATAATATAGTAAATTACACAACCTATGCAAACCAAAACAAGTGGAAGTTTTTAGTTTGATCTCTCTCGTTGTTTTACTTATTCAGAATACTGTATTGTCAAGTACTATGCATAGATTGTACAACTGTATAAAATACATGCAGTTCCTCACTTAACGACCAATTCACTTAACGACAAAGTTGTAGAAAGGAAAGTTGGTCGTTAAACAAGGTATCTGTATAAATAAGTGAAGGCGCCTTGCTATATTCAGGACAACTGGGCGCCATTTGGTGCAGCACTTCTTTCTGGTGGTGCCTGGCAGCTGAGTAAAGTAAAAGCTCACATCCACTTCCAACCTCAGGGCATCTCAGTCACAGCCAGAGGGACAGCTGCTGTCAATATTGACTCTCCTGCTGAATACTTCCTGTGTGATGGCTTCCCCAAGGCCACGTCAACTTGGGAAATGACCTCCTACTTTCAGGAAATCCATGAGCTGGCATTGGCCTTGCAGACAACCAGCCACTAGTGGTTGGACCAAAGTTCTATTCCCTGGCATCCCATAGGGTCCTTACCCATCCCCCTGCAAGCCAGATTTCTGAGCACATTGCCAGGAGCGACCCAAGTGGTCAAGTAGCCCAAAAAGAAGAGAGGAAAAAAAAAACATGACCACAACACAAGGCCCCAAAAGGAAAGCTGAGGGAGAGCCAGCATCAGCAAAATGCACCTTGCTCCACACACTATGGGAAGAAAAATGGGGAAAAGCACTGAAAGGAAGAGGGAAGGTTACACTGGTGGTGCTACTGATGTTTGAACATATAGCACTGGAACTGCTATATTATGAACTAGCTAAATCATGGGTGTTATAATACAAAATACTTTAAAAACAGAAGTGCAGCCATGTCACTACTGCAACAAGAAGGGAGACAGAGAGTGAGGGAGAGATCCATGACGCAGGGTGAATCACGAGTATAGACTATAGATGCTGCTCCCATACCAAGTGTGGTTACGCCAATGCCACGTGAGGGAACCAAGTAGAGACCAGCGAGGCAGAACTCCTAGTCTCCAGGTGAACCGAGAGCATGGCCCAGAGACGGCGCTGCCATGCCCGTCAACAGAACGAAACAAGGCAGAGACCAATGCAGAGAGGTAAGTGTAGCTGCTAAAGTAGCACATTTTTCCTATTCAATGAACCCCAGTCCAACACATAAAAAACACCAAACTGCAAAGGTGACAATGAGGAAACATCGCAGAGACCCCCATTGTGCTTCTCTCCTACACGAATATTCATGTGCCTAATAAGCATTGCGGATTGAGAAAAAGCCTTCCCACATTGCTGACATGTATAAGGCTTCTCTTCTGTTCGAGTAGTCATGTGCCTAATAAACTTTGAGGATTGAGAAAAAGCTTTCCTACACTTCTGACATGTATAAGGCTTCTCTTCTGTATGAGTAGTCATGTGCCTATTAAACTTTGAGGACCGAGTGAAGGCTTTCCCATACTCACGGCATATATGTCTTTTCTCCGGTATGAATTTTCTTGTGCGCTATAAGGGAAGAGTGAGTGAAGGCCTTGCCATATACAGGACAACTTGGGTGTCTCCTGGTGCAGCTCTTCTTCCTGCGAGGGAGGGATCTCCTAAGTAAAGTAAAAGCCCACATCTACTTCCTACCTCAGGGCATCTCAGTCACAGCGAGAGGGACAGCTGCTGTCAATATTGACTCTGTCCCCTGCTGATGAATACTTCCTGTGTGATGGCTTCCCCAAGGCCATGTCAACTTGGAAAATTACCTCCTAGCCTCAGAAAATCTATGAGCCTAGGCTGAAACAGCTGGCATTGGCCCTGCAGGCAACCAGCCACCGGTGGTGGTGATGTGAAAGCCTACAGCAACACCAGTTCATGTCTAACAGCGCTCATTAAAGCCAGAGGCAGTTCAGAAAATAAACCCCACATAAATAGGCTCATCAAGGCTGGCATACTTAGGGCATGCCGCTCCACTTGGAACACACCTTTGCTCCCTGTCAAGAAACCTGGGGAAAGGGAATACAGGCCAGTGCGGGATTTGCGAAAAGTCAAAAAAAGGGCCGAGGATACTCACCCCATGGGACCCAACCCTTATACTCTTCTAAGTCAAATACTGCCAGAACTGGTGTGGTATACCACCCTGAACTTAAAGGATGCCTTTTTCAGTATTCCTTTGGCCCTGACTAGTCAACCATTATTTGCCTTGGAATGGGGTGGACAACAACTTTACATGGACTAGACTTCCACAAGCTTTAAACATTCACCCACACAGGGGCTGTGCAGTGGCGCAAACAATCAGGCATCTGCCCGAGCTAGCCTAGGACGGACAGCGGTTCTACCCACTGGCGTTCCATTGGGTTCCCTCCCCTCCGCCCCTCGCAAACCAGTAGAGATTTCTGAGTGTATTGCCAGGAGCAACCCAAGCATCACCCGGTGTGGCCCAAAAAAGAAGGAAAAAAAAATAACCTGACTGCGAGGTTTCAAAAGGAAAGCTGAGGGCGGCGACGGCAAGTCCCATGGCCTTCAGGCACCAGCTCTGCCCCAGCCCCTGCCTGTTGGGGGGATAAGACCTCCATAACATGGCCACATGGCTATACCCCTTGGTTGACCTGAGTACGTGCCCTGAAGCATTGGCTGTTTACCAAGAACTTGGGTCTTGAGAAATGAATAGCCACAATTGTTCCATACGTTCCAGGAAGTATGCTGGTAGCTGCTGGGTTTTAGGTGTTCTAGTTAAGAATAGCTTGTACGCAAGTGTGCTCATGAAGCTTGCAATGTACCCGTTAAAGATTGATTACAGGATGTGTAAGACACCTGTTAGTGTTTGCTTCCCCTTACCCCTTTCCCCCTGCCAGAAAATCTCTGCCTTAAAAAGCCTGCTGCTGCAAAATAAAGTTAGACATTGACAATATCTTGCTTGGTCTCCTTCTTTCTCGCCCATTCCTTTTCAGGCACAGCTCCCCTCGACCCCCAATAACTGAGTGAGTCCGGGACAAGTGGCACCCAACGTGGGTTCAAAGTATGAGTCTGTGTTGGGGGCTGATGGAACCTAGAACAAAATGGAGTCTCATAGACCCCAAGCCCTGCTGTCTAGTGACAAGAGGCACACATGCTCCGGGAACAGAGGAAATAGCCAACCACTAAAAGTTAAAATTACACAGAGCAGCCTGATGCTGCCTTGTAAAACTATGCGCAATTGATACTCTTTGAGCAAACAAGATGTTCTTTTAAGATAATGTTAAGAATATTGACTCATGAACTTGCCCAAGTTCCTCCTTCTTCCACCCTTCCCTGTTTCCTGTCCCTGGCTTATGCAGATAAACATCTGCAAAAATGTAGCTGATGAAAAAGTACTGAAAAACAAGTTGGTCATTACCTTATTTGGAATACCCTCTACCCCAAAGTTGATTGACATGCTTGTAACGCCCCCACATTTTGCTTTCTGTATAAAAGCTAGCCACCCCTTGAAATAAACACTTTTGAGCAGTGTGAGTTGTCTTAAGCCTTCTTTTTCTAACCTCTAAAGTTTGCTTTATAGATCAGCTCTGCTCAAGAAGACCCACAAATATACTAGCAACCCTCATCACCTCACTCCCACGGGTCGGGGGTCCCCACTGGGGGTCGCAAGTCTGCTGCCGGATGACATTCCAGAGACCTTCTCGTAAGACGTCTGGACCCCTTTGGCCCTGGAACAGCGCATAAAGGTGAGTTTTCATGCACATTACAAGTCATCCCATCAGAATGGGCCAAAAATTGTCTAAAGAGGCACTTTTCATAAAAGGCTTATGAAAGAAAGAGGAGTAAAAGTCAAGAAAAAAATTTGGCGGGCCCGGAGATATAGCACAGCGGTGTTTGCCTTGCAAGCAGCCGATTCAGGACCAAAGGTGGTTGGTTCGAATCCCGGTGTCCCATATGGTCCCCCGTGCCTGCCAGGAGCTATTTCTGAGCAGACAGCCAGGAGTAACTCCTGAGCACCGCTGGGTGTGGCCCAAAAACCAAAAAAAAAAAAAAAATTGGTACAATTCTTTATTTTTATAGATCAAAATGTCCGTGGTTCATGTTAACCGGACCAGAGATTTACCCCTTGAAGTGGCAGAAAGTAGGCCACGAATTAAATGCCATTCTAATGGAAGGACAAGGAGTGATTTCCAATAGTGTTTTCTCTTATTGGGGACTCTTTAGAGATCTTATTGAGTGCGACCCCAGAAGAAGTGGCTCCTTTGTCGCA
This sequence comes from Suncus etruscus, assembly GCF_024139225.1. Classification (NCBI taxonomy): domain Eukaryota; kingdom Metazoa; phylum Chordata; class Mammalia; order Eulipotyphla; family Soricidae; genus Suncus; species Suncus etruscus. The sequence goes on along the minus strand of NC_064861.1, from coordinate 82,386,471 downwards.
GAATATTGTGTCAAACCCCTATTCAGAGCTGCCTCTCTTACCTCACTCCAGTTGCGGCATCTTTCATCCCTAGATAGAATAACCCAAGTTAGTCCGGTTCCCTCTCGCACTGCCCTTATCCAATCCTCCCCTCCTGCTCCTGCGGCTCCCGTGGAGGGTTCATGCCGCCACCCAACAGAGCAGACTATCCAAGAATTCCAACAAATAAGTTATAAAACCTTGCAGGATCTTAATTATGCGGTCAAGACCTATGGACCCAATGCCCCTTTTACTCAATCTGTACTTAGGCCTTGTCTGTGGGAGGTCTGCTCCTGCCTAGTGAGTGGTTTAAGATCACCCAGGCAGTCCTCATCCGCACTCAATTTTTAACTTGGCGGGTAGACTTTCTAGACCGCTGACAAGCTATTGTGGCCAAAATGCCTCCGGGTCCTCGACCTCTAGAATGGACCTTTGAGCAACTTGGAGGACAGGGAAGGTTCGCCTCTGAGGAACTCCAAAAAAGACTCCCCATGAGCCTTTTAGCCCAAACAGCCCATGCTGCCTTGGGGGCATGGCGTGGCCTGCCCTGTAAAGGGTCGGTTGTCACACCCATCACCAACGTGGTGCAGGGAGCCCAAGAGGAATACAGCGAATTTGTAAGTTGCCTTTTAGAGGCTGCAGAGCATACATTTGGGGAGGAGGATGCTGATAACAAGTTGATTAAACAATTGGGGGCTGGAGATAGCACAGTGGTGTTTGCCTTGCAAGCAGCCGATCCAGGACCAAAGGTGGTTGGTTCGAATCCCGGTGTCCCATATGGTCCCCCGTGCCTGCCAGGAGCTATTTCTGAGCAGACAGCCAGGAGTAACCCCTGAGCAACGCTGGGTGTGGCCCAAAAACAAAACAAACAAACAAAAAAACAATTGGCCTATGAGAATGTCAATTCCATCTGTCACGCCATTTTGCGGGACAGGATGAAAAATGGATAGCTAGATATCTTCTGAGACGAAGGGGTTATGCCTATATTTCTACAAATGACAACCCTCCCAAGAAATTTTGGGTTCCATTATGCCTTGTTAGACATTGGGCTAGCACAAATGATCAGGTTCGGACTATAAACTCCCCTTCAGATCAAATACAGAACACTCAAGACACTAACAAGGATTTAACTGTCACACACCATACATTGAGTGAGACTGATGATAGTGATAAACCCTTACACTCCAAGATGCAAAAGGAAAGACAGGAACCTGTCTTAACTAGGCTCCAAAATAAAGGACACTCTTGCTACATGAACTCAATATTGCAATGCCTGTATAATATTTCAGACTTGACTCAGTATTTTCATCAAGATCATTATAAAAAGGATATTAACAGGAAAAATCCAATGGGGCATGAAGGTAAATTAACTGAAGAATTTGGTCGGCTCATCAAAACCATGGGAAATGGATTTCATAGATATATTAACCCTGAATGCTTCAAAGTAACAATTGGTTTACTTAATGACCAGTTTACTAGACACAATCAGCAGAATCCACATGAACTACTGATGTTTCTAATAGAGGGACTACATCAGGATTTGCTTACTATAAATCTAATGACAGATAAAACTATACATCTTATGGAAAATGAAAATTATGAACAATTTAGTTCACAACACCAAAAGGGTCACAAATCTATTATTTATGATCTCTTTCAAAGACAATTCAAATCTCACATGACACCAAAAGTCTGAGGTTTATGAGACATTTGTTCATTTGTCTCTGGCTGTCACATCTACAGATAAATGTACATTACAGGAATGCCTCTCTAAATTTTTTAAGAAGAGTTAAGGGATGACAACAAAGTTCAGTGCAACAGCTGCAACACTAGAAGGGATTTTTCAAAGAAAACATATTTATGGAAACTGCCACCAGTACTAATAATACAGTTGAAACGTTTTGCTGCTCCACTTGGAACACTCCTTTGCTCCCTGTCAAGAAACCTGGGGGAAGGGAATACAGGCCAGTGTGGTAGTTATGAAAAGTCAATGAAAGGGTCGAAGATCTTCATCCCATGGTATCCAACCCTTACACTCTTCTATGTCAGCTACCACGAAAATTGGTGGTATATCACCTTGGACTGAAATGCCCTTTTCAGTATTCCTTTGGCCCTGACTAGTCAACCCGTATATGACTTTTAATGGGGGCAGACAACTTTACCTGGACTAGACTTCCAAAGGGTTTAAACATTTTTCTATTTTAGGGCCAGTGCAGTGGTGCAAGTGGTCAGGCATCTGTCTTGCCCATGCTAACATATGATAGGTTGTGGTTTGATTACCCGGCATCCCATGACAGAACAATTTCTGAGTGCATAACCAGGAGTAACAGATATGGCCCAAGAACCAGAAACCAAAAAAAAAAAATCATCCACTTTGCTCAATGAGGCTCTCCTAATGGACCTCCAGGAATATAAGATCACCCACACGGGTGCTGTCCTCTTGCAATATGTAGATTATATCCTACTGGCTACTGAATCTGAGGAGTGCTTCTAGGCTACGAGGGGACTAATTTCTGAGCTGGGAAAACAGAGTTATTGGGTCAGAGCTAAAAAAGCGCATTCTGCGGGGCCGCTGCGGTGGCGATAGAGGTAAGGTGCCTGCCTTGCCAGCGCTAGCCTAGGACTAACTGCGGTTCACTCCCCCGGCGTCCCATATGGTCCCCCAAGCCAGAAGTGACTTCTGAGTGCATAGCCAGGAGTAACCCCTGAGTGTCACTGGGTATGGCCCAAAAACAAACAAACAAACAAAAGCACATTCTGCAATACTGAAGTAACCTTCTTGGGTTACAAGCTGAAGGGAAGGGGGAATGTGGCTAACTGGTGTCATAAAAAGCACTATACTGAAAATCCCAAAGCCTAGAACCCTGCAGGAGGTGCAGGAGTTCTAAGGAACCACAGAATACTGCGGGCTTTGGATACCCAGATATACTGAAATCACTAAGCCCCTATATGCAGCCATACAGTGGAAATGGGAAAAGCCCCATTAAGAAGCCTATGAGGAACTCGGCGCCATGTTGCTGTGAGCACTAGCCTTAACCTTGCCTGAACCAAGTAAGACTGTCTTTTTTGGTTCTGGATAAGAAAAGAGGGTGGCAGAAGGGGTGTTAACCCAGAAACTAGGGCACTGGAAATGGCCCATAGCCTACTTGTCCAAGGGGTTGGACTCTGTGGTCTCAGGATAGCCACCTTGATTGCGAATAAGTGCAGTGGCTGCTCTCTTAAAGACACAGAAAAGCTGGCCTTTGGGCAAAACCTTGTGGTCACTACTCCTTTCCTGATTGAGGAAGTGCTGAGGCAGCCGCCGGGAAGGTGGCTGTCAAATACCAGGCTCACTCATTACCAGGTTTTGCTCTTGGATTTGCTATGCATCGTTTTTTTTTAATTTTTTATTTTTAATTATGAGAACAAAGATGCAAAGAAAGAGGACAAGGTAGAGTTATAGTGGAAGGACAATCACCCATAAACAGAATTCTCAGAAGAAGTCCACTTGCTGATATCTTAACTTTGAACTTTCAGCCAAAGAACATTAAGATAAATAAAATAGCACCCATGCACAATTACTTTGTCCCTCAAGTCCCCCAGACTGTAAAACATCAGAGGATGAGATGCAGAACAACTCCATACAGCAGAAGATATAGGAAAAGAACCTTAAAGCAAATGATCAGAGAATGGGTAAACTACTCAAATAATGTGAACAGATGAAAATAGAAGTCTTACATAAACTCAACAGAAACAGAGGAATCCTTGGAGTTCCAGAGATCCAGGAAGCAAATAAAAATAAGAGGAGTTGGAGGAACAGTGAGAAGAGGAAGAAGAGGAGGAAGAAGAAAAGGAAGAAACAAAAGAAGAGGAAAAAGAGGAGGAAGAAGATGAAGAGGAAAATAAAGAGCGTAAGAAAAGAAAAGAGGACGAGAAGGAGGCTAGAATGTGGTTCAATTTGTAGAGCAGATGACTCATAGGTGACAATGCCTAGATTTGAACCCAGATGATTTCATGTTCATAATCTAATATTCTCACAACTTGTATGAATTTGTGTATATATGTATGTATAAAAATGTGTGACATACTTATGCATGCTCACATCTAATAAAGCAACTGTAAAAAAATCAAGGAATCACTAGACTGCGAAATTAAGGAATCTATAGATGAACAATTCAACCAACTCAAAGAAGAACTTCTACAGAAGATGAGAGAATCCATACAAAATGAAAATGCCCTACTGCTGTGCTATCACCTACTGGCAAAAAAAAAACTAATTTTGATGGATTTAGTTGACTAGATTGCTGAATTTTCTTTATTCCTCATTTTTTTTCTTTTTGTTACACAGGCACTGTAATACTGAGTTCATGTAACAAGTGTTTTTTTTTAAATAATTTTTATTGAGACCCATGTGAATTTATAAATCTTTCACAGTTATATTTAAGGTACATAGTGATAGTGAATTAGGGCAGTTCCTCACCACCATCAAATTAGATTCATCAAACTGCTTGTGTTTCTTCTGCCATGTTTGTTTTGCCTTTTTTAAGACTTGAAATGTTTTGTTTGTTTTGGTTTAATTTGTTTTTTTTGGGGTCACACCCAGCAACATTCTGGGGTTACTCCTGTCTCTATGCTCAGAAATCGCCCCCAGCAGGCTTGGGGGACCATATGGGATCCCAGATCCCAGCATGCATTCCATATTTCCCCCTTTTGCCCTCTAGACTGCTGTGTAACTGGTCCCCTTTGTATATAACTTGGAGATCTTGATTCTGGTGCTGTTGACTTAGGGTTTGGTATTTAAGGCCTGATCATTATTTCCACTCAGTGTTCATGTGACTGCTCCTGTTTGCTTCCTTTTTCCTACCAACTGCCTTAATTTATGAGGCAGAAAAAGATGATTCAAGTTCTGTGGTTCTGTGCTCTCTCTCCAGCCCCTGGTTTCGTTATTTTTTTAAGTCAGTCAAATTGAGCTTTTCGGGGGTTATATACCAACTTTTGTGATACTAATGTTAATAAGTTTTGTTATTTTTCATGTGTGCCATCCTCACTGGTGTAAAGTAGTACCTCATAGTTGTCTTGATTTGGATGTCCCTAATGATGAGTGATGGTAAACATGTTTTCATGTGTCTCTTGGCCATCTGTCGGTCTTCCTTGGAGAAGTATCTATTAATTTCTTCTCCCCATTTTTCTATGGCTTTATTAGGTTTTGTGGAGCTAACCTTTGCTTTTTAGTTTAAGTTTTCTAATACATGAACATGCAATGTGTCCATTGACTTATACCTTCTTTCAACTCCTTAGTAAATTAAATTTTGAAGTTACTACAAATTATGCAGACAACTTTTCTTTGTTTGGTTTTGGTTTTTGGGTCACATCCGGCAGTGCTCAGGGGTTACTCCTGGCTCTATGCTCAGCAATCACTCCTGGCAGGTTCATGGGACCATATGGGATTCGAACCATCGACCTTCTGCATGCAAGGTAAACGCCTTTCCTTCATGCTATCTCTCCGGCCCCATGCAGACAACTCTTAAGATTGTTTACTGCTCCCAAATATGCAACAAATTTGATAGTATCATGACACTATGTGAATTTAAATTCTGTAAACTTTTCTTTAAAGGCTTCAGTATTATCTAGCAGAAAAAAAGCTATATTTTAAGGTGCTATTTTCTGCATGCTTCTCTCCTCTTATTATATATATTTATTTATATTTATATATATATTATATACATATAAAGACTGTTCACTTGGTCATAGTGCTACATGTTTTCTGTTCTTGGTAATCACAGACTAGATCTCGCTGACAGGTACCTGTAACGTAACTTAAGTTATAGTCTGTATATCCAGTAAATAATGAAACAAGAATTTTTAAAAAATTTTTGGGAGCCATACCCTGCATTTTCAGGGGATTACTCTTGCTTTGAACTGAAGAATCACTCATGGCAGACTCTGGGGACCATATGGGATGCTGGGGATTGAATTTGGGTCAGCTTCATACGAGGCAAACATCCTACCTGCTGTGCTATTGCTCCTGCACCAAACAAGAGTTTTAAATATAAAGCAAGGTTACTCTCTAGGGTCTAGTGGACAGGGCATTTGCCTTGGATGCAGGGGACCTGGGTTCGATTCCTGGCACCATATGGTCTGAGTCCCACAAGGAGTGCTCCCTGAGCATAGTCAGTAGTAGTGTGGCCCCAAAACAATAAAACAAATGTGAACACTCAAGTCATAATTTAAAAACTAAAAAGGGGGGACTGGAGTAGTGACACAAGGCATAAGGCACCTGCCTTGCAAGCGCTAGCCTAGCATGAACCAAGGTTCCATCACCCTGAGTCCCATACTGGCCCCCAAGCCAGGAATGACTCCTGAGTGCATAGCCAGGAGTAACCTGAGTGTCAATGGATGTGGCCCAAAAACAAACAAGTAAAAAGCAAAAAACAAACATATGGTCCCCTGAGCCTGCCAGGAGAGATTTCTGAGCGTAGAGCCAGGAGTAACCCCATGAACCAAAAAACAAACAAAAAAAAAATAAGAAAAGAAAAGAAAAGGAGGGCCGGGCGGTGGCGCTAAAGGTAAGGTGCTTGCCTTGCCTACGCTAGCCTCGGACGGACCGCGGTTCGATCCCCCGGCGTCCCATATGGTCCCCCAAGCCAGGAGCGACTTCTGAGCGCATAGCCAGGAGTAACCCCTGAGCGTCACCGGGTGTGGCCCAAAACCCCCCCCAAAAAAAAAGAAAAGGAGGAGCACAGAGAAATGGCATTTGCCTTGCAGGTTGCCAATCCAGGACAGACCTTGGTTCGATCCCAGGCGTCTCATACAGTCCCCCATAGTGCATAGCCAAGAGTAACCCCTGAGTGTCACAGAGTTTAGACCAAAAAGCAAAAAAATAAATAGAAAGGAAAACAAGAGTTGAGAGTGATAGGGGGGTGGGTGATGGTGTTTGCCTTGAAAGTAACTGACCTAGGTTTGATCCTCTGGCATCCCATGTGATTCCCCCAGAGCACAGAGCCAGAAGTAACCACTAAGCATCAACAGTGTGGCCAAAAGGGAAAGAAAAAAAAAAGCTCACCAAGGTGAGAGAGAACAGTGTTTAGGGCACTTGCCTTGCATGCAACCAATCTGGGTTTGATCACCAGCACCCTATATAATCCCTAGAGTACTGTCAGAAGTGATCTCTGAGTGTAGAACTGGAAGTTTGCCTTAAGCATAGCTGAGTGTGACCCAAAAATCAAAATAAAATGCTGACCAAACTAATGTAATCATAGGCAATAATTTTAAGGTTAAAAAATTTACCAATCCCCCACAAGCATATCTCAAAAGACAATGGGGAAGCCTATATTTCCTTTATAAGTTTAAGATCTATATAATACCACCTCTTAACCTGTTTATCCCCAAATGTAAGGTAGTCTCCTGCATCACTTTGTTCCCTTAATAATTTTTAAACTTATTTTTCCTTTATATATATGTGAGCATGTATATATACATATTTATGTATATACATTTACAATATATAGTCTTGTTTCTGTTTTCTTTTCTTCCTTAACCCCACCTGTTTTGGTTCTGCTTGACACAAAAACCTACAAGAAAAACCAGGGCACAGAGATGATGGAGCCTGACACTCTCACCCCCAAATGCACCAGCAATATAATATAGCACCATTTCTTCTTGCAAAGGCATACTAAAAATGAGTAAATTTTACATATAGAAACAAGCTCTTATCTACTACTAGGGATAAGAACTCATACACTTTACAATACAGGGGCACCTCCCACCTTGAACATATGTCATGTGGACCCAATTTAGATTCCAGGCGATTAGACAGCGACCATCCAACCCCAAACCCTAGATCCCAGATATAGAACCAACACAGTTCTCTGCAACAGTTCTCCGCAACAGCTCCAGGAACCAATCTCCCACTGGGACATTCTTAATACTGCTCTGACAGCAACGCAGGTTTTGATATGACATCCTGACAATGAGGAAATGGCAACAATTTGGTAAAAGAGCAGGTTGTCTTACCTCACCTCCTAACGATAAGATGTATTCAGAAGATATGTCATCCTTTGATTTGTATAAAAGCCAAGTTCAATATCTACAGAAGACTGACTGTTACAACCATGACTGGGCAGAACTTATCCTGGGACCAATAGAAAAAGACCCTAGTCTAGGCCTTGGCCTATGATCTGTACAACAACTAAGATCTCTAACTCCAGAGGTCTGACTGAGACAACTGCAACTAAGCAGGTCTTCTGTAAACATAATGAAAGACTATCCTATGCTTCATCCTAGGATGGGGCGAAAGCCAAGACCACCAACTACAGAAGACTAATTAAACCAACAGTGATAGAACAGAACTCTTAGAATCGTAAAGGACTCCATCCTAGGCGCCACCCTTTGACTTGTGCAAATACCAAGATCTCTAGCTACAGAGGCATGATTTTATCATTCACGATAAAGTAGAAAGTTTCCAGACACCACAAAAGAGCCTAGGGGAGAGTAAAAGAACATGTACAGAGCGTATGGAGCCTATAGTTATTCCCTTGACAGTATACTTCAAGGGAGGAGAAACCCTATATCTCTTAGGTCAAGGGAATTCCCTTTCTAATCTCCCCAATATTTACTATGCCTATGCAAGAAAAAAAAAAAAGAGAAGCACAATTTAAATTTTTTTGGTTTTGTTGGTTCCCCTCCACTCCCACCCCTCGTGGTTGTTTTCTTTTTTTTTGTTTTGTTTTTTTGGTTTTTTGGTTTTTAGTTTTTGGGTCATACCTGGTAGCGCTCAGGGGTTACTCCTGGCTCCATGCTCAGAAATTCTCCTGGCAGGCTTGGGAGACCATATGGGATGCTGGGATTCGAACTGTCATCCTTCTTGCAAGGCAAATGCTAAACTCCATGCTATCTCTCTGGCCCCGCTGTGGTTTTGTGTGTGTGTGTGTGTGCTTTGTTTTATTTTTATTTCAGAACCATGGTTATTTGTGTGTGTGTGTGTGTGTGTGTGTGTGTGTGGTGTCTATTGCTGTGGTGCTTTTTGAGTTTTTTGTTTGATTTTTTAAAAAATTTTTAGTATTGTAGTTATATTTTTCTTCCTTTTTCCCTTTCTTCTCTTAAATTGATATTTATAGCCTCTAGGACTCTTCCCAATTTTTGCTTGTTTGATTTTTGCCCACTTTATTTTATTTTATTTTTTCTTCAAACAGAACCACATAACTTGAACCATCTTGTTCTGCCTCACAACTTGAGGGGGAAATAATGGAGGGTTCCAAGAACAAACAGTCGTATGAACTTTAAGTAGATACAAAAAAAAGATCAGATTTAACACCAAATCCAAAGCCAACGACGACAGAATCAATACCTAATCTACAACATGCTAGACAAGGAGGGGACCACTTATACTCGTAGCCCGGGAGGTAAGGGAGGTGGATATGGGATGCATGCTGGGAACAGGGGTGGAGGGAGGACAACATTGGGTGGGAATGCCCCTGATTCAATGTCCCTATGTACCTAAAATATTACTGTGAAAGATTTGTAATCCACTTTGGTCAAAATAAAAACAAAAAAAAATTTACCTAAGATGTAGAAACATTGGGTCAGACAAATAGTAGCTTAATAGGCTTAGCATTTGCTTTGCATTTGAGTGGTCCTGATGCAAACCAAGCCTGAGGATCCCCTGAAAGCTGTCAGAGTAATATTCCGCCTCAGCCAAGCTCAGAGCCAAGAGTAACTCCGGAGCACTGTTAATATGTGCAAGCAAACCTATAACGGGGCTCCTTTTGCTTGAGACAGTCACAGAAGGCATTTTCCTCCCAGATACCTAAAGCTCGGTTGAGTAGGCGTAACCCCCAGATGCGTTCCCGCCTACGAAAAGCCTGACCACGCCCCTCCACTCGCGCCTGCGCACCACGTCCCTGCGGGTCTCCGGGGAGCTAGAACGTGGCCACGCCCCCTTCATTCGCGCCTGCGCACCGCGGCCCGGCGCGTTCTCCGGGGAGCTATGGCAACGCGCACCTTGGGTCCTAGAGCTACAGTCTGAAGTGGTGGCAAAAAGCCGATATAAACGTGGTTTTATTTTATTTTTTATTTATTTAAAAGTGTAGTTTCCTGGTTTTGGACTCCAGTTCCGACAGGGGTGCGTGCTATCATTGGTAACACCGGCCGGTCCACCGGGTCGTCTTGAAGAGCCGACCTGGCGCGGCCCTGTGGGCATCCGTACGCATGCGCAGTTGGACCTGGATCCCCCCCCCCCCCCCACGGGGACGAACTGGGGTGGTGGGTCCCCGAGCTGGGGTGAAGCCCGGAGGTTGGGTATAGCCTGTTCCTCCCCCCAGGTGGGCGTGGGGTTCCGAGCTCGCAGTTGCAAGCGTGGGCCGGGCTGCTGGTGGGCGCGGCCTGTTCTGCAAGGCGAGACTCTTAAGGTCCTTTTAGGGGTCCCTGCAAAGCGCGCCCCTGCAATCAGGGAGGACCGACCCACTGGCCACTGACAACACAGAGGCGGTGCCTGAGCTCTTGCATCCCCGCAGCTGCACCCCCAGACGCGGCCACCACGGACCTTCTCTCGCTTTTTATTTGCATTGTGCAGGTGGGGGTTTTGGGATGCTTCCCAGATCTAGGGGGGGCTTAGATTTTTCTTTGAATGAGTCTAGAGAAACTTGGGGTGTAACGAAATCTGTTTGCTCCCCAGCCCCGAAGAGTCTTCCCGACACGGCCTTTGAAGTGCAAAGGAAAGGAATCCCTGCAGCGCTGCCCAAAGCAAGCCCGGGGTTCCCGCTGGGTGAGTTTGTGCAGTTTCCTTTGTTTGGTGCCGTTTGGTTTTGCAAGGCCCGGGAGCTGTTGCTTTCTAGCCAGCTTGTGAATCCTGCACCTCGTGGGGGTGGTCCCGGGATTTTCGTAGAAGCGCATGTCAGGGGGTCTAATTTAATAGGTAGCCCCCCCCCTCTTTGGGACCCCCCCCCCCAATGCGCTTCTGCAGTGAATCGATTGCTATGTTCATTGCATACTCAGTGAGGGTTCCTTGCTCTTGCTAGGACTGATGATGGAAAATAGCCCATGATTATTGTTCTGGATTTTTTTCCGCCATTGTGGTTCTTTTACTTTTAGATAGGTTTATTTTAAACTGGTTTTGGGGCTTTAGGGCCACACCCCCCTGTGCTGAGGAATCTTGTGGTGTCCAGGATAGAACTGAGGCAGTTACCTGCAAGGTAGATATGCCTTAACACCTACCTTGTTCTTTGTGGCTCATAGATATGTTTAATGGGACATTTTACTTCTCCCAAAGAATTCTGTAAATGGAAGTTTTGTTTGAGTACCAGATACTGAGGTTAGAGGGTCCAATTTGGATTAGACAGTACAGCACTCTCTACCCATTGTGCTATTACTCCTCCCAAATCAGAATTTTCTTAATGACTATAAGGTAAACATCCTATCAACTCTTAAAATATTACCTATATAATAATTGAGATCTCCAGAAATAACTACCATTAATATTTTTCTTTTGTTGTTGTTTTTGGTTGTTGTTTAACTGGAGTTATCAACACCAGTGATGCTCAGAGGTTACTCCTGGCCCTTCACTCAGAATCACTTCAGCTGTGCTCAGGGTAGCCATATGGGATGCTGGGGATCAAAGCTGGGTTGGCTGAATAAAAGGCAAATGCCATGTGTACTCTAGCTGGCCCCAATGACCATAATATTTAGAGCATATTTTCCCCTAGGTAGTTTTAAAATGTGTTTTTGTATATGGCTTTAATTGACAGGGTCATACCTGGTGGTGCTCTGGGCCCACTTCTGGCTCTGAACTTAGAAATCACTCATGGTAATGCTGGGAGCCATATAGGATGCTCAGGTAGTCCACATGTGAATAAAATGCCCTATCCACTACTGTCCCTGCATATGGCTTTATTTTGATCAAGTAAAATTAATTGAACATTTACAAGAACTCAAGACCTCTAGTTGGTTTCTTTTCTTTTGTTGGGAGGGGGGTCACACCCAGCAGCGCTCAGGGGTTACTCCTGGCTCTATGCTCAGAAATCACTCCTGGCAGGCTTGGAGTCGCTCCTGGCAGGCTCAGAGGACCTTATGGGATGCCGGGATTCGAACCACTGTTTTTCTGCATGCAAGGCAGATGCCCTACCTCCATGCTATCTCTAGCTCTAGTTTGTTTCTTTATTTTGGGGTGAGGGCTACACCTGACGGTGCTCAGGGTTTATTCCTGGTGAGCTCAGGAAACCATATGTGTCAGGGATTTAACGCACAACAGCTATATGCAAGGCAAATACTCTACCCATTGTACTATCATTTTGGTTCAAGGCCTCTAGTTCTGTGGCCGGAGCGATAGCACAGTGGTAGGGCGTTTTCCTTGCACACGGCCAACACTGGGTGGACCTGGGTTCGATTCCCAGCAGCCCATATAGTCCCCCAAGCCTGCCAGGGGCGATTTCTGAGGACAGAGTCAGGAGTAACCTCTGAGCACCATCAGGTGTAACCCAAAACCCCCTCACCCCCCAAAAAAAGTCAAGGTCTCTAGTTCTTATAAAAGAGGATACAGTGCTTTGATAGATTTGATATCTTTGTGGATATAAATTAAGTAGAATTCAGGCATTCTTTTTGTTTTGTTTTTTGTTTTTGGGTCACATCTGGCAACGGTTAGGGGTCACTCCTGGCTCTATGCTCAGAAATCACCCCCGGCAGGCTCAGGGGCCCATATGGGATGCTGGGATTAGAACCACCATCCTTCTGCACGCAAGACAAACGCCTTACTTCCATGCTATCTCTCTGGTCCCCAAGCGTTCTTTTTGATTTGAGAAAATTTTCTTTTTTTTTTTTTTTTTTTTTTGGTTTTTGGGCCACACCCGGTAACGCTCAGGGGTTACTCCTGGCTATGTGCTCAGAAGTTGCTCCTGGCTTGGGGGACCATATGGGACACCGGGGGATTGAACCGAGGTCCATCCAAGGCTAGCACAGGCAAGGCAGGCGCTTTACCTTTAGCGCCACCGCCCGGCCCTTCTTCTTTTTTTTTTATTTATTTTATTTAAACACATGATTATGTTTGGGTTTCAGTCATGTAAAGAACACCCCCCATCACCAGTGCAACATTCCCATCACCAATGTCGCAAGTCTTTCTCCTCCCCACCCGCCCCCGCCTGTACTCTAAACAGGCTCTCCATTTCCCTCATACATTCCCATTATTAGGACAGTTCAAAATGTAGTTCTCTAAACTCATCACTCTTTGTGGTGAGCTTCCTGAGGTGAGCTGGAACTTCCAGCTCTTTTCTCTTTTGTGTCTGAAATTTATTATTGCAAGAATGTCTTTCATTTTTTTTAAAACCCATAGATGAGTGAGACCATTCTGCGTTTTTCTCTCTCTCTCTGACTTATTTCACTCAGCATAATAGATTCCATGTACATCCATGTATAGGAAAATTTCATGACTTCATCTCTCCTGACAGCTGCATAATATTCCATTGTGTATATGTACCACAGTTTCTTTAGCCATTGGTCTGTTGAAGGGCATCTTGGTTGTTTCCATAGTCTTGCTATGGTAAATAGTGCTGCAATGAATATAGGTGTAAGGAAGGGGTTTTTGTATTGTATTTTTATGTTTCTAGGGTATATTCCTAGGAGTGGTATAGCTGGATCGTATGGGAGCTCGATTTCCAGTTTTTGGAGGAATCTCCGTATCACTTTCCACAAAGGTTGAACTAGATGGCATTCCCACCAGCAGTGGATAAGAGTTCCTTTCTCTCCACAGCCCTGCCAACACTGTTTATTCTCATTCTTTGTGATGTGTGCCATTCTCTGTGGTGTGAGGTGGTATCTCATCGTTGTTTTGATTTGCATCTCCCTGATGATTAGTGATGTGGAGCATTTCTTCATGTGTCTTTTGGCCATTTGTATTTCTTCTTTGTCAAAGTGTCTGTTCATTTCTTCTCCCCAATTTTTGATGGGATTAGATGTTTTTTTCTTGTAAAGTTCTGTCAGTGCCTTGTATATTTTGGAGATTAGCCCCTTATCTGATGGGTATTGAGTAAATAGTTTCTCCCACTCAGTGGGTGGCTCTTGTATCCTGGGCACTATTTCCTTTGAGGTGCAGAAGCTTCTCAGCTTAATATATTCCCATCTGTTAATCTCTGCTTTCACTTGCTTGGAGAGTGCAGTTTCCTCCTTGAAGATGCCTGTTGTCTCATTGTCTGGAGTGTTTTGCCTACGTGTTGTTCTATATATCTTATGGTTTTGGGTCTGATATCGAGGTCTTTAATCCATTTGGATTTTACCTTTGTACATGATGTTAGCTGGGGGTCTAAGTTCAATTTTTTGCAAGTGGCTATCCAGTTGTGCCAACACCACTTGTTGAAGAGGCTTTCCCTGCTCCATTTAGGATTTCCTGCTCCTTTATCAAAAATTAGGTGATTATATGTCTGGGGAACATTTTCTGAGTATTCAAGCCTATTCCATTGATCTGAGGGCCTGTCCTTATTCCAATACCATGCTGTTTTGATAACTATTGCTTTGTAGTAAAGTTTAAAGTTGGGGAAAGTAATTTCTCCAATATTCTTTTTCCCAATGATTGCTTTAGCTATTCTAGGGTGTTTATTGTTCCAAAAGAATTTCAAAAGTGCCTGCTCCACTTCTTTGAAGAATGTCATGGGTATCTTTAGAGGAATAGCATTAAATCTGTATAATGCCTTGGGGAGTATTGCCATTTTGATTATGTTAATCCTGCCAATCCACGAGCAGGGTATGCGTTTCCATTTCCGCGTGTCCTCTCTTATTTCTTGGAGCAGAGTTTTATAGTTTTCTTTGTATAGGTCCTTCACATTTTTAGTCAAGTTGATTCCAAGATATTTGAGTTTGTGTGGCACTATTGTGAATGGGGTTGTTTTCTTAATGTCCATTTCTTCCTTATTACTATTGGTGTATATAGAAAGGCCATTGATTTTTGTGTGTTAATTTTGTAGCCTGCCACCTTGCTATATGAATCTATTGTTTCTAGAAGCTTTTTGGTAGAGTCTTTAGGGTTTTCTAAGTAGAGTATCATGTCATCTGCAAACAGTGAGAGCTTGACTTCTTCCTTTCCTATCTGGATTCCCTTGATATCTTTTTCTTGCCTAATTGCTATAGCAAGTACTTCCAGTGCTATGTTGAATAGGAGTGGTGAGAGGGGACAGCCTTGTCTTGTGCCAGAATTTAGAGGGAAGGCTTCTAGTTTTTCTCCATTGAGGATAATATTTGCCACTGGCTTGTGGTAGATGGCCTTAACTATATTGAGAAAGGTTCCTTCCATTCCCATCTTGCTGAGAGTTTTGATCAAGAATGGGTGTTGGACCTTATCAAATGCTTTCTCTGCATCTATTGATATGATCATGTGGTTTTTATTTTTCTTGTTGTTGATGTTGTGTATTATGTTGATAGATTTACGGATGTTAAACCATCCTTGCATTCCTGGGATGAAACCTACTTGATCATAGTGGATGATCTTCTTAATGAGGCATTGAATCCTATTTGCCAGGATTTTGTTGAGGATCTTTGCATCTGCATTCATCAGCGATATTGGTCTGTAATTTTCTTTTTTCGTAGCATCTCTGTCTGGTTTAGGTATCAAGGTGATGTTGGCTTCATAAAAGCTATTTGGAAGTGTTTCCATTTGTTCAATTTCATGAAAGAGTCTTACCAGGATTAGTAGTAGTTCCTCTTGGAAAGTTTGAAAGAATTCATTAGTGAATCCATCTGGGCCTGGGCTTTTGTTTTTGGGCAGACATTTGATTACCGTTTTAATTTCATCAATGGAGATGGGGGTGTTTAGATATGCTACATCCTCTTCCTTCAACCGTGGAAGATTATAAGAGTCCAAGAATTTATCCATTTCTTCCAGATTCTCATTTTTAGTGGCGTAGAGTTTCTCAAAGTAGTTTCTGATTACCCTTTGAATCTCTGTCATATCAGTAGTGATCTCTCCTTTTTCTTTTTTTTTTTTTTTTTTTTTTTTTTTTGGTTTTTGGGCCACACCCGGTGACGCTCAGGGGTTACTCCTGGCTATGCGCTCAGAAATCGCTCCTGGCTTGGGGGACCATATGGGACGCCGGGGGATCGAACCGCGGTCCGTCTCCTAGGCTAGCGCAGGTAAGGCAGGCACCTTACCTCCAGCGCCACCGCCCGGCCCGATCTCTCCTTTTTCATTCCTAATACGAGTTATCAAGTTTCTCTCTCTCTTTCTTTGTTAGGTTTGCCAGTGGTCTATCAATCTTGTTTATTTTTTCAAAGAACCAACTTCTGCTTTCGTTGATCTTTCGGATTGTTTTTTGGGTTTCCACTTCGTTGATTTCTGCTCTCAGCTTTGTTATTTCCTTCTGACTCCCTATTTTTGGGTCCTTTTTTTTTTTTTTTTTTTTTTTTTTGTGGTTTTTGGGTCACACCCAGCAGTGCTCAGGGGTTATTTCTGGTTCCATGCTCAGAAATTGCTCCTGGCAGGCACGGGGGACCATATGGGACGCGGGACCATATGGGACGCCAGGATTCGAACCAATGACCTCCTGCATGAAAGGCAAACGCCTTACCTTTATGCTATCTCTCCAGCCCCGAGGGGTCCTTTTGTTGAGCACTTTCTAGTTCTATTAGCTGTGTCATTAAGCTACTCAGATAAGCTCCCTCTTCCTTCCTGATGTGTGCTTGCAAAGCTATAAATTTTCCTCTCAGTACTGCTTTTGCTGTGTCCCATAAGTTCTGATAGTTTGTATCTTTATTGTCATTTGTTTCCAGGAACCTTTTGATTTCCTCCTTGATTTCATCTCGGACCCACTGGTTATTCAGTATGAGGCTGTTTAACTTTCAGGTGTTAAAAGTTTTTCTTCTGAGTCCCTTTGGAATTCACAAATAATTTCAGAGCCTTGTGGTCAGCGAAGGTAGTCTGCAAAATTTCTATTCTCTTGATATTATGGAGGTATGTTTTATGTGCCAGCATGTAGTCTATCCTGGAGAATGTCCCATGTACATTGGAGAAGAATGTGTACCCAGGTTTCTGGGGATGGAGTGTCCTATATATATCCACTAGGCCTCTTTCTTCCATTTCTCTCCTCAGGTCTAGTATATTCTTGTTGGGTTTCAGTCTGGTTGACCTATCCAGTGTTGACAAAGCCGTGTTGAGGTCCCCCACAATTATTGTGTTGTTATTGATATTTTTCAACAGTTGTATTAAATATTTTGCTGGCCCCTCATTCGGTGCATATATGTTTAGGAGAGTTATTTCTTCCTGCTCTATATACCCCTTGATTAATATAAAATGTCCATTTTTGTCCCTTACAACCTTCCTGAGTATAAAGTTTGCATTATCTGATATTAGTATGGCCACTCCAGCTTTTTTATGGGTGTTGTTTGCTTGGATAATTTTTCTCCAGCCTTTTATTTTGAGTCTATATTTGTTCTGACTATTCAGGTGTGTTTCTTGTAGGCAGCAGAAGGTTGGATTGAGTTTTTTGATCCATTTAGCCACTTTGTGTCTCTTAACTGGTGCATTTAGTCCATTGACATTGAGAGAAAGAATTGTCCTGGGATTTAATGCCATCTTTATATCGAAATGTGGTGTGTCTTTTGGTTAGTCTTGTCTTAAATTAGGTCTTTCAGTTTTTCTCTTAAGACTGGTTTTGAGTCTGTAAAGTTTCTGAGCTGTTTTTTGTCTGTGAAACCATGTATTCTTCCGTCAAACTGGAAAGTGAGTTTTGCTGGGTACAGTATTCTAGGTGAAGCATTCATTTCATTCAGTCTTGTCACAATATCCCACCACTGCTTTCTGGCATTGAGTGTTTCTGGTTGACAGGTCTGCTGTAAATCTCAAGGATGCTTGCTTGAACATAATTTCCCCTTTTGATCTTGCTGTTTTCAGAATTCTCTCTCTATCTGTGGGATTTGTCATTGTGACTAGGATGTATCTTGGGGTGGTTTTTCTGAGGTCTCTTTTGGTTGGTACTCTTTGA
Organism: Suncus etruscus; assembly: GCF_024139225.1. NCBI lineage: Eukaryota > Metazoa > Chordata > Mammalia > Eulipotyphla > Soricidae > Suncus > Suncus etruscus. The sequence continues at coordinate 82,368,523 of NC_064861.1, read as the reverse complement.
GCATGCAGGATTTGATCACATAAATTTTTTTAGCTCTGGAAGTTTCTCTTTAATGATGTTCTTGACCATTGATTCTTCCTGGAAATTTTCTTCCTGGGTCTCTGGGACTCCAATGATTCTTAAGTTGTTTCTGTTGATCTTATCATAGACTTCTATCTTCATCTGTTCCCATTCTTTGACTAATTTTTCCATTGTCTGTTCATTTGCTTTAAGTTTTTTTTTCCAATCTCTCCTGCTGTATGGAATTGTTATGTATTTCATCTTCCACAGCACCAAGTCTATTCTCAGCTTCTGATACCCTGTCCCAGAGCTTATCCATTTTGTCATTCATTTCGTTTACTGACTTTTTCAGACCTGTTAGTTGACATGTTATTTCAGTTTGGAGTTTTGTGATTTCTGTCTTCATATTTTCTTGGTTCTTATTAGTGTTCTGTTCAACTCGATCCAGAATTGTCATCTTCATTCTCTATGTCTGATGCTGGCCTGTGTTGTTTCCCCATTGTCACACTTGTATTGTGGGTTTTTCTATGTGTTGTGGTGGTATTCATTGGCTAAATGATGCAGGCAGCATACTCCTCTGGCCCCGTCCTTTCTGGATGGGCCGACTTGCCTCTAAGGGAGGGGAGTCCTCCGTGGTGAAGCCTCACACAGGATCAAATCTTAGGCCCGAGCACGCAGCAGAGAAGACAGTCTGGAGAGAAGTGCTTGCTTCTGTGATCCAGCACAGTTCTTAGTGTGATTTTTTTTCTTCTTGTTGCGATGGTGTTCTTTTCTTAGAAAGAGCGCACAGCGCGTAGCGAAGCGGAGCTAAGTGCTCTGCTGGAGCCTCTTTTTGGCCCACTCCCAAGAGGTTCTCGCAAGAGGACAGTAGACAGACACACACAGGCAGCACTCATAGTTTTTCACAGTCGGGCCCCACTCAGTCAGCAATTTTTTACTCACTCACTCGCTGGGTAGCTTCAGAATGCAGTTTTTTTGGGGTTCACTTCCCAGGGCTCTGAGGAGAGCTTCAAAGATTCATAAAAGACAGAGAAGCACAGGACAGGGCTCCTTTCAGGTCCTCAGTTTCCTCAGAAGAAGCACAGCAGGGCGGAGACTCTGCAGGTGAAGTAATCAGCACTTGACTTGGCAGTCCCCACAGTCAGCCATTTCTTACTCACTTACTCGCTCACTGGGTAGCTTCAGAATGCAGTTTTTGGGGGTTTGCTTCCCAGGGCTCTGAGGAGAGCTTCAAGGATTCAGAAAAGACAGAGAAGTACAGGACAGGGCTCCCTTCAGGTCCTCAGTTTCCTCAGAAGAAGCACAGCCGGGCAGGGACTCCGTAAGTGAATCAATCAGCACTTCACCTGGCAGTCCCCACAGTCAGCCATTTCTTACTCCTTGAGAAAAATTTTAAAGTATTTATGGGGCCCGAGAGATAGCACAGCAGTAGGGTTTTTACCTTGTACGCAGCCTATCCAGGACAGAAGGTGCTTTTAATCCTGGCATCCCATATGGTCCCCTGTGCCTTCCAGGAGTGATTTCTGAGCATCACCAGGTGTGACCCAAAAATACAAACAAAAAAAAGAGTATTTATAATTTTATTTTGGGGGGACTAGAAAAGGGAATTAATTACCTGGCTATGCTCAGGTTTTAGTTTTTTCTTTGTTTATGGGTGATAGCTAGTGATGTCAGCAATCACTTTTGCTGGTGTTGAGGGGACTATATGAAATGCCTAGGTTGGCAGGGTATAAGGCAGACATCCTGTCTGTTGTACTCTCTTTCCAGCCCCTATGCTGAGATTCCTGGATTTTGCTCAGAGATTACTTCTGAAGTGGTTTGGGGACCATATTCAGTGCTGAGGATTTATCATAGCTGTGCACTTTGCTTGATGTTCCAACAATCCCATAAACTGTTACGTTAATTCAGTATATGTTTTGTTGTTTCGTTTTCTTTTGAGAGAAACCATCTAAATCAGGGGTCTCAAACTCACGGTCCACGGGCCGTTTGCGGCCCTCAGCTGGCCTTCAAATATCACAGTATTTGCGATTTATTCTTTACCGAATAATCGCAATAAAATCACATTAGTAAGAAAAAAGTCGCATTAAACATTCGCATACCCCGAGCAGTTCCATTCAGGGTATGCAAATGTTTAATGCGATTTTCTTCTTACTAATGCAGTTTTTTATTGCGAAAATTCGGTAAGCGAAATCCCTTATGTGGCCCTGCCTCACCCTAACTTTGCCTCCTGCAGCCACCAGGTAAATTGAGTTTGAGACCCCTGACCTAAATAGTGGCCAGTGATGGGCTGTTTCTGGTGACTCAGCCAGCTGGGATGAAGGATCAGTACTTGGGTTCAAAGATGAAGTTCTGCTCAAGCCTTGTAATACCAGGGGCCACTAAGGGCACCCCAGCAGTGCGCAGGGGACCTCTAGGCTTGCAACTGGCAATGCTCAGTTTCATCAGAGATGAAACCTGGGTTGGGTTCATACTAGGAATACACTCTATGCAGGAGTCTTCAAACTTTTTAAACAGGAGGCCAGTTCACTGTCCCTCAGACCATTGGAGGGTCTGACTATAGTAAAAACAAAACTTATGAACGAATTCTTATGCACACTGCATAGATCTTATTTTGCAATGAAGAAACAAAACAGATACAAATACAATATGTGGCCCGCGGGCCATAGTTTGAGGACCACTGCATAGTCTCCAGCTTCTCAGTGCATCTTGATTCTTTCCCAGGTCTTAATTGCTCATTTTGAAATAATGTTTTTATGAATCATTTATAAATTAAGAAATCAGTTACTGGGGCCGGAGAGATAGCATGGAGGTAGGGTGTTTGCCTTGCATGCAGAAGCTAGTGGTTCAAATCCAGGCATCTCATATGGTCCCCTGAGTCTGCCAGGAGTGATTTCTGAGTGTAGAGCCGGGAGTAACCCCTGAGCCCTGCCGAGTGTGACCTAAAAACCAAAAAAATAAATAAATCAGTTATTGGGCGAGTATAGTCAGAACTGCCTGTGGTCGATTCCTTCAACAGACTTTCAAGGACCAACTTTTACTTCAATGTTATACATGTGGAATTTCAGAAGTTAGAATGTTCAGGAAGCAAAGTATTGTGGTTGGGCTTTGCCTTGTATACAGCTGACGCAGGTTCAATCACTGACATCTTACATGGTTCCCCAAACCTGAGAGTTAAGCTCTGAGCGCCTCTGGGTGTGGCCTCAAAACCAAAAATTTGCCATGTGGGGTACAGGAGACACTTTTTTTCCTTGGTTTTCGGGTCACACCCGGTGATGCTCAGGGATTGCTCCTGGCTATGCACTCAGAAATTGCTCCTGGTTTGGGAGACCTTATGGGATGCTGGGGATCCAATCGAGGTCTGACCTAGGTCAGCCGCATGCGAGGCAGACGCCCTACCTCTCTGCTATTGCTCTGGCCCCAACAGTGTTTTGTTTTTGGAACACAGTAGTACTCTAGGGTTACTCTGGGCTCTCTGCTCAGAAATTATACCTGATATGCTCGGAGGGCCATATGCGATGCCAAGGATTGAACCTGGGTTGGCCACATGCAAGGCAAATGCCTTACCTGTTGTGCTATGGCTCTGACCCCAGGAAACACTCATAAGTTTTATAATCAGACCAATGCCACTCTAAAGGATATTCAATTAAGAAAAAGGATTACAGGGCTAGCAAGATAGGTCAGTGGATAGTGCCTTTGCCTTGCATGGTTGAATGTAGCCCGTCTGGTTTCAATCCCTGGTACTGTATAGTTCTCTGCATCTGCCAGGAATGATCCCTGAGACAGAGCTAGGAGTAAATCCTGACTACTGCTGGGTATAGTTACAAAACAGAACAGATCAGAACAAAGAACAGGCTCATGGATAAAGAACTTTATTGGTGGCAAACTGGCAGGTTGGAAGATGTCCCATGACCATCTTGCCTGCATATTCACAAGAATAAGCTTTTTACAGAAAAATAGATGGCACACATATTTTCAGAAAGGGCACATTGCAGCTTGGTAGTGCCAGGGTCTTTAATAAATTCTCCTGGGGACTAATCCTCTGAGATTAGTTAATTCAAATAAAGATTCTGGTGAAGGCTCAGGTCTGTGGTATCTACTTGGATGATATGAAGTAGATAGCTATGGTGTTTTATGCCAAAAACTTTATTCTCCTTATCTTTCAGCTAGATGAGAGGTTGAGAAATTAATGATATTTTCTTTTTTTTTTTTTTTTTTTTTTTTTTTTTTTTTTTTTTTTTTTTGGTTTTTGGGCCACACCCGTTGACGCTCAGGGGTTACTCCTGGCTATGCGCTCAGAAGTCGCTCCTGGCTTGGGGGACCATATGGGACGCCGGGGGATCGAACCGCGGTCCGTCTCCTAGGCTAGCGCAGGTAAGGCAGGCACCATACCTCGAGCGCCACCGCCCGGCCCCCGATATTTTCTTAGAAAATGAAGTTACAAAAACAAAATAGTTTGGGGGCTAGAGAAATAGTACAGCTGCTAGAATGCTTGTCTTGCCCCTTGCTGACTTGGGTTTGATTCCTTGTGTCCCTGAGCACTGCCAGGAATAATTCTTGAGTTTAGAGCTGTAAGTACCTCCTAAGCATTGCCAGGTGTGGTCCTAAAAACAAAATAAAACAAAAAGCCAAAAATGTGGGGTCGGAGAGATAGCATGGAAGTTGGGCACTTGCCTTGCATGCAGAAGTACAGCGGTTTGAATCCCGGCATCCCATATGGTCCCCCTAGCCTGCCAGAAGTGATTTCTGAGCAGAGCCAGGAGTAACCCTTGAGCACTGCCGGGTATGACCCAAAAATCAAAACAAAACAAAAAACACAAAGCCAAAATATTATTTTAACCTTACAGAATTTGACTTATTCAAGGAAGGCAAAATAGTATGAGTAGGAGCCAGAGAGAAGGTACAAAGATTAAGGCTCTTGCCTTGTACATGGCTGACCTGGGTACAATCCCTGGTACTAGTATGGTCCCTTCAGCAGAGCTAGGAATAAGCCTTGAACATCATCAGGTGTCATCCCTCCTGAAAAACAAAAGACAAACTTGTTTGTGTTTGGGGCTAACTGGAAGCTCTCTTGCAAAGGGTTTGGACATGTGCCCCTTGCAGGGAATTTTGTCCTTGTGCAAGTGATGTCTGTACTTTGGGGAATAACAACTCCAGGAATGAAAATAAATGCAGTGCGGATTTTTTTTTAATTTGGGAGCTCTGAGGCAGTTATTTACATTACTTTATACTTTTCTTATAGCTTTGACTTCTGTGAACTCCACTTCTCCAGTAAATGGTAAACAGACTTTCTTGGACTCAAAAATCATGGCTCGTGTAAGTGGTGTTTCTATTTGAAATATTGTAATTGAAATATTGAAATATTGTTTTCTTCCCATGATATGTGAACATTCTCATTAGCTATCTTGAAACTTCCTGACAGAGCCTCACTTGACAGCATTTCCCCAGTTTTTTGTTGTTGTTGCTAATTTGTTTGTTTAGAGGCCACACTTAGGTGTCCTAGGCACTTACTCTTTGCTCTGTGCTCAAGAATCATTTCTGGTGGTGCTCTTGGGGCCATGTGTGGTGTTGGGGGATTAAACCAAGATTGACTGTGTGCAAGGCAAGTTTAACCTCTGTACTTTCTGTGACTCTGTCTCCTGTTTTTGTGAGAGCAACCCACACTCCTCCTGTGAATTCCCTCTATATATACATTTGTAAAGTTGCCAAATTATTCAGTTTCTCCTATGTGTTTGTCTACAGCAGCAATAAAACAGAAATTAAATACCTATAGAAATGAGTTTCCTACAGGAGAATTTTTGAAACAAGACTATCAACTGGGAACATTATAGTGGAGGCTGTCCGAAAGATTAGTAACATGAGCTACATATATAATTTAAAATTTTTTAGTCATCACATTAAAAAACTAGAGTATGTGCCTTGTTAGTGCAATAGGCAAAACGTCACTGTCATTAAAAAATGATAGGGCCCGGAGAGATAGCACAGCGGTGTTTGCCTTGCAAGCAGCCGATCCAGGACCAAAGGTGGTTGGTTCGAATCCCGGTGTCCCATATGGTCCCCCGTGCCTGCCAGGAGCTATTTCAGAGCAGACAGCCAGGAGTAACCCCTGAGCACCGCTGGGTGTGGCCCAAAAAAAAAAAAAAAAAAAAAAGAATATTGAGGTTGGAGAGAGAGATAGTAACAGTAGATAGAACACTTGCCTTGCATGTAGCCAATTCAAGTTTGATCCCAGTTATCTCATGTGGTTCTCCAAGTACCTCCCGGAATGATTCCTGAGTGCAGAGCCAAGAGTAACTCCTGAGCAATGCCGGGTATGCCCCCCCAAAACCCAAAAAAGATAGAATATGTGCTGGAGAAACAGTACAGGAGGTAACGTACTTCCCTTGCATGTGGCCAACCCAGGTTCAATCCCCAGCACCAGGACAGATCCCTGAGCACAGAGGCAGAAGTAAGCCCTGTGCACTGTTGGGTATGGCCCAACCCTCCACCCCACCCTCATCCACAGAAAAAAGTTTTTAAATGGGGTAGGGGGATTATGGAAATGACTTTTAACAGTGCAGCAAATACATAGTAAGCAGGAGAGAAGCCCTCAGTTTATTTCTTGCCACTATATTCCCTACAAACACTGCCAGTTGGTCCATATAAGAAATTTTATTGAGGGCTGGAGTGATAACATAGTGGGTAGGGCATATGCCTTGCACACGGCTGACCCAGGTTCAATCCCTAACATCCCATATGGTTCCCAGAGTCTACCAGGTGTAATTTCGGAGTACAGAGCCAGGAGTAACTCCTGAGCGCTGCCAGGTGTGGCCCAAAAGCCAAAAACCAAAAAAAAGGTATTGAAGGGCCTGAAATTATAATATAGCAGGTAGGGCATTTACCTTGCATGCAGTGATCCTTGGTACCCCATATATTCCCCCAAGCCCCAACAGGAGTGATCCTGAACACAGAACCAGGAGTAAAATCTGAGCACCACTAGTTCTGGCCCAAATTCACTTTACCCCACAAAATAAAGTATTCAATAATAATTCAATACAAGACCCATAGTTGTCATACATTTTAGGTATTACATTTTATTTTTAATAAAAAGTTTTAATTTGTTTGATTTGAAGTACTGGGATTTTTTTTTATTAATGATTCTTTTTGTTTGTTTTTGTTTTGTTTTGTTTTGGGGTCACACCCGGCAGCACTCAGGGGTTACTCCTGGCTCTACGCTCAGAAATTGTTCTTGGCAGGCTCGGGGGACCATATGGGATGCTGGGACTCGAACCACCATCCTTCTGTATGCAAGACAAAAATGCCTTACCTCCATGCTATCTATCCAGCCCCAGCACTGGGATTTTTAATGCTGCTAATGAAAAGGTTTTCTGCATACAACATTCTAACACACACCCTTTACCAGAGAGTTTACTTCCCTCCATCATTTTCTTGGTCCCCTCCCAATGACTTCTCACCCCCCAGTTCCATCCACATAGTGGCAAATTGGATGATTTTTGGTTTGGGTTTTTGTTTGTTTGTTTGTTTGTTTTAGCTCTTTTGGTCTTTAGGGTTTACTCCTGAAAGGGCTTGAACCATGTGCAGTGTTGGGGATTCTGAACCAATTGTATGCAAACAAGGACCTTACTTACTGTTGCTCTGGCCCTTGTTTTTCTTATACCTAAGGGATATTTCATTATATTATACATTTTTAAGATACATGTATGTATAAGATAGGTAGTGTATATGTATTTATGTGTACATATGTACATATATACTATCTATATTACACACACACACACACACACACACACAATATTCACTGTTCCGTGCCCCTGGAACACTTGTATTCCAGATCTTGGCTATTGTGAATAGTGCTGCAGTGAACTTAGGAGCACAAATATCTTTTTACAACAGTTTTTATGGACCTTTGGGGGATATGCCAAAAAATGGAATTGTTGGACTGTTTTGTTTGTTTGGGGTCATACCTGGCAGTGCTCGGGGCTTACTCCTAGCTCTGCACTCAGGGATCTTACGTGGCAGGGCTCTAGAGACTGTATGTGGTGCTGGGGGTAGAAATTGGGTCAGCCACGTGTGAAGTAGTTCTTAAAGCATGTACAAGGCTGGAGATGGGCCACTGATCCCGCCAGATTTGATACCTGAATATCAGGAGTACGCCCTGGCTACTGCTGGGTGTGACCCCCCCCCCAATAAAAAGCAAGCACAATTAATTTAAAATTTTTAATTGAATATAGCTAAAATAATGACCATTTCAAAATATAGTCAATATATTGCCAAAATAAAAGGTAGTTCAAAGGGCTGAGTGCATGCTTTGCATTTGGGAAGACTGGTTCAATTCCCATTACCAGCGGGTCCCCCAAGTACCACCACCACTGCCAGAAGTGATCCTGTTGTGTCCCAGAAACAAACAAAATACCAACAAATATATAATAAAAATAGTTAAGATACTTTATATTGCTTTTAAAAATCTTCAATATCTACTGTATATTTTTTAATTGAATCACTGTGAGATCTGCTGTGTATTTTATGTTTTTTGTTTGTTTTGATTCTCAGGGAGTGACTTGGAGTACCATAAGGGGTTCTGGGGATCAAATTCAGGTTAGTGTCTGCAAGGCAAGTGCCTTACCCTCTGTACTCTCTTCAACTGCACTGTGTATTTTAAATTATAGTATATTTAAATTAGGATAGTTACATTTCAATAACCATATGCCTAATCAAGCATAGCTTGAAAGCTTATGTAATCTGAACTCTCAATATTTAATTTGTTTACTTGTTTTGGGGAGCTCCTAAGATATATTAAAGGACATAGGAGTCATCTCTGAGACTTCTTAGCTAGCTGGTTTGCTGGTTGAATTCTAGGTGCAAGAAGCTGCTCAGATCTGTGGTGCTGGTGCTGGTATTGTGGCCACAACTGTGGTGTTTGGGGTCACCATGGCTGCACCCTATGTAAAGTAATTTGGGTTGATTGCATGCAAGGCAAGAACTTCAACAATCCCTGTACTGTCTATCTGTCTGGCCCCAACTTAATAGAATTAGAAGTATAAAAATATTGAGGCTGGAGAGATAGCAAAGTGTTAGGGCGTTTGCCTTGTAAGCGGCCGACCCAGGATCAACGGTGGTTCGAATCCTTACATCTCATATGGTCCCCCGTGCCTGTCAGGAGTAACCCCAGAGTGCTGTTGGGTGTGGCCCCAAAACCAAAATAAAGAAACAAACAAACATATTGGACCAGAGTGATAGTACAGCAGGTAAGGCTATTGATTTGCATGCAGCCAACCCGAATTTGATCCCCAGCATCCCATCTGGTCCCCCTAGCACTGCTTGGAGTGATCCCTGGTGCAGAGCAAGAAGCCCTTAGCACTGCCAGGTACGGCACAAAAATGAAAGAAGGAAGGGAGAGAGGGAATGAGAGAAAGAAAGATCCAAATATACTCATCTAGCATCTATAAAATGGGTGACTGTGTAGTAAATTTAAAGTATTCAATAAGGACTTATTACAAGAAAGAAAAATGTTTATGTATTGGCCCAAACCTGATAGAATTCAGGGGCTACTTCTATCTCTGTTCTTTTTTCTTTGTCGTTTTCAGGAGGCCATGTTGTGTCTGGGATTTAATGTAGGCCTGGTGTATACAAAGTATGTGCTCAGCCTATTGAGCTATCTACCTGGCTCTGAATTTTTAGGGGGTTTGGCGAAGGCCAGCAATACTCAGAATTTACTCCTGGCTCTGCACTCAGGAATTATTCCTGGCCTGCTCTGTGGACCATATGGGATGTATGGGATTAAACCTGGATTGGCCCCTGCTTTATTTTTTTAAGTAGAGCAAGGGGAAGTATATGCAACAAACACTACATATATGGCATGCAATTCTAAAATCATGACTCTTTAAAGAAATGAATCATCTTACACATGATTTTATTGTAGGATATGGTTGCATTCAGAGATGTTGTTGTAGACTTCTCTCAGGAAGAGTGGGAATGCTTGAACTCACATCAGCGGAATTTGTACAGAGATGTGACATTAGAGAACTACAGCAACTTGGTGTCACTGGGTAAGATTATCTGCCAAATAATTTTAAAATTCCATGGAACTGCATTGTAGACTTTTTCTAAACAAGAAGCTCTAATATGTTTTATCTAGTTTGACTATTGTTATTATGCTCCTGAGTAGTTTCCTTCCTTTGGCTCCTCCAGCTCCACTGAGTGAAGGGAACTATGTATTTGTGACCTTTTCTGTCACTGCTTCTCTTCAAGACAGCTAAATGTGAATTCTTAGATATTAAAAGCAAAACTGCTGTTGGAGAAATAGGGTTCTAAACTTTAATAGTTTGCATTTACCAGCTGCTTTTTGAATATGGAAACAGATATGTCTAGTTCTACTTATTTGCTAGAAAACTTACTACAATTGTGTGATACTGGACAAAATTAACAGTAAATCAAGTGAACACATTCTAATTTAGCACAGCTTGTTATCCTTTCATTTTTCCCCAATTGATTTATAATTAAATATTTTAAATAGGACTGGAAAGATAGTAAAGTAGGAAAGGTTCTTGCCTTACATCCCACCAACTGCATAGCTCCCTAGCACTCCATACACATGGGCCCTTAGAATAGCCTATGTGTGCCCCCCCCAAATTTTTAAAAAATAATAAAAGTTGAAAGTACACCCAACTTTTTCATGGTAAAAATTTATTTTTATTTGTTTGGTTTTGAGTTACATCTAACAGTGCTCTGGGGTTACTCCTTATGGGCTCATGGGACCATATATGATGCCAAGGCTCAAATTCTGGTCAGCAAGACAAAGAGCCCTACCTGCTGCACTATCACTCTGGCCCCAACAACTTTCCATTTAATATTGGATGGCTGCTCTTGCAGTGAGTTAGTTATTTTTTACTTAGCAAAATGTATATATTTTAAAAAAGCAAATATAGTACCTAAGTAAGCCTAGCTAATATGCTTATTATATACTAGGCTCTACTCTTAAGAACTCTATTTATTTTATTTTACTGTGATGAATTTGGGCCATACCCAATGGATCATATGCAATACTAGGGATCCAACTGAGGTTGACTCCATGCTGTACAAGCACCTGAACTCCTATACTATCTCTTCAGCCTAAAATTTACATTAAGTCAAAATTTACAGTAATTCTTTCTTTTGTTTTTGTTTTTGTTTGTTTTTTTTTTTGGGGGGGGGTCACACCTAGCAGCACTCAGGGGTTACTCCTAGCTCTTTGCTCAGAAATTGCTCCTGGCAGGCTTGGGAGTCCATATGGGATGCTGGGAATCGAACCAGGGTCTGTCCTGGGTTGGCCACTTTCAAGGCAAGTGCCCTACCACTATGCTATCACTCCAGCCCAAATTTTACAATAATTCTATGGGCGTACATCATCATCATCATCATCATCATCATTATTCTTCCCTTGTTTTTTGTTGGTGTTTTTTGGGTTTTTGGGGGCCATACCCAGTGACACTCAGGGGTTACTCCTGGCTATGCACTCAGAAATCGCTCCTGGCTTGGGGGACCATATGGGACGCCGAGGGAGCTAACCTCAGTCTGTCCTAAGCTATCCCATGCAAGGCAAATGCCCTATTGCTTGAGCCACCATTCTGGCCCCTATTGTTCCCTTTTTAAAACTTACAAATAAGGTCCTAGTGATGCCAGTGACAGAGATGGGATTTGGAACTAGTAATCGAAATCATTTTTTCTCAAGAAACAGTCCCATCTAGGTCTGGAACAATAGTATAGTAGGAAGGGCACGTGCCTTGAACGTGGCCAACATGTTTGATTTCTGGCACCCCAAGTGTAGAGCTAGGAGGAAGTCTTGAACACCTCTAGGTGTAGCCAAAATAAGCACCCACATACACACTCGAGTGCATACGTGTACATGTATGCCCACCTGCCTGCATGCAATGCTCGGAGGTTACTCGTAGCTCTGTATTCAAGAGGAATCTCTCCTTGTAGTGCTCAGGGAAACTTATATGATGCTGGGGATTAAACCTGGGTCACCTGTGTCCAAGGCAAGCACCTAACCTATTGACCTGTTGCTCTGGTCTGAGAAATTATTTATTTTTAATTTATTTAATTTAATTTATTGTTTTAAATAAAATTAACATTCTTACCTCTCTGCTTTTGTAAATTAACCTGGGTTGATCATGTGAAAGTGCTGTACCCAGTGCACTGTCTTCTGGCCTACATTTTTTAAAATTATTTATGGTTTAGAAACAATTGGTGTTTTTTTTTTTTTTTTGTCTCATTATTCAGTTTTTTTTTTTTAAACTTCACAAGATATATTCTGAGGACCCGGAGACCACTCTGAGAAATCTGGGTCTTGCAGGACCATAACCCATGGTACTGGGTGGGAGGAGATACAATTTGAGTCCCTGTACATGCAAAGTATGTATTGCATTCCTTAGTGTTATCTCCATGACCTGATCAAGTGAATTCTTTAATGTTTGTTTGTTTTTTTAAGCAGGGTGTTCTTTTTCTAAGCCAGATATAATTGCCCTTTTAGAGCAAGGGAAAGAACCCTGGTTGGTTGTGAGGAATGAGAGAAGATGGCATTTAGGTGAGTAAATACTAATAAGGCAGAAGGACACTATTAAATATGGCACAATTCTTCTGGCTCGGAAGAGAACACATTGATTGAGAAGAAAAGACCTGAAACTGGAAAAAAAATTATCTATACTTGCCCTGTTTATTTGAGCTCACTATATTCTTCTCATTTCAGTGGAAGAAAGTTTTCCTTTCTTTTTTTTTTTTTTTTTTTTTTTTTGGTTTTTCAGGCTACACCCTTTGATGCTCAGGGGTTACTCCTGGCTAAGCACTCAGAAATTGCCCCTGGCTTGGGGGGACCATATGGGACGCAGGGGGATCAAACCCCACGGTCCTTCCTTGGCTAGCGCTTGCAAGGCAGACACCTTAGCTCTAGCGCCACCTCACCAGCCCCAAGTTTTCCCTTCCTAATAACAATTAACATTTTGACTTTTTTGTGTAGGGGTCTTCCCAGGGTTGCTTGGGTAGCTCCAGGGCCACTAATGATGATATTCCCAGTGAATCTTGACTTGACTGGTTTCCTCTATTCTTTTTTTTATTTGGTTTTTTGGGTCACACCCGGCAGTGCTCAGGGGTTACTCCTAGCTCTATGCTCAGAAATCGCTCCTGGCAGGCTTGGGGGACCTTAATGGGATGCCGGGATTCGAACCACTGACCTTCTGCATGAGAGGCAAACGCCTTACCTCTATGCTATCACTCCAGCCCCTGGTTTCCTCTATTCTTATGTATTTCTCCATTGTCCTCCTCAGAAATTTTCTGGTGTAGTAAAGAAGTCCAACAGTAAATGATACATGTGATTTGCTGAATATCAAAAGGTGACTAATATTTGTAAAAAAAGAAAACTATGCAGATACAGAGAAGTATATAGGATGAATGTCTGGATTATTCAATATATTATCATTATTGATTAACAGAAGTTGAAGTCTGAATTCTGTAGTGTTTTAATGGTGAGTTAACAGGTAGAATAGTGTTTTAATTTTTAAGTTACATCCCTCTTGGTACATTAACCAAGTGCTATGATGAAAACTGTCATAAGAATATTATACTTTCCAGGGCCAGAGAGATAACATGGAAGTAAAGAGTTTGCCTTGCATGCAGAAGACAATGGTTTGAATCCCAGTATCCCATATGGTCCGCCGAGCCTGTCAGGAGCGATTTCTGAGTGTAGAGCCAGGAGTAACCCCTGAGCGCTGCCAGGTGTGACCCAAAAACCAAAAAAAAAAAAAAAATTACACTTTGGGGAGTAGACTCATAAAGTACAGGTAGGGCATTTGCCTTGCATATGGCTGACTAGAGTTTGATCCCCAGGTACCTATATGGTTCCCCAGGCATTACCAGGAGTGATTCCCAAGTACAGAGCCAGGCGTACTTATGAGCACCACCAGGTATGGCCTGGAAAGAAAAAGAGGGAAAAAAAGGAAGTTATTTCAAAGAATATTTAGGTCTAGAGACATAATAAAGCAGGGGGGTGCGTGCCTTACATGTGGCTTATCATGATGTAATTATGTGAATTTTAATAATTACCAGGGATTTCATATATGATTTTGTTATTCAGTGATAAAGTTTTTATCTTTGGGTAGGTTTAAGCAGCAAAATAAATAAAAATAGGAAATTAATTTGTAACAAGAAAATTGAAACTAAGTGTTAGATAATGAACAAATTATATATCATGTATATTTAAGTTATTAGGGATGTTTTTTCTGATTTTTAACATGATAACTAGTGACTAGTATTCAGTACTGTGGGGAACCAAAATCAGCATTCCTAGATTAGTTAATAGGGCAAAAGTATGACTTAATTCTAACTGAAATGAGAATCCATCAGAAATATACAGTAGTGGGCCCGGAGAGATAGCACAGCGGTGTTTGCCTTGCAAGCAGCCGATCCAGGACCAAAGGTGGTTGGTTCGAATCCCGGTGTCCCATATGGTCCCCTGTGCCTGCCAGGAGCTATTTCTGAGCAGAGACAGCCAGGAGTAACCCCTGAGCACAGCCGGGTGTGGCCCAAAAAAAAAAAAAAGAAAAAAAAGAAGAGAAATATACAGTAGTGAGTCTCAAACTTCAATCTACCTCTAATAACCTAATTTCAATTCATAATTTTCATAGTCCTCCTAACTTAAAATTTTTTGGGGTGGGCCACATCCAGAGGAGCTCAGGACTTTTGAGATGCTGGGGAACGAATCCAGGTGGCCATGTGCAAGGCAAACACCATATCCACTATGCTATCACTTTGGCCCCATTCTAACATAACTTTTTAAATTATAACAGTTTTACCAAGTTGTTCATAATACCGTTGTTTCAGGTATTAAATATTTAAACACCAATCTTACCACCAATGTGACCTTAAGGTGGCCAGCTTCCCCAATTTCCTACTTACTACTCTAACCTGCCCCTTCTCAGGCACAAATTTGCTTCATGTAAGGGTCAGTTCATAATAATTGTTATATCTGTCAATGGTGTTACTAAAGTCATTGACTAAGGATTTACTGGGCTGTGATCAGTGCTAGTTGATCCTTCTGTGTTAAATGTTCAGGCTCACTAAGATTGGTGGTGTTGTTCTATGCAGTTTTATCATAGATTTGCTGTGGTCCTACTCGTGTGACACTATTGCAGAATTTGCGTTGTTATGAGGTTGTATGCAGTGATACAGTCCAGAAAATAGAGATTTGGAACAACTTGGTGGTTTAGGAGTTTGTTTTAAATCAGGTTAAATTGTGGAGCTGGGATGTTTCTGTTGGAGGGTGTTGAGGATGGATGCGGGCTGCTGTGCCTTCAGACAGAAAGGAGAATCTGCCTGCCCCATTCTGTGAAAACCCCAGAGTTTTTAGCCTTGACCAGATACACTGGCTGTCATTTTCTTCTGGAGCTAGCTTAGTAGTGTAGTGGGGCCATTTTCTGCTTTGGGGGTATGGTGGAGGCTGCTGGGTTTTTCAGTGGCATGGGGTGTGTGTGAGAGAATAGTCTAACTTATTTCAAAGTATATATATTTCAAAGCAAAGTAGCCATTTGCTTTAATTTTTAAATTATATCTGGTGGATGCTCAGGAGTTACTTCTGGCTCTGTACTCAGGAATTACTCCTAGCAGTGCTTGGGGACCAAATAGGATGTTAGGGATCAAACCTGAGTCTGGCATGTGCAAAGGAAGTGCCTTACTTTGAGTACTATTTCTCTTGCCCCAGTTGTTTTAATTTTGCTTTTTCTTGTATGCTTGGTTGGAGGGTGGAGGATGTTTGAGTCACACCCAGTTGTGTTTGATACTGACTTCCAGCTTTATGCCTATGGATCAATCTTGTTGTTTTTTTTTTAAATTCTGGGCCACAGGCAGCATTACTGAGGGCTTAATCGTGTTTCCATGCTCAGGGATCACTCCTAGTGGTGCTCAAATAAACATATTTGGTCCCAGGGATTGAATCTAGGTCAGCTGCATGTAAGGCAAGCATCCTACCTGCTATACTATCACTCTGGTCTAGTTTACAGATCATCCTAGTAGCGCATATAGAGTGACATGGATGAAAACTATATTGGGATCACTTGTTCTATCATCTCTCTGGTCCTTTTATGGACATTTTTTCAATTACAAAGCTTTTATTGGGGCCCGGAGAGATAGCACAGTGGCGTTTGCCTTGCAAGCAGCTGATCCAGGACCAAAGGTGGTTGGTTCGAATCCTGGTGTCCCATATGGTCCCCCGTGCCTGCCAGGAGCTATTTCTGAGTGGACAGCCAGGAGTAACCCCTGAGCACCGCCGGGTGTGACCCAAAAACAAAAAAACAAACAAACAAAAAAACAAAGCTTTTATTGCTTTTTTAAAAATAATAAAATAGCCTGTATTGATCTTTTCTTTCAGATTTGGAAACCAGTTATGACAAAAAGGTTTTTCAAGGAAAGAATATTTATGAAATGAATTTATCTCAGTGGGAGATAATGGAAAGAATTAGAAGTTGTGGCATTGAAGATACATTTTTCAGAAAAAAATGTGAATATAAAAAATTTGTGGAACAAGTAATTCCTCAAAAGGAATATTTCAAGCAAATGAAAAGAAGTACCTCTGAAAAACTGCCTGTTTACAGAAAACTAATGCCTATTACTCTCTATCAAAGAATTCAAAATAGAGAGAAACCCTATGAATGTGAGGAATGTGGGAAAGCTTTTAGAGTACGTCAGCAACTTACTTTCCATCAAAGAATTCATACTGGTGAAAAACCCTATGAATGTAAAGAATGTGGAAAAGCCTTTAGACAAAGTGCCCACCTTAGTCGCCATCAGCGGATTCATACATCTGACAAACTCTGTGAATGTAAGAAATGTGGAAAGATCTTTACTTGTGGTGCAGATCTTCGAGTGCATCAGAGAATCCACGTTGGTGAGAAGCCCTATGAGTGCAAAGAATGTGGGAAGGCCTTTCGAGTGCGAGGACAACTTAATCTCCATCAAAGAATTCATACTGGTGAGAAACCCTATGAATGTAAGGAATGTGGGAAGACTTTTAGACAATACGCACACCTTACTCGACATCAAAGACTTAATAGTGGTGAGAAGTGCTATGAATGTAAGGAATGTGGACAGGCTTTTCTATGTAGCACAGGCCTTCGTCTACATCACAAACTTCATACTGGTGAAAAACCTTATCAGTGTAAGGAGTGTGGGAAGGCCTTCAGAGTGAGGCAACAGCTCACTCTCCATCAGAGAATTCATACTGGGGAGAAGCCCTATGATTGTAAGGAGTGTGGGAAAACCTTTAGTCGTGCATATCATCTAACTCTCCACCAGAGAATTCATACAGGCGAGAAACCTTATGAATGTAAGGAGTGCCAGAAGTTCTTTCGTCGTTACTCTGAACTTATTTCGCACCAGGGCATTCATATTGGAGAGAAACCTTACGATTGTAAGGAATGTGGGAAGGCCTTTAGACTGTTTTCACAACTTACTCAACACCAGAGTATTCACTTTGGTGAGAAACCTTATAAATGTAAGGAATGTGAAAAGACTTTTAGATTGCTCTCACAACTCACTCAGCATCAGAGTATTCACACTGGGGAGAAACCCTATGACTGCAAAGAATGTGGAAAGGCCTTTAGACTTCATTCATCTCTTATTCAACACCAGAGAATTCATTCTGGTGAGAAGCCATATGAATGTAAGGAATGTAAGAAGGCTTTTAGGCAACATTCCCACCTTACTTATCATCAGCGAGTTCACAGTGTGACTAAATAATCTTTGTGGTGGTCCAGTGGTGCTCAGGGTTCACTCCGGGCTAGGATTGGGGGACCATATGGTGATGAGTATAGAACTAGAGTGGGCTGTGTGCAAGGCAAGTTCTCTATCTATACTATTGCTCTGACCCTGTAACTAGACTCTAAGACAGTTTTCCATTATAAATTTTTACATTTGTGGCGGGAAAGCCACATCTGAGTGATATTTAAGGGACTGCCCTCATTGTGGTGCTCAGAGGCTTGGAGGATCCAGTGCCACCAGAGGCTCCAGATTAAAGAGCATGTGTTCCACACTTGAACTGTCTCCCAGATCCCCATTATAAATTTTGTGGTAAGTATTAGAAAGTAAATTCTAGAGGAAATGTTTAAATGTAGGGATACCATTGTCATGCCGTATTTGCCGGTGTATAAGACTACTGGGCATATAAGATGACCCCCTAATTTTGCAGTTAAAACATAGGTTTAGGCCTATACTCGCTGTATAAGACAGAATGTTCCTATGCTACAACTGTATGTACCACAGTGAGCCAATCACAACAAGAAAAGGTTCAGAGGTTAACTGTAATAGACTTCCTCTCTGACTCTGCCAATCTGAGCAGGCTTTTTACAGTGTATATTCGGGTCCAGAACATTGTCTAATTTGCACGCATAAAAAGCCTGCTTGGATTGGCTGAGTTAGAGAGGCGGTCCGAGCAGCCTTGCAGTGATTGGTGCAGGATCGAGTTGGAAAATTCGTTTTGTGGCAATATTCAGACAGTTCGTTTAGTGGCATATTGAAACATTTTTCGGGATATACTGGGTGTATAAGACGACCCCGATTTTCGGTTGACTTTTTTGTTTCAAAAGTCGTCTTATATGCCAGAAAATATGGTAATTTCTAATAACTTAGCATAGACTTTTATTTCAAAAGAATGTGTTCATGAATAATGTCAATGTCTCACTACTATTCAAGCTTTGTTAAACCATAGGAAATTTATGTTAAAAATAAACTCTTAGAGGAGTAAATGAAAACAACTATTGTCATGGAATTGTAAAAAGTATTCCCAAATTACTCAATCATACCAAATGACATACGTTTTCAGTAGACAGTGAAAACTGTACTGGCAGATTAGTTTAATAGCACTTTTTGTTAGCTATGATACTGAAATTCTGTAAAATGTTTGTTAGAGGTAAATTATAGAGTTTATGCACTTAGAAACAATGTCTGGAATTTTCTTTACGATGCTTATACAAAGTGAGGATAGCTAGCTTAAAATTGTCAGTCAAAATGATAGTAAAACGAATCTTGGGTATTTTTTTGTTTGCTTTGTTTCTGTTATTGTAAATTTATCATGGCTGTTTTCAGTTTTTGGGCCATGCCTGGTGATGCATAGAGGTTTTTTCCTGGCTCTACACTCAGGAATAACTCGTGGTCATGCCCAGGAGACCATATGGGATGCCAGAGATTGAACCTATGTTGGCCATTTGAAAGATAAGCACTATATCCACTTACTATCCTGCTTCTCCATGTTGTGTGTTGTGGTTATTGTTTGTTTTGCTTGCCACACCTGGCGATGCTTGGGTTACTCCTGGCTCTGCACTCAGAACTTACTCCTGGCAGTGCTTAGGGAATGCCAAGGATTGAACCCAGGTTAGCTGTGTGCAATGCAGGCGTCCTACTTTCTATACTCTCTAACTCCAGTCTTTTAAAGATAGAATTAACTGAAATTACAACCCATTTTGCAATGTTTATTTTTTTGGGGGGGGGTCACACCTGGCAGCACTCAGGGGTTACTCCTGGCTCTATGATCAGAAATCACTCCTGGCAGCCTTGGGGGACCATATGGGATGCCAGGATTTGAACCACTGTTCTTCTGCATGCATGGCAAACACCCTACCTCCATGCTGTCTTCACATAAATTTTTTTGAGTATTTCCCAAACTATACTCAAGTTATCAAATGTGTGATAATGCAGTTTGAAAATTGACAGAGGGCTCTTAATTGCTGAATTTATGAGTACCTGTCTCAAAAGTAACATAAAGAATTAATTGGAATACAAAAAGCACTTGCCTTGTGTGAGGCCCCAAGTTTGATGTCTGGCACCAGGAAAATAATGTCACTGAAGAATGTGAAAATTAATTAAATAAATGTGTATTGCCGATAATTTGATCTGTTGTGAACTTGAACTTCAGATTAAAATGGTGATTAGTTTAAAATACATATAGGGATTTAAAGATTTGATTCTACAAAGGAAAGTAATGCATCCCAATTTCTCAGTATTTCCTCTTATACTTGGGAAAAAGTGATGTTCAGGATTGCATTATTATGATATATTAGATCCCAGTTTTAGTATGTTTTTGCTTCCAAGTAGCATGTTTGGATTTGAGCTCTTCTTCCCTGAGTCAGGCCAATTTTTTTTATCTTGAGCACAAAAGGTAGCCCATGTTCATAGTTGAGTAATTATCTGCTCTAGTTCAAAAATGTTTTGAAAAACATTTTGACTTCCTACTGTTACTATCGTGTTAATTAGGATCAGGATTCTAGTGATATAATAATTTTTTCTTTAAAAACTGCATTTTTTTTTATTAATTAGGTTTTAATCAAGGTCAGCTGTCTACACTTGTTTCCCCGTGAAGTGGCAAAAGTACTTGAATCCTAGACATTTTATAGGAAAGATAAACTGGGTTAATTTTTAATCCTAAAGCTACATTTTCATGTAGCATATTTTTTGCTCACACCCCCCCCCAATCTGAAAACTGCTACCTGGAAACATTTGTATATTCCCTGTAGTTCCATGAAATTAAACTTGATGTGTGCATCAATTGATACAATGCCCATTTCCTTTTTCTTTTTTACTCAATTTGATGGAATACTGAAATGGATTTTCAGGTGTTGATCATGTTTTATACTACTAGAATAAATTCCAACTGTTCGTAAAATGTCATTGCTTTGCTATTTTCTTTCTTTTTTTCTTTTTCTTTCTTTCTTTCTTCTTTCTTCTCTTCTTTCTTCTTTCTTTCTTTCTCTTTCTTTCTTTCTTCTTTCTTTCTTTCTCTTTCTTTCTTTCTTTCTTTCTTTCTTTCTTTCTTCTCTTCTCTCTCTTCTCTTTCTTTCTTTCTTTTTTCTTTCTTTCTTTTTTCTTTCTTTCTTTCTTCTTTCTTTCTTCTTTCTTCTTTCTTTCTTTCTTTCTTTCTTTCTCTCTCTCTCTCTCGCTCTCTCTTTCTTTCTTTCTTTTCTTTTCTTTCTTTCTTTCTTTCTTTCTGTTCTTTCTTTCTTTCTTTCTTTCTATCTTTCTTTCTTTCTTTTTCTTTCTTTCTTCTTTCTTTCTTTCTTTCTTTCTTCTTTTCTTTCCTTTTCTTTCTTTCTTTCTTTCTTTTTTCTCTTTCCTTCCTTCCTCTTCCTCCCTCCCTCCCTCACCTCCTTCCTTCCTTCTTTCTTTCTTTCTTTTTTTTTTTTGGAAGGGAGGAATACACCCAGCAGTGCTTAGGGCTTACATGTGGTTTTACACACACGTGTGTGTGTGTGTTGGGATTGCTCTTTATTTCAGCCATTTCTCCCTTTTCTGTGTGTGTGTGTGTGTGTGTCTGTGTGTGTGGTTTGCTTGAGTGTCATACCAAGCAGTTGTTAAGGGCCTATATTCCTGCTTGAATACTCAGAAAGTCATACCGGTGTGTGAGTGTGTGTGTGTGTTTTGGTTTGCTTGAGTGCCATTTCTCCCTGCTTGAATACTCAGAAAGTCATACTGGGATGTGTGTGTGTGTGTGTGGGTGTGTGTGTGTGTAGAAAATCAGAAAGTCATACCGGGGTGTGTGTGTATGTGTGTGTGTATAGAAAGTCATGCCCGTATGTGTGTGTGTTTGGTTTGCTTGAGAGTGTGTGTGTGTGTGTGTGTGTGTGGTTTGGTTTCCTTGAGTGCTACACCAAGCAGTGTTAAGGGTCTGTGTGTGTGTGTGGTTTGCTTGAGTGCCATACCAAGCAGTGTTAAGGGTCTATTCCCTGCTTGAATACTCAGAAAGTCATAATGGTGTGTGTGTGTGTGTGTGTGTGTGTGTGTGTGTGTGTGTGTGTGGTTTGGTTTGCTTGAGTGCCACACCAAGCAGTGTTAAGCTTCTATTCCCTGCTTGAATACTCAGAAGGTCATATGCGGTGATGCTGGATACTGTACGAACCTCAGAGTCCTATGACAAGCCACTGCTGGTCCTGCTTCTGGTTCTTCCATTAGGATCAATCCCGGTGATGCTGGGGGATCATGTCCGTGCTAAGGATCAAACTTGAGCACATGTAAGGCAAACACTACCTGCTGTACTATTGCTCAGGCCCTTATTGACCTGTAGCCTGATACAAATGCTGCCTCTAGGGAGTCTAGGCCTTTCTTTTGATCATTTGCATGGATTATCTTTCACCTTTCACACCTCCCACTATATTTGCAAGTTAACTCCACTGTACCCACATTCATACCACCTCGCCCCCAACTGGTAGTCCATCCCTTCGTTCATATTTACAGAGACACTCCAGAAATGTATTCTATCTTGTCCTACCTTGTCCCTTTCCCCACATTCTCTAGTGCCCAGCGAATATTCTACTCAACGAATGTGATCATTCAAAATCTGCACACCATCACAACTTCCAAATATACCTCATGGCAATTTTCATTTCTTGGTAGCCTCACTGCTGCAATAACCACATTTACACACCAGGTGGCCCACATGGTGACACAGCCACAGGTCAATAGTCCAGCACTACCACCTATAACTCCTGCCAACCGTTGCCATCAATGTAGGTGGTGAGCACGCACACTCGCTTCTGTGACGTTTCCCTCTCGACCAGTATAGATTGTGATCTTGGAAGCCAGCCGGCTCTAGCACACCTTTCCTTCCACATCCCTTACTGGAGAAGCGGCACTCCTCTTTGGGGGCCCTTGAAGCTTGGGGCCAGGCTCCTTTGCCAGATCCCTTGGTTCTCTCAGCCCAAGGAAGGGCCAGCCGTGGTTGCCAGCGGCCCGGTCCTGAGGTGGCAGGAGTATGGACTGGAAGTAGCCTTGGGTCCGGTGTACACTGGGAAATGTAGTCCTCGACCCCAGCTGTCTTTCAAACAACCAACCAAAATAATAATACAATAAATGACACAGAACCTGACAAAAATTAACAGGGGTATTGTCTGTCACCACCCCTGTTCTTCACAAAAGCCCATTCTCCTTCAGCCCTTTCACAAAGTTGAACGAGAACTTTAAACCCGACCCTCTGTGAGCCTGGACAAATAGCCTAGGACTCCTTGGACTCTAAGCAGCCCTGAGTTTCGCCTCCCTGTGACCACAACCAGGATATGTCTACAATGTGTGAGTGTGGAGACCAGGTGCACTCATTCCTCCACCTAAGTTTTAAGGGGGTTATCGGGATCGGGTGAAGGTGGGATCTGAGGCACATTTCAGTGCCGAGGTTCAGGGGGCCCTGAAGATGTTTATATAAAACCAGGATTAGCCGTCTGCACAGAATTAACTTTATTTACGTTTCATTTCCTGAAAGTGTTTGGTTTTAAATTGATCTTCATGGTTACAATATATTTTGGGCCATTCTTTTTTGCTGAAATTAGTGCTAAATGGATTTTGTTTAGGTTTTTTTTTTTTTTTTTTTTTTTTTTTAGTTTTTTTAATTTTTAACAAAATATCTTGCTTTCTTTCCTCTGGTGTCTTCATTTAGAAACATATCTAAGTTCCCTTACCAATCACAATGTTAAGAAAACTCGAATTGAGATTGTAAATGCAAGCTGGGAGGAAGAGAAAGAGGAAACGTTTGACCCCAACAAAGGATCCACAGTTTTTCTACATGCTAATAAGTAAGCAAACATTCTTATACAAACTAAGTTGCTGTCAAAGCTGATGTGGTCTTGAGGAACACAGTGTTCTGCCTTTATCTAGTCGCATGGGCTGGAACGTTAGCACAGTGGGTAGAATGCCTTCCATGCAACCTTCCTGGGTTCAATCCCTGGTATCCCATATGGTCCCCCAGATTACTGCCAGGAGTAATTTCTGAGCGCAGAGCCAGAAATAACCCATGAGCACCACCTTGTGTGACCCCTACCCCCAAAAAAAACCAATTAGTTACAGCTGCTATACTCTGGTGATTCAGTTGCCTTAGTGCAGGTAATTATCTTGTCAGCTGTTTTTCATTCTCCAGTTTTCATCAATTTCCCTCACAATAACTTTTCTTCCATATTTTAAAATTTATAAGGTATTCTTTTTAAATGTTTCCTTTTTCCAAAATTGGGATAGAAAATGCCCAAATAATATGCATAAAATGCCCAGTGAAACTTTGTTTGTGTGTTTTTGGGGGAGGCCACACCCAGCACCTCTCAGGGGTTACTTCTGGCTTTGAGTTCAGAAGTCACTCCTGCCAGGCTCAGGGACCATATGGGTTGCCAGGGATCGAACTCAGGCCTGTCCCAGGTTGGCCACGTGCAAGGCAAATGCCTTACTACTGTGCTATAACTCTGGCCCCTCCATTGAAACTTAATGAATTATTTTTCAGTTTTTATTTTCTTGGGGGTGGAGGTGCTGCACAGGGTAGCACTTAGGACTTACTCCTGACCCTATACTCAGGGATCACTCCTGGCAAGCTCAAGGGACCACGTTGGATGCCAAGGATAAATCCGAGTCAACTACATGCAAGGCAAAGATCTTATCCACTGTGTTATCACTCCAACTCGTGGGGACCACTTCTTGCGGGGTTCAGAGGATCATATGTAGTGCTGAGATCAAACCTGGTTGGTCTGTGCAAGGCAATCAACTTACCCACTGTACTATTTCTCTGGCCCCAACAAGTTGAATTTCATAAAAGTGACAACAATGATATCTCAAGAAGAAATTCCTAACCATATGATCACTTCTCATATGGGGACAGTCCCAACTGACCACTCTTCCATTGAGGCAGGCAAGCAGGGAAAGACCCCCACATGCAATGAATTCCTGAGACAGTAAGGAATTCTTGAGAGGTAGTAAAAGTTCTGATGATGTCATAAACCCAAGAAAAGGGATTGGTGGAGTCAGAGTTTCCTATGTTCTGCTACAGCCCAGAAAAAGCCAAAGCACCTGAGAAACTCCAGTAGGAACAAAGACCAGGAATGGGATACCAAAAAGACCATCAATTACCCTTAACTGTCCACTGGAAATACCTTAGTAACAACCCTAGCAACAGACTTTCAACTATGTAGAAAGTGTCACAAGGAACAGTTTGGAGAAACCTTACATAAAAGTCAACTTGGAACAAAGAAAGGGGTATGTTGCCAGCCCATAGCCCATAAATTTGTATCTGTACGCACATATTGCCTGCATCTCCTCTCTTTAACTCTAGGACATGTATATACTGGGGCTCTCTTTGCTTTTGGAGAAGTCTGAGCTCTTCCAGTAGGAACAAAGACCAGGAATGGGATACCAAAAAGACCATCAATTACCCTTAACCTTTTTTTTAATTACCCTTAACTCTAAGCATGATTATTCTATCTCTCTCTTTCTCTCTTTCTTATCCTCTCCCTTCTCTTTCTCAGTACCTTTGAATAAATCCCCCCTTTTTTTGGTTATTGGGCTCACCCGGTGATGCTCAGAGGTTACTCCTGGCTATGTGCTAAGAAATCGCTCCTAGCATGGGGGACCATGTGGGAGGCGGGGGATTGAACCGGTCCGTCCTAGATTAGTGCGAGCAAGGCAAAAGCCCTACTGCTTGCGCCACCGCTCTGGCTCCTACAATAAAAGTTTTTATTCTTTTATTATTTTATTCCTGGCTGTTTCTGTCTTAAACAAAATGACTGGTTTTAAACAACAAAATTGCAAGGCATATAAAGGGCTAGAAAAATCAAACCACTCCCCAGATACAATAATCAGAAGGAGGTTCTTATGATCCAGAGATTGGAACTAACATGGAACTTAAAAGTACATATCGGGCCAGAGAGATAGCATGGAGGTAGTGTGTTTGCCTTGCATGAAGAAGGAAGACGGTTCAAATCCGGGCATCCCATATGGTCCCCTGAGCTTGCCAGGAGCGATTTCTGAGTGTAGAGCAAGGAGTAAACCCTGAGCACTGCCGGGTGTGACCCAAAAACCAAAAAAAAAAAAAAAAAAAAAAAGACATATCAAGGGGCTGGAGAGAGAGCACAGTGGTAGATATTTGCCTTGCAAGCCGCTGACCAGAGGACTGATGGTGGTTCGAATCCCAGCATCCCATGTGGTTCCCCCCCCCCCAGTGCCTACCAGGAGCGATTCTGAGCACAGAGCCAGGAGTAACCTCTGAGTGCCGTTGGGTGTGGCCCAAACACCAAAAGCAAAAGTACATATCAAGAGGCTAGAGTGATAGCATAGTGGTAGAGCATTTGCCTTGCATGTGGACAACCCAAGATGGACCCGGGTTCTATCCCCGGCATTCAATATGGTCCCCCAAGCCTGGTAGGAATGATTTCTGAGTGCACAGCCAGGAGTAATCCCTGAGCGCTGCTGAGTGTGACCCAAAAATAAACAAAAAGTATATATTGATAATATGGTAAAAAGACACAATTCAAAAAGCCTAAGCAAAAGTACAGCCGGTAGGATGTTTGCCTTACATGCAGGTGACTCGGGTTCATCCGTCAGCATCTCATATGGTCTCCTAAGCACCACCAGGAGTAATTCCTCAATACAGAGCCAGAAGTAAAACCTTGATTATCGCCTGGTGTGGCCCCAAAACAAAAAGCTCTATTACACAGGTTTGCAGACAAGGGATTTTGTTCTCCAGGCTCTATTTGGCACCATGAGGAGAAAAATTTAACTGTCACAATTGAAGAGGTTCGCTTGGTAGCTAAAGCAAAGAGGCCAGGAATGCTGGTAAATAATGAAAAAGAACATCAAAAGGAGCTGGAACTGTAGTACAGCAGGTAGGGTGCTAGCATTCCACGTGGCAGGCCTAAATTTCATCTCTAGCACCCCATGTGGTCCTCCAATAGTGATTCCTGGGCAAAGAGTTAGTGTAAGCGCTGGTCACCTCCAACTGTAACCCTAAACAAAGAGAAATAAAAAGCATAGGACGGGCCAGAGAGACAGCACGGAGGTAAGGGCATTTGCCTTGCATGCAGAAGGATGGTGGTTCGAATCCTGACATCCAATGGTCCCCGAGCCTGCCAGGACTGATTTCTGAGCATAGAGCCAGGAGTAACTCCTAAGTGCTGTGCTGGGTGTAAGAAAAAAAAAAACAACAAAACACCATAGGACTAAGAATTACGTGATTATACAAATAATAATTATTGAATCCAAAATATGAATAGTACATATGAATAATGCCAAAATACGAAGTTATTGTGAATAGCTATAATAATATAATGATTATCATGAATAATCACGGTAGTAGCATAGAAATATAAATTAATGGGACAGAAGACAGTCCTAAAGTAAACTAATTAATATAACTATTGATAATAATACAAACCACTGTAGTAAAGAAAGGATGATCAAGAAAAAGAAAGGATGATCTTGTCAACTAGTAATTTGGAACAGATGAAATCTTGAAACTTCAAAAAGAAAAAAAAAGAAATCTTGAAACTTCATAACAATGAACGGTCTTACCCTACTGTTAACATTTTAAAAATGGGGACTAGCAATTTCACCAATGAAAAATAACCTACAAGAATTTTCTCAGGGGAGAAGCTGATACTACCTGATTATCTCAATAAATCTTGATAGTACACATTCTGTTATCTGATTAAAATAATTATAAAATAAATCCTAAGTTAACTAAATTAAGACTTTTAAGTTAATTCTTTCAGAATGTGACAGAAGCTGCTCAGCTTTGACAGTGAAAAGGAAATTCCAATGAGAAAATTCAGGTAGAAAATGTAACCCTGAGGGACTGAAGCACAGCGAGGAAGCTGTTTGCCTTACATGTGAGCCTGCCAGGAGTAATTTCTGAGTGCAGAGCCAGAAGTAACCCTTCAGTGCCACCAGAACAAAACAAAACAAAGCAAGTAACCCTGAATCTTTATTAATGGAAACATGTAATAAATTAAACCAGGAAATAAAACAGGAGTTTCGTAAAACTAGATGTATGTGGGACTAATTGTATATATCTAGGCTTGGAAAATGAAAATAAACTGGTCCATGCAGGTGGATTCATTATGATGATTGAAAGATTGATATCAACTGAAACTCCAGAAGAAACAACCTGGAGATAGTTAAAATTTCAATGGTGTCAATTCTTTTACTGAATATTTTCTTCCCTGTCCCAGACATATTTGCTTCATTCTGTCTTTCACTTGGATTTAATCATTTTTGTAATATCTTTATTTAAGCACCATGGTTACAAACATATTTGTAGTTGGGTTTCAGTCATATAAAGTACACCCCATTCACCAGTGCAACCTTCCCTCCACCAATGCCCCCCATCTCCTTCCTCCCCAACCCACTGCCTGTCTTCAAAACAGGCATTCTATTTCTCTCACTACCATTGTCATGATAGTTGTTAGTGTAATTATTTCTCTAACTGCACTCACCACTTTTTGTGGTAAGCTTTCATGTCATGGGCCGGTCCTTCCAGCCCTTATCTCTACTGTCTCTGGATATTATTACCATAGTCTTTTATTTTTCTTAAATCCCACGGATGAGTGAGACTATTCTGTGTCCATCTCTCTCCCTCTGACTCATTTCACCCAGCATAATAGTTTCCATGTCCATCCTTGTATAAGAAAATTTCATGACTTCATTTTTCCTGACAGCTTCAAATCTGGAACTACATTTTCCTAGTAGTTGAGGTGGGCTCTGAGAAGCCTTAGAAAACGTGGAGACCGTCTGAAATAGGTAACGAAGCCAAATTTATTTTTTAATTGCAGAAGGACAGAGACAGGGGAGTCAGGCCTCAGCTCTCGTCAGCCCGCAGCTGTGTGGACTACAATTCCCAGAAGCCTCTGGGCTCGAGTCCCTCGCGCGAGAACTTCCGGGTCAGTGGGCGGGGCCAAGTCGCTGGGTTTGGACGAATGGCCACGGTCCGACTAGGCTGCAACCCCGCTGGGAAGATGCTGGGAGCGCTAGGTGAGGTGGGGCGCTCGGGTCCGGGGCTTCTCGAGAACTCTGGCTTGCACGAGGGGTGTCCGTTGGAAATGGGGGGCCTCGAGGCGTCGGGGTCGGATTGTGACGGCGGCATCTGTGTGGTCGCGGGCGGAGTTCGGGCCCAGGGGTGGAGGGAGACCCAAGCTGGGTTTGTAGGGCTTGTGCGGGTTTACTTGCTCCTGGGGGGCGTGGGGTGCCTTGATCGTTATTGTAACGGTGTGGCAGGGTGTGTGGGTTATTTATGGAATACTTTAGGAGCAATGTGTGTCTTGCTTCCCTTGTGGGGGTTGTGTTATCTGTGATGTGGTGTTGGGGCCCTGTGCATTTGTTGTAGCAGGCCCTGTGTCTCCAGGGCTGGGTCTTTGGGGGGTCCAGGGGTTTGCTTTCTTGCCACTCTGTCTCGGGGCTTTGTGTGTGTGATCGCTTGGCTGCTGGCAGAGCTGGTTGCTGCTTTTAGGCTTTGCAAAGGTGCTGCAGGCCGGTTTTGCTTTGGCCAGTTTGTGTTTCTGCAAGAGCAGGACCTCTTTGTGTCTGGCTTTGTGACATTCCCCCCACCCCAAACCCCCAGCCTGTGTATGAATGGGAGATTCTGAGCTCAGGATAAGATTCTGCTCTAAATTGGCATGGACGCTGCTTCTCTCTTTGACGTTGGGAGTGAGCTGGACTCCCTGATTGTCTTTCTTATTTTGTAGGCCGTGGGGAGCAGTGGGTAATGGGATCTGTTGATGGTGGACATCTGTGGGCGGTGGGGATCAGGGGGGCATCTCTAGGCGGTGGGCATCATTTATAGGCAGTGAGCATCTGTAGGGGTGAGTATCTGTAGGTGATGGGGATCTAGGGGGTGGAGATCTGTAGGAGTTGGAGATCTGTAGGTGTAGGTTGACCTGGGATTCCAGAAGATCCAGGTGTTTTCTGATTTCTTTCTCCTTTTCCAGCTCTGCTCCACTTGCTGAGCGGTCTCCAGAGTGGATTAAGGAATGGTTGTTGAACAACTACAAGGTAGATACTCATTTTATTTCTGTAAATCTTTTAGTTTTCCCTTCAGGATATGATGGGCTTCTTTTAAAAATTCTTGGGGATCTAGGGGCCTGAGAGATTGTATGGAGGTAGAGCGTTTGCCTTGAATGCAGAAGGATGGTGCTTCAAATCCCAGCATCCCATATGGTTCCCTGAACCTGCCAGGAGCGATTTCTGAGGGTAGAGCCAGGAGTGATTTCTGAGCGTAGAGCCAGGAGTAACCTCTGAGCACTGCCGGATGTGACCCAAAAACCAAACCAAAACAAAAATTCTTGGGGATCTGATATCTAAAAGTTCCCCTCTGAGAAAAAGATCCCAAGCTAAAAGCAGTTGGTAAGATTTTCTTACCAACTTGTAAATTGTAATATTTCATTATACAATTTTAATTTCTCTAAATTTTATTCTATTATATAGTTTCAAAAAACTTCCTGCTTTATTTGAAGCAAAACAATTATTTTATTTTTTTTTATTTATTTTTGCTTTCTGGGCCACACCCTGTGACCAAGGGAGTGACTCCTGAGCATTAAGTTGGAGTACCATCAAGTTGGGGACCACCCAAACTAAAATAAATAAATTAATTGATACATCATTTCCCATTTTCTTTTTCTTTCTTTCTTTTAATTTTTGGAGGGGGACACACCTAACTGTGTTTAGTTGTTACTCCGGTTCTGCACTTAGAATTCACTCATGGTAGGCTTGGATGAACATACAGGATTACAGGGATCGAATCCAGGTCAACTTAGTGCAAAGCAGTTGCCCTACCTGTTGTACTATCTCCACGTACTTTTCTCTTTCAGAAAAATAATAAAAACGTTTTTGAGGGACCAGAGTGATAGCACAGCAGTAAGGCGTTTGCCTTACACATAGCCAATCCAGAATGAACAGTGGCTCAAATCCTGGCATCCCATATGGTCCCCCATACCCACCAGGAGCACAGAAGCAGGAGAACCCCTGAGTGCTGCCCGGGTATGACCCCCACCCCCCAAAAAAAAAGAACTCTAAAAAAATGGTTTTTTAAGCATCATTTATGTTTCCTATGTTCAGCTTTTGGTACTATTATAGATCTGTATACATATATAAACATGTATTATCCTGTTGTATGAATGTATATCATAATTTACAACCTATTCATTTTACGTTTGGTGAATATTTCACTATTTCAGTTACTGACTAATAATGTATGAATACTTTTTTCATTTGTTTTGGTGTATGTATTCTTGTATTTCTTAAGTAGATATAATAAAATTGAATTAAGTTGTTGAAGGCTAGAATTTGTATGTCTTCAACTAAATAGTTAATACCAAACTTTTCTAAAAACATTGTGTGTTTTATTTGTGGCAAAAATACTAAAGCTTTTGTTTTCTTAACATGCATGCCAGTTTATGTCACTATAATTTTTTTTTTTTTTTAAGTTTTTGGGCTACTCCCAATGGTGCTCAGTGGTTACTTCTGGCTCTACACTCAGAAATCACTCTTGGCAGGCTCGGGGGACTATATGGGATGCTGAGGATTGAACCCTGGTCTGTTTTTTTGTAAGGCAAATGCCATACCTGTGGTGCTATTGCTCCTATCCCTATTTTTAATTTTTGCTAGTTTTGTGGATGACTAATCTTATCACAGTTAATTAATCTTTTCTTTATTGTTAAGAGAATTAAATAGGACAGGAGTTTCCTATCGTGTGAAATGAGTGTTAAACTATTTTGCCTTGGGGTGTAGCAATAGCACAAAGCATAGGGTGTTTGCCTTGAAACAGGCCTATCCAGGTTCAATACCGAGCATCCCCTATGGTCCCTCAGCACTTTGAGGAATGACCCCAAGTACAGAGCCAGGAGTGTCCCTGAGGGCCATCAGTTGTGGCCAAACAAAACCACAACTAAAATAAATTAAAAATATGTATATACATAAATAATAAATAAAAACAATAATAATAAAAATAAATATAAATCAATATAAATAATGACAACAATAAATAAAAAATAAAACTATACTACCTCTCTGGTCCTTATTTTATTATTTGTTTATTTCTTTTGGGGCCATACCTAGCATTGTTTAGGAGTTGCTCCGGGCTCTGCACTCAGGAATTACTCCTTGTAGTGCTCTGTGGTTCTTATGGGATGCCAGAAATTGAACCTAGGGGGGCCATGTATAAGGCAAACACCTGGCCTGCTGTACCGTTGCTCCAGCTCCCTTATTTTGTCTTTTATTTTTCAGCCACACTCGGTGATGCTCAGGGATTACTCCTGGCTATGCACTCAGAAATTGATCCTGGTTTAGGGGATCATATGGGACACCAAGGGATTGGAATTGCTGTCAGTCCTAGGTTAGCGCGTGCAAGGCAGACGCCTTATGCCCTGCGTCCCCGCTCTGGCCCCCCTTATTTTCCCTTTTGAAACACTTTGGGCCTACTCCTGTTTAAGAGCTCAGGTTCTCATGGTACTGGATTCAGTGCTCCCAATGCAAAGCATCTAATAAGTATATTGCATATATATCTAATATAGATAATAAAAAGGAAACAACTAGAAAGAGAGCTCATATCCAGCCATGTGTGAACCCTAAATTTTGATTCCCTGGTGGTATCCCCCATGGGTTTCTGCAAATCACCCAGCAACGCCGGGACTACTTTTATTTGGGGGTGGTTTTGAGTTTGGGGGGAGGGAGTTGAGTCACACCTGGCTTCGCTCAGGGATTAGGCCTGGCTCTGCGCTCAGAAATCACTCCTGGCAGGCTCAGGGGACCATATGGGATGCTGGAAATCAGACCGGGGGTCTGTCCAGGGTTGGATGCATGCAAGACAAATGCCTCACCACTGTGCTATCACTTAGGCCCCATCAGTGTCTTTTTGTTTGTTTGTTTTGGGGCCACACCTGGCAGTGATCAGGGACCATGTAGGGTGCTGGGGATCAAATCCAGGTTGGCTTTATGCAAGGCAAATGCCATATCTGTTGTACTTTTGCTCTAGCCTCTCACCCACAGTTTTTGATCATTTATTGGTATTATTACTATGCTTTCAAAATGGTGATTTTAAAAATTATCACCCCAGATGGTCCTCCCAAATCACTAGGAGTAATCCCTGAGTGCAGAGCAGGTCCTGAGCACCACCAGATATTACCCAAAAAGCAATCAAGTAACATCTTGGCAACTTAGGGGTTGCTTCTGAGCCTGGCCATAGTCCTGGAATCACTTTTGATAAGTGCTCAGGGTACCATATGGGATGTCAAGGCTTGAACCTGGGATTGTACAGCTCCTTGCTGGCTGTACTCTCCAGTCTGCTCAAAGAATATCTTTTTTTGTTTGTTTGTTGTTTTGTTTTGTTTCCTTGGGCCACACCCGGTGACGCTCAGTGGTTACTCCTGGCTATGTGCTCAGAAATCACTCCTGGCTTGGGGACCATATGGGTACCAGGAAATCGAACCGCAGTCCGTCCTAGGTCAGCCTTGTGCAAGGCAAACGCCCTACCACTGCGCCACTGCTCCAAGAATATCTTGATTTCATAGTTTTTTGTTTTGTTTTGTTTTTTGTTTTTCAGGCCACACCTGTTTGATGCTCAGGGGTTACTCCTGGCTAAGCACTCAGAAATTGCCCCTGGCTTGGGGGGACCATATGGGATACTGGGAGATACAACCGCGGTCCTTCCTTGGCTAGCGTTTGCAAGGCAGACACCATACCTCTAGCACCACCTTGCCGGCCCCGATTTCATAGTTTTTTATACAGGACAATTATCTTATTAAAGCTTATAAAAAGCTAGAGAATTACCTTTTCAAGACCCTCAAAAACTTGTGATTTTGGTTATAATTGCTAAATTCATATCTCAACATTGAGGAGTTTGTATCTTTCTGGAGTTCTTTCTGTTCTAAATGATATTTTTCATTTATCTCAAGTCTTTTTTAAAAGTTCTATCCACAGGGGCCAGCAAATTAGCACAGTGGTTAAGGTGCTTGCCTTGCATGCAGCTTCAATCCCTGACATTCCCATATGGTGCCCTGAAGTATCCAGGAGTGATGCATGAGTGCAGAGCCAGGAGTAACTCTTGAAGATCATCGGGTGTGGCCAAAAACAAACAAAAATTCTATCCACAAGGGCCAGAGCGATAGCAATAGCGCAGAGAGTAGGGCATTTCCTTGCACATGGCTAACCCAGGTGCAATCCCTGGCATCCAAAATGGTCCCCTGAGCCCCACTGGTACTCACCCAAACACAAAAAATTTCTATCAAACATTTTTATGCACTTTACATGTATATTTTATAATTTTGTTGTTGACATGTAGGGATACTTTGGCTTTTGTTTTCTGTTTTATTTCTGAGAGTTTTCTGAAATCATTTGAAAGCTGTTAGGTTACTGAAATTTTCCTTGTAAGCAGTCATAATGAGATCTGCAGACATCGATTTTGTTACTTGTTTTCCAGGGATCCTATATTTTACTTACTAGAACTTCTAAAGATATGAGTTTGGTACTAGACTATTTGGCATGCTCTTTTTAATTTTTTTTTGTTTGTTTTAATTTTGGGGCCACACTCACTGGTGCCTAGGGATGACTCCTGACTGCTTTCAGGAATTATCCCTGGTGATGCACAGGAGACCATATAGGATGCCAGGGATCAAACCCAGATTCGGGTCATGTGCAAGACAGGCACCTTACTTGCTGTACTGTCACACCAGTGCCCCCTTCTTTCCCCTATTTAGATGTTGAAATTAATCAAGTTATTAATCTCTGCTTATTGGCAATAGTAAATATAGGTCCCCACAAATTAAGGAATAATCTTGTATTTCTTGAATAAAGCTAACTTGAGTGTGTGTGTGTGCATTCATGTTTGTATATGTGGTTTGTGGCTTGTGTGTTTTTTGTTTTCTTTCTTTCTTTTTCTTTCTTTCTTTCTTTTTTTCTCTTTTCTCTCTTCTTTCTCTCTCTTCCTTTCTTTTTCTTTCTTTCTCTTTTTCTTTCTCTTTCTTTCTCTCTTTCTTTTTCTTTCTTTCTTTCTTTTCTTTCTTTCTTTCTTTCTTTTTTCTTTCTTCTTTCTTTCTTTCTTCTTTCTTTCTTTCTTTCTTCTTTCTTTCTTTCTTTCTTCTTTCTTTCTTTCTTTCTTTCTTTCTTTCTTTCTTTCTTTTCTTTCTTTCTTTCTTTCTTCTTCTTCTTTCTTCTTCTTCTCTTCCTTCCTTCCTTCCTTCCTCCTTCCTTCCTTCCTCCTTCCTTCCTTCCTTCCTTCCTTCCTTCCTTCCCTCCCTCCCTCCCTCCCTCCCTCCCTCCCTCCCTCCCTCCTTCCCTCCCTCCCTCCCTCCCTCCCTCCCTCACTTCCTCCTTCCTTCCCTCCCTCCCGCTCCTGGCAGGCTTGGGGGACCATATGGGATGCTGAGATTGGAACCACTGACCTTCTGCATGCAAGGCAAATGCCTTACCTCCATGCTACCTCTCCAGCCCCTGTTTTTTGTTTTTTCATTCTTGGGCCACACCTGACTGTGATTGGGTGTGCTGTCTGTATGGAATGCTGGGATCAGACCAAGGTTGTTTACATGCAAACTTCCTACCCATTTGGGTTCCCAATTTATGTTTTCTTTCATTATTTATTGTATCTGATAAGAGTTTGTTCCATAATGATTAATTAATATTCATTAGTCTGAAATTGTCTCTCAGAGTCCTTTTTCTCTTTGAAGTCATGTCTATGCTAGTTACATCATATAAAGTAAAAAGACTTTATTTTTGAAGTTGGAAGTTTTAGAGTTGAGGAGATAGCTTTAAGGGTTAGCGTGTAGGGGCTGGAGCTATAGCACAGTGGGTAGGGTGTTTGTGTTGCACATGGCTGACCCAGGTTCAATCCTGGGCATCCCATATGTTCCACCTAGCCTGACAAGAGTAAGTTCTGAGTGTGAAGTCAGGAATAACCTTTGAGTACCACTGAATGTGGCCCAAAATAAATAATAATAATAAAAAAAGAGTTAGTGTGTAAGCAGTTGATACCAGAAAAAATGGGAAGTAACTCCCTAAGCACTGCATCAGGAATAGCCTTCAGGCACTGCCAGGTGTTAGTCAAAAAAGTAAGCTAAGAACCAACCAAATCTGTTGTTTATCTTTTCTCTTTTGGGGGCCATACCCAGCAGTCTCAAGGCTTATTCCTGGTTCTGTTCTCAGGGATCATTCCTGGTGGGCATAGGAACCAACCCTATGGGGTGCTACACAGCCCAGTCAGTTGCATGCAAGGCAAACTCCTACACACTGTACTATTGCTCTGGCCCCTAAAGATTTAAATGTATTTGTGTACCAAGGAATATATAAAATATAATCAGTTAAATTAACAATAAAGCCACGTAGCCCTCAGGTAGTGTATACAAAATGCTCCTGACAAGTAATTACTAAGTTGTTATGTGTAAATATTATACTTTTGTTATTATACAATTTTGTTTTGTCAACATTTTAGGAAATCCAAGGAGCTTTTTTTTTGTATTGTTTTTGTATTCTTAGGCCACTCCTGGCTCTGTGCTCAGGGGTCATTCCTGGTGGTGCCCAGGGGATCATATGAGAATGTGGGGATTAAACCCAGGTTGGCTTGCATGCAAGGCAAACATCCAACCCACTGTGCTATAACACTCTGGCCCCTAAAGTTATTAATAATTTTAAACTTTTAATCTTTTTTTTTTTTTTTTTTTTTTGGTTTTTGGGTCACACCCAGCAGCGCTTGGGGGGTTCCTCCTGGCTCTACACTCAGAAATCGCTCCTGGCAGGCTCGGAGGACCATATGGGATGCCAGGATTCAAACCACTGTCCTTCTGCATGCAAGGCAAAATGCCTTACCTCCATGCTATCTCTCCGGCTCCAAAACTTTTAATCTTTAGGTAAACGGATTCATAGTGTTTTGTTTATTTCTATTTAATAAATATTGTTTAATTTTTTTTTTTATGTGGGCCACACTTTGCAGTGGTCAGAGATTATTCCTAACATTCTGCTTAGGGGTCATTCCTGGATGTATTCAGGGGACCATATTTAGGGGCCAACTTGGGTCAACTGTATACAAAGTAAGCACATTTTTTTTTTTTTTTTTTTTTTTTTTGGTTTTTGGGCCACATCCGGCGGTGCTCAGGGGTTACTCCTGGCTGTCTGCTCAGAAATAGCTCCTGGCAGGCACGGGGGACCATATGGGACACCGGGATTCGAACCAACCACCTTTGGTCCTGGATCGGCTGCTTGCAAGGCAAACGCTGCTGTGCTATCTCTCCGGGCCCACAAAGTAAGCACATTTTTGTACCTTACAATGGCTTCCATCCCATTTTTATTTTTAATTAATGGGAAATAATTTTGATGCATCTTATATAGTCATTACCATTTAGTGTTTCATAAATTATTCAACTATATTACATTTTGCTTTATCTGGTATATTTATGTGAATATTGGTATCTACAGGCTTTTGCTCTTCAAAGCTGTTATGAACATTTTGGTACAATTTTTTTCTAGTAGGGGAATTTTTTTGAATCCTAGGGAGTATGATAATTAACTTAGATATACCAAAATCATTATAAGTGGCCAAAAAGGTAGCAAAGTGTGTAAGATACTTGCCTTGCATGTAGGCAAGCCAGGTTTGATCACCTGTGTGTCTCTAGAGTTACTTTTGGAGTGATCCCTGAGTGCAGAGCTAGGAATTAGTTCAAACCCACCGGAATTAGTTCAAACCCACCACCAGGTGTGGTTAAAAAACAAAATAAATGAACCAGAAAAAATGATTATTTTAATTTCTATTCTGATAGCATATTACTTAATTACTGCAACACATCTTTACCAGCTTGGAAATTGTCATACTTCTTAATCTATCCTATGTGAGAGCCGGAGAGATAGCACAGTGTTTGGGCATTTGCCTTGCACATGGCCAACCCAGGACCAATGGAGATTTGATTCCCGGCATCCCATATGGTCCCCTGAGTCTGCCAGAGGCGATTTCTGAGTGCAGAGCCAGGAGTAACCCCTGAGCACCCTGAGTATGACACAAAAACAAAAAAATATATCCTATATGGATACTGACAAGATTTTAATTTTTTCTTTGGTTTTTTATTTTTATTATCTATTTTCTTCAAAACCTTTTTAATTTTACATAACCATTTTTTTTGTTTTTGTTTTTGGGCCACACCCGGTGATGCTCAGGGGTTACTCCTGGCTATGCGCTCAGAAGTCGCTCCTGGCTTGGGGGACCATATGGGACGCCGAGGGATCGAACCGCGGTCTGTCCAAGGCTAGCGGTCCGTCCAAGGCTAGCGCAGGCAAGGCAGGCACCTTACCTCTAGCGCCACCACCCGGCCCCTTACATAACCATTTTAAAGTACATGGTTCAGTTGTGTTTAGTAAATTGTTGAATAACATTTATGTATTCCCAAAGTTTGCTATTTTTTTTTTTTTTGTTTTGGGGTCACACCCGGCATTCCTCAGGGGTTGCAGGATCCTGACTTTGCACTCAGAAATAGCTCCTGGCAGGCTCGGGGAACCATATGGGATGCAGGGGGTTGAACCCAGGTCCATCCCAGGTTGGCAGCGTGCAAGGCAAATGCCCCACTGCTGTCTATCGCTCTGGCCCCGTATTCCCAAAATTGATAGGAAATCAGTTGTTTCTCATTGAACAATTTTTCAGTCACGAAAAAAGAAAAATTCCGTACCTGGAGCCAGGGTTCAGTCTCATTTGCAGAGTGCCTTACTTTCATGTTTGAGGCCCTGGGTTTGATCCCCACCCACTTATTACCAAAATAAAGTATATTGTATCTATGCCCACTTAAAGCCCAACTGTGATGAATCCATTTTGTTGATGTTGTTTGGCTATACCCTGTTGTTTTTCAGGCCACATCTAGCCACAAACCTGAAAAAAAGCCAGAAAAATTAATATGCCCAGTTATCTCCCCTCTTATTTGCTGATTCATATTTTTCTTGGTTCAGTTGATTTTCACTGATTTGAAAAAGTTGGTTTTTTTATTAATTTGGAGGGGCCAAACCTGGTGGTGTTCAGGGGTTATTCTTAGCTCTGCACTCAAGAATCACTCCTACTGGCAGTCCTGTGGTCCAAATGGGCTGCTGGTGATGGAAGCCCTGTAGGTCACATGAAAAGCAAGCACCTTATCCATTGTTCTCTCACTCTGGCCCCTTGACTGTTAGTTTTTAAAAGTCATATATAAAGATCTTCTCCATGGATTATTTTTATTATTTATAATTAACATAACTACTATATTGCTGTATACAATTATACCATATATAGTATATTAAACTATGCATAACAATCTTGTTTTTAGCTATAGAACAACTATTTTTTGTTTTGTTTTGTTTTGGGGTCAGATCCAGCAGTGCTCAGAGGTACTCCTGATCTGCACTCAGGAATTACTCATGGGGGACTCTGGAGACTAGAGCGTACCTGAGAAAGAAACCTAATTAGTCAGCTACAAGAAAAATGCCCTACCCACTGTACTAAACTCTGATCCCTCTATAAAATAAGTTTTACATTGAGTGATGCCTGAATGTTCACTTATCTATCACTAGTTCATGTGTTAATTCTGCCAAAGAATAAGATTGGACAAACTGTCAGACAGTTTTTTCTAAATTCTGCTCTGCTAACTGTACTTTACAGCAAATCTGGAATTATTTTTCCTTTTGAATGCTATATTCTTTTTTGCTTTTGAGTCTTTATTTCTTAAATTACATACTTTTTGATCTTTTTGGTGTAAGCAAATTATCAAAATTAATTTTGGGGGACCTGAGAGATAGTATGTCAAGGTTCAATCCTTGACATTCCATCTTGTTTTCCAAATGCTGCCAGGAATGATCCCAACCCACAGAGTCAGAATAAGTCCTAATCAGGACCAGAGAGATAGCATGGAGTTAAGGCGTTTGTCTTGCTTGTAGAAGGCTGGTGGTTCATATCCAGGCATCCCGTATGGTCCCCCAAGCCTGCCAGGAGCAATTTCTGAGCATAGAGCCAGGACTGACCCCTGAGTGCTGCCGGGTGTGACCCCCCCCAATAAAAAGAATAAGCCCTATTCATTGCCAAGTGTGATCTCCCAAAGCCAAACATTGTTTTTTTAATAGAAATGGCATGTAAGGATCAATAAATGAGTTAAATATTTGAGTTCTGGGCCCGGAGAGATAGCACAGTGGTGTTTGCCTTGCAAGCAGCCGATCCAGGACCTAAGGTGGTTGGTTTGAATCCTGGTGTCCCATATGGTCCCCCGTGCCTGCCAGGAGCTATTTCTGAGCAGACAGCCAGGAGGAACCCCCGAGCACCGCTGGGTGTGGCCCAGAAACCAAAAAAAAAAAAAAATTTGAGTTCTAATATATCTGAAAAGAACTTTTCAGTGAACGTTTTGATTCTTTGAGGGATCATGGAATTATACACAAAAATATTTCCTTTCAGAATTTTGAAGTTACTACTTCTCACTTAGAATATTATTAAAAACTCCAAAGCAATTTTATTCTTTATGTCATATTTTGGTTTTGGTTTTGAGTCAGACCCTGCACACAGCAATCACTCCTGGTGGAGCTTGGCCATATAGGGTACCAAGGATTGAACCCGGATTGCTCTGCAAGGCAAACACCCCACCACTGTATTATTTCATTGGTTCCCCATTGTTGGGAAACCACATCTGGCTTTTACATTATTTTCTCAACTTCTCTACAGTCTTTGCTGAATGTCAGTATTGTTTTATTACCTTAGTAAAACATTAATCTAACAAATGATCATATTGTAACCACAAAAGAATTCTCAGGTTTTCATTCTATGTTAATTTAGCATATTTTATCAATTGACTGTACATAAATATTTGACCAAATACCTTTTTCATCTTGCAGTTACTTTCTTTTTTTTTTTTTTTTTTTTTTTTGTGGTTTTTGGGTCACACCCGGCAGTGTTCAGGGATTACTCCTGGCTCCAGGCTCAGAAATTGTTCCTGGCAGGCACAGGGGACCATATGGGACACCGGGATTCGAACCGATGACCTCCTGCATGAAAGGCAAACGCCTTACCTCCATGCTATCTCTCCGGCCCTTGCAGTTACTTTCTCATTCTACATTCCTTAACTATTTGTTAACTTGCCAATTCATATTTGAGAACTGTGTGGGTCACTCACTATTTTTCTGTGCCACATTCAACAATGCTTAGATTACTACTGAATCTGTTCTTAAGAACCACTCTGGTAGTGCTCAGGTTTCCATATGGGACTTTGGGTGTTAGCTCC
Source organism: Suncus etruscus (assembly GCF_024139225.1). Taxonomy (NCBI): domain Eukaryota; kingdom Metazoa; phylum Chordata; class Mammalia; order Eulipotyphla; family Soricidae; genus Suncus; species Suncus etruscus. Next base: position 82,327,532 of record NC_064861.1, on the reverse strand, counting down.
AGATTTGGGATCTGTCACATGAAGACTACCAAGGAGGAAAACCATAATGCAAAAGCAAAGAAGGTTTATTCCAACATGCTGAGCTCGACTATCCTCAGAAATGGCAACCCACCACTTAACAGCAAGCAATATTTATAATGGACTTCGGGACTTTCCACATACATGGTTGATCTTTACATCAGGGGACTATGCTCGTATATGGATGTCTTGAACATTATGGTATTTCCTGGTCTTTGATCACAAGTTCAGTGGTTGTTCATGAGGCCAGCTCCAGGAACTAATTGCCCCCCCCCTTTTTCTTGTTCTTGGGGTCAAATCCAGTGACGCTCAAGGGTTATTCCTGGCTATGCACTCAGAAATCTTTCCTGGCTTGGAGGACCATATGGGACGCCTGGGAATTGAACCGAGGTACATCCTAGGTCAGCCGCTTGCAAGGCAAATGCCCTACCGCTGCGCCACCACTCCGGCCCCATTATTGCCCCATTTTTATCTTTGGGTTGACACCCTAGATTTCAGGCCCGTCAGCAGTGGCAGTCAGCATTATAGCAAAGATAGATTACAGAAGCAAAATAAGCAGAGATTTCTTTTATTTCTTTTTTCTTTTTTTTTTTATTTGTGGTTTTTGGGTCACACCGGCAGTGCTCAGGGGTTATTCCTGGCTCCATGCTCAGAAATTGCTCCTGGCAGGCACCGGGGACCATATGGGATGCCGGGATTCGAACCGATGACCTCCTGCATGAAAGGCAAACACCTTGCCTCCATGCTATCTCTCCAGCCCCGAGATTTCTTTTATTAATTTTCAGTCACATCCAGTGATGCTCAGGGGTTACTCCTGGCTATAGGCTCAGAAATTGCTCCTGGCTTGGGGGACGGAAATCAAACTGAGGTCTGTCCTGGGTCAGCTGTGTGCAAGTCAAACGCCCTACCACTGTGCTATCTCTCTAGCTCATAAGCAGGGATTTCTAATTTCTAATTAGAAATTTCTAGTTTCTAATCTGTTGTGTGTACAGAAAGTACCCTACTTGCTATACTATTGCTTTGGCCCCTTGCCACTCACCTTTTATGTTTGTTTTTTGTTTTTTTTTTTGGTTTTTGGGCCACACCCAGCGGTGCTCGGGGGTTCCTCCTGGCTGTCTGCTCAGAAATAGCTCCTGGCAGGCACTGGGGACCCTATGGGACACCAGGATTCAAGCCAACCAACTTTGGTCCTGGATAGGCTGCTTGCAAGGCAAACACCACTGTGCTATCTCTCCGGGCCCACCTTTTATGTTCTAATTAAATATTTTATATTATAAAAGTTTTACTTCTTCAAGAGTATAAAAATAAAGTAAATGTTTGCTTTTATATTTTCTTTCAGACTGTGAATCCAGGTTGAGACCAAGAAATTATTTCTAATAAAGGATGTGTGGAATAGAATCATCCTGGTGGAATATAATGAAAAGACATAAAAAACAGCATTAAGTATTAAAGTTTCAGCATTGACTAAGAATATAAAAGCCATTTTGAGAGAATAGACATTTCAGGAAGAACATTTCAGTCAAATGATATTTACACCTGAAGACATGCCCACATTCAAAATCCAACATCCAAGAATCCACGCTAATGAGAAACTCCTTGAGTGTAAGGAATGTGGCAAGGATTTTAGTTTTGTGTCAGTCCTTATTCGACATCAACGTAGTCATACTGGTGAGAAACCTTTTGAGTGTAAAGAATGTGGTAAGGCCTTTGGGAGTGGTGCAAACCTAGCTTACCATCAAAGAATCCATACTGGTGAGAAACCTTATGAATGTCATGAGTGTGGGAAAGCCTTTGGCAGTGGTTCCAATCTTACCCACCACCAGAGAATTCATACTGGTGAGAAGCCATATGAATGTAAGGAATGTGGGAAGGCCTTTAGTTTTGGATCAGGCCTAATTCGTCACCAGATAATTCACAGCGGTGAAAAGCCTTACAAGTGTAAGGAATGTGGGAAGTCCTTTAATTTTGAATCAGCTCTTACTCGGCATTACAGAATTCACACTGGTGAGAAACCTTATAAATGTAAGGACTGTGGGAAAACGTTTGGCAGTGGTTCAAACCTCACTCAACACCGACGGACTCATACGGGTGAGAAACCATATGAATGTAAAGCATGTGGAATGGCCTTCAGTAGTGGTTCTACTCTTACTCGTCATGAGAGAATTCACACTGGGGAGAGACCCTATGTGTGTAATGTATGTGGGAAGACTTTTAGTTTTGGATCAGCGCTTACTCGACATCAAAGAATTCACACGGGCGAGAAACCTTATGTATGTAGGGAATGTGGGAAGGCTTTTAATAGTGGGTCAGATCTCACTCAGCATCAAAGAATTCACAGTGGTGAGAAACCTTATGAGTGTAAGGAATGTGAAAAGGCCTTTAGAAGTGGCTCAAAACTTATTCAGCATCAAAGATGTCATTCTGGTGAGAAACCCTACGAGTGTAAGGAATGTGGGAAGGCCTTCAGCAGTGGTTCAGACCTGGCTCAACATCAACGAATTCATATTGATGAGAAACTGTATGAATGTAAGCAATGTGGAAAGGCATTTGGAAGCGGCTCAAAACTTATTCAACACCAGCTCATCCACACTGGTGAAAAACCCTATGAATGTAAAGAATGTGGAAAGCCTTTTAATAGTGCCTCAGCTCTCAATGGGCACCAGAGAATACACACTGCTGAGAAACCCTAGGAATAAGAAATGTGGGAAGACTCGGGAAGGATTTGAAAGTTCAAAAACATAAGAACAATCCTACTTTTCAGAATTTCCGATTTGGAAACTATAAGTTGGGATGATGGAAATGAAGAACTTCAATATATGAAATTCAGACTAATAGGAGTCTGAAGTGTAATTAAAGTATAAATAAACTTTACCACTTATTTAGAGAATCTATAAAGGGAAACATGCAAATAATTATTTGTATGTGTTTATCTTCATTCCTTAGTTTCTCTCAAAAAATCATTATTTATGAATTTAAAAATGGAAAACGTCAGGACCTGAAAAGATGAAGCATTTTTATCTTGCATGCAGACAACCAGAGTCAGAACCCAGCATCCCAATGGTCCAAGAGCACCATTAGGAATGATTCCTGCATTCAGAGTCAGGAGTGTTTCTTGAGCATTGCCAGATATGGCCCCCAAAACAAGTTCTTTTTGAAAAAAAAAAAACACCTTTTTTTTTTTTTTTGTTTGTTTGTTTTTGGGCCACTGCCGATGATGCTCAGAGGTTACTCCTGACTATGTGCTCAGAAATCACTTCTGGCTTAAGGACCATATGGGATGTTGGGGGAATCAAACCACAGTCCATCCTAGGTTTGTGCATATAAAGCAAATGTCCTACTGATTGCACCACCGCTTTGGCCCCTGAAAAATATTTTTATGGTCTTTTTTTTTTTTTTTTTGCCTTTAAACATTGAAAATTTGTTTAGGTTTCTAACCTTCCTACTTCTATAATTTTTTGTATTCTTAGTTTTTCTGAATTTTCTTTTTGTTTGTTTGTTTTTGGGTCACACCTGGCGGCAAGGAATTGCTCCTGGCAGGCTCATGGGACCATATGGGATGCCGGTATTCGAACCGGGGTTCGTTCCTATGTTGGCCATGTGCAAGGCACAGCTGTGCTATTGCTCCAGCCCCAGCTTTTCTGAATTCTCTAAATTATTTGAAGTCTAAATCTACCCTTTACCACACTTTGATAAATGCTTATCCTTACATTTATATATATATATTTTTTATTTTGGAGCCATACCCGTTGACGCTCAGAGGTTACTCCTGGCTGTGCGCTTAGAAATCGCTCCTGGCTTGGGGGGGGACCATATGGGACTCCCGGGGATCGAACCGCGACCCGTCCTAGTCTAGCACTTGCAAGACAGAAGCCTTACCTGTAGCACTACCACTCCAGCCCCATCCTTATATTTATATTGCGATTGCCTTTTTGTGATAATTTATATTTTTTATACTATACACAGCTTAGATATTATGTTGTTGCCTGTTTTAAAAGTTTACATATCTAAAAAAAAAAAGTTTACATATCTGTGTTAATATCAATTTACTCTGTTAATACTCCTAAGTAATGTTACTTCTAAATATCATTTGATATCTAGTAAATCTAGTATCTAGTAAAGTTTTCTTTTGGTGGATTGTTTTATAGTGTTCATGTTTTTGCAAAACAGATTTCCTCTATAAAAAGTGTTGATATTGGGGCCAGCGAGATAGCATGGAGGTAAGGCATTTGCCTTCCATGCAGAAGGATGGTGATTTGAATCCCGGCATCCCATATGGTCCCCTGAGCCTACCAGGGGCGATTCCTGAGCATAGACCCAGGAGTTATCCCTGAGCGCTGCTGGGTGTGACCCAAAAGCCAAAAAAAAAATGTAGATATTAACAAAAATCAAGATATATTACCTTCAGTCTTAGAAACCAGTCACCATCATGTCAGTTATGTGATACAGGCTTTTTAAAGTAAATTTTTAAAAATTACTGTCAAACCTTTATAACAGTCTCTTTAAGATCCTATTATTGATTTGGAAAGAATGTGATTTGCTATTCTATAATTCATCTTCAATATTCTCTGTAAATATTTTGTTACTCATTAAATATTGAAAAGTTTCCTATTATGAGTTACTTTGGTGGTTTCCTTTGAATGTGTGTGATTTATTTGTCTTTCAACTTAGAAGTAATATCTCAAGAATTTTCTGCTTCCTTTATAGGGAAAGCTGTGCTTTTCTTTGACCAATATTCCTGACTTAACTTACCAAATAGTAACTAATGTATTCTTTGAGATCCCGTTATCTATTTATTATTATTTTGAGGGAGCCATACCTGTTGATACTCAGGAGTTCTTATTGGTTCTGCACTCAGGTATTACCAACTGGTGTGTAATGGTTCCAAATGCCATATTTCTCCAAGGGAAAGCAGGTCTGGAGCAAGTGTTACTGCAGTAAGTAAACCAAACAAAGCTGAACATGAAATACTGGTGGCTGGGTAGCAGTCTTATCTGTCAAACTGAGAGAGAGCTGCCTGATTGCAGTTTTTATTGAATACAGAGACCATCCCTGGTCAGGGAGGAAGATCAGAGGTTTATCCTGAGCCAAACACACCCAGGTTTGCTTGATACAGGCAAAGTAGGAAAATCTCTGTTTTGGGTAAAACTAAGATGTAAACAAACAGATAAAAAGAAACCAGAGGTGATCTTTGTTTTGGGTGGAACCAAAGTTGTAAGTAAACCAAACTGGTAGGCCTGGGGACCATATGGGATGCTGGGTATCGAACCTAAGTTGGGTACATGCAAGGCAAGCACTCTACACCTATATATCTGGCTTTCTCAGATTCTTTCATATACAAAAGTAAAATACGTAGAGTAAGTTTAGCATAATGTCATTCAGAACAGTGTTCCTTAACATTTGTTGACCATGACTTCCTTCCAACCTTGTTTTTCCCTGTACCTCCCATTCCACCTTACCAGTTGGCCCCATAATTTTTTGCCCAGTGCCCCATTAATGTGATTTTTCACTTGTCTCTTTGGAATAGTTTAGGTCATCCTTTTGGAATATTTTAGGGCCATAATGCCACTGGCTGAAAAAATGCTGGAAAATGATTAATAATTTCCATTGTTATTTTCTCAATATATCTATAGAAAAGCATTTGGGGGTGGAGTGATAGTATAGCAGGTAGGGCGTGTTTACCTTGCATGCAGCCAACATGGGTTCGATCCTCAGCATCCTATATGGTCTCCCCTAGCCTGCCAGGAATCATTTCTGAGCACAGAGCCAGGAGTATCACCTGAGCACTGCCAGGTGTGGCCCAAAACCAAAAAAAGGTTCTGAATTATAGTTTCCTCATTATTAAGACAATAAATACAGAAAAGCTTATTGATACACATTTTGTTAAATAAGGGATAATTTACCCTAAGGAAAAATGTGCAATTGTAAGAAGCAAATATCTGATGACATTTGTAAGTAGGTAAAAAGTCTCTTTATTAATATATTATTTAAGGGGCCAGAGAGATAGCATTGAGGTAGGGTGTTTGCCTTGCATGCAGAAGGATGGTGGTTTGAATCCCGGCACCCTATATGGTCTCCCAAGCCTGCCAGGAGCAATTTCTGAGCGTAAAGCCAGGAGTAACCCCTGAGCACTGTTGGTGTGACCCAAAAACCAAAAAAGAATAATAAAAAGATTATTTGAGTGATAGTATATTGGTCTCCTTCCTTTATGTTCATGCTTTTACCAAATAAGGTTCTTTTACAAACAAAAATGCATCTATGGGAGTTAATGATACAGCATTATTTGTCAAAGAGGCAAACCTTGGGGGGATAAATGAGTTGTGGATATAGCAGGAGTCTGAACTATACAATCAGGGAAAATCTGGAATACTTTGACTTGGGAAACAGAGCAAAGCTCCTTTTTACAAGTTGCAAGTTTTCCAAGGTGCAATCCTAACATGTTGAAGAAGAAAACACACATTTAGATAGTGCTTTGCAAGGATTTGGAGGAAAATTGTACTCATTCCCTAAAGACAGCACATGGTGAGAAGGTGATAACTAGCCAGAGAACTCTTCCCCTGGAGGGATAGAAAACCGGCTTAATCCTTACACAGCAAGATGTCACTGTATATACTTAGAAGACTGAGGAAACTGTAGGAGCAATAAAAGAATCTACTTGAAGGGAATTAGTAAAGGTTAGAAAAAGTAACTACTGGTATTATTTTTATTTATTTGTTATTTATTTAGGGTTTTGGGCCACACCCAAGAGCCATTTCTGAGAGCATAGCCAGGAGTAATCCCTGAGCGCCCCCCCCCCCCAAAACAAAGCATCCAAGATAGCTGTTTTGAGGGAAATGAACAATAGAAACCAACAAAAAAATAATATAACAAAATTAGAAAAACATGAGCAAATAAATGTAGGAGGAATCACAAAAATGAACCAAGTTTGGAGTTGAAGGATTCAAGGATTCAATGAAGTGTTAACAGCAGAATAAACAAAACTACAGTGAATCAGAGGAAGAAACTGAATTTCTGACTCAGATCTGAACAAAAAATTTTAAAAGAGAATAAAGCTTATATTAACTCTTAGATACTATCAAATGAAGTTTCAGAAGACTATATGGAGAATGGGGCAGAAAGCTTTCTAAATAAATAGCCAAGGAATTCCAAACTTTAAAGAATTGGATATCCAAATTTTTCACTTCTTTCAACACATTTTTTTAGGGGGTTATTTTTCTTTCTTTTTTTTTTGTTTTTGGGTTACACCTGGTGGCATTCAGGGCTTACTCCTGTCTCAGTGCTCAGAAATCGCTCTTTGGGGTTCATATGGGATGCAGAGATTCTGTCCTGTGTTGACTGCATGAAAGGCAAATGGCCTACTGTGCTTTCTCTCCAGCCCCTAGGAGTTTTTCTTTTTGAGCCACACTCAGTAGTTCTTAGTGCTTACTCTTGGCTCTAAGTTCAGGGATCATTTCTTGGGACTCTGGGGCAATATGGGTTGCCAGGTCAGTCATGTGCAAGGCAAGCACCCTTGCCACTGTACTATTGGTCCAGACCCTTTTTCATCCCATTATATCAACTCAAAATGATTTGTTTCTGTTAGGCATCCCATATGGTCCCTTGAATATCACCAGGAATGACCCCTGAGTCAGGGTAACTCCTGAGAACTATTGGTTGTGGCGGAAAAAAAAAAAAAAAAAAAAAACAACCACACACACACACACAAACATTTCTATCAGAATAATGTTTTTCAAGTGCATAATTCCAGTAACATATCCATTGCCAGTGTGCTTCTCTCCCAAGGACCCAAATAGCTCTTGTTCCCCTCTCACTCAATTAGTTTTTGAGCACCAGACATACTACAAAATATTTTTATTTGCATAAAATTGAAATGAATAGAGTATTTGAATATAGTATTTGTGTAGGTAGTATCTGGAAGCCTTTTGAAATTGTTTTCAATTAAAGAAACTTATTTTATAGTACAGTATAGTTTTTCATGAGAGCTGCTCTGACTCATGAGACTTCAGCTTTCATGATTCTCTCCTATAATTATCACTTATAATGTTAAAATTTTAGGGGCTGGGAAGTAGTGTAGCAAGCCTGGCTCTTGGATTGTCTAGCCCAGGTTCATCCTCAGCCTCCCATATGGTCTTCTGAGTCAGTCAAGAGTGATCCCCTCCTCCTTCCGTACTCCAGGGGAGAGGTGCATGGGGAGGATGGCGGGCATATATCTGGCTTCCAGTTTCCCCTTTGATTTTGAAGGCCAGCTCTTCTCAAGTATGGGGTTTGGGAGTCCCCATGCCGGAGGCCTTCTCCCTAGCCTGGGGAGTGCTGGGATGCTTGGCAGGCCCCCATCCATCCTCTCTTTTTCCCCTGGACTCCAGGCCTTCCCTTGGGCACTGGTCCAGGTGGGCTCTATAGGGGTCATCAGGCTTTCTCCCTACCTCTCCTCACAGTAATGGAATGCGCTTTGGGAGGAGGGCAGGTCGTTCTAGCACTGATTAATGTTGGGACAGTCACTGGAAATTTTTTCTCCTTGGTCTCCTATTGATAGTATTGAATGCATACAGTTTATATATGCATAACGTCCATCTTGTATTGTGACCTTGATACTGCCCTCACAAAGCTCATTTCTAATCTTTTACTGCCTCAGTCCCAACCCTTATTTCCCCCCATCTTCCCATGTAGGTGCAGCTCATGACATGAAGCTCACCACATAGAGTGATGAGTGCAGTTAAAGAAATAACTACACTGAAAACTATCATAACAATGTGAATGAATGAGGGAAATAGAAAGCCTGTCTTGAGTACAGGAGTGGGTGGGGTGGGGAAGAGGGAGATCTGGCAAATTGGTGGTGAGAATCTTGCACTGGTGAAGGGGGGTGTTCTTTACATAACTTATCATACAACTACAATCATATTTATAATCATGGTGTTTAAATAAAGATAATTAAAAAAAAGAGTGATCCCCGAGCCCAGAGCCAGGGGGAAGCCCTGAATACCACTGAGTGTGCCCCCAAAACTTGAACAAACCCTTCGCATTATTTATAGAAGTTAATTGGGGGCACCCTCTGCTATCACATGGTTCTATACTCAAGAATTACTCCTGGTGGTGCTCTGGGAATCATATAAAATCTCTGAATTGAATGAACTTAGGTTGGCCGTGTTCAAAGCAAGCACCCTACCCGCTGTATTCTTTCTCCAGCTGAATTTTTTATAACCTTTTGATCCCCTCTTAGGTGTACATACAGATGTCCAAAGATACTTTTAAGCTGGAAAAAAGTCAAATATCTTGGTGGGGTAAATAACAGCGTATTTGTGAAAGAAGTTAAATTAAAAGCGTTTGATTTATGATTCCATTCATGAAACCCTGATTTACTTAAATCGCATATACATATGATTTTATTTTTGTAAAGCTCAAAATCCAGCAAATGTCATGTTTTGTATGATAATTAACCCATAGGAAACTGTTGGGATGTTGATTACATCATTCAGCAGTTTATGACATCTATCCAGCTCTAATGCTTTGGGTACTTTCGTATATTATATTAAAAAACTGTGCTTCAAACTTCTCGCTTTTTTGTTGTTGTTGCTAGGTTTCCTTATCACTGAAAAGGTCTCAGGCCCCAGCAGCCTCATCAACCTGATCCTGAAGTCACAAACAAGCAAACACAATCCCATCAGCAGGAGAGTTCTTTCCCCCCAATTCTCCCCCAGAGGCCTGGCGGATAGAACTTGGGGATTCATCTCCAGGCTTCTCAGTCTCAGCTCTGTCTTTCCCTCCAACTGTTCAGGTCCCCAGACCCTGCAGTCCTTTGTTGGCAAGCATCCAAGCCAGCTTCCAGCTGAGGCCTGCAAGTCCTAGCTAGCTCATCCACTCATTGTCATCCCCCACTGCCTGCGCCTACAAATCCCAGAAGTCTCCGCGGCCGCTCCTCGGCGCCTACAAGTCCCAGCAGCCCCTGCGGCGGCAATCACGCGTCCGCCTGAAGGCGCGTGGGAACTTTTTTGTTTTGGTCCCGAAGAGTGTCGCAGATCCGCCGCCATCGCCAGTTAACGGGGTGTTTTGGGGTGAAGCGTTTGGAGAAGCATCGCCGGGAAACGAGCTGGAGGTGTGTGAACTGGCTCTGTGGGGCCTTGGGCTTTTCGAATTCCCTTTTCCAGACCCTTCTGGCATTGGGCTCGTTCCTGCTGATTGTCAAAAAGCTTCCTACCTGGACAGCCGGGACACGGGCAGGACGCAGAGGAAGCTGCAGGTGAGCTCGGGACCCAATTTATTTATTTATTAAACAATAAATCTATAATACACATATCTACCTATGATTTCATTTATGTAAAGCTCAACATCCAGCCAATGGCATGTTTGGTCTGATAGATAGCTTTACAGTTAACCCATAGGAAACTGTTGGGATGTTGATTACATCATTCAGCAGTTTATGACATTTATTTATTTACTTATTTATTTGCTGGCCGTGTATTTATTAGCTGACACGACGGGCTGAATTGCGTGTGATGACAAATGCAGGTGGTTGTCTGTAGCTCAAACACGTTTAAGGGTGAATGGGGGGAATGGGGAGGTGCTGGTGGGCTACGGTAGGTTCTAGAAATGCTCCTATTTGCCCCTTTGTGAGCTCTAGGGGGTTCTAGAAGATGGTGGTTATATGTTTTTTTTTTATTTATTCATTGATTTTTGATTAGTCACCTGACCCTTTTCTTGGCAGTCAGGGGGCCAAGGGTCCTGGTAAGAGAAATGTGGGAAGCCTGAATGATGAAACCAGCCTTCAGATCCGTTGATGTTATAGACGTCTACGTCACAGACCTGATGTCAGAATGAGGATTTTTTTTTTTTTTTTTTTTTTTTTTTGGTTTTTGGGTCACACCTGGCAGTGCTCAGGGGTTATTCCTGGCTCCAGGCTCAGAAATTGCTCCTGGCAGGCACAGGGGACCATATGGGGCGCCGGGATTTGAACCGATGACCTCCTGCATGAAAGGCAAACACTTTACCTCCATGCTATCTCTCCGGCCCCAGAATGAGGATTTTTTAGCTCCAGAAAAATAGCCCCAAGTTTGGGGGTGCTGAGGACAGAGGAGGAAATTCTCAGGGAGTCTCTGATTCACATCTTGGTTTAGGAAGCATCTGGAAGCCCCGTGGAAAACCTTCTCCCACATTGCTAGTTTCTCTCTTCCTTGGTTTCAAGTCCTTTTGGGTTGACTGACAGAAGGAAAGGGTACCAAATTCCAGTACCCCTCACTAGTCAATGCTCCAGATCCTTCCTCAATCCCTCACCAATCAGTGCCTTCTTTTTACACTGCAGGTAAACAGAGAGCTCGGGAAGATCAGCTTCTTCACATTGGAGGGATATTGAAGGTAAGTTCCTTTTCATTCATTAGGCTCTGAAGTATTTTCTAATTAAAAACAAAAATCAGTTGGCAGATCTGGTGCAATAGCACTGCTAGTAGGGCAATTGTCTTGCAGGTAGGTGACTGATCTGGTTCAATCGCTGTCTCATATGTGATCTCTGGCATCATCCCCAACCTGTCAGTGATTTTTGAGTGCAGAATCCCAAAACAAAAACATACAAAATCAAATTGGTTTGGAATATAAATTTGAATTAATAGGCAGATAATATCTGTTTTTTTTGGGGGGAGATACTTGCTGTCATGCCTATTTCCATAGAATTGCTAATTGTATTTTGCTAATTGCTAATCATATCCTAATTCTATTTTTATTTCTTTTTTTTGGATTTTGAGTCACACCTGGCAATGCTCAGGGGTTACTCCTGGCTCTACGCTCAGAAATCGTCCCTGGAAGACTTGGGGAACCATATGGGATGCCAGGATTCAAACCCTGTCCTGCATGCAAGGCAAACGCCTTACCTCCTTGCTATCTCTCCGGCCCCTATTTTTATTTCCTTTTTTTTTTCTATTTTTATTTCTTAACTGGATTGTTTCTTTTGGGGGGGCACACACGATGATGCTCAGGGGTTACTCCTGGCTATGTGCTCAGTAATCGCTACTGGCTTGGGGAATCGAAAGGCGGTCTGGGGGCCGGGAAGGTGGCGCTGGAGATAAGGTGTCTGCCTTGTAAGCGCTACCAAGGAACGGACCGCGGTTCGATCCCCCGGCGTCCCATATGGTCCCCCCAAGCCAGGGGCGATTTCTGAGCACATAGCCAGGAGTAACCCCTGAGCGTCAAACGGGTGTGGCCCAAAAACCAAAAAAAAAAAGAAAGGCGGTCTGTCCTAGGTTAGCACATGTGAGGCAAGCACTCTACTGCTTGTGCTACTGCTCCGGCCCCATTAACTAGATTGTTTCTATAAAGTAAAACTAGCAATTGATTGGTTATTCCTACTTACAGATTGCCAAAGGGAAACAGATCAGGTTCATCCTCTTTAAACAGTTTTAAAATGAGGAAATAATGAAAAAAAAAAAAAGGATGTTTTGTTCTTTCTAGGGGTCCAGTTTCATTCTATTATTTTAAATATGGAATTTCATATATTTGTTTCAATAAATAATGGTTTTATTTATTACTTATACTTAAATAGCCATTATCTCATATTTGACCAGTTCAAGCTGGTTCATAGGTACTTTTGATACTAGTCTGTATTTTGGGGGTGGGCAGTTCAAGCAATGTTCATTGGGTGGATCAGTGACTGGAGGACCAGAGTATGCAAAACTGAGTATGCAAAACCAAGTATACTTGGTTTTGTTTATTTTTGTTTTGTTTGTTTATTTTTGGGCCACATCCAGTGGTGTTCAGGGGTTGCTCCTGGCTCTGTACTCAGAACTTAGTCCTAGCAGATGCGATGAGATGTCTCACCCAAGTCAGGTGCGTGCAAAGCAAATTCCCTACCCACTATGTTATGGCTCTGGCCATAGGGCGAGGACTTTTTTTATTGCCCAGGACTTACTCTTATGGGGCTCAGATAACCATATGAGGTGCTGGAGATTGAACCCTGGTCAGCTATGTGCAAGATGAGCACTTTACCTACCCTCTGTACTAAGATCTGGATACAGTGTGCTGTTTGGGCCTAACAGGGATCACCTAGTCTTGGCAGGTCTTGTGAAGCTTTCAGGCATCCTGGTCATGCTTGGAGGATGTTGTGCCAGCGGCTGGCTACATGCAAGTTAATAGCTTAAACTGTGCTATCTCTACTTCCCTGAGATTAGGAATATTTGATCACTTTCAGTTTTCAATATATTTTCTCAGACATATATATACCATCTGTAAAGGGCCAAGTAATATTTTATCCTTGTTGGTCAAATGGAGTTAGTTGTAACCACTCAGGTTTTTTTTTTTGCAGAGTAAAAGTAGTCATTTATATCTATAATGTATGTGATTGAGCTCCAGTAAAGCTATATTTACAGAAATAGGAAGTGGGCCCTCTTATTAGAAATAGAATTTACTAGGTGAAATTTGGCATCTAAAATTATTTTTCTAAATGGTTTTGGAGCCACACCCAGCAGCACTCGGGTTACTTCTGGCTCTGTGCTCAGAAATTGCTCCTGGCAGGCTGAGGGAACCATATGGAACTTGGACTGGGGGGCGAGGTTTGGGCCACACCAGGCGGCGCTCAGGGAATTACTCCTGGCTCTGCACTCAGAAATCACTCAGGATAGGCTCAGGAACTTGTGGGATGCCGGGGATGAACCAGGGTTTGTCCTGGAATTGGCTGTATGCAAGACAAATGCCCTGCTCCTGAGCTATTGCTTGGCCCCAGAACTAGACTTTTTTTTTTTTTTTTTTGCTTTTGGGTCACACCCGGCAGCGTTCAGGGGTTACTCCTGGCTCTGTGTTCAGAAGTTGCTCTTGGCAGGCTCAGGGACCATATGGGATGCTGGGAATCAAACCGGAGTCTGTCTGGGGTTGGCTGCATGCACAACAAACACCCTATTGCTATGCTATTTCTCCAGCCCCAGAGATGGATTTTTAAAAGGGTTTTTGGCGTGAGTTATGTGACTATAAAACTGTTGTAAAAATTGGTGGGGTCAGAGCAATATAACACAATGGACAGAGCATTTGCCTGGTCCTCTGAGCCACTAGGAAGTATACCTGAACATTGCCTGGTGTTGGACCCCTCTCCCCCAAATACATAAGGAAGATGCTATAGGTTGTGGGAGTAGAGGGTGGTAGCTGATTAAATTCACAGATTTTTTTTTTTTTTTTGGTTTTTGGGTTATACCTGGCAGTGCTCAGGAGTCACTCCTGGCTCCACACTCAGAAATCACTCCTGGCAGGCACAGGGGACCATAGGGGATGCCGGGATTCGACACCGTCCTTCTGCATGAAAGGCAAACACCTTACCTCCATGCTATTTCTCCAGCCCCAAATCCACAGATCTTTTTATTGTGCATATAAATTAAGTCAGTGCATATAAAGCACCAAGCACCAAGCACAGTGTATGGACTGAATGGAAACTATTTTAGGGCCACCTTTTCCAGTCACCATTGACCTTGCATTTAAGGCAGAATATTGTTAGGCAGCATAGCAGGGTAATTCTGCTTCCAGAGTTCCTAAATTCAACTAAAGCTGTGACTTTGAGGATGCTTTGGTCTTGTTTCTGATTTACCTGATGCTCATGTTCTTTTGACTTCATGTGGCCTAGATGTAGCCTGCTCTTTGAATTCAGAATGGGTTTTGGTGATGCTTGGAAACTTTGTGGTGCTGGCAGGTGAATGTGGAATGTGGAATGGAACCTAGAGTTCCAGCCCTTTGAACTCTCTCTTCCTGGTCCTCAAAATGCTTCTTGAATCTTTAGTATAAAAACAGCAAGAGAGGCAGCTGAGGTATTTAGTGAATCTGCAGAGAGACCATTCTAAGCCTTGGAAGTATTTGATCGAGGGATTGGCCTATGTAGTTTGTGTCCAGGCTTTACTGCCTCAAATTAAGGCTGTGAATAGTGGATACTACTTTTGGGACAAGGTTTCTGCACATAGCTGTACTCGGGGTTTATTCCTGGCTTTGTGCTCAAGACTCACTCCAGGCACGGCTAGAGGACTATACGTAGTAATGGGGCAAGAATCTTCTCCACTCTACTCCCTCTTTCTCCTACTTTCATAAATTTGGATTCTGGTTACCCTAACCTATAAAAGGTGTATCCTACAATATTGTGCAGATTATATATTGCTTCAGTGTAAATTCTTTTGGATCTGTTTTCTGGGCTGGGGAAGGGATAAGATTGTTTAGACACATCTTCTATATGCCTTCTTAATATATTGGTGAGGGAATGAAGTACAATAAAAAGAGCAGGAAATATTTATTTAAAAAAAACATAGAATACAAATAGAAAGGTTCTTATTAAGATGATAAAATAAAAAATAAAAATAACAACTAGTTTGTAAGGAATGTGAATGGAAGAGAACCTTTGTTCACTGTTAGCAGGGAGGTCACACGATGCAGCAGTCACTGCAGAAATCAGTATTGGAGAATCTGCAAAAAATTAAAAACTGGGGCAGGAGTGGTTAGCACAGTAGGTAAGGACATTTGCTTTGCACGCAGCTGACCTAGGTTTGACCCTGACCCTGGCATTCTCACTGGTCCCCCAAGCCTGCTAGGAATAATTTATTTTGGGGGGAGGGGTTTCGTTTGATGCTCAGGGGTTACTCCTGGCTAAGTGCTCAGAAATTGTCCCTGGCTTGGGGGGGACCATATGGGACGCAGGAGGATGAAACCGTAATCATTCCTTGGCTAGCACTTGCAAGGCAGACACCTTACCTCTAGCGCCACCTCACCGGCCCCTAGGAATAATTTCTGAGCACAAAACCTAGAATAAGCCCTGACCACTGCCAGATATGGCTCCAAAAAGCAAACAAACAAAATAGAAACAAATTTCCAGGTTAGAAAATTTAATTTATTAATATCTTTTTTTGGTTTTTGGATCACTCCTGGCTGAGCTCAGGGATTACTCCTGGCAGGCTCAGGGGACCATATGGGATGCTGGGATTAGAACTAGGGTCCATTCTGTGTTGGCCGCATGCAAGGCAAATGCCTTACCGCTGTGCTATTGCTCCAGCCCCAGAAAATTTAATTTCTAATTTCAAAATTAGAAAAAATAAAAAATAAATCCACTCACCCCAGTACAAGTGAGTAGATATAGATGATGTGGTACTCTGTGTGGGTGTGCATGTGCGTGTGCCGGCAAATATTATTCAGCTATTAAAAAAAAGATAAAATTCTGAGTCTGAGGAATAGACAGAGCAAATAGGGTGCTTTCCTTGCATGTGCCAGACCTAGGTTCAATTTTGGTACCCTTTATTCTTCTGAGTATGGCCAGGCCTGATTCTTAAGCATATATGGAACCAGGAGTTAGCCTTGAATGCTGCTGCTTGGTGTGGCCTTAAAAGAACACATCCTGGGGCTAGAGAGATAGATAGCAGAGCCTGTAAGGTGTTTGCCTTGCAGGCGACCAACACAGGACAGACAGTGGTTCAAATCCCAGCATCCCATATGGTCCCCTGTGCCTGCCAGGAGCACTGCGGGGTGTGGCCCCAAAACAAAACAAACAAAAAAACACATCCTGTCTTTGCTTCAGTATGGATGGACCTACTGAATTAGACAAAGACAAATAACTTAGCTTTCACATGTACGTAAAGAAAATGAACAGGCTGAATAAAACAAAAACAGGGTTTAGACTTAGACCAAATTAGTAGTTATCAGAAAAGGGATGGAGAAATGAGGGAAAGGTGTCAATTACAATGAATAGTAGAGCTGGGCTTTTAGTACACATTTACTGTGGAATATATAAATGATGATTTATGCACACCTGAAACATGCTATGCAATTTTGACTCAATTAAAATATTTAGACTATTAAAAATATAAGTAGACCTGTTTTTCTACTTTCCTTTTTCTTCTGACTCTGTCTTCTTAGGATTCTATTTCTCACAGGAAGAAGCCAGAGGACTAATTCTAAGACATGCCCCAAGTGAGTTACTATTTCTTCTTTCAGTTTTCAAACAGTAACTTTATAGGGTGTGAATATTCAATATCCTTATCTCCAGACTGCTTTCCTAAGTCATATACAAATCTCTTTTCCTTCTCACTCCATGTCAGTGAGTGATAGGAATGAAGCCCAAACTGTCCTCAAATGCCCAACCTTTCTATTTGCATATTCTTTCTGCAAATCATTTGTACTTGAGAAAAGACTTGAACTTTTCATCTCAGAATGCGGTTTAATGAGATGAGACTACACATGCAAATTTTTGCTTATTTATCTGAATTACCTGGTCACTAGGAGAATTGCGATTGGTATTCAAATATGATGAGATCTATGATGCCTGTAAGATTTGATATGTAATAAAATGTAAGGTTGAGAACAGAAAGGCTGGAGAGATAAGAAGTAAGGTGCTTGCCTTGAATGCAGCTGACCTGGATTGAATCCCTGACATCCCTTAGATCCCTTTGCTGCCAGGACTAATTCCTGAGTGCAGAGTACTATACCATATTTGGGCCAAAAACAAACAAAAAAAGATTGAGAACACAGATAAAGTAAAGGAGTATCAGGCATTCTACTTCAGAAATGAGGTATCATTTTGAATTTGAATGGTACGTATAAGTCAAAGACCATATCTCTGTGTCTAACTCATCTTTTGCTAATTATGTTGTAACAAAATTTGTCACTCCAATACAATCTTAAATTGAAAAAGCAATGCATTTTAATTAAGATCAGTGGACCTCAATTAGGCAGGCACCTGAAATTGTGGCCCTGAATAAGGTACAGAACACTTTATGTAAGAAAATTCCTGGGGACAAAGAGATAGCATGGAGGTAAGGTGTTTGCCTTGCATGCAGCAGGACGGTGGTTCGAATCCCAGCATCCCATATGGTCCCCTGAGCCAGCCAGGAGTGATTTCTGAGCATAGAGCCAGGAGTAAGCCCTGAGCACAGCTAGGTGTGACCCAAAAACCAAAACAAACAAACAAACAAACAAAACTCCTGGGGCAGGAGCAGTGGCACAAGTGGTAGGGCATTTGCCTTACATGCACTAACCTGGGACATGCCTTGGTTCGATCTCCTGGCATCCCATATAGTCCCCCATGCCAGGAGCGATTTCTGAGCGCATAGCCAGGAGTAACCCCTGAGCATCACCAGGTGTGGCCCAAAAAGCAAAAAAAAAAAAAAAAAAAAAAAAATTCCTGACAACATAGCTCCATTGTTGGACAAAGAAGTGAAGAGCAATGAGGTGAGGTTTTTTTGATTGGTTCTAGAGCAGCAACACAGAACCCCTGTTGCTAGGAGTCTTTGTTTTTAGGAGTTCTGTTTACATTTTATATAGTCATCCATCAATTTTTTTCATGGTTCTCTTCATTCCCCTTTTCTTTTGTTCTGGTCAGCTTTAGAGAAGGTCACTCTGGTCCTACCCATAGTTACCTGCATGAATACTTGCTTAATCACCTAACTCTCCCTCTAGTACAACAATACATCAGGGTAAGACTGTTTTTTGTTGTTTTTGGTCATGCCTATCCATGCTCAGGTGTTACTCCTGGCTCTGTACTCAGACACTTCTCCTGGCAGGCTCCGGGGACCATCTGCGATGCTGGGAATTGAACTCAGGTTGGCAAACGCCCTCCCCGTTATACTATTGCTCTGACCCCATAAGAAATTTCTTATACCAAAAAGAATTTTGCAGTTGTAAGGAAGGTTATAGAAATAGAGAGAAAAAGAGCAATCTAAACTTCACATATTACACTTAGAAGAAGAATCAAAGTCCAAATGACCAATGATGCTTTGATCCATGGCTATCCTAGTGGTTGAAAAAATTTAAAAACAGTTGTGAAGGATATAAGAGAAAGGCAAATTATCATAAAATGATGATACATTTAATATGGAATATTATAAAACTTTATAAACCCACTAGAGTATTTTCTGGAATAGCAAACATATTATTGCTAAATTATTTTGAGACTTAATTTGAAAAAAAATTTGTATTTTTGTTTATTGTGCCACACTGTTGGTACTCTGGGACTACTCTACTCTTTGCATTCAGGGATTACTCCTGTGGGACTTAGTGAACTAGATGAGGTACCAGAGATTTGGTCCTAGTCAATTGAGTGCTAGGTAAGTGCCATGCTAGCTCTATTGTAGTCCTGGTCCCTGAAATGAAATTCTTCTTCTTCTTTTTTTTTTTTTGTTTTTTGGGTCACACCCTGCAGCGCTTAGCGGTTACTCAGAAATCTCTCTTGGCAGGCTCGGGGGACCATATGGAATGCCAGGATTCGAACCACCATCCTTCTGCATGCAAGACAAACACCCTACCTTTGTGCTATATCTCCGACCCTGAAATGAAATTCTTGAATGTAAAATCAATTTCATAAGATAAAAGACATTTTGGAATATGCCTATCAGATTTGTAATTTTTTTCTCCCTCCTTCCTTTCATTTCACTTTTAACCCTATATCACTTTTTGCTTTAGGTTTGCAGGAAAACGAAATGAAGGAATTTATTTAAGAATATACTCAGCAATTTTCAGAAGTTATATGTGCTCTGTGCTCACATTTAATCAGAAAACAACATTGCTACTTTTACTCATTCTTATAGATGTTCCCTGGAATCTGTGTTAGAATAGTCTAAGGCCAGAGAGAGAATACACTTGCCAGGAATGATTTCTTTTTTCTTTTTTTTTTTTTTTTGGGGGGGGGTACATCTGGTAACGCTCAGGGGTTACTCCTGGCTATGCGCTCAAAGGTCGCTCCTGGCTTGGGGGACCATATGGGACTCGGGGGAATCGAACCGTGGTCCGTCTTAGGCTACACCTTACCTCTAGCACCCCCGCGCCGGGCCCCCCCCTTTTTTTAGGAGTGATTTCTGAGTACAGTGCCAGATATAATCCCTGAGCATTGCCGTGTACCCCAACCTCTCACTCACTCCCCAAATAGTTTAGGTGTTCTATATTATCTCACTTTTTTTCCATAACATGGCAGATTTTTGGCTTCAACATTATTACTCATCTTATTGTTTGTTAGGAATGTTTTTTTTGGGCCCAGAGAGATAGCACAGCAGCGTTTGCCTTGCAAGCAGCCGATCCAAGACCAAAGGTGGTTGGTTCGAATCCCGGTTTCCCATATGTCTTCTCCCCCCCCCCCCCCCCCCCCCCGTGCCTGCCAGGAGCTATTTCTGAGCAGACAGCCAGGAGTAACCCCTGAGCACCGCCGGGTGTGACCCAAAAACCAAAAAAAAAAAAAAAAACAAATGTTTCTTTATTTTACCTTTTTTTTTTTTTTTTTGGTTTTTGGGCCACACTCGGCAGTGCTCAGGGGCTACTCCTGGCTCTACACTCAGAAATCGCCCCCTGGCAGGCTCGGGGACAATATGGGATTCCGGGATTCGAACCACTGTCCTGCATGCAAGGCAAACACCTTATCTCCATGCTATCTCTCCGGCCCCTCTTTATTTTACCTTTTAACACTCTGGTAAAATTTCAGAGGTTGGTGTTATTCAAGGATGTGGCTGTTATCTTCTCTAAGGAAGAATGGGGGCTCCTGGATTTGGAACAGAAGAATCTGTACAGAGAAGTGATGTTGGAAAATTATAACAACCTGGTCTCACTGGGTGAGTTGCTCACAGTTTGATTGACATTTTTGTAAAATTTGGGAAACTTCAAGTTCAGAACCTTAGGCAAATTTTTTATTTGTGCCTTATAGACATTGAAATGGACAGCTTCCATGAGCATTTTTATCTTTTAGATATTCTTCCTCTTCAGTTTTTCTGTAATGGGTCTTATTTGACAAATAATAGGCTTAATTTTAATTCTTGACAAGCAGAATATAACATTATTAATTTCCATCTTTGTAAGCAGGCTTTTCCTTCCCTAAGCCAGACCTGCCATCTCTATTGAAGCAAGGGAGAGTGGCCTGGAAGGTGGTGCGAGATGTGACAAAAGTTCAGAGGCCAGGTGAGAGATGTTGTATGAACAAGGTGAGATTATTGAGAAGGAGTTGGATTACTTAGGTTGGCTGATAATTGCTTAGGTTGAGATAATTGTTTGCATGTTCTCAAAAATCAATCCAGGTCTTTTTACTTGTTAGTGAAGTAGAAACTTGAATCTTGGAAGAAAAAGCTTTTATTACCAGTTACCAAGTTAAATACTTGTTTTGTCCCACTCACCACTTCCTTGATTTTCTTTTATTCTCACTATATTTTCAGTGAATAGCTTTCCTTTCAAACTTTTCTACTCTTTCATATTTTTGATCCAGTGTAAACTATATAACAAGCATTTATCCATAGATAAGAAATCACTCCTGGCAGGCTTCAGGGACCAGAGGCATGCCAGGGATAGAACCTGAGTAGGCCATGTGCAAGGCAAACGCCTTACCTACTGTACTGCCGCTCCAATCCCATCATCCAAGTTTTGTTCTAGTTCTTTGCATTTCCATTTTTGTAAATAAAAACTTATTTGTTTGGCATTTTATATACTGTTGTATGATCTGAGGCAGTAGTTCCCTAAATGGGTGGTACTCCAGTGGGACAGTGGGAGGTTTAAGTAGCCATGGGTGTAGTTGAAGTACACTTCCTGTGTCCTTAAAAAAGGTAGCTCCTGTGCCCGGAGAGATAGGGCGTTTGCCTTACAAGCAGCCGATCCAGGACCTAAGGTGGTTGGTTTGAATCCCGGTGTCCCATATGGTCTCCTGTGCCTGCCAGGAGCTATTTCTGAGCAGATAGCCAGAAGTAACCCCTGAGTGCCACCAGGTGTGGCCCAAAAACAAAAAAAACAAAAAAACAAACAAAAAAAAAAAAGGGTAGCTTCCACACTGTTTTTACTGTGCTCCTTTGACTCTAAACCTTAAAAAAAAAAAAAACACCACTTAAACTTTTGAGGTTAACTTAAACTAATATGCATGTACATGGAAATGTAAAAAACTACTATGTCTTCAAGTTTAAGGAGTTACATAAATTTTACGGCTTTAGATTGCTTTGTGTACCGCTAAGAAAATTTATAATGTACTACAGTCTGGGGTCTTGAGGGACAAAGTAATTGTACATGGGTTCTGTTTTATCTTTCTTGGTAAGTTTAAAATTAAGGTGTCAGCAGGGGGATTTCTTCTGAGAACTCTGTTTTTGTGTTTTTTTTTTGTTTTTTTTTTTGGGTCACACCCGGCAGCGCTCAGGGGTTATTCCTGGCTCCATGCTCAGAAATTGCTCCTGGCAGGCACGGGGGACCATATGGGACACCGGGATTCGAACTGATGACCTCCTGCATGAAAGGCCAACACCTTACCTCCATGCTATCTCTCCGGGCCCGAGAACTCTGTTTTTGGGTGATTGTCCTTCCACTGTAACTTTACCTTGTCCTCTGTCTTTGCATCATTGTTCACATAATTAAAAATAAAAGAAATTTAAAAAAGTAAAAATAAAACGCCAAAACTGTACTCTAAAATATGAAAAAAAGAAGGTAGCTCCCAGAGTAGCAATGAGTGGTTTGTTCATCATAAAGAGGGCAGTAAACCAAAGAAATTTAGGAACCTCTGATCTGAGAAATTAATGTTGACTCCTTTTTTATGTTTATCACTTACTAAAGAGAGTATATATCTTTTCCCTCATTTGAGTTGCAATCTTTATTGTATGATAAATTTGGAATTATAATTCACTTTCTGAATCTTCTTTTCTGCTCCATTGATATGAGTCTCATCTTCAGTTTGAGTATGCTGTTTCTACCTTACTTTACCTTACCGTACAAGTTTCTATGCTGTTTCTACGTAACCTTATAAATTTTACTTTTCCTGTAATAGAAAATAGATTTGTTTAGGAGTCAATAGTAATAGTACAGAAGATGGGGCATTGTCTGTGGCTGACTCAGGTTCAATCCCAGCACTCATTTGGTTCCCCAAGCACCACCAAGAGTGATCTCTTAGCAGAGCCAGAAATAAGCTAAGGAGGTTGTGGCCCAAAAACAAATAAAATATATAGCACTTGTTTATTTTCTTGTTATCTTACAGATTGGGAATCTAGGTCTGAGACTAAGAACCTATTTTCAAAAGGAGAAATGTGTGGACAAGATGCATCTCATCAGCGTGAATGTAAAAGTGTTCAAGATAGGAAACTGAAAGACAATTTTGAAAGCCAGTCAGGAAATAAAGAGCGATTTGTTAGGCGACTAACAATCACTTGTGAAGCAAGTCCAGCTTGTAACCAGACGATATCCCTTAAATTACAACAGGAAAGCCCTTCTCCTGCGAAAGCCAGTGAATGTCAAGAATGCAAAAAGTATTTTATTAATGGTTTTCAGTTAGCTGATCACCAGAAAATTAGTTTAAGTGAAAAATTCCACAAATGCAAAACCTGTGGAAACTTGTTTCAGGGTAATAAAAAAACTTATGATTGCAAGGTATGTGGGAAAGCTTTTTTTTTTGCCGCACAACTTATTTATCATAAAAAAGTTCACAGTGGAGAGAGACATTTTGAATGCAAAGAATGTGGAAAGGCCTTCATTTGTGGCTCTCATCTTACTCAGCATCAAAGAATTCATTCTGGTGAAAGACCTTATAAATGTAATGAATGTGGAAAAACCTTTGTTCGTGGCTCACAACTTACTTACCACAAGAGAGTTCATACTGCAGAGAAACCCTATCAGTGTCTAGAATGTGGAAAGGCCTTTATTCGTGGGTCCCAACTTATTGAGCACCAGCGAGTTCATACAGGTGAGAAGCCCTATAAATGTAAGAAATGTGGGAAAGCCTTTTGTTATGGCTCACAGCTTACACTTCATCACAGACTTCATACTGGTGAAAAGCCCTATCAATGCAAGGATTGTGGCAAGTCCTTTATTCGTGGTGCACAACTTACTGAACATCAGAGAACTCATACAGGTAACAAACCACATGGATGTAAACAGTGTGGAAGTACTTTTAACTATGAATCTCAGCTTCTTCAACATCAAAGGATTCACACAGGTGAGAAACCCTATAAATGTCACCAGTGTGGAAAATCATTTGTTCGTGACTCACAACTTATTGAGCATAAAAAAATCCACACTGGTGAAAAACCATTTGAATGTAAGGAATGTGGGAAGGCTTTTACTCGTGCTTCACATCTTGCTCAGCATCGAAGGCTCCATACAGGTGAGAAACCTTACAAATGTAAAGAGTGTGGGCAGGCCTTTGTTCATAACTCACAACTGACTAAGCATAAGAAAATTCATACAGGTGAGAATCCCCATGAATGTAAGCAGTGTGGGAAGATCTTCCTGTATACGTCACAACTTAATCTACATCAGATTTTTCACTCTGGTAGGAAACCATATGAATGTAAGGAATGTGGGAAGGTTTTTCTTAGTAAATCACAGCTCACTTACCATCTGAGATCCCATACTGGTGAGAAACCCTATGAATGTAATGAATGTGGGAGGGCCTTTTTCCGTGCTTCACATCTTAAACAGCACCGGAGAATTCATACAGGTGAAAAGCCATTCAAGTGTAATGTGTGTGATAAGGCTTTTAATCGCAGGTCTCAACTAACTCAGCATCAGAAAATTCATTCTGATGAAAGACCTTTTAAATGTAATGAATGTGGTAAGAAATTTAGACGTCAGTCACACCTTACTCAACATCAGAAACTTCATAATAGGGAAAAAGTCTGAAGGTAATAATTTAGTAAATTCTTCATCCGTATACTTGTATGAACACATTGCTTTGGAATATAAAAAGTTCAGACTTTGAATATAGGAACCCTTTTTTATTTTCATTCAGAAATTCCCACCAAAGAATTCACGGTGAAGAGGAGCTAGATTACTACCAATGTGGAGTAGCTTTGCGTTAAATTTCAATCCCCATTAGATATCAGTGAAATAATACCAGTACACCTCCCTGAGTTCTAGGGCTCTCTTATTTGGTATAATTTCATTTTCAAGATCATCTGTGTTGTAACATTTATTCTGTATATTCTTCTGGAAAAAGTACTTTCATTTTCTATAAAATATACATCTCACTAAAGAGTTTGATTTTAAAAGGATGTATATAAGCTTTAAAGCAATGTGTTCCAGGAACTGCAGCAGTCATACAGCATATTGGGTGCTTACCATGCATGCAGCCCTCCTGGGTTTGATACCCGGTATTCCATGTGATCTCTGTTTTGTTTTTTTGTTTTTTTTTTTTGGTTTTTGGGCCACACCCTGTGACGCTCAGGGGTTACTCCTGGCTATGCGCTCAGAAGTTGCTCCTGGCTTCTTGGGGGACCATATGGGATGCCGGGGGATCGAACCGCGGTCCGTCCTAGGCTAGCGCAGGCAAGGCAGGCACCTTACCTCCAGCGCCACCGCCCGGCCCTCCATGTGATCTCTGAATACCACCAGGATAATTCACCAGCCAGGAGTAATCCCTGAGCATCACTGGATTTGACCCATGAGCCAAAACCAAATCAAAACAAAAAATATGTTGCTTAGAATTATTAATGTTATTTTAAACATTCTATATATTTTTTCGTGTACTATTACAGAAATTAAATGAAAGCCTGCACTTCAAATACAGGGACAATGCATATGTCCCTTTTTACTAAGCATCAATAAGTAATTCTGCAACAAAACTAATATTAATGTAAAGCTCTACTTTACATTAACATTCTTAGTTAAAATAACAAAGAAGGCCTGGAGCGGTGGCGCAAGCAGTAAGGTGTCTGCCTTGTCCACGCTAGCCTAGGTTCAATCCCCCGGCATCCCATATGGTTCCCCAAGCCAGGAGTGATTTCTGAGCACCTAGCCAGGAGTAACCCCTGAGCGTTACCAGTGTGGCCCAAAAACCAAAAAAAAAAAAAAAAAAATCGCAAGGAAGAATAAAACTCTTCCGATTAATGTTTATTTAATGGGTTTTATGTGAGTATAAATTTTCATTTTTCTAATATAGTTGTCAGAATTTCTAAGCTACTTCTGTGTGAATGCATGTTTTATAATAAATGGGTAAATTTCCAAAAAAGCTATACCATTCTAGATTCACACCAGAAACAGGGGTTTCCCTGTGTCTTCATTTGAATTTTATTTGATCTAATTCTGATAGGTATATTATAATATCTCTTTGTGGTTTTGTGTTTCAGTTATTGCAGATATTAGTTATTTGGAATAGCTAGTCATCTGCATATCCATTTTGGTGAAGTGCTTGTGTCTACCTTTTTCCTATTGGATTTTTAGAGAGAGTGGATTCTATATTCTAATAATTCTAGTCCTTTGTTAGATTTGTGGTTTTTAATTTTTTTTTTCTCAGTGGATGACTTTATTTGATGAACAAGACTTATTCTGGTTTTACAGTTCAGGGTTTTGGGGTTTTTTCCCACCCTGGCTGTGCTTAGGGCTTACTCCTGACTCTGAGCTCAATTGTGCTACTCTTAGCATGGCTTGGGGGATCACAGGGGATCAAACTGGATTGGCTCTAAGGCAGTTTCTCTATTTTCGGTCCTAGCACTCCAATCCTGAAAAACAAGTGTTTAATGTTGATAGTATCTTATCACATTTTCCTTTTATGAGTATCGTTTTGATATGAAATTAAGTACTCAATGTCAAACCTAGTTACCAAAGATTTTTCTCCTATGTTTTTGCCAAATTTGACATTTAAAGTATGTTATTTGCGTATATTGTAAACCTTAGCTTTATTTTAGTTTATGATTGTCCAATTGTTCCAATAGCATTCTCAAAGAGACTTCTTCACTTTTTGTACTATTTTGTGCCTTTAAAAAAACAAACCTGGAGGGGGTGGTTAGAGCGATAGCACAGTGGGTAGGGTGTTTGCCTTGTATGTGGCTGGCCTGGATTTGACTCCTGGCATCCCATATGTTCCTTTAAGCCTGCCAGGAGTAATTTCTGAGCGCAGTGCTTGGAGTAACCTCTGAGTGCAATGAGGTGTGATCCAGAAACCAAAAAAAAAAAAAATCTTGGTAAGGGGTTAGAGTGATAACACACTGGGGAGGGCATTTGCCTTGCAGGTAGCTGACCTGAGTTCGATCTCCATCATCCCATATGATCCCCTGAGCCTGCCAAAGGTGATTTCTGAGCACAGAGCCAGGTGTGGCTCAAAAACAAAACAAAAAATCTTGGGAAAATTTGTCAGTTTTTGGGGGGAGTACTCTATTACAATAGCTCTATTGTATTATCTACAATATCATTTTTAGGTAGAGTGATTCCTTTCGCTTTTTTAATAACTGCAATTCTAGATCACTATCATATGAATTCTAGAATAAATTTACACAGAATTGGAATTCAATTGCTACTCCCAGAACATGATAATCTTTCCATGGTCTTTGCTATAGTTGAGTTGTGTTCTTCCTCAACTGTTTCATCCATTTTCTCATGTCAGTGTGCCCTTCTCTAAAAATTAGGTCTTTGCTGATGTCATCAAGTTGAGATGAGATCATATTACAATAGACAGAAATATAATGATTGTATATTACAAGAGGAAAGAAATGATGAGCCTTAAGTACCCAAAATGTGGGCATTAATATGGTATTAGTATCAGTATTACCCTTCACTAATACTATGTGAAATCAGAGGCAGAGATTGGAATGATGTATCTGTAAGCCAGAAAACACAGATTACTGATAATCACCAGAAAAACTAAGGGTCAAGGAATCCTCCCCAAGAAACTTTATTTACAGATATTAGTTCCTATAAGAAGTTTCTCATTGGCTGGAAAGTTGCTTTCTCTTCTGCTTACCAATAAATTCTTTTATATATATATTGGGGTGTGGTTGGGAAGGAGATAGCATAACGCTGCCAATACCTTGACTTTAGATACTTAGTTCCCCCCCCCCAAATCTTGGTGTTTAGAGGTTTGTTATAGTAAACAAAGTCATTAGTTTATAGGAAAGTAAATAATACGATTCATTACGATTTGTAATTTTGGTGTACAACTTTTATACATGATTTGGACGTGAGTTTTCTTCAGAAAAGTTATAAATGGTATGTTTCTTAATTGTTTCTTTCAGTGTATACATTTATGTGTGTGTATAATATATATTTGAACTTACAAACTATGGTCTTTTTGAAGAACTCACTAATTGTAAGGTGCTTTTTAGTGTATTTTCTACACACAGTGTTTTTAAACGTAAATTTATTTCTTCCTGGGCTGTATATTATTTCTTTTACTTGCCTTATGCTGGTTATTCCAGTGCCATGTTTAATAACAGTATTGAGGGTAGAGACTATTGCTGTTGCCTTGTTCCTGACCTTAGGAGGGAAATGGTCTTTCACAGATATTTATACATATTTATATATTTTACATATTTATATGTCAAACCTTGTTACCAAAGATTTTCTCCTATGTTTTTGCCAAATTTGACATTTAAAGTATGTCATTTGCGTATATTGTAAACCTTAGCTTTATTTTAGTTTACGGTTGTCCAATTGTTCCAATATATAAATATGTAGGCTTTTGGATCACATCCAACATTGTTCGTGGGACCATTTGTCGTGCCAGGGATTGAACCTATCCCCCAGTATGAGATGGTCCCTACATTTTTTAAAATATTGAAGAAGAATTTCCCCTATATTTGTACGTTGTTGAGTTTCTAAATGTATCCTGGAATTTGTTATCTACTTTACTGTAGCAATTTGATATTGTCTGTTACTTTTCTTCAGTTTATTGGCTTTTCACCTTGCTCTTCCCCAACTCATGGTGAATTGCATTGATTAAATTTTACTACTTTGGGGACTGGAGAGATAGCATGGAGATATGGCATTTGCCTTGCATGCAGAAGGACAGTGGTTCAAATCCCAGCATCCCATATGGTCCCCCGAGTCTGCCAGGAGCGATTTCTGAGCGTAGAGCCAGGAGTAAGCCCTGAGCGCTGCCAGATGTGACCCAGAAACCAAAAACAGCAACAAAAATTTTTTTTACTACTTTTGGTTTTGGAGCTACACCCAACCATGGTTAGGGGTAATTCCTGGGTCAGTGCTTGAGTAGTCTGGTGTTGCTTGAGAATCATGCAGTGGCAAGATTGAACACAGACTGCTTGCTTGTAAAATACTTGATCGAGCCTTTGAGCTATCTCTCTAGCTTTGCCCCTCCCCTTCACCATCCCCAGTAGCAACAAAGTAAGCAAGTTTATTAAAACACAGATTGTTTTAGAGAGAACATAATAGGGGTCAATCATCTCATTACGTCTTTTTTTTTTTTTTTGGTATCACGTTTTTTAAAAAAAAAATCCTAACGCAATCACTTATGCCTGTAATAAATCACTTTCAGGTTGGGAGTGATGAGCAGACAGGTGAGGAGGCAGTGAGTGCTGACACAGTAACCAGGCAGGTTACATAATGCCAACCACACCTTTATTGTTTGATCCTTAGTCTAATACAGTGTTGTACAGGTTCACTTACCAATCATCACATGATGGCATGATGTGTCTGGAAGTGTTCCTGGCTGCTAGGGCTCTGCAAGGTGCAGAGTTGATTGCAGGTTCTCTGGTTCAGTGGTCTTTCTCCAATTTCCTTCAGTAACAGCAAGAGTGGGCAGGGGCTGTGGTCGGTTTAAGTGCGTATTAGTCCAAAGTAGAGTCACATCTGCATCCTGGTGCTCTGTGAGTTGGTGGTGAACCCAACCCAATAAGTCTCTACTCTTATACTATTCTCTGCATTACAATTATTCAAGTGCTAAGAGATGTCATTGGTTACACCTGTTCTCATTACTTCATTCTTTGCATTTGCCATTAAGGTTACACCGGCCACTCTTGATTGGCCGTGTCATGGGGGGGGGGCTTCCCTAATTAGCATAACACTTGATCGCTCCCAGGATCGTCCTGGTGTCCTGTGGGCAAAACATGTTTTCCTATATCACTCTAGTTTAACAAAAACGTGTAAAAATCACCCTGAACACAAACACATTTACCTTACTCAGAATCTCTCCACTATTTATCCTTTATCAATTCATGTGTGCCTGAGCTGGAACCCCTTGGGTTCATTTCAGGAGCTATTTCAGGCATTCATCACCCCATGACTCCAGAGCATGCTCTTAGACATAAAGATTGTAGTCATACTGAGGGTGTTATAAGGCATTCTTGGGTCACTGATTGTGGCTCTGTAATACCTCCATCATGTCTCGAAGGCTATGACCTCCCATATGGTGATCACTGTGAATTTGGTCATTGCCGTTTTCAGGTATATGTCCAAGAGGGAGTTTGGTTGTCCTCTGGGTATCAGATCATTGATCTGATCTTAACCCAGGTTTCCAGCAGTGCCTCTGGGTTGGATTTAAGTTCATATATGAATAGGTCACATGGAGGTTAGCCTTTTTGCAGACTTGATGTGACCATGCACATTTCTATGAAAGCTATTACAATGATATTGTTTTAATGGTTTGTGGCATACTAAATGCATAGCTTTGTAGACTAGCCTTAAATAATTTTTGAACATCCAGTTGTCCTTTGTGTATGTAATAATAGGTGTGTGAAGTAAAGCAATTGGGACAAAACCCCCTTTTTTCATATGGACCATTTGCCTGTTGGATTATCATTCTGTCCTCTGCTGGATAGAATTGTTTTATGATTTCAGATTTGTTGACAAAACTTTGCATTATCTGGATTGTATGTTCTTCTGGTACCTAGGATTTCCATATGCCAAACTTGAATCATATCATGGGGTCTTTTTCCTGCTGTTCAACTCCTGTTTGAGGAATATTTTATGGAAGTTCTTTAAATAGTATCCACGTTAATTTAAGTGCTATTATACCCAATGTTAGCGCCAGAAGGTCGTATGGTTTATGCATTCAATACAGTGGGTTCAATGTAGGTATACATTCTGTATTTTGTTGTACCTCTTAGCTTCCATACTCAGGATCTGTCTCAGAAAGAACAGGTACTGCAGTAGGCAAGGGGATTTTATTACGAGCATGCTGGGGTCACTCCCTATCATGCAATGAGTTTACTGGGCTCTCAGCCCCTTTTATTGGTCGTTGAATTTCCATTGTTGGGTACATCCATAACTTAATTGTTCATTGTGTCAAGAACTTGGTTATAGTTGCTCTTTAGGAGGCCAGTTCCTGAAATTTATTGCCCCATTTTTATATCTTTTGGGTTTGCACCCTTAGGTTTCAGGCCTGCTAGCAGTAGTAGTTAGCACTGTAGCAAATGTTAAGTAATAGAAGCGAAACAGCAGTTTATTACAAACTTATATTCCACTCTAGCTTTTAACAGTATACCAACTTAGTTGCAAACTCCCGTGTTCCACAATGGTTCAACACCATTTTTCTCTTTTTTTTTTTTTTTTTTGGTTTTTTTTTTTTTTTTTTGGTTTTTTTGGGCCACACCCGGCGTTGCTCAGGGGTTACTCCTGGCTGTCTGCTCAGAAATAGCTCCTGGCAGGCATGGGACACCGGGATTCAAACCAACCACCTTTGGTCCTGGATCGGCTGCTTGCAAGGCAAACGCCGCTGTGCTATCTCTCCGGGCCCATCATTTTTCTATTGTTTACCTTAACATTGTCTGTCTTTGTAAAATGTGTCAGTGCTGCTATTGCTGCTGCCTTATATATGTGTCTCTAATTTACTGTTCTGCTTCCTGCTGTGCCCTAGCAAAGTATTCTATGCTGTGTTCTATTATTTTCTCTAAATCCTGTTCCCTGTGATGCATTTCTCCCTAACTTGTTCTTGATGGTTTAATAGTTGTTTATGTATGGTCTCTAAACTGGGCATGTTTACTAACCATATAGTTGCATTCCATCTGCATCATACCTCTGTGTCAAGTGCCAATTAAGAACCCTCTATTTGAAAAAAAAAAAAATGAAAAAAAGAATCCTCTATTTGGTATGTTTCTAAGTGTGACCTCCACTTCTATAAAGTGATTTGATAGGTCTGATGTTTTAATAGCTACTATTCCTACTGTTTTTAATATAATTTTATTTAATGATTGTTCTATTCATGTTCCATTATTGTCCTGTTAATTGCACTCATTGGTTCCCTATTTTGTAGGATAGTGATACGATTTTGTGTGACAATTGCCAATTTTCCATTTCTTTTGTGTCTACTGCTGATAGAAAGTTTGGTTCTATGCTCTTATCCCCATCTCCTTTATTGCTTTATCAACTTCTTTTTTTTGTTTTGTTTTGGTTTTGGTTTTGGTTCACACCTGGCAGCGCTCAGGGGTTACTTCTGGCTCTTTGCTCAGAAATCGCTCCTAGCAGGCTCAGGGGACCATATGGGATGCCGAGATTCGAACCACCATTCTTCCGCGTCTAAGCCTAAGGCAAACGCCTAACTGCTGTGCTATCTCTCCAGCCCCAAATTTAGTTTGGTATTTGTTTCAAAAAATTCTTTTACTCTTATTGTATTACTTTATTGTTTGCCTTAGCTAGTTGTACAGCAGTTCCTAATTATGTTGTACTAGAGATATTGCACTTATCACCTTCTATTGGTTCTATTGTAACATCTGCATATCTCTAATCACTGTTTCTAATGGTTCTATCATGGCTGACATTACACTTCCCAGAGCAAAGACCTTAGGGGCTTGCATCTCATCCATGCACCTATGGTGGATTTTTCTTATGCGGATGTTACATGTCTTATTGTTGGTGTCTCTGCATCCTGTTGTCTTAATGTGGTTTAGATTAATCTGTACATTCACTCTTTATATGATTGGGCTATCCAATATCCTAATGGCTATTTCGTTGTGTAATACCTTAATCTCAGGAGGATTTTGAGGTCCTTTGTTTTATATAGTATGCCACTGAATAATACTTCTGGTTTATAATGTGCTATTATCCATGTGTGATTTCCTATTGGGATATATGTTGGAGCTAAGTTGTATATATATATAACATATATGCATATATTGGTTGTGTTACTGGATGTGAGTCATTATGGTGTGGTATAGTTTACTAACTAGTAAACTATTGTCCATATTGTTAATCTCTGTGTTGTAGGGTGTGGCAGTAATATGTAGCAAAAGTAGTACTGGTTTGAGTTTACCAGTGACTGTTCTGGTCTGTTCTGTATTCAAATAAATATGATCCATTCCTTGTACTACTTGCCAAATAGCAGTATGCATTAGAATCATTTATATGTGTGCTACTAATAATATGGGAGTGTTGTCCTAACACTGTTATTCTTTGCTAGTACTGTTGGCATTTTAGTGTCATGTCCCGAAATTTAGTTGGTCTCTTAGGAGTTCCTTGAATATGTGTTTTTGTCTCTAGATTATGTTTTCTGGGTAAGTACCAGCTTTCTGTTTTGAGGTTCCTGTGTATGGATAAATTTGAAAAGTTGATGATACATGTCACTGTATAGTTAGTATAATTATACTTGGGGAATGTCTTAGATAAGTTGAAACATTCTCCTCCAAATGGGGTTCTGGTGACATGTTTTTGGTCCAGCTCATCTGTGGTTTAAGTGCATCCTATTTTTAGGAACTTTATTTTCCAGCATATAAGATGAGTGGGCATATAAGACAATCCCCTATTTTTCCTGTTAAAGTATAGGTTTGGGCTATATTCGCTATATAAGACTACCTCTCTTTTAACACTCAACAAATAGAAATTAGAAAAGGTAAGAGAAAAAGAGTAGAATCCTCAAAGGTTAACACTATATGTTTAATAAAGCTAGACTTTGGAGTGCCAACAATCATTTTCCATTTGTAGTAAGTTACTGTGATTTTTTTCTCCCCACTCCCACCCACTTCACCCCCAGTGACTGTGATTTTTTAATTGTGACCTACATTGAGAGCAGGGAGATGGGGCTCCTCCAAGAGCAGCTGACTGGGGTGCAGCGATTGACAACTAGAGGGAGACAGAGTACCTCCTCTGTGTCCCATAAAAGCTGAACAGAGGATTGAGCACCGGAAAGCCACATACCCAGCTGCTGGATGGGATGCAGCTGTCGGTAACTCTGCTCCTCTGTGTGTCCTGAAAGATTAATCAGGACAGAGGACTGAGTGATGATGATGCCTGGCAGCTGGATGGGATACGGGTGGATCACTCGTCCCTGAAGCTGGAGTAAGTTTCAGCATGCTGTATACTGGCGTATAAGACAACCCCCAACTTTTAAGCATTTTATGGGCTAAAAAGTCATTTTATGGGGCCGGTGAGGTGGCGCTAGAGGTAAGGTGTCTGCCTTGCAAGCACTAGCCAAGGAAGGACCGCGGTTCGATCCCCTAGCATCCCATATGGTCCCCCCAAGCCAGGGGCAATTTCTGAGTGCTTAGCCAGGAGTGACCCCTGAGCACCAAATGGGTGTGGCCCGAAAAAACAAACAAAAAAGATAAAAAAAAAGTCGTTTTATGCGCCAGAAAATATGGTATGTTGCTCATGTTTATTTCCATATTCTCTGTTGTTGCAAGTTTGAGTGGTGGTGTTGAGGTCTATCCTCATCATAGTCATATAGCCATAAATACAGCCATAATTAAACGGTAGGTATAGTATGGTATTATCCCTTATACCCATATATGCGGTTACAAATGTTCCATTAATGCATTTTTCACATGTGGACAGGTCCTCATTTTCAAGCTACAAACTGACTGATCAGGGCCAGGCAGGAGGCGACCCCGCCCACGGGTCACAAGCCATGTAAGACTATAAACAGGAAGTCTTTCTAGGGTGTTTCATCATGTTCTTTTATGGCTAGATGTCTAGGGTGGTATATTGTGGTTTATAAGGTCTTGAGGTCTGTGTCATAATTGTTAGGAGTGGTATATTGTGATTTATAGGGCCTTGGGCCTGTGTCATTATTGTTGGGATAGAAACTTAGCCCTTACATGGAACTTAGTCTTATTAGCCTTAAATGGAAACTTATCTTTAGGTTGACATATGGAGTCTCTTCTGCTCCAGAATTCACATTTCCTCCTCTTCTCTGAGATGTGAGACAAATCTTTGACTCTCCTTGAGGTCTGTCCATCCCCGTTCCTATCTATTGGCACATACTGGGATCTTAGCACCATCATCTTAACTGCACTTATGTGAGCCTGAATAAAACAGGTGAGGGGGTGCTGAAGAGATAGCATAGTGGTAGGGTATTTGCCTTGCATGTGGTTGACCTGAGAGGGACCCGGTTCAATTCCCGGCATCCCGGATAGTCCCCCAGCCTGCCAGAGTTGATTTCTGAGTTCAGAGCCAGGAGTAATGATTGAGCGCTGTTGGCTGTGTGGCCCAATGACCAACAAAAGTTTGGGGCAAGAGTGATAGAACAGTGGTAGGGGCGTTTGCCTTGCACGAGGCCAGCCCAGGACAGATGGTGGTTCAATTTCTGTTTCCCATATGGTCTTTTGAGCCTGCCAGGAGCAATTTCTGAGAGCCACCGGGTATGACCCAAAAAACAAAAAACCTGTTATCAGGGCCAGAGAGATAGCACAGCGGTAAGGCATTTGCTTTGCATGCAGAAGGATGGTGGTTCGAATCCTGGCATCCCATATGGTCCGCTGAGCCTGCCGGGGGTGATTTTTGAGTGTAGAGCTAGGAATAGCCCCTGAGTGCTGCTGGGTGTGACCCAAAAAACAAAAACAAAAACAAACAAAAACAATAAAAAAAATCTGTTATCATCTATTGCTATGTTTACATTAAATATGGTCTTACTTTACTACTGGTTCCTATCTTTTGCCTGATCCTTTACTGGATGGGAAGGTTGGAGTTTCTGCTTTGTTCCCAGTACTTCCTTAGTCTTAAAAAGAGCACTGGTTTCCTTGTCTATTATCTTGGTACTGTAGAGGATTCCTATCCATTCTCCCCATTCATTTCCCTCATGGGTGATCAGGTCACCAGGGTTGGTAGGATTCTTTTTAGTTTTAGATTTTTTTTTTTTTAAAGAGTGTGTGATTTACTGGGTTTACTGGTCTAGAGTTTGAGACGTGGACCTCAAAGAATAGTCTTGGTTCCTTCCAGTTCCTATAATTGTTTTATCACATCTACTGCTTCTGGGCATGGCTGATAATTGATATGAGAGATACTTTCATATATGGGAGAGCTCCCTATATAATCAGTTTTTTTCATATTTGGCTGTAATGGAGCCTTCATGGATGTAATGCACTGC
Source organism: Suncus etruscus (assembly GCF_024139225.1). Lineage (NCBI taxonomy): Eukaryota > Metazoa > Chordata > Mammalia > Eulipotyphla > Soricidae > Suncus > Suncus etruscus. The sequence continues at coordinate 82,291,624 of NC_064861.1, read as the reverse complement.
ATGTTGTATAATTTTTTTACCCCCAGTTTGTTGGTCACCATGAAGCAGTTTCACTAGGTGTGTCCCTCGAGCCTAGTAAGGTCCACGTGGGCCCAGGCCCATGCTACTCTCCATGCCATAGTTACCCAATCAAAAAGAGTACTGCCACATGTGTGACCTGGGTGTGGCCCAAACCAAAAAGAAAGGGGGACAGGAACAAGTTAGATAGTACATTGGGTCGGGTGCCTTACACATAGCATATCAGGTTGTCTTCAGTATCCCAAATGGTCCCTGCGTGCTCCTCAGTGGAGAGCCAGGAGTTCTGTGCACTGATGGGTGTGTCCCAAAAACCAGAAATAAAAAAAAGAAAAAGGAATTTAAATAAGCATATTTTAATGTTTTTAATGTATTTTAGTGTTTTTAATATTTGACTGAATTGTGCCTCTGAATTTAGATCTGTATTTTCCTCCAAAATATTTTAAATAGATGTGAAGGAGATACCTCATAGAAAATCTAATGAGTCTCTAGGTTTCTTTAAGCTTAAAATACATTTTAGTAAAGTTTTTGTGAGTATTCATATGTTTTAACAGGATCATTGTTATATGAACATCAGCCTACAACTTTTCCTGTAATACTTGTGGACATCTTTCCAGGTACATGTATATCTATTTGCTCATTGTAGCTGCAGACTATTCCATTGTATAGAAGTAACATTGTGGAAGTTTTTCCTGTTTTGGTGCATTTCTATGTTTCCTGTTGATTGCTGTTTCGATGGTCAATAAATATCTTTATACAAAAGACTTCTGTTTTACTCATAATCTTTTTCTATCAAATTAATCAGAGTACATGTATTTTTATTGTAATGACTAATCATTGTTATCTAAATAAAGCCAATTCAGTTTCTTGTACCTCATACTCTTTCTCAGTCTTTCTGATTAAACAGTAGCATAGCTTTCATTTGAATTCTTTCAAATATAGTCAGAATATTTTTTATTTATGTTTTAGCTATCTCAAATTTCTGTAAATTACCTTGGAATGTAAAGCACCTTCACCCTATTTTAATTTCTCTTTGTAGATGTTTTTGTTATGGATATTCTTATCAAATAAGTCACACGGTAATATATCCTGTCAGATTTTATTTTATTTATTTTTTATTTTTAGTTTTTTAGTTTTTGGGGCCATACCTGTTTGATGCTCAGGGGTTACTCCTGGCTAAGTGCTCAGAAATTGCCCCTGGCTTGGGGGACCATATGGGACACGGGGGATCGAACCGCGGTCCTTCTTGGCTAGTACTTGCAAGGCAGACACCTTACCTCTAGCACCACCTCACTGGCCCCTTTTATTTGTTATTTCCATAGACTCAAATAGACTTTTTTTTTGGGGGGGCCACACCCGGCGTTGCTCAGGGGCTACTCCTGACTGTCTGCTCAGAAATAGCTCCTGGCAGGCACGGGGGACCATATGGGACACAGGGATTCGAAACAACCACCTTTGATCCTGGATCGGCTGCTTGCAAGGCAAACACCGCTGTGCTATCTATCCGGGCCCAGACTTGTTTTCTATACCTTGTTATTATTTTCATTTTTTCTAAAATATTAGAATTTGTATATTGTAATCCATCAGCAAACTTAAATTATGTTTTTGGATCACACCAAGTAGGACTGGAGCCTTGGTGTTTAGAATCATTCCTAGAGGTGCCTGGGGAAGCATGCAGTATCATGAATTGAACCAGGCAAATAATGTAACATGTTACAGCTCTTTGAACCATCTCCGCAGCTCTAAATGTAAAAATAATTAAAATTGCAAGCATTAGGGCCGGGTAGGTGGCACTGGAGGTAAGGTGTCTGCCTTGCAAGCGCTAGCCAAGGAAGGACCGCAGTTCGATCCCCCGGCGTCCCATATGGTCCCCCCAAGCCAGGGGCGATTTCTGAGCGCTTAGCCAGGAGTAACCCCTGAGCGTCAAACGGGTGTGGCCCAAAAACCAAAAAAAAAAAAAAAAATTGCAAGCATTAGTCTCACTTGTTGCTAATAAATAAACAATTTACTACTACTCACCTATCATACTTTATATAATCTAAAAGAAAGATTGTTATAATTACAAAACTGTCAAAAATTAGACATTCTGTTGTAGAGGCATGCAGCATGCCTGACTCCATTTATTAGGGAAGCACGCACCAGACGTGGCTTTTGGCTTTCCTGGTGCAGTGCCTAATTTTCCTCCCAAGAAATATCTCTGCCAGAAGGCCCGTTGGGGAAGTCAAACACCTGCATGGATCACTGGCGATATTTCTGTCATACTTCTTACATGGTAGTGACTTAACATTTCCCTTTAATTCGTTTCTGCTATACTACAGAAATTCGGTCTTAGTTATCTTGCAGTCATAAAGAAGTTTCAGTACCAAAGAAAACTGCTAGAGGTTCCCTGCTGGCTTAGTATATTTGCAACTCAAGAGTCCAAACAGCTACCTCTCTTACTGCCAGCCTTTCAAAACAGCATCTTCAAGACAATGGTCTTCTCTCCCTGCCTTTGAGCACAACAGCAGAATAATTTGTGCTTCAGGGACTTTCCCTGTCACTTTAAATACCTGCTTCCAAACAGGTTTGGTCAGTGTAGAATTAGGCTATTTTACTAAGTATAATTATGTACCCCTTTCTTTAGTGTTATCTCTTTCTATTACCAGATCATAGGAAGTAGGTCTTAGCTTCTAGCTAGAATACTATTTTCCTCAGGTTAAGAATATTTGTTGGGGGCCCGGAGAGATAGCACCGTGGCGATTGCCTTGCAAGCAGCCAATCCAGGACCAAAGGTGGTTGGTTCGCATCCCGGTGTCCCATATGGTCCCCCCCCCCCCCCCCCCCCCGTGCCTGCCAGGAGCTATTTCTGAGCAGACAGCCAGGAGTAACCCCTGAGCACCACTGGGTGTGACCCAAAAACCAAAGAAAAAAAAAAAAAAAGAATATTTGTTGGGCCTGGAGAGATAGCACAGTGGTGTTTGCCTTGCAAGCAGCCGATCCAGGACCAAAGGTGGTTGGTTCGAATCCCAGTGTCCCATATGGTCCCCCCCCCGTGCCTGCCAGGAGCTATTTCTGAGCAGACAGCCAGGAGTAACCCCTGAGCTGGGTGTGACCCAAAAACCAAAGAAAAAAAAAAAAGAATATTTGTTATCAGGAGTAAACCAGAATTCCCGCTATCCCTTAATTTACATCAGTAATGACACCTAGGGCCAGGAACTTCTTTGATATGTAAGAAATTAGCCTTCCTTTTATCCTCTAACTCCTAACTGAAACCTATTCTATTCTAAGGTTACAAACCACCTAAAGCTATGTGTATTTGTTCTAAATTCAAACAATGTACATTGCATTCCTTTCATGTTATGACTGCCTCTTTTTCCCTTTATATACTTCCTTGCCTTAAGATTAAATTTGTCGCACTCCTGCCAGAAATATGTTTACCCCACACATACTGTGTGTGGTATCATTTCATATTCGTCCTCTTCGTGTACCCGCTCTCTTCCAGTGAGGATTTTCTGACCCCACTAAGTTTTTGCTTAGGAACGCAAGACGTCTGCAGCTTTCTGTACCTTCCAGAATCTAGCTTATAAAATATACTTTTGGGAGTTGTCATCACTTTTTTTTGTTTGCTTTTGGTTTTTTGTTTTTTGGGTCATGCCCGGCAGCACTTCAGGGGTTACTTCTGGCTCCACACTCAGAAATCGCTCCTTGTAGGCTCGGGGGACCATATGGGATGCTGGAATTCGAACCGATGACATTCTGCATGCAAGGCAAATGCCTTACCTTCATGCTATCTCTCCGGCCCCCAAGAGTTGTCATCACTTTTATTTTATTTATTTATTTATTTATTTATTTATTTATTTATTTATTCATTTTTTGGATTTTGGGTCACACCAGCAGTGAGCGCTCAGGGGTTACTCCTAGTTCTATGCTCAGAAATGCTCCTGGCAGGCTCGGAGGACCTGAGATTCGAACCACCGTCCTCCTGCATGCAAGGCAAGTGCCTTGCCTCCATGTTATCTCTCCAGCCCCCTAGTTTTAAAATATTTTTGATACACATCTAATGATGCTCAGGGATCACTCTGGACAATTCCCGATATCTACAGGGAGTAATCAGGGAATAATTTCTTTCCCATTTTTTTTTTGGTCTTTGAGCCACACCCAGTGACATTCAGGGGTTACTCCTGGCTTGGGGGACTATATGGGACACCGGGGGATTGAACTGTGGTCCGTCCTAGGTCAGCCGCATGCAAAGCAAACACCCTACCGCTGCGTCACCACTCCGAGACTTATAGGGAGCAATTTCTGAGTGCAGAGTCAGGAGTAACCCCTGAGCTCTGCTGGTGTGGCACAAATAAAATCTAGATCAGGGGTCCTCAAACTTTTTAAACAGGGGGCCAGTTCACTGTCCCTCAGACCGTTGAAGGACCGGACTATAGTGAAAATAAAAACTATGAACAAATTCCTATGCACACTGCATATATCATTTTGAAGTGAAGAAACAAAACGGGAACAAATACAATATGTGGCCCGCGGGCCGTAGTTTGAAGACCTCTGATCTAGATGTATCTGAGGAGATAGGCATCTAAGCATCTGAGTAGGGTGTATCTGCCACAACCCTGGTTTAGAGGAAGCTAAACATCAGCAATGCCTGCCAAAAAGGCACAGGGTAGCCACTCTGTGACAGAGGTAATGATCCCAACATGGCTAATAGAGACAGGGCCTCAAGGAAGACCCACTTACCTGAAAAAAGCTGTATCATAATTCAACATAGCCTACACTGTGTGCATTTATTAGCCTAAATATAAATCTCCCTTCTGCTTTTGCTAAGTATGTTTATATTTGAGCATTTACCTCCAAATGAAAGAATTAGTACAGGCAAATGTGGCCTTGATTAAACCTAGAACATAAGGAAATTTTGAAATAACAGTGGAGTAGTTATTGAAAAAATGTCCTGTGCCTTTAAGCTGCCCTCTTCCCTCAGATGAAGGGAATGTTGTTTTAGTATATAGTAGATAGGGACATCTAGTAACGTGCTAATCTTTTAATTTACTTAGAAATTAACACCAGGATATGGCCTGGGAGTAAAATGAGCGGTTAATGGAAGAAAGCTTTTTCCCAGGAAAGCTACTTTTTAAAGCAGAGATTCTCTGTTTCTCCAATTGGTTGTGTCAATAACCATCCTGGCTAGAACCTAAAGGGTTAAAAATGGGTATAGGGAGTTAAATTCCCAAGGTCTCTCTGGAAACAAAATGTCCTGTGAAATTTCTTTTACAGACATTTGTTCAGTAACTATGGTGTTTTAAGACTGCAGAGATAGCATGGAGGTAAGGCATTTGCCTTGCATGCTGAAGGACGGTAGTTTGAATCCCGGCATCCCATATGGTCCCCTGAGCCTGCCAGTAGTGATTTCTGAGTGTAGAGCCAGGAGTGACCCCTGAGCACTGCCGGGTGGGACCCAAAAGCCAAATAAATAAATAAATTTTCTCTCACAAACAGTCACTATGTTCGAACAGGCTAGTTCCATAGACTCTTTTATTCCCCAAAAGATAAAAACTGAGCTGTGAAAGATTATGGCTACACCAACCCACACAGCAGAAAGCTGGCCATTTTGGGAGGAGGGGGTGAGTCAAGCATTTACCCTGCTGAAGCACACTTGTTGCCTCCATCACCCAGCATCAACTTCCCCCTCCCCATACCTCTGTCTCATCACTGACCCTATGATTCCCTTCAGAGATACTTATCTGACCACACTTCAGGTAAGCCATATTTTGGGTTTTGGAATTTCTGGACTTAATTTGTTTGATGCTGTCATCTCTAAAGGAACACCCTAATTTAACAGAATGGAAAACTTAAGAACAAGAGATTTAAACCTGCCATTTTATTAATGACTTCATTGAAGATACAATAATTTTTACTAATGTGCTACTGTACTTTCTTCTTTTTCTTTTCCACTTTATTTTTTCAATAACTTTGCTTTCACTCATCTGGAAGTGACACATTTCCTTTTTTCTTTTTTTCCTCTAAGTAATTTTCTCTTTTTAAAGTTTTTAAAATTAATTATTTAAGTATCATGATTACAGACATGTTTGTAGTTGGGTTTGCGATTAAAAAAGAACATCCTGGGCCCAGAGAGATAGCACAGCAGCGTTTGCCTTGCAAGCAGCCGATCCAGGACCTAAGGTGGTTGGTTCCAATCCCGGTGTCCCATATGGTCCCCCGTGCCTGTCAGGAGCTATTTCTGAGCAGACAGCCAGGAGTAACCCCTGAGCAACGCCGGGTGTGGCCCAAAAACCAAAAAAAAAAAAAAGAACATCCTCCTTCACCTGTGCAACATTTCTACCACCAATGACCTCCCCTTTCCCCCCTCACCTGTATTCAAGACAGGAATTCTATTTCACTTACTACCATGGTCATGATAGTTATCAGTGTAGTTATTTCTACCACTTTTTTGTGGTAAGCTTCATATCATGGGCCGGTCCTTCCAGCCCTCATCTCTTACTGTGTCTGGGTATTGTAATAATGTCTTATTTTTCTTAAAACCCATAGATAAGTGAGACTATTCTGTATCTGTCTCTCTCCCTCTACTTATTTCACTCAGCATAATAGTTTCCATGACCATCCATGTATAGGAAAATTTCATGACTTCATTTTTCCTGATGACTGCATAGTACTCCATTGTGTATATGTACCAGTTACTTTAGCCACTCATCTGTTGAGCATTTTCTTATCTAAATAAAATAAAACAAAATTTTCTTCCTGGTTTTGGTGTCACATCCTGTGGTGTTCAGGAGACCATATATGGTACTAAGGATCAAACCCAGTTTAGCTACTTGCTAAGCAAGCATCCTTCCTGCTGTATTACCTTTCTAGCATTGTGGCTTTTTTTTTAAAGCTTCCTGTTATCCTTTGAGCATTTCTGTAATTTAGTATGCAAGATCCCAGGCTGGTCTCGTATTTTCATCTGTACCAACACTTGAATCAGCAGTTTCTTCAAGGAGTCATTTATTATTCATAGAGGATGATATTCAGAGGCCTTACACATAAAAGTCTTGTGTTTAACTACTAATCTAGATCTCAGACATTGGCAGGCAAAATTCTTTACAAAATGTGATGTGGGGCTAGAGCGATAGCACAGTGGTAGGGCATTTTTCTTGCACGGGCCAACAAGGATGGACCTCAGTAAGATTCCCAGCATCCCAGATGGTCCCCCGAGCCTGCCAGAAGCAATTTCTGAGCGCATAGCCAGGAGCAATCCCTAAGTATGTCGGGTGTGTGCCAACCCCCCCAATCACAAAATTATGTGATGTATTTTATTAATATTAAATTTTGTTCAGGGAAACCAATCATACCATCCATCTTCCTAAGTAACACTGAAATTTTTAGAATCTTTTGAGCAGCATCTTTCTGTTCAGTAACTTCTTTATCTTGCCAACTTCTTGTCACAGAAAATGATCCTACCAAAAAGAAATAATTGAACTATCTATTATAGAGCATTTTTTTTTGTTTTGTTTGTTTTTGAGTCACACCCGGCAGCATTTAGAGGTTCCTCCTGGCTCTATGCTCAGAAATCGCTCCTGGCAGGCTCGGCATGCAAGGCAGAAGGATGCCTTCTGCATGCCCTATCTCCGTGCTATCTCTCCAGTCCCCCCTATAGAGTATATTTATAGTAAAACTTTGATATGTTCAGGAAAAAATATATCAATCATACCTTGACATTTCATTCTCAAGGCAGGTCCTTTTTTTTTTTTTTTTACCCCAAAAGCTATCATTGACAGCAGTTTAGTATATAGGGCTGTCGTAAAATACATACTTTAAAAATATTAAATTTATTACACAATATTTTACGTCCTAATCAGCCCCTGCAAGTCTGTATTCCTAAAATTTTGAGTTTAAAATATTTTTGTGGGGGTGGGGCGGAGAGATAGCACAGCGGTAAGGCATTTGCCTAAGACGCAGAAGGATGGTGATTTAAATCCCAGCATCCCATATGGTCCCCTGGGCGACATCCTGAAAATGCCTGGCATGAATAAGGACTCAAGTTCCATCTTCAACACTGTACAGTCTCCTAAGTATATATAGCCAGGTATACATTCCTTGGGTATAGGCCTGGTGTCTCCCAACACAGATGAGGAGGCTGCTACACAAATATTCCAAACTCAACTCCTACACACAATGACAAAAGATTTGGTCCGCTTTGACACTAACTGAAAAAAATTTTAATTGTTTTTGACCAAAGTTTAAGTCAATGCAATTTTCCATCTTTATTTCACACAGCCTGATCTCTTTAGTTCACATTCCTAGCCTGATTTCCCACAGATAGTCTGATAGACACTCATTCACTCAGCACTACTAAACATCAAATTTGCTACTTCAGAACACAAAGGAGTTGATTTGATCATTATCATTGTTCTACTAGGGTCAGAGTAATAGTAACACCAGAAAGGCGTTCGCCTTGCATGTAACTGACTTGGATTCAATCTCTGGTATTCTATATGTTCCCCCACATTTCCTGAGTGCAAGGCCAGGAATACATGCTGAAACCAGCTAGGTATGGCCCCCAAACAAACAACAACAAAAAAGAAATCATTGGTCTACAATTTATTTTCTCCGGAGGAGTGATGAAATCAGAATTCTATTTCCACCATGCTATAAAAGATAAAGTTAATGACTATTCTAACAACAACAAAAGGGTGTATGTGAGTGAATGGAGTAAGGGAAAAAACTAAACGGAGAACTGGATTCAGTGTCCTTCCTTGAGAAATTAAAAGTACTTTTTGGGAAAAAAAATATAAAAGGAGCTTTTTCAGAAAGAATTAAAAAAAATTAAAAAAAAAAAACAAACAGCTTTGCAAAAACGAGAACCATGCACTCCTTGCGGTGGTTGCCCTGCTTTCTATTGTGTAATTCTGATGTGTATAATCCTTTCATTCATTTTGTCTCTGCAATGGCTGTGGTCTCTCTTGCAGGCTTTTTTCAACAACCCCCTCCCATAATTTTGCTAATAAAAATCTATCACCTCTTCGAATTCTTTTCTTCTAGAACAGACAACAAATGGAGGTGACTGGCTGGAGGTCTACAGAATATGAATTGACTTTTAACACTCTTGACTTAACTTGACACTTCCCTGGGAAAGACATGGTGAATAATCATTGTAAAAGCAAAAGGCTCATCGCAGTCATTCATTCTCCTCCTCTTCGGGTCCCCCACCAGCAACCAAAAAACATTCCTAAAATCCATAACTATGTTCTTTCTGCATATTTCCCATGATACATACGTGAATTAATTATACGGCAGGTAAAAGTCCCTTTTGCAGTTGGCCACAACGAGTGATCAGGCAAGAACCAACTTGATCATCTCGTTTGCTTTCCCAACAGATTGCAGGCTCATTTGCTACAAATTCATGATGTAAAATAAAAGCTAGGAAATAAATTAAAAAATAAATAAAAGCTAGAGTAGGAGAGATAGCACAGGGGTAGGGTGTTTCCCTGCACCCGACCTAGGATGGACAGTGGTTCGAATCCCATCATCCCAGATGGTTTTTGAGCCAGGGGTAATTTCTGAGCGCAGAGTCAGGAGTAGCCCCTGAGCACCACCGGGTATGACCCCAAAACCAAAAACAAAAAAAATAAAGGCCCATTTGTGTAACAAAAATCACTACCAGCCTGCACATAAAACAAACCACATCGGAGAGATAGCACAGCGGTGTTTGCCTTGCAAGCAGCCGATCCAGGACCTAAGGTGGCTGGTTCGAATCCTGGTGTCCCATATGGACCCCTGTGCCTGCCAGGAGCTATTTCTGAGCAGACAGCCAGGAGTAACCCCTGAGCAATGCTGGGTGTGGCCCAAAAACAAAACAAAACAAAACAAAAAAAACCACATCAGCAAAGGTTCTCCTAACCCAGCCACGCAGTCTCTCAAAGGCCATTACAGGGAAGCTAGAGGTATGAATGGCCTGAAAGAAAAGCACGAAGATACACACACTTAGAACATGCTGAGGCTCTCACACCACAGAGATTGACACACATCACAAAGAACAAGAAAACAAGCAGTGCTGGCGGGGATGTGGAGAGAAAGGAATTCTTATCCACTGCTGGTGGGAATGCCGTCTAGTCCAACCTTTCTGGAAAGCAATATGGAGATTCCTCCAAAAATTGGAAATTGAGCTCCCATACGATCCAGCTATACCACTCCTAGGAATATACCCTGGGAACACAAAAATACAATACAAAAATCCCTTCCTTACACCCATATTCATTGCAACACTATACTAGCCAGACTCTGGAAACAACCAAGATGCCCTTCAACAGAGGAATGGCTAAAGAAACTATGGTACATATACACAATGGAATATTATGCAGCCGTCAGGAGAGATGAAGTTATGAAATTTTCCTATATGTGGATGCACGTGGATGCACATGAATCTATTATGCTGAGTGAAATAAGCCAGGGGGGGGGGAGAGAGAGAGAGAGAGAGAGAGAGAGAGAGAGAGAGAGAGAGAGAGAGAGAGAGAGAGAGAGAGAGAGAGAGAAAGAGAGAGAGAGAGAAAGAGAGAGAGAGAGAGAGAGAGAGACGCAGAATAGTTTCACTCATCTATGGGTTTTAAGAAAAATGAAAGACATTTTTGCAATAATTCTCAGAGACAAAAAGAGACGAGGGCTGGAAGGTCCAGTTCACGACATGAAGCTCCCCACAGAGTGATGAGTGCAGTTCGAGAAATAATACATTGAGAACTATCCTAACAATGTCAATGAATGAGGGAAGTAGAAGTCTGCCTAGAGTTGGGGAGGAGGGAGATCTGGGACACTGGTGATGGGAATGTTGCACTGCTGTTGGGGAAAGTTCTTTACATGACTGAAACCCAACTACAATCATATTTGTAATCAAGGTGTTTAAATAAAGATATTAATAATAAAAAAAAAAAGAACATGCTGAGGGGATGCCGGATTGGCCCATAAAGAGCCTGAAGACAGCTGCAATGGTTGGGTGGGGGCGCCCCCAAGCCAACTGGACTGCTCGCTCGCTCACGGGCACTCCCAGAAGTCTCCGCAGCGGCGGTGGCACGGCCGTTGTAGCGAGCGGATTCTGACCGCGGGTTTCTTTCTATTTCAACCGCCGGCCTACCACCTGGGACTACATTTCCCAGAGTCCCCCGCGCGCGTCGCGCATGCGCTCATTTTCGCTCGCCGACCTGAGGCCTCGCGTGGCGAGGGAATCGGCGCCCGGGGAAGAGCGCGGTTCGGTTCGGGCGGGACGAGCGGACCGGAAGTCAGCCTCGGCTCCCGGGCCCGGAGCGGCCGGCCAACCCCTGGGCTGTGCTGCGGGGAGGTGAGAGGGCGTCGAGTGCCCGGATGGGGAGAAGCTCCCTCCCCAGCGTGTGGCCGCGCCGGTCGCTGCCCGGTGGCTGCTGTACTGCCCCATGGAAGGGGCGTGTGTGTGTGTGTGTGTGTGTCACCGTGTGTGTGTGTGTGTCACCGTGTGTGTGTGTGTCACCGTGTGTGTGTGTGTGTCACCGTGTGTGTGTGTCACCGTGTGTGTGTGTGTCACCGTGGTTTTGTGTGCGCGGCGCCTCGAGCGAGTTGCTGGAGGCGGTGGCATTGCTGTGACAGTGTGTGTCTGTGTGTCATTCTTGTGGGTGTGGGTGTGTCCTGTTTGTGTCATTGTGTTGTGTGTGTCATTGTTGAGGGGGGGTGACTGTTGTGACCGGGTGTGTGTCCTGTTTGTGTCATTGTGTTGTTATGTGTCATTCTTGTGGGGGTGTGTGTCTGTGTGTGCCCTGTGTGTGTCATTGTTGTGTGTGGCATTGTTGTTGGATGTGTGATTGTTGTGTGTGGCATTGTTGGATGTGTGGTTGTTGTGTGTGGCATTGTTGTGACCATGTGTGAGTTCTTTTTGTGTCATTGTTGTGTTGTGTGTCATTGTTGTGGGGTATGTGTGTGATTGTTGTGACCGTGTGTGTCCTGTGTGTGTCATCATTGTGTGTATCATTGTTATGTGTGGGGCATTGTTGTGCGGTGTGTGATTGTTGTGTGTGGCATTGTTGTGACCGTGTGTGTCCTGTTTGTGTCATTGTTGTGTTGTGTATGGCATTGTTGTGGGGTATGTGTGTGATTGTTGTGACCGTGTGTGTGTCCTGTGAGTGTGTCATGGTTGTGTGTCATTGTTGTGTTGTGTGTGTCATTGTTGTGGGGTGTGTGATTGTTGTGTGTGGCATTGTTGTGACCATGTGTGTGTCCTGTTGCAGTGAGTGTGGCATTGTTGTGGGGGGTGTGATTGTTGTGTGGCATTGTTGTGACCGTGTGTGTGTCCTGTTGCAGTGTGTGTGGCATTGTTGTGGGGGTGTGTGATCGCGACCGGTGTGTGTCCGTGTGTGTCATTGTTATGACCGTGTGTGGCATTGTTGTGGGGGTGTGTGATTGTTGTGACTGGGTGTGTGTCTGTGTGTGTCACTGTTTTGTTGTGTGTCATTGTTGTGACCATGTGTGTGTCGGTGTGTGTCCTCTGTGTGTCATTGTTGTGTTGTCTGTGTCATTGTGGTGACCGGGTGTGTGTTCGTGGTGTGTCCTGTGTGTGTCATTGTTATAACCGGGTGTTGTGTGTGGCATTGTTGTAATCGTGTGTGTGTCCTGTGTGTGAGCATTGCTGTGGTGTGTGTCATTGTGGGATGTGTGTGTGAGTGTTGTGATTGGGTGTGTGTGTCCGTGTATGTGTGTCCTGTGTCATTGTTGTGTGCTGTGTATGTCATTGTTGGGACCGTGTGTGTGTGTGTGTGTGTGTGTGTGTGTGTGTGTGTGACCTGACAGTGTTGCATTATGATCGTGACTCAGGTTGTGTGAGACTGATGTGGCCATTTGTGTATTTTATTTTTATTTATTTTATTGAAATTGGGGGTGTTTGTGATTACTTCCAGAGTTGCTCCAGGGCTTACTTTTTTTGTTTGTTTGTTTTTGGGCCACACCTGGCGCTCAGGGGTTCCTCCTGGTTCTACGCTCAGCTCAGAAATCACTCCTGGCAGGCTCGGGGACCATGTGGGATGCCGAGATTCAAATCACTGTCCTTCTGCATGCCAGGCAAACGCCTTACCTCCATGCTATCTCTCCAGCATCTCCAGGGCTTACTTTTACTTACTCCTGGCTCTGCACTCAGGGATCACTCCTAGGGATGGGAGACCATCTGGGGTGCTGCGTGGGAATCAAACTCAGTTCAGCCTCATGCTAGGCCTGCTCCCTAGGGATCCGCTGCTGTACTATCTCTCTAGCACCCATTTGTGTTTTTTTAGTCTGTGACCTAGTGGGAGTTTAATGGGGTACAAAATGTAGCACGTAGTGTTTCTGGGCTTATTCTGGGGTCCACTTAGCCTCCTGGAAAACCTGAAATCCACACCTGTGGCTTTGTCCACGGAGTTCTTGACCTCTTTATGATGTCAGTGAATAAATAGCCTCCATTCCAATTCATGTGCCCTACATATCTTCGATTTCTGGGGGTTGGGGGGCGTGGCACAAAGGCCATGATCAAGGGGTACCTCTGGCTCTGCACTCAAGAAATACTCCTGGCTATGTTCAGGGGACCAAATGGGACACTAAGGATTGAAGTCAGGTCTGCTGCATGCAAGACAAACAGATATCCTGCCTTACACTTTCTCTCTGACCCCTGTATTGTTCATTTATTTGGAAATGTAGTTTTAGGCATTTACTGCTTCCCAAGCATTCTCATACTACAACCATATTGTTGTATTATTGGGTGTAGAGTAATAGAAAGAAGTTAGAAATTTGAGTCCTGAAATGAGGAATAAGTTATTTTATAAGATTTTTTTTAAAAGTGGGGTATGTTTTGGCCACAAGCAGAAGTGCTCAAGGCTCACTGTGACAGTACTAAGGAACCATGTATGGTATGAGCATTATACTAGAGTTAGCAGTATGTAAGTCCAGTGCTTTCCTCTGTACAGTCTGGTGTAAGAATGAATCAAGAGATCTGGGCTTAAGATAAAAATTTTATTTTATTTTATTTTATTAAGATGAAAATTTTAAGGCTGAGAGCACTTTCTTGAAAGACTACATACAAATGTTTCAGGAGTGGGTGTGTGTTCTAAAAGCCAGCCATGCCCTTTAAAACTGGAAACCCTTCATTGTAGGACTGTCTTAACAGTTTTGAATTCAGGAATAAGTTCTAGCCTAAGACAGTGTTTTCTTGGACTTTTATCTCATACAGAAAGAGCATAACTCGTCCTACTCTGACAATCCTCTGTTAACTGTGAGGTAGATAGGGAAAGGGTGGTTGTGTTTTAGCTAGAATATGTCCTAAGTCAGACTTGGTATTCATTATCATTCTATTTTCTTTCCACGAGAGTAGAGCTCAGAGAAGAAAAGAATGACTTTCATGCATTCAAAAGCAAAGTCCAAGGTGAGTAAATATTTCCTGAAAAAATTTTTTTGGAGGACAGAAAGGAAAGAGTGGAAGTTGGGCTATCTTCAGCAGTGAAAGATAGCATGGAGGTAGGGCATTTGCCTTGCATGCAGAAGGATGGTGGTTCGAATCTTGGCATCCCATAAGGTTCCCCTGAGCCTGCCAGGAGCAATTTCTGAACGTAGAGCCAGGAGTAACCCCTGAGCATTGCTGAATGTGACCTAAACCCCCCCCCCCCAATAAAAAAAAAACAACAGTTGATTATCAAGATACTTGATCATATCAAGTAAATTTGTACCTTTGATGATTTTTTTTATTAATGGACTTATTTTGATATCAAAGGAAAGTATTAAGTGTTCCAAATATGCTTTTAATACATGTATCCAAATCTTTATGCCTGGCGATATTTGTTTTATATAACTTGGTTCTTAGGTTTTTTGTTTTTTGTTTTTTGTTTTTTGTTTTTTGGGCCACACCCTGTGACGCTCAGGGGTTACTCCTGGCTATGTGCTCAGAAGTTGCTCCTGGCTTCTTGGGGGACCATATGGGACGCCGGGGGATCGAACCGCGGTCCGTCCTAGGCTAGCGCAGGCAAGGCAGGCACCTTACCTCCAGCGCCACCGCCCGGCCCCGGTTCTTAGTTTTATCCTCATATTTTCTAGAATTATGTGTTGAGGTCTGTTGACTTTCAACCCATCTATATATAACTCTAAATTTACCCTTATTTTTATAAAGATCAGGTAATTGAAACTTTTTCTGTACTTTTTTTTTTTATTGGAATGGTATTTCTTGCTTCTAATGAAATTACAACTCTGTTTAAGTCTTGCCAGGAATGGGAGTATCCAAATATGTCTCTAAAGAAAAACTTGGCACATTTTACATTTTAATTCATTTAAAGTTTTTTGTGTCATGAATTTTAAATAATCACTTTTCATCTTTCTTGAATTATTTTTGGTTATTGTTGCTTTCCAAATTTAAAAGTAGAATTTCAAATTATCTATTGATTAGCTTGTATTGTGGTTCCCTATTGGGCCAATGACTAAGGATTATTGGGGAGAGAACATTTTTCTCACTTTTCTTCCCAATTTGACACAAGGCAATTAATAGAAAAAGATCTATTTAATTTTGTCCTTTTTCAAGACACATTGGATAGATAGGGGACTTAGAGAAATGCTCTCATATTCTCTTAAAGAAAGAAGATTTGAGAAAAAAAGGAAGGTTTGTAGATGAAATAAGAAGTAACAAAACTTTATTTGCAGATCCAGTTCTTTATCTGTATTGATTAAAGAGGTACCCTTCTGTCTAGGGGAGGGTACCTCACTTGGAAAATTCATCTATATCCAAGGACAAGATAATGTAGGAATTGGACCGGAGAGATAGCATGGAGGTAAGGTGTTTGCCTTGCATACAGAAGGACGGCGGTTCGAATCCCAGTATCCCATATGGTCTCCAGTGCCTGCCAGGGGCAATTTCTGAGTGTAGAGCCAGGAATAATCCCTGAGCGCTGCCAAAAACCAAAACCAAAACCAAAACAAAAGATAATGTAGGAATTTTCTTATACTGGCTGTTTTTTAAATGAGTAGTTCAAGGTAAAGTTACTTAAACTTTAGGGCCCCAGACTGAACTCTATCAGGGTCTGAACTCCATCAGGGTCTTTTAAAGGTATGTCTGGATGCTTTTAGAATATAAAATAACTGGGATGATGGTGAAGACTTCTCTTCTTTTCTTCTTCTTCTTTCTTCTTTCTTCTTTCTTCTTCTTCTTCTTCTTCTTCTTCTTCTTCTTCTTCTTCTTCTTCTTCTCCTCCTCCTCCTCCTCCTCCTCCTCCTCCTCCGCTTCCTCCTCCTCCTCGTCTTCCTCCTTGTCTTCCTTCTCCTCCTCCTCCTTCTCCTCCTCCTTCTTCTTCTCCTCCTCCTTCTTCTCCTTCTCCTCCTCCCCCTTCCCATTCCTCCTCCTTCCTCTTGATCCTCCTCTTCCTTCTTCCTCTTCTTCCTCTTCTTGCTCCTCCTCCTCCCTTCTTCCTTCTTTTCCTTCTCTTCTTTTCTTCCTCTTCCTCCTCCTCCCTTCTCATCCCTTCTCCTCCTCCTCTTCTCCTCCTTCTTCTCCTCCTTCTCTTCCTTCTCCTCCCTCCTCCTCCTCTTCCCTTCTCCTCCCTTCTTCCTTCTCCCCCCCCTTCTTGTTTTTTTTTGTTTGTTTGTTTTGTTTTATTTTTTGCTTTTTTGGGCTG
This sequence comes from Suncus etruscus, assembly GCF_024139225.1. NCBI lineage: Eukaryota > Metazoa > Chordata > Mammalia > Eulipotyphla > Soricidae > Suncus > Suncus etruscus. The sequence continues at coordinate 82,275,002 of NC_064861.1, read as the reverse complement.
CACTCGGCAGAGCTCATGGGTTACTCCTGACTCTGTGGTCAGAAATCGCTCCTGGCAGGCTTGGAGGACCATATGGGATGCTGGGAATCTAACCCAGGTCCATTCTGGGTCAGCTGTTTGCAAGGCATATGCCCTACTGCTGTTCTATCTCTCCAGTCCTCATGGACTACTTCTAACTCAATTATGGGATACTATGGTTCAAACCTGGGCTACCTACATGCAAGGCATATTCTTTAGTTACTTCAACTAGCTCTGTCTCCCCCACTTTTTTTGGTAAATTGAGAACTCTAAGTTTGGATAAGAAGCACCATTTGTCTTTTCCACTTATTGTGTAACTTGGTATTGAGAGCAAATTGGAGAGATGAAAACAGCAAAGACCATTATAATAATCATTTAGAACCTTGCTAAAAAGTATCTTCTTGGACTCGTGGGTCTTGTTTTTTCCCTTTCAGCTCTGCCTTTTCAAGACTCTGAGCTTCTCTAAAATAGTAATCCAGAAGATGATTGATAATTACTTGCAGCTCTATAAATTGCTCTAAAAATTACTTGCAGCTCAGGTAAGTTTTTGTTTCTTGGTGCCCCCTTCAAATGTGTTCATTTTCAGAATGTTTGTACATATTTTCATTCCTTGTTACTGAAAGTTATATTCTAACTGATCTCACTTCTAGACTGTGATATCTAGTTTCTTCTGTTCTTATAAATGAATTTCTTCCTTAAATATGTTTTTCTTCTTTTTTTGCCACACTTAGTGATGCTCAGGGATTACTCCTGGTTCTGCATTCAGGAATTACTACTGGCAGTACTCAGAGGACTGTATAGGATGCTGGGGATGGAACCCAGGTCAACTTCATGCAGGGCAAATGCCCTTCTCACTGTACTCTCTCTTCAGCCCCCTTAAGTATGTTTTTCTAATAAAACCTATTTTAAAATAATTTTAGTATTATCTTTCATCTAACAAAAGCATATTTTCTTGGTTTTAACTAGGCCAGGATTTGTGATACCAGAGGTTATATTTATGAGTTTTTAAGAACATGAACAAAATTAGGAACTAAATACAGAAAGATGAGGATTTTTCATGATCCTAATAATAGGCATGTAATAATTGAAACTAATAATTGACATATAGGGGCCTGAGCAATAGCACAGCAGTAGAGAGTTTGCCTCGCACATGGCTGACCCAGGATGGAACTGGGTTTGATTTCCAGCTCCCTATATGGTCTTGAGCCTGCCAAGAGCAATTTCTGAGTGCAAAGCCAGGAATAACCCCAGAGCACCGCTGTATATGCCCCCCCCCAATAAATAATAGACACATAATGAGGGTCATTTTGAGATTCAACATTATATGCTAATCTTGAATATATAAATTTGGATTCTCTTTTTTCATTTTCTGTTGCTTAGGTTGGGCAAGTGAAACATAAGCAGTGAATATTAATGGGGAACATTGTCATGGAGAAGCTCATCAAAAGTTAAGAATTATAAACTCTTTAGAAGAAATGTTTATAAAAAATTTTATTTAGGTTAAAATGCTTAAGTATATTTATAAACTAAATCAGATACATATGTTATATGCCGCCATGGGATATTAACTAGTAATAGCTGGGAAACGCATCACTTGTAATAGTGTCCTATTTTTATACTATTGGAAGTGTAAACCCAAGATTTTAGTATTCTTTAATTTTGTATAAACCTTGAGGCAAGAGCAGTAGTACAATAACTAGGATACTTGCTTTGCATATGCCAACCTAGGCTCAATCATCTCACCACATGTGGTCCCCTAAACCGTGCAGAAATGATTCATGAGTCCAGAGCCAGGAATATGCCCTGAGCACTACCATTGTGGCCCAAAAATAAAAATAATTTTTATTCAAATATTATTAGAGATTTTATAAGACACTATAGAATTTCATTTTTTCTTATATCTTAGAGAAGAAAAATTTATACTTTTTGAGAATATCTGATATACAAAACACATATCATAGAATATTGTGGTTTTTATTATTTTATGTGAGTCATTATACTTACTGCATTAATTCCCATGTATCTATATAATGAGATACAGGTAAAAATATGTCTAACAACAGGAGTAAAAAGGAACACCATGGCACAGAAGCACAAATAACTTTACTGTATGATTCAGATTAGAGGCTTCCCAGCCTGTCCTTCAATTGCTTCTTTTGTGGAGCTTCACCATATCTTAGCTGTGCTCAGGGATTACATTTAATTACTCCTGGTGGGCTTGGGGAAATTGTATTGAATATTGGGGATCAGTCCTGAGAACTTTAGTGAAGATTTCTGTGAGAGATTCAACCTCTGATTATCACATTTTAATTTCTAGACTTTGCCTAGAAGAGTCTTGGGAGTGCAGCTATCTTGTGTCCCTTTATTCCATTTAAAATATTTTTTTATTTCTGGTTCGAATCCTGGTGTCCCATATGGTCCCCCTTGCCTGCCAGGAGCTATTTCTGAGCAGACAGCCAGGAGTAACCCCTGAGCACCGCCGGGTGTGGCCCAAAAACCAAAAAAAAAAAAAATTTTTTTTATTTCAACAGCTAGTATTGTTTATTGTTTGAGAGATCAGTGATTATGTTGCTTCTAAATTATTTAGTTAAATAATTACCTTAATTTATCATTCTTAAGTTTATTACTGGAAGTAGACATCTAGTTTCAGAGGACACATTTACTTCTTCACATACTATGTATTTGTTTCTCTGGTGTTTGAGGAATAGATTTGAATTCTGGGACACTTGCAGTATTGTTATAAAATATAGGTCTGGCCGGAGAGATAGCATGGAGGTAGAGCGTTTGCCTTACATGCAGAAGGACAGTGGTTTGAATCCCGGCATCCCATATGGTCCCCTGAGCCTTCCAGGGGCAATTTCTGAGCATAGAGCCAGGAGTAGCCCTGAGTGCTGCCAGATATGACCCAAAACCCAAAAATAAATAAATAAAAAAAAAATAGGTCTGTGTTGTAATTTAGATTTACTAAAGGAATGGGGGGGGGAGTGTTTAGGGCCATAGCTGGTGATGGTTAGGGGTTATTCCTAACTCTGCACCAAGGAATTACTCTTTTCACTTGGTTCTGGGGACTATATTAGATGCAGGAATCTGATCTGGTTTGGCTACATGCAAGGCGAGCACCCTACCCACTATACTATCTTTCTAGCCCTAACCAAAGGAATCCTTATATTATATAGATTCAGCATTATGATTTTTCTAACAGCAGTATGTTGTTCAATGATATGGTAAATCATTGCATGTTGCTAACAATTCAAGTGAACACAGTACATTAGAACAAAACATTTTCCTTTAGTCTTAGAGTTTAATATTACATGTTAAGAACTTGGTATTTTAGATCGGATGAATAGCCATCTTTTAGTTGAGTTTTTCTTTTTTATACTACACTTGGTTATGCTCAGGGGTTACTTCTAGCTCTGTACATAGTAATCAATCCTTGTGGGCACAGGGGACCAGATGGGGTATTGGGGATCAGTCCTGGGAACTTAAGTAAAGATTTCTCTGAGAGATTTGAACTCTAATTATCACATTTTATTTTCTAGACTTTAAGTCATGGCAATGCAACTATCTCTTGTCCTTTTACTTTTCTCTCCACTGAAGGTTTGATGAAAGTTTTGCTTTCTACAGTTCCACTCTTCTACAGGACCAAGTACTGTGGGGAAAAAAAAGATTCCTGATTGGAGGAAAATTCCAGGACTTTTCATCATACTCTCCTCAAAGAGTTCATCCTGATCATTACTTTTCCTCCTTGTTAGTCTTTAATGATAATCTTCCCATTTTTAAGAAGAGTATGTATGGTAATTTATGATATTTTCTTCCTTTTACCCATTAACAACCTTTTTATGTAAAGTTGTGAGTCGCTTTTATTTGGGGGGAGCTACAACTCTTGGCTCTGTGCTTAGAAGTGGGCATGGGGGACGATGTGGGATGCTGGAGATTGAACCTGGGTTGGCCACATGCAAGTCAAATGCCCCTCCCCACTGTGCTATTGCTTCTTCCCTAAATTTCTTTTTAGTTTAGTGGGTTTTTTTTTTTGAGCACATAGATAGATGTAACCCCTAAGTGCTACTGGGTGTGGCCCAGAAGAAAAAATAAATTAAAAGCTTGCTAAAATGAACTGAATGAAAATTAATTCTTTATGAAAGGATATAAAATAAAATAAAGCCAGGATTGTGTGAATAGATTCGCAGTATATATTGACAACAAAATTTGTATTTAGAATATAAAAAGCTTCTTTTAATTAGAATAATTAAAATAGTAAATACCTTTTTTGAAAAGTTGAGAAAAATGCAGTTCAGTAAGAAGAAAAAATAAATAATTAATAAGCATAAAAAAATTTAGACTTGGGCTGGAGTGATAGCACAGCAGTAAGGTGTTTGCCTTGCATGAGGCCAACCTAGAACAGACCCTGGTTCAATTCCCAGCATCCCATATGGTCCCCTGAGCCTGCCAGGAGCAATTTCTGAGTGCACAGCCAGGAGTAATCCCTGAGTGTCGCTGTCTGTGGCCTCCAAACAAACAAAAACTTAAATTGGGGCCTGAGCGATAGCACAGTGGTGGATGTGGCCCCCCAAAAACCAAAACCAAAAATTTTTAGCCTCTTTAGCAATCAGAAAATAAATATTACAATGAGATCCTTATTGCACTCACTGTACATTGACAAAATTCTGAGATTGGCAGAGGTTTGAAAGTAGAAATATTGGGGACCAGAGCGCTAGCACAGTGGTAGGACGTTTGCCCTGCAAACGGCCAACCCAAGACCAATGGTGGTTCAAATCCTGGCATCCCATATGGTCTCTCTGTGCTTGCCAAAAGTGATTTCTGAACAGAGTCAGGAGTAAATCCTGAGCATCGCTGGGTGTGGCCCAAAAACAAAAAAATAGAAATATTGTATACTGCATTATCACAGTAGACAAAAATTAAAAATGCCCTAATTATGTGATGAATAAGTGAATAAAATATAACATAAAATATAATAAAGTGTTATTTAGCATAAAAGGGAATAGAGTGCTGTATATGCTACAGCATGGTTAAACTTTGAAAAATCTTTGAAGGGGCTGGAGCAGTGGCACAAACAGTAAGGCGTTTGCCTTGCACGCACTAACCTAGGACAGACCACATTTTGATTCCTTGGCATGCCATAAGCCAGGAGCGATTTCTGAGCACAGGAGTAACCCCTGAGCATCACCAGGTGTGGCCCAAAAACAAAACAAAACAAAAAAAAAGAAAAAAGGGCCGGAGAGTTAGCATGGGGGTAGAGCATTGCCTTGTATGGAGGATTAGGGTGGTTCAAATCCCAGCATCCCATATGGTCCCCCAAGCCTACTAGGAGCGATTTCTCTCTCCTTTATTTTTATTTGGTTTTTGGGTCACACCTGGCAGTGCTTAGGGGTTACTCCTGGCTCTATGCTCAGAAATCGCTCCTGGCAGGCTCAGGGGACCATATGGAATGCCGGGATTCGAACCACCGTCCTTCTGCATGCAAGGTAAATGTCTTAACTCCATGCTATCTCTCCGGCCCTGCCAGGAGCGATTTCTGAGCATAGAGCTAGGAGTAACCCTTGAGTGCTGTCGGGTGTGATCCAACCACCCCCCCCCACCAAAAAAAAAAAGAAAAGAAAAATCTTTGGAGACAGATAGTAGATTAGAGGTTGCCCAATTCTAGGTTAGGGGGCTGGTAAATGGGGGGATAAAAGAGAGTGAGAATAAGGAAATTATCAGTTACTACTAACAGGTATAGGGCTTCTTTTTGGAAAATAAGTTATAAAATTAGTTTGTGGTCATCATTATGCAATTGGCTTGCTATACAAAAATAATATTCAGTTAAAGTGGCCTGAGCAATTTGACATTTCAGCAGGTAGGGCGTTTGCCTTTTGTGTGGCCTGATTGGCCCAAGTTCAATCTTCAGAGTACCATATGGTCTCTCAAGCCTGGCAAGAGTGATCCCTGAGAGCCAGGAGTAAGCTCTGGACACCATTGAGAATGGCCTAAAAAGCCTAAATAAATAAATAAATAAATAAATAAATAAATAAATAAATAAATAAATAAATAAATCAACAAACTTTAGTTGTATACTTTGAACTGTAGGTCTGTTAATTATATAAGTAAATAGATTTTTCTCAGGTGCTTCCTAATGGCAGTAGAGATTGTCATACCAATTTTGGAAAACATAGGAAATTTTTTACTGATCTTGGCATTCTTTGAAAAAAGGTCCAGGACAAATAGTACAGGAGTGAAGGTGCTAGTCTTACATCCTACTAACCTCTGTTCATATCCTCAGAACCACATAGATAGCACTGAGCACTGCCAGGAATCATTTCTGAGTGGAGTCAGAAATAGTTCCTAAGCATGGCAGGGTGTGTCCCAAATTCCCCTTCCACATACGCCCCCAGAAATTAACAAATAGGGGGGTGCAGAAAGAGCACAAGGATTAAGGTACATAACTTGCCTGTTGATAGCACAGTTCAATCCTTTGCACTATGGTGGTCCCCCTGGTATCACCTACTGGATGTAACCTGGAGGCACTCAGGTATTGTAAAGTATGGCTCTAGTGGGTCCTATGCACTGCTGGGATAGCCCTAGTAAACCCTGCCTTCAGAACCCAACCAGCATTATATCCTTTGTCACTTCCATTACTGACTTGTTGACCAAGAATTATTAAAAGGTTCTTCTTTTTTTTTTTTTTTTTTTTTTTTTTTGGTTTTTGGGCCATACCCGTTTGATGCTCAGGAGTTACTCCTGGCTATGCGCTCAGAAATCGCCCCTGGCTTAGGGGGACCATATGGGACGCCGGGGGATCGAACCGCTGTCCGTCTTACGCTAGCGCTAGCGCTTGCAAGGCAGACACCTTACCTCTAACGCCACCTTCCCGCCCCCTATTAAGAGGTTCTTAAATGTTTGGGAGGCCCTTCCCCCCTCAAAATTCCAGAACCCGGGTTACATTCCAGATCAGTGAAATCACAATTGATGAGAATGACTCAAAAGTATTCTGAAGCTTGTTAGGTTGTTAAAATTTTTAAATGTTCATTTTATATGTTAAAATGTACATTGTAGGGGGCCAGAGAGATAGCATGGAGATAAGGCGTTTGCCTTTCATGCAGAAGGTCATTGGTTCGAATCCTGTCATCCCATATGGTCCCCCGAGCCTGCCAGGAGCCATTTCTGAGCATAGAGCCGAGAGTAACCCCTGAGTGCTGCCGGTGTGACCCAAAAACAGAAACCAAAAAAAAGTACATTGTACATGTTTGGTACTTACTGCAGTATATCAATTTTTTTCACTTAAAGGATAATTCCATTTAATTATTATTGCTGGTACCCTTGGATTTCTTTATGTTTTTGTTTGTTTTAGTATGGGGAAATGCCTGTTGGTACATAGGAAACTATTTGAGGCTGAAAATCAAACCAGGCTCCAGCATGTAACACATGTACTGCAGCCCTTTGAGCTATTTTCCTGTCCCTCCTGTTTTATAATTTTTGGTTACTTTTTTTGGGAGTGAGGTGGGGCTACATCCAGAAGTATTCATATTCAGGCTTACTCCTGGCTCTACACTCAGGAATCATTCCTGATGGGTTTGAAGGACAATGGGTTTCTGAGGAATCAAATCCAGATTGGCCACATACAAGCAAGCATCCTTCCTACTGGAATATTGCTACAGTCCCCCTTTTGTTTACTTTTTGAATATGCTGTTTTGTTTTGTTTTATTTTGATTTGGAGCCATACCCAATGGTACTCAGGGTCAATTCCCAGCTATGTATTCACTCTGTATTTAGGGGAGTCATGCAGTGTCAGAGGTTGAACCTATGTTCCCATAGACAAATCATATATCCAACCCTTTGGATTATATCTCCAACTCCCAAGTTTTGTTTGTTTGGTTTTGGTTTAGGACCTAACCTGGTGGTGCTAAAGGCTTACTCCTAGCTCTACACTCAGAAATCACTCCTGGCTGGCTTGGGGGACAATATGGTATGCAGGGATTGAACCTTGATTGGCCACATCCAAGGCAAATGTCCTGCTCTTTATGCTATCCATCCAGCACCCCTCCCCCATATTTTATTTTTAAAATATACTTAATCAAACAGGAGAGTTAAAACTGTTTATCCCCCTGTTGTGGGAGACAAGTTTCTTTTTTAACTCTATTTACCCCCTCAGGTAGTTTGGGAAACAGATGGTATACTTTTCATGGTTATTTATAATAATTTTTGTTTGTTTCTTATCTTTTTTTGGGGGGGGGGGCACACCCAGCGCTGCTCAGGGGTTACTCCTGGCTGTCTGCTCAGAAATAGCTCCTGGCAGGCACGGGGGACCATATGGGACAACAGGATTCGAACCAACCACCTTTGGTCCTGGATCGGCTGCTTGCAAGGCAAACACCGCTGTGCTATCTCTCCGGGCCCCTTTTGTTTGTTTCTTTTTGGATCACACCCGGTGGCGCTCAGGGGTTCCTCCTGGTTCTGAGCTCAGAAATTGCTCCTGGCAGGCATGGGGGACCATATGGGATACCAAGATTCGAACCACCGTCTGTCCTGGATCGGCTGCATGCAAGGCAAATGCCCTACCACTGTGCTGTCTCTCTGGTCCCTTATTTGTAATGTTTTTATAGCATATACTTCATTCTTTATCATGTAAATGCTGTTTTACAGCTGGAGAAACAGTATAACAGGTAAGGTGGTTATTACCTTTCATGTAGCTGATCTCGGTTTAATTCCCAGAGTCCTGTTCGTTCCTCTGAGTCTTACAGGATGATTCCTGACTGTTTGCCAGGAGAAACCCCTGAGTACCCTGGGTGTGGCCCCTCCCACAAATGCTGTTTTATAGTTTTTGTTCATTGTAGTATCTGAAAAAAAGTATTTGATAAAAATTGGGTAATGTACTGGCTTTACTACGGTTTGATAAATATTAATATGCATTAATTAAATCAACATACACTATTTGGTTCATGTACTGCTTTCTATAAGACTTGTAGGAAATATTCTATTATATTTCCCTAGAAATTCTAGGCCAACAGATTAAAAATATAAATACAAATGATTGTTGGGCTGGATTGATAGTACAATGTGTAGAGTATTTGTCTTGCACTCAGCCAGCCTGGGTTTAGTTTCTGGTATCCCATATGATCCCATGAGCCCACCAGTAATGATTCTTGCATATGGAGCCAGGAGTAATCCCTGAGCACTGCTGGGGATGTAATTAATAGATTATCTTTTTATTTAACTCTGTCTTTAGTTTTTTTCATCAGTGATATGTAGTTTTTAGTTACATGTTTTTTCCTCCTTGGTTAAATATATTCCTAGGTATTTTCTTTTTTCTTTCTTTTTTTTTGGGGGGGTGGGTGGGTCACACACGGCAGTGCTCAGGGGTTATTACTGGCTCCACGCTCAGAATTCGCTCCTGGCAGGCACGGGGGACCATATGGGATGTTGGGATTTGAACCAGTGATCTGCATGTAAGGCAGGTAATGCCTTACCTCCATGCTATCTCTCCGACCCTTTATTTTTTCTTAAGAGTATATTATATTAATTTCTCTTAAAAATACAAGAAATTTATGTATAGAAATTTTTGTAACATATTTAAATGGTTGTTTTTTCTGCCATTTTTTTTTTTTGGGTCACACCCAGCAGCACTCAGGGGTTACTCCTGGCTCTGCACTTAGAATTGCTCCTGGCAGGCTCAGGGGACTATATGGGATGCTGGGATTCGAGCCACTATCCATCCAGGATCAGCTAGGTTCAAGGCAAACGCCCTACCATTGTGCTATCTCTCCGGCCCCATTTTTTTCTTTTTTTTTCTTTTTTCTTTTTTCTTTTTGGGTTTTTTCGGGCCACACCCATTTGATGCTCAGAGGTTACTCCTGGCTAAGCACTCAGAAATTGCCCCTGGCTTGGGGGACCATATGGGACACCGGGGGATTGAACTGCAGTCCTTTCTTGGCTAGCGCTTGCAAGGCAGACACCTTACCTCTAGCGCCACCTCGCTGGCCTCCCATTTTTTTCTTGCAGTTTTTTGTGAATTCTTTAGGGTTTTCTATATAAAATGTGTCATCTGCGGGCCCGGAGAGATAGCAGAGTGGTGTTTGCCTTGCAAGCAGCCGATCCAGAACCAAAAGTGGTTGGTTCGAATCCCGGTGTCTCATATGGTCCCCTGTGCCTGCCAGGAGCTATTTCTGAGCAGACAGCAAGGAGTAACCCCTGAGCAATGCTGGGTGTGGCCCAAAAACCAAAAAAAAAAAAAAAGTGTCATCTGCAGATAGTGACGGTTTTCTTCTTTCTATCCAATAGTCTTAGTTTTCTTACCTAATTGCTATGGCTAGGACTCCACTAAGTTTTACAGAAATAGAACTCATAGTCCTAAAATTAGTTTGGAACCACAAAATACCTCAAAAAGCCAAACAGTATAGAGAAATAATAGTGCTGAAGGCATCATGGGTGCTGATTTTAAAATGTATTACAAATTTAAATAATAAAAATATATAGATAGTCTGGAGTGAAAGTACAGTGGTTATGGCATATGCCTTGCATGTAGCCACCTGGGTTCAATCCCCAGCATTCCATATGGTCCCCTGAGTTTGCCCAGAGTAATTTTTGAGTACAGAACCAGGAGTAAACTCTGAGCACTGCTAGGTGTGTCCCAAACACCTCCCCACAAATAATATTGTCATAAAAGCAAATAAGAATCAATATTAGTATATAGAGCCCATTAAACTGAAGCATATATGGTTAATAATATGACAAGGCAGTCAAGACTGTACAATATGAAGGGAGAGTTTCTCTTCAATAAACGGTGCTAGGAAAACTAAAAAAAAAAACACATGCAAAAGAATGAGTCTAAATTGTACTGTTACCTTACACCATATATAAAAATTAACTCAGAATGAACAAAAATCTAGACTTTGAACTAGAAAGATAATGAACTGGAGTTGTATGCTTTGCATACATACGAGTTGTCTGGGTTCAATCCCTGCATCCCATGGCTCCCTGAACACTCCTAGGAACAAATCTAAGCTAACACCGAGCTAGTAATAGTTTCAGATTACACTTGGGAGAAACTCACCAAACAGAAAAAATAATGACATCAATGTAATAAGACTCATATGGGAACATGTAGTCAGTTCCTTCACATTAGGGGTTTCTTTGTTTTTTTTTGGGGGGGGAGGACCCATACTTGGTGACACCTCAGGGGTTACGTTACACCTGGCTATGCACTCAGAAATCGCTCCTGGCTTGGGGGACCATGTGGGACGCTCAATGATTGAACCACGATCTGCCCTAGGTCAGCGCGTGCGAGGCAAACACCCTACCGCTTGCACCACTGCTCCAGCCCCCTTGACATTAGTTTTGATAAATTTTTTTGATCTGACATCAAAAGCGATAGCAAGAAAAGTGAAAACAGGGGCCGGAGAGATAGCATGGAGGTAAGGCGTTGCCTTTCATGCAGGAGGTCATAGGTTCGAATCCAGGCGTCCCATATAGTTCCCCCCGCCACCCACCCCACCACCCCCCCCCCGTGCCTGCCAGGAGCAATTTCTGAGCCTGGAGCCAGGAATAACCCCTGATCACTGCCGCGTGTGCCCCCCCCCAAAAAAAAAGTGAAAACAATTGCAACAAATTCATTTCTGTACAACAAAAGAAATCATTAACAAAATGAAAATGTAAGGTATAGAAGGAGGGGCTGGAGTGAATGTACAGTGGGGAGGGTATTTGCTTTGCACATAGCTGACCTGACCCAGGTTTAGTCTCCTGCATCCCATATGGTCCCCTGAGTTCCACCAGGAGTAATTTCTGGGCTAAAAACCAAAAATAAAAAATATTGAAATATTGATATAGAAGAAAATATTAGGGCCCGGAGAGATAGCACAGCAGCGTTTGCCTTGCAAGCAGCCGATCTAGGACCAAAGGTGGTTGGTTCGAATCCCGGTGTCCCATATGGTCCCCCGTGCCTGCCAGGAGCTGTTTCTGAGCAGACAGCCAGGAGTAACCCCGGGTGTGGCCCAAAACCAAAAGAAAAGAAAAGAAAATATTAGTAAATCATATATCTAATGAACATGTAATACAATTTTATATCTAAAATCTATAAAGAACCGATATCCCAATAACTAAAATTTCTTTTATTTGTGGGCCACACCAAGTTGTATTCAGAGCTTGTTCCTGGCTTTATGATCAGGGATCATACCAAATAGACCTTTTGAGACCATTTAGGGTTCTGGGGGTTATACTGAGTTATTCATGTATAAAGCAAGTGTATTATCTGCTGTACTGTTTCCCTGACTTCTCATTTTTGTTTCCTTAGTCACCATCAGCTATATCCCTAATATACCCTGATATATACCTTGCTGGATATGGTCCTTATAAGTCAAAAGCCAGAGAGAGATATTACAGTGGATAAGGTGCATGCTTGCACATGATTGATCCAGGTTCCATTTTTGGAATCACATTATATACCCAAGTCCCACCTGTAAAGATTCCCTAAGTGCATAGCTAGGAGTATGCCTTGAGCTCATCTAACTGTGACCCAATAAAATAACCACATCAGCAAAAGTCAAAAGGATTTATGGGGCCGGAGAGATAACATAAAGGTAGGGCATTTGCCATGCATGCAGAAGGCGTGTGTTTCGAATCTCGGCATTCTATGTGGTTCCCTGAGTCTGCCAGGAGCAATTTCTGAGTGTAGAGCCAGGAGCAGCCCCTGAACACTGCTGGGTGTTACCCAAAAACCAAAATGAAAGAGGATTTATTGTATAGGATGATTACTAACATTAATAATATATATGTGAAAGTTACTAATAGTAATTCAAAATTACTTTTGTTTTGTTTGGGGGCTACATCCAGTGACACTCAGGAGTTTTTACTGGCTGTGTGTTCAGAAATAGTTCCTGGCTTGGGGGACCATATGGGATACCGGGGGATCGAATTTTGGTCCTTCCTAGGCTAGTGCATGCAAGGCAGATGCCCTACCTCTTGTGCGACAGCGAGCAGTCCTCAGGGGTCACTCTTAGCAGGGGACCATGAATGCCAGAGATTAAAACCAGATCAGACATAAACAAGGCAAATACTCTACCCATTGTACAATTGTTCTGGCGCAAAAATTATTTTCAGAACAAAAAACATGTGCCTTTATCATGATGGATATATCTAGATATATTCTGTTCATTTCATAGTTTTCAAATATTTAGTTATGTTATTTACTAATCTGATTCTGAAATGAATATACTTTATTTCAGCTATATCTCATTATAATAGATATCAACCAGTAATCATTCTTCACCGTTTAAACTGAACTCCCCATATCTTTGTAAATTTGTAAGTTAAACATGTATTAATATACTGGAATATTAAAATTTTATTCTGGTGACTGGAAAATTGAATAAAAATGAACATCATTAATCTCAGGGATGTCTTATACATTAAGACATTTTAATGAGATATGCTAAATATATTAAATATATTTTTATGGTTCACAATCTATGTATTTCTTTTTTTTAAAACCCCGATGATGCTCAGGGGTTACTCCTGGCTATGAAGTTTTACGAATCTAAGTTATTAGTTGTTGCATAATAGCCATGGTTCTTATCATTTCTTCTGTCTGACTCTAACATAATTGCCCTGAACTGATTTCACTGAGAAAATGGAAATATCAGAGAACTTCTATGTGTCTGTTTCCTTGGATATAAACTCATACTCTCTCTTCCTATGACTGATTAATTTTCTGTAATGTTATATGAGACCAATATCTCCAGTTTTGTACTAAATCCTAATCTCTGTTTATTGACAGTTCTGGAGCCGTTTTTTTCTGCCTCTATTAGTCATAACTGTTCATCATTTTCATAAGCTACTAATATATAATTTCTTCCATGTAAAAGGACAGATAAATCAGAGGCAAATCTCTTTACTGTTTTTCCTCTTCATATATCCCCTCTCTGTTACTTTTTAGAAATTTCTCAAAAGAGGGGCCAGTGAGATAGCATGGAGGTAGGTATTTTGCCTTGCATGCAGATGGATGGTGGTTTGAATCCCGACATCCCATATCGTCCCCCAAGCCTGCCAGGAGCTATTTCTGAGTGTTAGAGCCAGGAGTAAACCCTGAGCGCTGCTGGGTGTGACCCAAAAACCAAAAAAAATTTTTTTCTCAAAAGAATTTTCCATCATCTAAAGCTGGATTGATAGTACAGTGGGTAGGGTATTTGCCTTGCACAGAGATGACTCGGGTTCGATCCCCAATATTCCATATTGCCCCCTGATCTCTCCAAGAGTAATCCCTGAGTTCAAAGCCAGGATTAACCCGAACATCCTACTGTTATTGGGTGTTATCCCAAAAAATAAACAAAAACTAAAGTAGAGGGACTGAAATAATAGTACAGCTTGAAGGGTATTTGTCTTGCATGTGGCTGGTGCGGGTTCCTGTGGTCCCCAGAGCCTGCTATTAATAATACCTAAATGCAGAGCCAGGAGATAGGCTTGAGTACAGCCAGGTGTGGCCCCAAAACAAAGTTAAAAGAATATGACTTAGTTATTATGTTATTTCTCCAGTTTTTGGGTTTTTTTTGGTTTGTTTGTTTGGCTTTTAAATATCTTTAAGACACAAATAGTAGTCATTGTAGACAAATGCCCTCAGAATAGTTATATGCCTTTAAAGCTTATTTAACTAGCTGTTTTCTGATTCTTCCTTCATTGTGACCACAGCTGTCTTTTCTGTTATTATCTTGGCATGCTTTCAGAATGTTGTCATATTTCATCCAACATTTATTGTGATTCAGTCTGTCTTATGTACCTAATTTACATTCTCAGTATTGATTGTTACAGTTCCATTATATATCAAGTGGATATCTACTGTCAAGCATTGTGTTACGACTTCAGATTACCTGATCTATTCCTTTTTTGTCAACTCTTTTCCCCTGGTGTGAAACTACTGAACCTGTCCCTACTCAAAATGTTATAAATGGAATAAAAAAATATAACCTATGGATGATTGACTTCCTTTATTTTCTACAATATATTTTAGATTTACTTAGTGAGTAGCCTATTTTTGTTGATTGTTAAGTAGTGTTCCATCATGTGGAAATATCAAATTTGTTGATATAAGGGGCTGGAGAGATGATACAGCAGGGAAGTTGTTTACCAGTTTCTGTTCTTGACACCACATATTGTCCCCAAGTGAGCCAAGAGTGTTCCGCAGTAGCAAAGTCCTGAGCACACCAGAGAATGCCCTCAAACAAAATTTGTTGATTCATTTTCCTTTTCAAGGACAACTGAATTTCCAGTTTGTAGCAGTTATTAAAGAAACTGGAGATTAAAGAAACTGGGTTCTGGAGATTTAGCATCAGTGGATAGGATATTTATGTTGCATGCAACCTGACCCAGGTTCGATTCCTGGTATCCCTTATGGTCCCCCATGCGCGTCCAGGAGTGCAGAGCCAGGCATAATCTCTGTACACTGCCAGGTGTGATCCTTCTCTCCCACCACAGAAAAAATTAAAGCAGCCAGTGTTAATGGCGTGCAAGACAAGCATCTTAACCCTTGTTCTTTCTCTTTGGCCCAACATCAGTTATTTCTTAGGGCCTTTATTTCTCTATGTCTTTCCTTATGTAGTTTTATAATTCTGAAATGACAACACTAATTTTTGATGTTCTCTTTCAGACTTGCTTTCAAGGTGTACAAATAAGAATTATCTCTAAAAGAGGACATTTATGAAATAGAAATATCCCAGTGGGTGATGAGTGACAAGCTTGAAAGCTGTGATCTTAAGGTAGCCAGTTCTAGAGATGATTTGGAGGTCAAAGGCTCATTGGCAAACAAACAAGAAAATCAGGAATATTTCAGACAAGGCATGATTATTCTCGAAACAATGTCTATTTTCAACCGGCGTACTTACTTAACTCAACATTCTAGATGTCATTCTACTGAGAAGCCTTATAATTGTAAGGAGTGTGGAAAGGCTTTTAGACGAGCCTCACACCTGACTCAGCATCAGAGTATTCACACTGGTGAGAAACCATATGCATGTAAGCAATGTGGGAAAGCTTTTAGTCGTGATTCACAGCTCATTCTTCATCAGAGACTTCATACTGGTGAGAAACCCTATGCATGCAAGGAATGTGGGAAGGCATTTACTCAGAGTTCACAACTTATTTTACACCATAGAATTCATACTGGTGAAAAACCATATAAATGTGAAGAATGTGGGAAAGCTTTTATCCGTAGTTCACAACTCACTCGGCATCAAAAAGTACATACTGGTGAGAAACCTTATGCATGTAAAGAATGTGGGAAGGCTTTTACTCAGAACTCACAACTTAATCTGCACCATAGACTTCATACTGGTGAGAAACTCTATGAATGTAAAGAATGTAGAAAGGTCTTTACTCAGCTCTCACAACTAATTCTGCATAAAAGAATTCACACAGGTGAAAAACCCTACGGATGTAAAGAGTGTGGGAAAGCTTTCATTTGTGGTTCACAGCTTTCTCAGCATCAGAAAATTCATAACGGGGAAAAACCATATGAATGTACAGAGTGTGGAAAAGCCTTTATTCGTGGCTCATTACTCATGCAACATCAAAGAATTCATACTGGTGAAAAACCCTATACATGTCAAGATTGTGGGAAGGCATTTATCCGTGGCTCACAGCTTACTCAACACCAGAGAATTCATACCAATGAGAAACCCTATGAATGTAAGGAATGCGGAAAAACCTTTAGTCATGGCTCACAACTCACTCAACACCAGAGAATTCATACTGGTGAGAAGCCCTATCTCTGTAAGGAATGTGGGAAGGCCTTTAATCGTGGCTCACTCCTTACTCGGCACCAGAGGGTCCATACTGGTGAGAAACCGTATGAATGTCAAGAATGTGGAAAGACCTTTAGTCGTGGCTCAGAACTCACACAACATGAGAGAATTCATACAGGTGAGAAACCCTATGAATGTAAGGAATGTGGCAAGTCCTTTATTCGTGGCTCACAGCTGACGCAACATCAAAGAATTCATACGGGTGAGAAACCTTATGAATGTAAAGAATGTAGAATGGCCTTTACTCAGAGTTCACATCTTTCTCAACATCAGAGACTTCATACCGGTGAGAGACCCTATGTGTGTAACGAATGTGGAAAGGCCTTTGCTCGGGGCTTACTTCTCATACAACATCAGAGAATTCATACCGGTGAAAAACCATATCAGTGTAAAGAATGTGGGAAGGCTTTTATTCGTGGGTCACAACTTAACCAGCATCAACGAATTCACACAGGAGAAAAGCCCTATGGATGCAAGGAATGTGGAAAGGCTTTTAGTCATGGCTCTCAGCTTACTTTACATCAGAGAATCCATACAGGTGAAAAGCCTTATGAATGCAAAGAATGTAGAAAAGCCTTTACTCAGAGCTCACATCTTTCTCGTCATCAAAGAATTCATACCGGTGAGAAACCGTATCCGTGTAAGGAATGTGGGAAGGCCTTTACTCGCGGCGCACAATTAGTTCAACATCAGAGAGTTCATATCAGTGAAAAGTCTTTTGGATATAAGGAAAGCGGGATCGATTTTAGTCATGGCTCACAATTTTTATATGGACTATCTGATTAAATAGCCTTCTCTAGTCATGAATCTTTAATCTGGCAAAATGTGAATGTTGGGGACATGTTTGAAAAGTTCAATAATTTACTGGGAGATGTTTATGTAATTTATATATGAAATCCTTTAATTGCAGGAATTCTTTTAAATCTTGTCAAATTATAATATGGCATAATTTGTCAGTCTAGTAAGTATAGGAATTTCTTTAGTCTTAACATGTCTGTCAATATTATCTTTTGCTTTTCTTTGTGAAAAATTTCTCTTTGGGGCCCAGAGAGATAGCACAGCGGCTTTTGTCTTGCAAGCAGCCGATCCAGGACCTAAGGTGGTTGATTCGAATCCCGGTGTCCCATATGGTCCCCTGTGCCTGCCAGGAGCTATTTCTGAGCACACAGCCAGGAGTGACCCCTGAGCACTGCCGGATGTGGCCCAAAAACCAAAAAAAAAAATTTCTATTTGAATTGTTTTTCTATTCATCATAATTACTGACATTTTGTTTGGTTTAATTATTTGTAAGATAAACCCAAGGACAATTCTTGGAAATATGTAGTTTTAAATATAACAGTGCCTTGAACATAGCATTTCCCAAATTTTGTCTACTATGTTCATGTACTCCTGAGCGCTGCCAGGTGTGACCCATTTAGTTCGTTTTTGGGTCACACCCAGCAGCACTCAGGATTGACTCCTGGCCCTATGCTCAGAAATTGCTCCTGGAAGGCTCGGGGGACCATGTGGGTTGCCAGAATTTGAACCTCTGTCCTTCTGCAGGCAAGGCAAATGCCCTACCTCCATGCTATCTCTCCAGCCTCAAAATGAATATTTCTTGATGCATATTAAAGATTCTGTCAATAGCCTTTATCCCTGATTATTTTAGTGAAGGCCACTGTTATCAATAATAAATGTAAGAAAGCTTTCCCTCATATCCTATATATATGATATATATCCTTCTATATATATGATATATATAATAAATTGTTTCTGTAGAAAGAATTAGATTGTTAAAGAGTTGTGAAGTGAATTATAGTGATGTCCAAAATTTTATGTATTCTTTGATCAGAGTTCAGAGATGTTTTTTTAGAAATTTCAAAAACATGGGTGCTAAGATGACCTCTGCATCCCTCCTCACACTTGAGGCCCTGTTTTCTGACATCCAGTAACAACAACAAAAGACAATAAACTTAGTATCCTGGGAATTTTTTAAGACTGAATTTATAGCTTTCAGTTTAAGAATATTTGACATTACAAACAATTTTGCATTGAAAATGGTGATTATCTGTTAATTCTTGAGTAAATTTCCTGAAAAATTATCTTTGTCCCTTTTGCGTATTATCAAAATAGACAGTATTTCTGTGAATATAATATTTTAAACATATTTTTCCTCTCTGTACTCTTCACTCCTCCCTTGTCCCCATCATGCTTACATTGTGGACCTTTACTCTGAAGCTCTGGAAGTTTTATGAATGCTTTGAGAATGGTTTAGGGACAATGGGCAGAAATGCATAACAGTCCTATGTATCTTATTTTTATGGAACAAGAATTACATCTGGACTGCCTGCTTCCTCAACTTCTTTATATAACATTTAAATAAACTTTTGTTGCTGCTGTTTTGTTAATACTTTTTATGAATCTAAAATTGTGTCTGGAAGTGGAGTTCTGTGGGTACAAGCAATCACAAATGTGGGGCCAGAATGATAGTACAGTGGTAGTATGTTTGCCTTGCACATAAATAACAAGGGTTTGATCCCAGAACCCCATATAGTCTACCTCTGTCTACCTGGAGTGACCCCTGAGTGCAGGGCCAGGAGTAAATTCTAAGCACTAGTGGATGAGGCAAAAGAAAAAAACTGAAATATGACATTGAATTAGGGCCACAAAGTGTAACTATCTACCCTCTTGATGTCATAAAATGAAAGATTATTGGTGGCTTATAGATAGGACATTTGGTGAGAATCCCTACCATTTTACCTTTCAAAATAAATACATACCAATTCAAGCTGTAATATTAGAAAAGATTATAAGGGAGTCAGAATTAGTGTTAACTCTACTTTGAGTAATGCCTTGTAAAACATGACTAAAGCTGGCTGATGGGTATCAACAGATAGGAAAAGTGCTTTTTAAAAAAATTTTATCCTGGACCAAAGCAGTAGTACATTAGGGATGGTGCTTGCTTTATTCAGCTGAGTCAGGTTCAATCCCCAGGACCCCATCTGATTCTTCAAGCCCTGACAGGAATGTTCCGGGAACATTTCCGGTTATGGCCCTAAACACAAAATATTTTGTGCCTGAAGGTGCTCAATCCATTACATATGATAAATTTAATTATTTTTAAATTTGTGGATGTCAAAATGGAAAACTGAATCTCTACCCTAGTTGAAACCATTTTAGTGATTTAAAATGGCAGCTCAAATGGGAAATGAAACCACCTTCTACATCAAAATTATTAGCTATCAAAGACAAAATGAAAATGCTTTCACATTTCAAGATGATGCTATAGTTATGATATACTTAAATATCCTATCAGTAGTGGGTGGAGAAACAAGTTTTATTATATAGATCCTAAGTGGTGCAGGAAAGGGAAGCCATTTAAAAGAATTTGAGAGGCATATGTTAGGTTGCTATGTGAAACAAATGATATGAGTAGATTGGAGTGAAAGAGCCAAGATTTTTTTTTTTGTTTTTTTTTTTTTTTGGGTCACACCTGGCGGTGCTCAGGGGTTACTCCTGGCTGTCTGCTCAGAAATAGCTCCTGGCAGGCACGGGGGACCATATGGGACACTGGAATTCGAACCAACCACCTTTGGTCCTGGATCGGCTGCTTGCAAGGCAAACGCCGCTGTGCTATCTCTCCGGGCCCAAGAGCCAAGATTTTAATGGAGTGGAGTAAACCAGTGATTTAAATGGGGGAAAAAATTAGAAGGACTGTGCTGGTGTATTTGAGGAAAACCAGGGGAGTTAGTGTAGGGGAATATGCAAAGTGATGCTTGAAAGAAGTCAGAGAAAATGGGACCAGTCTAGTAAGTCTGCCAATCTTGTAAGTCATTATAACCATTTTGGATTTTATTCTGGGTAAAATGAACTGCTGAAGGTTGTATGTAGAGGGCATAATCTTACATGCCATTGTGTTGTAAAGCGAATAAGTGCAAGGTGACTAATTTGGATGTAGGTGGCTCACAATGGGAAGATACAGGTTAGAGATGAGATAAATATGATCAAGTAATGTTTTTTTAGTTTTTAGAACTTATGTGTGATAGGAGCCGGAGAATAGCATGGAGGTAAGGTGTTTGCCCTGCATACAAAAGGTCAGTGGTTCGAATCTGGGCATCCCATATGGTCCCCTGAGCCTGCCAGGAGCGATTTCTGAGCACAGAGCCAGAAGTAACCCCTGAACGCTGCCGGGTGTGACCCAAAATCCAAAAAAAAAAAAAGGAACTTATGTGTGATAAAAATTCCAGAGTGACTGACAAGTTTTAATCAGCTGAGATGTGAATAATTGTAATTCCCCATTTGTGAGGAGGTGGAATTCAATGCTAAGTATGGAGTAAGTATATGGATGTTCTAGTTTGTACTCCTTGAGACTAAATTAAATATCACTATTAATTATACTTAAAATCTTATGACTAGCATATTAATAGCTATCAAGTATACTTAAAATCTTATGGCAATGGGGCAGGATATGGCTGAAGTGATTGGGCATATGCCTTACATGTGCCAGGGCCTGGATTCAATCCTTGGCATTATATGACTCCCTGAGCATCACCAAAGTGTGGCCCTGATGCCCAGCACCAAGCACCACTGGGTCTCACCACCACAATTTAAAAAAATCACGAAGGCAAGATAAAGTGACTGAATATTGGAAAAAGAAACATCAAGGACTGAGTGCATTATGAAGTAGTAGATATGAATTATGAAGTAACATACATTATGAAGAAGCATATATGAATGAAAAAGATAGGCCAACAAGTCGCTACGGAAAACCAATGGCAAACAAATGTGGTGTTGCAGGATCCAAAATAAAATGATAAAAAGATGAACAAAAAGATGTATTATATCATTACCAGGTTACATAATAAGATTCTTGAGGATTGACTAGTATTGATAGTAACCTTGAAAATCACCAGAGTATGGGGCTGGAGCGGTTGCGCAAGCGGTAGGGCATTGGCCTTGCTCGAGCTAACCTAGGACGAACCACAGTTCGAACCCCTGGCGTCCCATATGGTCTCCAAGCCAGGAGCAATTTCTGAGTGCATTAGTCAGGACTAACCCCCGAGTGTCACCGGATGTGGCCCAAAAACCAAAAAAAGAAAAAGAAAAAATCACGAGAGTATTTTAGTGGAGCATTAAAATTAAAAGCCTGATAAGAGCTTTGGTCTTACAGAAAATTCCACTGTAGATACAAAGTGTTTATAGGTTTTGCTGCAAAGCAGCACAGAAATGTTTTAGTGTTGGATTAAAAAATAGAAATGATTCTTTTCAAAAAGTGAGACTACTGACTGTTATTGGAAAATTTATCTTAAATAGGGGAAAGAATTTAGAAGATGGAAGGAGTAGTTTTAACTAATGTTCCTAATTTATGGTGGTAAATTGGCAGAATATGGTCTTCAGATACAGGGAAGCAAGTAGTTGAGGTGGAATAAGTGAAATGTTCAATTGACTTTAATTTTTCTTTTTCTTTTTGTTTTTTTTTGGGGGGGGGGGCCACACCCAAAACCCGTTTGATGCTTAGGGTTACTCCTGGCTAAGCACTCAGAAATTGCCCCTGGCTTTGGGGGAACCATATGGGACGCCGGGGGACCGAACCGCAGTCCTTCCTTGGCTATCGCTTGCAAGGCAAACACCTTACCTCTAGCACCACCTCTCCGGCCCCGCCTTTAATTTTTCAAGAAGTAACAATCTTTAGCTGAAAGTGTGGAGGATGAGCACGGAGTTTGAAAAAGACAAAGTCACTAAATGATAATGTTGTAGAAATTTTGAAGTTTTTAGTTCACTAATTGGTTCAGATATGCAGAAGAATCATGTTTGGGGTGTGTTTTGTCTTTTGGGTACTTGCAGCATAGATCAGGGCTTATTCCTAGATAGGTTCAGCGGACCATATGGTGTACTGGGGATCAAACCCAGGCCAGCCACATGTAAGACAACTGCCCTACCTGTATACTATAACCCCAAACCATGCTTTAATTTTGTACTTCACGCCGAATTCTTAACAGTATAGGTATATACCAACCAAATGGTGGTACATTTCCTCAAATGTGAAACTGAACAGTGTAGCCAGAGAACATGATCCCTGGTAAACTACTACTCAAGCCAGTAACTTCTGGCCAAGTTGTAATCCTTGAACCTTCATGATTCTCTGGATGCATGAATACTAACTGGCTTCTGAAAGCCCTTTCTATATAGTATATTTTCCAGGCAATGCACCACTACTAAACAATCTGAATGACTCACTGTCTCCTAAGATTTTGTCTATTTACTACTTGCTAAATGACTGTAGATTTTGACCCAGGACATCTACTAAAATTTTCTATGAAATGCAACTGAAGCCACATCTATGAAACCTGAACATAAATTCCCTTTTTTCTTTTTAGTCATTTGACAATAACATGTCATAGTGGAAATTATTTTGAGTTTATTGAGTCTTCATTGACTATTTTCCCAATGTTTAGAGCCACCCCCAATCTACCTTTGAATTGTGAAGTAAGTTTTCTTCCCAGTTTTTATAATTTTTAGTGACATAGGGTTTTTTTTTTGGTTTTTTTTTGGCATTTAGGGCCACACCCAGCAGTGCTCGGGGGTTACATGTGGCTTTGTCTGAGTTTAGGAATTGCTCCTGCTGGGCTCAGGAAACCATGGGGATCAAATCCTGGTGGGCCACATTCAAGCAAATGCCCTCCTTTCTGTATTATTGCTTCTGCCCAAGAACTTTTTATTTTGGTTCCTTTATAATTTTGATGTCTTGATTGACATTAACTTTTGTTCATTTATTATTTTCTTGATTTCCTTGGAATTTATGTCTATGGAATTCTTTCACTCATTCAGCATGTTTCAGTTGATTGAATGTACTTGAGGAATAATTCAAGTACCTGAGGATTCCTCATGTATTTTGTCAAGTTTTGTTTGGGAAGAGAAAGTGAGCAAAACTTGGCTTTGCTCAGGTTAAAGAGACCAAACTCCTGACAGGCCTTGGAAGACCATATTTGGTGTTTAGGATCAAACAAGATTGGACATGTGCAAGGTTAAGTGCCTTACCCACTATACTAATCTCTCGTTTTGTTTTGGTATGGGAAGGGCAAAGTCTATTAAATGTACATTTATACACTAACATATATATATATATATATATATCAAGACATTTCTTGTTTCTTTGACTGTTGTAAATATTTTTCTATCTGATAATTTTGAATATTGTAAGTGAGATCATATTTTTAGACTATTGATTTTTGCTTTGATAATATTTACAGGTATCCATTTTATTGTTTGTATTTTGGATCATGCTCAGCAGCACTCAGAAATTACTCCTGGCAGGCTCGGGGGACCATATAGGATGCCAGAGATCAGCCACATGAACCCAGCTGCACCCAGGTCAGCCACATGCAAGGCAAATACCCTGCCCACTATGCTATCGCTCAGCCCCCAGATGTCCATTTTTTAATGACTTCTCTAAATCATTAGCAAAGTGAGTAATCTTTGTTATATGTTACCACTGATGTTTCTGAAACATTACTATATAAACCAGTCATATCAAATCTTCTGTTTACTAAATTTATATAACAATGATTTATATCAATCATTTCCCAGTCAGCTCATACTGTCATAACAAAAATAACAGAAACAAGGTAGCTGAACAGAAAATTTTTTTGAGTTCTACAGGTTAGAATTTGAAATTTATGGTATATACAT
The DNA here is from genome assembly GCF_024139225.1 of Suncus etruscus. Classification (NCBI taxonomy): domain Eukaryota; kingdom Metazoa; phylum Chordata; class Mammalia; order Eulipotyphla; family Soricidae; genus Suncus; species Suncus etruscus. The sequence continues at coordinate 82,250,538 of NC_064861.1, read as the reverse complement.
GTCTATTTTCTATTGGAGGCTATCAGTTTGTGTTTCAGATGACCAGCTTCTTATGTTCATGATATCATTATCATCTTGCTTAGAGAAAGAGTGACTAAGTGTTATGACCTCATTAAAAAATTCCCCAAAACCTCCCTTTTGAAGATATCAATCACCTGAGGTTGTGAAAAAAATCATTGAATAGTATTTGATTTTTAAAAAGAAATAGTATTGATGTGATAGTGTTTTAAGTAAAGTAAAAATAAAAGTAAGACGGCCCAGAGAGATAGCACAGCAGTGTTTGCCTTGCAAGCAGCTGATCCAGGACCAAAGGTGGTTGGTTCAAATCCCGGTGTCCCATATGGTCCCCTGTGCCTGCCAGGAGCTATTTCTGAGCAGACAGCCAGGAGTAACCCCTGAGCATCGCTGGGTGTGGCCCAAAAACCAAAACAAAACAATACAAAACAAAAACATTATTAATAATAGGTCTACCAACAGAGATCTCCCTGCAACCCCATCCACATTAGAACACAAATAATCCTTTTGGGTCGGAGAGATAGCATGGAGGGTAAGGAGTTTGCCTTTCATGCAGAAGGTCATCAGTTCGAATCCCAGCATCCCATATGGTCCCCCGAGCCTGCCAGGAGCGATTTCTGAGCGTAGAGCCAGGAGTAACCCCTGAGCGGTGCCGGGTGTGACCAAAACCCCCACCCAAAAAAAGTAAATAAAAGTAAGAAATTTATTAAGGAACTATCGGGCTCAAGATAGCACAGCAGCGTTTGCCTTGCAAGCAACTGACCCAGGATCTAAGGTGGTTGGTTCAAATCCCAGTGTCCCATATGCCCCCCTCCCCGGTGCCTGCCAGGAGCTCTTTCTGAACAGATAGCCAGGAGTAACCCCTGAGCACCGCCGGGTGTGGCCCAAAAAACAAAACCAAACCAAAACAAAACAAAACAAAACAAAAAAAACAACAACAAAAAACTATGGGGCTCAAATTACAATATAAAACATTCCAGGGATATTGCAGTAAAGACTCCACTCAAGTTGGAGTGATACTCTATTGGGGAGGGCATTTGGCTTGTGCTAGGGCTAAAGCTGTAGCACAGCAGGTAGGGAAGGCATTTGCCGTGTTAGAGTATAGAACTTAAACATAATCATTGTAGTAAAAATGTAGGAACAAAATCTTCCAGAATTTGGGAGATAGGTCAAAGAGCTAATGGTCATGCTTTGAATGTGGGAGATGTAGGTTTGATCCCTGGTTCTGCACAGAGCCATGAGCACCACTGGAAGCAAACCCTGAGCATTGAGCTGGGAATATCTCCCTGAGCATGTTCAGTGTGTACCAAAATCACAAATTCCACAAAATGCTCTTTCATGAGAAATAGAAAAATGAAATGTGACAGTCTTGCAAAGGATATTTTGACTCTGATATATTGCTTACCGTAATTGGTGTTTCCACCCAGTGGAATTGTAAACTTTTATAATACACAAAATCAGACATAGATACTTCTACATAATTTGTAATACCTGACAGCAAACTAAGTTCTCTTTGAGCAGGTTAATGAATAAGCTGTGATACATTTTAATATTCTGGAGCCAGGGCGATAGTACAGCAGGAAGGGCAGGAAGGGCACTTGCCTTACATGTGACCAACCTGGATTTAATCCCTAACATCCCATATGGTCCCCTGAGCCGGCCAGGAGTGTTTGATGAGTGAAAAGCCAGGAGTAATCCCTGAGCACTGCCAAATGTGACCCAAAAAAAAATGTAAATCTCCTTGAATTAAATTGGGATGATGGCTACAGAACTTTGTGGATTTATTTTAAATTGGTAAGTGGGGTCCTAAGAGAAAGTACAGAGGGAGGCTGCTTGCCTTACACTTAGGTTCAATCCCCAGCATCCTGTATGCTCCACTAAGCACCACAAGTAATTCCTAAGTACACAGCCAAGATTAACTTCTGAGCATCACCAGGTATGACCCCAAAACAACCCCAATGGTGAAATATATTTCTAATGTTAATACAGGAATTAATTAATAAATTAAAATTGGTTAAAGGAGAACTTTTGTGTGGGGATTTTATTTACCTTAACAAGCTCCAAAACTGGTTTCATTCCTAGCATTGTATTTGGTCCCCCAGCTCCACTGGGATTTAACCCTGATGAGTACAGGGCCTAAAGTAAGCCACAAGGTGTGGGCCTAAAACGACAAATAAAAAAATACCCCAAGGGGGTCGGAGAGATAGCATGGAGTAAGGTGTTTGTTTGCCTTGCATGCAGAAGGATGGTGGTTTGAATCCCATATGGTCCCCTGAGCCTGCCAGGAGTAACCCCTGAGCGCTGTTGGGTGTGACCCAAAAACCAAACAACAACAACAACAACAAAATACCCCAACTTTATTAGGGGGACTGGAAGATTTATAGCAGTTACGGCTCATGCCAGTCATGCCTGGATTTGTTTCAGTGCTCCACAGTCTGGGTGGAATTTTAAACATCATTGCATGTAACCATGGAGGCCCCCCATAACTTCACCACATCTGATCCCAAAGCCCCACCAGAAGAGATTCTAGAGCACAGATGTGGCCTGAATATCAAAAATAATGTGATAAAACAAAAGATAGTCCTGACCACATGGAAGCTGGATGTAAAAGGAACATTAAATGTAAACCATTTACTTATAAATTAAGCAAGATAGGGGTCGGAGGAATAGCACAGCAGCAGGACTTTTGTCTTGCACACAGCTGACCCAGGACGGACCCAGGTTCTGTTCCTGGCATCGCATATGGTTCCCCTGAGCTTGCCAGGAGCGATTTGAGTACAGAGTCAGGAGTAACCCCTGAGCGCTGCTGGGTGTGGGCCAAAAACCAAAAAAATAAAATGGCCCACACCCGGCAGCGCTCAGGAGTTACTCCTGGCTGTGCGCTCAGAAATCGCCCCTAGCTTTGGGATGCTGGGGATCGAACGGAGAGGTCTGTCCTGGGTCAACCGTGTGCAAGGCAAACGCGCTATCGCTCAGGCCCCTAAAAATTAAGCAAGATAAATACAACTAGTTTGGGGACCACATCCAGTGGTGGTGATGTTCAGGGGATGAATATGGAGTCGGAGATTCACCTGGGCTGTGGCTGCAATAGGCAAAAGCAAAAGTGCCTTCCTCGTGTGCTTTTTTTCCAGCCTCTAAATACAGTGAAAAAGGGTGTAGATATCTCAGTGGCTCAGAAAGCATCCAGAATAATTGTGGGTTCATGAACTTAATTCCCAGTGCCTCATTTGTACCAGTTGTCCTAACTAACCAAAGATCTGGACTCTCCAACTAGGGAAAATAAACTCTACATGTCATACTTAACAGGATAGTGTTTTTGGAATTTTTTTCCCTTAGAATTTATAGAATTTACAAAGGCTGGGTATTATGCTTAGCATGTGGAAGTACTGGATCTAGCAATGGCATGGTCGCACAATTACTGACAGGAAATGGATCATGCTCATCACACTGGTAATTGTCCCGGAGCACTGCCAGCATGACTTCCCTGAAAAGGGGGGCCAGAAAATTATAAACAAGTGTCTCTAGCAATATTGTTTCTATTTATTAACTGAGTTTCCATATGGATAAATGAAATAGATGTATAAAAGGAATGGAGTGGAGCCGGAGAGATAGCACAGCAGTAGTGTGTTTGCCTTGCACGCAGCCAACCCAGGACAGTGGTTCAAATCCCAGCATCCCATATGGTCCCCCAGCCTACCAGGGGCAATTTTGAGCGCAGTGTCAGGAGTAACCCCTGAGTGTCGCCGGGTGTGACCCAAAAACAAACAAACAAAAAAAATGCAACTTAAATACTAATAAAACTTGTTATTTAGAGGATATAGAAACCTAACAGAATCTCAATTTTAAATTTTTTTGATAGGTGCTAGAATACTGCAGATGGGATACATGCTTTGCATGCAGCCAACCCAGGTTCAGTTCCCAGAACTCCTTATGGTCCCCTCAAGTAACACCAGCAATGATCCTTGAGTACAGAGATGAGTAAGCCCTAAGCACAAGCTAGACGTGCCCACCCCCCAAATATGACTATTTTAAGCTGCATGTGGATTAATAAAAATGAATAGAACTGCCATAAACTTCATCAGCCTATTTCTGGATATATCTTCAAAAAGAATATAATTAGGATCCAATTATATTTTTAGGATCTTATTGATAATCTGCACTCCATGTTCACAGAAGCCAATATTTGTAAGAGTCTCTGTATACAGTGTGTGATCAGATGTGTCTATATACACATAAACAAAATTGGATATAAAGTCCTAAAAAAATCTTGTCATTTGTGACAGGTATGTATCTAGAAAATATGTGAAGCCAGACATGTAAAGCAGTGTATGATCACTTGTGGGTTCTAAAAATGAAGTTTTAATGAATAAGACAAAAGAATAGAACAGTGATTACTAGAAGTTGGAATCTGGGGGAAAGGAATGACATTGACCAGAGGGTGCAAGCATTCAGTTAAAAGTTGAAGTTCTGGGGCCGAAGAGATAGCATGGAGGTAAGGTGTTTGCCTTTCATGCAGGAGGTCATCGGTTTGAATCCCGGCGTCCTATATAGTCCCCCATGCCTGCCAGGAGCAATTTCTGAGCACAGAGCCAGGAGTAACCCCTGAGCAATGCCGGGTGTGACCCAAAAACCACAAAAAAAAAAAAAGTTGAAGTTCTAGGGCGTGAAGCAATAACACAAAGAGTAGGGCATTTGGGCATTTACCTTGCACATAGCTAACCCATGTTTAATCCCTGACCCATGTAGTTCCTTGAGTACAGGAGTGACCCATTTACATGGCTAAGAGTAAGCTCTCAGGTGTGCACTGCTCAAAAAAAATGTTGAAGTTCTAAAATCTAATGTACAGCATGAGTAGAGTTCATGTATTAAAATTTGCTTAGATGATCTCACAACATACAAAACTTGACAACTGAGATGTTAATTTTAGTTCAATTATGATAATTGATTTCACAAAATCAATTATGATTTCACACATCATCTTGTGCTCGTGAAATAGTATAAAATTTCAAAACTAAAATGGAGGAAACGTAATAACTAGGTTAGAAGATTCTCATTGTACAAGCCATTCTCAAAGCACTAATATAAGAAAGGGTAGTCACCAAGTTTATTTATTTATTTTGGTTTTTGGGTCACATCCGGCAGTGCTCAGAGTTAATCCTGGCTCTAGGCTCAGAAATCGCCCCTAGCAGGCTCAGAGGACCAGATAGGATGCCTGGATTCGAACCACCATCCTTCTGCATGCAAGGCAAATGCCTTACCTCCATGCTATCTCTCCGCCCCCTAGTCACCAAGTTTATACAGTATTTTTCCATCTAAAGATATAAACTTAATTCTGAAGAAATGGATAATGATGGCAATACAAGTAGCACACCTAAACTAATAGTAAGAAAATAACTGACAAAAAGTGAACATTTTAATTTTAATTTTTATTATGAAATAGCTTAGATACTCATAAATAAATAGCAAGAACTTACCTATAAACTGAAAAGCAGCTTTATCAAATGTAGCATTGGTCATTTTTGTTTAATTTTCAGAGAAATGATTAAAAAAATCTCCTTTTGTGAACTTCTCTTAGTCACATCCTGGGGAAATACTATTCTTCTGTATTTGATTCCTTTCATGTCATTACTCTATTTCTATATGACCCAGTCAAGGAAAATATGTAAAATATTATTTACATGTTTTTAATGTTTCTATACATAAGTGGCACAAATACATAACACTAAATTTTATTAATGATTTTGAGATTTATTCAAGTTAACATATGTATTTTTACTTCATTTTCTTATGTTCACTCTGTTTGCTTTGTTTTAAATTTTCATATCCTACCAATAAGTCAGAGAGATTCTAGAGTATAAATATGGGGTTCTAAATAAGTGTTATCCACATCTTGAACTTTTGCCAAATTATCCTAACTGTAATTTATCTGTTAAGTGTACAAATATTCCTGTTGTTTCATACCTTGCAAATAATTGGCAGGATAATGCTATTTTGTCCATGCAATATTTAATAATTAATGGTGATTTTAATTTCATGTCCCTATTGGCGAGTCTCTACTCGATGAACCCTATGTCATAAGCAAAATTTCTATAGCTTGATCACTCAGTGATCTTCTTGCTGTTCATAAGTTTTTATAATTCACAGATTAACATCTGAACAAAGTGGTGAGTTGAAAGGGCAAAATGGCCCAGAGAAATCTAATTTGTGAATTAAGAATTGAATAATTGAGAACTAGATCGAGTCTCTTTAACGTTGGCCAGTTTTTCCCAAAGTGACTGATAATTTTCCCTTCTCCCAGGCTGCAGGATGGGAGTAGTTGGGAGAATTATTTTATTTCTTTGCTTTAAAGGTAAGACTGAGTCAGCTTTTTTATGGAAAGATGCAGTATACAAAATGAGTTTGGAAACCTGGGAATTATTTAGAAAGTGTTCCACTCAGTTTATCCTTAAATCCTTTGAGTCTAGAAAATCTATAGTTTTATCTTGTGTCATCCTCTGGAATTTAATTCCTCGAGGAAATGTACTGATCAATATTATCTCTTCCAGCCCACAATAGTGTCTGGCAAATATTAGCTACTCAATATTCAATGAGTTAAGGTCTATATTAGTATGTAATATTTATCCTATAAACTCTAATTTGTAGTTTTCATTCCTGAATCTTTTAGCTCATTTTTCTTTTGGGATCTCACCTAGCAATGCTTAGGGTTTACTCCTACCTCTGCACTCAGTGCTCAGGGGACCAAATGAGATACTGGGAACTAAACCTACTACCCTACCTACTATATACTCTTGCTCAACCTAATTTCCTTTTGATTTCAATTTTACAACTAGATAAAATTGAAAATTACATTTTCTATTGTATAGTTAAAAGTTTAAAATTACATTTAAAATTATTGAGATTCACCCACAATTATCAATATGTTACTTTTTATGGAACAGTATGAATTTGTTTACAAATTTTTATCAATTAATTGTACTCTATCCTTGATCAAAATATAAACCTCAGTGAATTCTCATCTGTTTGATGTATCCACTAATTTTCATGCTAGTTTTAGTTAGAAATTTCCTAAAGCTGGTTATGTATTATAGCTCTGCTATTTATGTCTATATTGACCAATTGCCCATACAATTGCCCAATTGTACAAAGATTTACATTTATGCTCCAAAAATTTTTGTTTCCCAGTTCTGATCTGCTATTTCCCAGTATGGTCTAGTCTACTCACTAAGAAATCTTGTTTTCGCTATTAGGAGTTAATATATATTAAATATGTACAACAGTGCATGGCACTTAGTAGGTAGTTAACACAGGTTATTTGTAAAACATCTGCTATATTTGATGCACTATCCAAAGTACTTTACATGCAGATTTTTACTGAAAATGCATCAATCTACAACAGACATCATTTCATTTATTATACATTTCTACAATAGTCTCCCTTACTATTTCTATTTTAAGAAATAAAACCCTGAGGTTTAGATTAAGCAAATTACTCAAAGCCATACATGCTACAGGAGTACTAGAGCTATGATTTTCCAAAACCTAAGCTCTCAGGCCTAGTAGTGCCTAGTTTCCTGAGGGGGACAATACAATAAGGCCGAAAAATATATAAAACAGATAAATAGCACCCCAAAGACAATTTTAATGATTGAATTTCAACTTAATAGCAAATCAAAATAAGTTTTAACTAGAAACAATATGTGTAGTCTTAAACTTCAAAACAAAAGTTTGGATACATGGTGGGAAATGTAGTTATGGGAACCAAAAGTTGACATGGGAAGACCCAAATCAGGAGAAATCCCTAGCAGCAACCTAGGTGAGATAAACCTTAGGTGAGGGGTAACAATAGAGTTAGAGAATATAAATTACATAAATATTTCAGAGTACCTACAGGACTTGGTGAGTAACTAGATTGGGTGATGCGAGTGACTCCACAAGATGGATCCTCTGATGATGAGCAAGGTGTGCATGTTGCCTGAAGGTTTTTTTGCATTCCTTACATTCATAGGGTCTCTCTCCAGTGTGAATTCTCTGATGTTGGGCAAGGGATCCATAATAACTGAAAGCTTTTCCACAAACACTGCATTCATAAGGTCTCTCTCCAGTATGAACTCTCTGGTGTTGAGTAAGGGATGAGTCATTGCTAAATGCCTTTCCACATTTAATGCACTCATAGGGTTTCTCTCCAGTATGAACTCTTTGATGTTGAGCAAGATAGGCAATCTGGCTAAATGCTTTCCTGCATTCCTGACATTTATAAGGTTTTTCTCCGGTGTGAATTCTCTGATGTTGAGCAAGGTGTGAGTTCTGGCTAAAGGCCTTTCCGCATTCCTTACACTCATAGGGTCTCTCTCCAGTATGTATTCTCTGATGGACAGTAAGGTATGCACGGAGACTAAATGCTTTCCCACAGACACTACATTCATAAGGTTTCTCACCAGTATGAACTCTCTGGTGTTGTGCAATGGATGACCTGTTGCTAAATGCTTTCCCACACTCAATACATTTATAGGGTTTCTCTCCAGTGTGTACCCTCTGATGCTGAGTAAGGTAGGCAAACTGGCTGAAGGCTTTCCGACACACCTTACATTCGTAAGGTTTTTCTCCAGTATGGACTCTCAGGTGTTGAGCCAGGTGTGCATTTTGACTGAAAGCTTTCCTACATTCTTTGCATTCATAAGGTTTCTCTCCAGTGTGGATCCTCTGGTGTTGAACAAGATTTGATCTCTGACTGAATGCCTTCCCACATTCTATACATTTATAAGGTTTCTCTCCAGTATGAATTCTTTGATGAAGAGTAAGGGATGAACTCTGGGTGAAGACTTTTTCACAATCATTACACTTCAGAAGCTTCTTCTCTGTATAAATATTTTTATGCCTAATGGTAGTAGAATTTTCTTTAAAGCTTTCCTTAAATGTTTCATGCTTATATACTTCCTCCTTTTTTGGGATTATCTGTTGTTTGTGAAGCTGTGTATTTAAAAAGAAGTTTCCCCAAGATTTGGTATGTTCTTGTCTTCTTTCCTCAAGGGCATCTTCATGAATGAGTGTCTCTTCCTTAAAACAAGCTTTTTGATTCAGTGGTTGTCTCTCAAGATGATCCTCACATTTCCAATTTTCTCTTAAATAGCAGGAATCGAGGACATAGCTTGAAATTTTTTCTAGTGTCTTTTGCGATGACTGTTCTTCATACATGTTTTGCTTTGTAGTTAATTCTTCAGTTTCAGAAATAGGTTCCCAGCCTGAAAAATAAAAGTATTTTTCAATTATGTATCAAAAGGTACATGCAAAATGTGAAGTATGACTTAGATAGATATTAAAATTATAAATCCTATAAAGTCAAAAAATAAAGTATGGCAACTGGGAAATGCATTGTTACAACATGTTAAGCTATCTTATTTGTCCAGCACCACACAGAAGATATTTGAGTAAACTTATAACTGTTTAATGTAAATACGGGAAGATAAACTTAGAAACGAGGTTAACTCTATTAGAGTAGTATTCCAAGTACAAGATGATTCAGATCAGAGATGTAACAATAGAAATACAATAAGGTGATCAGACTCTGGTTGTGTTTTATGAGTACATTTTAACATAATGGTTGTTTAATGTAATGTAATAGAAAAATACATGCATGCTTGCAAAGTCTAGTCTTTGAAACATCATATGTAATAGACATCTACGCTAATGATCACAGCCATAATGTACAAGAGGCTTAGGGAGAAAGATATAGAACTAGAGTTTAGTTATGAAAGTGATTATCTTAAGCTACTATTTGAAATATAAATGCTGAGAAAGCAAAGTACATAAAATATTGTGCTTAATATAGAAATCTGCCTAGTATGTAATATCCAAGTTGGATGTCTAGAACCCTAAGCAACCTCAAAAGTGGCCCTTAGAGAGGAAAGAGCAGAAAGAAAAAAATAAGGGGGTTGGGCCACAGTCAGATGCATAGGAGTTACCTAGCACTGCACTCAAGAATTATTCCTGGCAGTGAACAGGGAACCATATGGGAGACTAGGGATAAAGCCTGGATCAGCCACATGCAAGGCAAGCACCCTGCCTGCTGTAATATTGCTATGGCCCACAAGGAAAAAAAAATTCTTAGCTAAAGATCTTAAATTGGGATTTTCAAAAAAAAAAAAATAAATAAAGACATTACATAAAGATAATAGACATAGATAAAAATATTAACAAGTAAGAAGCTCCATGCTTTAGCACACACCTAATTTTTGGAGAGCTTTATCACTCAATAAAAAAAACTTTATCTTGGGCCCAGAGAGAAGCACAGTGGCGTTTGCCTTGCAAGCAGCCAATCCAGGACCAAAGGTGGTTGGCTCAAATCCCAGTGTCCCATATGGTCCCCTGTGCCTGCCAGGAGCTATTTCTGAGCAGAGAGCCAGGAGTAACCCAACCCCTGAGCACTGCCAGGTGTGAACCAAAAACTAAAAAAAAAAAAAGAAAAGAAAAGAAAAGAAAACTTTATCAAAAAAATTAAAAAAAGCTTTATCGAGTGGTAAAGTTTGAAAAAATATATTAACAAGCAGGGTCTGGAAAGATAGTACAGTGGCTATGGTGCTTTCAGTGCAGGCAGCCAGCCCAAGTATGGTCCCAGGAACCCCAAATAGTCCCTGAACTCAGCTAGGAGTGATTTCTGAGCTGAGAACCAAGAATAAGTCCTGAATATGGCCATGTATGGACTGTCCCTCCCAGAAAACAGTAACACAAGGAATGAACCCCCATGATACCTCAACATTAAGATATTTAAAAATTAAAATGAAATAAAAAGAAATTAAGGAGGAGAAAATATAAACTTAAAAGCAAAATTGGGGCCTAAAGAGGTAGTACAGTGGGTAAGGCCCTTGCCTTGCAAGTGGCCAACATGGGTTCAATCTTTACACAGCATCCGGTCCCTTAAGCACTGCCAGGAGTGAAAGCGAGCACAGTGCCAGGATAAAGCCCTAAGCACAGCTAGCTATTGACTCTTCTCCCCAAAACAGGGATGGAATATTAATAATACATGATTCTAAATTAAATATTAGCATAAAACTAACCTGCCAATGATTTAAATGGTAAAGAATAAAATATTCTTTTATAAAACATGGAGTATTAGCATATATAATGAACTATCATAAAGATAACTAGTAACAACACTACATAATACTTTAAAATAATTATGTAGATGCAGTTACTTACAAAATATCACAAATCATTAAATAAAAGCATGTAGAGGGACTGGAGAGATAGTACAGTGGTAGGGCATTTGCCTTGCACACGGCCAACACAGTACAGACCCTGGTTTGATTACCAGCATCCTATATGGTCCCCCACAGCTGTCAGGAGTGATTTCTGATGGGTGTGATGAAAAATATGCATTTAGAGTATAAATCTATTATATTTAAACCTCTCGATTTTTCCCTTTTATTTTAGAATTTTAGAACTGATTTTAAAATTTTATTAGTGAGGGGGGCTGGAGAGATAGCATGGAGGTAAGGTGTTTGCCTTGCATGTAGAAGGATGGTGGTTCGAAACCCGGCTTCCCATATGGTCCCCCGAGCCTGCCAGGAGCGATTTCTGAGCACAGAGCCAGGAGTAACCCCTGAGTGTTGCCGGGTGTGACCCAAAAACCAAAAATAAAAAATTTCATTAATGAAAGCATAAATTAAACCTCCACAGAAGATATTTAACATAGACAATAAATAAAGAAAACTCCCTAAAAATAGGTTGACGTGAAATATCTTTTTTCCAATGAGGAACCCACCAAAAATCAGTATAAAGGATTAAGATAAACACCATTCCTGTATGTACTCAAGAATATATAACAATATATATAAATTTATAAAGATAAAATGACAATTTTTTTTTGGTTTTTGAGTCACACCCGGCAGTGCTCAGCAGTTACTCTTGACTATACACTCAGAAATCGCTCCTGAAACGCTCGGGGAACCATAGGGGATGCCAGGATTCGAACCACCATCCTTCAGCATGCAAGGCAAACGGCTTACCTCCACGCTATCTCTCCAGCCCTAAAATGACAATTCTTTTTTTAAAATATTTTTATTTAAGTAACATGATCATAATTGGGTTACAGTCATAACAAGAACACCCCCCTTCACCAGTGTAACATTACCCCTTCCCCCTTCTCATCCCCTTCCTGTATTCGAGACAGGCATTCTACTACAGTTATTTGTTTTTACGTTCAGTAAGTTGTATTTTTTTTCCTTAAAGGATAAGAGTAAAAAGATATAGTAAAGGTGTGATAGTAGCAATCGCCGTTGTTTGCATAGGTCCAGAAAAATGGGAAAATGGAAAAAAATCCTTGACCTGATTACAAAAAGGCCTCACCCCAGAAGTTTATTGGCATAAGACCGACTCTGGGTTCCAGGCATACCAGTCCATCCAACCCGGATCATTCTCTGTGGTCCCGGTGAAACTTTTTCACACTTTAACTATTGTTGGTATCAGATTCTTATATTTAAAGACTCTGGATTCTGTGCATTTCTTTCATTGATGTCAGGCTGATGTGGAGCATCCTCTAGTTTCAGCATACCATTAAATGTGGAGCGATCTGCCCTGCATGCAGACTGTTGCTGAGTCCTCTGGTGTAGTGTTAAATAATTAACGATGGTGGTGGATGGTGAAGGATGGATGGAGGGATCTTTTTCTGCCATCCCAGGCCACGTGGCTCCGCAATCCCCATTCAGCTGATGGGTCCCAGGTTTAGGTGAACGTGGAATCAGACTCATCCAGAGACAGGCATCAGGAAGCATCAACTTTATTCATGCCCTATCCACCACATGTGTGGCCTATATCATAACCTTTTAAGCATTTGCTATTCTTAGCTTGCCCTGCATCTTAACTCCTGTCAGCCATCTTCCCTTTGACCTCCATTGCTGGCCAAAGACCAAAAAAAGGCCGCACACCTAATCCCCTGGGTCAAAGGCCTTATTCACCTTCCAAGACCACTCCCCGGAATGGGAGGGGTCTTGCAGGTAAGGTTACACGTAATATCTGGTTCCCAAGACCCCTCCCAGAAATGGTCTCAGGTAACTACACCTAAATCCAGGGTGGAGTTACAGTCTGGGTGTTGGGATCACTCTTTGGAGTAAGTCAATGCCAAAGCAGTGGTAGGTCTTCCCTGGTAGAGGCTTGGATCCTGGTAATGTTATAGACAATTGTGGTTGTTTCCATAGATGGTATCCATTGTTCAGGTGTGTGTGGGCGATGCCCATTCTTCTGAGGCCTAAGCCAAATCATTATGCCAATGTTCAGGGTAAAAGGCCTAATTACATTACCAAATTCGTGTTCCTATCTCTATTAGATAGGAACTTGTTTGCATATGTTTTATTTCCCATTTTAATGTGCCTATGCAAAAGAGAAGCAATGCCACAAGATATTGTTGGTGCATCTGAGGGCCGACGAATAAGTCCAACATTCCCCGTAACTTGGTTCAAACATGAAATCTATACAGAGTTACTCTTCTACCAGTATTGCTTATAAAACAGATCTCAAAGGGGGAAAATCAAACAATCAAATAACAAATCCAGTGGCAAAATTGTCACTATATGAGGATGTTCGAAAAGAGTTATAGATGTTAAGGGAATACATCTGAGATATACGAAGGAGATACATGTGTCCCTTTTATGTTTTAGAAATAGTCAAGAGGGAAAGGGGTGTTTCCGAGACACCACTTTGGTCTGTGATTTGGACAAGCGAAGAGAACATGGAGCCATGTCCTCCCCTTGTTGCCTGCTAAAGCTTCTGACTTCCCAAGAGGCGTTTGCTTCCTAATTGCTGGAAGTTGAAAGTTCACCAGTCCCCTCCCAGCCCCTTGCAGGAGCAAGGAATCCTGGGGTCTCTTTTAAATTGCACCTCACCGGAACCCACTTTATGGGACCCTGAGCAGGTGTCCAGAAATAACCCTGGGGACGGGGAGGAAGAAGAGAGAAGGCTGTGGGGGGCAGCCGAGGCTGCATCTTCATCTTATCTTGGCCAAAAAGCCTACAGCATGAAACCTTGCCGTGACACGTTGCCCAAAAAATTACTGTGAAAGATATGTAATCCACCTTGGCCAAAACAAAAATCATTAGTACAGAAAAATGGTTAAATGTAAGGTAACAAGAGATGGAAGTGAGGGAGTAAAATATAAAACGAGCTCCTGGACGGCGTTCAGATAATGACAAGTAGATGAAACACAATGATATCCACATATTTGTCATAATGTTACACGCTCCCACGGGGTTTCACAATGCACAGGTTTAATAAGGAAACTTCCCTGGTAAGTCCTAATGTCAGAACCTATTGTGCTGCTATTCCCACCTCGCTGGCTTGCCCAGCCATGTGGCCAGGAAAAGCCCTGGAGTTCCAGAGGAAGGAGGTAGAGGGGTGCTGGGTGACCCATGTCCCGCACCCCTTCCTAGGCCTGGTTAAAGAGGCCTTTGGCATGGCGGAGGGCTGCCAAACGCCATGCTGGCAGAACCTCCCGGCTCCCAGGAAGGAAGGAGATCCTTCCCAAGCTAGAAGGCCAAAAGGTCAGAGCCCCCACCCCCAGACCCTCCCTTTGGAGCCGGGAGGGAAATGGGGAAAGCCTAGGAAAACCAATAAACTCCTCCAAGGGTAAAATGACAATTCTTACTAAATTTATCACTTTCATTTGGACACAATCACATATTTATGTGCATTTTAAAAAAGAACAGTGTAGGGCCCGGAGAGATAGCACAGCGGGGCTTGCCTTGCAAACAGCCTATCCAGAACCTAAGGTGGTTGGTTCGAATTCCGGCATCCCATATGGTCCCCCGTGCCTGCCAGGAGCTATTTCTGAGCAGACAGCCAGGAGTAACCCCTGAGCACCGCCGGGTGTGACCCAAAAACCAAAAAAAAAAACAACAGTGTAGAGGCCAAACAGATAACACATGCAATACATACTTGCTTGTCTTGTAGGTAGCTAACTCTAGATCAATCCCCAGCACCAGACATAGTCCCCTGAGCTCTTTCAGAAATGACCCCTAAACACACAACCCCATTAAATCCAGAGTACACTGGACATGTTCCCAAACACAGAAACAAACAAACAAAAAAATCCCTATCAAGATTCTATTGTTTTTCCAATAAATAAAAAAATATATTCAAAAAGATCAACGCCATAGGAAAAAAAATCTTTGAAAAGGAAGAACCAAGTTGGAGGTTTCACACTTTCTGATTTAAAAAATCTTTGCAAAGGTTCAGAGCAATGTACAGCATAGAGTGCAGCCTTGCACAAGGCTGACCTGGATTCGACCTCTGGCATCCTTTCTGGTTCCTTGAACCACAGGAATACCTGAATCTAGAGCCCAAATAATAAATACAGAATAAATATAAATAAATAAATACAGAATCCAAAGCTCTGAGTATTGCTAGGTATTCCCCCAAACCAAAATAAACAAGGTGATGAAAAACTAAAATATTTTCCATTGAGATTGGGTACAAGAATGTCCACTATTTCTACTATTATTCAACATAATAGTCAAATGCCTAGTAGCAACAATCAGGCACAAAAATGATTCAAACTGGAAAAGAAGAAAACTTTTTTCCTTAGAAAACCCTATAGAAAGAAAACATCAAAAACTAGCAGAGTGCCAAAATAGATCATACAATGGGTGGGGCATCTGCCTTGCATCCAGCCAACCCAGCCATCCCAGCAGGATTATGGTCTCCTATGGTCTCTCAGGAGTGAATTCTACATGCAGAGCTAGTAGTAAGCCCTGGGCACTGTCAGGTATGCCCAATCCCCCCCCCCAAAGTCAATATCACCTAAAATACACTTCATGCATAAAAAGGTAAAAATGTATAAATATAAATATCTTGTTGAAAAGTTTATGGTACAACTACTAAAAGTCAAGACTTACTAGCTAAATTGTAGGATAATTGTCACTACGATAAGGTACAGGGATGAATGACAGGCACTGATATTTCATAAGGCAGGGGAACAAAAAGACCTAAAATGGCACCAACAATTTTCTATTTATTTTTAAGTGAAAAATAGGTCAGTGAATGCTGTTGGTTTTTGTTTCTGTTTGTTTGTTTGTTTGTTTTTAGGCCACACCTAGCAACACTCAGGGATTACTCCTGGTTCTGCCCTCAGAAGTCACTCCTGGTAGGCTCAGGGGACCATATGGGATGCTAAGGATTGAACTCAGGTCAGACACATGCAAGGCAAATGCTCTACCTGCCATGCTACTGCTCCAGCCCCAAATGTTAAGTATATGCTAACATATACTTAATATCTGTGTGTGGCTTATTTAATAAAAACTGATGGTGCTCAGGGCTTACTCTTAACTCTGTCCTCAAGGCACTCCTGGCAATGATAGGATCTAAACTAGGATTGGCCTCATGCAGGGCCAATGCCTGAGCCTCTGTATTTTCTTTCCAGGTCCTTTTTTAATTTTCTTTTATTGACTTTTGATCACACCCAGTGCTATTTGAGGCTTACTCCTAGTTCTGCATTCAGGGATCAGTCCTGTAGGACTCAGGAAACCATATGGGGTGAGAGTTGGCTGTGTGTAAGACAAATACCCTACCCACTATACTATCATGCTGGCCCCTTTTTCAATGTTTTAATTAATTCTATAGTGGAGCCTTCCAAGCAATTCTGGGGAGATCCAGGGATCACTCCTAGTGAAACTTAGTCAACCAGGCTCTTAGGATTCAATGCTCAGGCCCAGCAATGTAATACTGCTCATGCTATGTGACAATAGGAGTACCAGAAGCACCCAATAGTGCTCAGCAGTAACCAGGGCCACACTTGGCAATGCTAAGAGAAACTATGTGGTGCTGGGGATTGAACTCAGAGCCTTTAACATACATAGTATGTGCTACAGTTCTCTGAGCTATCTACCTGACCCTGGAAAAAATAATTCATTTATAAATAGTAAAGGAAACTGGGAAGAAATATTTATGAAACTAGGAAGAAATATTACTCTAACAACAGGTAAATTAATTATAAATGAACTAGGAAGAGTATGAAAGGAGAGAGTTGCAGAGAACTAATAACTCCAGAGGTTCCAACAGTTTTATCTTTTTTTTTGGTGGGGGGGTTTGGGTCACACCTGGCAATGCTCAGGGGTGACTCCTGGCTCTACGCTCAGAAATTGCTTCTGGCAGGCTCGGAGGACCATATGGGATGCCAGGATTCAAACCACTGTCCTTCTGCATGTAAAACAATCGCTCTACCTCCATGCTATCTCTCCAGCCCCTTTTTTAAGAAAAAAAAAATTACTCAGCACCCCCTAAGAAATCTACCTCCTTTAAGGAAACAAAGAGAAAGCAACTCCCAACTAAATCCAAGACTATTAAGCCATCTGCCTAATCTTTCCAGTGACTTCTAGGGAGCGATGTCATTCACTCTGAGAAAGACTGACCTTTTCTTCGGTTTTGAGTCACACCTACCTGGCAGTGCTCAGTGGTTACTCCTGGCTCTCTGCTCAGGAATTACTTCTAGCAGTGCTCAGGGGGCCATATGGAATGCTGGGGATAAAACCGGGCTGGCCATGTGCAACACAAACACCCTACCTGCTATGTTATGGCTCTGGTCCCCTCAGACTGACCTTTTTAAGAATTATCAACAAAAGGTTAAGAAGTAAGAACTCTAAGCAATACTTTTACTTATTTTTTTTCTTCACTTACCTTCGGTCGGCTCTTTCTTCACGATCCAGGGCTCTTTGCCTTGTTCCAACAAGAATATCACACTTGGTTTAGAAAAGCAAAGACCTGCATATATATTTAAAAAATTAATTTTATCACGTTGTGGATATTCCAGAACTCACATCCAATACTTTGTTCATCAGAGAAAGGGGAGCTGCCTGTAAACTAGGGGAAAATGTGTCAAAGGAAAGAGACTCTGAGGCTTCCAAATGTAAACTAATAACGGACCTGCCCACTGCCAACTCCATGAATATTAAACCATTACTTAGCCACAGGCAAGAGACAGACCTTCAGCTAATCACTACATTCAAAAATGCACAATGATGGGTCCAAAACATAGTGGTAGAACATTTGCCTTGCACACAACCCCAGACAGACCCAGTTCAATTCCTGGCATCCCACATGGTAACCCCGAGCCTGTCAGAAGCTATTTCTGAGCACAGAGTCAGGAGTAACCCCTGAGTGCTGCCGGGTCTGACCCCCCCAAAAAAAAGCACAGTCATGTAACAAAAAGTAGTACTTTTTTTTTTTTTTTGCTCTGTTTGATTGTGGGCTGCAGCCAGCAGTGCTCAGAGCTTACTCCTGGCTCTGCTCTTACTCCTGGCTGGGCTTGAACCATATGGGGTGCCAGAAATTGAAACTGGATAAGCATGGTGCTTACATAGAAGGCAAGCACCATACTTGTTGTACTATCTCTCTAGACCCAAGAAAAGGAGTGGCAGAATGGGTAGAAAGAGAATGTGTGGTACTAGGCCCTTACCTAGGGCCTCAGATATACAAGGGAAATTCTGTACCACTGAGTTCCATCCCATGAACAGTACTCAGGTGTACAAGTTCAATTCTGTAAGAATTTCTGGAGCCAGAGCAATAGTATAGCAGGAAGGGCACTTGCCTTTCATGTCCGCAACACAGGTCTGATCCTTGACATCCCATGTGATTCCCTGAGCACCAACAGGAGTTAATTTGTTTTGCCTGAGTGCAGAACCAGATAACCCCTGAGCATCACTGGGTGTGGACACCCCACCACAGACACACACACACAATTTCTTACCCAGTGAAACCAATACTCTGTAGTTCTCCAACATCACATTACTATACAGACGCTTTTGAGAAGAATTCAGACAGTCCCACTCCTCTTGAGAAAAGTCTACAGCCACATCTCTGAAGGTCACCAACCCCTGAAAGAAAAGGAAAGAAATTATCTTATTTACCATAATCTCAATTGTTCTGCCTCATGCACACTGAGCCGTCCCTAACATCACATCCTCGATAATGTCATAAGTTCTTCCTAAGACCTGGGCCCGGAGAGATAGCACAGCGGTGTTTGCCTTGCAAGCAGCCGATCCAGGACCAAAGGTGGTTGGTTCAAATCCCGGTGTCCCATATGGTCCCCCATGCCTACCAGGAGCTATTTCTGAGCAGATAGTCAGGAGTAACCCCTGAGCACTGCCAGGTGTGGGCCCCCCCCCAAAAAAAAAAAGTTCTTCCTAAGATCATTCTTCTTGGATTTTTTATATTTTTGGAAGGAAGACACCCAGTGGTATCAAGGAACCCTGATATGGGGTATCAGGGACCAAACCTGGATAGGCCATGTGAAGGCCAGGATAGGACAATCTTATCCACTGTATTATCTTTGGCCTGTATATATCTCAGCTCATTCCTTGTAGAAGTAGTTCCCTACTGCCCAAACCTAACTATTTTTCTGTGTTACTCAATTCTTTTTAATTGTATGCACAACTCCAACAAAATGTCAGGACCATGAGGATAGAGTACTTTTGTTTTGTTTTAAACTTCCTTCTGGCTCTGCACTCAACAATAACTCCTACCAATGCTTAAGGGACTAAATAGGATGCTGGGGATCAAACTCATTTACTATTTCTTTGGCCATCCAGAGTATATATATTTTTTATTTTTATCAGTGCTATATGCCCAGAGAAGTATTTAGGATAGATAGGCATTAAAAGCATCTGCTGAATTCACAAATGGCTTGAAAGGTTCAAGAGGCTATAAGAGGATTTCAAAATTGAGAAAAGAAAAAGCTTGCTATAACTGAAAATTGTTATAGCCCAAAGAAAGTCATTAATCAATTAATATTTAAATACTTCAATTTAAAGTCCTTAAATGTTTGGTGTATGTGTGTTCCATTAATAATTCTGCTTCTGCTATTGGTGCAGGGAAAAGCAGAAATGTGAAGCAGGACCCAGTGTTCTCAGACTGAAAACTAAAGAAGATGATATATATGTTTGTTTATAAAAAGAGCAATGAGGGACATGCCAGGAGCTGGTCCCTTGCACTGGTATGTGGTGGGCACTGGGCTGGACAGCTAGCCAAAGAACCCCCGGACTGCCAGTCAGTCCGGGGGCCCAGATTCCCCCACGCCAGAATGGTCTTCATGCCTGATCTGGTAACCTGGGCCTTGGGGGATGGGATGGGGTGGAGGAAAACTCCACCCCTATCCATTCATTCACAAGCTGCAGAGGCCAGAGCTGGGCCTGGAGATGCCACATGCCAGTAGTTGGTCCCTTGCACTGGTATGTGGTGGGCATTGGGCTGGATAGCTAGCCAAAGAACCCCTGGACAGCTAGCCAAAGCAGATTTATCTCAACCATTTTCAAAAGCATATGCGCCCGCGCGACTTATACCCTTTTATTTTTTTTGTTTTGTTTTGTTTTTTTTTGGGCCACATCCGGCGGTGCTCAGGGGTTACTCCTAACTGTCTGCTCAGAAATAGCTCCTGGCAAGCACGGGGGACCATATGGGACACCGGGATTCGAACCAACCACCTTTGGTCCTGGATCAGCTGCTTGCAAGACAAACGCAGCTGTGCTATCTCTTCGGGCCGGACTTATACCCTTTTTAACATAGTCCAAAAATATTCTAATTGTTGACTATTTATAGGAAAGGAAATGGAATATCCTATGTATGGAGGATAGCACTCAAATAGATCTCTGAAGTCAGTGTCTAAGTGAATGTTACTTTCTTTTTTTTTTTCTTTTTGTGGTTTTTTTTTTTTGGGTCACACCCGGAAGTGCTCAGGGGTTATTTCTAGCTCCAGGCTCAGAAATTGACCCTGGCAGGCACAGGGGACCATATGGGGTGCTGGGATTTGAACCGATGACCTCCTGCATGAAAGGCAAACGCCTTACCTCCATGCTATCTCTCCGGCCACCTGAATGTTACTTTCTAATACAGTTATCCTCTCTGACTACCGAGGCTTAGCCTTAAACATTTTATTTATACAATGTATATAGCCCCTCTTCTATATTGCCTTTCCACACCCAGAGACCTTTCTACCCCCCTTCCATATCCCAACATGGATTTGTTATCTCCCCCTTATTTTTTTTTTTTTGTGTGGTTTTTGGGTCACACCCGGCAGTGCTCAGGGGTTATTCCTGGCTCCAGGCTCAGAAATTGCTCCTGGCAGGCACAGGGGACCATATGGGACGCCGAGATTCGAACCGATGATCTCCTGCATGAAAGGCAAACGCCTTACCTCCATGCTATCTCTCCGGCCCCTCTCCCCCTTATTTAACCCTGTTTACCCTCAGTTTTTAACTCGTTAGGCACCAAGACCGACCTCCTCCCCAACAGACCACCATCCAGCTCCTCAATGAAAGACACCCTCTTGATCCCTCATCTTGTGTCTCAGCAAGAAACCACAACCAATAAGCCTCCTGTTATGGATGAGAAAATAAGGCCACTATAGCAAGCAATCTTGGTATTTGCACAGGTCCTAGGACAGGGCTGAGGATAGAGCAAAAACATGGAGCACATGATACAGAAAACTGAACACACCAACAATGGTGGAACAGTACCTCTATCTTAAAGATGCTCAGGGGTCACTCCTCGCTATGTGCTCAGAAATCACTCCTGGCTTGGGGGACCATATGGGATGCCAGGGGATTGAACCCTGGTCGGTCCTAGGCTAGCGTGCAAGGCAGATGCCTTATGCTCTGTGCCACAGCTCCACTGCCCCCCAAAAAACCAGGTGAGGGCTGGAGAGATAGCATGGAGGTAGGGCGTTTGCCTTTCATGCAGAAGGACAGTGGTTCGAATCCTGGCATCCCATATGGTCCCCCGAGCCTGCCAGGAGTAATTTCTGAGCATAGAGCCAGGAGTAAACCCTGAAAACTGCCGGGTGCAACCCAAAAACAAAACAAACAAAGTCAGGTGAATCTGTCAAAGCAATAAAGCTCTATTGGGCATCTGATATAAATGTGTCATAGTAAAAGAAATTGTCTCATGGCTGGAAAGAGAGCACAGGGATCAGCACATGTGATATGGGATCAGTTCAGGTCAGTCCTTGGCATGTAGTCATCTGGTACAGTACCAGAGGTATCCTCCCAGCACCACCTAGGGTAGCTCCAGTGGCCCCAACGGCATTGCCAGGAGCCAAAACAGCACTGTATCCTCAGGTCCTCAATTTGGGAGGGGTCCCTGGAAGCCTGAGCTTCTATTTTCCATCTATCCATAAGCTAAGAAGGATGTGTTTATTAGTGCATATACTCAACTTATTCCTCTTATTAGAAATAAATAGCCCAATTTTCTTGTAAAGGCCTACCTCTGCACTCTCCCCCTAGAGCTAAGTTCTTCTTGCCTACTCAAAAACAGTGTTCCTTGGGGTCAGAATAGTGGGTAGGACATTTGCCTTGCATGCATCTGAACTAGCAATCCATATAGTTCCCCAAGTATCACAGAAAGTGATTCCATCTATTATGCTGAGTGAAGTAAGTCAGAGTGAGAGAGAAAGACGCAGAATGGTTTCACTCATCTATGGGCTTTAAGCAAAATGAAAGACATTTTTAACAGTATCTCAGAGACAAGAGAGATGAGGGCTGGTAGGTGCAGCTCATGACATGAAGCTCATCACATAGAGTGATGAGTGTAGTTGGAGAGATGACTACACTGAAAACTATCATAACAATGTGAATGAATGAGGGAAGTAGAAAACCTGTCTCGAGTACAGGTGTGGGGGAGGTGGGGAGGAGGGAGATCTGGGAAATTGGTGGTGGGAATGTTGCACTGGTGAAGGGGGGTTTTCTTTACATGACTGTAATCATACAACTATAATCATGTTTGTAATCACGGTGTTTAAATGAAGATAATTATATAAAAAAAAAGAAAAAAGTGATTCCAGAGAACAGAGCCGGGATTAAGTCCTGAGCATGTTTGGCCCCCAAAACATACAAACAAAACACAAAAAAGTGTTCCAGCAATTTCCTCCTCTTTTAGCTTCATCTTCAAATTTCCATTTCTATTGACTCTTCAATATCAAGTCACCCATCTTTAAAATTCTTGTAAACCAGTTATACCTTCAGTTGCTATTCATTTCCTTCTCTCTTTTTTTTTTTTTTTTGGTTTTTGGGACACACCCTGTGACGCTCAGGGGTTACTCCTGGCTATGCACTCAGAAGTTGCTCCTGGCTTCTTGGGGGACCATATGGGATGCCGGGGGATCGAACCAAGGTCCGTCCTAGGCTAGCGCAGGCAAGGCAGACACCTTACCTCCAGCGCCACCGCCCGGCCCCCATTTCCTTCTCTTAAAAAAATATATCCAGGCGGGGCTGAAGAGATAGCACAGCGGTGTTTGCCTTGCAAGCAGCCGATCCAGGACCTAAGGTGGTTGGTTCGAATCCCAGTGTCCCATATGGTCCCCCGTGCCTGCCAGGAGCTATTTCTGAGCAGATAACCAGGAGTAACCCCTGAGTACTGCCAAGTGTGGCCCCAAAAAACAAAACAAAACAAAAAAAATATATCCAGGGACTGGAGAAATAGCACAGCTGTAGGGCATTTGCCTTGCACATAGATGATCCAGTACAGATGGTGGTTCGAATCTTGGCATCCCATATGGTCCCTGTGCCTGCCAGGAGTGATTTCTTTTTTATGGGGGGGGGTTTGAGGGGCCACAGCTGGTGACGCTCAGGGGTTACTCAGGGCAATGCACTCAGAAATCGCTCCTGGCTTGGGGGACCATATGGGACGCCAGGGTATTAAACCACAGTCTGTTTAGGTCAGCTGTGTACATGGCAAACACCCGACTGCTGCACCACTGCTCCGGCCCCTGCCAGGAGTGATTTCTGAGCACAGAGCCAGGAGTAACCTCTGAGTGCTGGCGGATGTGACCAAGAAGCAAAAAACAACAAAAAAAAAATTTCCAGAAGCAAAAAACAAAAAAAGATTTCCACAAGCAAAGTAACAAAACGATTACAGCCAAACTATGTGAAAGAATTGTTTATGCTGTTTTCCATCTTTTTCCAACATTATGAAAAATAAAATTACGTGCGTAACAGGATCACTCTGGCTATTTTACTGAGAAAAAAAACTAATATAATACAAGTAGAAATAGAAAAGTTAGCAGAATATAACAATAATCCACTTAAGATGATAGTTCAGGCCAGAATGAAAACTGTTTAGCCAGAATGATGGTAGTAGAAAATGGCAATTCTGTACATATTTTGAAAGTAAAACAATTAGAATTTTGATGGAAGATTTTTTTCTTTTTGGTTTTTGGGCCATACCTGGTGAAGCTCAGGGGTTACTCCTGTCTATGTGCTCAGAAATCGCTCCTGGCTTGGGGGACCATATGGGACACCAAAGGATTGAACCCCAGACCATCTTAGGCTAGAACAGGTAAGGCAGATGCGGCATGCGCCACCATTCTGGCCCCTTGATGGAAGTTGTTTTTTTTTTTTTTTTTTTTGGTTTTTGGGCCACACCCCTCAGCACTCAGGGGTTACTCCTGGCTCTGTGCTCAGAAATTGCTCCTGGCAAGCACGGGAGAACATATGGGATGTCAGGATTCGAATCAATGTCAGTCCTGGGTTGGCCTCTTGCAAGCCAAACGCCCAACCATTGTGCTATCTCTCCTGCCTCTTGATGGAAGATTTTTAACCTAAGCAATTAAGATAGAAAAGTGTTTGCGGTCTCCTTCACTTCGCCCTCCAGCCGCATCCGCTGCAGCTTTAGCGCCCGGAGCAGGAGGAGAGCCGCTTGCAGCTTCGAGCGGCCGCGGCCCCGCTTCAGGAGACCCTCCCGCCAGATCCTCTCGTCGCCCTCCGCCCGCGGCCTCGCCATGGCGGCCTACTGCAAACGGCAGATGTGTGTTCCTCCTTCATATTGTGACCTTGGCAAAGCTGCCAGAGACATTTTCAACAAAGGATTTGGTTTTGGGTTGGTGAAGTTGGATGTGAAGACAAAGTCCTGCAGTGGTGTGGAATTTTCAACATCTGGCTCATCTAATACAGATACTGGTAAAGTAACTGGGACCTTGGAAACCAAATACAAGTGGTGTGAGTATGGCTTGACTTTCACAGAGAAATGGAACACTGATAACACTCTGGGGACGGAAATTGCGATTGAAGACCAGATATGTCAGGGTTTGAAACTGACGTTTGATACCACCTTTTCACCAAATACGGGAAAGAAAAGTGGAAAAATCAAGTCTTCTTATAAACGGGAGTGTATAAACCTTGGCTGTGACATCGACTTTGACTTTGCTGGGCCCGCGATTCATGGCTCAGCCGTGTTTGGGTATGAGGGCTGGCTTGCTGGCTACCAGATGACCTTTGACAGTGCCAAATCCAAGCTGACAAGGAATAACTTTGCAGTGGGCTACAGGACCGGGGACTTCCAGCTACACACCAATGTCAATGATGGGACAGAATTTGGAGGATCAATTTATCAGAAAGTCTGCGAAGATCTTGACACCTCGGTAAACCTTGCTTGGACATCAGGTACCAACTGCACTCGCTTTGGCATCGCAGCTAAATACCAGTTGGATCCCTCTGCTTCCATTTCCGCAAAAGTCAACAACTCTAGTTTAATTGGAGTAGGCTACACTCAGACTCTGAGGCCCGGTATGAAGCTCACACTGTCTGCTCTGGTAGATGGGAAGAGCATTAATGCTGGAGGCCACAAACTCGGGCTTGCCCTGGAGCTGGAGGCTTAAGCCAGCCCAAGAAACCTCTGGGAAATGATGTCAGATTTGGCCTTAATATATTTCCATTGTGACCAGCAGGCTTCTCTCTCCCCTCTCTCCCACCCCCAAAGAAGGTGATCAAACAAAGGGTGATCTAAATAAGAACTGTATTTTAAATATTTAGACGGCTACTTGTTAGCTGGTTTCTAGTTGAATTGGTTACCTACCTAGTTACCAGTGCTGCGCCATGCAGTCACCTATACATTATTTAAATGTATTTAACTGTTCAATGAGCTGCCCACCAATAATGAAATAGACCTTTATGAAAACTGTGCAATTGTGTGCATGTTTGTTTTTATGTTCCTTTTAACATTGACTATTGCCATTGAAGGAGATGGATCAGTGGATAATTTAAGATGAGGCTTTTTTTTCTGTTCAGCCATTATTAGTTACTTTTGGTATCCTTAATTATTACAAATTATGAATAAAATAAGTATAATGAATGACTCCCAAGTATTTGCAGAATTTGCCAGCTAGAATCAAGTCTCCCTGGTATCTAGGTAATCCTTTTATTTTTCAGTGAGCAATTTTGCTCTTTACACCAATCTAAATCTGTGCCATAGACTTCTTTGCTTTGTGACCCTAGACTTAACTCCATGAGCTTTTTTTTTTTTTTAGATTACAATAAAATAAGGATATATGCCTTAAAAAAAAAAAAAAAAAAGAAAAAAGAAAAGTGTTTGCATTTCTAAATTGGTATTCTGTTCCTACCTTTTCCCCCATTTGATATATTCTCAATGGCAGTGATTCAAATAAAATGAAAATTAGATCATGCAACTCTAGCCCCAAAACTTATGATATCTCATTTCTTGAGTTTGAAATGTTTAGAATTTGTTTTTGTTTTTTTTTTTTTTGGGGGGGAGGACCACACCCGGCGTTGCTCAGGGCTTACCCCTGGCTGTCTGCTCAGAAATAGCTCCTGGCAGGCATGGGGGACCATATGGGACACCGGGATTCGAACCAACCACCTTTGGTCCTGGATCGGCTGCTTGCAAGGCAAACGCCACTGTGCTATCTCTCCAGGCCCAAGATGTTTAGAATTTGATGCAATCTGTTGTAATGATATTCAATTAATCAATCATACTGAAAACATGATTAGGCAAGAAAATATGGAGATTTAATTATTTAATGTCAAGATGAAGGCAACTAGGCAATCACCTGAAATAGCAGCACAAAGTACTTTAAATAAGAAGATTAAGGAGCCAGAGCTATAGTACAGAAGGTAGGGTGCCTGCCTTGAACTCAGCAAACCCAGATTCGATCCCTGGCACCATATATGGTCTCTCAAGTTTGACTAGGCATACCTGACATTCAAAGCCAGAAATAACCCCTGAGTATCGCAGTTGTGACTCAAAAACGAAAAATAAATAAATAGGATTCCTGGCAACACAGCACACATGTAGGATAAAGAAAAGAAGCAAAGAATGTGGTTTGTCAATTGGTTACTTGGTGACAATACACTGAGGCATTGCAGCAAGAGTGGCAAGTCTTAGGGGGCCTATATTGGTGGGAGTCTTGTGTTAAGACTCATTCTGTGGGGCCAGAGAGATAGCATGGAGGAAAGGCATTTGCCTTGCATGCATAAGGATGGTAGTTCAAATCCCGGCATCCCATAGGGTCTTCTGAACATAGAGCCAGGAGTAACCCCTGAGCGCTGGCGGGTGTGACCCAAAAACCAAAAAAATAAAAAGACACATTCTGTTTTATGTCCCTTAGAGACATTTGTTAATCTACTAATTGTTTTGGTGGGTCTGCTCCCTTCCTGTCTAAGTAAATGTGGGTTTGGATCCTTCTGTTCTGCTCTCATAAGCTTTATGATTTATGACCTATAAGCTCTGCCCAGCTCCCAGAACAAGCTACTCAGAGTTCCAAAGGCCAATGGCTGCCTCCCTGGTTACCTGTGCTCAGCTCCCTGCTCGTGTTTCTAATTTTCCCCTCATTACAATAATACATAAAAGTAAGGTATTTCTTAGTTAAAAGGATACACGAAGAGCAAAAACTATACATATCACAAATCAAATAAAGATACAGAGCAGATAGTCTGAAATATAAGTCTGAACTCCAGGAGAGTGAGCTGGGCTTTAACAATTTGGTAACTGTTGGCATATAAATGATATTTAAGGTTGGTTTTTTTTTGGGGGGGGGATTGGGTCAGACTCAGCTGCTTTAAGGAGTTACTCCTGGCTCTGCACTCAGAAATCGCTTCTGGCTGGCTCTGGGGATCATATGGAATGCTGGGAATGGAATCACCATCCATCCTGGGTTGGCTACGTGCAAGGCAAACTCCCTACCACTGTGTTATCTCTCCAGTGCCCTATAAATGGTATTTAAGGTCATGAGGTAGGATGAGATCAGCAAAGAAGTATAGCAAGAGTGAAGAAGGGGATCAAAGAGTATGTCCTCTTATTACTAATTACTTAATTAAATTTTGTTGAATGAACTAATAGAGTTTGGCCAAAAACTAGAATGTAGTTATTTCAAATCTTAGGAAACAGAAGGAACATAAGTTAAAAATGTACTCAACTCTGGTGCTGGAGCAATAGTACAGCAGGTAGGGCACTTATCTTGGAAGAGGCCAACTCAGGTTCCATTCCCTATGCCACATTTGATCTACAGTGGCCTGCCAGGAGTGACTGAGCTCACAGTCAAGAGCAAGCCCTCAGGGCCTGGAAAGTGGTGCTAGAGGTAAGGTGTCTGCCTTGCAAGCGTCTGCCTTGCAAGCGCTAGCGTAGGACGGACCACGGTTCAATCCCCCGGCATCCCATATGGTCCCCCCAAGCCAGGGGCGATTTCTGAGCACATAGCCAGGAGTAACTCCTGAGCGTCAAATGGGTGTGGCCCAAAAAACAAACAAACAACATAAAGAGCAAGCCCTGAGCACCAATAGGTGTGGCCCCCCCAAACAAACAAACAAACTAGAATGTACTAAATTCACAACATGGAAGGTAGCGTGGACAGAACTGAGTGAATGAGCACAGAGATGACCAGATTATTTAGAACACAGTGGGCCAAGGCAAAGACTTAAGCATATATGACTGGTTTCCCAGAAGTCTCAACAGAGTAAAATTAATGCCTGCTTGTTTTGAAAACAAGAAAATATTTCAGGAAAGAGAAAACACCAGCACACCTGGTATGTGGCTTTGAGAAGTTCCACAGCCATTCTTTCTTCCCTTCTTTTCTTCCTTCTCTCTTCTCTCCAGAAGTGGCAGGATCCTCAGATGGCTGAGAAGGGGACGAGGGCCCATGAGAAACTCAGCTTTTCTTGTATGAGATGCACACCAGAGTTGCTATTGGCTTCTTTTCTCTCCTATCAAGAGAAGAGGATCCCCAATAATTTTAAATTAAAAAAAAAAAGAAAAGAAAGAGAAAAACACAGACCTAGGAATTTTTTGCATTCAATCTAACACGTGCCTAAATTATTTCCTTATTTTGTAACAACCGATTTCCTAGATTTTACAGATTCTAAAGGACATGATCATTGACATAGACACCCAATTCCTAAGCGCCGGGCACCAAGATCAAATAAATGCCTTCTTGCTTCCTCGATCCTTAATGAATGGCCAAGGAACTTGGTGGTATGTGCCATCACTTGGCTAGCTTGAAAAGACAGAGGCCGGCTCTGTACCACCAAAAAGAGATGTCTAAACACCCCAGTCCTGCCCACCTTCCAACATACCTGGTAGTCAGTGGCCTCCTGTATGCAGATACCCACTCCCACACTTCTAAGCCTCGGGTGTTAGAAGTCAGCCACCAAGAGGCCAACGGACCAAGAAGCAGAGGCCACCCTCCCTCCTGGACTGACAGTCTCCCTCTCTGCCATCAACCGTCGAAATCACTGGCTGAATCCGAGCCCAAAGGATGACAGTCTCTGCAAGCGTCACACTGTGGGCCTAGGGACCAGGGTCTGGGTACCCCAAAGTCCAGCCCTCAATCCTTGACCTACCAACCTGCAGAACTGAACTGAGCAGAGCCAGGCCCCGCCTCGGAAGAATTACAGTAGCTCCGCACCCCGCCGGCGTCCAGCCTGGAGGCAGATCCCAGCCTGAACGGCCCAGAAAGCATCCACCGGGGCTCAAGGCGGACACAAAAGGGCTTCCGGCCCAGTGTTCGCAGAGGCCACAGGGAAATGTAGTCCAAGCGAGGGTGGGTTGGATGCCGTTGCGCCGGCGCCACAGGATCCTGTTGCCTATGGCAACGGAGCAGCACAGGCGGGCTGGGAAAGCCTTTGCACCCCGATTCCGAGGGTCCTGTGCCCTCCTCTCTTATAGAATTAAACCTCAGGTTCTAAAGCCAGGACACTGGAGAGATGCGAGCCTAGAAGCAAAGCCAGATCCTGGATTCCTAGATTAGATCTAGGAACTGAATCACACATACACAAGGCGGGAGAAATGGATTCAGGAATTCCAACCTTCTGTCCCTAAGTAGCAGCAGGCTCCGTTGGAAGTCTGAAAATGCAAAAGAAATGGAAAACACTTTTTCCTAAAAAATCCGAGGGTTTATTAGGGAAGGAACAGATAATACCGGGAGGTGGGATCACATGGTCTAAAGAGCACCAACCCAAGGTGCTCCATTCAAAGATTGGGTTTCCAACCACTGCGTAAACAAGGCGTATACTGAGTGGGATGGGTTGCAATGCGATTCATCTCACACTCTCCAAGGCTTTCCAGAGGAATCTTGCAGTGAATTCCCATCCTGGGCGCGTCACAGAGACAGGGCCCGACGTCACATTAGACGTCACAAGGTAGACAGACCCGAGTCCGCCGTCCTTAGCAACCTGATCTCAGGACACAGCGGCAGTTGAGGCCGCTTAACGCACTGCAGGTGGGCTGCGGGCTGCAGCCTCGCGCCCCTACAATGAATGAGGGGCGATCTAATGGTTACGAGACCCTTAGATGCTCCCGTAGTCACCTGATCGCACGGTCCCAAATGTTATTCAGCCTTATACATGTCCTACCCCAATGTCCACTGCTAAAATCATCCACACAAAGCCGCCCTAATTGCCCTTCTCGGCCAATAAGAATATTTAAAATTCTTTTTTTTTTGTTTTTGTTTTTGGGTCACACCCGGCAGCGCTCAATTAGGGGCCTCCTGGCTCTACGCTCATAAATCGCTCCTGGAAGACTAGGGGGACCTTAAGGGATGCCGGGATTCGAACCACCGATCTTCTGCACGAAAGGCAAACGCCTTACCTCCATGCTATCTCTCTGGCCCCGAATATAAAATGTCTTATTCTAGAACTAAGAATATAGGCCCATCATCATCAAACTAAAATCCAGTCTCTGCCGGAAAAGGCTAAACTAAACCGACTGAGTGGGGCTGGCTGGCTGCAAGGACTAGGCAGCACATCTCCAAAAAACCCCGAAGGCCCTTAGACCTGACTAAAGAAATCAACATGTTGCCGAAAGTAGTAGACTTGGGCCGCGGAGGCTTCTGGGAAATGTAGTCCGGAAATGGAGAACCATGGGCCTCTGAAAATTCGCCTCAGAATCAAATTGTCCTCCTAGGACCCCATAGGGCAGGCCACGCCCATTTAACGCGCAGGGGCTTCTGGGAATTGTAGTCCTGCATCTAACGGACTTCGGGCTCGCGCGCGCTGGGCCACAGACAGCTCTGACCCGAGGAGTGTCTGTCGCCTTCAGGCTGCGGGCGCAGAGGCGTGTTCGGGGTGTCGTTGAGGTGCGGAATTGGGGATCTGTGTCCGCGGGCTCCTGGTGAGTTGTCGGGAGGCCCCGAGCTCTGAGCGTCGGCCTCTTTGTGCGAGGTGCAAATAGGGGCCTGCAGACCTGTGGTACCCGGGTGTTAGGGGTTGGAGGATGCTGGGGCCGAGCCGGGATGCCCACTTGCGGGAGGTGTTTGTATTTGTTTGTATTTGGTTGGTTGTGGGTCGCGGGGCCCTGTGTGGAAGTGGATTTGGGGGAGATGCCGGTTGCAATTTTCCTTTCGTGTTGCAGTGTGGACGTGGGTGTGGAAGGCAGAGGAAGGATGTGTGGGAAGATTCACCAGACGTACCAGGGCTACTTTTTATTTATTTATTTATTTATTTATTTATTTATTTATTTATTTATTTATTTATTGGTTTTGGGGCCAAACCCGGCGGTGCTCAGGGGTTATTTCTGGCTATGCACTCAGAAATCGCTCCTGCAGGATCGGGGACCATATGGGATGCTAGGAATTGAACCCAGGACGCCTGCGAGGCAAAATGCCCTATCCCCCCTGCTATCGCTCCAGTGTCAGGGCTTCATTTCTTGGGCGACGAATGGATGTTGGGGTTGTGCACATCAATAACCCTAACTCTGCATCTTGATATACTTATTTTAAATTTTATATTCATGTTCTTAGCAACGTGTCATTGTGTGCATTCCAGCTTCCTGCCTCTTCCCTGCTCTAAATCACGGAATCAAGGAAAAAACACCGAGAAACCAATTATTCTGCTGTCAAAATTTGCTCCCATCTTTTTACCCCTTCCGTTGTGAATCCATATTCACTTATCCTTATATATGTACATGTTGCTTAAAAAGGGCAGTCACACATTGTACATGTGGTCAGTTGCTAATGCTTGTCTTTTAACTGTACAAGTTATTTATCTTCCCATTTAAGCAATTACAAATCCTTTGCTATCACTTACAAGTTTTTCATGATATACGTTTTAACATATTCCTCCTATGAATAATATACATCTTTTTCTCTACTTATTATTTGTATATGTTTATCAACAATTTTTGGCACCTGTTGTAATGCACTTTTCTAATATTTTATTATTGGAGAGCAACCTCTTAGAAGTGAAACTGATAGGGGCCGAAGTGGTGGCGCAGTGGTAGGGTGTTTGCCCTGCACATAACTGACTCAGGACAGACCTCAGTTTGATCCCCGGCATCCCATATAGTGCCCCAAGCCAGGAGCGATTTCTAAGAGCAGAGCCAGGAGTAAACTCTGAGTGTCACTAGGTATGGGCCCCCCCAAAAAAAAATTACTTCTGGTACTCTCAAGGGGCCATACGTATGCATATCTTTAGGATAAAGATAAAACTGAAATGTGAACAGAAAAATTAATGATTAGAGCCTAGACAGTTCAATGAACTGAGTGCATATCTTGTATGCAGGAGGTCTAGGTTCAGTTCTGAACTCCATTAGCCACATGCAAGGTAACACCCTACTCACTATGCTGTTACTCAAGCTTGTCATATATAAAACAATTATTTAGGGGCTGGAGAGATAGCATGGAGGTAAGGCATTTGCCTTGCATGCAGAAGGACAGTGGTTGGAATCCTGGCGTCTCATATGGTCCCCTAAGTCTGCTGGGGGCCATTTCTGAGCATTGAGCCAGAAGTAGCCCCTGAGTGCTGCCGGGTGTGACCCAAACTCCCCCCCCAAAATTATTTAAGTTTTAATTTGCAGTACTGTAGTTTGATAAGTGCTGAGGTTTCATATAAAATTGCTCTTGAGAATCAGAGATGTAGCTCAGTGATAGAGTATTTCCACTGTATATAATAGGCCCTGCAGTCCCGGGCAGTGGCGCTGGAGGTAAGGTGCCTGCCTTACCTGCGCTAGCCTAGGAGACGGACCGAGGTTCGATCCCCCGGCGTCCCATATGGTCCCCCAAGCCAGGAGCGACTTCTGAGCATATAGCCAGGAGTAACCCCTGAGCGTTACCGGGTGTGGCCCAAAAAAAAAAAAAAAAACCAATAGGCCCTGCAGTCAAGCTCTAGAACTCCCAAAAATCTTTTTGTAATTAAATTTTTCTCTTATTTTCCACAGAATTCTTCATAAATTAAAGATTCACCTACTCATCCTCTAACCATCTGCTGAGTGCTGACTTATCTATGTGGCAGGAGCAATTCTAGATGCTTTAGATAGAGCATAGAACACAAAAGACACCGTGGTATCATGGTCCTTGTGTGGGCAAGATAACAAATAAGGCAAGTTCCATATAATATATGTTAATAATGATAAAATAGAGCCGAAGTAATAGCCCAGCAGGTAGGGCATTTGCCTTGCATGTGGTCGACCCAGGTACAATCCCCACTATCCTGTATGTTCCCTCAAGCTTGCAAAGAGTAATTTCTTTTCATTTTTTTTGTTTGTTTTTGGGTCACACCTGGCAGTGCTCAGGGGTTACTCTTGGCTCTACGCTCAGAAATCGCACCTGGCAGGCTCAGGGGACCATATGGGATGCCGAGATTTGAACCACCATCTTTCTGTGTCTAAAGCAAATGCCCTACCACTGTGCTATCTCTTTGGCCCTGAAAGGATAACTTTAAACACAGAGCCAAGAGTAACCCCTGAGCACCACCATTTTTGACTCTCCAAAATATTTTAAATAAGATTAAGGGAAAAAGTAAATTAGGCAGATAATGTAAAATTATTGGTGGGAGTTAGGGTTATATTTTAGGTGTTGTTAATAAATATATGAAAAATGTAAAGGAACTAATTATACATGCAACCTAAGGCAAGGTTAAAGGAAGAGGGAATAACTTGTAAAGGCCCTGAAGGGAAACTAAACTTGTTATTAAAGAGAAGAGGCTGGTGTAGCTGAAATACAGCAAATGAAAAGAAGCATAATCTAAGATGAGATCAGAAAGGTAAATGGAAGCAAAAGAAATCAAGTTTGTCTTTAATAATGATTCTGGCCTTTATTCTGAATGAGATTAGAAACTTCTAAAGAATCTTGAACATGGAAATGATGCCTGCTTACAATTTAAAATAATTATCTGCCTATTTTGATGAGAGGTTAGGGACAGGAAAAATAGGGAAGAAAGGGGCAAGAAACAGAAAAGAGAAAAACAGGACACTATTGCAATTTGGGCGGGGGGTTCACACCCGGCAGCGCTCAGGGGTTATTCCTGGCTCTGTGTTCAGAAGTCGCTCTTGGCAGGCTCAGAAACCATATGGGATGTCGAGATTCGAACCAACATCCTTCTGCATATAAGGCAAATGCCCTGCCTCCATGCTATCTTTCTGGCCCCACGATTGCAATATTTAAAGGGAAATATGTTGGTGGTTTAGGCCAGAACAGTAAAAGTGGTCAATATAATGAACTGTATAGCTAAACACATACACTAAAGAGCAAAACTTTTTGTTTAGCTATATTACTGGAATAATTTCATGGGAGAGTTGACATAATTTGCTGTCAGCATTGAATTAGAGCATAAGAATAACAAAAATTGGGGGCCAGAGCAGTGGCTCGGCTGTAGGACGTTTGCCTTGCACATGGTTGACCTTGGACAGATTGCGGTTCAATCCTCTTGCGTCCCATATTGTCCTCCATGCCAAGAGCAACTTTTGAGCGCAGAGCCAGGAGAAACCCCTGAGCGTCACTGGTGTGGCCCAAAAACCAAACCCCCCCCAAAAAAGGAAAAACATTAAAAAAAATAGCTTATTTTCTGAGCAACTTAATATAGCATCATATTAACTGAGAAGGAAAATAAGAAAGATTGACTTGGGATATAGGGAAGTGTGAGATGCTAATTAGACTGTCAAGTAAAGCTGTTAAGTTGCAGTGAGATTTGCAAGTTTGAAGTTTAAAAAGATGAAATTTTATGGAGGCATAAGTTTGAAACTTATCAGCATATAAGTTATCATATAGCAGATAGATTGGATGAGATCAATGAAGAAGGTAACTAGAGTAATAATAGGGTAAATTTATTTTGGGGGGGGGGTTAGGGCCACACCGAGCAGCTCTCAGGGGTTCCTCCTGGCTCTGTGCTCAGAAATCACTCCTGGTGGGCCGGAGCGATGGCGCAAGCAGTATAGCATTTGCTTTGCACGCACTAATCTAGAACTGATCTGTTTGATCCCCATGCATCCCATATGGTCCCCCAAGCCAGGAACGATTTCTGAGCGCATAGCGAGGAGTAACCCCTGAGCATCACAGGTGTGGTGCAAAAACAAAACAAAACAAAACAAAAAAAAGAAATCACTCCTGGCAAGCTCAGGGGACCATATGGAATGCCAGTATCCTCTGGTTCATCCCAGTTTGGCCATAAGCAAGGCAAAGGCCCTACCCACCATGCTATTGCTCCGGCCCTAAGGGTAAATTTAAAAAATATAGAAATAAAAACATATCTCTGGTGTTACAGGGTCAAGGAAATGATAGAAATCAGCAACAGAGACCAGAATAATTTTAGTTAAGGTACTTAGAGAAAAACTAGATAAATATATCCTGGAAATCAAAGGAAGACTGTAGGCTTGGTGGTGGTTGTTTTTTCCCCCTGGGAGTTGGGGCCCCTCGCCCTGCTGTGTTCATGACTTCTGTCTCTGCACTCAGAAATCACTCATTTCAGGCTCAAGGAACTATATGGGATACCAGGGATCGAATTTGGGCCTTCTGTGTGCAAGACAAGTGCCCTCTTC
Source organism: Suncus etruscus (assembly GCF_024139225.1). Lineage (NCBI taxonomy): Eukaryota > Metazoa > Chordata > Mammalia > Eulipotyphla > Soricidae > Suncus > Suncus etruscus. Next base: position 82,214,520 of record NC_064861.1, on the reverse strand, counting down.
CCTAGAAGAATGTTTTAACAGGATGTGTAGGATATTGTGAATATCCCAAGTAAAATGAGAAATGAGAGAGGAACTTTGAATTTAGCATGATCACTAATGACTTTGAAGAGCTGTGTAAGTGGATTATGGATCTAAAGATAATGGGAAAATTAAAATTAGCAGACCAGCTAAAACTATAGTTTTTAGTTTCTCTCTATATGTAAAGAGTAAAATGAAGTGGTAAGTAGAATCGAGTTTTATAAGAAGTATTTATAAACTGACTGAAATGATTTCATAAAGAAACTTGATGTAAGGGTGAAAGTAGAGAATTCTGTAAGAAGAGAGAGTGTAAGGACTACGTGCATGTGTATGTTCTTTGCATGCGACATACCTGAGTTCAGTGAGAATAGGATTATAAGCACCATTTATATAACACAAATATCACAGTCTTGATAGAAAAAAAGGAGACAAGTAGAAATTCCTTAGGGTTGGACAGAGGACAGAGAATAGATTAAAAAAATACAGATACCATGCCAGAGAGATAGCACAGCAGTAGGGCATTTGCCTTGCACACAGCTATTCCAGGACAGACAGTGGCATCCCATATGGTCCCCCAAGTCTGCCAGGAGTTATTTCTGAGCACAGAGCCAAGATTTCTGAGCACCACTGGGTATGACCCAAAAACCGAGAGAGAGAGAGAGAGAGAGAGAGAGAGAGAGAGAGAGAGAGAGAGAGAGAGAGAGAGAGAGAGAGAGGAGAGAGGAGAGAGGAGAGAGGAGAGAGGGAGGAGAGAGGAGAGAGGAGAGAGGAGAGAGAGAGAGAGAGAGTAACCCCTTAACCTCTGAACACTGCCCTAGGTGTGACCAAAAAAATAAAATAAAATAAAATAAAAAACCTACTAGAAGTGCCAGAGAGATAGCACAGCACATAGGGCATTTACCTTGCATGCCACTGACCAGGTTTGATCTCTGGCATCCCATATGGACCCTCAAGCCTCTCAAGAGTGATTTCTGAGTGCAGACCTATGATTAACCCCTACTTAACCCCACTTTGAGGCCCCAAAACAAAACAAAAAAAAAAAAAACTTTTTGGGTTTTGGGAGACTATTGGATACCTGGGATAGAACCCAGATCAGCCACATGCAAGGCAACCAATTTACCTATTGTACTATCTCTCAGCCCTATTAAAAACTCAATTTCTGGGATGTGGGTAGGGTGTTTGCCTTGCATGTGGCCAACCCAGAGTTGAATCTCAGCATCTCAGATGGCCTCCTGAGGCTGCCAGGAGTAACCTCAGAGTACCACTAGGTGTTGCCCAAAAACAAAAACTTCGGCTGAAGCGATAGCACACAGGTCAGACAGTGGTTCGAATCCCAGCATCCCATCTGGTCCCCCGAGCCTGCCAGAGATGATTTCTGAGCACAGAGCTAGGAGTAACCCCTGAGCGTCACTGAGTGTGACCAAAAACAAACCCCAAAACAAAAATCTTGTGTTAAATATGATAATAGATACATGAAAGTATATTATAGAGATAAATAATTTTACAAAAGGGCCAAAGAAAATGGAATATCAGTTTTAATATTAGACAGTAGATGTCAGAACAATAAGTGTTCTGAGGATCAAAGATATTTTACTTAGTAAAAAACTGTCAGTTCTCTTTAAAAATTACTTTTTTTTTTCACCTTATATTTTGATTGTGGGGCTTAAATGGTGGTATTGGGGAGTTACACCTAGGTCAGTGCTTTGGGTTGTTTCCAGAGGCGCTCAAGGGAGCCTGTTGTACTGAGTATTGAACCCAGGTCTCCTGGATACAAAACAATCACTTCATTCCATTTCATTCCTTTCCAGTCTATTGATCTGTCTCTCTGACCCCTAAAGACACAATAGATTTGTATGCAGCCAGTAACAGTGACTTAAAGTATATAAGCAAAGACTGTAAAAGTGAAGAAGAAACAGATCGATTCTATTTGTGAACTTGAAGCTTCACTTAGTGACAGATAAAAAATTGGACCAGAAAATCAATAGATATAATTTATATAATATTAATAGATATAACCAGATAATGCTTATCAACCAGTATTATTTAGATGTTCATTGTTAATTTTTCAATGTTCACATACTAATAACCTTTTTGGGGGGGCTTTTTGGGTTTTTGGGCCACACCTGGTGATGCTCAGGATTTACTCCTGGCTCTGTGCTCAGAAATCGCTCCTGGCTCGGGGACCATATGGGATGCCAGGGATTGAACCCAGGTCCATCCTGGGTCAGCTGCATGCAAGGCAAATGCCCTACTGCTGTGCTACTGCTCCGGCCCTCATACTAATAATCTTTATAGAACATGCTAACAATAGCAGAATATATTTCTTCCTCAAAAGCACAAAGATATTCACCAAAATATATTCTGGGCCATAAAAGGATCTTTAATAGTTTCAAACAAAATGCTGCCTAAGACCTTAGCAATATAAAAATAGGAATCAAAAAGAAAAAGATATATGGGCTGGGGCATTAGTACAGCATGTAGGATGCTTACTTTAGACACAGTTTATCCGGGTTCAATCAATCCCTGTGTCCTCATATGGTCCTTTAAGCTCCACAAGGATGATCCCCTGAGTACAAAATCAGAAATCATCACAGCTGGATGTGGCCAAAAAATCAGGGGGCTGTGGGGGAGAGAATGAGAGAATATGAGAAAAATGCAATCAGAAGTCACTCAACTAAAGAGCATGATAAGTCAACTAAAAACTTTGGACAGCCTTAGCAGTATGATAAGCAGAAGAATGAATTATTGGGCTCAAAGAAAAGGTGTAGAAAGTCATCAGTAGGGGCTGGAGAGATAGCATGGAGGTAAGGCGTTTGCCTTTCATGCAGGAGGTCATCGGTTCGAATCCCGGCGCCCCATATGGTCCCCTGTGCCTGCCAGGAGCAATTTCTGAGCCTGGAGCCAGGAATAACCCCTGAGCACTGCCAGGTGTGACCCAAAAACCAAAAAAAAAAAAAAAAAAAGAAAGTCATCAGTAATGGAAAGATGATGAAAGAAAGAGTGAAAAATGTCAAAAAAAATGTCAGGGAACTAACTATAGAATGAATCTAAGTGTGACATCCAAATTATACAAGTCTCTATGGGAAGAAGAGAGATTAGAGATAAGCTATTGGTCAATTTACTGCCGAGAACTTCCCCAGTCTAAACTTTGGGTCATACCTCAGGTCATAGAATTCCAAACAGAGTAAAACTAAATAGAAAAATCCGAAACATAAGGTAATAAAAAAATGATAAAAGCCAGCGATAGAAACCTGAGAGCATCAAAGATCAAAGGAGTTTACATAAAATGATACTGGGTAGGGTGGGTGCATCTTGAGGTTCGGCCACATCTCAACCTGAGATGCTCACTTCCTTTCCTTTACCTTATGATACTTTATCTGAAGATTTACCTGCACCTGTCTGACATGTACTGTATGTTTTTTCTCCCATAGGAGAATAGGAGAAGTTCATGTTCTCTCCTGAAGACCCCCTAGATATATTCATTCTATCTTTCCCACCCTCCCTCCCTTTTCTTCCTCACTCCTCCTCTCTCCTTCCTATTTCTCTAATAAGACTATTTTACTTTACACGTGAATATTTAAAATTATGCATAAGATTCACAGCTTACCTATCAAATGGAGCTCATATTTGTCCAAGTCATTCTTTTTTTTTTTTTTTTTTTGGTTTTGGGCCACACCCGGCGGTGCTCAGGGGTTACTCCTGGCTGTCTGCTCAGAAATAGCTCCTGGCAGGCACGGGGGGGACCATATGGGACACCGGGATTTGAACCAACCACCTTTGGTCCTGGATCGGCTGCTTGCAAGGCAAACGCCGCTGTGCTATCTCTCCGGGCCCCCAAGTCATTCTTATACCTGTTATCTATATCTGTTACCTTATACCTCTGTGGTATGAACAGTTTTAGCCTTTCTGATTTATTATTATTTATTTATTATTATTTTGATATAGGGTGATCTTTAATTTACTTTCTAGGTACAGTTTTCTGAAACCACAAAGGAAATCTGCCTAATGGTTTTATTCTCTTCCCCAGCTTTACCTTCTCAGATCCTGTGCATTCCTACAAGGGAGAGAGAATGACTAAGTCCCAGGTAAATTTTAAATAGTTACCAGTTCCATGATTTACTGTATTGGACAGCTTAAGGGGATTACAGTAATTTGTATGTTTTATTGAAAATCCTCTATTGATTAGACATGTTATTAGAAAGTTGGAAATTTAAGAAAGTTAAAATATAGATACATGTTAATTCAGAGATTAAAAGTGAGCATTAAAGAGGCCCGGAGCAGTAGTATAGCAGGTAGGACATTTGCCTTGCATGTAGCCAACCAGGGTTCTATATTCCTTGCACCCTATATGGTCCTCTGAAAATTGCCAGGAGTTGAACCGTGTGAGCAGAGCCAGGAGCAGTGCTGAATGTGGTCCCAAAACAAACAAAAGGCTGTACTTTTTTTGTTTGTTTTTGTTCATTTGTTTTTTTTTTGTTTTTGGGTCCACCAGGCAGCGCTCAGGGGTTACTCCTGGCTCTATGCTCAAATCACTCCTGGCAGCCTCGGGGACCTATGGGATGCTGGGATTTGAAGCACCGTCCTTCTGCATGCAAGGCAAATGCCTTACCTCCATGCTATCTCTCCGGCCCAATGCTGTACATTTTAATTTCATTATTATAGCTAAAGAAAACCTGCAAAAAATTTTACAGAATTTGCATTAAACAGAAGTCAGAGTAGACATTTTTCTTAGCAATCTTTAAGCTTTTTATTTGCACCTATATTATTGTATCATTATAGTATGTATGATTTCTTATACAAAAGCTTTGTAAATGGATAAATGAACATAAATTGACAGAATGTTGCTAATGTATTTTTCCTTTTAAAATACAATAAAAATGATAAGATTTTTCATTAACTTCTTTGTCCACTAAGACAAAAATTTATTGTTTCGTCCACATCATCTGAAGTGGGTGATTTCATTTAACTAGAAGTATGTTGTTATAGGAAACAGTGACATTCAAAGATGTGGCTGTTAACTTCACCCAGGAAGAGTGGCAGCAGCTGGATCCTGCCCAAAGGAACTTGTACCGAAGTGTGATGCTAGAAAACTATAACAACTTAATCACAGTGGGTAAGAACAGTTTTCTGCTTAGCTCAGATTTTGGAACAAAGTACCCCACTCTTGTAGTGGAAGCCTCATGCCCCAATCTCAGGGCATTGGAGAGACGTGGATCAGGAAGTAAATGCCAACACATTTGTGGAAACAATCCACACACAGTTAAGGGATAAAACAAGTTCAGGAACTTCCACTTGCAAGCCTTCTGCTCCTCAGAAGCAGATAGCTCAGTGGTGGGAAACCAAAACGCTAGTGGTCTTTCCCTGAGATCCGATGTCTTTATTAGCAAACACCAGACCACACCCCTGTGTGGGGAACAGGTGTTCTAAGGCACCAACCCAAAGGATGCTTCCATCTACTGGTGCTTCCAACCAATAAATAACAAACATGTCCTGAATAGGATGGAACCCAGTTAACCCAGCACACTCTGACCATTATTTCTAAAATGTGTGGAACAGGGGCTGGAGCGATAGCACAGCAGTAGGGCATTTGCCTTGAATGCTGCTGACCCAGGATTGACCTGGGTTTGATCCCCAGTGTCCCATATGGTTCCCTAAGCCAGGAGCGATTTCTGAGCATCATTGGGTGTGGCCCCAAAACTAAAATATATATAAAGTAAAATAAAATAAAATGTCTGGAACCTTTAAATATCTTTTTTTTGAGTGCGTGTGGTTTTTGGGTCACACCTGGCAGTGCTCAGGGGTTATTCCTGGCTCCAGGCTCAGAAATTGCTCCTGGCAGGCACGGGGGACCATATGGGACGCCTGGATTTGAACCGATGACCTCCTTCATGAAAGGCAAACGCCTTACCTCCATGCTATCTCTCCGGCCCCTAAATATCTTAATGTTTGGCCTATAGGTGAGCTTGTGTGCTGTTTCTTTCCAAGCAAAAAGGCTTTCTTGGTTATGTTTCAGGAGGCAGCATTTTTAGAAAATGTGCTTTTCTTGTTCTTTAGAAAGCTTAGTGTTCTTGAGCCAGCCATGATCCTGTGTTCCTAGTATTTGTACCTAATTATAGTCATTGTGCTTCTATTTGACAGGCTGCCCATTCAGCAAACCTGATGTAATTTTCAAATTAGAACAAGAAGAACCACCTTGGGTCGTGGAGGAAGAGGCATTAAGGTTCAAAGGTTAGTGAAATGGAATGTGAGAATTAACTCTTACTGATTAATTCTCTAAATATTTTATTCCTCTAAAAAGTTGTTAAGGGGTCGGAGCTATAGCACAGTAGGTAGTGCCTTACATGTGGCTAATCCAGGTTTGATCCCCAGCATCCCATATGGTCCCCGAAACATTGGAAATGACCCCTAAGCACAGAGCCAGGAGTAACCCCCTGAACACTGTCAGGTATGGCCCAAAATTAAATAATAAAATAAAAAAGTTTTTTAGGTGGTTGGCAAAATAATACAGCTGATAAGGCTCTTGCCTTGCATTTGGCTGATCCAGATTCAATTCCCAGCATCCTTTGAGCTTATCAAGAGTGATCTCTGGGGGTTGGAGAGATAGCGTAGAGGTAAGGCGTTTGCCTTTCATGCAGAAGGACGGTGGTTCGAATCCTGGCATCCCATATTGTCCCCTGTGCCTGCCAGGGGCGATTTCTGAGCATAGAGCCAGGAGTAACCCCTGAGCGCTGCTGGGTGTGACCCAAAAACCAAAAAAAAAAAGTGCTCTCTGAGTGCAGAGCCAAGAGTAACCCCTGAGCACCACTGGGTTTGACTCAGAAACAACAAAGAGATTGTTCTTCGAAAGATTTTAATAAAAAACATAGTTTTTCGGGGCTGGAGAGATAGCATGGAGGTAGGGCATTTACCTGGAATGCATGTGTATTCAAATCCCGCATTCCCATATGGTCCCCTGTGCCTGCCAGAGGTGATTTCTGAGCACAGAGCCAGGAGTAACCCCTGAGCACTGCCAGATGTGACCCAAAAAAACTAAAAAAAAATCATACTTTTTCAATGACAGTTTGAAATTTTCATAAAAATACCATTTCTAGATAATGTTCTTTAACTTTATTATTATTTTTTTTTATTTTTGAGCCATACCCGATGATGCTCAGGGGTTACTCCTGGCTTTGCGCTCAGAAATCGCTCCTGGCTTGGGGGACCATATGAAACACTATTCTAGGTTAGCACGTGCAAGGCAATCGCCCTACTGCATGCACCACTGCTTCAGCCCCAACTTTCTTTTTTTTATGTGGGACCATAACCAATATTATTTAGGGGCTACATCTAACTCAGTGCTCAGACGAGGTGCTTGGTTGCAAAGAAGGGTTTGAACCATGTGATGCCAGAGAGTGAATCTGGGCCTCCCACAAGCACAGCATATATTCCAGATATTTGAGCTTTCTCCTATAGCATCATCCTTTTTTTTTCACCTGTATGAGAGTCACTCCCAGCAGCACTTGGGAGAATATGTAGGCTGGGCTATATACATATACATATGTAACAAATCATGTGCTCAGTCCTTTGAACCATCTCTCTCTCTCTCTCTCCCTCTCTCAATCTCTCCCTCTCTCCCTCTCTCTCCCTCCCTCTCCTTTTGATTTTGTTTTGAGGCCTCACTGGCAGTGCTTAGAGATTACTCCTGGCTCTGCACTCAGAATTCACTCCTGGCAGCCTAGGGAGAATCTATGGGCTGCCGGAGATTAAACCAGGGTCAGCTGCATGCAAGACAAATGCCTTACCCACTGTGCTATCACTCCAGCCTCCAAACTAACTCTTTCTTAACTTCTTTTCTCCGACTTAATTCCATAGAGTTTAAACAGCTGCCTTCCTGGCTGTGTGCCAGATAGCAACATTACATAGTTCATTTATAGATTGGCATCTTGATTTTTCTCTTTAGCTATTTGCATGGAATTCCCTTTTTTTTCATTCAGGAATTCACAGAATTGTAGTTGCTCAAATAAACCTGTTGACATATATAATCCTTTAACTTTCTTTTCTCCTTTTCATTATAATTGCCTCAGCATCAGAGTTTTGTCTCCTACTTCACACTTTCCCCAGTATCATTATCTTTTGCTGTCATTGTTTCAGTCATGGCTGCAACCCTTTTATTTTAATAAAATTTTGATCAGTGCTACTTTTCTGTTAGCTTTTGTATTTGGTACATGCACTTATATGAATGTGATTTGTACCTATATAAATACATGTGTTTCTAATTATGTAGATATTCTGAGTTCTTTTTGGTTAGGAGATAACCACTTATATTTTGGCCAACCACTTTTGTATACTCTACTGCATTTTTAAAAAGTGGCCAATTTCATATAAAAATTTTTTGTTTCACTTTGCATTAACTATATTATGAGTTAAATAAAATCTTTTTTATAGTTAACATTTTTTCTATGTACATTTAGAATCTTCTCCCCTTTTTACTGTTCTTAATTTTATGTGAAAAAATTTTTACATTGTAACAGGGACTGTTCCCAGGTTCTCATGTATGCAAGATATTCCCTCTATCTCTGAGCCATATCTCCAGGTCTTAACTCTTAATATTAAGGTGACCAGAATGAATAAAGTCATATATACTTTTCTAGCCTTTCCTCCCAGTTTTTTTTTTTTTTTTTTTTTGGATTTTGGGTCACACCTAGAGGTGCTCAGGGGTTACTCCTGGCTGTCTGCTCAGAAATAGCTCCTGGCAGGCAGGCACGGGGGACCATATGGAACATCGGGATTCGAACCAACCACTGTTGGTCCTGGATCGACTGCTTGCAAGGCATTTGTGCTATCTCTCCAGGCCCGCAAGCAGGCTTTTTATGCATGCAAATTATACAGTGTTCTGTACCCAAATCTACACTGTCAAAAGCCTGCTCAGATTGGCCAGAGTCAGAGAGGACGTCTATTACAGTATAACCTTTGGACCTTTGCTTGTTGTGATTGGCTCACTGTGGAAGATACAGTTGCAGCACAGGAACATTCTGTCTTATACAGCAAATATAGGCCTAAACCTATGTTTTAACTGCAAAATTAGGGGGTCGTCTTATACGTCGGAAAATACGGTATATGGCATTAAAATTGTGATTTCTCTGGGACTGGAGCAATAGCACAGCAGGTAGGACATTGCCTTGCACACGGCCAACCTGGATTTGATCCTCAACATCTTATATGGTCCCTGAACCTGAAGTAATTTCTGAACACAGAGCCTGGAGTGACCTCTGAACGTTGCTGGATATGCCCCCAAAGCCAAACAATAAAATAAAATTGTGGTTGCTCTTGCCAGTTAAATTGTTTGAAATTGTGAATTCTTTGTGGTAGGTGAGGAGGTTGGTGTACCCCAAGCTGTGGGATCTGGCACAAGCAAGGCAAGCACCTTCCCTAGCTCTGGCTTCTATTCACTTTGTTTGTTAGTTTGGGGGCACACCTGCCTTTCTGCTCAATATTGCTTCTGGCGGACCAGATGGGATGACAAGTATTGAACCCAGTTCAGCCTAATGCAAGACAAATGCCCTCCCTTCTGTGCTATCACTTTACCCCCACCCCATTCATTTTTGAAAAAAAACTTTTAGTATTTTTTTAATTACTCTCTTTGGTTTTTTTCATCAGTTGTTTTTTTTTTTTTTTTTTTTTTTGGTTTTTGGGCCACACCCGTTTGACGCTCAGGGGTTACTCCTGGCTATGTGCTCAGAAATCGCCCCTGGCTTGGGGGGACCATATGGGACGCCGGGGGATCGAACCGCGGTCCTTCCTTGGCTAGCGCTTGCAAGGCAGACACCTTACCTCCAGCGCCACCTACCCGGCCCTCATCAGTTGTTTTTAAACTTTTTTTGCTTCTATATCTTTCTGGTCTGAATAATTTCAGTGACTTTTTCAGTTTTGTTTTATTCTTTGAACATAGTAGGGGATCATGCATATTCATTTACCTCCTTTCAACACCTAGTCCTCATCCAGAATTCCACTTCCCTCTACCATTGCTGGTATGGGATCTATCCCATCCCATAAACATCCCACCACTTTAAACCATGGATTATTTTTTTTGTCAAATTCTGTGTATTGTGGGCTATAGAGATTGCATGGAGGTAAGGCATTTGCCTTGCATGCAGAAGGACAGTGGTTCGAATCCCGGCATCCCATATGGTACCCCGAGCCTGCCAGGAGCAATTTCTGATCGTAGAGCCAGGAGAAACCCCTGAGCGCTGCCAGATGTGACCCCCCCAAAAAAAAAATTCTGTATATTGAACTTTACCTTAGAAATTTATTTTTCCTGGGCCCGGAGAGATAGCACAGCGCTGTTTGCCTTGCAAGCAGCTGATCCAGGACCAAAGGTGGTTGGTTCGAATCCCGGTGTCCCATATGGTCCCCCGTGCCTGCCAGGAGCTATTTCTGAGCAGACAGCCAGGAGTAACCTCTGAGCAATGCCGGGTGTGGCCCAAAAACCAAAAAAAAAAAAAAAGAAATTTATTTTTCCTTAGATGATATTTAGTGACCACTTTCTCAACATCTTTTACTTAATTGAGCTTTTCTTTTTATTTTCCATCCAAAAATTACATGATGTCAGAACATAATTCTGCCTTTTTATTCAGCATTTTGGGATATTTTTCTGTTTGGTAGAAAGACAAATTTTCATTTTCCCCTGTTAGAAAGCAGAAAAGGGGAAGAACAAAAGGAAAGTGAATATTTTATTCATTACTAGGTAAACTTTACTTATTTTCTCTTATATTTGGATCAATTTTTTTCTGATGCCTACATACCTTGACTAAAATCTTTCTGATACTTTCTCAAGGGTGTAATCTAGCACTATTTTGGCTGGAATGGTCATTTTCTTTATGAATTAAGACTTCAAAATTTTTCTTACGTTGTGATTTAGAATCGAATAATAGACATTTAACCTCTCACTTTCAGTCTTTCTACTTTCTATACTAATCCTTATTTGGTCATGCTAGGTAAATATTCACTCTTACATTTCAACCATTTTGTTCCAATATTTTTCATTCTCATTTGATCAATTACAGCACTGTTCAGAACAATTTAACACTTACATTTTGTAATAGCACACAGAAGGTAATATAGTTGAGAAATCATATGAATGCTAGACATTTTTTTGTTTGTTTTTTTGTTTTTGGGTCACATCCAGTGGTGCTCAGGGGTTACTCCTGGCTGTCTGCTCAGAAATAGCTCCTGGCAGGGATTCGAACCAACCACCTTTGGTCCTGGATCAGCTGCTTGCAAGGCAAGCGCTGCTGTGCTATCTCTCCGGGCCCCGAATGCTAGACATTTTTTTAAATACTAAAGTAATATCAAGGGAAAGTAATTCTCTTGTCCATTTCCCTCTCTGGTAGTGTTCTCTAACATTGACCTTTTTTTTTTTTTTTAGCTATTTGTGGTTTTTTTGACACTAGGATATTTTAATACTTATAATTTTAAATATAAATATAATTATAATCCTTTATTTGGATTATTTTTGCTTGTTTCTAGTGTCATTTCTGGCCATTCTCAGGGTTTACTACCAATTATGCACCAAGGAATCATTTCTGATGGACTTGAGGGACCAGATGGGATATAGGACATCAAACCATGGTTGGGCACATACAAGGCAAATACCCTTCCCACTGTTCTATAGCTCTAGGCTCACATTTTTTAAATTCTTCTTTTCATTTATTCTGTTTATATCTTTTCTTTTGGATACTTTAAAAACTATTTTCATTTGGGCTCGGAGAGATAGCACAGCGGCGTTTGCCTTGTAAGCAGCCGATCCAGGACCAAAGGTGGTTGGTTCGAATCCCGGTGTCCCATATGGTCCCCCGTGCCTGCCAGGAACTATTTCTGAGCAGACAGCCAGGAGTAACCCCTGAGCACTGCCGGGTGTGGCCCAAAAACCAAAAAAAAAAAAAAAAAAAACCAAACAAACTATTTTTATTAATAAATATCTGCCTTTACTCATATTTGCTAGAATTTTCTGTTTGAAACTTGTAAAATATCTATGCACCTGGATTTTATTTGCTAATGCAATACTTGGCCTTAAAACCAATAATCCCAGGACAGGAGAGACAGTACAAAGGCCAACCTAGGTTCAGTCCCCAACATCCCATACTATCCCCTGCCAGGAGAGATTCCTGAGTGCAGAACCAAAAGTAATCCGTGAGGATCACAGCTACGCTGCCCTCAAATAAAAACAAACAAAAAATATTTTATATGTGCATGATTTTTGACAATTGGATGTTGTACTACTGGGGAAAAAATTACAAGTGGTTTTATTTACAATCTTTTTTAAGGTGAAATATGGGAAATTGATGAACATGAAGAAATTCAGGACAGACTTTTGACACAACATGAGGATAAAGTCCTTTTAAAGACATTGACTGAAGAAAAAGTCATTGAATGTCAGACATTTACAGATGTATTTCCACCCAAATCAGAAATGTTCCCTTCCATTCACAACCTCTATGAATATGACTTATTTGGAGAGTGTTTAGAACATAATTTTGACTACCACAATGGTGAAGCAATCCTATTAAGAAAAGAACATTGTGAATACAGAATACCGATGGAGACGTTTGGCAATAACTCATCTCACTTTGTAATAGCCCCCTTTAGATGTAATCACTGTGGGCAAGGATTCAGTCAAACTTTAGACCTCATCAGACACTTAAGAGTACATACTGGAGAGAAACTCTATGAATGTGAAAAATGTAGTAAAGCCTTTACCCATGAGGAAAAACTCAATATACATCATAAAATTCACAGTAGGGAGCAGTCTTATGAGTGCAATGAATGTGGTAAATCTTTCATTAAAATGTCAAATCTCAGTAGGCATCAAAGGATCCATACTGGAGAGAAACCCTATGCATGTAAGGAATGTGGGAAATCCTTCAGCCAGAAATCCAACCTCATTGATCATGAAAAAATCCATACTGGAGAGAAACCTTATGAATGCAATGAGTGTGAAAAGGCATTCAGTCAAAAGCAAAGCCTTATTGCACATCAGAAAGTTCATACTGGGGAAAAACCTTATGCGTGTAATGAATGTGGCAAAGCCTTCCCTCGAATCGCATCTCTTGCTCTTCACATGAGAAGTCACACAGGAGAAAAACCTTACAAATGTGATAAATGTGGAAAAGCCTTCTCCCAGTTTTCCATGCTTATTATACATGTGAGAATCCACACAGGTGAGAAACCCTATGAATGTAATGAATGTGGAAAATCCTTCTCTCAAAGCTCGGCCCTCACTGTACACATGAGAAGTCACACCGGAGAGAAACCTTATGAATGTAAGGAGTGTAGAAAAGCCTTCAGTCATAAGAAAAACTTCATTACGCACCAGAAGATTCATACCAGAGAAAAACCTTATGAGTGCAATGAATGTGGAAAAGCTTTCATTCAGATGTCGAATCTTGTGAGACACCAGAGAATACATACGGGAGAAAAACCGTATATATGTAAGGAATGTGGCAAAGCCTTTAGCCAGAAATCAAATCTCATCGCTCATGAAAAAATTCATTCCGGAGAGAAACCCTATGAATGTAACGAATGTGGCAAAGCCTTCAGCCAAAAGCAAAATTTTATTACACATCAAAAAGTTCACACTGGAGAAAAACCTTATGATTGTAACAAGTGTGGTAAAGCCTTCTCTCAGATCGCTTCCCTTACTCTTCACCTGAGAAGTCATACAGGGGAAAAGCCTTATGAATGTGACAAATGCGGAAAAGCCTTCTCTCAGTGCTCGTTGCTTAATTTACACATGAGAAGCCATACAGGTGAGAAGCCCTATGTGTGTAATGAATGTGGGAAGGCCTTCTCTCAAAGAACTTCCCTGATTGTGCACATGAGAGGTCATACAGGTGAGAAACCTTATGAATGTAACAAGTGTGGTAAAGCCTTCTCCCAGAGTTCATCCCTGACTATCCATATACGAGGTCATACAGGTGAGAAACCCTTTGACTGTAGTAAATGTGGAAAAGCTTTCTCCCAGATCTCATCTCTTACACTTCACATGAGAAAACATACAGGTGAGAAGCCTTACCATTGTAATGAGTGTGGTAAAGCATTCAGCCAAAAATCGCACCTTGTTAGACATCAGAGGATTCACACTCATTAGAAATCCTGTGGACATTATGCATATGGAAAATATCTTAAAGGAATGATCTCGTTGCTTATTTAATAAACTTAGAAACTACAGTGAAGTCAGTCTTTTGAAAAAGGCTTATTTGAAAAGCCTTGGAATTCAAATTAAGATGACAAATATGTAATGAAAAAAAAAAGGACAGCAACAGCCCAGTGGTAGTGTTCTGGCCTTACACACAGCTGACCTGGGTTTATTTATTGCCATCCAGTACGGTCCCTGAGCCAGGTGTGCCTCCCCCCAATAAAAGCAGATAGAAAAGGCTGATCCTCTAAAACACTAAGGAGATCCTATATTTGTAATATTTATTCAGCATTCAAAGTTTAAAATGAGATCTGCTATAAGAAGTCCAATGTGACACTTGAGCTTTTAAGAGAAAGACTTAAAAATGCAAAAATTGGGGCTGAAGAGATAGCATGGAGTTAGGGTGTTTGTCTTGCACACAGAAGGACAGTGGTTCGAATCCCGGCATCCCATATGCTCGGCATCCCCCGAGCCTGCCAGGAGCGATTTCTGAGCATAGAGCCAGGAGTAACCCCTGAGCTCTGCCAGGTGTGACCCAAAACCAAAAAACAAACAAAAAAAGTAAAAATAGCATCTAGTGGGCTGAAGTGATAGCACAGCAGTAGTGTGTTTGCCTTGCACACTGCCAACTCAAGAAGGACCCAGATTTGATCCCCAACATCCCATATGGTCCCCTAGCCTGCCAGGAGTGATTTCTGAGTGAAGAGCCAGGAGTAACCCCTGAGTGCCACTTGGTGTGGCCCCACAAAAAAAAACACCTAAAACTTTGTGAAAAAATTGGAAAGACTATTGTAAAAAAAAAGTACTTCCAGTTGTTTCTCACTAGTTTTAAGGAATTTCACAAACTAACCAAGACTGTTTAGACAGTCTTTCAGGGATTACATACTTTACAAGTTAGAGTCATTTAAATTATACTGTCTTGTTGAGTAAATAAATCACTGGAAACAATACATAAATCCAGGGAAGTATGATTTTTGGTATATTGTGCTATTGAAATAATCAGAGAAAGGCCAGCCTATTGAGTACATGGAAAAATATATGAATAAATAAAGGTAAGATATTACTTTGTACCATGTATAAAAATTAAATTCAAATAGATTGGATATCTGAATAAAAAACTTTCTAAACTTAAGATGAAATGGTTGATCAGAGAACATGTTTCTTTAAATACAAGATTTATGAATACAGTGCGTGCAAGCAGGGAGATGGATTTAGAGTTCATACTTTGCCTGCCAGAAGCCTGGCTTCAATCACCAGTACCTCATGGTTCCCCAAACACCACTTGTTGTATCAAAAGATCAATAGCAATGATAAAATCAGTTTTTGGTGTCTTGGCCTCAGACCAGTTTGTGTACAAAAATATATCAGTATGTTAATTACCTGGTTTGTATTACTCTAAATTGAACATAAATTTCCATCAGTGGAAGATATAACAAAAATGTGATTATTTCTGTGTTAGGATCAGTATTAAAAACTACTGGATTGGTCATGGAAATATGTATGACATTGGTTGCCTTTTAGGACCTAGGAAAAGTTTGGAGGGAGCTGTTATATTTATCCATACTATTTACTTAATAAAAGAAAACTAGCAGATATGGCTGGTGACAAATCTGAATGCCAAAGTTACGTTGTTTTAAATGTCTTGCCTTTATTTTCCTATTTCTCTAGAGGAAACCTGGGCCTATAGAAACTATTTTAAATTGTGGTTTGCAGAAATTTTATTAATAAACCAGTTGAGGTAATATCTGACCTTCCATTTATAATGTTAGTTAGGAATAGTTAAGGCAAATTTGTATATTTTTATTTCTTTTTTTTTTTTTTTTTTTTTTGGTTTTTGGGCCACACCCGTTTGACGCTCAGGGGTTACTCCTGGCTATGTGCTCAGAAATCGCCCCTGGCTTGGGGGGACCATATGGGACGCCGGGGGATCGAACCGCGGTCCTTCCTTGGCTAGCGCTTGCAAGGCAGACACCTTACCTCCAGCGCCACCTACCCGGCCCCGTATATTTTTATTTCAAACCTAGTTGAGAGTAGTAAAAGAGACCAGAGAGATAGTAAGAGGGGTTAAGAGCACTTTCTGTGTTCACAGACGACCCTGATTCAGTCACTGGCACCACACAGGTGGGGCTTGAACACAGGAGCCTGGAGTAAGCCACTTCTGGAGTGTGGTCCTAAAAGAAGTAGTGAAAAAACATCAATGGTTGACATAATTGACTCCATGTGGAATAAAAATCCTCTGAAATGGGGATAATTTCAAATTGAGGGGAAATAAAAAATGTATATTATACAAGTGAAAATTTTATGGTATACATTAAAATATTAATGTTCTGGGGCCGGAGAAATAGCATGGAGGTAAGGCGTTTGCCTTTCATGCAGAAGGTCATTGGTTCGAATCCCGGTGTCCCATATGGTCCCCGGTGCTTGCCAGGAGCAATTTCTGAGCATATATATATATATATATATATATATATATATATATATATATATATATATTAATGTTCTAAGAGATCAAGTCAAAAATGTATCTTCATCAGAGCAGAAAATGTTTCTTAAAAACGTTTAAATTCCTTCTAACACTGGTGACCAAACTAAATTTTAAGTCTATCAGATGTGGCCTAAAATTATTTTTGAAATATATTTTTATTTAAGTAACATAATCATAGTTGGGTTACAGTCATAACAAGAACACCCCCCTTCACCAGTGTAACTTTACCCCCTCCCCCCTTCCCATCCCCTGCCTGTATTCGAGACAGGCATTCTACAGTTATTTGTTTTTAAGTTCAGTAAGTTGTATTTTTTTCCTTAAAGGATAAGAGTAAAAAAATATAGTAAAGGTGTGATAGTGGCAATCGCCGTTATTTGCATAGGTCCAGAAAAATGGGGAAAATGGGAAAAAAATCCTTGACCTGATTACAAAAAGGCCTCACCCCAGAAGTTTATTGGCATAAGAACGACTCTGGGTTCCAGGCATACCAGTCCGTCCAACCCAGGTCATTCTCCGTGGTCCTGGTGAAACTTTTTCACACTTTAGCTATTGTTGGTATCAGATTCTTATATTTAAAGACTCTGGATTCTGTGCATTACTTTCATCGATGACAGGCTAATGTGGAGCATCCTCTAGTTTCAGCATACCATTAAATGCGGAGCGATCTGCCCTGCCTGCAGACTGTTGCTGAGTCATCTGGGTGTTGGGAGCATTCTTTGGAGTAAGTCAATGCCAAAGCAGTGATAGGTCTTCCCTGGTAGAGGCTTGGATCCTGGTAATGTTATAGACAATTGTGGTTGTTTCCATAGATGGTATCCATTGTTCAGGTGTGTGTGTGGGCGATGCCCATTCTTCTGAGGCCTAAACCAAATCATTATGCCAATGTTCAGGGTAAAAGGCCTAATTACATTACTAAATTTGTGTTCCCATCTCTATTAGATAGGAACTTGTTTGCATATGTATTATTTTCCCATTTAATGTGCCTATGCAAAAGAGAAGCAAGGTCACAAGATATTGTTGGTGCATCTGAGGGCCGACGAATAAAGTCCAACATTCCCCGTAACTTGGTTCAAACATGAAATCTATACAGAGATACTCTTCTACCAGTATTGCTTATAAAACAGATCTCAAAGGGGGAAATCAAATAATCAAATAACAAATCCAGTGGGCAAAATTGTCACTATATGAGGATGTTAGAAAAGAGTTATAGATGTTAAGGGAATACGTCTGAGATATACAAAGGAGATACACATGTCCCTTTTATGTTTTAGAAATAGTCAACAGGAAGTATTCTTAGGGTCTAAAAAAAAAAAGAAAAGAAATAGTCAAGAGGGAGGTGGGTGTTTCCGAGACACCACTTTGGTCTGTGATTTTGACAAGTGAAGAGCACATGGAACCATGTCCTCCCCTTGTTGCCTGCTGAAGCTTCCAACTCCCCGAGAGGCGTTTGCTTCCTAATTACTGGAAGTTGAAAGTTCACCAGTCCCCTCCCAGCCCCTTGCAGGAGCAAGGAAGCCTGGGTCTCTTTTAAATTGCACCTCGCCGGAACCCACTTTCTGGGACCCTGAGCAAGTGTCCAGGAATAACCCTGGGGATGGGAAGGAAGGAGAGAGAAGGCTGTGGGGGGCAGCTGAGGCTGCATCTTCACCTTGTCTTGGCCAAAAAGCCTACAGCATGGAACTTTGCCATGACGTGTTGCCTGCTGAAGCTTCAGACTCCACCCAAAAAATTACTGTGAAAGATAGGTAATCCACCTTGGCCAAAACAAAAATCATTAGTACAGAAAAATGGTTAAATGTGGGGTAACAAGAGATGGGAGTAAAGGAATAAAATGAGCTCCTGGACGGCTTTCAGATTATGACAAGCAGATGAAACAGAATGATATCCAAATATTTGTCATTGTGTTCCACGCGGTTTCACAATGCACAGGTTTAATAAGGAAACTTCCCTGGTAAGTCCTAATGCCAGAACCTATTGTGCTGCTATTCCCACCTCACTGGCTTGCCCAGCCATGTGGCCAGGAAAAGCCCTGGAGTTCTGGAGGAAGGAGGTAGAGGGTTCTGGGATGACCCATGTCCCCCACCCCTTCCTAGGCCTGGTTAAAGAGGCCTTTGGCATGGCCGAGGGATGCCAAAGCCCATGCTGGCAGAACCTCCTAGCTCCCATTAAGGAAGGTGGCCTAAAATTTTAAGATGATCAGTATTACTATATTTTACCATATTTAAAAACTTTTTGGGTCCGAAGAGATAGCATGGAGGTAAGGCATTTGCCTTGCATGCAGAACGTTGGTGGTCTGAATCCCAGCAGCCCATATGGTCCCCTGAGTCTGCCAGGCCGGGCGGTGGCGCTAAAGGTAAGGTGCCTGCCTTGCCTGTGCTAGCCTTGGACGGACCGCGGTTCGATCCCCCAGTGTCCCATATGGTCCCCCAAGCCAGGAGCAACTTCTGAGCACATAGCCAGGAGTAACCCCTGAGCGTTACCGGGTGTGTCCACCCCCCCCCAAAAAAAAAGAAAAGAAAAAAAATAGAAATGTAAAAATGTGGGGCCGGAGCGGTGGTGCAAGTGGTAGGGCATTTGCCTTGCTATGCTCTAACCTAGGACAGATGGCGGTTCAATCCTCTGGCATCCCAGATGGTCCCCTAAGCCAGGAGTGATTTCTGAGCACATAGCCAGGAATAATCCGTGAGTGTCTCCAGGTGTGCCCCCCACAAGAAAGAAATGTAAAAGTGTCAGTCTTAGAACCGTAGGGGCCGGAGAGATAGCATGGAGGTAAGGCGTTTGCTTTGCCTGCAGAAGGATGGTGGTTTGAATCCCGGCATCCCATATGGACCCCTGAGCTTGCCAGGAGCTATTTTTGAGTGTAGAGCAGGAGTAACCCCTGAGTGCTGCCAGATGTGACTCAAAAACCAAAACCAAAACCAAAACAAACAAAAAAAACCCTTAAATATTGATTTAAAAAATGGTTGGTAAGTAAGCTTCAGACTAACCAAATTGTAAAATCTTGTTTTCCTTTTTTTGTTTTTTTTGTTTTTTTTTTTTGGACCACAGCTTATGGGATGCAGGAATTACTCCTGCCAGATTTGGGGGGGCATGTGGCATGCTGGAGATGAAACCCAATTCAAATGAGTGCAGAGCAAACCCTACCTGCTATACTTTCTCTCCAAGCCCTCCCCTAATCCTGAAATATAAATGGTCATATTAGTTTTATGGTGGGGGTGCTTCCAAAGGTCTTGCTCTATCCCTGGCTTCTGTCTGGCGGACTAACACTGTTAGGGTTTGAGTTGACACCTGGCACTGAGAGTCAAAGTCCACCTCCGATAATGCAAGGAGCAAAAGGGAGTTTATTTGGTTAACCAAGGCCCAAGCCTCATCCCACTCGAGGAGTCTTGTCAAGGAACCTGAGTCCAATCTTCAAACAGTTTATATAGAAATTACAAGCATTAATAGAATATGAACAGAACAATCCTTTCATTGCAGTTTTCCTAATTAATCACTGATTTTTCTGGCTCAACCTTGGTTGTCTAGGGATACTATAATTCGAACTCTGGTTGGGGAGTTGTCTCTGATACAGAACCTTGGTTGTCAAAGGATATTCCTGGTTGTTGGGTGGGGGGAATCTCTGATACAGAGCCTGGTTTTGGGGGGATACTCTGATTTAGACTTTTGGTTGTTAAGGGGGCCTTTTTTTCAAGCTCACTCAACCCCTACTTCTTTATTCCTGGAGGCAATGACTGGTTTTATTTCTGAGTTAACTCTTTCTTCAGCCAGAAGTGGAAAAGTACACTATACTAGGGTTTGGGCTTGTCTTAGAGTTCCTTATCATGGACTTAGGGAAAGAATCTTGGTCCTTACATTACCTCTAGTCTCTTTTTTAGATTATTATGCAATTTACAAGTTAACAACAATTTTAGATATTTTAGGCTGGTAAATATTCCATTGATAGCATAGGTTTTAAAGCTTTATTTTCTTGGGGGCTGGAGAGATAGCATGGAGGTAAGGCGTTTGCCTTGCATGCAGGAGGACGGTGGTTCAACATCCCATATGGTCCCCCGAGCCTGCCAGGAGCGATTTCTGAGCATAGAGTCAGGAGGAACCCCTGAGTGTTGCCGAGTGTGACCCCCCCCCAAAAAAAAAGCTTTCTTTTCTTTTTTCTTTCTTTTTTTTTTCTTTTTGGTTTTGGGCCACACTTGATGACGCTCAGGGGTTACTCCTGGCTATTCGCTCAGAAGTCGCTCCTGGCTTGGGGGACCATATGGGATGCCCGAGATCGAACTTCGGTTCATCCTAGGTCAGCACATGCATGGTAAATGCCCTACTGCTGTGCCACTGCTCCTGCCCCACATTTAAAAGCTTTCTAATGCCTTCCAGGTGACATATTTCTGCACTGTGGAGTAATGCATTCCTTTGCTGTTTAGAATTATTTCCTGAGTCAAGATGTGAGTGGTGAGGACTGAGGTGATGAGTGGGAAATCCTATCATTAGCTTTTTCACTTCCTGGAAAGGGATGGGTTGTGTCCCAATTGCCCAGAGACTTGTTAGAGCAGCAAGCCTGGCAAAATATTGAACAAGTAAAGCTGGGGCAAAGGTTCAAGCATCTCCATTCAGGATCCATTTGATTTGACAATGCTTGGCTTCCAGAGCATCACTAGGGGTGTGTGTGTGTGTGTGTGTGTGTGTGTGTGTGTGTGTGTCCCAAATTGGGCATAACCATAAAAATCAATATAGTGGGCAGAAGCTGGAGTGATAGTCAGTGGGTATATAGTACCTATATGGTCTGGGTTCAATCCCTGGCACCCATATAGTCCCCCCTTTAAAGCTTGCCAGCAGTGATCCCTGAAAGCAAAGCCAGGAATATGTTCTATGTATTGCCAGGTATACCCCTTCCCCAAAATAATTAGAAATTGAAAAATTTTATATGGTCCCCCAAGCCTGCCAGGAGCACTTTCTGAGCATAGAGCCAGGAGTAACCCCTGAGCGAGGTTGGGTGTGACCTCCCCCCAAACCCATTCCCCCAAAAGAAAAAGAAATTGAAAATGTACTAACTCGGGGCCGGTGAGTTGGCGCTAGAGGTAAAGTGTCTGCCTTGCAAGCGCTAGCCAAGGAAAGATCACGACCACGGTTCAATCCCCCGGCGTCCCATATGGTCCCCCCAAGCCAGGGGCAATTTCTGAGCGCTTAGCCAGGGATAACCCCTGAGCATCAAATGGGTGTGGCCTGAAAAACCAAAAAAAAAAAAAAAAAAAAAAAGAAAAGAAAAGAAAAGAAAGAAAAGAAAAGAAGGGCCAGGCGGTGGCGCTGGAGGTAAGGTGTCTGCCTTGCCTGCGCTAGCCTAGGACGGACCGCGGTTTGATCCCCCGGCGTCCCATATGGTCCCCCAAGAAGCCAGGAGCAACTTCTGAGCGCATAGCCAGGAGTAACCCCTGAGCGTCACAGGGTGTGGCCCAAAAACCAAAAAAAAAAAAAGAAAAGAAAAGAAAAGAAAAGAAAATCTACTAACTCATCTGGACCATGGTGTTAAGACTTTTCTAGTGGGGGGGGGGGGGAAGCAGAGCTGTGCATATCTGGAGGGGCAGTCTAGCATCTTCTAAATATGATTCAGAACTCACTTCTTGCTTCCTTTTCCGGCCCCTGATAAAGATGGATTCCTCAGTCCATAATAAAATTTTAAAAAACTGGGGTTGACTATCCCAGATACCAAAGTACAGATTCATCTCTTCAAATGGCTGCATTTAATCATACTCTTGGTTTAGAAGAGCTCACAGTGCTCCCCCCACCTTGTTACAATAACATAATGTGTATATGCATTTTTTTTACTGTATGGGGGGTTGTGATTTCTTGAGATCTTCACACTAATTGTACTAGTACACATGTTCTCCAAGGGGCTACTCTTGAGATAGTACAGTATGTACCCACATATATACAGATTCCAGGTAGCACTTCCTGACCGTGGTATTTGCACATTTTTAACACTTGCACTCATTGGTGGGGTTAGGGGCATGTCCCTTTTTTTGGGATTAACCAGCTGACTGGTGCAGTCAAAAACTGCTTTAGACAAGGCATTGAGGAAGAGAGAGGAATGCAGACACTGCCTCCATTGAAGTCAGGTTTCCATACACTTAAAGTCAGCAACAATTTAGGTAAGAAAGAGAATGGGGGAGGGAGGCCTGAGAGAGAGTACAGTGGCAGGGCTCTTGCCTTGCACCTGGCCAAAGGGTTCAATTTCCAGCAGCCCCATTTGGTCCCCAGAGCTCACCAAAGTGATTCTGATTGTAGAGCCAGGAGTAACACCTGAGAATTTCTGGGTGTGGCCCCAGAACAAAAGAGCCAAGAGAAAATGGGGGGCCAAAGCTATAGTAGAGCCGGTAGAGCATTTGCCTTGCATGAGGCCAAGCCGAATCCAGTCCCGGACATCCCATATGGTCCCTCGAGCATCTCCAGGAGTGATTCCTGAGTGCAGAGCTAGGGGTTACCCAAGTACCACACAGTGTAGCCCTAAAAGTGGAAGGGAGAAAGGGCTGGAGGGCCTTCACTCTCTGTGGGATTATACCAACATGGTTTCCGTTGGTCACATTGATACTGTGGACGGTCACTCGCTGCAGGAGGTCACGCGTGGGCTGCACAAACACAACTAATGGCCTCACACAAGACCCGCAGAGCAGCACAAACCATGGTCACACACAAGGTCAACCCAGACACAATGATCACCGGATGCCAGACACCCAGGTTGGACCTTACAGACTGGCCCTGCAACAGCCAGAGCCCCATAGACTGGTCATGCCTACAAGTCCTCCCAGAAACCCCCAGAAAGACACATACTCTGCTCCCCAAGACCCAGCACAAAGGCTGCTCCATCAAAAGTTGGGATCAGATCGCATCGACCCCTGGGAACATGGTGGGGGAGTGGGGAGAGGTGCCCCTGGGAAAGTGCTCCGAAGAGGATTGTGGAGCTCCTAGTTCAGGAGCCAGAGGTGGAAGGCGGGATGGACTCTGGCCAGAACCTTTGCCCTATGCAGGCCCGCTGAGCTGAACTGTGCCCAGACCGTGTCCGACACGTCTTGCTGAAGGCAGAGGGAGATTTGGGTCTGGGAGCTCCGGAGTCAGAAAAGAAACCAGCCTCGAAGGGTGAGAAGGGGCTGGGAAAGGGTTGCTACTGATTCCCTCCCAGCAAAACTACTGGAAGGTGATGGCCAACTGGTGTTTGTCCAAGGACCTTAACTCTCAACCACCTCTCAACCTTATAATTCAACTCAGGAGCTCCAAGATGAACTTTGAGGGGGCTCGATTTTCCAGGTGTTAGTGACTCGGCACAGAGCAGAATCCAGAAGGCCCATGGAAACAAGCCTTCTTGGAGACTGTGGAACTCCTGTCTCCCAGCTACCGACAGAACCTTTGAGGAAAATGGCACAATCGGGGCAACCCATGATGCTCCTGGGATAAAGGAAAACTGGAGGGGGACAGCACCAGAGCCCACCAATTTTACCCCACCAAGGCCAGGCAATGACTACCTACAACACTCACTATTGGGACCATTTTTCTGCAAGAATCTGAGACACCCAACGTGTATCAAGACAGGAATAAGGTGAGTACTGGATGGATGAGAAAGGAAGGATTGTGCCTGCTGACTGGAGAACAAACAAAAAAGACCAGGAAAAAAGTCCAAGTCGTGGTGCTCCTCAAACTTTATCATGACAAGTAGAAAATCAAAATAAGGCTGAAGCTATAGCTCAGCAAATAGGGCGTTTGCCTTGCGCGCAGCTGAGCCGAGTTAGATTCTCCCAAATCCTCTGTGGTCCCCCAAGAACCAACAGGAATGACCCCGGAGTGAAGAGCCAGGAGTAACCCCTGAGCACCGCCAGGTGTGGCCCATAAATGCCCCCTCAAAAAAGCAAACAAAAATAAAATAAAAATATTTTATGGCACAAAGGAACTGGTTAAGTTAGGGGGTAGATTAAGCTGGTCCAAGCAACAAAGACAACAAAATGCAGTCATCTAAATATAAATTTCTCCCTCATGTAAGAATTCATGGTTGGTTGGTTCTAGGAATGGTTAGATGGTTCTGCCTATCTAACAGGAACAAACTGTTTTCTTTCTTAGGTGAAAGGGGGATATTAAGAATCTCGGTACTGGGGCCGGAGAGATAGCATGGAGGTAAGGCATTTACCTTTCATGCAGAAGGTCATCAGTTCAAATCCCGGTGTCCCATATGGTCCCCCGTGCCTGCCAGGAGCGATTTCTGAGCACAGAGCCAGGAAAAACCCCTGAGCACTGCCGGGTGTGACCCAAAAACCACAAAAAAAAAAAAAAAAAGAATCTCGGTACTTCCCTGTCAACTTGGCAGATAGGAAAGAAAAAATAAGATTTAAAATAAAATCCAATAGTGCGGGGCCAAATGATAGCATAGTAATAGGATGTTTGTCTTGCATGGGGCCAAACTGGGATGGATCAGGGTTTGATCCCCATTATCCCATATGGTCCCCAAAACCTGCCATGAGCAATTTCTGAGTGCAGAGCCAGGAGTAACATGAGTGCTGCCAGGTGGGGCCCAAAAACAAAAAACAAAACAAAACATAAAAACCAAAATCAAATGAAGTCATGAAATTTTCCTATACATGGATGTACACGGAATCTATTACGCTGAGTGAAATAAGTCAGAGAGAGAGAGAAAAACGCAGAATGGTCTCACTCATCTATGGGTTTTAAGAAAAATGAAAGACATTCTTGCAATAATAATTTTCAGACACAAAAGAGAAAAGAGCTGGAAGTTCAAGCTCACCTCAGGAAGCTCACCACAAAGAGTGATGAGTTTAGTTAGAGAAATAACTACATTTTGAACTGTCCTAATAATGAGAATGTATGAGGGAAATGGAGAGCCTGTTTAGAGTACAGGCGGGGGTCGAGTGGGGAGGAGGGAGATTTGGGACATTGGTGATGGGAATGTTGCACTGGTGATGGGTGGTGTTCTTTATATGACTGAAACCCAAACACAATCATGTATGTAATCAAGGTGTTTAAATTAAAAAAAAAAAACCCAAAATCAAAAATAGTGCACCAGCATTGATTATTCCCAGAGACAAGCAGAAAGGTTTCACCTGTGTGTTCTAAATGAAATGAATTACTAAAGACATGCTAACTACAAATTTAACCTATCATGTCTATTTTGGGTTGTTATTGTTTTTAGGCCACACCCAGCATTGCTCAGGGCTTAATCTTGGCTCTGCATTTAGGCATCACTCCTGTGGGCTTGGAGGACCATAGGTGGTGCCACAGATTAAACTCAGGTTGGCCATGTGCAAGGCAAGCACCCTGCCCATTGTACTACCACTACAGCCCTTCAACCTATCATATATTAGGCCAGGAAATCTCTAAATGACTAAAAATGCTAATGAAGCATAGTAAAGAAGCAAACATCACAATCTCATGAGTTTTGTAATTTAATGTCAAATTTTATGTCATTGCAAACATTAGACTAAGATAAAACACCTATGCATAAGGCAGGGGCTGTGAAGATTAACTGTAAAATTAGAATCAGGGCTGAGGTAGTTCCAAGGGTTGGAGCACGTGGTTTATGTGGGAGTACCAGGTTTAACCCCTAGCATTAAAGAACAACCCAAGAACCACCAGGATCAATGCCCAAGCACTAAGGCAGGTGTATTCCTTGACCATTGCTTGCTGTGGCTCTATAAGGTCCTCCAAGCCCAACAGAAATATGATCCTTGAGCACCGAGTGTAGCTCTCCCCCGCCCCCCCAAACAACCAAGCAGATCTTATAAGGAAGTTCTCCCCATAAGAAAAAATGATTATTGTATGGGCCATTTTGCAGTCTATACGAAGACTGGAGTTTTGTTATATACCTGAAGCTATTATTGTATATCAATCATTCATCAATAAAAAGTAATTTGTGTATAACTCGGACTCAATAGTCAATATTTTTCACATTTAGACCTACTAAGTCTAAACTTGGAAAATTATAAAATGATTACTTACACCTTAGAAAGAATTAAAATAAGTATTATATATGTCCAGAAAAGAGTAAAGAAATGACATGAATAATTTACAATATGAATTAGATATAAATTTGGCAGTAGTTCATAATTTTATTTTTTAGATTATAGGTATTCCTTAATACTTAATCTGTTGAAACTATTAAGGGAAGCTGGCTTAACACTTAAGAATAATGATTGCTGGGCCGGAGAGATAGCATGGAGGTAGGGCATTTGCCTTGCATGCAGGACAGTGATTGAAATCCTGGCATCCCATATGGTCCCAAGCCTGCCAGGAGCGATTTCTGAGCATAGAGCCAGGAATAAACCCTGAGCACTGCTGGGTGTGACCCAAAACAAAACAAAAGAATAATGATTGTTGGGGCTACATGCCTAGCACATGGCCGACCCAGATTCAATCCCCAGCATCTAATATGGTCCCTGTACCCTGCCAGGAATAATTCCTGAGTGTAGAGCCAAGAGTAAGCCCTGAACATCAGTGGGTGTAACCAAAAACAAAAAAGAAAAATAATTGGATATATTATATATATTGTGAAAAGTGTTATTTCACTCCAGCACGTCCTTTTTTTTTTTTTTTTTTTGGTTTTTGGGCCACACCCAGCGATGCTCAGGGGTTACTTCTGTCTGTTCAGAAATAGTTCCTGGCAGGCACGGGGGACCATATGGGACACCGGGATTCGAACCAACCACCTTTGGTCCTGGATTGGCTGCTTGCAAGGCAAACACCACTGTGCTATCTCTCCGGGCCCACATGTCCTTTTTTCTGATGGATTTTTACAGATGTTTTCAAAACAATGCCCAAGATACTAACCTCTACTAACTTTCAAGGTGGTCATATATCCGTATTTTTTTTTTTTTTTGGTTTTTGGGCCACACCCGGCACTGCTCAGGGGTTACTCCTGGCTGTCTGCTCAGAAATAGCTCCTGGCAGGCACGGGGGACCATATGGGACACCGGGATTCGAACCAACCACCTTTGGTTCTGGATCGGCTGCTTGCAAGGCAAACACCGCTGTGCTATCTCTCCGGGCCCCATATATCCGTATTTTCATAGGTTGTTTACTTCTTTACATTCACTCAGATAAAAGAGAAAAATACTGTCAGGTAAGATAGTATAGTGGGTAAGAGGCTGCCTTGCATGTGGTTGACCCAGATTAGTTTCCTGAGAACCATCAATAGTGACTATTCAGCAGTTAGAGGTATAACACCCTCAAAAATTTACTGTCTCACATGTTCACATTATGTTCTTCAATACTCTCAAAAAAACCTAATGATTTTCTAAAAATGTAAGCTTCAATTCCTTTATATTTGCTACTAGTTTAAAATAGCTCCTTCACAGGACTGAAACAATAATACAACAGGTAGGACTCTTGTCATGCATATGGCTGGTACAAGTTCGATCCCTAGCCTTCTATATGGTCTCTCAAACACTACCAGGAGTAACCTCTGAGCATTGCCAGGTGTGGCCTCAAAATACAAACCAAAAAAAAAAAAAAAAGTTCATTTGAGGCAAGAGCAATGGGCACTAACCTTGCATATGCATATGGTTTAAATTCCTGGTACTCCATATGGTTCCCCAAGTCCACTAGGAATAATTCCTGGGCATAGAACCAGGAATAATCTTACGTACTTCTGGATGTGGCTCAAAAATTAAAAAAAAAAAAATTCTGGGCCCGGAGAGATAGCACGGCGGCGTTTGCCTTGCAAGCAGCCAATCCAGGACCAAAGGTGGTTGGTTCGAATCCCAGTGTCCCATATGGTCCCCCGTGCCTGCCAGGAGCTATTTCTGAGCAGACAGCCAGGAGTCACCCCTGAGCACCGCCGGGTGTGGCCCAAAAACAAACAAAAAAATTCTTTTTACTGACAAAAAAATGATAATCACTCATATTCCCATCTCTTGTTCCAGAGGTTCAATCATTTAGCACCATATATACAATTATTTATAAACTTTTGTTTTGTTTTTGGGCCACACCCAGTGATGCTCAGGGGTTACTCCTGGCTCTGAGCTAGAAATCGCCCCCACTTTGGGGGACCATATGGGACGCAGGGGAATCGAACTGTGGTCTGTCCTAAGTCAGCCGCATGTAAGGCAAATGCCCTACCGCTGTGCCACCACTCTGGCCCCACTTACAAACTTAAGTTCTGTACTCAGGAATCATTTCTGGAAGGTACCAGAAAACCTATGGGGTACAGAAGTCATATCTGGGTCAGGCATATGCAAGACAAGTGCCCTACCTGCTGTATTCTCTTTGTCCCCAAATTATACTGTTTAAACCTATTCTACACACACACACAAATTGAAAACAGTCACTTACAAAAACTAATGTATCCATTCTTTTAGCTTGCATTTTTCTGTTTTTGTTTTTGTTTTTTTTTTTTTTTGGTTTTTGGTTTTTGGGCCACACCCGTTTGACGCTCAGGGGTTACTCCTGGCTATGTGCTCAGAAATCGCCCCTGGCTTGGGGGGACCATATGGGACGCCGGGGGATCGAACCGCGGTCCTTCCTTGGCTAGCGCTTGCAAGGCAGACACCTTACCTCCAGCGCCACCTACCCGGCCCCTAGCTTGCATTTTTCAAGAGCTTGTGATAAGCTACCACCACAAAATTTTCAACTCTACTGATTGATCTATCCAGTGATGCTCAGGGGTTATTCCTTGATCTTCACTGAGGATTCACTCCTGGCAATGCTCAGGGATCCATATAAAATAATAGGTATTGGGCCCAGGTCAGCTGCATGGAAAGCAATCACCCTACCTATTGTACTATCTCTTGGTCCTTAAGCAAAGGACTTTTTATAAAACAGGTTATAATATATATATATATATATATATATATATATATATATATATATATAAAATTCAGGACTGTATACTTTCAAGAGGCATAATACAATTTAAACAAGGAAATATTTCTAGGATCCTAAAAATGAAAAAAACCAGAATAAGAAGCAGAATAGACCAGGTTTGACTGGATTCAGATATATCATGCCATCAAATTTATTTCTCATTTATCTCTCTATTTATTGTGAAATTTAAGGCTTTCTTAACAGACTATTGACCAGCTTTTAACTTTACTACATCACAGAAGCCTTCAACTGCAGAAAAAAATTCCCTAACAACACATTCCTGTAGGATTCTATTAATTCAGTCACGGACATCTGCCAATTCTTTATTGACCACTATGTTGAGGGAAATAATTGTCCTCACTGTGACCAGTCAACTCCTTCCTGAGACTTCATCAAAATTATATACTTTTGAGTGAGGTATTCTTCAAATGGGGACAGAGAAAAAAAGGAAAAGCTATTATTCATGTTGTCTCAAATGAGTCTCTTCTACTTATACTACAATCATAAAATACTAGCCAAAGAATTCAATGGTGTTTATTTAATAAGAACTAATTGGTAAGTATTTTTTCTTGGAGTTTTTTTCTCTTGTGTATTTTCTGATGTCGTTTAAGGGCTGTGACACAGCTAAAATTATTCCCACATTCTGTACAATTATTGGGGTTTTCTCCAGCATGTACTCTTTGGTGGAGCCTAAGGGACAAGATTTGATGGAAGGCCTTCCCGCAGTTATTACATGCGTAGGGTTTCTCTCCAGTATGGATTCTTTGATGTTGACTAAGGTAGGAGCCACAACTGAAGGCCTTGTCACATTTGTTACACTCATAGGGCTTCTCTCCTGCATGGCTTCTCTTATGATGAAGTAGAACGAAAGCATCGTTGAATGCTTCCCCACACCTATTGCATTCAAAAGGTTTTTCTCCACTGTGAATTCGGAGATGTCGATTAAGTTGTGAATCAGTCCTAAAAAATTTCCCACATTTGATGCACTCATAGGGCTTTTCCCCAGTATGAATTCTTTGATGTTGGTTAAGGTGAGAGCGATAGCTGAAGGTTTTCCCACACTGACTACATTTAAAGGGTTTCTCTCCTGTATGAATCCGTAGATGCAGAGTAAGGCCTATGCGTCGGCTGAAGGCTTTCCCACACTGATTACATTCGTGAGGCTTCTCACCTGTGTGGATTCTCTGGTGTTGATTAAGATGTGCTCTTTGTCTGAAGGTCTTGTTACATTCCTTACATTCATAAGGTTTCTCTCCAGTGTGGATTCTCTCATGTTCCACGAGGAAGGCGTACCGACTAAAGGCCTTTCCACATTCTTTGCACGCAAAGGGTTTCTCTCCAGAGTGGACTTTCTGATGTTGGGCAAGGTGTGCGCTCTGTCTGAAGGTTTTATTACATTCCTTACACTCAAATGGTTTCTCTTCGATATGAGTTTTCTGATGTTCACTGAGAAAGAAGTCAAGGCTAAAGGCCTTTCCGCACTCATTGCATGCATATGGTTTCTCGCTGCTGCGACTTCTTTGTGGTTGAGTACAGAAAGAGTAACAACGATTGGCTTCACCACATTCGGCACATCCACGGGGGAGTTTTCCAAAATGGGTGGTTCGACATTGAGGAATTAATGAGTGGAAATTAAAGAGATTTGAAAAATCATCATTTTCAGAAGGTTTCTCCCTCTGACATATTTCTGTGTCTTTCTGAACATATGTATTCTGGGGGAATTCTTCACATTCATTACTTATAGAGGGATCCTTTTCAGCATGAAGTCTTTTAGGCTTAGTGAAGACTGAGTTTGAGGAAAACATTTTATCATAAATATCCAATGTCTGTACTTGCTTTACTGTGGGATGTCTCTGTTGTGTTAAAATTACTGACTTAAAGAGAACGCCTCTCTTATAATATTTACATTCATTGTCTTTTTTCATAGTAGTGTGTTCCTTAAGAGGAGTCACTGGCCTGAAATGACACTCTTGATTTCCCCCATGCTGCTTGAATTTACCCTCCTCATATTTCCAGGATTTTCTGAAACTGGAACATTCGGGGTCATAATGTGTAAGTGTTTCCATTTCCATTGCTTGGGATATTTCCTCTTCATCAATGCACCATTCTGGAGATAGTTCCTTGATTTTACACCAAGGGTCCCAGTCTGAAAAATATAAAGAAAGCACATGTTTCCTTTAGTCCTTAGTAGGAAAAAAAGAAAATGTCACAGAAAAAAAAATTAAAGAATTTAATCAAGGGGCCGGAGAGATAACATGGAGGTAAGGTGTTTGCCTTTTATGCAGAAGGACAGTGGTTCGAATCCCGGCATCCCATATGGTCCCCTGTACCTGCCAGGGGCGATTTCTGAGCACGGAGCCAGGAGGAACCCCTGAGCGCTGCTGGGTGTGACCAAAAAAAAAAAAAAAAGAATTTAATCAGGGGAAGGTAGGATGGAATTTTGACATCTCAAACAAGAATATAAATGTGAATAAATCACAAAGAATGCACCGTCAAAGTTTAGCTTACTGTATACTCTATACCTGAGTTAAGAAGGAAATAGATAGAAGGTGTATATATTGGTGAGAGGGAAGGAACTGTTAGGAGAAACAAGTAAGCTGTAGGGCAGCCTAAAAGCCAAGAAACTAAGGGACTGGGGATAACTGTAGATCATAATCAGTTCTGATCAGAAGCTTGAAAGTGTCCAGTCCAAACTGCACTAGTATTTATAAGAATAAGGCGCCATGAGTACAAGGGGTAGTATTTACATCTTTTCTTTCTAGTAGTGTATCCATTGTAGATGGAAGCATTTTTTTTGGTTGCTTTTTTTTTGGGGGGGGGCACACTTGGTGATACTTAGGGGTTACTCCTAGCTATGCACTCCAAAATCTCTCCTGGTGGGGCCGGCGAGGTGGCACTAGAGGTAAGGTGTCTGCCTTGCAAGCGCTAGCCAAGGAAGGACCTCGGTTCGATCCCCCGGCATCCCATAAGGTCCCCCCAAGCCAGGGGCAATTTCTGAGCTTATCCAGGAGTAACCCCTGAGCATCAAACGGGTGTGGCCCAAAAAACCAAAAAAAAAAAAAAAACCTCTCCTGGCTAGGGGGACTATATAGGTCGCCGGGGATCAAACTAGGTCTTTCCTGGATCTGTTATGTGCAAGGCAAACACACCACTGCTGTGCTATCACTCCTAATGGCAGCATTTTTAAATAAGTAAATGCTAATAGATCACTCAATAACTCAATAACTTCTAAGAAATAAAACAATTATTGGGGTTCTGTTTTTCTTCTATCTAAAAGAAATCTGGGATTTAGCTTTTCTCATTCTTCAGAGAAAAATATCTACAGGAACCAGATTGATAGGTAAGGGCATTTGCTTTGCAAAGCAGCCATCCTGAGTTTAATCTCCAGCATCCTAAATGACCCACCACGTCTTCTTGGAGTGATCCCTGAATGCAGAGCCAGGAGTATGCCCTGAGCATAGCTGGGTGTGACCCAAAATTCAAACAAAGAAAAATATTTTGTTTCGTTTCATGTTAATATTTTTCTTTTTTGGCTTTTGGGTCACACCTGGCTGTGCTTACAACTAACTTACTCCTGGCTCTGTGCTCAGTGATCACTCCTGGCAGACTTGAGGACCATATGGGCTACTGGGTACGGAACCATGTGCAAAGCAAGAGCCCTTCCCACCATACTGTCACTCTGGCCACCAGGAGCACCACAAGGTATAGCCCCTTGCCCCAAAATATAAATAAAACCCTGGAAATAGAAAGCTCTAAGATCTAAAAATATATGTACTTCTGAAAAGAAGTACTGGGAAAAGATCTGGGAATTACTAAGATTCTGGATCTATGTAAACAGTAGAGGGGCCGGGAAGGTGGCGCTAGAGGTAAGGTGTCTGCCTTACAAGCGCTAGCCAAGGAACGGACCGTGGTTCAATCCCCCGGCGTCCCATATGGTCCCCCCAAGCCAGGGGCGATTTCTGAGCACATAGCCAGGAGTAACCCCTGAGCGTCAAACGGGTGTGGCCCAAAAACCAAAAAAAAAAAAAAAAAAACAGTAGTGAGTATAATTTGACAAAAATAGAGCAGCAGCAAAACCTGAAGACCTAGATAGGGTTTCTAAGGACATGCATGCTAAAGACAGTCAGTTAAGCCAGGCCAGCCTTCAGCACAGAATATATTGCTTTTGATCATGTGGGATGGCACTTAAAAACACCCATCCCCAGGGGCCGGGCGGTGGCGCTAAAGGTAAGGTGCCTGCCTTGCCAGCGCTAGCCTTGGATGGACCGCGCGCGGTTCGATCCCCCGGTGTCCCATATGGTCCCCCGAGCCAGGAGCAACTTCTGAGCACATAGCCAGGAGTAACCCCTGAGCGTTACCGGGTGTGGCCCAAAAACAAAAAAAAAAACAAAAAAAAACACCCATCCCTGACTGCTTTTCCTTACTCACCGGTATAATGACCGCCTGCCACCTCTCTCGGCAACATCCCTGGGTCATTCTCTTGCTCCATTGAAGAATTCATGTTGGATTTAGCAATGGAGAGTCCTGTTTTCACGGAGAGTAAAAGGAGAATAAGAGACAAACATATAAATCAACATGCTGTACCATGGTCCAGGATCCAAGACAATATCTTGGCCTTGGGCAAAGAAAGGACATCAGACAGGTTGGATTAGAGTTAGAGAGAATTGAGGATCTAGAGTGGTGGAGTGTTGCTTCCTTCATATGTGGTGTCGGGAACTGATCCTACCATGAAAAGGGATAAGAGAAAAAGTGCCAAAAAGTATGATGAGGAACTGATGAAAAGTGATAGTACAGCGAGTGGGTGCTTGCCAGAAAGTGTCTAACCAAGGTTGATCCTGGTACTCAATATGATCCCCTTAACCTGCCCGGACTGATTCTCCTGAGTGCAGAACGGAAGAAATCCCTGAGCACAGCTGGCTGTGGCCTAAAAACAAACAAACAGAACTATTTCTTTAAAACAAAAAGAAAAAAAAAGAACTATTTCAAATCATTCCCCAGAACAAGAAGCAGAGAGTCAGGTAAACATTTAAGTTACTCTACATAGTTCCACTTGAGGAAGGAAAAACATCCCAAAAGGAAGATTTTGGATCATGGGGAAGAGATATCCTTACCAAGCCATACCAAATTCCTGTAGTTCTCCAACATGACATCTCTGTATAAATCCTTCTGAGATAGGGTCAGACATTCCCACTCCTCTGGGGAAAATTCTACAGCCACATCTCTGAAAGTCACCAACCCCTGAAAGAAAAATAATTATTTGTCTATTAACATGTTTCCATACAGATTTAACAACAACAACAACAACAACAAAAGATGAATTCTCAGGCTAGAACAATAGTACAGCAAAAAGGGCTCATGCCTGGCGTATGCCCAAACCAGATCCAGTCCCTGGCATCCCATATGGTTCCCTGAGGTTCACCAGGAGTGATTCCTGAGTGTAGAGCCACGAGTAACCCCCAAGCATTGCCAAGTGTGGCCCCAAAACAAAATAAATAAAAGAGATGAATTCTGCCACAGCTCAAAGCACTGAAAGATGTGAGGAAATTATTGCAAATAATTACATGCCCATGCTTGTTAAATTTTTAAAAATAATATCTTTATTTAAACACCATGATTATAAACATGATTGTAGTTGGGGTTCAGTCATAAACAGAACATCCCCCTTCACCAGTGCAACATTCCCATCACCAATGCCCCCATCTCCCTCCCCACCCCCGCCTGTATTCGAGACAGGCTTTGTACTTCCCTCACTCATTGACATTGTTATGATAGTTCTCAGTGTAGTTATTTCTCTAACTGCACTCATCAAATATTTTTGAAAGAAAACTATTAGGGACATAGTTCTTGAAAATTACATACATTTCTGAGATAGGAAATTAATTCACATAACGTGAAAGTATACAAGCTTCATATTATAAACTAAAGTATCAAAAATATTGGGGGGGCACACCTAACAGTGATCAAGCCTAAACTTTTACTAATAAAAATGTAAATTATGGTCTGCTTTGGGGAGGTCCTGGGCCCCTCGGAAACCCCCGAAGTCCCCCCGGAGCACCTGAGCCTAGGCTGGTCGGGCTACCCCAAAGGCCTTTTGTGTGTGGGGTGGGGGTTTTGATCCTTTCGGGCCACCCAGGTGGGGTGTGGGGTCCCCCGGGGCGACAGGAGATGAACGAGGCTGCTCATCGCACCTCGGAAATGGTCTTCTTCCCCCTCGGAACCCCAGAACAATATCCAGTCATGGAT
Organism: Suncus etruscus; assembly: GCF_024139225.1. Classification (NCBI taxonomy): domain Eukaryota; kingdom Metazoa; phylum Chordata; class Mammalia; order Eulipotyphla; family Soricidae; genus Suncus; species Suncus etruscus. The sequence goes on along the minus strand of NC_064861.1, from coordinate 82,178,755 downwards.
AAAAATGAGCTGGTGCAGAAAGCCAAACTGGCTGAGCAGGCTGAGCAATATGATGACATGGCATCTTGCATGAAGTCTGTAACTGAAAAGGAGCTGAATTATCCAATGAGGAGAGGAATCTTTTCTCGGTTGCTTATAAAAATGTGGTAGGAGCCCGTAGGTCATCTTGGAAGGTGGTTTCAAGCATTGAGCAAAAGACGGAAGGTGCTGAGAAAAAGCAGCAGATGGCTCATGAATACAGAGAGAAAATTGAGACTGAGCTGAGAGATATCTGCAGTGATGCACTGTCTCTTTTGAAAAAAAAAAAAGTAAATTATGGGCCCGGAGAGATAGCATGGAGGTAAGGCATTTGCCTTGCATGGAGAAGGATGGTGGTTTGAATCCCGGCATCCCATATGGTCCCCTGAACCTGCCAGGAGTGATTTCTGAGCATAGAGCCAGGAGTAACCCCTGAGCATTGCCGGGTGTGACCCAAAAACCAAAAATAAACAAAAAAAGTAAGTTATTCCTAAATATTTTTACATATCCTTCCAATGAAAGTTTTTTTTTGTTTGCTTGTTTGTTTTTTCTTTTTTCTTTTTTGGAGAGGGATAGGCATACCCAGTGATGCTAAGAGTTTACTCCTGATTCTGCACTAAGGGGTCACAACTGGCAGGTTCAGGGGACTCTAAGGGATGCCAGGAATCAAACTCAGGCTGGCCTGTGCAAGGCAAATACCCTATTCATTGTACTGTTGTTCTGACCCCTCAATAAAGAATTATTTTAGGGCCAAAAGCAATAGAACAGCAGGTATAGCTTTGCCTCTCATTCAGATAAACTAGGTTCAAAACTTGATACCACATATAATCTCCCCAAACCCCACCAGAAATGATCTCTGAGCACAGGGCCAGGAGGTAACCTTAGGCACCACTAGGTGTGGCCCAAAAACAAAAACAAAAAAAAACAAAAGAAGATGACATACCAAGTGTCAATTATACAATCTATGACAGTCTAACTACTCAGCAAACATTAATGTAATAAATAATAAAATGCCCTAAGGTGCATGTATTTAAGACACAATAATACTTATAAATTATGAGCATTTTATCTTGTAGTTATGGTTTCACTTCCTATTAAAATAATGAATTATTGATGGATGAATGTGGCTAACTTTTAAAAATCACACAGCAGTGTTATCTAACTCCTGTATGCCCCTTATACCCTCCTCTGCATCCTGGGAGGCTAATCTCACTATGTAGGTCATGCCCTTTTTCCAACAGCGTCAATCATTGATTCTAGTTCCCATGGCATTTTCATTTGGTCTCATCCCTACAGAAGACTTGGAAGGGAAGCAAAAGAGGCATAACACTGAATCCCCTGCTCCCTCATTGCAGCAAAACCTGTATGGTCTCTGTCCTTCAGCCAAAGGTCACAACATCCTGTCCATTTACCCCCGGTCTCTCGGCTCCTAGGGTTAGAAGATCTGTCTTCATTGTAGTTCCATGACTTAAGGAGCATAACCTGATCCACTTTGAACCCTCTTAGAGGAAAGCCAACTGATAAACATGGTGGCTCAATGTACTTTAGAGATGACCATAATCCCCCCCAAAAAGTCTCATTAGGCAACTCTTAAATAATTCCTAATAGGGGCTGGAGCGGTGGCACAGTAGTAGGGCATTTGCTTTGCACGTGGCTGACCTAGGACAGATCCCCTGGCCTCCCATATGAGCACATTTTGAGCACAGAGCCAGGAGTAACCCCTGAGTGTCACTGGATGTGACCCAAAAACAAACAAAAAATAGTCCAATAAATTCCATTCTCAGTCCCTTGTGATTATTTACTACTTCACCTCAAACCACCCTGAACTCTTCTTATTGCTTTTATAAACTTCCCTCATTCTGTTTCCTACCATTTTTACTTACTCCATTGTCTCCGTACTCATTTATTATTTTTCCTCTCTACAGCATTACTCTTGGCATCTATCTAATCTCAATCCCTCCTCCCATTGCATGAGCAGGGAGATACCAGTTATTTTCTTAGTAGATCAGTATTTCCTCACCGTATAAGCTTATTTTTATCAATATACATATTGACACAAAATATCTCACATCCTATTTGGATATACAAGAAATACAGTCTCTCCCATAATTTAACTCTAGCTATTAGCCCATTTCTCTGCTCTTAATAAAGTCTTCCATGAGGTCCGTGTTCGGGGGACCAGGAATCCACTCCTGTGTGCTTCTCAGCCTGTCAGTGCTGGTTTTGGCAGTTCAGTGCTTGCGTTGGGTGATGCTGTGGTCACCAGAGTTACACCCTCCAGTGTATAAGCTTGCAGAGCAATACTGAGGCCTCTGGGGCCAGAGTAATATTACAGCAAGTAGGGTGCTGTCCTTGGATGCAGCAAACTGGATTTAATCCCTGGCATCCTATATTGTCCCTGAGCCCCACCAAGAATGATCTCTGAGGTCAGAGTCAGGAGTAAACCTTCAGCATTCCTGAGTGTGACTCCAAAAATAAAAAACCAACTTGGAATTTCACACATGATAGACATAGACACGTGTTCCACACTTTTAAGTGTTACATGATCATTGGAAGTAGAGAGATGAATGTGTGATCATTTGAGAAAGAAATTTCAAAGTGTAAGAAAAAGGGGCTAGTGTGATAGTACAGTGGAGAAGGTGTTTGCCTTGCAAATGGGTTGGGATCCCCAACATCTCCAATTGTGTCTGAGTGATCCTTGAGCACAATCCCAGGAGTGAGCCCTAAGCACTGTTGGGTGTGACTCCAAAACAACAAAACAAACCCAAAAAAATAGAAGGAAGGGGTCAGAGAGATGGAACAGTAAGGTGCTTGTCTTGCACACAGCTTGTAGGGTTCAATTCCCAATAAGTTCCCAAGCACAATCAGGAATGATCCCTGAGCAGAGAGCCAGGAGGAAGCGCTGAATACAGCTGAGTATGGTCCAATACCACCCTCAAAAACGAAAGTAGAATTTAAGTCATGTGCAAATGTTTAAACAGAACTCTGGTTTAATGTTTTAGGTAAAATTTATGTAAAATCTCATACAGAAGCCAAAACAATACAGTAGGTAGCTATTTGCCTTGCATGTGGCCAACCAGGTTTGATTCCCAGCATCCCATAGAGTCTCCTGAGTACTGCCAGGAATAATTCTTAAGTGCAGTGCCAGGAATGACCCTCAAGCATCATCAGGTCTGACATTAAAACAACAACAACAAAAAATCCCACAATTTATAAAAAAAAAAAGTTTTAATTTTCAGTGCTACATTAAAAAAGAAATAGTGGTGGGGCTGGAGCAATAGCGCAGCGGTAGGGCATTTGCCTTGCATTCGGCTAACCCAGGATGGACCTCTGTTCAATCCCCGGCATCCTATATGGTCCCTGAAGCCAGGAAGAACTTCTGATTGCATAGCCAGAAGTAACCCCTGAGTGTCACCAGGTGTGCCCCCCCCCAAAACAAGCAAACAAACAAAAAACAAAAAACAAAAAAAGAAATAGTGGACTGGAGCAATAGCACAGCAGTAGGGCATTTGCCTTGCACGTGGCTGGCTCAGGACAAACCTGGTTCGATCGCTGGCATCCCATATTGTCCCCCAAGTCAGGAGCAATTTCTTAGTGCAAAGCCAGGAGTAACCCCTGAGTGTCACCGCATGTGGCCCAAAAATCAAAAAAAAAAAAAAAAAAAAAATAAGGTCTAGGCTCTAAGTGACAGTGCCTGCCTCACACGGTTGAGGGCTAGATTGGGTTCTGGCCCACTGCACACCTAACTGAAGCCATTGTCATTTTCAGGTCAGGGGATGGTTTATGCTAAACCTGATTTCTATCTCCAGTCCTGAGTTCAGTTCTATAATCAACATTCTGTCAAACAAGCCTTCAAATAGGTCTCTTGTACATAAGAGAACTCAGGTTTTTTTACTTTTCTTTTTGTTTTGGTGCCATAACCAGTGATTCTTTTGGGATACTCTCAGCTTACTCTTGGGGACGATTCCCTGTGGTGTTAGACCATGGAATGCCAGGGATGGAACTTACTGGGTGTCCCCCTGTATGCTCAGCATGGTAGCCCTCTGAGCTATCTATCTCTCTGTCCCAAGAACCCAATTCTTTTGCCTTGTTTTTTGGTTTATTGGGGTTTTTTTTGTTTTGTTTTGTTTTGGGGCCACATCCGGTGGCGCTCAGGTGTTACTCCTGACTCTGCACTCAGAAATCGCTCCTTGGCAGGCTTGGGGAACCATATGGGATGCTGGGAATCGAACCCAGGTCCATCGAGATGCTCCCAAGTGTCACCACTACAGTATAGGGAGCTGTTAGCTTCTACTTTCATTCCTACAGCAGACTCCAGACTGACTTCCCTTCCACCCTTATTTCCTTGTATCTAGTTTTTTTAAAAATATAAATCAAGTAACACTAAAAATATTCTAAGAAGGGCCGGAGAGATAGCATGGAGGTAAGGCGTTTGCCTTTCATGCAGGAGGTCATCGGTTCGAATCCCGGCGCCCCATATGGTCCCCTGTGCCTGCCAGGAGCAATTTCTGAGCCTGGAGCCAGGAATAACCCCTGAGCACTGCCAGGTGTGACCCAAAAACCAAAAAAAAAAACAAAACAAAACAAAAAAATATTCTAAGGAGCCAGAGGGATAGGATAGTACAGCAGACAGGGCATTTGCCTTGCAATGTAGCCAACTTGGGTTTGATCCCCATATGATCCCCTGAGCACTGCCAGGAGTAATTCCTTAATGCAGAGACAGGAGTAACCTTTAAACATCACTAGGTGTGGCCCCAAAACAAACCAAAAATTGATTAATAAAAAATAAAAAGACATGGGCCGGAGAGATAGCATGGAGGTAAGGCGTTTGCCTTTCATGCAGGAGGTCATCGGTTCGAATCCCGGCGCCCCATATGGTCCCCTGTGCCTGCCAGGAGCAATTTCTGAGCCTGGAGCCAGGAATAACCCCTGAGCACTGCCAGGTGTGACCCAAAAACCAAAAAAAAAAAAAAAAAAAAAAAAAAAAAAAAAAGACATTCTACTGTCTCTTTTTAATTATAAAAAAATTCAAAATACTTGTCATGAATTTGACTCTAAAGTGCCTACAAAAATTTTTTTCCAGCTACTGACTTTATCACACTGATTTCACTGCAGTATACTGCTCACTGCTATGACTGACATTAAACATGCTCCCACCATAGTAACTTCTATTACATCCATCTACTTTCCATCTATTTTTTGCTATCTTTCTACTTTTCCTCAATCCCTTTCTTAAACATTTTCGGGAGTTCTGGTTCACACACAATAGTGCTCAGGGTGTACTCCTAGCTCTGTGCTCAGGATTCGTTCCTGAAAGTGCTCGGGAGACTCCAGACAATGCTGGGAATCAAACTTAGGTTGGCTACATGGAAGAAAACTCTCTGGCCTCTTTCCTTAAATTTCTTTTATTTTTTAATTCTATTGAAACCACTATGATCTACAAAGTCCTTCATAGTTGAATTTCTGATATCCAGTGAGTCAGGGACATTCCCACCAACACTGACGACTTCCCTCCACCAATGGACCCAGAGTGCATCCTATACCACCACCTTTTGGCCCATGGCCAGTTTAACAGGCCCATTTCAGTTTAGATTGTTAAGGTTTAGGTCTCTTGATTCTATTGCTGTTGACTTTGGCTTCGATATTTAGTTCTGTACTTATTTTTTCTCCACCAATGCATCTGAAACCACTTGGCCCTGGCCCCCAGCCTTTTTTATTTTTCTTCTTAGTTTTATAGAAAAATGCAGAAATACGTGCAAAACGATTTCCTTAAACTTCTAAAGCGTCAGCCCCAGGTGACCACAAACTTACTTCCTGATTTCTTTCTTTATTTTTTTTTTTGGGCCACACCTGGCAGTGCTCAGGGGTTACTCCTCAAATAGCTCCTGGCAGGCACGGGGGACCATATGGGACATCGGGATTCGAACCAACCACCTTTGGTCCTGGATCGGCTGCTTGCAAGGCAAACACCGCTGTGCTATCTCTCTGGGCCCTTACTTCCTGATTTCACTTAGTGTTTTCTTTGACTAGTTCACTTAGTATTTTCTTTGGCAAGTTCACTTAGTGTTTTCACTGACATGTGTCAACATTTGATTGTCACTTAATGTTTGCAGTCCCAGCATCAATGTGTCAAATGTGATTTTCTTTTTTTTAATATAATTTTTATTTTAATTATAGTGGCTTACATATCGTTCACAGTAAGCAGCCATCCAGGATGTCCCTACAGTTGACAATCACTCTGTTCATTTTCATCGTGTTGTTACAAGGAATCAAACCCAGAGCCCCACACACACAAGGCCATGTCCCCTAGTCTAATCACACTGTCCTTATTTCACTTGTAAGACCTGTAATGCAACAAACTATCATTTATCTAAACAAAAGAACTGTGTTCATCATATATTTAAACACATCACAGATAAAATATACTAAGTTTTATATACATATGAACAAATGGCTAAGCAACAGGAGTCATCACTGGACTGTTAATGATTTTGTTATCTGCAAGAAAATGTGATGGGATTTCTGGAAACAGCGAAAATATCAGCTTACCTGGGACATGGCGTCACAAAGACCAAGAGCCATTCTTTCCTTACTTCTTCCACTCTCTCTTATGGAGAACAAAATCCTGAGAGGAGAGAGTAACAGGGAGTAAAATAGTCCATTAGATCTGTTCTATGTTGTTGATCTGAGACTCCTTTGTTGCCCCATTATGGTTCCCTACAACTTGGGGCAGTTCTACCCATTACTAAAATATAGGAAAAGTCCCTGCAGTCCTGGATGATAGTAAGAACACATAGCCTCAGAGTTGGAAAGATAGTACAGGAGCTGAGTGTTTGCCTGGTAGATGGCGCACTCGGATCTCCTTTGTTGCCCCATTATGGTTCCCTACAACTTGGGGCAGTTCTACCCATTACTAAAATATAGGAAAAGTCCCTGCAGTCCTGGATGATAGTAAGAACACATAGCCTCAGAGTTGGAAAGATAGTACAGGAGCTGAATGTTTGCCTGGTAGATGGCGCACTCGGATCTGCTCCCTGGCACCCCATATGATCCCTGGCTCCCACCAGAAGTGGTTCTTGAGCACAGAGTTTGGAAGAAGTCCTGAGCACCACTGGATATGGCACCCCCCCAAAAAAAAAAAAAAAAGAAAAAGAATGGGGAAATAAAAACTGAACTCAACACAATCTAAATACCATAGTATGGCCAACAGGCCTTATTTGACACACACACACACAACACACACACAGGCCTTATTTGACACACACACAACACACAACACACACACCCCAACTCCATTTTCTTCTTTTTCTCTCTTGCTCACACCACTCCAGGACCAGATTTCTTTACAGTTCCCTAAAAACATTATAAACACTCCTTACTGAAGTCTGTTCTTTGCTTTTCCCTTCTCCACTGGTCCTGGCTTTTTTCCCACTCTTCATTTCTCTGTTCAATTGTCACTAAAAGGGACTCCCTAGAAATTCTATCTAAAGAAAACCTCAAATCAAAGACTTTTTCCTTATCCAGATTTACTCTTCTGACCATTTAATGCCTAAATCTAAACATGTAACTTTTTGTCCTATTGATTACTGTCTCCCAAAATAGGACCTAAATGGCCTAGGCATTGTAATTCCATTATACCTGTAGTGCTGGAATAGTCATAAAGGATGCAGGTGCTCAAAAATGTTTTAATGAGTTAAAACATAAATTATAAAAAAATAAGGGGGGGGCGGCGAGGTGGCACTAGAGGTAAGGTGTCTGCCTTGCAAGCGCTAGCCAAGGACGACCTTGGTTCAATCCCCGGTGTCCCATATGGTCGCCCCAAGCCAGGGGCTATTTCTGAGCGCTTAGCCAGGGGTAACCCCTGAGCATCAAACGGGTGTGGCCCGAAAAACCAAAAAAAAAAACCAAAAAAACAAAAAAACAAACCCCCCCCCATAAATTATACTATGTCCTCTGTAATATAAACAGCAACACTCTTATGCTCTATATCATTATTCAATCTTCACAAAAATGCAAAGGGTAGGGGCTGGAGAGATAGCACAGCGGTAGGGCATTTGCCTTGCACGTAGCTGATTCAGGATGGACAGTGGTTCGAATCCCGGCATCCCATTATGGTCCCCTGAGCCTGCCAGGGGCGATTTCTGAGTGCAGAGTCAGGAGTAACCCCTAAGCGCCGCTGGATGTGACCCAAAAACAAACAAAACAAAAAAATTTAAAATGCAAAGAGTAGATACTATTCCCATTTTACCAATAATTGAAATTGAAGTTTAAAATGCTTAAACAGTTCAAATCAAATATGGTCTGGACCAGAGCAATATTACAGTAGGTAGGGTAACTTGAATTGTTCATAAAGATTTTTGAAACCTGGGAAACAAATCAAAATAGTCTTCTTGGCATCTAGAAGCTCTAAATAGACTCTGTATTTTTTTTTAAAAGTATTTTCAACTTCTTTTTGCAAATAGTTACATATTTACTTGAGGTGTTTTTTTTTCCCCCTGGGGGCACACCAAGGCACACCCTGAGCTCAGAGATTACTCTTTGCAGGGCTCAAGGGACCATATTTGGGGTGCTGGAGATTGAACCCAGGTCAGCCATGTGCAAGCCAAGTACCATACCCACTGTAAAAATCTCTCCATCCCTGAGTATTATTTCCTAACTCTGAAATAAATCATCAACCTGAAAAAAGGGTTTAGAAAATATTTGGATTTTATATAGCTTATTAACTCTTCACATTAGCTACATGACCCAGAGCAAGTTAATGTATCTCTGATGACCATTCCTTCTTCACCATCAACATGGCATGAGCTGGGCTAGGGAAATGATTTAAAGGATGTCACACAGGCTTTGCATGCAGAAACCCTGAGTTACAAAGCAGAGAGCCCCAACACTACCATGTGTGGCAAAGATTGCATCAGCCAATCTCTGGTATAGAAAACTGCTACCTATAGTTCTATTTAGTTCTATGGTTTACACATATGTATGTTGTAAACAAACACACTTTTCTTTATCATCAGTCAAAACCAAAAATGTAGTTCATTTATGTCATAAAAAGTGTCTCTCACACCTAAATATAAGGGCTTTGACAAGGTCAAAGCTAAAATATCAATATCAAACACTCTGGCCTAAAGAGAGATTTCCAGTTGGACACCCACCAAGAAGAATTTGAGGATGATCTCACGAAGATGTCTCCTGACTGGGTGGGCCAGAGCAGTGACAGGAAACTGAAGGAGTGGGACAGAGATTTAGTACCCATGACTATGAGGTTTCCGCCAAGGCCAATTCTCTTCAGCACAGTCAGAACTGAGTGCTCCTGGTTTTCACTTTGACAATGTGGGAAAGATTCGGGAAGCTTAGAAATAAGAAAGCATTCTGTTTTATTCATTTATTAGAAAATCTGGCCACATCCTGCTGTGCTCAGAGCTCACTCCAGGCTCAGTGCTCAGGGATCACTCCTGGGGGCCATACACAGTGCTGGAGATCCAACTCAGGTCAGCTGTGTACAAACTTGCACACCTTTACTCTGTACTCTCTCTCCAGGCCCAAGCAAACATTCTGGAGGAAAACTTCCTGAATTCCAATTTTGATTCTCATGAATTGTGTGACATCAGTTTGAGCGAGTAAATTTCACTTCGTGCTTCCAGATCTCACACTAGATTCCATGCAATCCAATGGTCTGTCTCACACACCAATTCTCATCTATACACACACAAATTCGGGGTGTCACCGACCACAGGTGTCATGTCACTTGCAGTAACATTAGCGCACACACACACACACACACACACACACACACACACACACACACACACACACACACACACAACGGTTACTCCAAATGCAATCTCACAGTTATTCCAACAGAGACAAGGGACAAGCACAGCCATGGGGGGACATCTATGAAAATCACATAACCTGTCTATTAGTCCAAATCACACCTGGAGACAGGGGTCAGGCCACACACACAATTCCAACAACTGCACCGGCAGAGACCCGAGAGATCCAACACACCTGGGTATCACGCCTGCAGCTTCTCTCGCAGCCATGCATTGTGACATCGGTCTCCCAGGGAGCGCCCGCTCGGTCCCAGCCCGGCCCGCCTACTCGATCCCGACCCCGACCCCCGGCGCCCCACTCACCAGCGCGCGCCGCCTGCGCTCGGAACCCGGCCCGCGACCCGACGTCGCCTCCCAGGAGCCCCCACGGGGCCGAGCGGGGGGCGGGGCGGAGGCTGGAAACTGACATGCCGCGGGACCCGGAAGCAGCGCCACGGCTCGTCCGTCCTTTCAGCCCCGCGAACTACCAGTCCCAGAAAGCTTTGCGCCGCGAGTCTGCGGAACTACATTTCCCAGCAAGCCTCGAGACCCGCCTCCGCCTCGCGCCTGCGCACTGGGAGCCGCGGCTTTGGGCGAGTACCGGGTCTCTCGCGAGCTGGCCGGCTTGACAGTTTGTGTAACTAGTCGGGGATGCTGCGCGTTGCCACGACTGTGATGGGATGCTCGGGGTGCCGCGTTCTCACGTGTCTTTGAATCTTATCCGGGGCTTCAGTGCAGCAAGTAGTGTTTGCTTTGCTGCGCGACTGGCCTGGATCCCCGGTATCACCCAAACTGATTTCCTTCGCTGTCATCGTACTATGTGAGCTCCGGCAAATGGGAATGTGGTCCCCCACAAACAAACAAAAAATCTATAAACAGGAACCAGAGAGATAGCATAGTGATAGGGCCTTTGCCTTACACTTGGCCAACTCAGGACAGAACTGGGTTCAGTCCCCAGTATCCCATATGATCCTCCAAGCTTACCAGGAGTGATTTCTTTTTTCTTTTCTTTTCTTTTTTTTTTTTTTTGCGGGGGGGCCCACACCCGGCTGTGCTCTGGGACTATCTGCTCAGAAATAGCTCCTGAAAGGCACGGGGGGGACTATATGGGATGCCGGGATTCGAACCAACTACCTTACGTCCTGGATCGGTTGCTTGCAAGGCAAACACTGCTGTGCTCTCTCTCCGGCCCAGTCCTGAAGTGATTTCTGAGCTCAGTCAAGAGTAACCCCTGAGCGCCATTGGGTGTGTCCCAAAAAAAAAAAAAAAAACATAAAGGATCTATAAACATTACTGGATTGATTTAATGGGAAAATTTACTAGTTAAATGTTCTTTAGATGGTAATAGTAGTTTGGTACTTGACAGCTACATCCAGCAGCATTTCGTCCCCTGGCTATCATAAAGACTAGAGATCATATTGAGACATTCAATACGAGGTGTTAGAAATTGGAGAATGGTGACATGATAATGTCTTTAGAGAAACATTATAATAGGTTAACATGATCATAAGACTTCTTGTTTTACTTATCTCAAACCAAATCCAACATGTTTTAAACATAATTATTGGACATTGATTTTGCAATGTTGAAGATACGAAAAAAACCAAAGTAGTAGATGTCAAACTTCAGGAAGCAGCTAAAATAAGGGGACTTGGACACGATTTACAAGAACTTTTTAAAATTCTTGAAACTGGGTCTTTGATTTTCACTGACTGGGACTCTCTGGAAAGTAAGAATTCTGATTGGAAAAGCACAGAAAGGATCTGTAAACTGTATCTCTCTGCTATTAGATCTTTTATTTTTTTATTTGTTTTGGTTTTGGTTTTTGGGCTACACCCTGCAGCACTCAGGGGTTTACTCCTGGCTCTGCTCAGAAATCCCTCCTGGCAGGCTGGGGAATCATTCGGGATTTGAAGCAATGTTGGTCCTGGGTCAGCCACTTGCAAGGTAAATGCCCTTCCCCTGTGCTATTTCTCCAGCCTCTCAGCTGTTAGATTTTAAACGAACTGGGAAATTGGAACTTCCTTTCCCTTTGCTGCCTGCCTCCAATCTCCCTTTAACATCTCCATTAAAAACAGAAAACCAGCTAGCAAAAGAGAATGAGAACTTTGTCAGAGTCCAAGTCTCAGCACCATAGAAGAAAAGCATGCTGGTACTGAAACTATGTCTGAAACAGATGTCTTTGCAATTTTATGGTTGATTCGTAGTTTTCCAAGTTTATATTCTAAATTCTTTCCTCAAAATGTTACAAAGGAATACAACGACCAATTAGGCATATTTAATGCTAATAAAATACTACAGGGCCAGACAGTATACAGATATGCTTGCCTTGAGGCAATGCAGGAAGCCAATCCAGGTTTAATCTCTAGCACCTTGTGGTCCAAGGGAGTGATCCCTGAGCACACAGAGTCAGAAATAAAACCGAGTATTGCCAGGTGTGGCACCAAATCCAAAATTCTTTAATAACAAACAAGTACACAGCTTTGTTATGTAAGTATATTACACATGTTGCTTTTGTTACTTATCCAACAGATGTTTTATGGTTAATAACTAGTTGTACAAGAAAATTCACAGTTCTCAGTACACTAAAAATATGAGAGTTCTGGTATTTTTTTTCTATGTTTAAAAAAAATATGGAGACTGGTATGTAGCCAGCCTGGGTTGGATCCCTGGCATCCTAACTGGTCCCGTGAGCCTGCCAGGAATAACCCCTGAGCACCACTGGGTGTGGCCCCAAAAATAAACCCACAAATAGATATATTTTTATGATTTATAATAAATAAATAACAGATAATATAAATGATAAATAAATAATAGATAATATAAATTATTTCTAAAGGGGTGGGGTCACACCTTACACTACCCAACTCAGGATCTTTTGGTTTTGTTTAGGAGTCACACCACTAAGAGCTTAGGTCTGGTTTTGTGCTCTGGGGTCACTCCTGGTAGGGTTTAGGGAACAATACACTATGATACTGGCCCCTGCTCTATCACTTTGGAACAGAAAATATAGGGGCCAAGAGTGATGGGTAAGGCACTTGCCTTGCATGTGGCTGACCTGGGTTCAATTTCCAGCCTCTCATATAGTCCTTCAGAACCGCCAGGAGTGATTCCTACATTCAAGGCCAAGAACAACCCTTGCATGTGGCCCAAAAACAAAATATATATAAAGAAGATGTTACTGAATTCTACAACTCTAAATGAAATAGCTTTAACATATATTAAACAAAGGTTGATGACTACATTGCGAAATGCTTCCTACCATGAAAATAAGTTTCTGAGGGACTAGGAAGTTTATTTTAGACAAGTCTTATTTCTTCTGCTGGAGTGTTTTATCTATTTTATATATAGCTATATTTACACCACAGACCTAATAAGTACTTGTTAATATATAATGCACATTAATATATGACATACTGATATTAATATCAATATATTAATGTACAATAAAGTTAAATATAATGTATATTAATAAATAAAATAAAGACAATCATTAATAACAAGATATATAAGGGATTTAAAGACAAATCAGAATACAAAACTGGAGAATAAGGTGACTATAAGAAAATACTACGTGCTCGCTTCAGCAGCACGTATACTAAAATTGGAACGATACAGAGAAGATTAGCATGGCCCTTGCACAAGGATGACGCGCAAATTCGTGAAGCGTTCCATATTTTAATAAAAAGAAAAAAAGAAAAAAAAGAAAATATCACAATTTATAAACTTGTATTTTTATATTAAAATACAAATCTGCTTTAAGAGATGAAAATTCAGAGCCTGCTCATGTTCAAACTAAACTTTATAAATTAAAATGGAGCAAGTCACAAAATACATTGACAATACTATGAACTCTAAGATTTTAAACAGGAATCCCTGAAAAAATGAAAATTATAATCTAGAAATCAATTAGAAAACTGGGGGGGCGGAGTGGTGGCACAAGTGGTAGGGCATCTGCCTTGCATGCACTAACCTAGGATGGACCACGGTTCGTCCTCTGGTGTCCTATATGGTTTCCCTAAGCCAGGAGCGATTTCTGAGTGCATAGCCAGGAGTAACCCCTGAGCGTCACCAGGTGTGGCCCAAAAACAAAAAAAGAAAAAAGAAAATTTGGGGTGGGTACAGCTCAGTGGTAGAACACTTGACTGCAGAAATTAGAAAATTGATTTAAACTTTTCTCTGCGGTTGTCATGTGTTCTCTTGAACATGCCACCCCCTTTTTTTGCTGCTGTTTTGGGACCACACTCAGGGGTTACTCCTGGCTCTGCACTCAGAAATCACTTCTGGAAGGCTCAGTGGTCCATACGGGATGCTGGGGATCAAACCATAGGGATCAAACCCGAGTCAGCTGTATGAAGGCATTAAATTCACTATCCTGTGTGCTATTGCTCCAGCTCCTATGCCCCTCTTTCATGTTTCTCTCCTTCCTTCATATTCTAAGTTTCTCTAAATAAAAGTATTTTACTTTGGGGCCAGAGAGATAGCATGGAGGTAAGGTGTTTGCCTTGCCTTCGGTGGTTCGAATCCTGGCATCCTATATGGTCCCCTGCCAGGAGTGATTTCTGAGCATAGAGCCAGGAGTAACCCCTGAGCGCTGCCGGGTGTGACCAAAAAAAAAGTATTTTACTTAAAAAACAACAACAACAACAACAACAACAACAACTGACTTTTAGAAGTAGAAAAGATAAACCAATTTCTTTGCTAAAGAAATGTTTTGATTATGTTCTCACCTATCATTCTCTGTAGAAAGTATTCCATACACATACTATGTTTCCACTAATTCACTGTTTTCCAAACTCTTCCTGAAACTGACAACTGTGTGATGCTCCAGGAAAGCAAAACTAACTATCATGGTTTCTGTCAAGTAACTGGTTTTGATATTTGGCCCACCCCTTAACAGTGCTCAGGGCTTACTCTTGGCCTTGCTTGGATCACTACTGACAAGATTTGGGGAACCATTATAAGGGTTGCTGGCAATCAAACCCAGCTCGGCCATGTGCAAGACAAACACCCTTTCTGCTGTACTATCACTCTGGCTCTCAAGTGCTTTGTTCTCAACAGGACAAGTCTATCAAACTTAAGACAAACTCTCATACTGTTTCTCTAATGTTGAAGCTATTATGGAAGGAGTATCCAAGCATACTTTGGCATTAAAATAATACCCACTTACTAAATTCAACCTATTTAGAAATACTCCATCAAATTTCATAACGAAACTTTCACCTCCAAGCCAGAGATTCTGAAGAGACCAGCAACGCTTCACGTGAAGTGTTACTGTTCCAGTGTTGAGTGTATTCCTGTCACATAACATGTCTCTATTTTGGTGTGAGGCAACTGCCAACATTTCTAAAGCCACAGCTCAAAGTATCCCCTCTCAGATATGAAGCTGGCTCCTGGCTAGCGATTTCATTCCACAAGGCTTTCATCCGGAGTGTGTCCTTTGATATGTCTGCCCAGGTTCGATTTCTGACTGAAGCCTCGACCACACTTCCTGCAAATAAAAGGCTTCTCTCCTGTATGCATCCTCTGGTGTCGAATAAGGTGTGACTGCCTGCTAAAGCCTTGCCCACATTCGCTGCACACATGAGGCCTCCCCCCAAAATGAGTGTCCTGATGTTGAATGAGAGTCAACTTGTCAGAGAAACCTTGCCCACACTCTCTGCACACAAAGGCCCTATCATCAGTGTGTGTCCTCCGATGCCTGAACAGGTTTTGCTTCTGGTTAAAGCTTCTACCACACTCCCTGCAGACAAACGGCTTCTCACCTGAATGTGTCCTCTGGTGTGAGATGAGGCCTGACTTATGGTTAAAGCCTCGTCCACAATCCCTGCAGACAAAAGGCTTCTCCCCGGAGTGGATTCTCTGGTGGGAGATGAGGGTTGATTTCCGGGTACAGGCTCGCCCACACTCTCTGCAGACAAATGGCTTCTCTCCAGTATGAGATCTCTGATGTTTCTTGAGGTTTGACTTCAGGCTAAAGTGCTGACCACACTCCAGACACAAGTAAGGTTTAAGCCCTGAGTGTAACCTCTGGTGCGTCTTGAGATTGGACTTCCAGCTAAAATGACGCCCGCAGTCTGTGCATAAATAAGGTTTCTCTCCTGTGTGTGTCCGTACATGACTTACAAGGTGTGACTTCTGGCTAAAGCTTTGCTCACATTCTCTGCAAACATAAGCCTTCTCTCCTGAATGTATCTTCTTGTGCCGGATGAGGTGTGAATGCTGGCGAAAGCCACACCCACATTCCCTGCAAATATAAGGCTTCTCCCCCAAATGTACCTTCTGGTGTGTAATAAGATTCGATTTCCGGCTAAAGCTCTGGCCACATTCCTTGCACACATAAGGTGTAACCCCTGAGTGTTCCCTCTGATGTGCAGAGGGGTTTGATTTCCAAGTAAAACTTTGTCCACTTTCCTTACACACATGCGGCTGTTCCCCAAGGTGTGTCCTTTCATTTCTGATGAGTTCAGACATGCTGCCAAAGTACTGTCCCCACTCTGAGTGTGTCTTCTGGAGACCATGTAGGTTTGACTCCTTGATAAATCTTAGCCCCAACTCTCTGTATTTTATTGCTCCAAATCCTGATTCTTCTAAACTATGAAATACTTTTTCTGTGAGATTGGTCCTCTGGTCTGGGCTAAACCCTAAACTCTCTGTTGTATTTTCCTGTTCTTCAGGAGGACTGCAGAATTCCTTTGAGGCACTGTTTTTGTGTCCTTTACCTAACAAGGGCTTAGAGTCTTTTCGTTCTTGAATTTCTTCTCTGTCAGTAGAGACTTTATTGAAGAGTTTCTGCTGCTGCTTCTGATCTTCTGGATAGTGCTTTCCTGGATGGAGAGAAATTCCTTCATATAAACTTACAATCTAATAATCTAGTTTTCATGACTCATACTCAAGAAAAACTCCAACTGACTAGAAACTGTTGTTGACTAGGCAGATATTTAAGAGGAAATATTGGGAAGCTAATACTATAAATATATTCAAAGAACAAAAGGAAATCATGTGGGAAAATATTAAAGGAAATATGGTAACTTAAAAATTGGGGAAGCTTGGGCCAGAGCAGTGGCACTAGAGGTAAGGCATCTGCCTTGCAAGCGCTAGCCTAGAATCAAACCCTGGTTCGATATCCTGGTGTCCCATATGGTCCCGCCCCCAAGCCAGGAGCGATTTCTGAGTGTTTGGCCAGAAATAACCCCTGAGCATCAATGGGTGTGGCCCAAAAACAAAAAACAAAAATTGGGGAAGCTATTAAAGAAACAAAGGAGTCAGAGAGATAGCATGGAGGTAGGGTGTTTGCCTTGCATGCAGAAGGATGGTGATTCGAATAAAGGCATCCCATATGGTCCCCCGAACGTGCCAGGAGCAATTTCTGAGCATAGAGCCAGGAGTAACCCCTGAGTGCAGCTAGGTGAGACCCAAAAATCAAAAAAAAAAAAAGAAAAAAAGAAAAAGAAAAAGGAAAAGAAACAAGAAAACTCTAAATAATAAAGTAAAATAACTAAAACCAAAGTTATTAGAAAAATATAACAGCAAGTTTGTTTTTGTTTTGCAGGCTTGGGGGACCATACAGGATGCTAGGAATTGAACCTGGGTCTGTCACAGTTGGCTGTGTGCAAGGCAAATGTCCTACTGCTGTGTTATTTCTCCAGCCCCACAATATAAAGTTTGAGTTTGTAACAGAACCAGTGAACCTGACAGAACTACCTAAATAGAAGAACAGAGACTGAATACTTATTCAATAAAAACAAAGAGGGCTGGAGTACATGCTCTGCTTGCAGAAGCCCTCGGTTAAGGATCCCTCAGCAACCTCTCACCACCACCAGGTTTGAACTAAAGAACAAACAAAAAATCCAAAAAACCCAACGGGGTCCAGAGAGATGGAGAGGACTTAAAGGGCTGGAGCATGTGGGAGCCCAGGTGTGAGCACCCCTGCCACTGAGCAATACCAAAAAATATCAACAAATAATAAAGATCTATTTGCTCCCCACTTGTAATTTTTTTTGTTTTGTTTTTGGGCCACACCCAGCAGTGCTCAGGGGTTATTCCTGGCTCTGCGCTCAGAATTTGCTCCTGGCAAGCTCAGGGGACCACATAGAATGCCAGGGATTGAACCCGAGTCTATTCCAGGTCATCCAGGTGCAAGGCAAATGCCTTACTGCTGTGCTATAACTATGGCCCCTCAACTTGTAATTTTTTAATGACATCACAAAAAGATGGATTAGGGGCTGGGGAGATAACTCAAAGGACTAGTTTGCATGGTTGACAGGCCAGAGGCCTGGGTTCATTCTGTGGCAATGCATGGTCCCCTGAGCACTGCTGAGAGCAACATTTGAACACCAGCTGAAGCAGTCCCTGAGCACCTATGGCCCCTAAGTAAGACAACAAAACAAAATGTAATTTGCACTGCAGGAAGTCCAGATTCTACCGCCAGCACTGCATGGCCCCCTGAATTCTGCAGAGAACAACCCCAGAATAATCAGTAGTAGTATCAAACTCCATAGAGTGTGGCCCTACAAAAAACTAAGACAAAAGAGGGTTTTGTTTGGGGGCCACACCTGGCAGTGCTCAAGGGTTACTCCTCCTCTGCACTCAGGGATTACTCCTAGCAGTGCTTGGGGAACCATAACGGATACTAGGGATCAAACCCACATCTGTTGTGTGCAAGGTAAGTGCCCTTCTCAATGTACTATTGTTTCAATCTCTTTATTTACATTTTTATATGAATACATCAATAAAAAAAATATTTCCAGACAACACGCTAGAAGGTAGGATCCATATACATGAAGTTAAGAAATCACACATGAGAATTACTAATTCCTAATTTTTTTTTGTTTTTATTGGGCCAGATTAATAATCGGGGCAGGTCTAGTTTGGTGCTCACGAGCCCTGCAATACTGGGGATCGGCCCTGTATCCAGCATGCAAAACATACTAGTTTAGCCCATTGTGCTAACTCCTTCACCCTCAATCACTAATCAGTCCTTCCCCTCTGGGCAAGCATCTGAGAAACTTAAGTATATAATCAGGGAAGAGGAAACAGTTATTTAGGTAATGTTTTATTCCTTAAACTGGGATGTTGGCACATGCATACATATTTTATTGTTATTTGTAGCATACCTATATATAATGATTACTAAAAATAATGTTTAATAAGGGAATTGGAAAGGTAAAATATAATCCTGATATGTTTAAGAGAAACTATAAAATAAAGGGTGCTAGACAACCACTAAAGAATTATTTTTCGGGGCCGGGCGGTGGCGCTGGAGGTAAGGTTCCTGCCTTGCCTGCGCTAGCCTAGGACGGACCGCGGTTCAATCCCCCGGCATCCCATATGGTCCCCCAAGAAGCCAGGAGCAACTTCTGAGCGCATAGCCAGGAGTAACCCCTGAGTGTCACAGGGTGTGGCCCAAAAACCAAAAAAAAAAAAAAAAAAAAAAGAATTATTTCAATTAATTAATAAACTATTAAAACTACTAATTTGTCCATGAGGTAGGTACAGCTTTTAAGATGTGAAGAGAGAATGGACCTGCCAGGGAAAACAGAAAGAAGGAGCCTTTCTTTCAAGTTGAAGAAACCAAGAAAGTCTCCCTCTTAGACAATGATATTCTTGAAGGGAGGCCATGTCAGGATGCCTTCCCAGTGTCCTGAGCCAGTCTGGAGAAGAGTTTCCTCCCAGTACCAAAGAAATGCATGCCCTCTCCTGCCCTTCCCACCAATCTGGTGTCCTTCTTACCTGAAAGGCTCACAGAATGCTGACTCTCTTCTAGCCAGGGCTCGTCCCCATGCTCCAGTTGAGAAATGACCTTTGGTTTGGAAAATGGAATTTCTACAGAGGGAAAGAAAACAAGGAGACTTTTGGTTAAGAATCAAAGGATCATTCGAGAAATCAAAGCAGAAATAAGTAGGGGAAACTCAAAGGGTTATAGAAAGGACTTATGAGTAGTATACACTCTCTGTACTTGAAAAGCTGAGTAAATAAAAGATGACTTGGGGCTGGAGTGGTGGTGCAAGGGGTAAGGCGTCTGCCTTGCCTGAGCTAGCTTAGGATGGTTCACAGTTTGATCCCCTGGCATCCCATATGGTCCCCTAAGCCAGGAGCGATTTCTGAGCATAAGGACAGGAGTAACCCCTGAACATTACCGGGTATGTCCCCCCTACCCCAAAAAAAGGTGACTTGACTCAGAAGAATGGTGTATAAATATTGGGGAATGAAAATGTCCTCAGTCTGGAACAAGATAAAAATATAAAGCTTGAGCCTTGGGGAAAAGGTTTATAAATGTAGAGAAATTTAATTTTCGACTCCACTAAATCCAGATCTGCCCTGATGATCAAGATAAATTACTATTTTTTGGTTTCTGTTTTTGGGCCACAGCTGATGGTTCTCAGGACTAACATCTGGCTCTGCAATTGGGGATCACTCATAGCAGTGCTTGAAGCCCATCTTGGGTGCTGGGAATTGAGCCTGGACAAGCACCCTATCCACTGCCCTATCTCTCCTGCCTGGATAAATTGCTGTTTATAAACCCAACTCTGGGCCATAGCTGTCTCATGGGTAGCCTTTTCCTCATGGCACACAGAAGCTACTCTGTGGGGCAGTAAAGCCATCCTTACCCAGCGAGACCAGGTGGTCATATGTCTCCAGCATCACTTCCCTGTACAAGGTCCTCTGAGCAGGGCTCAGCAACCACCACTCCTCCTGGGTGAAGTCTACAGCCACATCCCTGAATAGCACGAAAGCCTGTAATACAAAACACACCCTTGGCTTTTGAGCCCAGCTTTCTCATGCTCAGGATGAAGTGATCAAAAAGGCTTCCTTGAAGGAGGTAGAGAAGACGCTGACCCAACTTTCAATTGTGAATTGTGAACAAAAGGTAACAGAATATGCCACTCATATATGCACCATTTTAGCATAAGTATTTCTAGTCAAAGGCAACTAAAAACCAAAACAAGTTTTCTTCCCTCCAACTTGCCTTAAAAAGACATCAATTTGAGGTCAGAGAGATAATACACCAGGTAGGGTGCTTGCCTTGCACGTGGCCAACTCAGGTTCAATCCCCAGCATTTTAAATGGTCCCCATGTGGTCTCCAAAGCCAGGAGTAATTCCTGAGTGCAAAGCCAAGAGTACCCCTATGTACCTCCCAATTTTAAAAAAATTTAAAAAAATAAAGAAAACTACATGTTTGAAATACTGCCCACCATCACCTTCTAGAATGTTAATTACCAAACACAATAAATCTATAAGACAAACATTAGTGAATGGCTACCTTCCTTTTTCTTGAGTTTTTCCTATGTATCTGCCTTCTTGCCACCCTTTTCCTACATTATGTTACTCTTCTAATGGGGCTTAGGAGATGGCACAAGATGAGTCCCTGCATCATCCTTCCAGGACTGGATACTGATAACTGGGGCCTGCACAGCTTGGCTGAGTATCCCTGGGGGCAACCTCCAGGCCCTCTAAGCACTGCTTGGGAGTCCCCTGTCCCCCCAAAATTGACTGCTCTTTTCCAATGTTTTACAAACTCAAATTCTCACTTGTCCTTTGAGAGTATCACATCACTTAATATGTTCATGTGTAGGTAGGATTGCATTCATTTCTGGGGCTAATTTTTTCTATTTAATTTATCTTTTGTCAAGGCTTATTTACAGAGTTCCAGTCAAAGAACCTCAAACTTTAGTGCCAAGGGTTTTTTGTTTTTGTTTTTGTTTTGTTTTGTTTTGGTTTGGTTTTTGGGCCACACCCAGTGGTGCTCAGGGGTTACTCCTGTCTGTCTGCTCAGAAATAGCTCCTGGCAGGCACGGGGGACCATATGGGACACCGGGATTCGAACCAACCACCTTAGGTCCTGGATCGGCTGCTTGCAAGGCAAACACCGCTGTGCTACCTCTCCAGGCCCAGTGCCAAGGGTTTAAAGAGCATTTTATCTCCAGCCAGTAACATTTGTGTATAGATTACTTTGAATACCCTTGGGGAGCTGTTACGGGCAAGAATAAAAGTCCCTTCACTTTGGGAGCTTTCAATCTTAGGAAAGAAGAAAAGGAAAGTATCACGAACACACAATTAACAAGCATTTTGGTCTGTCTAGCATGTTCAATCCCCAGCACCACGTGGTCCCATCATTATCAGGAATAATTTGGGGCCAGAGAGAGAGCACAAAAGGCTGAGTGCATGCTTGGCATGTTAAGAGGTCCAGGTTGGATCCCCAGTGCCACATGACCATCCAAGCACAACTGGGAGTGACCCTGCACAGAACTACAGAACTGGGAATGGCCCCAGAATATTACTGGGTGTACTCTTCTCTACCCCCCAAAAAAAAGTGATGAAGCCAAGGGGCCCAAGCAATAGCACAGTGGGCAGGACATTTGCCTTGAATACAGCCTACCAGGGTTTGATCCTTGGCATCCCCTAGGATCTCCTGAGCCCACCAGAAGTGATTTCTGAGCACAGAAGCAGGAGTAACCCGGAGCACACAGCCAGGTGTGCTTTCCCCCCCCCCCAAAAAAAAGAAAAGCCAAACTATAACCCCTCCCCCAGGCCACTGTTCAGGTGCCATTATATTGAATAAAGTCCTCAGGTTCAAACATCAGAACACTGGAGAGACGTGGGTCTGAAAGCAAATGTTGGTCTGGAAAATATCACACACACACACACACACACAAACACACACACACACAAACACACATACACCCCTACTTCTTGAAGCTGTAATAGAGATCAATCAACTATTTCAACAAATTTAACACAACCGGTACTCTAGAAGTCCTGAAAAATCCTGATTTCTCTATCTGAGAATCATTTATGTAGGAGGGAGCACATGCATGACTTGCCACAATATAGACTCCCCACTAAGAAGCCACAATTAGCAGTCAGAGGAACTAAACCAGAAGCAGCCTAACTGGTACAATCCCTCCATACAACATTTTGTGGCCCTGCCCTCGAGGAATCTTTTTTTGTTTTGTTTTGTTTTGTTTTAGTTGTTTGGGTCACAGCCCCCAATGTTCAAGGCTTACTACTGACTGCACTCAAGGATCACCCTGACTTTGCCTCCTGCGGCCCCCAGGTAAATTGAGTTTGAGACCCCTGCTCTAAGGCCTGTAGCAAAAGACTTCTTCAATTTAAGATAACAGTGATAAGAAGCCATTACCCAACAAGAGACAGAAGCTGTACTCGCTTTATTTTTTTGTTGTTTTTAGGCCACACCCTGCTCTCTGCTCAGGGATCACTCCAGGTAAGACTTGATCATAAGGATGCTGGGGCTCAAACACCAGTCAGCACATGCAAAGCAAGCTCCATACCCTGCAATGACTTTTGAGAGGACCCCAAACAAACAGCACTAGTATCCCTTGATAACTAGCTAGAAACACAAATTCTAGTGAATTAGAAATTCTGGGGATGGAGTCAGTGATTGTGGTTACTCCTGGCTCTGCACTCAGGAATCAGTCCTGGCAAGCTCAGAGGACCATATTGGATACCACAGATCAAACCCAGGTCGGTCCCATGCAAAGCAAATGCCCTACTGCTGTAATATTGCTTCAACACCTAACAATCCTGCTTTAACAAGTCCTCTTTCTTTTTTCTTTATGGGCCATTCCCAGCAGTGCTCAGGGGTTTACCCCTGGTTTTGTACTTAGGAATTACTTCTGCTCAGGAAGTCACATGAGATGCTGGGGACTAAACCCAGGTTACATGCAAGACAAACACTCTACCACTGTATTATTGTGCTGGCCACTTTCCAAGTTTTAGGTGATCTTGATTCATACAGTCAAACCTGAGAACATTCACTAGCTAAAGCAAGCTCAGAATACAAATTGTTCATGGAACAGTCCTCCCTTCTTCCTCTTTCATGACTATTGCAGAGAAAATGAGGAGGAAGAGAACCAGTTAGGATGAAACAATGAAGGCAAGAAGCCAGATCAGAAAGAAGCAAAGAATATAGGGTGAAAAAAGAGAAACTGAGGGGCCGGAGAGATAGCATGGAGGTAAGGCGTTTGCCTTTCATGCAGAAGGTCATCAGTTCAAATCCCGGTGTCCCATATGGTCCCCCGTGCCTGCCAGGAGCAATTTCTGAGCCTGGAGCCAGGAATAACCCCCTGAGCACTGCCGGGTGTGACCCAAAAACCACAAAAAAAAAAAAAAAAGAGAAACTGAGAAGGAAAAAGGGCTAAATAGATAATCCAGGCCTTCTATTAGTTCCTCAGAGGCAATCTAATTGGTTGTCTCATAAACCAATCAAATTGCATAGGCCCTATAGGGAAGTGACAGTTACTAAACACAAGGTATTAAATAGGCTGTTAAACCAAAGAGCTCCAATGTTCAGCCTGATAATCTTAATGCTATCCACACAAACCAGAGCTTATTATAAAGCTACATGAATAAGATTACATAAATCAAAAACAGCCTAACTTGACAGCCAAGTTGACCTAAAGAACTGTGAATGAGGGGCCACTGTGATAGTGCAGCTGGTAGGATGCTTGCCTTGCACACAAATAACCTATCTTTGATCCTACACATGTGAAGGTTTCCCGGATCTCACCAAGAATGACTCCTGAGCATGGAAGTGCTGCTGTAACAAATCAGCAAAGGCTGGTAAAACAACTGTTACTGTAAAGCTAGAAGATTGGTGAGAGGGAGCTGGAACAGTAGTCCAATGGGGTAGGGTACTTGCCTTGAATTCTGCTAACCCAGGTTAGACCTCTAGTATAGCACATGGTCCACAGAGCATCACCAGGAATAATTCCTGAGTGAAGAACCAATAATAGCTCAAAAGCCAAAGGAAAAAAAAAAAAAAAAAAAGGGAGGGAGTGGGGAGAGAGAAGGAAGGGATGGATGGAGAGAGAGGATAAAGAAAATAGGCAGGTTAAAAAGATACATAATCTGATGGGGTTGGAGCGATAGTACAGCAGACAGGGTAACAGTACAGTTATAGAGTGTTTTACCTTGCATGCAGCCTCAACCCAATTTCGATCCCTGGCATCCCATATGGTCTCCCAAGCCCACTAGGAGTGAATCCTGAGCACAGAACCAGGAGTAAGCCCTGAGCTCTGCTGGGTGTAGCCCCCCAATAAAAGAAAAAATAGAAAAAGTAGAGATGAAATTAATGTATTGTATACTGGCAAAGGTACCTGCCTTGCACTTGATCAAGCTGGGTTCCATCACAGGCACCAAATTCCACAGAGTAATTTCTGAATATAAAGTCAAGAATAAGCCATGAGCACTATTGCTTGGTGTGGCTCCAAAAAAAAGTTTTTTTGTTTGGTTTTTTTTTTTTTTTTTTGTGGTTTTTGGGTCACACCCGGCAGTGCTCAGGGGTTACTCCTGGCTCCATGCTCAGAAATTGCTCCTGGCAGGCACGGGGGACCATATGGGACGCCGGGATTCGAACCGATGACCTTCTGCATGAAAGGCAAACGCCTTACCTCCATGCTATCTCTCCGGCCCCCAAAAAAAAGTTTTTAAAAAGAAAAATAACATTATCTGCATAACTTTAGAAAACAGAAACCACCTAATTCTTTGATTTGGCTCTAGAAAGCAGTAAAAAAAAATCTTCATATTCTGACTACATTTGCAGGCAAAACTTACTGGTTAGAAAATAAAACAATGGATGGACCGCGTTTTGATCCCCCGGTGTCCCATATGGTCCCCCAAGCCAGGAGCGACTTCTGAGCGCATAGCCAGAAGTAACCCCTGAGCGTCACCGGGTGTGGCCCAAAAACCAAAAAAAAAAAAAAAAAAAAAGAAAATAAAACAGCCAGGGGCCAGATGATAGCACAGCATTAAGGTGATTGCCTTGCAGGTGGCCAACACAGGACCAACTGCGGCTCGATTTCTGGTATCCCATATGGTCCCTGGAGGCTGCCAGGAGCGATTTCTGAGTACAGAGGCAGGAGTAACCTCTGAGTACTGCTGGTTATGACCAAAACCCAAAAATAAATAAATAAATAAATAAATAAATAAATAAATAAATAAATAAAACAGCCAAAAAATAAGTATATAAAATATTTTTGAAAAGAAAACTTACATTTTTCAGCCTCTCCATTAGCAAGAATCTCAAAAATAACCTCAAATTAAAAAAAAAAAAACTAAAATCAAACCAAACATAAAATTAAAGCTACAAGGAAAACAAATATTTTAAATAAATAAATCACCTCCAGGAGCAAATCTGACTGAAAGACACAAACTTTTAAGACCTCTGAAAATGTGAAGGTGATAAGAGTCTGAGATTCTTGCTGTCAAGGAAGATCTGAAATAAGTTAACCCATTGTAAAAAACATATAAGCCTGGGGGGGAGGGTAGAGAGAGAACTACAGTGAGTAAGGGACAGTGGCCTTGAGGCACACAGAATCCCCTGAGCACCAACAGGAGTGATTCCTGAGTGGAAAGTGAGGACTAGACCCTCAGCCAAACTGGGTGTGGTCCAGAAATGTTCTTTGCCTAAATGTTCACTGCATTCTGTTAAGTCATAGTGGTCTTCATGGTGACCATTTCAGAGAATACCACCCCGTCAGCCTCATCCTTTCTCTTTCTCTTCCTCTCTCCCTCCTCTCTCTCTTCCTCTCTCCCTCCTCTCTTCCTCTCTCTCTGTCTCTCTCTCTGTCTCTCTCTGTCTCTCTTTCACTCACACACACACATACATACCCTGTATCATTTTTGTTTTGGGGTCACATCAGCAGTGTTCAGGTTATACTCTTTGCTCTATGCTCAAGGGTTACACCTGGCTAAGCTCAGGAGAGCCAGAGTGGCGCAGGGATGCATCCTGGGTCAAATTCATTCAAGTACTGGCTGTACTATTATAGCTCCAGTTCATGTTTCCTTTCATATCAAACTCATTCTCAAAATCACTCTAAAGCCAGCGATTTCAAAGATCAAATGATATGATCTTCAACCGCCACTCAGCCTGGCCACTCAAGAGGTGGAAAAAGGCAGTAAGGGCACAGATATAAATAATAAAGAGGGTGACCGGGACTAGAGCAATAGCACTGAGGATTCGGAATTGCCTTGCATGCTGGGTTTCAATCCTTGCCACCCCATAGGGTCACTGAGTACAAAGCCAGGAGGAGTCCCTTCAGGTGTGCCACCGAACAAGTAAAAAATATTTAATTATCTTAAATCCATGGGTCACATCAATCCTCCTACAATATGGCAAAAGCAGGATAGAGCTTCTGAAGAATCCGTAGGTTCTTCTTGTTACTCTGTACCCCCAAATCTTTATTGTACCAGACAGATTAGGCTGCCCTTCTTCTAGAAGCCCTGTGGGACCACGGCCCAGAGCAGTAGTGCAAGTGGTAGGGTGTTTGCCTTGCATGCACTAACCTGAGATAGACCGAGGTTTGACCTCCCGGCACCCCATATGGTCCCCCAAGTCAGGAGCGACTTCTGAGCGCATAGCCAGGAGTAACCCCTTTGCGTCACCGGTTGTGACCCAAAAAAAAAGAAGAAGAAGAAGAAGAAGAAGAAGAAGAAGAAGAAGAAGAAGAAGAAGAAGAAGAAGAAGAAGAAGAAGAAGAAGAAGAAGAAGAAGAAGAAGAAGAAGAAGAAGAAGAAGAAGAAGAAGAAGAAGAAGAAGAAGAAGAAGAAGAAGAAGAAGAAGAAGAAGAAGAAGAAGAAGAAGAAGAAGAAGAAGAAGAAGAAGAAGAAGAAGAAGAAGAAGAAGAAGAAGAAGAAGAAGAAGAAAAAGAAGCCCTGCAGGATCACTTCAGTTCATGGGCATCACTGCTGTCCCTACCCTTTATCTCTACTTTATACCTACTTTATCCGACTAGACAACTAGCATGGATGCATCTGTACTTTTAAACTACACCCTATGTTTCTCGATGAAATATTCCATGATATCTAAGGAATAAATGAGGCAGAAAAGGAGAGCTGAGGAGTGACTCCTGTAGGTCCAGGTTTGTTGCCCAAAACACTAAAACAATCTCCAAGGGTCCCCTAAGCCCCTGAGGCCAGAGCCAGGAGTAAACCCTAAGCATCATTGGGTGTGGAAGGGAGGGGAAAAAAGGAGGAGGGAGAGGAGAAGAAAAAGAGAGAGATAGAGACAGAAAGAAGGAAGGGAAGGTGGGGCCGGGAAGGTGGCGCTAGAGGTAAGGTGTCTGCCTTGCAAGGGCTAGCTAGCGTAGGACGGACCGCGGTTCGATCCCCCGGTGTCCCATATGGTCCCCCCAAGCCAGGGGCGATTTCTGAGTGCATAGCCAGGAGTAACCCCTGAGCGTCAAACGGGTGTGGCCCAAAAACCAAAAAAAAAAAAAAAAAAGGAAGGGAAGGGAAGGGAGGGATAGGGAAGAGGGACAGAGTGAGAGAGAATTCGCCCTGGCAACAGAGACAGAGACGGAGAGAGGAGAAGGGTGAGAGAGGGACAGAGAGAGACAGAGACACAGAGACAGAGGAGGATAGGAAGGGAGAGGGAGAGGGACAGAGACAGAGACAGTGAGAAGGAGGAGAAGGGAGAGAGAGGAAGAGGGACAGACACAGAGACAGACAGAGAGGAGGGGAAGGGAGGGGGAGGGACAGAGACAGACAGAGACAGAGAAAAGGAGAAGGAACAGAGGGAGGGAGAGGGACAGAGAGACAGAGACAGAGAGGAGGAGGAGAAGGGATAGAGAGGAAGAGGGACAGACAGAGACAGAGAAGGAGGGGAAGGGAGGGGGAGGGACAGAGACAGAGAGGATGGGAAGGGAGAGAGAGGGAGAGGGACAGAGACAGAGAGACTCCATCCTGGCGACAACCAAGATGGAATCTGGCAGAAATCCTCACCTCTCTCTTGGCTTGCAGGCGCCCCAAGATCATTGTCACGTCCTCGCGCGCTTTCTGGCTCTCTCTGCAAAAGAGCAAAGTCTCAGAAGACAGATCCAGATCGGGGAAGGTGAAGACTAAGGGGAGAGAGAGAAGGGGCCGAGAGGAAGGGGTGGAACCCCACCACCCCCAAAATGACCACCGCACCCCAATTCCCACCCGGTTTCTCCCGTCTCTCCACAGGGCGCTAGAGTAAACGGCGACGGCCGAACGTGTAGTCAGTACTGAGGGACATTCACAGAACGCACCCCGGGGTGCGAAAACTGAGGGAAACCAACGGCTGAGGCGTTGGAGACCCCGAATCCACAGCCCGCGACAGCCCAGGTAACCACGGCAGCCCACACGCGGGGAGCCCGGGAGCGCCGGAAGTGGCCGCAGAGGCCTCTGGGAGTTGTAGTCTTCGGGAGGGCGACTACCGACCTCGGGGAGAGAAATGCGGAAGCGCCATGAACGCTAGGGATTCTGGGAGTTGTAGTCCCAACGCGTCCTGGGGCCTCAGAGACCTGAGTTGGGTAAAACTGGCTGTGTGTGCTGGATTGGCGGCTTCACAGCGGGTCTTCGCACTTGACGCTTAGCCCAGGGCAGGTAGTTGAGTCTGGACAGTTGGGCTCTGAGCCGGACAGGTGGTGGAGCTGCGTTCAGCACTCAGGGAAAGCGCCTTGGGAAGCTAGGAACTGGATTCCCAGAATATTAGAATATCTGGTGAAGTGAAGAGACTGGATTTGGGTCAAAAAAAGCAAAATTCCTTGGTGGTATAAGTAGTGTGAGAGCAATGTTCTGGGCATTAGGTAGCCAGAAAGAGGCTTTACGTTGGGAGCTTTACCCGAAATTTATCATGTTTTTTTCCTTATTATTTAATGCCATATTAACCTGATAACCTTTCCAACCAAAGCCTCACCATTTCGCATCTCTGAGATCAAGCCTGGTGCAAATATTTAAAGATTATGCTGAACATTTACAACCCTCTTCAAAATAACGATATTCCTCTCCCTGGATAAGTGAAAAAGTTAACATGTTAATATCATCCTTCTCCTTGAAGAAAATCAAGCCCCATTTTTGTTTTTTGTTTTTGTTTTGGTTTTTGGTTTGGGGGCCAGCTGTGCACAGAGCTTACTTCTGCCTCTGTGTGCCCATGAATCACTTTGAATGGGCTTGGGGGACCATATAGGTTGCCTAGGATTGACCCCAGCTTGGCCACATGCTAGGCAAGTGCCCTAACCACTGTACTACCACTCTAGCCAGCAATGCTCTATTTTAGTCCTAGTATCACACCTTACCAAGAATTTTATATGCACGACCATGAATACTTGTAACAACTCAATGGGAAACAAAAGTCAGACATGTGGCAGTGAGGATCAGAAATAAAATGAAGTGGAGCCGGAGAGATAGCATGGAGGTAAGGCATTTGCCTTGCATGCAGTACGGTGGTTCGAATCCTAGCATCCCATATGGTCCCCCAGCCTGCCAGGAGTTTCTTGAGTGCAGAAATAATAATAATAATAATAATAATAATAATAAATTCACAAATATTGAGGCCAGAGTGACAGTATGGTAGCTAAAGCATTTATCTTGCACTCACCCAACCCAGGTTTTATCCCCAGCATCCCAATTTGGTCCCCCAAGCATGCCAGGAGTAATTTCTGAGCACAGAGCCAGGAATAATTCCTGAGCATTGGTAGGTGTGGCCCCAAAACAAAATTAAACTAAATTCACAATTTTTTTTATTCTTTTGTTTTGGGGTCACATACGGTGGTGCTCAGGAGTTACACCTGGCTCTGTGCTCAGAAGTCACTCCTGGCAGGCTTGGGGGACCATATAGGATGCCAGGATTTGAACCGGGGTCTGTCCTGTGTTGATTGTGTGCAAGGAAAATGCCTTGCCACTGTGATATCGCTCCGGCCCCAAAAATTCACAAATATTAACATTTTCAAGACTCTTAAGACTGCGTGTGTAGCTGAAGCACTTATATCAATGATACTGAGTGATATGTGCCAGGAATGTTAGAAGGGAATTTAAGTTAGAATTAACTGCTAAAAAAAAATTAACTGCTGCTATTTTGCTTCTGTAACTGTGCTTTGCTCTAAATGTAAGGGCTGCATATGGCAGAAGGGACTAGTCTAGAACAGCCAGTTCCAGGAACTTGGAGGATACATACCAGAACAGTTAGATAAACTAGCATACCCAGAGGCCTGCAGGTGATAAAACTTAATTTAACTGCACACCAACGTCATAGGCACCCAGTGGGCACCCAAGCCTCTCCATTTCTACTTTATCCAACTAGCTTAAACCTAGTGGCACTCCAAGTTCTATGCTCAAGAACCATTCCTGATGATGCTCAGTGACCTCAGGGGATGCCAGGAACCAAATCTGAATGCAAGGCAATCATCTTCTACTCTTCCTCTCTCTCTCCCATTTTCCATCCCTCTCCCTTTAAAATAAAAAAAATTTTTTTTTGGTTTTTGACTCACACCCGGCAGCACTCAGGGATTACTCCTGGCTTTATGCTAGAAATCGCTACTGGCAGGCTCAGGGGACCATATGGGATGCCGGGATTTGAACCACCGTCCTTCTGCATGCAAGGCAAATGTCCTACCTCCATGCTCTCTCTCTCCGGCCCCCTTAAGAGATTTTTAAAAAATGGGGGGCCAGAGCGGTGGCACTAGCGGTAAGGCCTTTGCCTTGCTCATGCTGGCCTAGGAGGGACCACGGTTTGAGCCCCCGGCTTCCCATATGGTCCCCCAAACCAGGAGCTATTTCTGAGTGCATAGCCAGGAGTAACCCTTGAGCACCACCAGGTGTGGCCCAAAAACAAAAACAAAAACAAAACAAAAAGAATGGGACATTTTCCCATTGAGAAGTGGGCAATAATATAGCATGTCCTTCTGTTCCTTGGGTGGACAGAGACGATGCTTGTAACCAACAGAGATGACACTATGGAACTTAGAAGGCTGTGTCACAAAGACAGATGCATCATCCAGCTTGATCACTTTGAAACCCTATTCCTTGTAGAAATCTGACTACCCTAAGACTGTCATGCTGTGAAGAAGCCAAGACCAAAAGAAGACATGCAGAGAAGCACTTGCTGACAGTCCAGCTGAAGCCGGGCTTCTAAGCCAAGCATTCCAGTCCAGGTATCAAATAGAAAAAGGAATGTGCCTCCAGATAGTTCTGTCTCTTTACTGTTAATGAAGCTGGCAACAGAATTTATCTTATGAAACAGGCAAGCTGATCACACTTATGACCACCCTGTCTGAATTCCTGGCTCCTTTTAGAATTCATGTACGTAATAAAAGTTTGAGCACTAAATGTTAGTTTTTTTTGTTTTTTTGGGTCACACCCAACAGCGCTCAGGGGTACTCCTGGCTCTACACTCAGAAATCATTCCTGGCAGGCTCGGGGGACCATATGGGACGCCGGGATTCAAACCATCGTCCTTTTGCATGCAAGGCAAACACCTTACCTCCATGTTTTCTCTCCAGCCCTAAATGTTAGTTTTTGTTACCTTGGGGATGGGGGGCTTGGGGGCATACCCAGGAGTGCCCAGGGGCAAATCCTGACTGCAGTCAGGAAATCAATCCTGGTGGGTTCAGGGACTATATGGGATGCTGGGGATCAAACTCAGGTCTACTAGATGCAAGGCAAATGCCCTGCCTGCTGTACTTTCTCCAGATCCATTATATATATATATAATGTATATATGTATATATATAAATATATATATATTTATAAATATATATATATATAAATAAATTGCAATTGCAAATAATGCCCTCATTTTAAATCATATGATATACATTTCAAATAAATGATTTAACAATCATATTTAGTAAAAGGACTAAATCTTTTTAGTCATGTTACTTAAAAGACACTAAATTCAGGGGGCTGAGCAGTAACACAGTGGTATGGTGTTTGCTATGTGTGGTCACAAAGTAAAAAAAGCAAAATAAAGACAATAATTCAATTTGCTGTTTTCAAAATTGAGTTATTTCATTTAGAAAAAGATAAATAACATGGTTAAAATCCTTTTCACAAATAATGATTATGAAAATTAAGTGTTTTCTACCAATAATAGACAACTTTTAATAAGCATTTACAGTAATAAGAATAGGTCTAAGCACTTTATATTTGCTAATTCATTGAATATTTACAACAAACCAATGCATATAGCATTGATTTTATATATACTGCTACATCAGAAACAAAATGACATATAATATAGGTAAAAGGTAAGAAAAATGGAACATGGATAAGTTTATTTTTAGAATAAGAATGGATTTAGGGTTAATAAAAAGAAACAAAATGATTTACAAGAAAGAAATGTAAATTATTTTATCAATACAAATAGATGTTTTAAAAGAAAAAAGTATCCAAAAGCAAACTTTAAACTTTGGGTTATATAACAAATTTTATGACTACAAAAATGTAGATGAAACCATAACATGAATAAGTCATCTTAAATGCATTAAATGTTCTTAAAAATAAAAAACCCATACTTGCTAAATATTGCATAAACATTTACTAATATTTCATAGTTACGAAAATATTTGAATATTTATTCAACCAAAAAATTGTTGAAAAGTGAATATACACCATGCATATCATGACGTTTTCTTTAAAAACATAGTCTGGGGGCCCGGAGAGATAGCACAGCGGCGTTTGCCTTGCAAGCAGCCGATCCAGAACCTAAGGTGGTTGGTTCGAATCCCGGTGTCCCATATGGTCCCCCGTGCCTGCCAGGAGCTATTTCTGAGCAGACAGCCAGGAGTAACCCCTGAGCACCGCCGGGTGTGCCCCCCCCAAAGGAAAAAAAAAACATAGTCTGGGAGCTAGAGCAATAATAAGTGAGGAGGGTTCTTGCCTTGCACACAGCCTACCTGGGTTCAACCCCTAGCATCTCCTATAGTGCCTGAGCACTCACTGCCAGGAGTGATTTCTGAGTGCAACATCAGGAACAAAAACCCTGACCATAACTGGATGTGGCCCAAAAACAAAAGCAAAAATGTCTAGGGGCCAGAGAGGTATTACAATGGGTAAGGCACTTGCCTTACTTGTGGACACTGAGGATTTGATCCCCAACACTTCATATGATCTCTTGATCCTTAACTCCTGGTTCTGTGCTCAGTGTAATCTTGAGGTAATTACCCTAAGTACAGAACCAGGAGTAAACCCTGAGCACTGCTGGGTATGCTTCCCTCCAAAAAAGTTTGGTAAGATGTGTTCCATTCATTTGAGAGTACTTAGCTATCGTTAGCATAGGGATACTGCATTTGGCTTTTTAGTTTCTTATTTTCTCTATTAGAATCAGAACATATAAATATATGAAATGAAATAAAAAATGAATACTGACTTCAAAGACAAAGTTATAATTCTGCAAGGAATTAAAAACCCTAAAGATCACACAATATAATCAGTGTCATACTGTTATAAAATAGATAGCATAAGGCCTGATAACATAAAGGATGGAGCATATGCTTAGTAGGTAGAACTCAAGTTTGATGACTAGCATTACAGAGCATACTCTGGTGGCTCTCAGCATAGGTAGACCCAAGTTATACTAGTGCTTAGTAATACAAAACACTAAGCCATATGGCCTGCTCTGTAATCCTCAAGTACTACTGAACATTGATAAGAATCAGCCAAAGATAGTAAGAATAAAATAAGCTACATTACCAAGAGACAGATCCTACAAACAGGGAACAAAAAGATTATTGAGGGGTCAAAGTGATAGTACTGGAGGGAGGGCACTCACTTTACCACTGCAAAATTAGGTTGTCTACAGCATCCCATATTGTTCATGCCTGCCAGGAGTAAGCCCTAAACACTGCTGGTGGCACCAAATTTTTTTTAAAAAGAAAGAAAGCCAATATGGTGAAAAGGAGTGGCTTTCAAACATTAGTATATTGTGTATTTTGAGAGCCATACTTGTTGGTGCTAAGGGGTCACTCCAGGCAGAACTCTGAGGGATAGACAGTGTCAGGGACTGAACCTGGGAACTCTAAAATATGCATTCCAGCCCTTTTAGTCCTCTTCACAGACTTCAAAACTGATGCTTTTCTTTTCTTTCTTTTTTTTTTTTTTTGGTTAAAAATATTAGGGGCCGGAGAGATAGCATGGAGATAAAGCGTTTGCCTTTCATGCAGGAGGTCATCGGTTCGAATCCCGGCGTCCCATATGGTCCCCCGTGCCTGCCAGGAGCAATTTCTGAGCCTGGAGCCAGGAATAACCCCTGAGCACTGCCTGGTGTGACCCAAAAACCAAAAAAAAAAAAAAAAAATATTAGGTAACATTTTGGCTTTATAATTTTGGAGCTTTAATTTTGATTATTCATCAGTATGAATTCCCTGATGACGAATGAGATCGGAGCCACTACTAAAGGTCTTCCCACATTCCTTACAGTTAAAGGGTTTTTCACCAGAGTGAATTCTTAGATGCCGAGTCAGGTTTGAACATTTGTTAAAGGCCTTCCCACATTCATTGCACTCATATGGTTTCTCATCTGTATGAATTCTCTGGTGTTGAAAGAGTTGTGAGTTCTGAGTAAAGGCCTTCCCACATTTCAGGCATTCAAAAGGTTTCTCCCCAGCATGAATTCTCTGATGCTGACGAAGTTGTGAGCTCTGAGTAAAGGCCTTCCCACATTCCTTACAATCATAAGGTTTTTCACCAGTGTGAATTCTCTGATGATTAGTAAGTGCTGAGCCACTACTAAATGCTTTACCACACTCCTTGCATTCATAGGGTTTCTCACCAGTATGAATTCTTTGATGCTGAACAAGCTTTGAGCTCTGAGTAAAAGCTTTGCCACAGACCTTACATTCATAGGGTTTCTCACCGGTATGGATTCTTACATGTTGAAAAAGCTGTGAGCTCTTAGTAAAAGCTTTCCCACAGACTTTACATTCATAAGGTTTTTCCCCAGTGTGAATACGCTGATGGTCAATAAGATTGGAGCAATAACTAAAGGCCTTGCCACATTCCTTACATTCATAGGGCTTCTTACCAGTGTGAATTCTTTGATGCTGTGAAAGGTAAGAACTACAACTAAAGGCCTTTCCACACTCTTTACATTCAAAGGGCTTTTCTCCAGTATGAATTTTCAGGTGCCGAGTAACATGTGATCCACAACTAAAGAATTTCCCACACTCCTTACATTCATAAGATTTTTCCCCTCCATGAATTCTCTGATGTTGAATAAACTGTGCATTCTGACTAAAGACCTTTCCACACTTCTTACATTCATAGGGTTTATCTGCATTATTAATGATTTGGTGTAAAGTGAAAAATGTCCGTTGAATTAAGGTGGGCATATAGTCATGAGTGAGTATTTCTTGGCTGAAGTGTCCATTTTGATCACCGGTTTGCCTATTGAAGTGGTTTCTGTAATCCAAAATGTCTCTGAAACTGGAGTATTCAAGGCCTTGCTTTGTAAGACTCATTAATTCCCTCTGGCATGATTCTATTTCGTAAACTTCCTTCTTTAGAGATAATAGCTTTGTTTCACACATTGATTCCAGATCTGAAAGAAAATAAAATGACAAATATTTTTACACTTTATTTATACAAAGTTAAGATACTTAGTTAAGATACATAGTCATTTGGTCAAGCTTATAAACTTATAAAAACAAAAACTAGGGGCCAGAGAGATAGCACAGCAGTAGGGTGTTTGCCTTGCAAGCGGCCAACTCAGGATGGATGGTGGTTCGAATCCTGGCATCTCATTTGGTCCCCCAAGCCTGACAGGGGCGATTTCTGAGCACAGAGCGAGGAATAGCCCGAGAACTGCCAGATGTGACCCATAAATAAAAACAAAAACAAACCAAAAAAAAACACATAGAATTAATAAGTTATATTGTGCTCGCTTTGGCAGCACATATACTAAAATTGGAACAATACAGAGATTAGCATGGCCCCTGCAAAAGGATGACATGCAAATTTGTATTTAAAAAAAGAATTAATGAGCTATATGAAAATAGAAAACCATGGTGACTCTAAAATATAAACACAAATTATCATCTAGTGTCAAATATACAATGCATAAATAAAATAAAGGAACTAGCCAAATATTCATTTAAAAGAGTAAATAGATACATACATAGAGTATACATCATGCTATATAATTTAGAAGTGGAACATCAAACTCTTCTGAAAGAAATAAAAGTTTATAAGAACAGATTCTTGAACTCTAAGGCATAATAAATAAACTTGGTATTTGTCTCTAGTCCCTAACAGAACTCCAAAAATCCTAGAATTTCCTAAGCGATAGAAAAGTTTGTTATTGTTACTGAATGCTCCCTAAGTAGTTTCATGATGGAACATGTCATCAGAGGAATCAAGCATGTGTGGTGAGGATTAATACTCTAGCTCTATGATCCCTGCAAAGGAAAAAGGATTTTTTTTTTTTTTTTGGTTTTTGAGTCATACCCAGCAGGGCTCAGGGGTTACTCCTGGCTCTACACTCAGAAGTCACTTCTGGCAGGATTGGGAGACCATATGGGATGCTGGGAATTGAACCAAAGTCCATGTTGGTCATGTGCAAGGCAAAAACCCTACCACTGTGCTGTTGCTTAGGCTTCAGGAAAAAGGGTTCATAAACTGAATAGTCAATGATTTAATCAATCACACCTTTCTATTTCTATCTTTATTCTATTCCTGGGACACACTGAGAGGTGCTCAGGGCTTACTCCTAGTTTTTGTGCTCAGGGATCACTTCTGGTGAGCTTGGGAGATTATATGGGGTGCTGGGGATCGAACCTGGATCCATCTAGGGTCAGCTGTATGCAAGCCAAATGCCCTACTGCTGTGCTATCACTCCGGCCTCCCAAAATTAAATAATATCAGTAAAATGATATGAAAATGTCTGTGATTACCATTCATATTAAAGTCACAGGAAATACCCAAATTACTATGGTGCAGATGATAATGCTCTGGCTTCTTTCCAGTCACTTCTGACTCACCTGAACACAAGCCTCTTGTCAGCTCTCTGCCAATCATCCAGGGCTCTTTTCCTTGTTCCAACAAGGAGATAACTTGAGGTTTAGGAATGTAAAGTCCTGCTCGCAAGAAAAGATATGGAACATAGTTATGCAGTGGGTAAATCAGATCCAGGCCCTGGACGATCAAAGAAGAGATGCCACTACAGGAACAGCCAAGGAAAGGTGAAGCTTCAGCCACAGCCAACTGGTGCTGCTCATGCCCCACTCGTTCCTTCTCATTCAACTTCAAACCATCTCATGGGGATCAGCAAGCAGAGATTAAGCTGGGAAGTCAAAAAGCAGCTGAGAAATTCATGGTGGAAGAAACAGACATTCTGAAGAAGTCCAAACTACTGGTAGAGATGCCCTTACCCATTGAAACCAGATTGCTATAGTTCTCCAACATCACGTCTCTGTACAAGTTCCTCTGGGCAGGATCCAGGCACTCCCACTCCTCCTGAGAGAAGTCTATGGACACATCACTGAACATCATTGCTCCCTGAAACAAAGAACACATGTAGTCCTTGTATCATGAAAGAACCAAGACACATGTAGTCCTTGTATCATGAAAAAACCAAGACAATTACAATTGCTTGTATTCTGGGATAGTCAATGAATAATGACATCGGTATTATTATTATTATTATTATTATTATTATTATTATTATTATTATTATTATTATTTTGGTTTTGGGATCACACCTGGTGGCACTCAGGAGTTACTCCTGGCTCTGTGCACAGAAGTCGCTCCTGGCAGGCTCTGGGGACCATAAGGGATGCCAAGATTTGAACCAGGGTCCGTCCTGTGTTGGCTGCATGCAAGGCAAATGCCTTACTGCTGTGCTATCACTCCAACCCTAACATTGGTATTATTGGTAACCATTAGTTCTCAAGAATAGAAGTAAAAATATGTTAAGGAGGGGCTGGAGCGTAGGGCATTTGCCTTGCACAGTCAACCTGGGATGGACCCGGATTCAATCCCCAGCATCCCATATGGTCCCCTGAGCCTGCCAGGAGCTATTTCTGAGTGCAGCCACCAGGTGTGGCCTAAAAACAAAAACAAACAAAAAAGTTAAGGAATAGGGGTTAAGACAGATAAATAAAAGACAGAGGCTGGAGCAATAGTACAGCAGGTAGGGTGTTTGCCTTGCATTGACCGACTGAGGTTTGAGCCCCACCATCCCATATGGTCCTCTGAGCACTGCCAGGAGTAATTTCTGACTATTCAGAGACTCCTTGTTCCAACAAGGAGATAACTTGAGGTTTAGGAATGTAAAGTCACTACCTGTAATGTAGTACAGAACCAGGAGTTAAGTAACCCATAAGCACTGCCAGATGTGACCCCAAAGCAAAAAAAAAAAAAAAAGAGAGAGAGAGAAAAAGACAGGAAGGGTGTCTCAGGGCAACTATTAACCCAAAATGCTTTCAACTATCAATTATAAACTATCAACCCAACCTAGAGATGAAAGGCTACCCCAGCCGGGTCCTATTGTCTGGCAGTTGGACTTGGACACACCCCTTGGATACCCCCCACTTGGCAGTTGGACTTGGATATGCCCCTTGGATACCCCCACTGTGATGGCAGTTGGACTTGGAATAGCCCCTTGGATACCCCCACTGTGATGACTGTTGAACCTGGACACGGCCCCCTGTCATGCCAGGTATAAAAGGAAAAACTTGGACCTTTGGTGGGGCTGGGATAATGACTAGAGTAGTACCTACTGACTTGCAGGGGGGCAGAGATAAAGCATTGGAGAGATGCTGCCTGTTCTGTATCTACTCCCTTTTCTTTCTTCTTTGACCTAGGCCTCTCCCCTACCCTCACCTCTGGCTGATGAATTTCCATCTCTGTCTCTGTCTCTGTC
Source organism: Suncus etruscus (assembly GCF_024139225.1). Taxonomy (NCBI): domain Eukaryota; kingdom Metazoa; phylum Chordata; class Mammalia; order Eulipotyphla; family Soricidae; genus Suncus; species Suncus etruscus. The sequence goes on along the minus strand of NC_064861.1, from coordinate 82,139,304 downwards.
TCTGTCTCTGTCTCTCTCTCTCTCTCTCTCTTTCTCTCTCTCTCTCTCTCTCCTCTCACCTCTCACCTCTCTCTCCTCTCCTCCTCTCCTCTCTCTCTCTATCTCTCTGTCTCTGTCTCTCTCTCCTCTCCCCCGCCCCCCAGGGCAGAGGGACAGCAAGCCTCAGAAACCAGGAGGAATAAAAAGTATATTTAGGAGCTGGTGAGGTGGCACTAGAGGTAAGGTGTCTGCCTTGCAAGCGCTAGCCAAGAAAAGATCAGGGTTCGATCCCCCGATGTCCCATATGGTCCCCCCAAACAAGGGGCAATTTCTGAGTGCTTAGCCAGGAGTAACTCCTGAGCATCAAATGGGTGTGGCTGAAAAAAAAAACAACTACAAAAAAAATGTATATTTACTTTCTTTCTTCTCTCAGTCCCGGCAGGTGGTCACTGTATGTTGGCATCCCTGGGTGGGCACAAGGCCCCACCAGGCAGCTGGGCCCCACAGGCTCTTGTGAGCCTTGCAGCACTACCTTAGGCCTCTGCAGCATGCAGTTCTGCAACCCTGGTAGTCTTGTATGGACACGGGTTCAATTCCCAGCATTCCATATGGTCCCCCGAACCTGCTGGGAGCCATTTCTGAGCGCAGACCCAGGAATAACCGCCAGGTGTGGCTCCCCCATCACCCCATAAAAAATCCCTTCTTGTTTCCTTTAAGAGAATGTACTTTTTTTTTGGGGGGGGGGTCACACCTGGCGATGCTCCGGGGTTACTCCTGACTCTGCATTCATAAGTCGCTCCTGGCAGGCACGGAGGACCATATGGAATTCCAGGATTCGAACCACCATCTGTTCGAATCAGTTGCATGCAAGGCAAATGTCCTTCCGCTGTGCTATCTCTCTGGCCCCCAAAAGAATGTACTTTTAAGCCAGAGAGATAGTACAGCAGTTAAGGCACTTGCCTTGCATGCAGCCAACCCAGGTTCAATCCTGGTACCCCATATCGTCACCATAGCCTGCCAGGAGTGATCCCTGAATACAGAGCCAGGAATAAGCTTTGAGCATGTTTGGGGTGTCCCCTCCCAAAAATATAAAAAAGAGAAAATGTACTTTTTCATCACAATCCCTGGAAGAGGGTTGAGGAAAAACCAAAGCTCAACTATTTACTGAATTTTATTACTGGGTCATAAGAAGAGGACTCAACGTAGGGGTGTGTGTATGTGTGTAATGCCAGAGAGATGGTTCAAGTGACAGAACACATGTATAGCATGTACCAGACCCTGAGCTCAATCCAGAGCACTGCATGGCACTCCTGAATACCACCACTGTCAGGTGTGGCTGAATGGACCCTGAGTCGCAGGGAAATGACCCCCTATAGGCAGCATCACTGAGTGTGGATCGTATAAAAAATTAGCTGGTTAAGGAGCCGGAGTGATAGCACAGAAGTAGGGCATTTGCCTTGCATGCTGCTAAACTGAGACGGACCCAGGTTCCATCCTCAGCATCCTACATGGTCCCCCGAGTCTGCCAGGAGCGATTTTTGAACAAAGAACCAGAAGTAACCCCTGGGCGATGCCAGGTGTGGCCCAAAAACAACAACAGCAGCAACAATAATAAAATAATAAATTAGCTGCTTAAAATGATAGAAAATGTTTGGACCCAGAATTCTAGCTAGGGACCTTGTTTTAATTATTAGGAAAAAGAAACAAATGTTTAAAAGCTTTTTATTTTTTGTTTGTTTTTATCTTTGTTTTGGGGACAACCTGGCAGGATCAGGAATCACTTATGGCAGGCTCAGGAGATCATATGGGATTCCAGGATTGAATCTGGGTTTGCTATGAGCAAGGCAAATGACCTACAGGCTATGCTATCGCTTCAGCTCCAAATCTTTGTGGTTTTTTATTATTATTATTATTATTATTATTATTATTATTATTATTATTTTGTTTTGGGACCACATTGGGTGGTACTTAGGGGCTAGCTCCAGCTCAGTACTTAAGAATACTCCTAGAGGTGATTAGTGTCATCAGGGATCAAATACTGGCTCCTGCATGCAAAGCTTGCCATTCAGCCCTAGATGTACCCTTTTGTTTGTTTTGTTTTGTTTTGTTTGGGGGGGGGAGGGGCTACTCCTGGCTCTATGCTCAGAAATCGCTCCTGGCAGGCACGGGGGACCATATGGAATGCCTGGATTTGAACCACCATCCATAATGGATCAGCTGCGTGCAAGGCAAACGCTCTATTGCTGTGCTATTTCTCCAGCCCCAGCTGGCAACATTCATGGTTTATTCATGAATCTGCACTCAGGCATCACTCTGGTGGTACTTGGGGCCCATATGGGATATTGGAGATTGAACCTGGGTCAACTGTGTTCAGTGCAATAGCCCCACCACTGTAAAAAATAAATCTCATCTTAGGAACCATGGAGATGATACAGAAGCTATACATGATACAGAGCACATGTCCCCATAAGCATTACAGGGTGTGGTCCTGGAGGCGCTGAGCACTACTAGGTGAGGCCAGGTTGTCACTGAAATTCAATTGCTGATCTAATTCATTGAAAATCACTGGAGGATTCAGTAAGATAGTACAGTAGGTAAAGCATTTACCTTGTACACAATTGGCCTGAGTTAAGTCTCTGGCACCCCATAGTGTTCCCCCAAATCCTGCCAGAAGTGATTCCTGAGCAGATAGCCAGGAGTAAGCCCTGAGCACAGATGGATGGGACCCAAAGTCCAAAACAAAACAAAAAAACACCAGAAAATTCTGGAATGGCCCTACATTTTCTTAATACTACTTGGCAAAATCTCAAAACAAATATTAAATAATTTTAAAGAATTGGGGCCAGAGAGATAGCACAGCGGTGTTTGCTTTGCAAGCAGCGAATCCAGGACCTAAGGTGGTTGGTTTGAACCCCGGCGTCCCATGTGTTCCCCTGTGCCTGTCAGGAGCTATTTATGAGCAGATAGCCAGGAGTAACCCCTAAGCACTGCCGGGTGTGGCCCAAAAAAACCAAAAAAACAAAAAAACAAAACAAAAAAAGAATTGAATGTAGGGAAAAACAAAAAGCATCAACTCACCTGGGCCATGGCTTTCAATACTGCAGTTGCTGATCAGTCATCCAGGCTATTTTCCTGAAAAGGGCAGAAAGGGCAGGGCTGGGGAAACAAGGAACTGCTCAAGAAACCATGTTAGGGGGCTGGAGAGATAGCATGGAGGTAAGGCATTTGCCTTTCATGCAGGAGGTCATCGGTTCGAATCCCGGCGCCCCATATGGTCCCCCGTGCCTGCCAGGAGCAATTTCTGAGCCTGGAGCCAGGAATAACCCCTGAGCACTGCCGGGTGTGACCCAAAAACCACAAAAAAAAAAAAAAAAAAGAAACCATGTTAGTGGGTCAAAGTGAAAGTACAGTGGTTAGGGGGATTGCCTTATATGTGGCCTTCCAAATTTGTGATCCCACAGCTCAGAGCTAAGAGTAACCCTAAGCATTGTGAGATATGATTCCCAACACACACACACAGACACACATAGACACACACAGACACACACACACAGACAACACACAGACACACACACACGTTAGCCTGGCAGACTGGATACCTGACCCTTTTTGTTGGTCTAATGCTGCAATTCCATTTAATGAGTATATGGAATAAATACTATTGCTTCTTTTAATGTCAGAAATCCCCAGGTTTTAGCCACAGTAAGATAGATGCTGGTTAGAAGATCCAAAGTCATACATACTAATCCCTGCTCCTTCTACCCAGCCAACCAAGTATCCTGCCTGTGTCAAATAATTGAGGCCAGACCTTGACCCACTTAGTGGTGTTGCTCTGACCCCAAGATGGCACTGCTATGACTTGCCCTGTGCAAAATCCTTCTCCACAGACAGCAGCTGCCCAAGCTCATGTGCTGGGAACACAAAACACTCCAATCAGGACGGCTTTCCCCAGTGAAGTCTTCTTACTTCCTGAGACAAGAAAGCTAGTCATCTTGTTCCACTAGCACTGCATGAACCCCACCTCTGAGCACCAGAAGGTGCAGCTGGTATTTTACTTTATTTTATTTTATTGTTTTGGTTTTTGGGCCACATCAGATGATGCTCAGGGGTCACTCCTGGCTATGCACTCAGAAATCACTCCTGGCTTGAAGGACCCTATGTGACTCCGGGGATCGAAACCAGGTATGTCCTGGGTCAGCCGCGTGCAAGGCAAATGCCCTATTGCTGTGCTATCACTCTGGCCCAGCAGTTGGTATTTTAGGTCAGAAAAACAAACAAAAACAACACAATATATCTAGACAACCATGTGCTGTTGCCAGAAGATGGTTAATTTTAAACACACCATTCTGTAATGAAACAACTCCTTTTAAGAGTGCCCTAGTGCTGGAACAATCCTATAAGTGGGTTAGGTACTTGATTTGCCTGTGGCTGATCCTGGTTCAGTCCCTGTGAGTGGAGTCAGGAGTAAACTTTGAACACAGCTGGATATGGAAAATCTCAAAATGAAAGTGTCCTAAAAGGGCTCTCATTGATTAAGTAAGGATCTATACGACCTACTAGAAATACTTCTATTGGAGATAGCATGGAGGTAGGGTATTTGCCTTGCATGCAGAAGGATGGTGGTTTGAATCCCAGTGTCCCATATGGTCCCTCCCCAAGCCTGTCAGGAGTGATTTCTGAGCGTAGAGCTCAGGAGTAACCCCTGAGGGCACTTGGGTGTGACCCCCCAAAAAATAAATAAAATTAATAAACTCTTATTACTGTGAAAAACTTGTTATTCATGTTGGTCACAATAAAAATTATTAAAAAAGAAATACTTTTTTTTTTTTTTTCTTTTTCGGTTTTTGGGCCACACCCGGCGATGCTCAGGGGTTACTCCTGGCTGTCTGCTCAGAAATAGCTCCTGGCAGGCACGGGGGACCATATGGGACACCGGGATTCGAACCAACCACCTTTGGTCCTGGATTGGCTGCTTGCAAGGCAAACGCCGCTGTGCTATCTCCCTGGGCCCAAAAAGAAATACTTCTATTGTTTCTCTATGTATTGCAATGGACATCAGATAATTAAAACAGTGAAAACCCATGTAAGTAAAAATTACCATAAAGTAAAAAAAAATTACCGTAAAGTATGGGGCTGGAGAGATAGCATGGAGGTAGGGTGTTTGCCTTGCATGCAGGACAGTGGTTCGAATCCCGGCATCCCAATATGGTCCCCTGAGCTTGCCAGGAGCAATTACTGAGCATAGAGCCAGGAGTAACTCCTGAGTGAAGCCGGGTGTGACCAAAAATAAAATTACCATAAAGTCAAAACTTCTAAAAGAAGGTGAGTAATGGCGCATGTGGTGGGGCATCTGCCTTGCACGTGCTAACCTTTGACCACGGTTCAACCCCCTGGTGTCCCATATGGTCCCCTAAGCCAGGAGCAATTTCTGGGCACATAGCCAGGAGTAACCCCTGAGGGTCACCAGGTGTGGCCCAAAAATCCCCCCCCAAAAAAAGTGAGTAAGATAGGTTTCCCCCCAAATTAGCGGTATTTTTCTCATGTCTTATGACTTAATTCCCAGCATAAAGTGCATCTTTTCATCTACTCAAAATGAAAATCACATTTGTACTTAAAATCCCAGTGTGTCAATTAAGAGTTTACTAATATTAATTGCAACCTGTAATAAAAAGTATCGCCTCAAGTCCTGATTTGCTCTCATGCACTTGAAAAAATCACTTTTAACTTTCACTTTTTCTGAGTTTACAAGTACACTTAATTACATCAACCCTGACCCTCAGGTGATTTATATTAAAATCTGGCTAATAAAAGTGGCAGAGAAAGCAACAGAGAGAAGTTTGGCTGGCTCAGTAAGCCCCAAGAGACTGCTCAACTCCCCTGGCATTTTCTCCTGTGACTCTGTCTGGTTTTTTGGTATGATGCGCCTTTACTGCTGACATGTCCATTCCAAGGTTGGCATGAACAAGAGCAAGGCAAATACCAGAAATTGCAGGCAGCAGCCATCAACCCCCAGGAAACAGCCAATCAGAATTACCCTCACACTGATAAAATGTGAAGAGAATAAGATAAGATTATGGGGTGGGGTGTGCTTGGACAATAGCACAGTGGGTAGAGCATTTACATTGTACGCAGTACACCAGGGATCCATCCCCGGCACTCCATAAGGTCCTTTGAACTCACCAGAAGCGATTCCTGAGCACAGAGCCATGAGTAAGCCCTGAGCACCACCAAGTGCGCCACTCCCAAACAAATATATATGGTTATATGATCAAAAGGGAGAAAGTGATCTCTTTTACACTGCTCAGAGTTAGGCCCCACTTTCCCCCTACAAATTAGGGAGCCAGTCCATGTGGTCCTGGCAAGGCTCAGGAGTGTTAGCAAGGAGTTAGAGTCAGCACATAGTTACAAAGTGAGCACAGATGGGTGCCCAGAAATTCCTGGGACAAACATTTAACCCTTACCTGGCCCAACAGTATAGAATATATGACTGAGATTTTCTTTACCAATAGTGCTGCAAAATGGGGGTACAACAATCTCAGGCATCAGTCCCTAAGGCATCAATACTATGACCCAGGCAATCATTACCGCTTCTTACTAACTGCATAGAACCCCAAAATATTATCTGATGGGGCTGAAGAGAGAATACACTTGGTAGGTGCTTGCCTTGCACGCTGCCTACTTGGGTCCAAGCCCCAAAAACCCTAGATGATCTCCAGAGCAATGCCTGACCCCTGAGCACAGAGCACAGAGCCAGGAGTAAGGCTGGAGCACTGCCAGCTGGAGCAACGAGTTACCAGATCATCACACCCATCAATCACATCCATCAGCACAATCATTCCACCCGCAATCATCACACGATCCCACGAAATCCCCAGACCCCAAGGGGGGCTCGGCAACACCCAGCACACGTCACGATCGCACATTTCCATCAGGCTACGTCACACACAGTTGCAGACACACAATCGCCCCCAGTTACATAAGGACGGAATCGCACACGTAGAATCCCGCACTTCGGGCTCCCCCGTCCCAAGGTTCAATTAACTCACACAGTTTAGAGATCGCGATGGCGCAGATCACCAGAGACGCCTCGACCCCGGCCGGGCCTCTCGCCTCCCTCCGGGCCGAGGGTCCCCCAGGCCAGCGAAGGGGGCGGCCCTGTGCCGCGGGGGCTTCTGGGAAATGTAGTCCAGAGCCGGGCAAGATGGCGCCCGGCGTCCAGCTAGTCCCCCTTGTGGCGGCGGTTCACAGCCTGACCAAAGCGCCCGCTGCGAATCACTGCCACGAGTACGAAGAGATTCCTGAGGTGGGGGTGTCGCTGGATTCGCACCGGAAGTTGGTGAGCGCCGCAAGGACTTCTGGGAAATGTAGTTCAAAGCTGGGAAGGGCTTGAAGTCTCTGACTTTGAGCAGTCTCAAAGCTTGGTAGTTTGGCAACCAGGACCTCCCCTAGAAAGGATGTGTCGCCCATTCTGAGACTATATGGGACCCACTGACTAAGTGATCTTCCCTTTCTCTTTCTTGTCAGTGGATGAGTGAAGCTTGAGAGCAGCAGTATGATGAGATTTGTGCATTTGGGCCTTGAATGGCACCAGGCCCCTTTCCTCTCGATCTGTTCACTGGCACACTCAGCTCTACAAATTTGGGGGCTGTTATCACTGATCGTTTTTAATTCCCCTACTATGTTTTTTTATGTTCCATGTGGGACAGCACTCATTCTCTATTTGCCCTTCTCCACCTCACTGACTTCACTCAGGGGATACACTAATTCAACCCACAAAAGAGCCACTTTTACAGGATTTCATTTTTTTTTTACTAACTCCAAAATTTACTTATGGAGGTCAGAGAGATAGTACAGCAGGTGGAGGACACTTGCCTTGCTTACAGCCAACCCAGGTTCGATCCCCAGCATCCCATATGGTTTGGTTCCCCGAGCCTGCCAGGAGTAATTACTGAGTGCAAAACCAGGAGTAAAAAAAATCCTAAGCATGGTTGGGTGCAGCTTAAAAATATAAAATTAAAAAAATCAGAAACTCAGCAATAGTACAAGGAGTAGGACGCTTGCTTTGCATGTGGTTGACCCAGGTTCGATTCCCAGCATCCCATATGGTCACCCAGAGCACTCCTGAGTGCAGAAAAAGGAATAACTCCTCAGCATTACCAGGTGTGACCCAAAACAAAACAAAATATAAAAAATCAAAACCAAAACCAAAATTAGTCCAGCCCCATGACTAATCTGGAAAGTTGCCAAGCTGCCAAATCATCCCAGTTGCACAGCTCCTGAGTTGATGTCACACATTTCCAAATTTCACTGTACTGACAACCCAGTAGGAGCATGGCAAAATAGATAGTAAAATTGTGAAGAAGCACATGAAAACAATAACATGGAAAGCTCAATTATAGCACCCAATAGCTCGTAAAATTCTCAATGAACACATAAGATATATGTTGTTGTAAGCAATGTAAACTTATTTTATGCCTGCTAAAGGGACAGGTTTGAGTAGTGGATGGAAAATTGAAAACATTGGTGGAAGGTCACTCTGGTGGTGGGAGTGGTTTGCACTGGAAGTTGAATACCTGAAACAATTGTATTATGAGCAACTTTGTAAATCACGGTGTTTAAATAAAATTTCAAACATTAAAAAAAAATCTGTGGGGCCAGAGAGATAGTATGGAGGTAAGGCATTTGCCTTGCATACAGAAGGTAGGTGGTTCGAATCCTGGCATCCCATATGGTTCCCTTGAGCCTGCCAGGAACGATTTCTGAGCGTAAAGCCAGGAGTAACCCCTGAGCACTGCCATGTGTCACCCAAAAAACAAACAAAAAAAGCTGTAGATGTTGGAACTGGAGCAATAGCATAGCAGATAAAGTGTTTGTCTTGCACAAGGCCAACCCAGGTTGGACCCCTGGCATCCCTGAGCCTTCCAGGAGTAATTTCAGAGTGCTGAGCCAGGAGTTAGCCCTGAGTGCTGTTGGTTTGGTCCAACACCCCCAAACCCCCCCCCAAAAGTTTGTTCTAAAATGCTTCGGTATAAAGTTATATAGTAACTTCGACTTTATAGTTCTTATAAGAATTGGGCCAGAGAGATTGTAAAGTAGATAGTATAGCAGATAAAGAGATAGTATAACAGATAGATAGTATGCTTTGCATTCATCTGATCTAGGTTCAATCATTTATGCCTTCATTACACCATCAGAAATGATTCTTGACTGTAGCTAAATGTAACCTCAAAATAATAACAACAAAATAGAATAGTTATGCTTGTAAATTGAAGTATACTGTATCCCACCTAAGAATGAGGTCCCTGGGCCGGGCGGTGGCGCTAAAGGTAAGGTGCCTGCCTTGCCTACGCTAGCCTCGGACGGACCGCGGTTCGATCCCCCGGCGTCCCATATGGTCCCCCCAAGCCAGGAGCGACTTCTGAGCACATAGCCAGGAGTAACCCCTGAGCGTTACTGGGTGTGGCCCAAAAACCAAAAAAAAAAAAAAAAAAAAAAAAAAAGAATGAGGTCCCTGGGGCCAGAGAGATAGCAGGAGGTGGGGCATTTACCTTGCATGCAGAAGGATGGTGGTTCAAATCCCAGCATCCCATATGGTCCCCGGAGCCTGCCAGGAGCAATTTCTGAGCACAGAGCCAGGAGCAACCCCTGAGCACTGCCGGGTGTGACCCAAAAAACGAACAAACAAACAAAAAGAATGAGATTCCTGTTCTGGTTTTCTATTGTGTTGTAGTATGTGGGTAACCGAAGAAGATTCAAGTGATACAGGAATGAGATCATCCTGGAAAAGCAGAGGCCTGCAGATCATCCCAGATCTGAAGCCCCAAGCTTCCTCTTCCCAGGTCTTTTATTGTGCTCTCCATAAAGACTTACATGCATGTTCACCCTAAGCATTTCTCCCAGGATTTTCACTGAGGCAATCAAGACATAACAGGGGCTGAAGTGATAGCACACTGAGTAGGGTGTTTGCTTTGCATGTGGTTGACCTGGGTTTGATCCCCAACATCCCGTATGGTCCCCTGAGCCTATCAAGAGTAATTTTTGAGGGGCCGGAGCCATAGCACAATGATAAGGCATTTTTCCTGCATACAGCCAACACAGGAGGAACCCCAGTTTGAATCCCGACATCCCATATGCTCCCCCAAGCCTGCCAGGAGCGACTTCTGAGCACAGAGCTAGGAATAACTCTTGAGCACTGCCAGGTGTGACTCAAAAACCAAAAAAAAAAAAAAAATAGAGTAAATTTTGAGTTCAGATCAGGAGTAACCCTTTAGCACCCTTGGGTCTGGCCAAGAAACAAAAACAAACAAAAAAACAAGACAAACATACATTGGCAAAATGAGCTTGTTATGAGTTACTAAGGAAAGTGCTGGTGGAAACTTTTTTTTTTTTTTTTTTTTGGTTTTTGGGCCACACCCGGTGGTGCTCAGGGGTTACTCCTGGCTGTCTGCTCAGAAATAGCTCCTGGCAGGCACGGGGACCATATGGGACACCGGGATTCGAACCAACCACCTTAGGTCCTGGATCGGCTGCTTGCAAGGCAAACACCGCTGTGCTATCTCTCCGGGCCCTGGTGGAAACTTTTTGAGAATTTCAGGTATAGGATATTGTAGGTGTGCTGGTGGAAACTTTTTGAGAATTTCAGGTATAGGATATTGCAGGTGTGATCTCAGTTTTCTGACATGCCTGTATGCAGAAGTCCTGGCAGACATCCGCTTGTCCTCTCCTTAACTCTTTCACTCATATGAAGTGGGAATGGATGGACTAGGCTTTGTTTATGAGAAGGTTGTTAGGTCAGTTCCCTGACCCCACTCTTATTATCACTGTCTTGGTTTTTCGTATTTGTGTTTTTGTTTTGTTTGGGGGCCACATCCAGTGGTTCTTAAGGATTACTCCTAGCTCTACACTTTCACTCCTGGCAGGCTCAGGAACTATGTGGGATGCTAGGTCAACCACATGCAAAGCAAGTACTATACCTAATGTCTTGTTTATTAATCCTTAGCAGAGGCCCTGCTTTGCCCTGTTCTCCAGGACTAGTCCCTAGCAGGTGATGCTGGAACAGGGACCTGAAGCAGAAAGAGTCCAACTGATGAGAAACTAAATCCACACCACCAGAATCAAAGCAGGGAATTCCTGCTTGAAGCTTGAAGGGTGTGTATAATTTAGAAGATTAATTAATCAGTTAAAAATGGGGGGGAAGTCCTCCTCAATATAAGGGGTATGTTTAAATCGTGAGGTTGCTAATGTCCATTTCCCAGGAAAGATAAAGAGCTCAACTTTTCAGCAGTTCTTCTAGGCTATTTGTCAGCACTGTCATTGGCTGTCCTCACAGGAAATGTGAGAGTTGAAACAATGGAAAAGAGTGTTATTAAGGAACCACATATGGGGACATTCATTTCGATTTTTGGTGCCTATGCAAGTTGGTATCTCTGGCCTTGGAGCCAACCAGAAGAGGAGGAGGAAGACTGTTAAAGGAAGAAGTTGGGGAAGAATCAGACTGAACTGAAGAGGAGAATGAGAGTAAATACCTTCCTCTTGACTGCCCCTAACAGTATTCTCAGGGAGGCCAAAGGTAAGAACAAATTAATAATATTCATCTGGAGGTGGGTAAAAGAGATAGATAGTACAGCAGATACTACAGCAGCATGGGACACTTGTTTTGCATACGGGTGACTTATGGTACCTAGAGCCCAGGAGCAGTAACCCCTGAGTCTACAGAGCCAGAACCGAACCAGAAATAAGCCCTGAGCATAGCCTGGCATGGATCAAAAAGAATAGGTCCTGAATATGAAATAAAGCTTAATAGAAAACCATTCCAGGGTCTGGTAGACACAGTGGCTGATATTTCCAGAATATCAGAATAACATCGATCTCAACCTAATATGTTTTAGTAATTTTATCTGGCCCAGAATCAATGCAAAGAACAAGGCAGATTCAGCAAATCCCGAAGTTCTTCAGAATTTTAAGGGCCAGGGTGATGAATTTGTACTGTACAATTCAATGTGGTCCTAATATCTATTAATTTATGGGAGCAGGATTTGTCACAAGATTGGAGAACATCCATAACCATCCAGGTATATCTCTGTCAAATCTCATGTTCACTGAATTCCTTAAAGGCAAGATTCTAACTTTTTTTTTTTTTTTTTTTTGGTTTTTGGTTTTTGGGTTTTGGGTCACACCAGCTGTGCTCAGGGGTTACTCCTGGCTGTCTGCTCAGAAATAGCTCCTGGCAGGCACGTGGGACCACCTGGGACACTGGGATTCGAACCAACCACCTTAGGTCCTGGATCGGCTGCTTGCAAGGCAAACGCCGCTGTGCTATCTCTCCGGGCCCAAGATCCTAACTTTCAAAATCTTTAACCAGGGCCGTTTTTATTTGGTGCTTATTTATTTATTTATTTATTTATTTATTTATTTTTGTTTTGGGTCACACCCAGCAGCACTCAGGGGTTACTCCTGGCTCTGTGCTCAGAAATCGCTCCTGGCAGGCTCAGGGGACCATATGGAATGTCAGGATTCAAACCACTGACCTTCTGCATGCAAGGCAAATGCCTTATCTCCATGCTATCTCTCACACCCCTTATTAATTTATTTTTGAAGGGTTTACCCCAGCAGTGCTCAGGAATTACCCCTGACTCTGCACTCAGGGAACTCTCCTGACAAGGCTTGGTGGACCATATAGAGTGCCGGGGTCAAACCAAGTTGGCCGCATGTAAAACAAATGCCCTATCAGCTGTATTATAGCTCCTGCCCCAAGGGCTGTCCTACTTAAAAATAAAAATATTAAGATTATTTTTTTTTGGGTCACACCCGGCAGTGCTCAGGGTTACTCCTGGCTGTCTGCTCAGAAATAGCTCCTGGCAGGCACGGGGGACCATATGGGACACCGGGATTCGAACCAACCACCTTTGGTCCTGGATTGGCTGCTTGCAAAGCAAACACCACTGTGTTATCTCTCCGGGCCCAAAAATTAAGATTAATTTTAAAGACTTTTGTTACTAACAATGTTGTAATTACTTGATTTTAATGTTCAGATAAAGTTTCCTGGAGTCACATGTTGGCTATAATAAAGGCTATTTATTTATTTTTGTATCGGGGGCATACCTGGCAATGCTCAGGGTGTAGTCTTGGCTCTGCACTAAGGAATTACTCCTGATGGATTTGGGGACTAAATAAGGTGCCAAGAACCCAATCTGGGTTGGCTGAGTGCAAGGTAAATACCCTACCTGCTGTACTCTCTCTGGTCTTTAAAGCAGATACTTTCACTTTTTCTCCCTTTTTTCCCTTTCCTCATTCATTGCTTTCTTTTTCCTTTCCTTTCTTTCCTTCATTATTTTCTTTTCTTTTTTTTTTTTTTTTTTTGTGGTTTTTGGGTCACACCCGGCAGTGCTCAGGGGTTATTCCTGGCTCCAGGCTCAGAAATTGCTCCTGGCAGGCACGGGGGACCATATGGGACACTGGGATTCGAACCAATAACCTCCTGCATGAAAGGCAAACGCCTTACCTCCATGCTATCTCTCAGGCCCCTCCTTCATTATTTTCTTTATTTCCTTCCTTCCTCCCTCCGTCTTTCTCCTTTTTCTTCTTTTCTTCTCTTTCTTCTTTCTTTTTTTTTTTTTTTTTTGGTTTTTGGGCCACACCCGGTAACGCTCAGGGGTTACTCCTGGCTATGCGCTCAGAAGTCGCTCCTGGCTTGGGGGACCATATGGGACGCCGGGGGATCGAACCGCGGTCCGTCTCCTAGGCTAGCGCAGGTAAGGCAGGCACCTTACCTCCAGCGCCACCGCCCGGCCCCCTCTTTCTTCTTTCTTTTCCTTCCTTCCTCCCTCTCTTCCTTCCTTCCTTCCTTCTTTCTTTCTTTCTTTCTTTCTTTCTTTCTTTCTTTCTTTCTTTCTTTCTTTCTTTCTTTCTTTCTTTCTTTCTTTCTTTCTTTCTTTCTTTCTTTCTTTCTCTCTCTCTCTCTCTCTCTCTCTCTCTCTCTCTCTCTCTTTCTTTCTTTCTTTCTTTCTTTCTTTCTTTCTTTCTTTCTTTCTTTCTTTCTTTCTTTCTTTCTTTCTTTCTTCCTTCCTTCCTTCCTTCCTTCCTTCCTTCCTTCCTTCCTTCCTTCCTCCCTCCCTCCCTCCCTCCTTCCTTCCTTCCTTCCTTCCTTCTTTTCTTTCTCTCTCTCTCTCTTTCTTTCTTTCCTTTCTTTTCTTTTTCTTTCTTTCTTTCTCCCCCCCCGCCATTTTTTTTGGGTGCTTACTGTTGTATTACAGCTAGTCAGGATCCTGGAAATTAATGCGAATTCTGACAGCTGGGAGTGCCATTCACCAGCCTTCAAAGGGTCACAGCTCCCTCTGGCGGTAGCGCTCAGTCAAGACTAAGGCTCTATTTGCACTAAGGACTCCAGCCCTTGATGTAGCAGATGCCCATTCTTACATCTCTATTGCCCGGTATTGCACTCATGAGAGGTCTTTCATTCTGACTTCAACATCCTCTTCTTGAGACGTTTCTGCAAAATAAAGACTGTACTATCCTGCCTTCTCTCCTACCCGCGATCCTTGCAGCACATACCTGCTCTTCCTATTGTGTCGTCACCCCGGGGTGTAATTGGGTATTTAAATAAAGAGTGCCAGAACTCATCTCCAACACCTTCCTCCTCCAGGAAGGCTACCCAGAGCCGGGGCACAGTTTTAAGAAAATCTGCGAGGGCCGGAGAGATAGTGCTTAAACCTTGCACGCAGTTGACCCGGGTCTGATCAGCAAACATGGCAAGCCCCATCAGGAGTGACCTATATGGGAGAAAGCCCCATATAAGTGTGGGATGAAAGGAAGGGAGAAAGAAAAAGAAAATCGGCGGGACATTTATTCCTCCCGTTATACGGAATAGACAAGTCTCCGAGACAGCGGCCGGCAGACAGAGGCGGCCTTGTTTTCGGACCGACAGCATATCTAACGGAAACTGTGAATTGCTAATGAACGCAACTGCCATCTTGACCGTGGGCGGAAGTAGCTTCCGAGTTGCTACTGAGCATGCGCGATCTCAGCCCTGCTTTGGGAGAAACTAGACCGTGGACCGGAAATGGAAGTGGTCCTCGAAAGCTTTTTCGCTGCTGATGTTGAGCATCTGGACAATGTCATCCCTGAGGTGATCTCAGTTAGTCTTGTTTCTGTGTGCTTGCTCCGTGCAGGATTGTGTTCTTTGGGTGGGCTCGGAATGGAGATGTGTGTGGGGACCATTGTCTGTGTAGACAGTGATGGGGATTTTTTAAGCGAAGGAATTGGGGTCTTGTGGGCTGAGTGATGGAAGTTTATTATGGTCAGTGACAGGGCTGTGGGGGGTGTCCATGGGATCTACGATGATCTCATCGTATGCTGTACTTCCATTCCCTGAATTTAAAGCTGCATCATTTTCTTTATCATTCATAACTGATTTTGATTTTGAGTTTCTCCTTCCCTCCCTCCCTCTCTTCTTCCCTCCCTTCCTTCCTTCTTTTCTTCCTTTCCTTCCCTTCCCTCCTTCCTTCCTTCCTTTCTTCCTTTTCTTTCTTCCCCCTTCCTTCCCTTCTGCCTTCCTTCCTTTTCTTTTTCCTTCCCCCATTCCTTCCCTCCCTCCCTCCCTCCCTCCCTCCTTCCTTCCTTCCCCTTCCTTCCCTTCTCCTTTTCTTTCTTCCTTCCCCCATTCCTTCCCTTCCTCCCTCCCTCCTTCCCTCTCTCCCCCTTCCTTCCTTCCTTCCTTCCTTCTCTATTTCTAATACTACTTTTGCTGTAATTTTCTTTCTTTCTTTCTTCCTCCCTTTCTTTCTTCCTCCCTTTCTTCCTCCCTCCCTCTCTCTTTCTTTCTCTTTCTTTCTTTCTTTCTTTCTTTCTTTCTTTCTTTCTTTCTTTCTTTCTTTCTTTCTTTCTTTCTTTCTTTCTTTCTTTCTTTCTTTCCTTCTTTCTTTCTTTCTTTTTTTCTTTCTTCTTTTTTTGTGGTTTTTGGGTCACACCCGGCTCCAGGCTCAGAAATTGCCCCTGGCAGGCACGGGGACCGACCATATGGGACACCGGGATTTGAACTGATGACCTTCTGCATGAAAGGCAAACGCCTTACCTCCATGCTATCTCTCCGGCCCCTGTAATTTTCAATATAAAAATTCCTTTAGGGTTCTGGGGTGTAGAGTCTGTGGTACTGTTCATGCCTAACAGATATGAGGCCTGGGTTCATTCCTGGCATCAAATATAAATAATAAAAGAAAGTTTCTTTTGTGGTCTAGTTGACGATCAGCCTTTATATTTTCCATATGTTTCATTATAAATAATGTGTTTCCTATTGTATATTATATGTATTCTATATAATTACAGTGTAAGTTAAATTCACTATGGAAGGGAGTTTGCTTATTTCTTTATGTCTAGTTCTGCTTAGTATATTTTATTTTTTCTCATAAATGGTATTTTTCTTAGCAACATTCATCCTTACTCCCCCCCCAAAAAAAAAGTATCAAGGACTTCTTATTGGCTATATTAAAAACAGAGCAGTGGGGGACCAGAGTGATAGCACAGCAGGGAGGGTGTTTGTTTGCATGCAGCCAACCCAGATGGATCTCCATTCAATTCCTGGCAACCCATATGGTCCCCTGAGCCTCCAGGGGTGATTTCGGAGCTCAGAGCCTAGAATAACCCCTGAGCGCCACTGGGTGTGACCCAAAAACCAAACCAAAACAAAACAAAACAAAAAATACAGAGCAGTGGGTCCAGAGGGATAGTACAGCAGGCAGGGCACTTGCCTTGCATGTTGCCAACCCAGGTTCAATCCCAGGCATTGCTTTTGGTCCTCAGAGCATTGACAGGAGTGATTACTGAGTACAGAGCCCTTGGGCTATCCCTCTGATACCTGTTTCATTTTGGTTTTACTTTAAGGGTCTATACCCAGAAATGCTCAGAGTTTACTCCTGGCTCTGCAGTCAGGAATTCCACATGGCAGTGTTCTGAGGATCATATGGGATGCTCAGAATTGAACATGGGTTGGCCACATGACAGGCAAGTGCCCTACCTGCTATACTGCAGCTCCTGTCCCCTGGGTTATTATTTATTTTATTTTTTCTGGGTTATTATTATTATTATTATTTTTAATTTTTTTAATTTTTAATTATGAGAACAAAGATGCAAAGAAAGAGGACAAGGTAAAGTTACAGTGGAAGGACAATCACCCATAACATAATTCTCAGAAGAAGGCCCCTTACTGATATCTTAACTTTGAACTTTCAGCCAAAGAACATTAAGGTAAATAAAACAGAATCCATGTACAATTACTTTGTCTCTCAAGTCCCCAGATTGTAACACATTATAATATTTCTTAACAGCACACAAGGCAATCTAAAGACATAAAACTTACGTAACTCCTTAAACATTAGAGGCATAGTATTTTTTACATTTTCATGAACATGCATATTAGCTTAAGTTAACCTCAAATTTTAAGTGTTTTTTTTTTTAAGGATTAGAGTCAAATAATCACAGTAAAAACGGTGTTAGAGTGGCAATTGTTTGCATAGGCCCACCAAAATATGAGGGGAATGGAAAGAAATAACCTTGGCCTAAATACAAAGAGACCTGACCCCTGAAGTTTCCTGGCATAAGACCAACACTAGGCTCCAGGCAAGCTGGATTGTCCAATCCAAGACATTGTCTGTAGTGCCAACACACTTTTATTTTTCACAGTCTCTGTTGTTGGTATCATGTTTCTGTATTAAATATCCTGGAATTTGCATATCCTACATTGAAGTCAGGATGTGGGATGTCTTCTCGTTTCACCTCACCATTAAAGGGCAATGCAGAGAGCCCTGTCCTATAAGCAGGTCGTTGTTGTTGTTGTTAAGTCTTCTCAGTGTTCAGGGAAGTCTCTGTTGAGCAGGTCGATGTCTGAGCAGTGGTAGGGTCTTCCGCGGTAGAGGATTGCTTCCAGGTGATATTATAGACAAACCTGGATATTTCATGGATGGCTTCCCTGGTTAAGGGGTGAAAGGAAAATGCCCTTTCTTCTGAGGCCTGTGCCAGGTCGTTATGTCAGTGTTCAGGGTGTAAGGTCCCTTTGCACTACAAGATTTGTGTATTCCAATTTCTATTAGATAGGATCTTATTTGTATGTATAGTATTTTCCCATTTTAATGTGCCTGTGCAAAAAAGGAGCAATGCCATGTGGCGTTATTGGCACATATGGGGGCCATAAGAACAAGTCCAATAATCCCCCTGACATGGTTCAATCATAGCATTAAACGGGGACTCTTTCACCAAAATTCCTTGTTGAACAGCTCATAAAGAGAAGATAAAAAGTGGTTAGAATCATCACTGTATAAGAGAATATTAGTAAGACTTACAGCTGTCAGAGAAAAAACACAAAATATTCTAAAGAAATACGTGTCCATTTTATGTCTTTTGAAACAGCTTTGGTCTGTGATAAGGATTGTGCAGTACTGAAGTTAAAGAGTAATGTGGGTCAGTGATGTTGGGGGGGGAGCGAGTTAAGTAGTAAAAATGAGCTTTGTAGGGGGTGGGAAAGGGCAGAATACAAAATGGACATTCTGGATATGCAAAACATAACATAGAGATAAAGAATACTCTTAATACATACAGTGCGCATGGGGGCTAATGCCCCCGCACGGTTTTCCATATGGGGACTAGTCAGAAATTGCCCGTGACACACTTAGCGCAACCGAGCAAATCTCAGCAAACCCCAAGTTAAGGCCCACCATTTCTGGCCGCCTGGGCTGCCACCCCAGAAGGCCTGGAGGCCGGGGGCAGAAGAGGGGAAGGCTGGGGACCTATCAAGGCTCCCAGCACACCCAAGTTAGGGAGAAGGCCTTCCACATGGGGTCTCCCCAAGTCCCATGCGGCTAGAGCTAGCCTCCAGCTCGAGAGGATGGATAGAGGGCCCGGAGAGATAGCACAGCGGCGTTTGCCTTGCAAGCAGCCGATCCAGGACCAAAGGTGGTTGGTTCGAATCCCGGTGTCCCATATGGTCCCCCGTGCCTGCCAGGAGCTATTTCTGAGCAGACAGCCAGGAGTAACCCCTGAGCACTGCCGGGTGTGACCCAAAAACCAAGAAAAAAAAAAAAAGAGGATGGATAGAGAGCCGGAAGCCAGCTCTGGGTTATTATTTTAAGTATTTACAAGTAGATGGGGAAATTATATCTAATTATATTAAATGCATTTTCCTGAATATTGGTATGTTTTGTTCATTGACTTTTAAATTTCCTTTGTTTGCAAAGGAAAGATAATAGAACAGTTAGGACATTTTCCTTGCAGCTAGTGCTGAGAGCCTGCAGCCTGCAGCCATGCTATTGTCATACTAGGGCCTGTTGGTGCTCAGGGACAATTAAGGCTACACCTGGCACTAACAGGTGAGTGATAAGGGGACTAGAGTGATAGTATACTGAGTAGGTCATTTGCCTTGAATGCTGCTGATCCAGGTTCAATCCCTACACCCGATTTGATCCCCTGAGCACTGCTAGCAATGATTCCTAGATGCAGAGTCAGAAGTAACCCCTTAACATCGCCAGGTGTGACCCTCCTCCACCCCCCTAAAAAAATCAATACAAAACAGACATACACCTGATATTGTCAGAGTGTTAGCGACCATTCAGTGTCAGGGATCCTCTCAGAGCCTCTCCCAAGGCTAGGCATGCACTCTACTTACTTATACTCCAAACCCAGACCTGAGATTTTATTTATTTTTGTTTTGGGAGTCACACTTGGCAGTGTCAGGTTGATTTATGTCTCTGCACCAAGGAATCACTCCTGGTGTTGCTCCAGGGATCATATTAAGTGGTGCACATTGAACTTGGTTGGCCAGTACTGTCCTAGCTCTCTTGACTCCAAGGCTGAGTCTTTCTTTTTTTTTTTGTTTCACCACACCCAGTGATGCTCAGGGATTACTCCTGAACCAGCACACAAATTATTTCTGGCAGGCTCAGAGGATAGGGGATACTGGGGATCAAACCCAGGTCGGCCTTGTGCAAGGCAAACACCCTACCTGCTGTGTTATTACTCTGGCCACTGAGAATTTTTAATTGCATTTTAGCAATGCCTCAAGGAGATTTGAATGCACACTTAATTGATAACCACTATTCTATGGTGGTTATATGATAACCACTATTCTATAACTCAGGAAATTAGAGCCTGGTGTTCCTAGGAAATATTGATGTGATGAGTCCTGAATCACTGACGAGGTAGATATTCCCTTTCCAGGTGTTTTGGTGTCTTTGGAGAGGCCCTTAGCCAGACATTTCTCCAGACTCCAGCCAAATAATTCCTCTCAAGCAACTTCACTTGAGTTTAAAGATGTTCACGGCATTCTAGTCTCCTGAGAGAATAAAGGTTAAGACCTCACATGGCTATGCCAGCCAATTGGACTTCTCTTCAGAGATCCCTGGACCCAGTTCTGGAGGAAATCAGCAGTTCATGTGAGGTGAGGAGGGAAAGTCTGGGTGAGAATGGAAATAGGTCCTTGGAGAATATGTATGATATTATATTCAGAGCTTTAGGATAGAGGCAGCTGAATCTCAGAAAGCAGCCAGATATTTCTACTGCTCCTGAAACAAGTCCATCTTTCATCTAAGAATGGTACATGGATAATGTCTCTGGAAACCAGCTGTGACAGGCTAGAGATGGAATATTAAGGAAAGTTGTTCTTTTTCCTTTTGGGGGGTGAGGGGGTGGGGGGAGGTTTGGGACATAGTTGGTAGTATTCAGGGATTACTCCTGGCTATGTGCTCAGAAATTACTCCTTGGCAGGACCCAAGTTATTGCTCCAGCCCCCCCCAAAGCTATTCTTTTATTTTATCCTCATCTTTTTTTGATCTAAAGATAAAGTTTCTAGTTCAAAAATTGTTTCATAGGACCAAAGATTATACATTAGGTAAGGTTCTTGCCTTGCATGTAGCCAACTTGGGTTTGATTCCTTGTACCACAGATGATCTCCTGGATGCCTCCAAGAGCAACCTGTGAGTGAGAAACAGGAATAAGCCCTGAAAACAGCCAGGTGTAACCCCCAGGTTCTCTTCCTCCTCCCAGTATACATGTAACATAGTATTTTGAAAATAGTTTTCCTTTGTTATTTTATTTTTGTTCTTGTATTTTGGCCACTTCTTACGGTGCTTAGGAGTCATTTCTGGCAGTAATTGGGGTGTACTTGGGGCAGTAAATATAGTGCCAGGGGTTAAACCCAGGGCTCCAGTTACAAAGCTCAGATATTACTCCTGGTGGTTCCATATGGGATGCCAGAGATCAAACCCAGGTAGGTTACATGTAAGCACCCTATCCACTGTACTATCTCTCTGGTCCCATCTGTGCATTAGCATTTCAATTCACAATTTTAATTTTTAAATACCTTGAATTATTTTATATATATATTTTTTGTTTGTTTGTTTGTTTGTTTTTGGGTCACACCCGGCAGCGCTCAGGGGTTACTCCTGACTCTACACTCAGAAATTGCTCTTGGTAGGCTCGGAGGACCATATGGGATGCCGGGATTCAAACCACCGTCCTTCTGCATGCAAGGCAAATTCCTTACCTCCATGCTATTTCTCTGGCCCCTATAATATTTCTTTCTTTTTTTTTTTTTTGGTTTTTGGTTTTTGGGTCACACCCGGCAGCGCTCAAAGGTTATTCCTGGCTCTACATTCAGAAATCGTCCCTGGCAGGCACGAGGGACCATATGGGATTCCAGGATTCGAACCACTGTCCTTCTGTATGTAAGGCAAATGCTTTACCTCCATGCTATCTCTCCGGACCTCCCCCCCCCCTTTTTTTTTTTTTTTTTTTTTTGGTTTTTGGGCCACACCTGGCGATGCTCAGGGGTTATTCCTGGCTGTCTGCTCAGAAATAGCTCCTGCCAGGCATGGGGGACCATGTGGGAACCGGGATTCGAACCAACCACCTTTGGTCCTGGATCGGCTGCTTGCAAGGCAAACACCACTGTGCTATCTCTCTGGCCCCCCCTTTTTTTTTTTAAAGCCCACACCACTCAGTATTCCTAGACGGTCTCCCATCCAAGTACTAACCAGGCCAGACCCTGCTTAGCTTCCAAGATCAGATGAGATCGGGAGCGTTCAGGGTGGTATGGCTGTTGACTATAATATTTCTTTATATTATCATTCTGTTCTTATTCTGTGGATTTAACAGTCTTATCTACTTAAGGATATTGTGATAGTTTATTAGAGAATCATCTAATTTTTGTGGGTACCATTCCCAATAATGGTTAGGGCTTTTTCCAGGCTCTGCACTTAGGGATAACTCCTGGTACTATTCAAAAGGACCATATGGAGTGCCAAGAATTGAACCCAGAGCAAGCACCTTATTCTTATAGGATTGTCTAATTTTTTAATATGTAATATAAGTATTTAGCAATTTTAGGAGCAGGAGAGATAGCACAGCAGTAGGGTGTTTTCCTTGCACGTGGCCAATCAGGACTGACCTGGATTTGATTGCAGCATCCCATATGGTCCCCCGAGCCTGCCAAGAGCTATTTCTGAGCTTAGAGCCAAGAGTAACCCTTGAGCGCCACCAGGTGTGCCCAAAAACAAGCAAAAAAGACCTAGCAATTTTAGAAATTTTAAAATTATGAACATTGATATAACATAAAGCAGTTAAGTGGAAAATGTTGAAAGTATAGGACTGTGAGTTAAGGTTGTGATTTTTGTACTTTTGTTTCTTTCTTGCCATGATGCCCCAATATAGATGATGTGTATGTGTTTGTGTTGTCAGATTTTTTTTGGGGGGAGTGGGTTTTGGGTCACACTGGCAGTGCTCAGGAATTACTCCTGGCTCTTCGCTCAGAAATCGCTCCTGGCAAGCTCGGGGGGACCATATGGAATGCCAGGATTTGAACCACCGTTCTTCTGCATGCAAGGCAAACGCCTTACTTCCACGCTATCTCTCCGGCCCGTGTTATCAGATATTAAACCAAGTTTTTCACACATGAAAGACAATGCTCTGCCATTGAGCTATATCCCTAAGCTCCAGATGACCAGTTGTGTTTTATTGGCTTTTGATTTTTGGGTCACACCCAGCAAGGCTCAGATCTTACTCTTTGCACTCAGGAATCAGTTCTGGCAGACTCGGGGGACCATCTGGGATGCCAGGGATAGAATGCAGTTCTTCCACATGCAAGGAAAGCACAAAGAGGTGAGGTGCAACTAGGGCAAAGAAGTGACCATTATGACAATGATAGTTAGAAATGATCACTCTGGACAAGAACTGAGTACTGAAAGGATGTGAGGTGATTTGCAGTAACAGTAAGCAAACCACAGTGCTTGAAAGGAAAAGGGTATTAGAGAGAGAAAGAAAAGAGGGGAGAGAGAAGAAAAGAAATGAAACATGTCTGCTAGAAAGTTAGGCTGGGGAATGGTGGGAGGAAAACTGGGTATGATGTAAAGTGTACAATAGTTGAGGGGATAGGTTTTGGAACACTATGATTGAAACTCAACTAACAACAATTTAAAACTGTTTATCTCATAGTGATTAAATGAAAAAGAAAAAAGACTTGTAAAATTAAACTTAACGCTTCTTGAAATGTTTAGTAAAATTTTCAAATAAAGGGGGCCCGGAGAGATAGCACAGCGGCGTTTGCCTGCAAACAGCCGATCCAGGACCAAAGGTGGTTGGTTCAAATCCCGGTGTCCCATATGGTCCCCCGTGCCTGCCAGGAGCTATTTCTGAGCAGACAGCCAGGAGTAACCCCTGAGCACTGCCGGGTGTGACCCAAAAACCAAAAAAAAAAAAAAGAAAAAAAAAAAGAATCAAAAAATTTCAAATAAAGGGCCCGCAGCGGCGTTTGCCTTGCAAGCAGCCAATCCAGGACCAAAGGTGGTTGGTTCGAATCCCGGTGTCCCATATGGTCCCGCGTGCCTGCCAGGAGCTATTTCTGAGCAGACAGCCAGGAGCAACCCCTGGTTGTGGCCCAAAAACCAAAATAAATAAATAAATAAATAAATAAATAAATAAATAAAAAATAAAATAAAATAAAATAAAATAAAATTGTGTTGATACAAGGGCCAGAGTGATAGCACAGTGGGTAGAGTGCTTAACCTGCACATGGTTGATCATATACTTCATATGGTCCCCTAAGCCCACCAGGAGTGACCCCTGAGCACAGACCTAGGAGTAAGCCCCAAACACAGCTAGCTGTACATGACTCAGAGCGCGCGCGCACGCACACACACACACACACACACACACACACACACACACACACACACACCATAAAACCATATTGTGTACCTAGAGAGGTGTTTGATCTAAAAACAAGTATATTGCAGGCAGCTGCAGTCAGGATCATTAAAAATTACTAATTTGGGGCCGGAGAGGTGGCGCTAGAGGTAAGGTGTCTGCCTTGCAAACGCTAGCCAAGGAAGGACCGCGGTTCGATCCCCCGGCATCCCATGTGGTCCCCCCAAGCCAGGGGCAATTTCTGAGCACTTAGTCAGGACTAACCCCTGAGCATCAAACGAGTGTGGGCCCCCCCCCCCAAAAAAACAAAAAAAATTACTAATTTATAACTGCCCCCACCCACACTAACTGGTAACTGGGCAATGCCAAGAT
The DNA here is from genome assembly GCF_024139225.1 of Suncus etruscus. Lineage (NCBI taxonomy): Eukaryota > Metazoa > Chordata > Mammalia > Eulipotyphla > Soricidae > Suncus > Suncus etruscus. The sequence continues at coordinate 82,114,773 of NC_064861.1, read as the reverse complement.
TTTTTTCATTGTTTTTAATGTTGTCTATTCCCTTGTTTTCTTTATGTGGCACAGATGAATGAGATTATCTGATATTTGTCTTATTTCACTTAATTTATCATCCAGGTTCTGCAAAATGCAAGTTTTTGTTTTTGGGCCACACCTGGCGGTGCTCAGGGGTTACTCCTGGCTCTCTGCTCAGAAATAGCTCCTGGCAGGCATGGGGGACCATATGGGACACCGGGATTCGAACCAACCACCTTAGGTCCTGGATCGGCTGCTTGCAAGGCAAACACCGCTGTGCTATCCCTCCGGGCCCGCAAAATGCAAGTTTTTTTAAAATAGTATTTTGTTTGTATATATACCACAAAATCTTATTCATTATGGATGGGAGAAATGTATGGATAATACTTTCTACAGATATGGGGGAATTCTTTTCTCTAAAAATGATTTTCTCACGAGACACTGAAAATGTGATGACATTTGGAGATTCCGTATATGCTTTGTGCATATATAGAAACAGATTTCACTAAGTTGGGGTGTGATTTTATCTATGCAATAGTACATATTCTTTTAGGTATCACACTTGGTCAATAAAGACAAGTCTTTGGCAGGCAGCTATAGTCAGATCATATGTAAGGTGCTAGGGCTCTGGAAGTTCTGTGATGCCCCATGACCTCTATGATGCAATAAGTTCCATCTCAAAGGTCAGAATGTAGATCAGTTGTAACTACTGGTAGGTAAGGAACCATGTCTTGTCTCTCTAGGTATTTCCCAGAATGGAAAACTGTCTCACATGTTACAGTAATGGTAGGTTGTAAATACAATTGCTATTATTTTTCTCCTCTTTTATATAGTCATCCTAAGTTTTCTTAGGTTGTAATTGTGATCCATTGACATTCTTTTCCCAAGGTTGTTGTGTTTTTGTTTTGTTTTTGTTATTCTATCCAGGTAGTTTCCAGAATTTTTATTTATTTAGAAAAATGTACTTTCCAGCGGCATTTGCCTTGCAAGCAGCCGATCCAGGACCAAAGGTGGTTGGTTCGAATCCCGGTGTCCCATATGGTCCCCCGTGCCTGCCAGGAGCTGTTTCTGAGCAGAGAACCAGGAGTAACCCCTGAGCAACGCAGGGTGTGGCCCAAAAACAAACAAACAAAAAAAGAAAAATGTACTTTCCTTAATAGTGAACTTGGGGTTATGACTTTGGTTATATTGGTGATGTGGAAGAGAAGTACAGTATACATTGAAAGCACAGACTGAATAACACTGAAAACATGAAATTTAAGCAACAACTACCAAACTTTGTGATGTACTTGTCCAGGTGGCAAGCAGAGTGGGGATGGGGAGTGGGGATGGTTGGAGTATAGGAACACTGGTAGAGGAAGTTGGCATTGGTGGTGGAAATTGGTATTGAAATTTTATATGCCAGGGCTGGAGCAATAGCACAGCAGTAGGGCATTTGCCTTGCACACAGAGACAGGAATAAGCCCTGAGTGCCGGAGGGGCCAGAGAAATACATGGAGGTAAGGTGTTTGCCTTTCATGCAGAATGTCGGTGGTTCGAATCCCGGCATCCCATATGGTTCCCTGAGCCTGCCAGGGATGATTTCTGGAGCATAGAGCCAGGGGCAACCCCTAAACACTGCCATGTGTGACCCAAACACCAAAAAGAAAAAAAAAAAAGGAAATAATTTCTGGCAGACTCAGGGCACCATATGGGGTCCCAAAGATCAAACCCAGCTCAGCCACATGGAAGGCATGCCCTACCCCACTGTGCTCCATTTCCCATCATTTACTTTCTTCCTTTTGTTTACTTTGCAGTTATTTTTCTATTTGAGATTTTTTTTTAATGTTTTAAACTTTAGACACCATGTTTTAATTTTGGTTTGGTTTTTGGGCTACAACCAGTGATACTCAGGCGTTACTCCTGGCTATGCATTCATAAATTGCTCCTGGCTTGGGGACCATATGGGATGCTGGGGGATTGAACTGTGGTTTGTCCTAGGTTAGCGTGTGCAAGGCAAATGCCGTACTGCTTGCACCACCACTTCTGCTCCTAGACGCCATGTTTTAAAAAGTTGCTTATTATTGTGTATGTAAATATTTTGGGGGATTACTATGTTGCTCACCCTAATCTGATTAGGTGATTGTGCCCTACCCTAGGGTGTGACCTGGCATTCTGCCCCCACCCTAGGGTAGGACCTGATTCTGCTTCCACCATTGGTTGGTATCTGATCCCACCATTGGGTGGGACCTGACTCTGGACTATAAGAGCAAGGGTCTGTGGAAGGCGAGAGGCTTTTTGCTGGCTGGAACTGAATCGGAGTCTTTGGACTTCAGTTTTGTCCATCCGAATAAAGCAAATATTTCCACGAGCCTGATTGTCTGCGAGCTGTTTACCCGCCGTTTCACCTCAGAACCGTGGGCTAGACAGGGTGGCAGACACGTGCTCCGAGCTGGAAGAAAAGGGCCTCATTCTCCATCCCTCCATCAGTCAACCTCTTCAGGGGCTGTCCTGCTACACTTATAATGAAGTTGTTTCAAGTATTCAGTGTACCACCACCAAACCCTGTACCAGTGTAACCTTCCATTTACCACTCTCAATCCCCAAGCCTGCCACTTAGCACACACAAGATAATCGTCTCTATATTGCTTGTTAGAATGTATGTCTTACAGTGATGTTACTAAAGTTTCTGTCTGAGGATTAGCTGAATTATTAGGTGCTAGTGGAGCATTCTGTGTTATTATTTTTGCTTATTGAGCTTACTATGCTTTTCCCAACTTCCCATCTAATTTTCTGTGCTTTCAGTGGACTGTCAGTACTGTGAAAATTTTGAAATCTGTCGGGGACCTGGGCTATTTGTGTGGGTTTTTTTGGGGGAGATTTGGGTCACACCCAGCAGCGCTCAGGGGTTACCACTCCTGGCTCTATGCTCAAAAATCACTCCTGGTAGGCTCAGGGGACCATATGGGATGCCGGGAATTAAACCCAAGTCCTTCCTGGATCAGCCGCATGCAAGGCAAACACCTTACTACTGTGCTATGGCTCCTGTCCCCTATTTTTTGTTGTTGTTGTTGTTTTGTTTTGTTTTTGGGCCACACCTGTTTGACGCTCAGGGGTTACTCCTGGCTATGCGCTCAGAAATCACTCCTGGCTTGGGGGACCATATGGGATGCCAGGGGATCAAACCACTGTATGTGTGGTCCATCCTATGCTAGCACTTGCAAGGCAAGGCACCTTACCTCTAGCGCCACCTCTCCAGCCCCTATTTTCTAATATAATTTCTTTGGAGATTTTTTTCTGTGGTCATTTGCTCTGATATTAAGTTAACTTGATCCTTTTAAAATCAGAGAACATATTTATATTATTTCAATTCTTTTTAATTTGCTAAAGTTTGTATAGTCTAGAATATGATCTGTCTTGGTTATTGGAAGGAGGGGGCATGCTTGTAGTTTGTTTTTGGTTTTGATTCTTTGGGCCATACCCAGCAGTGCTTAGGGATTACTCCTGACTTTGCAGTCAGGGATCACTCAAGCCTGGGTTCCCTCTGGGGTACCAGGGATCAAGCCCAGATTAGTGCTATATAAGGCAAATGCCCTATTTGCTGTATTATCTTTGACCCTTGTCTTGGTTATTGTTCTGAGTATTTGAAAAAAATTATGTCCAGGGGCTGGAGAAATAGCATGGAGGTAAGGCATTTGCCTTTCATGCAGGAGGTCATCGGTTCGAATCCCAGCGTCCCATATGGTCCTCCGTGCCTGCCAGGAGCAATTTCTGAGCATGGAGCCAGGAGTAACTCCTGAGCACTGCCGGGTGTGACCCAAAAAAAAATCACAAAAAAAAAAAAATTATGTCCTGCTATTATTGTTGGGTATGGTAGTCTACATAAATTTATAATTAGCAATTAGATGTTTGTTCTTCTAGTTTAGCAAAGCGTATATGATATGAGCAAAACTTCTCCCTCGCTTCATTGATGTAATGGTTGGGGTGCAGTAGCTTGGGTACAATTGTGAGAGCCTCTTTGTTTCCTTGATAAAAAGTAAAACAATTTCAGTGTGGTATTTTTTTCTGGGTGATTTAAAATTTTTTTGCAATTAAAAAAATTTAATTATAGCACTGACTTATGTATGTTCATCATACAGTTGTTTCAGACATTAAATTTTCACACATCAATCTCATCACCAGTGTGACCTTCCCTCCACCAGTGTCCCCAGTTTTCTACTCAGCACCTTAACCTGCCCCCCTTAGAGACACAAATTTACTTCATATTTGTTACAGCACAAAGGCAAATGGGATTATCAAAAATTAGATCAAGAGGGTCGATTTGAAAAAAATTGTCATATCAATGGTGTTACTAATGTCACTTGTCTAAGGGTTTACTGGGCTGAGGTTGGTATCTCAGTTGAGGTTGAGCCTTTTGGGTTATTGTTTGGGTTCACTGAGCTTGGTGGTCCTCTGTGTAACTTTCCCATCGAATTTGCTGTGCTCATACTAACACTACTATGTAATTTTGAAGTTTTGCTTACTGCTTGCAACCACATGATCATGTGCTCCAGAATCTTTAGATCTGGAACAACTTTGGTGGCTGAGCAGTTAAATAAGATTAAGTTGTGGAGCTGAGCAGTTTCTGTCAAGTGTGGCTATGGCTGCTGTTCCTTCAGGCACAAAGGGGAATCTTCTCCCCATCCATTTTGAGAGTGTCCCAGAGTTTTCAGCCCAGCCCAGACAATCAGAGAAGAGTGGGCAGCCAGCATTTTCTTTCTTTTTTTTTTTTTTTTTTTTGGGTCACACCTGGCGGTGCTCAGGGGTTACTCCTGGCTGTCTGCTCAGAAATAGCTTCTGGCAGGCATGGGGGACCATATGGGACACCGGGATTCGAACCAACCACCTTTGGTCCTGGATCGGCTGCTTGCAAGGCAAACGCCACTGTGCTATCTCTCCAGGCCCAGCCACCATTTTCTTGGAGCGGAGTCCAGGAGCTAGGTCATTTTTCTGCCAGGGAGATGGTGGTGGTGTGAGTAGAGGCTGCTGGATTTTCCATCGTGGGCTGGGGGTGGGAACTGGGTGTTTTTTTTTTTTTCTGAAAGGGGAAAGTTGGATAAGTAAGTTTGGGAACCTTTGTTTTAAAGAAACAAGTCATTTTCTCCATTTGGATTTAGCTGATGTTTTGGTCTTGATTTTGTTAGGTATGTCACTCTATCCTTAATTATTTGTTAAATACTATTCTAACAAAATACTATTTTAGCAATTTTAATTTATTGGATTATACTGTGAATTATTTGTTAACTACTGAAGCTTGATGAGAGTCAAGTTGGATTCCCCCCTTCATTGGAAAAAGAACCTAATAGGTGGTGAAATAAAATTTAATACCATATTATGTAAGAAGGCACCCTAATAGCTAATTATTTTCATTTTTGTGATGTCATATTAGCTATAGATATAGATTGTTAAGCAGATTTAATCACTGTACACTTTGTTCAGTCTTTCACCTGAAACAGTTGAGTATAAGGAATATAATCTAAATCTTTATTTGATTAGAAGTAGCAAAATGGGTTCTAGAGTGATAGCACAGTGGTAAGACGTTTGCCTTGAATGTGGCCAACACAGGACAGACCCCGGTTTGAATCCCAGCATCTCATATGGTTCCCCCAACCTGCCAAGAGCGACTTCAGGAATAACTACCCCTGAGAGCCACCAGGTGTGATCCCCTTCCCCCCAAAAAAAGAAGTAGAGAAAATGATGTTATTCTTAATTCTGCCCAAACTTAATTGATAGAATCATTGTATGTTAAACATTTAGTGATTTGTTTGGTTATCTTGTAAGAGGGATCTTACATAAAATACTATTACTGAGTGATAGCACAGTGGGAAGGGCATTTGTCTTGCACATGGCCTTCCTAGATTCAATACTCAGCATCCCATAAACAAACAAATAAATAAAAAGAAATAATACTGAGGAAATAGCTCAATGGACTGGAGCATGTGCTTTGTATTTGTGAGGCTCTAGTTTGTTGCCCGAGCACTACCACCCTGAAGTCCGTACACAAATTGGAGATTTGCATTTTGAAATTCTTAGAAGAAAGTTAACTATCATTACATTTGCTTTGAAAAGTGCAAAATAAGAGGAAGAATTGATGGACAGATAAAAGGATGGGAAGGGCCGGTGAGGTGGTGCTAGAGGTAAGGTGTCTGCCTTGCAAGCACTAGCCAAGGAAGGACTGTGGTTCGATCCCCCGGCGTCCCATATGGTCCCCCAAAGCCAGGGGCAATTTCTGAGCGCTTAGCCAGGAGTAACCCCTGAGCATCAAACGGGTGTGGCCCGAAAAACCAAACCAAAACAAAACAAAACAAAAGGATAGGCAAATATGTGACTTTTTAAAAGTCAAGCTAGGTCTTGCTCTTGAAGCCCGTATTCTCTCTGGAATATGTATCTCACTTGATGTATCTCTATATCTCTGCTCCCTTGATTTTCCATTCTGGAGAACTTTGTGCTTTCCCTTGAACCCATACTTCCTTTTTTATTCTCCCCTCACATCTTTCTAAATAAGTTTTGTTGAATAAAAACTGCCTTGCTTCACTAAAAAAATTTTTTTGTGGTTTGGAGATATAGTACAGCAAGGACATTTGCCTTGCATGTGGATGACCCAGGTTTGATACCCTACATCCCATATGGTCTCCAGAGCCTATCAGGACTGATTTCTTTTTTTTTTTTTTTTTTTTTTGATTTTTGGGCCACACCCGGAAACGCTCAGGGGTTACTCCTGGCTATGTGCTCAGAAGTTGCTCCTGGCTTGGGGGACCATATGGGACACCGGGGGATGGAACCGCAGTCGTCCAAGGCTAGCGCAGACAAGGCAGGCACCTTACCTTTAGCGCCACCGCCCGGCCCCCACAGGACTGATTTCTAAGTGCAGAGCCAGGAGTAAGCCCTGAGCCTGGCCAATGTGATCCCAAAACTAACCAATATTTTGTGGGGTTTTTGGAGGGAGCCAGCAGTGCTCAGGGATTACTCCTGGCTCTGCATTCAGAAATTGTTCCTGGCAAGCACAAGGCCCATAGGGGATGCCGGAATTTGGCTGCTTGCAAGGCAAATGCCTTAACACTGTGCTGTTTCTTCTTTCCTTTGTGTGTGTGTGTGTGTGTGTGTGTGTGTGTGTGTGTGTGTGTGTGTTTGTTTTTTGGGGGGGTTTGTTTGTTTTTTGGGGTCACACCTGGCAGCGCTCAGGGGTTACTCCTGGCTCTACGGTCAGAAATCACTCCTGGCAGGCTTGGGGGAACATATGGGATGCCGGGATTCAAACCACCGACTTTCTGCATGCAAGACAAATGCCTTACCTCCATGCTATTTCTCCAGCCCCAATCACTCCAATTTTTAAAAAGTAATGGGGCCATAGCAGTGGCTCAAGCATAAGGCATCTCTGTCTTGCCTGCGCTAGCCTAGGACAGACCACGGTTCAAAACCCTGGACCCATATGATCTTGCAAGCCAGAAGCGATTTCTGAGCGCATAGCCAAAAGTAACCCCTGAGCGTCACTGAATGTGCCCCCCCCAGAAGAAAAACAAATAAAACAAAAAAAATAAAAATAAATAGTAGAGTTAGGACCAGAGAGATGCTACAGCCCACAGGGCACATGCCTTGCATGTGACCAACCTGAGTTTGATCCCTGTCACCACATAGGATTCCCTGAGCACTGCCAGGAATGATCTCTAAACACAGAGCCTAAGCACTACTGGGTGTGACCCAAAAACAAAACAAATTCTAAGAGTTAGGGATACAGGGGCCGGGTGGTGGCGCTGGAGGTAAGGTGCCTGCCTTGCCTGCGCTAGCCTAGGACGGACCGCGGTTCGATCCCCCGGCGTCCCATATGGTCCCCCAAGAAGCCAGGAGCAACTTCTGAGCGCATAGCCAGGAGTAACCCCTGAGCGTCACAGGGTGTGGCCCAAAAACCAAAAAAAAAAAAAAGAGTTAGGGATACAGGTTCTAAATTTTCTGTATGTTTGAAAAATTTTAAGGCTAGAATTATCTTTTAGCAGTGTGATCTATGTAGCATATATACCTATTGACTTTCAGTCATTCATATATATATATTTTAGTTTTTGGGCCACACCCGGCGGTGCTCAGGGGTTACTCCTGGCTGTCTGCTCAGAAATAGCTCCTGGCAGGCATGGGGGACCATATGGGACACCGGGATTCGAACCAACCACCTTTGGTCCTGGATTGGCTGCTTGCAAGGCAAACACCGCTGTGCTATCTCTCTGGGCCCAGTCATTCATATATTATATGTTGTAATTGTAAGGTTACTTTAATATTTTTATTACTTTAATTTAAAAAAATGTACATCCAGAGCCAGAGAGAATACAATGTCTCGCCTGTGGTGAACCCATGTTGAAACCATACCATATGGTTCCCACAGCCCTTTCAGAAGAAATTCATAGACACAGAACTAGAAGTAAACCTGGACACCATTAGATGTGACATCCAAAACCAAAAAATAAAGGAAAGGTAAAAAAATAAATTCAATGCAATTATTTTTAAAAGTTAGAGATATGTTTAAAGAAAGAAAAGTCATAATAAAATAAGAAATTGGAGTGACTAAGTTTTTAAGAGGAAGTAAGTTAATACCTCTGTTCTGGGGCCGGAGAGATAGCATGGAGGTAAGGTGTTTGCCTTTTATGCAGAAGGTCATTGGTTTGAATCCCAGCATCCTATATGGTCCCCCGAGCCTGCCAGGAGTGATTTTTCAGTGTGAATTCAGGAGTAATCCCTGAGCACTGCCAGGTGTGACCCAAAATCAAAAAAACAAACAAACAAACAAACAAACAAAAAAAAGACACCTCTGTTCTATATTCCTAAACATAGTCACTCCATCTTCCAAAGCAAATTATTCATACTGACCAGGAATGTGCCCTTACAGGGACCAGTCTCCTTCAGGGATGTGGCTGTAGACTTCAGCAGAGAAGAGTGGCAGCATCTAGACCTTGCTCAGAAAAATTTGTATCAGGATGTGATGCTGGAGACCTACAGCCACCTGCTCTCAGTAGGTAAGTACAGTTGCTTTCCTCACTGAAAAATGTTTGTGGGGCCGAAGAGATAGCATGGAGGTAGGGTGTTTGCCTTGCATGGAGAAGGACAGCAGTTGAAATCCCGACATCCCGTATCATCCTGAGCCTGCCAGGAGCAATTTCTGAGCATAGAGTCAGGAGGAACCCCTGAGTGCTGCTGGGTGTGACCCAAAAACAAAAATAGAAAAAGAAAAAGAAAATGTCTGTTTCTAGTTAGTACTTGCAGTATCTAAAGTACTGTAGCTTTGTCCTTGTAGGCTTCTTTATTCCTATGGGAACTCTGAATATTACTGTTTCCAGAGATACAGTAGATCCTTGCTAATGTACATAAGTTCTTGGAAATTATAAGCAAAACAGAATAACAGAGCAGCAGAATTTAATAGTGTTGTTTTGTTGAACATTGGTCAGAATGTCTCTTTTATGTTATAATAAAACTGTTAGTCAAACAAATCTGTTAGTCAAGGACCTTGTATGTGTTTTACTTTCCTAGAAAATAAAAAGCCTGTTGAATAACAAGACTTGACTGTAGGGCCAGAACAATAGTACAGTGGGTATGGCCCTTGCCTTGCACACAGCTGACGCAAATTCAATCCTCCACAGCCCATATAATCCTCTGAGCATCACCAGCAGTAATTCCTGAGTGCAGAGTCAGGAATAACCCCTGAATAACCCTAAAACAAACTTACAAAAAAAGGACTTTACTGGGGCTGGAGAGATAGCATGGAGGTAGGGTATTTGCATGCAGAAGGAACAGTGATTCGAATCCTGGCATCCCATATGGTCCCCCGAGCCTGCCAGGAGCGATTTCTGAGCGCAGGAGTAACCCCTGAGCGCTGCCGAGTGTGACCCAAAAACCAAGATAAACAAATAAATAAATAGGGGCTGGAGAGATAGCATGGAGGTAAGGTGTTTGCTTTGCATGCAGAAGGTTGGTGGTTCGAATCCCAGCATCCCATATGGTCCCCCGAGTCTTTCAGGAGCAATTTTTGAGCATAGAGCCAGGAGTAACCCCTGAGCACTGCCGGGTGTGATACCCAAAAACCTAAATAAATAAATAAATAAATACATAAATAAATAAATAAATATTAAAAATAAAAAGGACTTTACTAATTGGGCTCTGAACCATAATTTGCTATACCCAGTCTTTTATCATTTTTCATGAATAGGCTATCAAGTTCCCAAGCCAGAGGTTTTCTTGTTGGAGCAAAGAAAGGAGCCATGGACATTACAGCATGAACACCCACATCAGGGCAATCCAGGTGAGTGACTATGATCCAGATGGGAGACAGGGAGGTCAGAGATATAGTACAGTGGGTAGTGCAAATCCAGGTTTGAGTTCTAGCATGCTATACAGTTCTCTGAGCCTGTTAGGAGTGGTTCCTAAATACAGTCAGATGTGAGTCCTGAGAATTGAGGTTGTGTAGCCACAAAACTAAAAAGCAAATAATTAAAAACCCACAAGCAGGAGACAGGAATAAATCTCAACTATTGTGGCAAAGAGAAGGGTATCTGTGAAATGCTATTAAGATGATTCTTTTGGAAAGTTCTAAAATTTTTTGTTTTGGGGGCCACACCTTGCAATACTCAGGAATTACTCCTGACTCTGCATTCAGGAATTACTCCTGATGGTACTGGGAGGAGTACTATATGGGATGCCAGAAATTTAACATGGATCAGCCAAATGCAAGGCAAAAGGGCCCTGCTTACTTTACTATCTTTCCTACCTTCAAGGTTCTAGATGTTTTGTATTGTCAGAAAAATCTTAGACATCGTCATCTTAAATAACTACCTATCTTCTACATGATTGTTTTTTGTTTTTTTTGTGGTTTTTGGTTCACACCCGGCAGTGCTCAGGGGTTATTCCTGGCTCCAGGTTCAGAAATTGCTCCTGGCAGGCAAGGGGGACCATATGGGACGCCGGGACCCGAACCGATGACCTCCTGCATGAAAGGCAACCGCCTTACCTCCATGCTATCTCTCCGCCCCTACATGATTGTTTTTGTTCATCGTCTTCTTTCTAGACTTTTAGCCTTTGGATCATGTGCCTATATGCCTCATTGAATATTTTTCTTTCTTCCTGATTATTCTTTTTATCTAGCATTCCTTTTTTTTTGTTGTTTGTTTGTTTGTTTGTTTTTGGGCCACACCTGGTGACACTGAGGGGTTACTCCTGGCTATGTACTCAGGAATTGCTCCTGGTTTGGGGGACCATATGGGAAGCCAGGGATAGAACCTAGGTCTGTACTGGGTCAGTCATGTACAAGGCAAATGCCCTACCACTGTGCTATCACTCCGGCCCCCTATCTGGAATTCTTTTTCCTCTTCCTCCAGTTTTTTTTTTTTAAATATATTTAACACTTAAAAATTTTTTTTAATTATTGACTCTTCTATTACTGCTCATTCCCTTTCATTTTGTTGTTGTTGTTATTGCTGTTTTTTTTTGTTTTTGAGCCATACCCAGCTGTGCTCAGGCCTTAATTTTAAATAAATGTTTTTTTGTGTTTTTTTTTGGGGGGTCACACCCAGCAGCGCTCCTGGTAGGCTCGGGGGACCATATAGGATGTGGGATTCGAACCACCATCCTTCTGCATGCAATGCAAACACCTACCTCCATGCTAGCTCTCTGGCCTCCAGGCCTTAATTTTAGCTCTACACTCAGGGATCACTCCTGACAGGCTTAGGTGAATTATGGGAGTGGCAAGGGATTGAACCAGGTTTGTCTGTTTGGAAGGCAAGCACCCTATCTGCTGTACTATCACTCTGTCTCCCTCTCCTTTGTTTTTTTCTCCTTTGTTTCTTTTTTACTTTGAGTTTTCTCAGAATTTTGTATTCAACCAGACTCTCTTCCAACTTTCTGTAGGTACCAACATAATAATATCTCTCTAACTTTCTCCCATGACTTTCCCATGGCTCGCTGTCATTTAAACTTGAGTATTTTTTTTTTTTTTTGGTTTTTGGGTCACACCTGGCAGTGCTCAGGGGTTATTCCTGGCTCCAGGCTCAGAAATTGCTCCTGGCAGGCACAGGGGACCATATGGGGCGCTGGGATTCGAACCGATGACCTCCTGCATGAAAGGCAAACGCCTTACCTCCATGCTATCTCTCCGGCCCCATAAACTTGAGTATTTTTTATATTTCCTTCTGATGTTGCTTAAGTGACTACAATAACTGAAGTCTCTATCTGGATGACAGATATTTGTAATTACTTTATTCACATCTTATTTAATCATGATCTTTATTCAGGACCATTGTAACACTGGTAAGAATTTTTTAAGATATTTTGGTGCCATAGTGATAGCACAGTGAGTAGAGTGTTTGCCTTGTCTTCAGCCAACCTGTGTTCTATCCCTGGGATCCCATATGATCCCCTAAGCCTGCCAGAAGTGATTTCTGAGTGCAGAGCCAGGAGTAACCCCTGAATGCTGCCAGGTGTGGCCCAAAAACCTAAAAAAAAAGATATTTTAATTTAGAAATTTATTCTACTTTATTATTTCTTTCAAAATATAGTTTTGAAATTGTATTTTCCCCACACCCATCTGTTTTTTCTCTCAACTGAACTTTTTTGTTTGGTTGGTTTTGGTTTGCATTTTTAGGCCACACCCAGTAACATTTAGGGGTTACTCCTGGTTCTGCTAGGGATAGAACCTAGTTGAATCCGGTTGGCTGCAAGGCAAAATGTAATCTGCTATGATATCGCCCCTCCCAATTCAATGTTTTATAAACAGGTTTTATTTTTACAATGCCAGGGATTGAGGCTCACACATGCAAAAACAAGTGCTTGAGCACTGAACTATATTCTTGAACCAGATACATTTTAAATTCATTTAGAAATGATTAATAACATTTTTAGCTTAAATGTATGTTATAATAATTTTCTGGTAGTGTGTCTCTTGTAAAACGATCAAAATAAGTGGCTAATATTCATAAAATTAATTTTAATATTAAAATAGTCACTATAGAAAAGTTTAAATTATTTTGACTTTTTTTGGGGGAATGCCACATTCAGTGGTATTTATGTTCTGCCCTCAATAATTATTCCTGGCAGTGCTCTGCAGACTATAAGTATTGCTGAGAATCAAACCCAGGTTAACCACATGCAATGCAAGCACCCTACCCTCTATACTATTGCTCCAGTTACTAGAAACTTTTTTAATCTTTAATTTTGGATTTTGGGTCACACTCCGTGGCACTCAGGGGTTATTCCTGGCTCTGAGCTCAGAAATTACCCCCAGGCAAACAAAACAAAACAAAACAAAACAAATGTGGCTCTCAAAATAAATTTTGGGCCAGAGAGATAGCATGGAGGTAAGGCGTTTGCCTCTCACGCAGAAGGTCGGTGGTTCAAATCCCGGCATCCCATATGGTCCCCTGAGCCTGCTAGGAGCAATTTCTGAACATAGAACCCCTGAGCGCTGCCAAAAAACAAAACAAAACAAAACAATGTGGCTCTCAGAAATTACCCCCAGGCAGACTCGAGATATGGGATATGGGATGCCATATGCCATATGGGATGCCAGGAATCGAACCACCATCTGTCCTGGGTTGGCTGCGTGCAAGAAAAATACCCTACTGCTGTGCTATTTATTTCTCTAGCCCTGAAGAAACTTTTTTTTGGGGGGGCCACACCTGGTGGTGCTCAGGTTACTCTTAGCATATGCTCAGAAATTACTCCTACCAGGCTCAGTGGACCATATCGAATGCTAGGGATCAAACCCGGGTCAGCCACGTGCAAGGGAAAACACCCTACTCACTGTGCTCCAGCCCCTAAGAAACATTTTGTAAATTTGCACATTTTCCTAATAACTTTGACTTGTAGAGGTCAGTGATATATTAACAGTAGAGTATTTGCCTTGTATGCATGAGGCTTAGGTCTCAGTTCCTGACACTGTTGGGCTAGGAGAAGACTTGGTGAATTAGTATCATTAGTTTATGCTATTGTGCTTATTTTTTCTCTATTCTACTTTTGTAGAATAGTTAAAGTAGCTTTTTCATCATCAAATGATATACCTTAACTTTAACCCTTTTCTCTCCCTTTTACATGGATAAGTCAGACCATTCTCCTTTCTCATATCAGCAAACTACTCTTTAAGCTAAAATCTTATAGTAGAAAATTTCTTTTTCTTTTTTTTTTTTTATTTGAGCCATATCCAGAGTGCTCAGGGCTTACTCCTGGCTCTGTGCTTAGGAATCATTCTTGGCAAGTTTGTGGGACCATATGGAATGCCAGGGATTGAACCTGGAATGTATAGCCAGGTGTGTAGCCATGTGAAGAAAAGTATCCTACCCATTGTAGTATTGCTTCCACTACATGACAGAAAGTTTCTGAAATAGCTTCTTTCTGTATTGAGATGGAAAAGGATGCTACAAAGTGATATATTTTTTTTGTATTTTATTCTAGATGAATTAAGGCAGATCGGTGACCAGACGGAAAGTTACCAACAAAGAGAAAACAAACCTTTAAGAAATGTTGCTTTCTTCAAGAAAATGTTGACTACAGAGAGGAATTATGATAAGAATATTAGAAAAATAATTCATCTGAGTCCACTCTTTCCTTACTCAAAAAAGCTCCATCAATATGATTCATTTGGTAATGTTTTGAAGCATAATTTAGAATTATATAGCCATAGTAGGAATAGTGTGTCAAAAAACATTAATAAGATTACTGAATACAGTAAAATTTCTTCTCCTATTGACCATGAATATACTTCAACAGGAGAGAAATTATGGGATCTTAATCGGTATGGAAAAATCTTTAGCTATGAACCAGTACCCTCTCATCATAAAACTAATACTGACAGAAATCCTTATGAGTGTGTAGAATTTGGAAAGCTCTTTGCCCAGAAGTCACAATTCAAAGTACATCTGAAAGTTCAGACAGGGGAAAGACTCTATGTCTGTATTGATTGTGGGAAGGCTTTTGTACAGAAGTTGGACTTTATTACACATCAAAGGATCCATACTAGAGAAAAACCTTATAAGTGTAGTGAATGTGGAAAAGCCTTTTTCCAAGTATCTTCTCTCTTCAGGCATCAGAGAATTCATACAGGAGAAAAGCTTTTTGAATGTAGTGAATGTGGGAAAGGCTTCTCCTATAACTCAGATCTAAGTATACATCAGAAGATCCATACTGGAGAAAGACAGTATGAATGCAGTGATTGTGGCAAAGCATTCACACAAAAGTCCACACTCAAGATGCATCAGAAAATTCATACCGGTGAGAGATCCTACATATGTATTGAATGTGGTCATGCTTTCATTCAGAAGACACACTTGGTTGCACACCGAAGAATTCACACAGGAGAGAAACCATATTTGTGTAGCAACTGTGGGAAAGCCTTCATCTCCAAGTCACAACTCCAGGTCCATCAACGAATTCACACAAGAATGAAACCTTTTCTAAGTACTGAACTTGGACAGATGTTCAATAATAATTCCAACCTTTTTCTTCATAAAAAAGCTCCAAGAGAGAAAACCTCCATATGTACTGAATGTGGTAAGGCCTTTACCTATCGGTCAGAGTTAATCATACATCAGAGAATTCACACCGGGGAGAAACCATATAGATGCAGTGATTGTGGAAAAGCTTTTACTCAAAAATCAGCACTCACTGTGCATCAAAGAATTCATACAGGAGAAAAAGCATACGTATGTGTCAGATGTGGGCTAGCCTTTATCCAGAAAGCACACCTGACTGCACATCAAATCATTCATACAGGAGAGAAACCTTACAAATGCGGTTACTGTGGGAAATCCTTTACTTCCAGGTCACAACTCCATGTGCATAAACGAATTCACACAGGAGAGAAACCTTACGTGTGTACTAAGTGTGGGAAGGCTTTCACTAATAGGTCGAATCTCATTACACATCAGAAAACTCATACAGGAGAGAAATCTTATATATGTGCTAAATGTGGAAAGGCCTTCTCTCAGAGGTCAGACTTGATGACACATCAGAGAATTCACACTGGGGAGAAACCTTATAAATGTAATACCTGTGGGAAAGCCTTCACGCAGAAGTCACACCTCAATATACACCAGAAAATTCACACCGGAGAAAGACAGTATGAATGCCATGAATGTGGAAAAGCCTTCAACCAGAAATCGATACTCATTGTGCATCAGAAAATTCATACAGGAGAGAAACCATATGTATGCACAGACTGTGGAAAAGCCTTTATCCGTAAGTCAAATTACATTACTCATCAAAGAATTCACACTGGGGAGAAACCTTATGAATGTGGTGATTGTGGGAAATCCTTTACTTCGAAATCTCAGCTCTTGGTACACCAACCAATTCACACAGGAGAAAAACCCTATGTGTGTGCCGTGTGTGGCAAAGCCTTTAGTGGCAGGTCAAACCTTAGTAAGCACCAGAAAACTCATACTGGAGAGAAGCCCTACATCTGTTCTGAATGCGGAAAGACCTTCCGACAGAAGTCAGAGTTGATTGTACATCATCGAATTCACACCGGAGAGAAACCGTATGAATGCACTGATTGTGGTAAATCTTTCACTAAAAAATCACAACTTCAAGTGCATCAGAGAATTCACACAGGAGAGAAGCCTTATGTGTGTGCTGAATGTGGGAAGGCTTTCACTGATAGGTCAAATTTGAATAAACACCAGACAACACACAGTGGAGACAAGCCTTACAAGTGTGTAGTGTGTGGGAAAGGCTTTGTTCAGAAATCTGTGCTGAATGTACATCAGAGTATTCACACTTGAGAGAAATACAACGAGAAAACTGGAACAGGCATGATTATACATTCTTTAATCCATGCAGTAGAAAAATAATGCATATTATCATAGAAGAAAAGCCCAACAGAATGCTACACGTTAAAGAAGAGGACCTCTGAAGCCAGGAATGATGAGAACCTTCACACATTGTCACCAGCTTGATTCAACCAAGGGGCATATTTACTGAGAAGGAACGTTGAAATTTGGATACATTAGAAGCCTGCTAGATAGAAATAGTGATGTTTGAATTAGAAGTTTGGCTTGCAAAATCCTGCAGAGGAAACATTCCATTAAAAAGTCTCCTTAGTGCTAATCCTTTTTTCTGTGGAATAACTAAAGTGCCAAAACTTACTTGGAATAGCAAGTTGTGGTAGAACTATATATATATATATATATATATATATATGTATGTATGTATATATATCTGTATATATATATCTGTATATATATGCATATATGTAATAGTTACAGATCCTAAATTGTCTCAGATGTTTGTTGCAAAAACGTTGTTTTAATATCTTGGATGTATTCTCACTTTTGTGTTGATTCTAATGTGGGTATGATTTTGAAAGTGTATTTGTAGAGATATAAACCTAAGTGTATGTTGACATTCAATTAAGACATCCTTCTTAGACACAAGAAAAGTCTGACCTTCATGAATCCTTTGCACACTGATCCCTTAGATCAATGACTGCACCAATCATTACAATATGACTGCCTATTTATGCCAAATATCATACCAGCTGACTTCCATTATCTCCCAATGGTACTTAGTGATCTTGTAACTACAACTGAGCGGGTTGTGTGTGTGTGTGTGTGTTGTGTATGTGTGTGTGTGTGAATTCCTAAATCCTCAGGAAAACCAAGGTAAAACATTTCAGGTCCCTTGGTTAGCTCTTCATCCCAGTCTTCCTTTTGCTAACATAGTTTTCTTAGTTCATTTGCCTTAATAACTTGACAATAACTAATTTCATAATAACAATAACAGCCTTTTTAAACAAACATATTTCTGTCTGCTGTTTCCATCTTCATATTTTGTTCATTCTTCCTACGAGATCTTCACTCCCATGACTCATGCACATAAATTCAGGTCCTCAGGGACTTCACATTTGCAAAGACATGTTCAAAGAGAAGTTTCTCACATTTGTGGATAATTTGTGTATATTCCAATGGCACTTCTTGCTTTCCTAGTTAAAACACCACACATACTCCTTTATTCTCCCACCTGTTATACATACTTTCCTATGTAATTTCATTTATCTCTGGATTCCACGGTGAAATTTGTCCATTTTGTTCACTGCTGTGAGCCTAGATTTAATCTGACATTTAACAGAGTTCCATAAAAGCACATTGAAGAATGCTGGTCCTTCTTATTCCATGAAACCTAAGCAAGATTTTTTTTGCCATTCTGTTTTTAAAAAGGGAAGACTGAGATAGGTATTTCCACTTAGAAGCTTGGTGTTCTAGAATTTCTGCTGATTACATAATACTCCAAAGTTATTGCATTAAGGGAACTGGGGAGTTGCTCATGGATGATCCAAGTGTCCCATGTAACCCCCATGCCTTGCAAGGAGTAAGCCATGAGCACCATAAGATGTGTCCCCCTAAAATCACTTCAAAAGAATCTGTTTACTCTGCCCAGAATTCAACCTTCCTTCCCTCAGGAGTATGGAAGGGCTTTGCCTAACTTCATACCTGACCTCTAGACTTTATCTTACAGATTTCCGAAATTAAGCAGGACTGAAAGTAGACAGGTTGGATATTTCTTGGAAGTGAGATGCCTGACCCAAAATGGGAAGAAACATCTTCAGATGTGAGCAGAGGATCTAATTGTAAACAAAATGGTTCCAGGTTGGTCAGCTGAGAATGTGTGTAAGGGGAGTTACCTTGTACAGAGATGTGTTTTAGTTACAGCATGAATGTTCAAAAAGTGGCTGTGCTGGAGGAGGGTGGGAGGTCTGCAGATTTTCCTTGAACTTGTTGATCCCAATTGAGTAGTATTTATCCTATTCATCTAGGATCAATATCTGATCATTAATTCCCTTTAATCTCAGCCTTTCACAGTAACTCCTTCCCAACCCTAAGTCTTTATCTTATAATATCTAATGGAACCCTCAAATGTTGCCCAGCATCATTCACCCAACAATTGTCCAAGAGTTTTTTTGGGGGGGCACAACTAGTGATGCTTAAGGATTACTCCTGGCTCTGCACTCCAGAATGTTCATCAGGTGATCATATATGGTACCGTAAACACTAAGAAAGGTCAGGTGTGATCCAAAAGAAAACTAAAAATAGAACTAAAAAAAAGTATTGAAGAATTATTAAGTTATTTTGGAATAAGCCTTTTCCTATTAAGCAGTACAAACTGTGGGGTATACTTTGTGTCCCTGTCTCAATTGTTTCTCTGTATCACATTAAAATCTGAATTTCCAAGAGATAGTACAGCTGATAATGTTTTTCCCTATATGCAGCTGACCTGTGTTCAATCCACAGCATCATGTATGGTGCCTTAAGACCATCATGGTCTTGTATGGTCCTCCCAGAGTGCAGAGGGATGAGTAACCCCTGGGCATCACTGGGTGTTTCCCAGAAACAAAACAAACCAGATACAAATTAAAACTAAACTTCAGTAACTCCCCCTGGTTTTGGGGCCACCATGAGGTGTTCTTAAGGTTTACTCCTGACTCTCTGCTCGAGGATCACTCTTAGTAGGCTTGAGAAATCAAAAGTACCAGAGATTGAATCTGGGTCAGCTGTATGCTAGGCAAGCACTCTACCCACTGTATTGTCATTTTGAACACCGTATGGTTCCTTATCGACCTGCTTATGCATAACCGCAACCACAAATTGAGTTCTGAATCTATCCCTGATTTTTGTCAATAAAAATTCTCCCAAGAGGGGCCGGAGAGATAGCATAGACGTAAGGCATTTGCCTTGCATGCAGAAGGACAGTGGTTCGAATTCCGGCATCCCATATGGTTTCCCAAGCCTGCCAGGAGCGATTTCTGAGCGTAGAGCCAGGAGGAATCCCTGAGTGCTGCCGGGTGTGACCCAAAATCAAAAAAAAAAAATCTCCTAAGAGGGGCTAGAGAAATAGCACAGCGGTAGGGCATTTGCCTTGCACATGGCCAACCCAGGATGAACCTGGGTTCAATTTCTGGCATCCTATATGGCCCTCCATGCCTGCCAGGAGCTATTTCTGAATGCAGAGCCAGGAGTAACCCCTGAGCACTGTCAGGTGTAGCCCCAAAACAAAAACAAAACCTAAAAAATAGAGACAAAAGTAACAAATGGGGCCAGGGTATTAATACAGTGGCTAGTACACTTGTATTCCATGTGACAAATCCATAGTCAATTCTTATCACCTCCTTATAGGCCCCTGAACCTCTCGAGGAGCGATCCAAGCACAGTCAGAGTGCACAGTTGAGAGTCAGCCCTGAGCAATAAAGAGTATGCCCCCCCAAAAGTCATAAATCAATTTTTAGCATAAAAACTTGTGAGTATACTTTACAAAATATCTGTGTATCATGCTCTGTGATGTCACTTTAGGGCCAGAATGACATTAGAGTGTTTGGACCATTTACTTTGTACAAGAACCCAGGATGAACCTGGGTTTAATTCCCAACATCCCATATAGTCACTCAAGCACTCCCAGTAGTAATTCCTGAGTACAGAGCCAGGAGTAACACCTGAGCATTACCAAGTGTTATCCACAAACAAACAAATCCAAAAGTATAGGCCTGGGCCCGGAGAGATAGCACAGCGGCGTTTGCCTTGCAAGCAGCCGATCCAGGACCAAAGGTGGTTGGTTCGAATCCCGGTGTCCCATATGGTCCCCCGTGCCTGCCAGGAGCTATTTCTGAGCAGACAGCCAGGAGTAACCCCTGAGCACCGCCAGGTGTGGCCCAAAAAACGAAAAAAAAAAAGTATAGGACTGGGACTGGAGAGATAGCATGGAGGTAAGGCATTTGCCTTTTATGCAGAAGAATGGTTCAAATCCTGGCATCCCATATGATCCCCTGTGCCTGCCAGGGGCCATTTCTGAGCATGGAGCCAGGAGTAACCCCTGAGCGCTGCAGGGTGTGACCCAAAACAAAGAAACAAAAAAAAAGTATAGGCCTGATGAAATGACAGATATAAAGGTAAATTAAAAATCATTTATATTTTTGTTTGGGCAGATGTCTAAAAAGGTTGAAGCATGTGTTTTGTATACAGGTGCTCTAGGTATGATTCTAGTACAATTTGGTCTCACGAGCAATATCAAGAGCAGTTCTAGAGCACAAGTGTGGCCCAGAAACAAAAAGAGGGGAAAAAAAAAAAGAAAGAAAAATGATCAAAAAATGTTATAGTCATTATAGAAGAATCTGGTAGTAAAACTTTTTGCATAAATTAATGCTACCAAGCAGAACTTCCACATCTCGTTATATATATATAAAAAAAAAAAACCCTAAAAATAACACTGAGAAGATAGTTCAAACTAAGGACTACTTTGCACACAGATACATAAGATTGTTTTTGTACACATACACACAAACACAAAGATACTGAAAGTAGGTAATCAAGCATACTATTATGTTCAAATTAATAGCATCACTTGTGACAATTAAAAGATGGAAGCAGCCCAAATATCCACTGAAGGATGAATTGTGGCTTATGCCCACAATTATTCAGTCTTTTTTTTTTCTTTTGGTGTTTGGTTTTTGGGTCACACCCAGCAGCGCTCAGGGGTCACTCCTGGCTCTACGCTCAGAAATCGTTCCTGGCAGGCTTGGGGGACCACATGGGATGATGGAATTCGAACCATCGTCCTTCTGCATGCAAGGCAAACGCCCCACCCTACATGCTATCTCTCTGGCCCCCAATTATTCAGTCTTAATAATTTGAAGGAAATTCTAGATCCAGAAGATATTATAGGAATTAAGACACATAACTTGCATGTGACTGAAGACTCTGGGTCAAATCCCTGGTACCACATATGGTCCCCCAACAGTACTATACACGGCACTGCCAGGTATCACTCCTAAACATAGAGTAACAAATAAACCATGAGCCCTGCCAGGTGTCGCCCAATAAACAAAACAAAATATAAAAAATGTGGGCCCGGAGAGTAACCCCTGAGCACTGCCGGGTGTGGCCCAAAAACCAAAAACCAAATATATATATATATATATATATATATATATATATATTTATATATTTATATATATTAAAAAATGTTTTCTTGTTTTTATAAAATTATTGTAGAGGAATACTTGCCATAGTGACTTGGCTTAGGCTTCAGAAGATCAGACATTGTGTGGTATTGCTGGATCATATGGAAGCTCAATTTTTATTTTTAAATATATTTACTTAAACACCTTGATTACAAACATGATTATAGTTGGGTTTCAGTCATATAAAGAACACCCCCCTTCACCAGAGCAACGTTCCCATCACCAATATCCCAAATCTCCACCCTCTCCACCCCACCCCACCTGTACTCTAAACAGGCTTTCTACTTCCCTCATTCATTCACATTGTTATGATAGTTCTCAATGCAGTTATTTCTCTAACTGCACTCACCATTCTTTGTGGTGAGCTTCATGTCGTGAGCTGGACCTTCCAGCCCTCCTCTCTTTGCCTCTGAAAATTATTGCAAGAATGTCTTTTATTTTATTTTTTTTTTTTTTTGGTTTTTGGTTTTTGGGTCACACCCGGCAGTGCTCAGGGGTTACTCCTGGCTGTCTGCTCAGAAATAGCTCCTGACAGGCACGGGGGACCATATGGGACACCGGGATTCGAACCAACCACCTTTGGTCCTGGATCGGCTGCTTGCAAGGCAAACACCTCTGTGCTAAATCTCCGGGCCCTATTTTATTTTTCTTAAAACCCATAAATGAGAGAGACTATTCTGCATCTATCTCTCTCCCTCTGACTTATTTCACTCAGAATAATAGATTTCATGTACATCCATGTATAGGAAAATTTTATGAGGAAGCTCAATTTTTAGTGTTTTTTTTTGGGGGGGGGTCACACCCAGCAGTGCTCAGGATTTCTGCCTGGCTCTATACTCAGAAATTGCTCCTGGCAGGCTCGGGGGGCCATATGAGATGCCAGGATTCAAACCATCTTCCTTCTGCATGCAAGATGAACACCCTACTTCTATGCTATCTTTTCAGCCCAATTTTTAGGTTTCTTTTTGTTTTTTATTTTTTGTTTTTGGGCCACACCCAATGATACTCAGGGGTTACTCCTGGCTATGCGCTCAGAAGTCGCTCCTGGCTTGGGGGACCATATGGGATGCCGGGGGATTGAACCGCGGTCCGTCTTAGGCTAGCGCTGGCAAGGCAGACACCTTACCTCTAGCGCCACCGTGCCAGCCCCAAATTTTTAGTTTTTTGAGGACTATTCATATTGTTTTCCAAAAAAGCTAGACCAGTTGGCATTACTACTGCAGTGAATGAGAGTCCCTTTCTCCCTGCATCTGCATCAGCACTGATTATTCTTGTTTTGTTTTATGTGTTCCAGTCCTAGAAAGATTCTGTTAATAATAGTAAGGCAAAGATGGAATTAGGTGGAAGATGTGTGTGTGTGTGTGTGTGTGTGTGTGTGTGTGTGTGTGTTTGGGGGGATCACTCATGGCAGCACTCAGGGATTACTCCTGACTCTGCGCTCTTCAACACTGCAGGAAACAAGTATCTTGCTAGGAGCCCTGTTCTGTCCTATTCATATGTAAGAAAATTTATAATTATTTTAGCATAATGTCACACATACCTTTTCACACTAGTAAATTAGCAGCAGCCTGGTCCTTTAGAGTTTAGGGCTTTTTGGTTTGGTTTGATTTGTGTGGAGGTCATACCTGGCAGTACTTGGATACCACTTTCAGCTCCTTGTTTTGTCTTAAACAAAGACATCGACCCAGGCAGTAGTACAAGGAGGCAAACCCAGCCCTCCTCTCTGCAGAAGAGCCACTCAGCTTGTTGAGCTCACTGGCCCATTGGTGGCACATTTTTGTGCTCTGTGCCTGCAAAACAAGGTCACCTGAAGATGCGAGGCTTAGTCCTGGCCGCTAGCCCAGCCTGCTCCTCCCTGTGGCCTACACTGACCATCTGCCGCTGCATTGCTCCTTGGCTAAGAGACCTTGAAGGGCTCCTGCCTGGCTCTCTGCTCCTCTTGCCTCCAGGCAGAGACTTCACAGTTTCAGGTCAGCCCCACCTCTGTGCTGATGCCTTATATGACCTACTCTTCTTCCTGAGCCAGTATCCCTCTGTGCAACTTGCTACCTATCAATTGTCCTCCCAAAATAATCACCAAACATCTGCCACACCCCATTTCCACCTCTTTGGTTTAACACCATTATTACCCCTAATTTGTTTGTTTGATTTTGGGCCACACCTGCCAGTGCTCAGGGTTATTCCAGACTCTGCACTCAGGAGTCATTCCTTGTGGACGCAGGGGCTCATACGGGATGTTGGGATGGAACTTGATTGGTTAAGTACAAGGCAAGTGCCCTTACCCACTGCTCTACTCCAATTTCACCATCACCCTTTGAGCTTCCTGGGTCTTTGCCTTCCTTCTTATCAAGTGCTTTCTCCCTTCCTGCCCTCTTTTCCAGCTGGTAAGAGTGCAGGTTCAGCTCTTTTTGCCACAATCTCCCGGTTACTGTCCTATTGGTGAAATACCTTCTGTGGTATCTGGTTTCTTTCACTTCTTTCTCAGTAGCCAGCTATGTTTCTCTCTATACCCATTTACTTTTGAATCATCTATGAGCTCAGCATGTTTTTTTCACCACCTTTTTTTGTTTTTGTTTTTGTTTTTTTTTTGTTTTTGGGTCACACCCGGCAGCACTCAGGGGTTGCTCCAGGCTCTGTGCTCAGAAATCACCCCTGGCAGGCACAGGGGACCATATGGGATGCCGGGATTCGAACCACCTTCCTTCTGGATGCAAGGCAAATGCCCTGCCTCCATCTCTTGGGCCCTTTTCACCATCTTTTTTTGTCCATCTCTACTGTTTTTTGGAGTGCATAATAATTTATAAAGTTTTTTTTGGGGGGGGCCACACCCAGCAATGCTCAGGGGTTACTCCCGGCTGTCTGCTCAGAAATAGCTCCCGGCAGGCACGGGGGACCATATGGGACACCGGGATTCGAACCAACCACCTTAGGTCCTGGATCGGCTGCTTGCAAGGCAAACACCGCGGTGCTATGTCTCCGGGCCCTTATAAAGTATTTTTAAAGAGAGTAGAGAGACAATACAGGAGTTAACCAGTCATCTCTAGGAGTGAACCCTGAACACAGAGCCCTCACAGCTTATAGAATCTGTGGCCTTGTGTGTAAAACTGAGCTTCTTGAGCTCAAGACCTTCCTGTGTCTGTGTTCTCAGCAACTGACCCTGGCTCAGACATACATGGGTGTCAATTAGTCTGTTGACTCAGAATAAAGCCATTGGCTTTCATTGTGTGGTTACTGTTGCCTCTACCTTAGCTAGTCCAGAGCTAGGCAGATTAATGGCATCCTGGATCCATATGTGCATGATAAGCTCTGGACTATGTGCAGGAAAAAGTCATTAGCATCCATCGTTGTCCATATTCCTACTACACTGCTCAGTGTCATTTTGTATTTAACAGAAACCTGTCAAATTCAAAGACATGGTGGTTGACCTCACCCAGGAAGAATGGCACAGGCTGAGTCCTATTCAGAGGATGCTGTACCGCCATGTGACGCTGAAGACTTACAGCAACCTCATGGCAGTCAGAGAGCAGCCACGGTCCTCTTGGCTCTGCGCATAGAAATCACTCCTGGCAGGCTCAGGGAACCATATGGAATGCTGGGAATCAAGCCCAGGTTCATCCCGGGGACCATATGAGATGCCGGGGGTTGAACTCAGGTTAGCAGGTTGGCTGTGTGCAAGGAAATACCCTACCCTCTATCACTGCAGCCCCTCAGGGATCATTCTTAGCAGAACTTAGTGGACCATGGATCAAACCCGGACGAATTACATTGCAAAGTAAGTATCTTTTTTTTTTGGGGGGGGGGTTGGGTCACACCCAGCAGCGCTCAGGAGTTCCTCCTGGCTCTATGCTCAGAAATTGCTCCTGGTAGGCTCGGGGGACCATTTGGGATGCCGGGATTCGAACCACCGTCCTTCTGCATGCAAGGCAAGTGTCCTACCTCCATGCTCTCTCCGGCAGCAAAGCAAGTATCTTACCCACTGTATAATCTCTTTAACCTCCCCTCCCTCAACACAGTCTAGCTACTTTTGAAAAATGATTTTTTTTAGGGGCCAGAGAGATGGTATAGTGGATAAAACACTAGGCTTGCATGCAGCTGACTTGGGCTTGATCCCAGCACCCCAGGTGGTCTCACAAATCCTCCAGAAGTGATTCCTGAGCACAGCCAGGTGTGGCTCAAAAATCAAAAAGAAAAAAAAGTTATCTTCCTCAGTTCCCTCAAATGGCTAATGGGTGGGCATTATCAGTATCACCATGTTACAGATGTGGACAGTAAGACAGAGTTGCCCTGGCTAATATCTCATACCTCTCACATATAGCCAGGATTGGTCTTGAACTTAGGTCAGATGTACTCTGGACATTCCTGAGGTGCCACAGTCAGTTTGGCTTTTGAAACGAGCTGACTGTCATCTGCTCTCAAACAGTGTCTGGGGCAGCCTGCAGTGCTGCCCATGTTGAGGACCTCGCTGCTCAGAAGGGCCTGGGTCATTTCCCTTCCATGCACGGGGTATGAAGACACCAAACCATACGTGATTGTCCGGCTCGAGCAGGAGGAGGCACCTCGGATCTGTGAGGTGGCCGGCTCAGGCTACCACTGTTGCGGTGAGTGCAGGGAACACAGCCAGAGGCATGCTGGGGGGCTGCTGGTACCTATGACGTTGTGTTCAGTATCCTGCTCTAAAAGCTTCATGGTGAGGAACTGAGGAGGTGGTAAGAGGAGATGAAGAACATCCCCTTGCCTGCTTCTGACTCTGGTTTGATCATCACATGGTACCTCATGGTTCCTTAAGAACCAGCGGGTATGTCCCTGGGCACCTGAGTGCTCTGGTAACCGTAAACCTAGGCAGCACCGAATTCTCAGACCCTAGCATTGAATGACAGCCTCGTTGGACAGTATCACCAGGAGGCCCAAACTAATTACCTACTCCAATAAATAAATAAATAAATAAATAAATAAAAGCTTCAGGACTTTTATTTATAAAAGTCTGGGAGTTGACTCAAAGGGGTAGAGTACAAACTTTGCATGCTGGAACCCCAGATTTGATCCCTGCCACTGCCTGATCATGAGAACAAAGCTGGCTGTGACCTTCGAGCACTGTGTGGGAATAATTCTTGAGCACTGGCAGCATTGCACCTGCTCCCGGCCCACCCCAAACCTAATGCCTTCGTAAGCAATTGGAGTGCTTCAGCTTTTTTGTATTTTTAATTTTTATTTTGAATTCTGGACTGCACACATGGGAATTCAGTCTACTCCCAACTCCAAACTTGGAGAGGTCACTCTAGGGAGTACTCAGGGGACTGTGTAGTACCAGGGATCAACTTCCTGACCTCCTGATAGTAAAGCATGCACCCCAACCTACTGAGCGCTATCTCACTTCTGCTTTCTCAACCTTTTGACCTCCATTGCCATGTCTCCTTTATTTGGGTGGTCCTCCTCCCTCACCTTATATATCACTTCTCACTTTGCATTGCTCTGCTTCCCTTTCTCTAGACTCCTTCCTCTCTCTCCTCAGAATGTCAGTATGCCTTATATATTTTTTTTGTTTGTTTTTTTGGGCTATACCCAGCAATGCTCTGGCTGTGCACTCAAGAATTACCCTACTGATGCTTGAGACATCATATGGGATACCAGAGATGATACCCAGGCCAGCCATGTGCAAGGCAAACTCCCTATCTATGTACTGTCTTTCCAGTCCCATGTTCAGCCAAGTGCCCTTACTTCTCCAGTTCCAGCTGATTCTGACCTGTTCTCTAACACTTTCCAGATAAAAAGCCTCAAATCTGCCTTTATCCAGAATCTCACTTCCCACCTAATTCCTGACATCATCCCATGCCTCTAAATTAGAGATGACCAGGAAGAGTTGTATAGTGGACATGGTTTTGCTTAGCTGGTCTTTTTGTTGTTGTTTGTTTTGGAGCCACATTTGGTAGTGCTTGGCTTACTCCTGCTTTCTGCTAAGAGTTCACTCCTGGCGGTACTTACAGGACTGTACATGGTACTGGAGATCCAACTAGGTCAGCTGCATGCAAGGCAAAAATCTTAGCATTTGTGTCAACTCTCCTGCCTTAGTCAATCTTACTCTCATCTCTTAATTTATTTTTGAGTGTTGGGGGCCACACTTGGCAGTGCTCAGGGGTTACTCCTGGTGGTGCTCAGGACACAATATGGGATGCCAGAGATGGGTTAGCAACATACAAGGCAAATGTCCTCCTTGCTGTACTATCTCGCTACAGCCCCAAACCCCATTTCTGTAATATGAATAACTGCTCCTCTCCCACCAACTCTGTAAAATCTCAGTGGCACAATGACTACATTGAGTGCTGGTAGCTGGTAGTCTGTTCTTTTTTTTTTTGGCTTTTTTGGTTTTTGGGCCACACCCGGCGGTGCTCAGGGGTTACTCCTGGCTGTCTGCTCAGAAATAGCTCCTGGCAGGCACGGGGGACCATATGGGACACCAGGATTCGAACCAACCACCTTTGGTCCTGGATCGGCTGCTTGCAAGGCAAACACCGCTGTGCTATCTCTCCGGGCCCTGGTAGTCTGTTCTTAGGCTTCTATTCAACAACAGTTGTAGACTTAGCAAAAAAAACCAAAAAACAAAATCAAAAAACCCTGAAATTTTGTTATCTGTTTACACATATCCTATACCATTCATATTCTATCTTGTAAAATGATTCAAATATATTATGCTGAATATTATATGAGCCTCCAAAATGTTTGTCATTTTCTTGCTTCTTCCCAGAATGAAATCTTGGAGGATTCTGCACTCTGCTGCTTCCATTGGCTGGATTCACAGCAGCAGCAGTGGCAGCATTAGAATATTGGCTATTTTGGGCCTGGAGAGATAGCACAGTGGCGTTTGCCTTGCAAGCAACCGATCCAGGACCAAAGGTGGTTGGTTTGAATCCCGGTGTCCCATATGGTCCCCCGTGCCTGCCAGGAGCTATTTCTGAGCAGACAGCCAGGAGTAACCCCTGAGCATCGCCAGGTGTGGCCCAGACCCAAAATCCATATATATATATATTCTAAAGCAAATGGTGCAGCACGAGACACTGTCAGAGACAGCAACTGGGAAGAACAACCAGCCTGCGAGGCTGAATTATATTTACAATACCCCTGTCCATAGCTGTTTAAACACATTTACCTAACTTATCATCAAAAAATAAAAAAACAGACAGATAGGGCCCGGAGAAATAGCACAGTGGCGTTTGCCTTGCAAGCAGCCGATCCAGGACCAAAGGTGGTTGGTTCGAATCCCGGTGTCCCATATGGTCCCCCATGCCTGCCAGGAGCTATTTCTGAGCAGACAGCCAGGAGTAACCCCTGAGCACCACTGGATGTGGCCCAAAAACCAAAAAAAAAAAAAAAAGAATATTGGCTATTTCTCAGTATTACTCTGTGCTTGGATCTGTTCATCTGTCAGCTCATCCTACCCTTACAGCACTCATGAGCCATTAATACCCATTTGCTAAAGAGGAAACAGCTGCAGAAAGGTTTGCTTGTTATTTTTTTTAAGCAAGCTCACTTGTTTAAGGGGTGGGGTGGGGGTGTTCACAGAGTCATGCTTTGCAGTCAGGAGACTCAGCTTCAGTTCCAGCTCTGGTCAGTTCCCCCAGTACCATTAGAGAAACACCCCTACCCCAACGCCATTCCAAGAGTTGCCCCAAAGCATCAGAGTGACGAAAACAGAGAATGAGAGAAACATGTTTAGAACATACAGCAAATAAGAACTAAACAGGGGGGCCCGGAGAGATAGCACAGAGGAATGCAAGGATGGTTTAACATACATAAATCAATCAACATAACACACCATATCAACAAAATGAAAAATAAAAACCAGGGGCTGGAGAGAGAGCACAGCAGCATTTGCCTTGCAAGCAGCTGACCCAGGACCTAAGGTGGTTGGTTCGAATCCCGGTGTCCCATATGGTCCCCCATGCCTGCCAGGAGCTATTTCTGAGCAGACAGCCAGGAGTAACCCCTGAGCACCTCCGGTGTGACCCAAAAACCAAAAACCAAAAAAAAAAAAAAAAAAGACATTTCTCAAGTAATTTCCTAGATCATAATGGAAAGAATCATAATGGTTCACTGTGTTTTCCAGAAAACATTTGGCAAGTTAATATCTGGAAGAAAAGACTGTCAGATGTGTTTTTGAGACAAAAGAAAACATTGCTCAAGGAAAGAAGCCATGTGTACAATAAGTTTGGGAAAGTGTCACCTCAAAGCACTGATCTTTTCCCTTCAATTCAAAACTCCAGTCACTGGAACCCCCTTGTGGTAAGACTGTATGAATCATCATCAAGAAGCCATTGGTTTTAAGAGAAACTATAGCAAAAAACAAGATCAGGGCTGTGGATATGAAAAATGGTTGCAGCACACAAATCATGATAGAACAATTTCTGGGGGCCGGGAAGGTGGCGCTAGAGGTAAGGTGTCTGCCTTGCAAGCGCTAGCATAGGACGGACCGCGGTTCAATCCCCCGGCATCCCATATGGTCCCCCCAAGCCAGGGCCGATTTCTGAGCGCATAGCCAGGAGTAACCCCTGAGCGTCAAACGGGTGTGGCCCAAAAACCAAAAAAAAACAAAAACAAAACAAAACACAAGAGTGTAGTAAAATTAGCAAATATTAAACTATATTGATAATTTACCATTCTTAGTTGGTTTTTGTTTGTTTTCGTTTTTGAATCACACGCGGCAGCGCTCAGGGGTTACTCCTGGCTATACGCTCAGAAATCACTCCTGGCGTTCCCCCCCCCCCCCCAAAAATATCCAACAATAATAATTTGGTGAACTAGTAAAGTGTCTTTTTGTTTTGTTTTTGAATTTGGTTTTTTGTTTTTTGGAGCCATACCCAGTGTTTACGTATACACTTGGCTCTGTGCTCAGAAATCACTCCTGGCAGACTCAGAAATCACTTCTGGGATGCTGGGGATTGAACCCTGCTCTGTCCCAGGTCAGCTGTGTGCAAGGCAAATGCCCTACTGCTGTGTGGGCCAATGAGAAGAGCCTCTGAGCACCATATGGTGGCCAATTTCCTCCACAAAGATGTTACACTGACCTAACCACTGCCTTTCTCTCAACTTGATCTTTGGAATATTATCAGAATTTTAAAAGAAATACATTCAAAGACCCAAGATCATCACTTCAGAGAAACACCAGAGAGAAGCTTTTGTTGTGGGAGCACATCCAGCAATGTTGCTGTGGTGGTGCTCATGGACCTAGAGTGACCCAGGGCCTTGCACATCCCTGGCTCTACCACCTGAGCCACAGTGTTAAAGGTGGAGCCAAGAATTCGTCTGAGTATCACTGAGTGTTGTTTCCCACTATTCCTCCTCCTCCAAAATAAGTAAAAGTCCAAGTAAATTTTAGTTGTACTATTTTATCAGAACATTTAACAGGGGCCTGAGCAATAATGCAGCATGTAGCACACTTGTCTTGCATGACAGGCCCAGGTTCAATTTCCGCCCTCCTGTGTGCCCCCCCTCACCCCGCCACTGCCAGGAGTAATTCCTAAGTGTCAGTCAAGAGTAACCTCTGAGCATTGCAGGGTGTAATAAAAAAGGAAGGACGGAATAAGGCTATCTGAAAGGTACAAGGCAGTTCCAAAAATATTTTGAGCTTTTTGTGTGCGTGTGTGTATGTGTGCAGGGTAGGGTGTTGAGTCTTGGAAATGATCAGGCTTACTCCCTAATGATCCAGGGACCACTCTGGCATAGTTTAGAGGAACATATACTGGGAATCAAACTAGAATTGGTATATACCTTAAACTCGGAATAGATGAGCTCTCTGGCCTCTCTTATCAGTGGTTTTCCAAATAGCAAAAGTCACACTGTCATCTAGTAGGATGAATTCACTGTACCTGCCTAGGGAAAAATATACTTCAAGTCCTGTCGCAAAGCGCACAGTGGTGACCACAGCATGGCTTTTCAGAGTCCAGCTGCTGTGGGACAACACTGGACCACCCACCCAAGGGTTCAAAGCACTCCACAAGAATGTGCTTTAGCGTGGGCAGCCCCGCCAGCTGCTGGAGCAGTGTTTGCAGCATGGCTATGTAGATGTTTTTGCTAAAGAGGTTCAGATGGAGGTGGAGACAGCAAGGGTGTCAGCAGGGCCATGAAGGACTCATTTCCCAGCTGGCAGCCACTGAGGTCCAGTTCCTGCAGGATGCCCTTGGCTGTCCTCAACAGAGCCTCCTGGAACACACCTGGAGCCAGAGGAAGGCTTGTCCCCGCTCAGACCGAGCTTTTTCAGATGCCAGGCCTTCGGGCTCTGAGACATGCAGCAGATGTCCTAAGGTGCCAGGTCAGAGACGGGACATTCCAAGGTCTCCAAGGAAGCAGGCAGGTTGCTGAGGAGATGGAAACAGTCACTACTGTGGAGTAGGAAAGGAGAGAATCTCTAGAAACCAGCAGAGACCAGACCTTGGAGAGTCCTCAAGGGTACAGCACCGGTGAGCTTAAGAATAAGTGTCCTGGGGCCAGAGAGATAGCATGAAGGTAAGGCCTTTCATGCAGAAGGACAGTGGTTCAAATCCCGGCATCCCATATGGTCCCCCAAGCTATCTCTCTGGCCCCAATAGCTTTACAGATAAACAGCAGCTCAGAAACTTTATAGACTCAAAACCAGCCTTAAAAGATAAAAAGAAGGGGCCGGAGAGATAGCATGGAGGTAAGGCGTTTGCCTTTCATGCAGGAGGTCATCGGTTCGAATCCCGGCGTCCCATATGGTCCCCCGAGCCTGCCAGGAGCAATTTCTGAGCCTGGAGCCGGGAATAACCACTGAGCACTGCCGGGTGTGACCCAAAAATCACCAAAAAAAAGAAAAAAGATAAAAAGAAAGGTCTATTTTAAGACAAGACAGACCTAAAGACACACCAAACACAAGATGACACTAGATCCCATCTCAGGGGCCAGAGAGATGGAGGTAAGGCATTTGCCTTGCATGCAGGACAGTGATTCAAATTCCGGCATCCCATATGGTCCCCCGAGCCTGCCAGGAGCAATTTCTGGGCGTAGAGCCAGGAGTAACACCTGAGCCTGCCGGGTGTGACCCAAAAACAAACAAACAAACAAGAAGAAAAAAGAAAAAACTACAGACCAATATCCCTGATGAATACAAATGCAAAGATCCTCAACAAAATCCTGGCAAATAGGATCCAAGGCCTCATCAAGAAAGTCATATACTATGACCAAGTAGGCTTCATTCCAGGAATGCAAGGATGGTTTAACATACATAAATCAATCAACATAACACACCATATCAACAAAATGAAAAATAAAAACCAGGGGCCGGAGAGAGAGCACAGCAGTGTTTGCCTTGCAAGCAGCTGACCCAGGACCTAAGGTGGTTGGTTCGAATCTTGGCATCCCATATGGTCGTCCCTCCCCCCTCCCTTGCCTGCCAGGAGCTATTTCTGAGCAGATAGCCAGGAGTAACCCCTGAGCACCGCCGGGTGTGGCCTAAAATAAAAAAAAAAAATAGAAAAATAAAAACCATATGATCATATCATAGATGTAGATAAAGCATTTGATAAAGTCCAACACCCATTCATGATAAAAAACTCAACAAAATGGGAATGGAAGGAACTTTTCTCAATATAGTCGAGGCCATTTACCACAAGTCAATGTGCTCAATTATTCTCAATGGAGATAAACTAAAAGCCTTTCCTCTAAAATCTGGTACAAGACAAGGCTCCCCCTCGAACCACTCCTATTCAACATAGAAGTACTTGCTATAGCAATTAGGCAAAAAAAAGATATCAAGGGCACCCAGATAGGAAAAGAAGTCAAGCTCTCACTATTTGCAGATGACATATTATATATAGAAAACCCTAAGGACTCTACCAAAAAACTTCTAAAAACAATAATTCATATAGCAAAGTGGCAGGATACAAAATTAACACAAAAACCAATGGCCTTTTTATACAAATAATGATAGAGAAGAAATGGATATTAAAAAAACAATTCCTTGGGGCCAGGCGGTGGCGCTAGAGGTAAGGTGCCTGCCTTGCCTGCACTAGCCTTGGACGGACCTCGGTTCGATCCCCTGGCGTCCCATAAGGTCCCCCAAGCCAGGCGCGATTTCTGAGCTCATAGCCAGGAGTAACCCCTGAGCATCACCGGGTGTGGCCCAAAAACCAAAAAACCAAAAAACCAAAAACAATTCCTTTCAAATTAGTGCCACACAAACTCAAATACCTTGGAGTCAACTTAATTAAAGAGGTGAAGGACCTATACAAAGAAAACTTCAAAACACTGCTTCAAGAAATAAAAGAGGAAAGGAGACACATACCCTGTTCATCAATAGGGAGAATTAACATAATTAAAATGGCAATACTCCCCAAAGCTTTGTACAGATTTAATAAAATCCCTTTAAGAATACCATGACATTCTTCAAAGAAGTAGATCAAACACTCCTGAAAATCATTTGGAACAATAAACACCCTGAATAGCTAAAGCAACCCTTAGAAAAAAGAAAATGGGAGGCATCACTTTCCCCAACTATAAATTGTACTATAAAGCAAATCATTAAAACAGCATGGTATTGGAATAAAGATATACCCTCAGGTCAATGAAATAAACTTGAGTATTCAGAGAATGACCCCCAGACATACAATCAATCTTTGATAAAGGGGCAAGAAATTACAAAATGGAGCAAGGAAAGCCTCTTCAACAAATGGTTTTGGGACAATTGGTCAGTCACATGTAAAAAAGCTCCATCTAACACCATGTACAAAGGTTGAATCAAATGGATTAAAGATCTTGATATCAGACCCTGAACCATAAGAATATAGAAGAACATGTAGGTAAAACACTCCATGACATTGAGACTAAAGACATCTTCAAGGAGGAAACAGTACACATGGGGCTATATTAAGCTGAGAAGCTTCTGCACCTCAAAGGTAAGAGTGACAAGATACAAAGACAGGGCCCGGAGAGATAGCACAGCGGCGTTTGCCTTGCAAGCAGCCGATCCAGGACCAAAGGTGGTTGGTTCAAATCCCGGTGTCCCATATGGTCCCCCGTGCCTGCCAGGAGCTATTTCTGAGCAGACAGCCAGGAGAAACCTCTGAGCACCGCCGGGTGTGGCCCAAAAACCAAAAAAAAAAAAAAAAAAAAAAAAAGATACAAAGACAAAGGCCATCCACATAATGGGAGAAACTATTCACCCACTACCCATCAGACAAGATACTGACAGAACAACAACAAAAATCTTACCCCATCAAAAAGCAGACAATTTCTCAAAGAAATGCAAATGGCCAAGACACATGAAAAAATGCTCCACATTACTAATCATCAGGGAGATGCAAATCAGAACAATGAGGTACCATCTCATGCCACAGAGACTGGCACACATCACAAAGAATAAGATCAGTGCTAATGGGGATGTGGGGAGAAAGGAACTCTCATTCACTGCTGGTGGGAGTCAGGTCTTGTTCAGCCTTTATGGAAAATATGGAGATTTCTCAAAAAACAAACAAACTGGAAATTGAACGCTGTGACCAAAACTTAGCAGACCTCAGGATGCGGCAGCCGCTTAGGAAGTAGCTGTTTGTTCTGCGGAGCTACATGTGTTGCCCTCACCCCACACACACAATCCATCCCTGCCTGAAAACCTATTCTGCTCTCTAGGCATCCCAGAGTGAAGGAAGATGAAAACTACACAGGGTGACTTAAGTAAAACTTTACTTACACTTTAAAAAAAAAAAAAAAACAGGGGCCGGAGAGATAGCACAGCGGCATTTGCCTTGCAAGCAGCCTACCCAGGACCTAAGGTGGTTGGTTTGAATCCCGGCATCCCATATGGTCCCCCATGCCTGCCAGGAGCTATTTCTGAGCAGATAACCAAGAGTAACCCTGGAGCACCGCCAGGTGTGGCCCAAAAACCAAACAAAAAGACCAAAAAAACTGAAAATTGAACTCCCATATGACCCAATTTTACCACTTAGGGATATACCCTAGGAACACAAAAACACAACACAAAAATGCCTTCTGCACACCTATATTCATTTCAGCACTATTTACAATAGCCAGAATCTGGAAACAACCCAGATGCCCGACAACAGATGAGTGGCTAAAGAAACGGTGGTACATATACAATGGAGTACTATGCAGCCATTAGAAGAGATGAGGTCATGAAATTTTTCCTACACATGGATGGACATGGGATCTATTATGCTGAGTAAAATAAGTCAGGAGATAGACACAGAATAGTCTCATCTGTGAGTTTAAAGTAAAAAAAATATTACTGTAATAAGAGACAACAGAGATGAGGGCTGGAAGGTTTGGTCCATGATATGAAGCTTGCCACAAAAACTGGTGAGTTTAGTTGAAGAAATGACTACACTGACAACTACCATCACAATGGTAGTGAGAGAAATAGAACGTAGGCAAGGGGTGGGGAGGAGAGAAATGGAGGGCATTGGTGGTGGGAATATTACACTGAAGGGGGAGTGGTTTTTCTTTCAAGACTGAAACCCAACTACAAACATGTTTGTAATCATGGTTCTTAAATAAAAATATGTAATAATAAAAAAAAGAAATTGCTCTTGGCAGGCTTGGGGGACGATGTGGGATGCCAGGGTTGCTGGGGATTGAACCTGGTTCTGTCTCAGATTAGCAGTGTACAAGGCAAATGTCTTACCACTGTGCTGTCACCTCAGCAGCAGTTTGATACCTTTTTATATTTGGATT
This sequence comes from Suncus etruscus, assembly GCF_024139225.1. Classification (NCBI taxonomy): domain Eukaryota; kingdom Metazoa; phylum Chordata; class Mammalia; order Eulipotyphla; family Soricidae; genus Suncus; species Suncus etruscus. The sequence goes on along the minus strand of NC_064861.1, from coordinate 82,078,091 downwards.
TAGTTTACTACTATTCCTAATCTTCAGATTTGTACATTTAACCCATTTATTCTGTCAGTACTTAAGTATCTGTATGCTTATTAGATTTTAGATTTGTTTTGGGAGTGGAGGTCTAATCCATACCCGGCAATGATCAGGGGTTATTTCTGGCTTTGTACTCAGAACTTATTCCTGACAGTACTGGGGGGCCATGAGATGCTGGGGCTCGAACCTGGATCACATACAAAATAAATATCTATCAACTGTATTATTACTCCATCCCCTTCAGGATTTTTTTTTGGGGGGGCTTGGGGGTCACACCTGGCACCGCTGGCTCTGAGCTCAGAAATTGCTCCTAGCAGGCACGGGGGACCATATGGGATGCCGGGATTCGAAGAACCATGTCAGTCCTGGCTTATCTGCATGCAAGTCCAACGCCCTACCGCTGTGCTATCATCTCTCCAGCCCCAGGACTGTTTTTACATGTCATTTACAAGTATCAGTATTTGGATTATTATTGGCTGTCATGTTAATTTTTCCCATTCTGGAAGACAATGTAACATACATTGTTGGGGTTTTATTGTTTGTGTTGGGGCCACACATAGTGGTGTTTGGGGTTATGCGAGACACATACAACTTGTTAGTAACAGTTCCATCATTTTACATTTATTTAAATTCTAACATTAATCTAGAACACAATTAGTGTACACACATACCAAAAATATCAAACGCAGCACTTTTTCTACAATTATATATGTGGTTGTCTAGGCACATACATTAAGCAAAAAACTTGTTTTCCAGTTATGCTGGAGAAGAAACCCAATCTCATACATGCAAGGCATGTATTTTATCATTGAGCCAAAAAATAGTAAAAAATAGTTCAAAAATACAGGGCTGAAGCCAAGAGCATGTGGATTCGATCTCTGGCATCAAATATGGTTCCAAGCTGCCAGGAGTAATTTCTGAGTGGAAAGTCAGGAGTAACACCTGAGTTTTGCTAGGTGTGACCCCAAAACAAGCTCAATAGCTTTAGAAGACTGCAGTGATAGTACAAAGGAAGGGCATTTGCTTTGAATGTGGCCAACCCAGGATGGAACCTAGTTCGATCCCTGGCATCTCATATGGTCCCCTGAGCCTGCCAGGAGCGATTTCTGAGCACAGAGCCAGGAGAAACCTCTGAGCACTCTGGGTGTGCCCCCCCCCCAATAGATCTGGAAGGATAACTAGCAAATTTGTATGATTTGATTGCATTCAGAGTTTCAGGGGTTACTCCTGGCTTGGGAACCATATGAGATGACAGGGTATCGAACCTTGGTCCGTCCTAGGTTAGCGCATGCAAAGCAGATGCCTTATTGCTTGTGCCACTGCTCCGGCCCCTTTATTGGTTATATTTTATACAGAGACAATCTCTTTTCTTTTTTTGGGTTTTGGGACACACACAGCAGTTATCTGGGGTTACTCCTGGCAGTATCGGGAGACCATATGGGATGCTGTGGATTGAACCTAGTCAGCCATACAAGATAAACCACCTACCTGCTATACTATCTCTCTGCCTCACTTTTTTTGTTTTGGGGCCATACTCGCAGCACTCAGAGGATACTCCTGGCAGGCTCAGGTGACCACATAGGATGCTTGAGATCAAACCTGGGTTGGCAGCATGCAATACCCTACCCGCTATGCTAACACTCTGGCTCTTTTCTTTTTTTTTTTTTTTTGTGGTTTTTGGGTCACACCCGGCAGTGCTCAGGGGTTACTCCTGGCTCCATGCTCAGAAATTGCTCCTGGCAGGCACGGGGACCATATGGGACGCTGGGATTCGAACCGATGACTTCTTGCATGAAAGGCAAACGCCTTACCTCCATGCTATCTCTCCAGCCCCTCTATTTTTTTTTTTAAAGCACAATAATGTAGTGGCTTTAGGGTCATATATGTTTTAGTGGGAATCCATCTGCCTACATGTATAGGACCTAGGTTCAATGTAAAACATAAATCCAAAAAAGGGATTACAATTGGATTTAGATGTAATCTTTTTTCTGGTGTTTGGGGGGGGGGTTTGTTTGTGAGCCACATTCTGTGATACTCAGGGATTATTCCACATGCAATGTTCAAGGAACTATGCAGTCAGGGATCAAAGCAGGGCCTCCAGCATGATGCAAGCAAAGCAAAGGCTCCAGCTTTTTTGATCATAAAGTTTTAGCAAGCACCATGTTTGTCAAATGAGAGTTAACCATAGAAGACATTTTGTGTGGGTGGGGGTGGGGGAGGGTGATGTGGATTTTGGGCCATAGACCCAACAATGCTTCAGGGTTATTTCTGGCTCTGCACTAGGAATTATTCCTCACAGTGCTTGGGGGAAGCACAAGGGATATACCACACCAGGCTAAGGGTAAGCTAAGTGCAAAGCAAGCACCCTATCCACTCTACTGTCACTTCAGACCAAACAGAGATTATTTTACATCATTAACAATAAACATCTAGGGGCGAGAGGCCCTACAACGGGTGGTATATGCCTTGCTTGTGGTTGACCCAGGTTTGGTCCTTGGGATCCCACATGATCCCGAGCCAGCCAGGAGTGATTCCTGAGTGCAGAGCCAGGAACATTGTTGGGTATGCACCTGCAAAAAAACAAAACCAACAAAAAACAAAGCCAGATATAGTGAGTGCATTGTGAAGTGACAGATTGGACTAATGCAGCAACAAGGCAAGAAATATCAAAAGTTATTAGGTAGCAGAAGAAATGAAACATTATCACAGGAATTATTCTTTCAACAACTCTGATTTTGAACTTTAATAATAAAAATAAAGTTGTGGCATTAACAGTTTTACGATATTTTTAAGAGTTTGGTAGTATTTTACTACAGTAACCCTAAGAAACACTGCACAGAACAACTTTACTCGTGCATTATTATTTTTTCACTGTTTTAATAAATATTACAAAAATTATGAAATTGGGCCGGAGTGATAGCACAGCGGGTAAGGTATTTGCCTTGCATGCAGCTAACCCAGGTTTGATCCCTGGCATCCCATAGGGTCCCGAGCCTGCCGGGAGCAATTTCTGAGTGCAGAGCCAGGAGTAACCTTAATGCCGCTGGGTGTGGCCCATAAACCAACAAACAAACAAGCATCAAATCGGTATTTCATTCACCCAGTGTGAATTCCTTCATGGCGAAGGAGGTCAGAGCTACTACCAAAGCCCTTTCCACATTCCTTACATTGATAGGGTTTCTCTCCTGTGTGAATTCTTTGATGCCTGGTAAGATTGGAACTTCTATTAAAAGCCTTCCCACATTGATTACATTCATAAGGCTTTTCATCTGTATGAATTCTAAGATGCTGAATAAGTTCTGAGCTCTGAATAAAGGCCTTTCCGCATTCATTACATTCATAAACTTTCTTCCCAGTATGAATTCTGTGATGGTTAGTAAGAGAGGAGACACTACTAAAGGCCTTTCCACATTCCTGACACTCATAAGGTTTCTCACCAGTGTGCATTCTCAGATGCTGAGTAAGTCTTGAGTGTTGAGTAAATCCTTTTCCACACACTGTACACTCATAAGGTTTCTCACCAGTATGGACTCTGATATGTGGGAAAAGTTGTGAACTCTTAGCAAAGGCTTTTCCACATACGTAACATTCATAAGGTTTTAAACCTGTGTGAATTCTCTGATGATCATTAAGATTTGAACAATAATTAAAGGTTTTCCCACATTGTTTACATTCATAGGGTTTCTCACCGGTGTGAATTCTCTGATGTTGAGAAAAATATGAACTACAACTAAAAGACTTGCCACATTCCTTACATTCATAAGGTTTTTCTCCTGTGTGAACCCGCTGATGGCGAGTAACAAGTGACCCACGACTAAATAATTTCCCACACTCCTTACATCCATAGAGCTTTTCAGCAGCATGAGTTTTTGGATGCTGAATAAACTGTGAGTTCTGAGTAAAGGTCTCTCTGCAAATGTTCCATTCACAAGACTTTTCTTCATTAACATTTTCTGGATATGGAGTTAAAAATGTGGGCTGAATATAAGTTGGCATGCCTTCATGGGTAAATAGTACTTGACTGAAATGGCTCTTCTTTAGAGATAATATGTTGTTTTCATGTGATATGAGTTCTGAAATAAAACAAAAAGGTGTATGTTAATATTTGACCTACTATGGGAGAGGCAGTAAAGACAATAGAAGAAATGAAAGTGATTAGGGAAATAGAAGACCTCTATAATCCTAAAATTCTGATGTGAATCAGTTGTGTGGGAGGTAAACACCCTATCTACCTTCCTATTCTTACTATAACTCCTGCCCAGTTTGTTGGATACTTTACTCTTTGTTTACAGAACTGAAGTGCAAGATGTCATTTGGTGGTAGAACTTTATCAGTTCCAATAGTGAAAAGATTAAACTACTAAGTTTTTTTGGGGTGTAGGGAGAGTGTGTTTTAGGCTACACCTGGAAGTATTCAGGGGGTATTTCTGGCTCTATACTCAGGAATCCCTCATAGCAATACTCAGTGGATCATATGGGATGCTGAAGATCAAACCCAGGTCACCATGTACAAGACAAGCACCCTACTGGCCTCTTAAACTGTTTTTTTTTTTGGGGGGGGGGGAATGGGGGGGTGTCACACCCAATAGCACTCAGGGGTTACTACTGGTTCTGCGTTCAGAAATTGCTCCTGGCAGGCTCGGGGAACCATATGGGATGCCAGGAATCGAACCAGGATTTATCCTCTGTTGGGCACATGACAGGCAAACGCCCTACAGCTGTGCTATTGCTTTGCTCCCTAAACTGTGGTTTTAATACAATTTTAACACAGAACATTAACATAACTTCTTCACTAAAAGGGAAAGTAAAGATATACTCGTTTCCCACTGCATGGAGGTTCTAATCATCACAGTATCTCAGTTATTTAAACATTAGCAGTAAAGAGCCTGAGAGAGAACCCAACGGTTGGGTCACATGCTCTTCATGTGGATTTGAACCCGTTTTGCATGAGAACTGCTGGGAGTGGTTCCCAAACACCATCATGTGGTCCAAAAATAAATGAACAAAACACAATAAAAAAAGGTAAACAAAAACAATAAAGAAAAATATTAAGTCAAAATTTATCCCATGTGAGGGATGTTTTTTTAATATGAATTAAGTCCAAAACCAGAACTGGGAGTAGCCAATGAGCAGTAATGAAAACAGTCCAAAACAGACAAACAGACAGACAGACAGACAGACAGACACACACACACACACACACACACACACACACACACACACACACACACACACACCGAGCAAGGAATAAACAAAGCAAAAAATGAGAAAAAACCCCACAAGAATATACCACAGGATGTAACTTCACACTGTATAATATTGATTATGTAACGATTCCAACACAGGATACACACACAAAAAATCATAACTATAAAGGAAAATAACGTTGGCTAAGTTAATATTAATAGTATCAAAAGATAATTATAGGGAATTTGGGGCCTCAAGTTTAGCCCACAGCATATTATTGGCAGTGGCCTAGCCCCCAACACCTCTGAGTATGTGCTCTTCTGAAGCTTTATCACTAGCCCCTCAAACTTTAAAAAGTGAACAGAAAAATGTCTGATACATAAAATTATGAACTGCTAAATCCTTAACAAACTGGTCTACAAAGTTAACAAATCATTGAAAAGTACAAAGTCACAGAGATGGTACAGCTGATAGGATGCCTGCAGCCTTGCACAAGGCTGACCAAGGTTCAATCCATATGATCACATTTACTTCTATGAACCCCACCGGGAGTATCTCTGAGCACAGAACCTGGAGTGATCCTTGAGCACCACTGGGTGTGGCTTTAGAAGCAAAATAAATAACAGTAAAAAAATAAAATGTAGGTAGAATAATTGTCTTAAAAATCAAGGTGGGGGGCCCGGAGAGATAGCACAGTGGCGTTTGCCTTGCAAGCAGCCGATCCAGGACCAAAGGTGGTTGGTTCGAATCCCGATGTCCCATATGGTCCCCCGTGCCTGCCAGGAGCTATTTCTGAGCAGACAGCCAGGAGTAACCCCTGAGCGCTGCTGGGTGTGACCCAAAAACCAAAAACAAAAGAAAGGAAAAAATCAAGGTGGGATCAGAGCAATAGTAAAGTAAATAGGGCGCTTGCTTTATATGCAGCGACCTGGGTTGATCCTTGGTATCCTATGTGGTTCCCCAAACCCAGGTATGGCCCAAAAAGATAAAAGAAAATCAGAAAGGAAGGTATAGGTTAAATTTAAATGAGAAAAAGTCTAAGAGCAAAGGAAGGAAGAAGTCTCACGAATAAGCCACTTGTGCTTTTTCAGAATTTGCTGATTATGTCTTATTGGTACTATCTCCTATCATTTCTCACTTATTACCTGAACAATGGCCTCTAGTCAACTCTTTGTCAACCATCTGGGTGGGCTTTCTCCCTTGTTCCAGTAGGGAGATTACAGCTGGCTGAGAATAGCAAAATCCTAAGAAAAGACAAGACATGGAACATTGTTATGTTGTTGGTGTCCAAGATCCAGACAAGAAAGAGATGCCATTAGAGGACCCACCAAGGAAAGATGAAGATTGAAACATCAGTCACAACCCATAGGAGCAACCATTTTCAATTCTTCATTCCATTCCAACTCAAATCAGTCCTTGGGGAACTGGGAGCACAATTTAGTTGGTTACTTGATAAAAGTAATAAAAGTAATATACTATGAGAAAGGAACACTTTCCAAAGACAGATGCTGCATTTGGGGTAAAGTTATCCTTACACATTGAAACCAGGTTGCTGAAATTCTCCATTACTTCTCTGTATAAATTCATCTGACCAGAGTCCAGGCATTCCCATTTCTTCTGAAAGAAATTTAGACATATCCCTGAACATCACTGACCCCTGAAACAACAAAAATGCTTTCACAATGGAAGAAGGAAAAAGTACCGTATTTGCTAGCGTATAAGACGACCCCCTAATTTTGCAGTTAAAACATAGGTTTAGGCCTATATTCACTGTATAAGAAAGAATGTTCCTGTGCTGCAACTGTATGTACCACAGTGAGCCAATCACAACAAGCAAAGGTTCAGAGATTATACTGTAATAGACTTCCTCTCTGACTCTGGCCAATTTGACCAGGCTTTTTACAGTGTAGATTCGGTACAGAACATTGTCTAATTTGCATGCGTAAAAAGCCTGCTTGGATTGGCTGAGTTAGGGGGGCGGTCCAAGCAGCCTTGCAGTGGTTGGTGCAGGATCGAGTTGGAAAATTCGTTTTGTGGCAATATTCAGACAATTTTCGTTTAGCGGCATATTGAAACATTTTTCAGGATATATTCGGCGTATAAGATGAGCCCCGATTTTTGGTTGACTTTTGTTTCAAAAGTCGTCTTATATGCCGGAAAATACGGTAGTAGTCAAGGTGTTCCATGGAAAGCTCTATGGAAAAGGCCAGAGTTTAAGAAAACTGAACCAACTGGAATCTTCTTTCATCAGAAGACATGCCCTGTTACAGAAGGGTATGACCAGAAATGTTATAATGCAAATTTGCAATTTTTATTTTATTTTGAGTTATAGCATACATACATTTTAGATGATTTTGCTTGTAGGTAGAAAGTTGTTTTTACTTTTCTGGCACATCTGGCAGTGCTCAATGATCCCTATTCCTGGCACCTAGTCATGGGGACCACATGAGGTGCTGGGGAAAGAACTCAGGTTAGTTGAATGCAAGATTCAACTATTTGCTATTGTGTTATACTATCGCTATGCCCCACTGCTGAGTTTAAGAAATTTAACGTAGGGGCCAGAGCGATAGCACAGCAGTAGGACATCTGTCTTGCACAAGGCTGACCCAGGACTGACTCTGGTTCAATCCCTTGGCATCCCATATGGTCCCCCAAGCCAGGAGCAATTTCTGAGCACATAGACAGGAGTGACCCCTGAGCATCACCAGGTGTGGCCCCCCCCCAAAAAAGGAAAAAAATTCCATGTAGCCATACTAATATTATGATGTGTGTATTCCTACATTGTGTGAGCATGAAGCCAAGTTAATAAACTTGTCATAATTTTCTACAAAGAGACCTGTGAGACCACTGCTTGTTGCTGATGTTCTCAGATACTCTTGCTGTCTGGACTCAGCCCACTAGTTCTAGCATAGAGCCTTCTTGGCCTCCTGCAGGAGATGGTCTTAGATTGCATGATTATGTGAACTTCTGTTATAACATATGCAAACTAAGTAGAATGTTCCTATAAGGTAAATAGGAAGCACATAGTTTAATCACCTAGCCATAGTCTATAGAAATGTAAAGTCCTGGGGCTGGAGCAGTGGTGCAAGCAGTAAGGCGTTTGACTTGCACATGCTGACCTTGGACGAACCCTGGTTCGACTCCCTGGTGTCCCATATGGTCCCCCAAACCAGGAGCGATTTCTGAGCGCATACCCAGGAGTAACTGCTGAGTGTCACAGGGTCTGACCCAAAAAACAAAAAACAAAAAAAAAAAAAAAGAAATGTGAGGTCCTTTCCCCAAACCTTTTTTGGTTTGGTTTTGGGTCACACCAGGCAGAGCTCAGGGCTTACTCCTGAGCAGGCTTGTGGAACCATACAAAGTAAGAAACTGAACTTGAATTAGCTGAATGCAAGGCAAACATCTTAGTATCTCTTTGACCCCAGATATGATATACTGTATACTTGCAATATATTTTGCAGTAAACATAAAAAAATTCAGGGGAAACAGAACTTTTTAAAACTTGGGGCTGGAGCAATAGCACAGTGGGCATTTGCCTTGCACACAGACGACTCAGGACAGATCCGGTTTCAATCCTTGGCATCCCAAATGGTCCCCTGAGCCTGCCAGTAGTGATTTCTGAGCGCAATGCCTGGAGTAACTCCAGAGCGCAGCTGGGTGTGGCCTCAAAAAAAAACAACAAAGATCTAAAATTTTCTAGAAGACACAGATCACAAAAATTTCAAGAATGAGAATGGTAACAGACTTCTTAATAGCAACATCTGAAATACAAATAATTCTTTTAGGGGCTGGAGCAATAGTGTAAAAGTAGGCATTTGCCTTTAGTGTTTGCGGCCATCCCTGGACAGACCCGGGCTCAATTCCCAGCATCCCATATGGTCCCAGGAGCGATTTCTGAGCACAGAGCTAGGAGTAACTCCTGAGTGCTACGAGGTATGGCCCAAAAAAGGAAATTATTTTAATATTAAAAAATAAAATAATTGGGGGGGTTTGGGTCACACCCGGTAGCGCTAAGGGGCTACTCCTAGCTCTATGCTCAGAAATCATTGCTCCTGGCAGGCTCAGGGAACCATATAGGATGCTGGGATTCGAAACACCATTCTGCATGCCTTACCTTCATGCTATCTCTCTGGTCCCAAAATAAAATAAATTTTGTCTTAGCATTTTTTTTCCCACCCCACTGTCTTATCATTTTTTATGCAATAAAAATTAAGTGTAAAGATTGCAAGTGATTCCTAAACAAGGCTTGAATTGCATAGATTTTATGTACATTTTTTTTTTCAGTAAAAATACTGGAAATGGGGCTAGAGAGATAGTACAGTGATAGGGTGTTTGCCTTGCACACAGCCGATCAGGACATATGGTGGTTTGCATCCCAGCATCCCATATGGTCCCTCGTGCCTGCCAGGATCGATTTCTGAGAGCAGAACCAGGAATAATCCCTGAGCGGCGGCGCTAGAGGTAAGGTGTCTGCCTTGCAAACAGTAGCGTAGGACAGACCCTGGTTCGATCCCTCGGCATCCCATATGTTCTCTCTAAGCCACGAGCGATTTCTGAGCATAGCCAGGAGTAACCCCTGAGCATTAATGGGTGTGGCCCAAAAATAAAACAAAAAAAAATTACTGGATTTGGGGTCAAGGAGATAACATAAGGACTAGAGCACATACCTAGCATAAAGAGACTACCAGGAGTGACTGCTCAGTGCAGGGCCGAGAGTAAACCCTGGGCACTGCTGAGTATAGGCCCTCCCCCCAAAAATGCCCCTATATATCCTTGAATATTCAGCTGGTATTACAGATTATAAATGTTGTCCAAAAATAAAACCTGGGGAAAAATTGATACTGTAAGTGGTATAACCCTAGAACCTAAACTAAAAAAAAAAAAAAAAAAACCAGATACATATTAATAAGACCATGTAGATAACAGTCTATTTTATCACTTCCCACCATAAAAAGTAAAAAAATTAGCATTTTTGGGTCATACCGAGCAGCACTCAGGGGTTACTTCTGCACTCAGAAATCGCTCTTGGCAGGCATGGGGGATCATATGGAATGCTGGGATTCGAATCACTGTCCGTCCTGAATCGGCTACGTGCAAGGCAGAGATGCCCTACTACTGCTGTGCTATCTCTCCAGCCCTTAGCAAAATATAAACACATACAGATTACTTAGGGTGCCACTTGTTGCTGTGGGAAGTGTAAACAAATATAAATCACAACAGCATACAATTATCTGTAATGTGGACTCAACTTTTTTTTTTTGTTTTTTTTGGGGCCATACCCAGCGGTGCTCAGGGGTCACTCCTGGCTGTCTGCTCAGAAATAGCTCCTGGCAGGCACGGGGGACCATATGGGACACTGGGATTCGAACTAACCACCTTAGGTCCTGGATCGGCTGCTTGCAAGGCAAACAAAGCTGTGCTATCTCTCCGGGCCCATGTGGACTCAACTTTTATAGTAAGTTACCAGCCACCTCCTAATCTTGTGGAGAGCTCACAAGTTTCCACTTAAAATTCCTGTTGTTGGGGCCGGTGAAGTGGCGCTAGAGGTAAGGTGTCTGCCTTGCAAGCGCTAGCCAAGGAAGGACGGTGGTTCGATCCCCCGGCATCCCATATGGTCCCCCCCCCCCCCGCATCCCATATGGTCCCCCCAAGCCAGAGGCAATTTCTGAGCGCTTAGCCAGGAGTATCCCCTGAGCATCAAATGGGTGTGGCCCAAAAAAAAAGAACTATAGGAGACAAACTTTTTTGTATCATCATCACCTTATATTTATAATCAATCCTTCCATAACATTAAAGTGAATAGTATTAATATAAAGCTTTATTGTTTTATAACTTTGCTTTCAACGTACTGTAATTATCTTTTACATATGTTGTACTTTTTTTTTTTTTTTTGGTTTTTGGGCCACACCCTGTGACACTCAGGGGTTACTCCTGGCTATGTGTTCAGAAATCGCTCTTGGCTTGGGGGACCATATGGGATGCCAGGGAATCGAACTGCAATCTGTCCTAGGTTAACATGCGTAAGGCAAGTGCCCTACCACTTGCGCCACTGCTCCGAATCCATGTTGTACTTTTTATGCTAGTTATAAAATTCAATCATGAACATATAGGGTAGGCTATCGGTATCAATTTTACAGGTCACCATAAAGCAATCAATTGTTGCTTCTTGGAGATCAGTACGTGAATCATATGTATAAATACATATGAATCATTTTCTTTCCAACACTATCTTTTCATATTTGAAGTTTAGTGTTTGTAAATATACATTTACAGTATATTGTGTCATATAAGCCAACATTGATGAGAGCTGGAGAGACAGTCCAGTAGGTAAGGCTACCCTGGATGACCTGGCTTTGATCCCTGGCAACTTTTGAGGTTCCTGAAGCCTGGCTAGGAGCGATTCCTAAATGCAGAGCCAAGAGTTAGCCCTGAGCACAGCCAGATGAAGTCAATGACCAAAACAATATTGAAGTATACTGAAAGATAATTCACCTTGTAAACAAATATGAACATTATCTCTTGTGATTTTTTTCCCCCTTTTTGGCCAAGCACAGTAGTGCTCAGGGGTCACTACTGGTGGAGCTCAGAAGGTGCCGGGGATAGAAGCTGAGATTCTTAACACACAAAGCATGTGCTCAGTCCCTCAGAATTTGGGGGGAGAGGGGGTTGGTGGAACTGGGCCACACCTGTAGTGCTCAGGGGGTCACTCCTGGCAGGTTTGGGGGGACCACATGAGGTGCCAGGGATAAAACCTGGGCCAGCCATGCGTAATGTAAACACCTTACCCAACCTATTGCTCCAGATGCTTTCATAATTTTCTTAATATTTTCTTTTTCTTTTTTGGTTTTTGGGTCACACCCAGCGGTGCTCAGGGGTTACTCCTGGCTGTCTGCTCAGAAATAGCTCCTGGCAGGCACGGGGGACCATATGGGACACCGGGATTCGAACCAACCACCTTTGGTCCTGGATCGGCTGCTTGCAAGGCAAACACCGTTGTGCTATCTCTCTGGGCCCAATATTTTCTTTTTCTTTACCTTATACTATTTATTTTTGTTTAAGGCTACCACCTGGCTCTATGCTTGGGGATCACTCCTGGTTGTGCTTAGGAAACCATATGCAGTGCAAGGAACTTTTTGTTTTGTTTTTGGCACATATTTGTTGGTACTTGGGTTATTCTTGACACTGCTCTCAGAAATCACCATATGGGATGCTGGGGATCAAATCTGGGTTGACTGTGTGTAAAGCAAGTGCCCGACCCACTATACTATCTCTCTAACTCCGGCAGTGCAAGAAACTGACCTGGAGTAGGCTGCATGGCAAGCAAGTACCCAAACTCGTATATTATCTCTTCAGCTCCAGCTTTTAACTTCTAATTAAAAATAAAAGCACAAGTTATCAGCTGAGAGGAAGAATGGGGGACCATATTGTGTGCCAGTGATTAAACCAGGGTCAGCTGCATGTAAGGAAAGTGCTCTACCCACTGTACTTTATCTTAGTCCCTATTTTATAACATACATAATACATGTTCACCAACTGCTTTTGTTATTGGTAAAGTTCCAGGTCATCAACAGTTTCTAATATTTAAATTTTGGGGGAGTAGAACCAGGGAGTATGCTCAAATAGTAGAATACATTGCTTAAATGTGTAAGGTCTTCTTGGAAATCAGAAATCGCTCCTGGCAGGCTCAAGGGACCATATGGGATGCTGGGAATTGAGCCCAGGTCCGTCCAGGACTGGCTTCGTGCAAGGCAAACATCTTACTGCTGTGCTCTCTCTCCAGCCCCCCAGGAGTGATTTCTGAGTACAGAGCCAGGAGTAACCCAAACGCCGCCGGATATAGCCCAAAAACCAAAAAAATAATAATATTAAAAAAAATACACAGAAATGGAAAAAAAAAAAAAACAAAAAACCTGGGATGTAGAGTCAAAGGTTTTATGTGGATATTTACACCTATCTATATAGGTGACAGCACTCCTAGATTGAAGATTCAACTGCACATATGGACAAGAATAAATACCAAAATAGTTTGAAGATCAACCCAATTATAGATCCACAGGGAATGATGATGTCATCTCCAATGCAGCTTTTCTTAGGAAGCTAAAGGCCTGAATTTCATCAAAGCTAGGAGTCAACTAAGAAAAAGAAAGGCATGGGGCTGGAGAGATAGCATGGAAATAGGGTGTTTGCCTTGCATGCAGAAGGACAGTGGTTCGAATCCCGGCATCCCATAAAGTCCTCCAAGCCTGCCAGAAGCCATTTCTGAGCGTAGAACCAGGAGTAACCCCTGAGCGCTGCCGGGTGTGACCCAAACCCTCCCCCCAAAAAAAGAAAAAGAAAAAGAAAAAGAAAGGCATTATAGGGTTTGGTGTGTATAGATTAAAGGATTTGACCTTGTGCTCTACATGTGGGACATCCTAGGTTTGATCCCTTGCACTGCATGGTCCTGAGTATGCAACCCCAAGTATGGTCCCATAATAAACAAATGACATTACATTCAAAAAACTAGCAAACTATAGAACAAAGTTCCATATGATTGCAAAAGGCATTCCCAGGACAGTATCAGAGAGCAGATCTAGAGAGTAGTATTAGTAACAAGAAATGGCAAAGACAAGGCTGGAGCAATAGGTAGGGCGCCTGCCTTACAAACAGCCAACCCATGTTCAATCACCAGCAACCGATATGGTCCCAAGCCCACCAGGAGTGATTCCTGAGAATAAAGCCAGGAATACCCATTGAGCACCACCAGTTGTGACACAAACCCTACCAAAAATAAAAGGGAAAGACACCTTCAAGAAAAAATTACAGAATTATGTGCTAAAATATTGTAAGAAATTGACAATGGGGCCAGAGCGGTGGCACAAGCAGTAGGGCATTTGCCATACATGTGCTGACCTAGGATGGACCGAGGTTCAATCCCCTAGTGTCCCATATGGTCCCCCCAAGCCAGGAGCAATTTCTGAGCACATAGCCAGGCGTAACCCCTGAGCGTCAAATAGGTGTGGAATAAGAAAACAAACAAAACAAAAACAAAAAAATTTAAAAAAAAACCTGGGGCTGGAGCGATAGTACAGCAGTAGGGCATTTGCCTTACATGCAGCCAACCCTTGATGGACCCAGGTTTGATTCCAGGCATCCCATATGGTTCCCCCCAAGCCTTCCAGGAGCGATTTCTGAGCGCCAAGCCAGGAGTAATCCCTGAGCACTGCTGGGCGTGGCCCCAAAACCAATACATAAAACAGGACATATAATTAAAAAAATAAATACTTAGAAAAAAGAATCTAGGATCTAATTTTTAGTCCAGATTGTCATGATAAAGTCCTAATCATATTGGTGGTTGTTTATGAGTCTCATTCTCTACCAACTGACTTAGCCGGGCAACTTATATTGGTGGTTGTTTAAAGAAATTTTGGTACGGCTCTACTGCAAGGACAGAAAAATTAAAATGTAGATGAAAATCTTGATCCGTATTACTTCAAGGAATTCAGTAGGAATTCCTACTGATAGCATGGAGGTAGGGCATTTGCCTAGCATGCAGGAGGACGGTGGTTCGAATCCTGGCATCCCATATGGTCCCCCAAGCCTGCCAGAAGCCATTTCTGAGCATAGAGCCAAGAATAACCCCTGAGCGCTGCCGGGTGTGACCCAGAAACCAAAAAAAGAGAGGCCAGAGAGATAGTATAGGCTGGAGAAACAGCACAAGGGGTAAGGCACGTTCCTTGCATGAGGAGGTTGAGCTGAATTTGATCCCTGGTACCACAGATGGTCTTCTGACCACTATTAGGAGTAATTCCAGAGCACAGAACCAGGAGTAAACCTGAAGCACTGTGGTATGTGGCCCTCCTCCCTTCACAACAACTAAAATGTCCAGAAGTAGATTTGAGAATGGGGATTTGTAAAAAATGATCAAATTTTTTCATTCTTTTTAGTTTATTTTGGGGGGACGGGGGAGGAGTTTGGGCCATACCCAAGAATGTTCAGGGATCACTCCTGGTAGACCTGGAGGACTATATAAGATACTGGGGATCAAACCTGGGCTGGCCCAAGAAAGGAAAGCACAGTGTGTACACTATACTATCAAGACAGCCCCAATTTGGGCCATTCTTATTGCCATTTTTGGTGATGGGGATCAAACTGAGATGAACAGCGATTAAGACAAGTGCCTTATGCGATGTACTATGGCTTAAGCTCTTACATACTATTCATTCCAAATAAATTTTTATAGTACATAAGTTGGGTGGTACTGGGACATTTCTTCAAAGGGATGATTCCAGGAATGTATAATCAAGTGCCATATTTTTAGCCGGCAAGAGCTTTGAGAGCAGAAAAGAAATTGCACAAACCTTGGGCACAGCTTGCAGAAATTTATCATGCAAAGTTCCCCTCTCCTACTGACCTCACCATGCAGAGGGCTGACCTGGAATTGACAATAGAACTGAGACTGCCAGATTTTTCACTCGGGCTCAAATTGGGAAGATCTGAGATCAACCAACTCCAGCCAGACTCCCCCGCATCAGATAGAGATCAGAGGAGATCGGAGCATCCTGTAAGTCCTAGCCTTGGGGAAAAAAACACGGCAGTCAACCAGTAGGGTTTTTTTTTGTTTGTTTTTTGGTTTTTGGGCCACAGCCGGCAGCACTCACGGATTACTCTTGGCTCTGCGCTCAGAAATCGCTTCTGGCAGGCTCAAGAGGACCATCTGGGATGCCGAGAATCGAACCATCTGTCCAGGGTTGGCAGCAAACGTGCAAAGCAAACGCCCTACCGCTGTGCTCTCTCTCCAGCCCCTGGGGTGTCAATTTTTTCTTTTCTTTTCTTTTTTTGTTGGTTTTTGGGTCACACCTGGCGGCGCTCAGGAGTTAAGTTACTCCAGGCTCTGCGTGCAAGAAAACGCTCCTGGCAGGCTCGAGGGACCATATGGAATAACGGGATTTGGAAAAAGGGGGTCTGTCCTGTGTTGGCCGCGTGCAAAACAAAAGCCTTCTCGCTGTGCAAGCTCTCCGACACCCCTTAGTTTTTGCCTTTTTGTTTTGGGGTTCTTGTTGTTGTTGTTGTTGTTGCTGTTTTTTTGTTCACACCCGGCTGTGCTCTGTCTGCAATGACTGCTGGCGTCAACGCTCAGGGGCCCCTCCTGGGGATGCTGGGGGGCCTTTTGGGCTGCTGGTTTGGAGCGCAGGGGTGGGCGGGCGAGGCCTCGACGGGTTGCATTTTGGACAGTCCTGGGGGGCCGCGTTCGGGAACCCGAATGTTTGCAGAATGCAAACAATGCCTCCGACCCCGGGGAGCATCATGTCGAAGCCAAGGCATGCATCGGGCCCCTTGGGCGAAGGGAGGCGCGGACCCCAACCCTGCTGCGCAAGGCCCCGCGCTGGAGGGTCCCGGGCGGCCAGGCGGCCGAATCCACCCCCCCACCCACCCCTTGGCCGCCAGCCCGCAGCCACCCGCCATGTTCGGGCCGCTCCGCGCGCACAGCTCCCCACCACCCGGCAAGCCGCCGCCTCACCGACCTTCACTCCCCTCAGTCCCAGCCATTAGCGCGTCGGGGTCGAGACGCGAACTCCAACTTCGGCTTCGGCTTCGGCGGCGGCGGCGGCGGCTCCCGCTGGCACCACCATCTTGCACCTCCCGGATCTAACGGTCCCGCCAGGCGTGACGCAACGCGCGAGTTCTCGCGAGAAGAGAGTCGCGCGCGAGGGACGCTGGGAAATGTAGTCCGGCGCGGGTGGGCCAAAAGCGACACGTTTGTAGTTCGCCGTCTTAACCCGCCCCCCTCCACTCCTCCCACAAGCCACCGCGCCGGCCAACTCAAGGCTAACGAGGTCCCTGCCGGTAGTCTCGCGAGGGTCGATGTTAATCTCGCGAGAAGCGCAGGGCCCGGACCGAAAGGCGTGTGGCGCCGCGGGGCCTTCTGGGAGGTGTGTTGCGCTCGCTGGAGTCTATAGGGAGGTGGATGCGGCGGGAGGGTGTGCTTCTTGCAGGGCGGTGGGCCAGGGCTTTCTTGAGGCGCTCCGTGCCCAGAAATAAGCCTTCCCCCTGACAACTGCGCCCGGGCTGCGCAGTCTAAAGCGGTTTCGGCAGGTGACGCTGCCGCGTCCCCGCCGATGGGGGCGGATAGAAGAGGGGCTCGGGGGTGCGGGTTCTCGGAGGGGCGGCAGCTGTCTGTGCCTGGGAGGGAGTCAGTTTCACAGAGTTCCCGTCTGTGAGGTGTGACTGTGAGACGATGCATGAGAAGGTGCTTGTGTTGGGGAGCCGTGGGGGTGCTTCTTGGCTCACTGACTTGGTTACCCTGTGGCACTTAGGCATAATGGCAACTGGCAAAATGGCCCTGTGTTTGTTTTCAATCCCCACCCATCAGTGGTCAAACCAGAATTTTCTATTTTAGCCCTGACCCCCTCAAGACCCACCTGTACCTGAGTTTCCAGAGTTGGCTTTTTTTTTAATGGGGTTCACATCCAGTGGTATACAGGGTTCACACTGCCAGACTTGGGGGGGGGGCATATGATGCCAAGGATTGAATTGAACCCAGGTCAAAGTGATGTGAAGGAAAAGCCTATTCTAGACTATCCCTCCAGGCCCAGTTTCCAGTTCTCTTTTGGTGATCTTTCCCAGATTTATTATGTCTGACTTGTTAGATTATATCTCCTAATTCATTGTATATCTGTTATTGTGTTTTCAGATTTTCATATTCATGTTCAGTCTTGGACTGGGTTTGGCTGAATGGCCAAGGCAAAGAATGAATTCCTGTCTGCTCCACATGTGATCTTAGGTTCATATGCATCACACCAGAGCCCAAAATATTATACAATCACCCTTAGAACCTCTGCACTAAAATATATCAATTAGCCAAAGCAAGTCTCATATTTAAAAATGTCCACAGTCGGTCGGAGGGATAGATAGCACACAGTAGGGCCCTTGCCTTTCTTGAGGCCAACCTGTGCTAGATCCCCAACATCCCATATGGTGCCTAGGACCACCAGGAGTGATTGATTCCTGAGTACAGAACTAGAAGGAAGCCCTGAGCATCTTCTGGTGTGGCTCTCCAAAGACAAAACTTGAGAAAAAAAAAAAAAAAAAAAAAGGAATATTCACAATCCAGGGCCAGAGAGATAACACAGCAGTAGAGTATTTGCCTTGCAAGCAGCCGATCCAACATAGATGGTGGTTTGAATCCCGGTATCCCTTATGGTCCCCCCGAGCCTGCCAGGAACGATTTCTGAGTGCAGAGCCAAGAGTAATCCCTGAGCGTGGCTGGGTGTGACCCAGCCAAAAATAAATATAAAAGAATATTCAGGGCCCGGAGAGATAGCACAGTGGCGTTTGCCTTGCAAGCAGCCTATCCAGGACCAAAGGTGGTTGGTTCGAATCCCGGTGTCCCATATGGTCCCCCGTGCCTGCCAGGAGCTATTTCTGAGCAGACAGCTAGGAGTAACTCCTGAGCACCGCTGGGTGTGGCCCAAAAACCAAAAAAAAAAAAAAAAAAAAAAGAATATTCACAGTCCAAAGTTACATGGCCAAAACTAAAGCTATATAAATGCCATTGATGTGGAACATTGAAACAAAGATTCTGTTTTAGAATATTCTGGCATATGCTTTTGAGTTTGTTCTATTATGTCATATAATTTTAGATTTTGTTATTTTATTTTTCTAGGAATTATTTTTAAATCCCTCGGCAGAACTCAGGCTTATTCCTCGTTCTGTGTTCAGGGATCACTCCTGGCAGGCTTGGGGAACCATATGGGGTGCTAGATATTGAATCTGGGTTGCCACATGCAGGGCTAACACTCTGCCTTCTATACTGTCACTCTGCCTTCCATTTATTCCCTCTTTTTTTATGTCTGTATGTTTCAGGTTCGTCCCATGTAAAGAACATATTGCTGCTGGACTTTCCTCCTTGTTATCCTATTTGATGGTTATTTTAAAAAGTAAGTAAATTTAGTTTATTATGACTGCTGATGTATTTCTTATGTCGCTTATGTTTCTTTTCTTTTCTTTTCTTTTTTTTTTGTGGTTTTTGGGTCACACCCGGCAGCGCTCAGGAGTTATTCCTGGCTCCAGGCTCAGAAATTGCTCCTGGCAGGCACGGGGGACCATATGGGGTGCCGGGATTCAAACCGATGACCTCCAGCATGAAAGGCAAACGCCTTACCCCCATGCTATCTCTCCGGTCCCCCTTATGTTTCTTATGTATTTCTTATTATGTCTCCTTTTTAGTGGAGCAAGGTTTAGTGTTGGCTGTGCTCAGTGCTTATTCTTGGCTTTGACCTCAGGCATCACTCCAGATGGGCTCAGTGAATCATATGGCACCAGATCAAGCCCCAGTCAGATGTGTGCAAGGCAAGTGCTCTCTACCCACTATACTATTGCTCTGACTTCTAAACAGTTGTTTTATAAAGCAATAAAATATTTTACCTTGGTGGCGGAGTGGTGGCGCAAGGGGTAAGGCCTTACCCGCACTAACCTAGGATGGACCACAGTTCGATCCTGCGGCATCCCATATGGTCCCCTGAAGCCTCATCCCCCACCCTTTCTCCCTAGGTAACTTGACCTTACCTGCCAGACCCTGCCCATTCCTGGGAGGGGTCTTGGAAAAGGTAGATAAGGCCTTTGACCCAGGAGATGAGGGTCTCTGCGCTTTTGGTCTTTGGCCAGCATGGAGGTCAAAGGGAAGATGGCTGAAAGGAGTTAAGATGCAGGGCTAAGAATGGCTGTGCTTGAAAGGTTATGATATAGGCCACACACATGTGGTGAATAGGGCATGAATAAAGCTGATGCTTCCTGATGCCTGTCTGATTCCGCCGTTAACCTAAACCTGGGACCTGCCAGCTGGATGGGGGTTGCAGAGCCACGTGGCCTGGGATGGCAGGGAAAAATCCATCCTTCTTCATCCTTCACCATCCACCACCATCATTAATTATTTAATGCAACACCATATGGTCCCCCAAGCCAGGAGCAATTTCTGAGTGCATAGCCAGGAGTAACTCCTGAACATCACCAGGTGTGACTCAAAACCCCCCCCCCCCAAATTATCTTTTTTTTTAAGTTTGTTTGTTTTGGGTTTTTTTGAGCAACACCTGCCAGAGCTTACAGGTTATTTCTTGCCCTATGCTTAGGAGCAATTCCTGGCAGTGATATATGTAGTATTGTTGGGTACCATATGTGGTTCCAGGGATTTGACGCAGAGTCTGCAGCCACATGCAAATCAAGTGCCTAACTCCTGTCATATCTCTTTGAAATCAGAATTTCCTTCAGATTATTAAGACTGAATAGTTGGGGCCAGAGATATAGCATGGAGGTGGGGCATTTGCCTTGCATGCAGAAAGTCAGTGGTTGGAATCCTGGCATTCTGCCAGGAGCAATTTCTGAGCATAGAACCAGGAGTAATCCCTGAGCGCTGCCGGGTGTGACCTAAAAACCAAAAAAAAAAAAAACAACCCAAAAACTGAATAATTGTGGGCATGAGTGCAATTCATCTTTCAGTGGATATTTGGGTTGCTTCCGTCTTTTTGATTATTACAAATAATGCTGCTATTAATTTGAATATATGGTATGCTTGATTACCTGCTTTCAGTATTTGTATGTGTGTGTTTGCGTGATTGTGTGTGCAAAGATATATGCATTTGTGTGCAAAGTAGTCCTTTGAGCTATCTTCTGAGTGTTACTTTCAGTTCTTTTGATTATATCACCAGATATTATAACCAGATATGGAAGTTCTGTTTGGTAGCATAAACGTATGCAAACATATTTCTACCACCATAGTCTTTTTCTATAGTGACCATAACATCTGACCAGTTTTTTTCTTTCTTTTTTTTTTTTTTTTTTTTGGGTGTGGGGGGCTACACTTGTAGTGCTCAGGAGCTGCTCTTGACTTGATATTGCTCATGAGACCATATTTTACCAGAATCAAACCTAGAGCTCCTGCATGCAAAGCACATGCTTCAACCGTTTCAGACATCTCCCCAACCAAAAATATAAATGGTTTGTAATTTACCTTTATATCTGTCATTGAATCGGGCCTATATTTTTTTTTTTTGTGGTTTTTGGGTCACACCCGGCAGTGCTCAGGGGTTATTCCTGGCTCCAGGCTCAGAAATTGCTCCTGGCAGGCACGGGAGGACCATATATGGGACGCCGGGATTCGAACCGATGACCTCCTGCATGAGAGGCAAACGCCTTACCTCCATGCTATCTCTCCGGCCCCGGGCCTATATTTTTTTTAAATTTTTGTTTGTTTGATGGTTTGTGTGCCACAGTTGGCAGTGCTCAGGTGTTACTCTTGGCTCTGCAGTCAGGAATTACTCCTCGGGGTGCCTAGGTGACTATATGGGATATTGAAAATTGAACCCAGTTGTGCCTTCCCCAAGACAAATGCCCCAAATACTGTACTGTCACTCTGCCACAGACCTACATGTTTATACTCATAGAGTATGATCAGCAGATATTTTGTAAAATATACTCAAAAGATTTTACAGTAAAAATTGACTGTGACCTTTTTTGTTTATTTGGTTTTTGTTTTGGGGCCATACTGTTCAGTGCTCAGGGGCAGATCCCTGATTCTGACTCGTGATTCATATCACTCCTGGCGGGCCTTAGGGGGGCCTATGTGGGATGACAGGGATTGACTCTCGATTGGTCATTTGCAAAACAAGTGTACTACCCACTATATTATTGCTCTAACCCCATTTGCTACTTTTACTTATTTGTCTTTTTTTTTTTTTTTTTTAGTTTTGGGGCCAAACCTGGTGATGCTTAGGGCTTACTCTGGCCTGATCACTCTTGTCCCTTTTGTTACTTTTATTTACTTTATTTATTTTTTATTTTGGGGGGCCACACCTGGTGGTACTCAGGGGTTACTCCTGGTTCTGAGTTCAGGAATCACTCCTGGCAGGCTCAGGGGACCATATGGGAAGCTGGGGATCGAACCTGGCTCAGCCGCATGCAAGGCAAGCATCCTACCAGCTGTGCTATCACTCTAGTTCACTAAATGTTACTTTTAAATATTGTTAGAATCATAACACATTTGAATGTTGCATACAGTGGCATTTGGTGGTCTCTGATTAAGTATTAAGTTATTCACAGTGCTTTTTTAAATTATTTAGGCCTTAAATCTTTGTGTTATTTATTATTATATACTTTTGTTTTGTTTTGTTTTTGAGTCACACCCGGCGGTGCTCAGGAATTACTCCTGGCTCCACGCTCAGAAATCTCTCCTGGCAGGCTCGGGGGACCATATTGGGATGCCGGGATTCGAACCACCGTCCTTCTACATGCAAAGCAAATGCCCTACCTCCATGCAATCTCTCCAGCCCCTATTATTATATACTTAACATAAATTTCTTATTAGGATTTTGAGGTTTTAGGGAAATACTATATACCTAGATTTACTTGATTTCAGAAATTCTCATCAAATTCTATTTCTTGAACTCTTGAACATTTTTTTATATATCTTGATGATGGTTAACAATTCTCACTGTTCTGAAAAGTATCATAAAAATATCTTAGAACCATCTGATATTGAAGATAATGCTTCTTTGAAGCTCTGAAATAACTCTCTCATTTTTCTTCCATTACTGTGGCATTCTGAGGAGTCTGATTTTTCCCAAGAAAGAAGAGGCTATGACCAGTTCTCTTGTATGTTTTAAGTCTGTTTACTGCATTATTTTCAATCTAGTAGCAGTGGGTTACAATAACCTACCATATTGCTGGGTGGGGGGGTTAATTTTAATTGTTTTTGTTTTTGGAGGCACTCCCAGAGTGTTCAGGGGTTAATCCTGGCTCTGACTGAACTCATGAATTACTCCTGGTGGTGCTTGGGAGGGGGTAGCCATATGGGATACCTGGGATTGAACACTTGTTGGCAGCCTAAGAGGCAAAAGCCCTAACCACTGTACTATCGCTCTGGCCCCTGGGAGGAATTTTTAATGGACAAAAAGTAAGGGTAGAATCATAACTCAGGCAATTTATGATTGTGGTAATGCATAAGCAGGTCCATAAGGAATCCTACAGTGGCCAGAGTGACAGTACAGAAGGTAGGTGTTTGCCTTGCATACAGCTGAGCCAGATTCGATCTCTGGTACCAGTATACCCCACAGTTTATGCTTATTAGGTATAAGCTTATTCCAAAGTAACTTCATAATACTTTATTATATTGTTTATTTGCTTTTAGACCACACCTGACAGTGTGTAGGGCTTATGGTACCATATATAATCACCTGAGCACCACTGGGCATGGCCCCAAAATAAAAGCACATTCTAAAGTCATCTGTATCATCAGATACATCATCATTAATGGAACGTGTCTTTCAAATGGTCGGACATTTATATTTTCTTTAGTTGATAACAATAAATATTTTTACATAAGGGGTGTATGTGTGTGTTAACCATAAATCACCTCCGATTTCCCCCAGATAGATTATTGGTGCCACACTGGTGGGGTTGGTGATCTGTTCCCAGCTTGTGCTTCACTTCCGGGCAGTTCCATGCAGTCCAGGGATCAAACTCAGTACTTCATTCAAAGTAGTCATACCTGCCTTTTGAGTTATCTCCTCATCTTCATGTTTTATTCATGTATTCATGTTTTCAGAAGATGCACTGTTCTTTTTTTTTTTTTTTTTTTTTTGGTTTTTTTGGGCCACACCGGCGGTGCTCAGAGGTTACTCATGGCTGTCTGCTCAGAAATAGCTCCTGGTAGGCACGGGGGACCATATGGGACACCGGGATTCGAACCAACCACCTTTGGTCCTGAATCGGCTGCTTGCAAGGCAAACGCCGCTGTGCTATCTCTCCGAGCCCAGATGCACTGTTCTTAATCTTCTTAAAATATGACTCGCTTATTTCTGCTATTGGTATTTTTGTCTTCAGCGATGGAATCTATATTTTATTTTATTTTTTTAGTTTTGGGTCACACCCAGTAATACTCAGGTTATTCTTGGTTCTGCACTTAGGAATTACTCATGGTGGTGTTCTGGGGACCATACAGGATCAAACTCGAGTTTGGTACATGCATACCTCCTGTAATATCACTCCTGCCTTGACTTACATTTTAAATATTTTTCACTTTTCACTGCCTCTTTCCCCCCACATACACTTCTTTTGATCATACTATCACGTAGCTTACTCAGTTATTTTCCCATGTTGGCAAAGTATGTTTCTGGCCCTAGACAGATTTGAGTCCAAATATTGGCTCAACAGCATGTTACTTAATATTAGTTACCATAATATGTTTTGGTCAAGTTTCTTCTTTTTTCTTTTTTTTTTTTTTTGGTTTTTCGGGCCACACCCGTTTGATGCTCAGGGGTTACTCCTGGCTAAGCGCTCAGAAATTGCCCCTGGCTTGGGGGACCATATGGGACACCGGGGGATCAAACCGTGGTCCTTCCTTGGCTAACGCTTGCAAGGCAGACACCTTACCTCTAGCGCCACCTCGCCGGCCCCTGGTCAAGTTTCTTAATCTTTGACTTCCTCAGTTGTTATTCCCAAATCCCCCTGGCTTTGCATTATCTATAAATATATCTGTAAATAAGAATTCTGGGGCCCGGAGAGATAGCAGAGCGGCATTTGCCTTGCAAACGGCCGATCCAGGACCAAAGGTGGTTGGTTCGAATCCCGGTGTCCCATATGGTCCCCCGTGCCTGCCAGGAGCTATTTCTGAGCAGACAGCCAGGAATAACCCCTGAGCAATGCCGGCTGTGACCCAAAAACCAAAAAAAAAAAGAATTCTGGAAGGTTAAAATAAAATGCACAGAGTAAGTAGTCTCTTGTAGCAAGTCAGCCCCTGAAGAGATTGACTGATGGTGGGATGGAGAATGAGGCCTTTTTCTTCCAGCTCGGAGCACGCGTCTGCCACCCTGTCTAGCCCAGGTTCTGAGGTGAAACGGCGGGTAAACAGCTCGCAGACAGTCAGGCTCGTGGAAATATTCGCTTTATTCAGAGGACAAAACTGAAGTCCAAAGACTCAGCTTCAGTTCCAGCCAGCAAAAAGCCCCCGCCTTCCACAGACCCTTGCTCTTATACCCCAGAGTCAGGTACCACCCAATGGTGGGATCAGATACCAACCAATGGTGGAAGCAGAATCAGGTCCTACCCTAGGGTGGGGGCAGAATGCCAGGTCACACCCTAGGGTAGGGCACAATCACCTAATCAGTTTAGGGTGAGCAACATAGTAATCCCCCAAAATATTTACATACACAACAGTCTCTAAGTGATAAATACTGTTATTCATTATTTGCTAGACAAATCTTTCCAATCTTTTTTTTTTTTTTTTTTTTTTTTTTTTGGTTTTTGGGCCACACCCGGTAACACTCAGGGGTTACTTCTGGCTATGAGCTCAGAAGTTGCTCCTGGCTTGGGGGACCATATGAGACACCGGGGGATCGAACCACGGTCCGTCCAAGGCTAGCGCAGGCAAGGCAGGCACCTTACCTCTAGCGCCACCACCCGGCCCCTACAATCTTTAAAGGTCTTTAGATGTTGGCTGTATTCATTGACCTACCTTTTTAGTTTGATAAACTTGGGCAAAGAGATTATTTAGGAGTAGTGCTTGCCTTGCATGCAGCTGCAACATTGTATATGAGCAAAACTTGAAAAATTAACCTTACTTGAGGCTGGAGGTATAGCACAGAGGTAGGGCATTTGCCTTGCATGTGGCTGACCCAAAACAGACTGTGGTTCTATTTCTGGCATCCCGTATGGTCCCTCGAACCTGCCAGGAGCAATTTCTGAGCTCAGAGGCAGGAGTAATCCCTGAGCGTCACTGGGTGTGACCCAAAAACCAAAAATAATAAAAGAAGGAAAAATTTCCTTACTTGGACTGAATTAATTTTCAGTGAAATAGTGCTGCTAAAATGTAAACAGACAGGTTTGAGTCATTTGACATAGTACAGCACATAAAACTTTGCATGTGACCCCACCAAGGTTTGATATCCACATCACTTAACATCCCCTAAGCCACAGTAGTCAGGAGTGACTTTAGCACAGAGCCTGGAGTAAGCCCTGATCACAGCCAGGAGTGTTGGCCAAGAAATAACAGTTTTGTATTGCATAGCATAAATACACTAATAATTCTTGAAAACTAGCAAAAAAATTTTTGTGAAGATCATAAAGCAGCGAAATATAGTTGATCAAGTTGGGGTTTTTTTTGTTTTTTTGTTTTGTTTTGTTTTGCTTTTGGACCACACTCTGTGATACTCAGGGATTACTCCTGGCTATGTGTTTAGAAATAGCTCCTGGCGTGGGGACCATATGGGACTCTGAGGATCGAACCATGGTCCGCCCTTGGTCAGCCAGATGCAAGGCAAATGCCCTACACAGCGCCACTGGTTCCAGCCCCCTTGATCAAGTATTTTAAAATAATGTCACAAAGAATCAAATGATTCAGATTTAATTGGTTGTTTTTTTTTGGGTGGGGGGAGTTATTCCCAACGCTCCTGGTTCTGTGTTCAGGAATCACTGGCAGGGCTTGGAGGGGCCATGCAAAATTAGGCATATGCAAGGCCAGTGCCCTCACAGCCCAATCAGAGTTGTGTTGTTGTGTTTTTTTTTTATGTCCATATCCAATAATGCTCATGCTTCTACATTCAGAACTCACTTGGGAGTGTGTTTAGGAAATTATATAGAGGAGCTGGAGCAATAGAACAGTGGTAAGGTGTTTGCCTTGCACGTGACCAACCCAGGACGGACCCCAGTTCGATTCCCAGCATCCCATAAGAGCTCCTGAACCTTCCAGGAGCGATTTCTGAATGCAGAACCAGGAGTACCCTTGAGCGCCATCAAGTGTGGCCCCAAAACAAACAAACAAACAAACAAAAGGAAATCATATAGTATCACTGGGGATCGAACCCAGGTTGGCCACATTCAAGGCAATAAACATAGTTGATTGTGTCCACAAAAAAATTCTTAAAAAAGCATCTGCAGTGGGGCCACAGCGATAGCGCAGTGTGTAGGGTGTTTGCCTTGCATACACCCAACCCAGGTTTTTGATCCCCAGCATCCCATATGGTCCACCAAGCCTGCCAGGAGTAATTTCTGAGCACAGACCCAGAAGTAACCCTAGCATCACCAGGTGTAGCCCAAAAACAACATCTGCAGAGAAGAGTGATAGCTCAATGAGCTGAGTGTATTCTTTGCTTATGGGTTCCAAACTTAGCACCTCATGTCCCCTATGCATGACTGAGAGTAACTCCTGAGCATAGAGGGGAGTAGCCCCCAAGCTGGATATAACCACAAAAACTAAATGAATAAACGTTTTCAAGTCTGAATGCTTTGTGTCAGAGAGAATACAGTGGGAAGGGCAATAGCCTTGCACCACTAAAAGTAATTTTTGGGGAGGGTAAGAGCCACACCTGGCAGCACTCAGAGGTTATTCCTTGCTCTTTGTTCAGAAATCGTCTCTTGCAGGTTTTGGGAACCATATGATGTGCCAGGAATCGAACCCAAGCCTGTCCTAGGTCAGTTGTGTGCAAGGCAAATGCCCTACTGCTATGCTATCGCTCCAGCCCCCAGAAGTGATTGCTGAGCACAGAGCCAGGAGTAAGCCCTAAATACTACTAGGGATGGCCCATATATACACACAAAATCTGAGATTTGGTGCTCTCTTCAGCAGCACATGTACTAAAATTGGAATGATATACAGAGAAGATTAACATGGCCCCTGCACAAGGATGACACGCAAATTCATGAAGTCTTCTATATTTAAAAAAAAAATCTGAGATTTGGAGAGAAAGTGCAATGTATAGGAGGACACTTGCCTTGCATGTGGTTGGCCCAGGTTTGATTCTGGCACTTTGTATGGTCTCCTAGGCTCTGCCAGAAATGATCTCTGAGCACTGCCAGCTGTGCCCCTCCCCACCAAAAGGGTTCTATTTTGAATCGGTCATTTGAAAATGGCTATTTTTTTTGTTTGTTTGTTTTTTGGGCCACACCCGGCAGTGCTCAGGGGTTACTCCTGGCTGTTGCTCAGAAATAGCTCCTGGCAGGCACGGGGGACCATATGGGACACCGGGATTCGAACCAACCACCTTTGGTCCTGGATTGGCTGCTTGCAAGGCAAACGCCTCTGTGCTATCTCTCCGGGCCCTGAAAATGGCTATTTTTTAGAAGAGAATTTAAAAGTTATTTCGAAAGTTAGTCTTCTTTGAAGAGTAAAACATTTAAAAATTTTAGTATAGAGACTAGAGTGATAATAGTGGGTAGGACATATTTACCTTGCATATGGTTGACCTGGATTTGATACATGGAATCCCATATGGTACTTCGAACCACCAGGAGTAATCCCTGAGTGCAGAGCTAGAAGCACAGATCCCTGAGCACGGTGTGAACCAAAAACCAAACATAAAAAGAATTATTGGGGCCAGAGAAATAGTGCAGTGGGTAGGGGACTTGCCTTATAAACAGCTGGCGCAGATTTGATTCCCAAGCATCCCATATGGTCTTTGGTGCCCTACCAGGAGTGATTCCTGAACTCAGAGCCATGAATAACACTTGAGCACTGCCTGGTGTGACCCCTAAAAAAGAATTATAATCGATAAACATCTACATGATAGCAAAAAAAATTCTATACAACAATAAGTTTAATTGTTTATTCTGTTTCTGTTTGCTTCTATTTGAGCCATATTGATTATGCTCCAGGCTTACGCCTGTCTGTGCTTGGAAGGCCATACAGGGTACTGGAGATCAAGCTCAGGTCAGCCATGGACAAGACAAGTGCCCTACCTGCTGTACTATTTATCATTCAAGCCCAACTGTAAAAAAATTTTAATTGGAGGGCTGGAGCCATAGTACAATGGGTAATGTGCTTGCCTTTCATGCAGCCTTTCTGGGTTCAAACCCTAGCACCTCATATTGTCCCCCAAGCACTACCTGGAATAATTCCTGAGTGTAGAGTCAGGAGTTGGGGGTCAGAGTAATAGAACAGCAGATAGGGTATTTTTGCCTTGCACACAGCAGACCTGAATTTGATCGCCAGCAGTCCATATAGTACCCCCAGCCTGTCAGGAGAGTGACCCTGAGTGTAGATAGCCTGGAGTAAAACCTGAGCTGATATCACTGGGCATAGCCCCAAAACAAAACAACAATAACAACAAAATAGAATCAGGAGTAACCTTGAACTTTTTGTCCAAAAACAAAAATGAAATGAAAAAGTTTTGAGTACTTAATACATGCTGAGTATATTATGTTATAATAAGCTGTGCACTTTTGTACAATGGATAGGGCATTTGTCTTGCACACAGCTGACCCACATTTGATCCTCAGAACCCCAGGTGATCCCTTGAGTAATGCTAGAAGTGATCTCTAAATGCAGAGTCAGTAGTAGTAAGCCCTGAGCACAAAGAGTGTGACCCTCAACAAAACATAATAAGCTGAACATCAGTAGTGTTATCTATTGGCCCCTACACACAGATGTGTGCCTCTATTAAAAAAAAAAAAAGGCCCTTATAAAACATGTTTCGATTGTGTAATAAAAGCCAGGATTCAAATCCATGCATGATTCTATGTCCAATAACCTTTGATATCATGTTAATACCGACTTGAGGGGAAATCTGCAATTTTTGCCAACTGACAGTTCATATTATTTGCCCATTTTTATGATCTTAGCATTTTCCTATTTGCAATTTGTGGAGTGAATTGTTTTGCCATCTTCACTCCTTTATCATTCTGGGGGATGTTTCCTTGCTCTGTAATGCTACATGTGCTCTGCCTCTGAGCTATGTAACTGTAGTCTAGGTTTTAGTATTTTTTAATCTCCATTTGAATTACTTGAGGTCATCTTTTTTTTGTTTGTTTGTTTTTGGGCCACACCCAGTGACTCAGGGGTTACTCCTTGCTATGTGCTCAGAAATCACTTCTGGCTTGGGGACCATATGGGACATGGGGGATCGAACCGCAGTCCGTCCTAGGCTAGCGCAGGCAAGGCAAACACCTTACTGCTCTGCGCCACTGCACCAGCCCTGAGGTCATCTTTTTGTTTGTTTGTTTTCGGGCCACACACAGCTCAGGAGGTATTACTTTTTTTCTCCTCATGGGTTATTTCTGGCTCTGCCCTAAGGAATTACTGCTAGTAGGCTCCAGGGGGCCATATGAGATTCCAGGGATCAAACCCAGGCCAGTTGTATGCAAGGTAAATGCTGTACCTCATTGTCTGACCCTACTTGAGGTGAGGTCATCTTTTTTTTTTTTTTTTTGGTTTTTGGGTCACACCCAGCAGTGCTCAAGGGTTACTCCTGACTCTAGGCTCAGAAATCGCCCCTGCAGGCACAGGGGACCATATGGGATGTCGGGATTCAAACCACCATACTTCTGCATGCAAGGCATACTCCATGCTATCTCTACGGCCCCCTTGAGGTCATCTTTAAAGGAACTCTCTCTTTGGATCTTATTTCAGTCTCATCTCTTCTCAGATAAGTTTATTTTTGTTACCGACATCCACAAATTTATCTATTTTTTTTGTCAGTTTTTTTGTTTTGTTTTGTTTTGTTGTTCATACCCAGTATCGCTCGGGGATTACTCCTGGTTCTGCGCTCAGAAGTCGCTCCTGGTAGGCTCAGGGGACCATATAGGATGCTGGGAATCGAACCAGGATTCTGTCTGGGGTTGGCCACATGCAAGGCAAATGCCTTGCCACTGCGCTATTGATCCGGACCGCAGTTTGTTATTTTTATACTAAACAGAGATGAAGTCCAATGTTTGCCTTTTGTCCTTCTGACTTATTTCACTTTGCATAATTTCTTTTTCTCTTTTTCTTTTTGGCTGTTGAATAAAAATATGGAACACCTCACAAATTTGCATGTCATCCTTGCTCAGGGGCGATGCTAATCTTCTCTGTATCATTCCAATTTTAGTATATGTGCTGCCGAAGCAAGCACCACTTTGCATAATTTCTTCAAACTTTTTCCATTTTGTGTGAAAGGCAAAATCTTATCATTTTATTTATTTATTTATTTTTGTATTTTGGGTCATACCCGGCAGTGTTCCTCCTGGCTCTACGCTCAGAAATTGCTCCTGGCAGGGTCGGGGGACCACATGGGATGCTGGGACTTGAACCATTGTCCTTCTGCATGCGAGGCAAATGCCCTACCTCCATGCCATCTCTCCAGCCCAAAATCATCATTTTAAATAGCTGGATTATATTCCATTATATAAATAGTGTATAAATATTTTACATATTTAGCTAGTCATCTGTTGATGGATACCTTGGTTATAAAAATGCAAAAAGGGGGGGCCGGAGAGATAGCATGAAGGTAAGGCGTTTGCCTTTCATGCAGAAGGTCATCGGTTCAAATCCCAGCGTCCCATATGGTCCCCTGTGCCTGCCAGGAGCAATTTCTGAGCATGGAGCCAGGAGTAACCCCTGAGCACTGCCGGGTGTGACCCAAAAAACCACAAAAAAAAATGCAAAAAGGGGAACATGCAATTTTTCATATTTCTAAAAATGATATGCTTAAATCCTCTGGTAGCTTTAATTTTATCTTTCTCTTATTTTACTCTTCTTTGTTTGGGGTTAGCTAATTCATTTTGTCTCTAGTTTTTTTTTGTTTGTTTATTAGGTCACATCTAGTGATATTTAGGGCTTATTTTTGGGTCTGCACTCAAAGGTAATTTCTGTCAGGGCTCAGAGTATTTGGTGCCAGGGATCAAATGAGTGCAAGGCAAGAGCACTAGATAGTGTACTGTTGCTCTGTTCCTATTTTTTGCTTTTTAAGGAACCGTCTTAGCAGTTGTAGAATTATTAAATCAATTGAGTGTTCCAGAAATCAGAAAATTGTAATGGTTGCATCAGCATTTGGATTTAAACACATATGTGTTCCTAGTGTCATTTTTCTCTCATGTATCTTTTCATTATACAGACATCTGGATTTAGTTGTATTTACTATATTACAAGTTACGTATATAGTAATAATTCATTCAAAATTAATATTAAAATATTGGGGCCAGAGAGATAGCATGGAGGTAAGGCATTTGCCTTGCATGCAGAAGATCATCGGTTCGACTCCCGGCATCCCATATGGTCCCCCAAGCCTGCCAGGAGCGATTTCTGAGCGTGAAGCTAGGAGTAACCCCTGAGTGCTGCCGGGTATGACCCAAAAACCAAAAAAAAAAAA
Organism: Suncus etruscus; assembly: GCF_024139225.1. Taxonomy (NCBI): domain Eukaryota; kingdom Metazoa; phylum Chordata; class Mammalia; order Eulipotyphla; family Soricidae; genus Suncus; species Suncus etruscus. Next base: position 82,045,792 of record NC_064861.1, on the reverse strand, counting down.
AAAAAAGAAAACTAAAATATTTTCCTAGTCTGTTATTATTTTTTCTCTTTTTGGGCCACACCTGGCAGTACTCAGGGGTTACTCCTGGCTCTGTGCACAGAAATCACTTTATGGGGGGGGTCGGCCACACCTGGGGACACTCAGGGGTTACTCTTGGCTATGCGCTCAGAAATTGCTCCTGGCTTGGGGGACCATATGGGAGGCCAGGGGATCGAGCTGCGGGCCATCATAGTCTAACACTCCCAAGGCATATCGCTTGCGCCACTGATCTGGCCCTCAGAAATCACTCTTTTTTTTTTTTTTTTTTTTTTTTTGGTTTTTGGGTCTCACCCGGCAGTGCTCAGGGGTTACTCCTGGCTCCACGCTCAGAAGTCGCTCTGGCAGGCTCGGGGGACCATATGGGACGCCGGGATTTGAACCGATGACCTTCTGCATGAGAGGCAAACGCCTTACCTCCATGCTATCTCTCTGGCCCCCAGAAATCACTCTTGGCAGGCTTGGGGGACCATATGGGATGCCAGGTTCATCCTGGGTTGGCAGCTTGCAAGGTAGATGCCCTACCTCTGTGCAATCTCTCTGGCCCTCATCTGTTCTTTTTTATATTGCCAATAATAATCTTTTGAGCTATCCTAATACATGATTACACAGGTAACATTTTCAGTTTTTTTTTAGTCACATCCAGCTGTTTTCTCAGCTGATTCCTGGCTCTGCACTCATGAGACTCTTCTGCTTGGGTGGGGAGAACATGTGGGATGCCAAGGATCAAACCCAGGTTTATTGTGAGCAAGACAGGCCCTCCCACAACACACAAAATATAATGTGTGAATTTGGGGGGGGGGGTCATACCCGGCAGTGCTCAAGGGTTACTCCTGGCTCTACGCTCAGAAATCGCTCCTGGCAGGCTCAGGAGACCATATGGGATGCCGGGATTCGAACCACCGACCTTCTGCATGCAAGGCAAACGCCTTATCTCCAAGCTATCTCTCCAGCCCCCAAGTGTGTTGTTTTGTTTTGTTGGTTTTTGGGTCACACCTGGTGGTGCTCAGGGGTTATTTCTGACTCTTGGCTCAGAAATCGCCCCCAGCAGGATGCCAGGATTCGAACCACCGCCCATCCTGGTTTGGCTGCATGCAAGGCAAACGTCATATCACTGTGCTATCTCTCTGACCCAAGGATGGCAGAGCCAGGAGTAACCCCTGAGCACAGCCAGGGAAAAAAACACACATACACAATTTCTTTTTTGGGGGGGTTATTTGGGCCACACCCGTTTGATGCTCAGGGGCTACTCCTGGCTAAGCGCTCAGAAATTGCCCCTGGCTTGGGGGGACCATATGGGACGCCTGGGGATCCAACCGCAGTCCTGATCCTTGGCTAGTGCTTGCAAGGCAGACACCTTACCTCTAGCGCCACCTCGCCGGCCCCAATTTTTTTTTTTTTTTTGGAAGCCACATCTTGTTATACTCAGGGCTAGCTTCTGGCGCTTTGCTGAAGAATTATTGCCAATCATGTGAGACCATATGCAGTGTCAGGGATTGAATGAAAGTCAGCTGTGTGCAAGGCAGTTTCCTTATCCCTGTACTTCACAGTCTCCAGAATCTAAAAAATAAAGTTAATATTCTTTTTCTTTTTTGTTTGTTTTGGTTTGTATTCAGGGCTTACTCATGGCTCTGTACTCAGAGATCATTCCTGACAGTTCCCTGTGGAATTTATGGTATACCAGGGGATTGTACCTGGCTCAGCCATGTCCAAGATACTAGTACTATTAGCACTTGTTAATATTTAATCTTTAAAATGAAGATGTGAGGCTGGAGTGATAGCACAGCAGAAGGGCGTTTGCCTTGCACACTGCTGATGCAGAATGGACCTGTTTCTATCCCTAACATATGGTCCATATGGTCCCCCAAGTCAGAAGCGATTTCTGAGTGCATAACCATGAGTAACCCCTGGTTACCAAGTGTGGCAAAAAAAAAACCAAAACAAGCAAAAAAAAAAAACAAAAACAAAAACAAAAATAATAAAAATAAAATGAAGATGAGGCCCCTGCAGACGCCATCGCCGCCGTGTCTCCTGCCGCCATGGTCAACCCTACCGTCGATGGCGCGCCCCTGGGCCGCGTGTCTTTCGAGCTGTTTGCAGACAAAGTTCCAAAGACGGCAGAGAATTTCCGTGCGCTGAGCACTGGTGAGAAAGGATTTGGTTACAAAGGTTCCTGCTTCCACAGAATTATTCCAGGATTTATGTGCCAGGGCGGTGACTTCACTCGCCACAACAGCACAGGCGGCAAGTCCATCTATGGAGAGAAGTTTGATGATGAGAACTTCATCCTGAAGCACACGGGGCCTGGCATCCTCTCCATGGCCAATGCAGGCCCCAACACCAATGGCTCCCAGTTCTTTATCTGCACTGCCAAGACTGAGTGGCTGGATGGCAAACACGTGGTGTTCGGCAAGGTGAAGGAGGGCATGAACGTTGTGGAGGCTATGGAGCGCTTTGGGTCCAAGAATGGCAAGGCCAGCAAGAAGATCACCATCTCCGACTGTGGACAAGTCTCAGGCCCCGCTTCTTTGTTCCCACTACACCAGACCTCAGGAGTCTGGTGTGCCCATCCCCATGTGCCCAGAATGCCCTCTGGCCCGTGTGCACCCTCAGTTCCCTAGTCCTTACCCTGTCCCATCTTGCTGGATTGCAGAGTTGTTTATGATTATGAAATAAAAAGTACATAATAACGGTCAAAAAATAAATAAAATGAAGATGTGCTGTGATACCAGCAAGAACTCGGGAAATGTTTAGACTCCTTGCCTGAGCCAGGGAATACTCTATTTGATAGTTTTGTCTGATAGTGGTGCTCAGGGATAGGGTAATAGAATTTAATAAAATGAACTGTGAATTTTATTAAAGTTCAATTCCCTTTTCCCTTTGCTACTTGTACAGAATTGTTGATATGAATGTAAACAGAGTACATTTTCTTAGAAAATATGGCTATTATCCCAGTTAATTATTTTATACAGACATATTTATTTATAGGTCTTTTCCCCCAAACTTTATTGTTTTTGTCAGGTGATCTTGTTTTGTTTTTTGTTTGTTTGTTTGTTTTTTGGGCCACACCCAGAGGCACTAAGGGGTTACTACTGGCTATGTGCGCAGAAATCGCTCCTGGCTTGGGGATCATATGGGACTCCCGGCAGTCCATCCTAGGCTAGTGAGGGCAAGGCAGATGCCTTACTGCTTGTGCTACCTCGCTGGCCCCACTTATGCTGACTTCCTAGAATTAGTGTAAAGACTCCATGCTCATTTGTTTTTTGTTTTGTTTTGTTTTATTGGTTTTGGGTCACATCCGGCGGTGCTCAGTGGTTATTCCTGGCTCTGCACTCAGAAATCTCTCCTGGCTTGGGTGACCATAGGGGATGCCAATGTTGGGATTTTTGTTGTTGTTGTTGTTGTTTTTTGTTTTGTTTTTCAGCTACACCCGTTTGATGCTCAGGGGTTACTCCTGGCTAAGAGCTCAGAAATCGCCCCTGGCTTGGGGGGACTATATGGGACGCCGGGGGATCGAACTGCGGTCCTTCCTTGTCTAGCACTTGCAAGGCAGACACCTTACCTCTAGCGCCACCTCACCGGCCCCCAATGCTGGGATTTGACCCACTGTCCATTCTGGGTCAGCCAAGTGCAAGGCAAATGCCCTATCACTGTGCTATCTTTCCAGCTCCTCAGTGCTCATTTGTTACATCTAGTAGAATATGATTTTTGTTTTGTTTTCACAATAGTTGTTACAGTTTTTGTTACAGTTTATAGACCATGGTAATTATATGCCAACCTAAGAAGTATGAAGTAATATCTAGTTTTATTCCTTTCATTTCTTATAGTTACTCTTTTTTTATAATTATCTTTATTTAAACACCGTGATTACAAATATGATTATAGTTGTATGATTGCAGTCATGTAAAGAACACCCCCATTCACCAGTGCAACATTCCCACCACCAATTTCCCAGATCTCCCTCCTCCCCATCCCCCCACACCTGTACTCAAGACAAGCTTTCTACTTCCCTCATTCATTCACATTGTTATGATAGTTTTCAGTGTAGTCATCTCTCCAACTGCTCTCATCACTCTTATTTGATGAGCTTCATGTCATGAGCTGCACCTACCAGCCCTCATCTCTCTTGTCTCTGAGATACTGTTAAAAATGTCTTTCATTTTTCTTAAAGCCCATAGATGAGTGAAACCATTCTGTGTCTTTCTCTCTTCCTCTGACTTACTTCACTCAGCATAATAGATTCCATGTACATCCATGTATAGGAAAATTTCATGACTTCATCTCTCCTGACAGCTGCATAATATTCCATTGTGTATATGTACCACAGTTTCTTTAGCCACTCATCTGTTGAAGGGCATCTTGGTTGTTTCCAGAGTCTGGCTATTGTAAATAGCACTGCAATGAATATAGATATAAGGAAGGGATTTTTGTATTGTATTTTTGTGTTCCTCAGGTATATTCCTAGGAGTGGTATAGCTGAATCGTATGGAAGCTCAATTTCCAGTTTGTGAAGGAATCGCCATATCGCTTTCCATAAAGGTTGTACTAGACGACATTCCCACCAGCAGTGAAAAAGAGTTCCTTTCTCTTCACATCCCCGCCAGCACTGCTGTTTTCTGTTTTTGTGATGTGTGACAATCTCAGTGGCGTGAGGAAGTACCTCATAGTAGTTTTGATTTGCATCTCCCTGACGATTAGTGATGTTGAGCATCTTTTCATGTGCCTTTTGGCCATTTGCCTTTCTTCTTTTTCAAACTGTCTGTTCATTTCTTCTCCCCATTTTTTGATGGGGTTGTTTTTTTCTTGTATAGTTCTGTCAGTACCTTGTAAATTTTGGATATTAGTACTTTATCTGATGAGTATTGGGTGAATAATTTCTCCCACTCAGTGGGTGGCCTTTGTATTCTGGGCACTATCTCCTTTGAGATGCAGAAGCTTCTCAGCTTAATATAGTCTCATCTGTTTATCTCTGCTTCCACTTGTTTGGAAAATGCTGTCTCCTCCTTAAAGATGCCTTTCAACAAGTGGTGTTGGCGCAACTGGTTAGCCACTTGCAAAAAAGCGAACTCTCTAGACCCCCAGCTAACACCATGTACAAAGGTAAAATCCAAATGGATTAAAGACCTTGATATCAGATCTGAAACTATAAGGTATATAGAACAACATGTAGGTGAAACACTCCAGGACATTGAGACTAAAGGCATCTTATAGTTATTCTTAAGTCATACTGTATTGATTACTATAGTTTTGTATTATGCTCTGAAAATGAGGCGTGGCTTCTCTGGCTTTTTTGTTGTTGTTGTTTTGTTAATTTTGCTTTGTCTGTTCCTTTTTTTGTTTTGTTTTGTTTTTGGGTCACACCCAGCAGCGCTCAGGGGTTACTCCTGGCTCCATGCTCAGAAATCACTTCTGGCAGGCTAGGGGGACCATATGGGATGCCGGGATTCGAACCACTGTCCTTCTGTATCCAGCCTTACCGCTGTGCTATCTCTTCGGTCCCTACTGTTCTTATTCCTTGCATTTAATATGAGTTTTCTTGGGACCTGTTTTCCCATTTTAGGTCAGGAGAGACAGCTTGCATTTTGATGGAATTACACTGAAATTTGTATACCAACTTTGTTTCTTTTTGAGTGCTACCTGACAGTGCTCAGGGATTACTCCTGGCTCTGTGCTCAGGGAACCATATGGGATGCTAGGATTCAAACTCAGGTTGGTTTGTACAAGGGAATCACTTTATCCACTGTACTATCACTATAGCCCCTGATGCAGAGGTGGTTTTTTTTTTTTTGGGGGGGGGGGGGCACGCCCAGCGGTGCTCAGCTGTTACACCTGGCTTTGCGCTCAGAAATTATTCTTGTTAGGCTGGGGAACCATATGGATGCCAGGAATCAAACCTGGGTCTGTTCCTGGTTGACTGCGTGCCAGGTAAACATTCTACTGCTGTGCTATCACTCCAGCCCCATGATGCAGAATTGGGGTTTTTAGTTTGTTTTTGTGTCACACACAGTGGCACTCTAGGATTACTCCTGGCTCTGTGCTCAGAAATTGCTCCTGGCAGGCACAGGGGACCATATGGGATCCAGAATTTGAACCAATGCCAGGCCTGGGTCAGCGGCTTGCAAGGCAAATGGCCTACCACTGTGCTATCTCTCTGCCTCTTTTTTTTTATTTTTGTTTTGTTTTGGGACCATACCTATTGGTGTCCGGAAATTACTTCAGGCTCTATGCTCAAAAACTATTCCTGGCAGGCTCTGGGATCATATGGGTTGTTGGGGATTGAACCCATGGCAGCCATGAGCAATGCAAATGCCCTACACGTTGTGTTTCTCTCTGGCTCCTCAATCCCAATTTTTAATGAACCCTAGTTATTTTATCCCTAGTTATTGGCTTAATGAGTCCTTAGATGTTTTGCCCATGTCATTTATTTATTTTGGTTTTTTTTGGAGGGGGCCACATCTAGTGACACTAAGGGGTTACTTCTGGCTATGTGCTCTGAAGTTGCTCCTGGCTCGGGGGACCATATGGGATACTGGGGATTGAACCCAGGTCCATCCTAGGTCAGCCGCATGCAAGGCAAACGCCCTGTGCTATTGCTCCCGCCCCATGTCATTGATTTTTAACTCAGACTAATGAAAGTTGTATTTTCATAGTCAGCAGTGACATTTAAGGATGTGGCTGTGGACCTCACTCAGGAGGAATGGCAGCAAATGAAACCTGCTCAGAGAAACTTGTACCGGGATGTGATGCTAGAAAACTACAGCAACCTAGTCATAGTAGGTAAGGGTAGTGTTACAGTTATACAAAGAATTCCTTTCCTTTAAAAAATAAGCATCATGATTTTGATTTGCAGATTAATCTTTCTTTTTTTTTTTTTTTTTGGTTTTTGGTTTTTGGGCCACACCCAGCGGTGCTCAGGGGTTACTCCTGGCTGTCTGCTCAGAAATAGCTCCTGGCAGGCACGGGGGACCATATGGGACACCGGGATTCGAACCAACCACCTTTGGTCCTGAATCGGCTGCTTGCAAGGCAAAAGCCGCTGTGCTATCTCTCCGAGCCCTGCAGATTAATCTTTCTTTCCCTTCCTTAACTTAATTGCTCTGATTATCTTCATAGTAAAGGCTAATTACTTTGTCTCATGTATAAATTCCTCTTTCTTCATCCTTTATCTTCATCCTTATAAACCTTCATAACTCCATGGACAACATCTGGAGGATGCTTATCTCCAACATCAATTCCAAAACCTTTGATATTTTCCATAATAGGCTGTCAAGTCACTAAACCAGATGTGATCTTCAAATTGGAGCAGGAAGAGGAACCATGGGTGGTAAAAGAAGAAATGTTTGGAAGATACTTTCCAGGTGAATTAGTTAAAATAAAGCTATGAATGACAAAAGCCAGATGGTAGTTTCTTCAGGGGGTTGACATCAACCAATATTTCCCAAGATTTTCTTTAAAATTATGTTAATATTGGGGACCAGAGAGATATAATACAGCAGATTAGGTGCTTACCCAGGTTTAATCCCCTCTACCTCATATGATCCCCAGCCCACCAGGTGTAATCCATAAGTACAGAGCCAGGAGTAAGCACTGAGCACCACCAGAAAAATTAAAATTTTTGAAAAAAACAAAGTCTTCTTATTTACTTATTTTTGTTTGGGGACTATAATTGGCTATGTTTAGGGATTTCTCCTGACTGCTCAGTAGTCACTCCTGGAGTTATATGGTACCAGTGGTCGAACTGGATTCTGCCATCTAAAGAGCAAGTGCCTTAACTGCTGGAATTACATACTTTAGATGTCAAACACTCATACACTTGGTCACACTTGACTCTTGGTTATGGTGTTCACATCCATAGATTTGGTGCTTTGCTAGAGATCACTCCAGAAATCACACTAGTAGTGCAAGAGATTGAATTCACAGTGTCAGGCATTCAAGGAAAGCATTCTATTGGACCATATATCGTGGTCCTGAGTCTTTTTCTCTTCTTTCACATCAAGGTATTTGATTAGAAGTCTTGATCCTTCATATATAAATATTCATGTAATTCTGATTTAGAAAATATATTTTAACTATGCAGGATGGGAAAAATTAAAGATTTCTGAAATGAATATAAGAAATAATCAATACAACCTGCTCCTTACACAGAATAAAATTGTTTTTCTATTTTTTTTTGTTTGTTTGTTTTATTTGGGCCACACCTGGCAGCTGCACTCCGGTTACTCCTGGCTCTGCGCTCAGAAATCGCTCCTGGCTTAGGGGACCATATGGGATGCTGGGATCTAACCTGTGTCCATCCTGAGTCAGCCATGTGCAAGGCAAACGCCCTACCACTGTGCTACCACTCTGGCTCCTAAATTTCTTTTTAAAGCCCTCATTTGTAATCCTATCTTTGAGTATTGATTCCTCTAATTCTACAACTTTTCCATTTTTTAGAATATAAATATATACTTTGTTGCTTGATAGTTGCTAATATATTTGTTTAACCTCATAATACTATAACTTAATTCTGCTACCAGTTAATAGCCCTGTATTTACTTTTCTTCTAGTATTTTGCTGAAACTTCCTTTTCACCTTCTTTACAGTCCTTTCTCTCATAATATGACCCTTTTTATTTTTGTTTTTTGTTTTGGGCCACACCCCGCTATGCTTAGGGATTACTCCAGGCTCTGCACTTAGGCAAGAATTACTCCTAGTGGTGCTCAGGGTGCATATAAGATGCCACAGATTGGGGCCGGCGAGGTGGCGCTAGAGGTAAGGTGTCTGCCTTACAAGCGCTAGCCAAGGAAGGACCGTGGTTTCATCCCCCGGCATCCCATATGGTCCCCCCAAGCCAGGGGCGATTTCTGAGCGCTTAGCCAGGAGTAACCCCTGCGCATCAAATGGGTGTGGCCAAAAAACCCAAAAAACAAAAAACAAAAAAAAAAACAAGATGCCACAGATCAAACCTGAGTCAGCTGCTTGCAAGTCAAGTGCCTTTCTTGCTATACTATTGCTTTTTCCATTGCCCTTTATTCTTTTTTTTTTTTTTTTTTTTGGTTTTTGGTTTTTGGGTCACACCCGACAGCACTCAGGGGTTACTCCTGGCTCAATGAGAGTTATTCCTGAGTAAAGAGCCAGGAGTAACCTCTGAGCACTACCGAGGATATCCCTAAAACGAAAACAAAAAATAAGCGAGGTATTTATATTTTGACTTTTTTATATTGGGAGACAAGTACTAATATCAGCCTACTCACTTTTTCACATTTATTAAATTAATTGCAGTAGCAGTAGTTAATTGTAGTAATAATCATCATAGTAGTAGCAGCAGTAGTCATAGCACTTGCAGCATTTAACAGTACAATTCAAAACTAATCGGTTTTTTTTTTTTGTTCTCTATTTTAGAAGTTTTGGAAATTGATGAACAGATTAAGAAACAGCAGGAAATACCTGTGAAGAAAATCACATTTGTCTCCAAGAAAACTTTGTTTAAGGAAAATAGAAAGGAATGTAAAAAACCAACAGGAATGTTTTCTATGACCTCAGACATTGTTACTTCAAGACAAAATATCTATGAATGTGAATCCCTTGATAAAGATTTGGAGCACAGTTTACAATTATGTAATTATGAGAAAGAGTATGTAAAAGAGGAAGATTATGAATGTAAGTATGGGAAGACATTTTATCATTCAGCCCATGTTGTAAACCCATTTGCATTAAAGCAGTGGAGACAAGACTTCAGTCATAAATTAGACTTTATCAAAGGTATTCGTGCTGAAGAAAAACCTTACAAATGTATGGAATGTGGAAAAGCCTTTAGCAGGAAGGAAAGTCTTATTACACATCAAAAAATTCATACTGGGGAAAAACCATTTAAGTGTAATGAATGTGGAAAAGCTTTCATTCAGATGTCAAACCTCATTAGACATCATAGAATTCATACAGGGGAAAAACCTTATGCCTGTAAGGATTGTTGGAAAGCCTTCAGTCAGAAATCAAATCTTAAAGAACACGAGAGAATTCATTCTGGAGAAAAGCCCTATGAATGTAAGGAATGTGGGAAATTCTTCAGTCAGAAACAAAATCTTATTGAGCATGAAAGAATTCATACAGGAGAGAAACCTTATGCATGTAAGGAATGTGGTAGGGCTTTTTCTAGAATGTCATCTGTCACTTTACACAAGAGAAGTCACACAGGGGAGAAACCCTATAAATGTAATAAATGTGGGAAAGCCTTCTCTCAATGCTCAGTATTTATTATACATATGAGAAGTCATACAGGTGAGAAACCCTATGTGTGTATTGAATGTGGGAAAGCTTTCTCACAAAGTTCATCCCTTACTGTTCATATGAGAAATCATACAGCGGAGAAACCTTACGAATGTAAAGAGTGTGGAAAGGCCTTCAGCCGGAAAGAAAATCTTATTACACATCAGAAAATTCATACTGGAGAGAAACCTTATGAATGTAATGAGTGTGGGAGAGCTTTTATTCAAATGTCAAACCTTATTCGACACCATAGAATACATACTGGTGAGAAACCCTATGCATGTACAGTGTGTGGGAAAGCCTTTAGTCAAAAATCAAATCTCGCAGAACATGAAAAAATTCATACCGGAGAGAAACCCTATCATTGTAATCAGTGTGGAAAATCATTCAGTCAAAGGCAAAATCTCCTTGAACATGAAAAAATTCATACTGGAGAAAAACCATTTAAATGTAATGAATGTGGTAAAGCCTTTTGTCGAATCTCATCCCTTACTCTTCATGTAAGAAGTCATACAGGGGAGAAACCATATGAATGTAATAAATGTGGGAAAGCCTTCTCTCAGTGCTCAGTACGCATTACACACATGCGAACCCACACTGGTGAAAAACCCTTTGAATGTAATGAATGTGGAAAGGCATTCTCTCAAAGAGCATCCCTTTCGATTCATAAAAGAGGTCATTCTGGTGAGAAATGCAACGTATACTAATTCAGAAAGGGTCTCTTAATTTCAGCTAATACTTCATTTTAAAATATATTGACATAAGCTGAAATTAAGAATCTATATGAAAGTGGGACTGAAGGGATAGCATGGAGGAAGGGTGTTTGCCTTGCATGCAGAAGGACGATGATTTAAACCCCGGAATCCCATATGGTCCCCCAAGCCTGCCAGGAGCGATTTCTGAGTGTAAAACCAGAAGGAAACCCTGAGCCGCTGGGTGTGACCCAAAAACCAAAATAAATAAAATTGAAAAATCTATTTAGAATGAAAAGAATCTATATGAAAGTATTGTAAAGACATATTGAGGGCCACAGGTCAAATAAGTAGACATAAATACCAAGGAAAAGCTATTATAAAACTGTGAGGTCTCTCACAAGTATGGTCTTTTGTATGTTTGGGTTTTTGTTTTGGGGCTGGTGACGCTCAGGGGTTACTCCTGGCTATGCACTCAGAAATCGCTCCTGGCTTGGGGGACTATTTGGGATGCTGGAGGATCAAGGCAGATGCCTTACCGCTGCATCACCGCTTTGGCCCCAAGTATGGTCTTTTGTTTGTTTGTTTTCCGGGCCACACCCATTTGATGCTCGGGTTACTCCTGGCTAAGCGCTCAGAAATCGCCCCTGGCTTGGGGGACCTTATGGGACACCAGGGGATTGAACCTCGGTCCTTCCTTGGCTAGCGCTTGCAAAGCAGACACCTTACCTCTAGCACCACCTCGCCAGCCCCAAAGTATGGTCTTAATATGGTTCCTAAATCCAAACATTTAACATTTTCTAGGATTTTTACAAATTAATTTTAAAATTTGTATGAAGTAGAAGTCTTTGGATTGCTAAGACAATGTTGAAAATGATCACAGAAACTATGAATTTATGGTCTTTAAGATTGTGTGGAGTTGGGGCTGGAGAGATAGTGCAGTGGTAGGGAGTTTGCTTTAGACGCTGAAGGTTGGTGGTTCGAATCCTGGCATCCCATATGTTCCCCCGAGCCTTCCAGGAGCAATTTCTTAGCGTAGAGCTGGGAGTAACCCCTGAGCGCTGCTGGATGTGACCCAACCCACCCCCCCCAAAAAAAAAAAGATTGTGGGCCCGGAGAGATAGCACAGCGGCGTTTGCCTTGCAAGCAGCCGATTCAGGACCAAAGGTGGTTGGTTCGAATCCCGGTGTCCCATAGGTCCCCCGTGCCTGCCAGGAGCTATTTCTGAGCAGACAGCCAGGAGTAACCCCTGAGCACCGCCGGGTGTGGCCCAAAAACCAAAAAAAAAAAAAAAAAAAAAAGATTGAAAAGATTGTGTGGAGTTTGGAGATGTGTCTCAGTGTGTAAATTTTATCCCAGTATCCCAAACCTTAAAAAAGTATGTTGTTTACTCGAAAAAAATATTTGTTGTTTAAATATCAAAAAACAACTCTTTACAAATATTCACTAAATAAGTAAGTGTATTTTACAGGACAGAATGTGAATGCCTGGGAACAAACATTCAATAAAAATTGGGGATCTTGATTCAGAAAATAAAATTATAATAGTTTCACATAGAAACATGTTTTTTATTTATTTTGCATTATTTTTATTCTATATATAATGCTCTAACCAGTTTTGCTTTTTCCATACAGAGTATACCCCCAATCATTTTTAAACCAAAAAACTCTATAATTGATTTTTTTTTTTCTATTTGGTTTTTTGGGCCACACCCGTTTGATGCTCAGGGGTTACTCCTGGCTAAACACTCAGAAATTGCCTCTGGCTTGGGGGACCATATGGGTCGCTGGGGATCAAACCATGGTCCTTCCTTGGCTAGTGCTTGCAAGGCAGACACCTTACCTCTAGCGCCACCTCACCAGCCCCTCTATAATTGATTTTAAAGAACAAATTGTAGTTATAATTAAGTTCAATTAAACTAAGTGTTATAAAATGTTGGGTATAATTTTCAGCGGCTACATGACCTGAGAGCGGGTCATGGGGTCCCTTCGGGTGCAGGGGCATCTGAAGGAAATATCTTTCTCTCCTGTCCTCGAGCAGCTGCTGAGTGCCCTAGAGCAGTGTTTTTCAATCTTTGTGCAAAGGCACACCACGATTAGAAAATGTTTAAAAAAAAAAGGGGGGGGCGGAGAGATAGCATGGAGGTAAGGCGTTTGCCTTTCATGCAGGTCATCGGTTTGAATCCCGGCGTCCCATTCGGTCCCCTGTGCCTGCCAGGAGCAATTTCTGAGCATGGAGCCAGGAATAACCCCTGAGCACTGCCAGGTGTGACCCAAAAACCACACACACACAAAAAATTAACTTTGTGCCTATATTGATTATATATAAAGTAATTTTCTTGCATAGGAATCCTGGCAGGCTCAGGGGACCAGAGGGGATGTCGGGATTTGAACCGTGGTTTGTGTCGGGTCATCCTCATACAAGGCATTCACCCTGCCCATTACACTATAGTCACTCTTGACTGCTCATTTCTTTTTCTTTTTCTTTTTCTTTTTTTTTTTTTTTTTAGTTTATTTTGGGTCACACCCGGCGGTGCTCAGGGATTACTCCTGGCTGTCTGCTCAGAAATAGTTCCTGGCAGGCACGGGGGACCATATGGGACACCGGGATTCGAACCAACCACCTTTGGTCCTGGATCGGCTGCTTGCAAGGCAAACGCCGCTGTGCTATCTCTCCGGGCCCTTCACTGCTCATTTCTATATGATTTCACATACACCGTCCACTGGTGGGTAATCCTGTCCTCTTTTCTTTCCAAAATAGTGAGCGACATTACCATTAACTATTGGTTTAACATAGTAACACCCTTGCATATGGCCAACAATAGGTTCAAACTTCAGCATTCCATATGGTCCTTTGAGCCCATCAGAAGTGATTCCTTTATTCTCCCGCCAAAGTCAGGCCCGAACTCGGCCATTCTCTCGAACATATGGCCTGCAGAAGAAGCCCCTGGCACTGCCAAAGAAAGAAACCGGGGGCCGCCATGCCCCTCACATGCCCCGCTGCGTCCATGCAGCCCCTGCTCCACGTAGAAATATTTTTACTGGGCCCGGAGAGATAGCACAGCGGCGTTTGCCTTGCAAGCAGCCACTCCAGGACCAAATCGAATCCCAGTGTCCCATATGGTCCCCCATGCCTGCCAGGAGCTATTTCTGAGCAGACAGCCAGGAGTAACCCCTGAGCACCGCCGGGTGTGGCCCAGAAAATCAAAAAAAAAATTTTTTTTACTAAGAAACAATCTCAAAGAATTTGAAAACTGTAATGTGAAAAGCTAAACTTTGAAACTAGAAGGAAATAGTGTCTTCTGTGACTTTGAAGCAGGGGAGCATTTTATAATGATAAAATGGCTCTGCAGATCCACTTTTGGATATACATTCTTAAACTTATGCATAATAATTAATAATCTGGGCCCGGAGAGATAGCACAGCGGCGTTTGCCTTGCAAGCAGCCGATCCAGGACCAAAGGTGGTTGGTTCGAATCCCGGTGTCCCATATGGTCCCCGTGCCTGCCAGGAGCTATTTCTGAGCAGACAGCCAGGAGTAACCCTGAGCACTGCCAGGTATGGCCCAAAAACCAAAAAAAAAAAGAAAAAAAATTAATAATCTGAATTGTAAAAATATGTGATAATTGAATTTTATACAGCAGATAAATGTAATGAACTAGAGTCGTTTTTGTATATCAAACAATATTGAGAGAAAATTCAAGATCCAGATGATAAAACAATTCCATGTAAATTAGGATGAAATACATAAGAAACATGTTTGTGTTACTGAAATATGTTTACATGTAAACTATTTTAAGTTGACTATACATAACAAATGAATAATGTCCCTTGACAGGAAATTGAGTTGAGGGTGTTGATCAAAGGAAGGTTTTAGGTTTGTAATTGTTATGCCTTAAAAATAAATCTGATGCCATATTAAATAAATTGTAAAAGTTAATGATATACAATGGCAAAGTGTATTCATTTGTTTTGGGTTCATCCCTGACAGTGCGAGGGGCAACTCCAAGCAGTGCTGAGGGACTGTGTGATGCTAGAGATAAAACCTAGAACTCCTACATGAAAAGCATATTCTCTAGCCTTTTAAACTATATCTCCCATGCCTCAAGCACTTCTGTTTTTAGTAGATCATTTAAGGAAGTCTTGTCACTCCTGAACTTACAAGAAAATAACTGAACAAAGCGAAAATTGTGACTTTATTAAACCCGCAGAGAATTGAGACCATAGGGAAAAACACCACCTTTAATTGTAGAGAGAATAAAATATATACTAATAATAGCTGAGCTCACCTTACCTAGAGCAAAAGATACTATAAACATAGGGACACTTAGATGGTAATTTCAACAAATTGCTAAAAGAGGTGTCAAATTTTAGAGGCCCCCACAGTTTCATGTGTTTCACCTCTAGAAGCCCCACCAGGTTCACAATAGATCAAAGAAAAATTCCTTCATTTGGGAGACAGGTCATTTGAGAAAATAGCCTTTATGTGGGGATTGAGTTACACCCAGTGAGGCTTAGGACTTACTCTCCACTCTGAGTTCAGGAATTACTCCTGGTAGTGCTCACTAAGTGAGAGCTAACTTCATGCAAGGCAAGATAGTACCAATAACTACTAAATCTCCAGCCCCAAAGTAATCTTTTTTTTGGGGGGGGTCACACCCGGCAGAGCTCAGGAGGTACTCCTGACTCCATGCTCAGAAATTGCTCCTGGCAGGCTTAGGGGACTATATGGGATGCTGGGATTTGAACGATGACCTTCTGCATGAAAGGCCTTACCTCCATGCTATCTCTCCGGCCCCAAGTCATCTTTTTTTGTTTGTTTGTTTTTTGTTTTTTGTTTTTGGGCCACACCCGGCAGTGCTCAGGGGGTTACTTCTGGCTGTCTGCTCAGAAATAGCTCCTGGCAGGCACAGGGGACCATATGGGACACCGGGATTCAAACCAACCACCTTTGGTCCTGGATCGGCTGCTTGCAAGGCAAATGCCTCTGTGCTATCTCTCTGGGCCCATCTTTTTTAATAAACTTAAAAGTGATCCCTGAGGGGCCGGGGCAATAGCACAGTGGTAGGGCATTTATTTGCCTTACACAGGGCCAACCCCAGTACAGACCTCAGTTCAATTCTCAGCATCCTATATGGTCCCCAAGTCTGCCAGGAGCGACTTCTGAGCAAAGAGCCAGGAGTAACCCCTGAGCGCCACCAGGTGTGACCCCAAAAACCAAACAACAAACAAACAAAAAAAAAGCTCCCTGAACCCAGAGACAGGAGTAAGAGTAAGTCCTGTGAAAACCAAAAGAAAAATGTATGGTTTTTCAATTAAAATAATTTTCCACTGACATAAAACTTTGTTTCATATATAAATGTTACACAACATAAATAAAAATACAACATAGTTCAGACTATGCAGTAAGGATAGGTGAGGGTTATGATTCCCCGCCCCCCATGAGGAACCATATAGAGATTTTGTGGTCACATGCAAGAAAAGAACCTTACTTTTTATATCTCTTGGCCTCGATTACATATTTCAACATAACTAGTTTCCTTTTTTACTTTTGATTTATGGGCCACACCCAGTGATGCTCAGTGGTTACTCCTGGTCTGCGCTCAGGGATCATTTAAGTGGTGCTCAGGGGACCATATAGGATGTTGGACATCAAACCCAGGTTGGCTGCTTGCAAGGCAAACACCCTATCTGATGTGACGTCACCCCGGCATTGAGAATTTACTTTTTATACCTAAGGGATTTTCTCATGTTCTGTGCAATATTAAACTAGTCATAAATCTGGAGAGATAGTACTTAAGACACTGCGTATGGGGCCGGAGAGAGAATGGAGGGAAGCCGTTTGCCTTGCATGCAGAAGGATGGTGATTCAAATCCTGGCATCTCAATGGTCCCCTGAGCCTGTCAGAAGCGATTTCTTTTTTTTTTTTTTTTTTTTTTTTTTTGGTTTTTGGGCCACACCCAGTAATGCTCAGGGGTTACTCCTGGCTATGTGCTCAGAAGTTGCTCCTGGCTTGGGGGACCATATGGGACACCGGGGGATCGAACCGCGGTCCGTCCAAGGCTAGCTCAGGCAAGGCAGGCACCTTACCTTTAGCGCCACCGCCCGGCCCCTCAGAAGCGATTTCTTTTTTTTTTTTTTTTTTTTTTTTTTGTGGTTTTTGGGTCACACCCGGCAGTGCTCAGGGGTTATTCCTGGCTCCAGGCTCAGAAATTGCTCCTGGCAGGCACGGGAGGACCATATATGGGACGCCGGGATTCGAACCGATGACCTCCTGCATGAGAGGCAAACGCCTTACCTCCATGCTATCTCTCCGGCCCCCAGAAGCGATTTCTAAGGGTAGAGCCAGGAGTCACCCCTGAGCGCTGCCAGGTGTGACCCCCCCCCAAAAAAAATAATACGAAAGGATAATCTTGGAGTCCTAGAAGGTATCTCTGAGGACAGGCTGGAGCAATAATTCAGTGAGTAAGCAATTACCTTGCATGTGGCAAACCAGCCCATGTTTGATCCCTGAGACCCCATATGGGCTGCTAAGCATCACAGTGATCCCAGTTGTGTTTAGTACTTGACTCCTGATGAGAACAGGAGACCACATGGGATGTTAGAGATCTAACCTAGGTGTGGCACATGGCAGGCAACTAATAGTCTTTATATTGCACTGTTGATAGGACTATTATTTTTCTTGAATAACTACTTAGCAGTAAACTAGTTAGGTCCCATAGTAAGTATGATCATGGAAGTTCTTTGTTTTGATGCTGTTCATTCCAATAGCAATCATTTTCTTTGTTTTTGTTTTGGTGCCACACCAGTGGTGTTTAGAAATCACTTTTGGTGAGCTCAGGGAACATCTGAGTGCCAGGGATGGAACCTATATTATTATCACTCCAGGCCTATAGCTTTATTATTTTTAAATTGGCAAACCAAGGAAAATTACTCACAGTGGCCATGTTGACTAATTTGAACCTGACAGCTACATTCCAAATGACCCTTTCACCTTGGTTACCTTTGCACACATTAATGAGGCCCAAATATGTGATATTAGCCCTTAGTCTTTGGGAAATTGTATTTTCTTATTCCATGGAGGTCAAAAATCTTTTTAAGATCTAATGATAATATGCTATCAAATTTCAATCATGTAAGGCAAATGATAGGGTTTCATACATACAATGTTCTAACACCACACCCTCCCCCAGTATTTGCTTCCTTCTTGTTTTAGGGTGCCCTCCTCACTGACACACGTTTATCTTTTACACTCTCTTAGTTCTTAGCAAGTATATATTGTCTCTTGTTAGAAAAAATACAGGGGGGCCGGAGCAATAGCACAGCGGGTAGGTTGCTAGACTTGCATGCAGTAAACCCGTGTTGACCCCCAGCATCCCATAAGGTCCCATGGGACCTCCAGGATTGATTCCTAAGCAAAAGTCAAAAGTAACCCCTGAGCACTGCCAGGTGTGGCCCAAAAACCAAAGAAAAAATACAGTGGGAAAATAATATGAACCTGGTTAACCAAATATTCAGACATAAGCAGAAACATTTAGTATCAAGGGACTTATTAAATGTACTTTTAATTTATTTTCTTGAGCCACAGCAGAGCTTATTCCTGACTGAGCTCCAAGATCAATTCTGGAGAGCTCAGGAATGAAATGAGGTGCTGGAGATTGAAGCCAGATCAGTCTTGTACAAGGCAAGTGTTCTCCCCGCTATGATATCACTCTAGCCAAGCATTTACTTTTTTGTTTACTTTGGTAGGGCACATCCAGCTGTGCTTGGAAACTACCCCCAATTCTGTGCTCCAGGAGTAAGAAACCATATGTATAGGAGATCATACATGCCAGAGACCAAACTCAGACCTGTATGAAATCATTTATGTTTTATTCTCAATATTTATTTTTGTTTTGTTTTTGGGTCACACCTGGTGGTGCTCAAGGGTTACTCCTGGCTCTGCACTCAGAAATCTCTCAGGGGACCATATGGGATGCCAGGGATCAAACCTGGGTCTGTCCAGGTCAGCAGGATGCAAGGCAAAAGCCCTACCATTGTGTTATCACTCTGGCCCCAATACTTACTTTTTAAAATAAAATGGTTGTGTCAGATACCACAGTCTTTCTCCCTGTAGCAGGTAGGGCATTTGAGTTGCACATGGCTGACCTAGGTTTGATCCCTGACATCCATATGGTCCTCTGAGCTTTTCAGGACTAATTGTTGAGCATGAAAAGAAGAGTAGGCCTGAACACCACCAGATTTGACCTCCCCCAAAACAAAACAAATTAATGAACATGAGGGCAGAAGGATAGTACAGTGAGTAGGGTTCTGGTCTTGCACATAGTTGATCCAGGTTTGATCCCCAGCACCCCAAATGATTCTCCAAGGAATTCCTGAGTACAGAGCTAGAAGTAAGCACAGAGCACTCCCAGGAATGACCCCTGAGCACAGGTCTCTAAGCAACCAAAAACAAAAATAATTTTTGGGGGGTCATACCCAGCAGTGCTTGGGGGCCAGTACTCCTGGCTCTAAAATCAGAAATCGCTCCTGGCAGACTCAGGGGACCATATAGGATGCCAGGATTCGAACCACTGTCTGCACTGAATTGGCCTTACTGCTGTGCTATCGCTCTGGCACCCCAAACAACAAATTTGATTCAACATATCTTATAGTTCATCAGTCTCAAGGGTTACATTTATTTAATTTTATTTTGCAAGTTGTAGTAAGATAATATTTCATAAGAAAAACACAGAGTCAGCCAGATAGTTCAATGAATAGGGCATTTAACTTTCCACATAACTGGTCAGAGTTCAGGTCCCCTGTACCCCATATGGTTCCTCTCGAGCCTGCCAAGTGTGATCTTGTTAGGGTTCAAGTTGGCACCGGTGCTGACAGTCAAAGACCACCTCCAATAATACAAGGTGCAAAAGGGAGTTTATTTGGTTAACCAAGGTCCAAGTTTCAACCCACTAGGGGAGTCTAGGTGAGGGCCCTGAGTCAAATCTTCAAGCAGCTTATATAGAAATCACAAACAAGGCTTCCCTCCTTCCCTCCTTTCTAAAAAAAAAATTAAAAAAAAATCACAAACAGGGCCGGAGAGATAGCATTGAGGTAAGGCATTTGCCTTGCATGCAGAAGGACGGTGGTTCTAATCCCGGCATCCCATATGGTCCCCTGAGCCTGCCAGGAGCGATTTCTAAGTATAGAGCCAGGAGGAACCCCTGAGCGCTGCCGGGTGTGACCCAAAAACAAACAAAAACAAAATAAACAAACAAAAAAGAAATCACAAACAGTAACAGCATAGTCATTTTATTTTATTTATTTATTTTGGGGAGGTTTGGGTCACACATGGTGGGGCTTAGGGGTCATACCTGGCTCTAGGCTCAGAAATCGCCCCTGGCAGGCAGAGGGGACCATATGGGATGCTGGGATTCGAACTACCGTCCTTCTGCATGCAAGGCAAACTCCTTACCTCCATGCTATTTCTCCGGCCTCAATCATTTCATGTTTTAATTAATCACTAGTTTCTTTGGTTGTCTAGAGATATTCCTGGTTGTCGGAGATGGGAGGGATCTCTAACACAAAACCTGGTTGTCAGGGATATTCTGATTTAGACCCTGGCTTTCAAGGGTCGCTCTGATTCAAACTTTTGATTTTTTTTTTTTGTTTGTTTGTTTTTGGGCCA
Organism: Suncus etruscus; assembly: GCF_024139225.1. Taxonomy (NCBI): domain Eukaryota; kingdom Metazoa; phylum Chordata; class Mammalia; order Eulipotyphla; family Soricidae; genus Suncus; species Suncus etruscus. The sequence goes on along the minus strand of NC_064861.1, from coordinate 82,025,152 downwards.
CACCCGGCGATGCTCAGGAGTTACTCCTGGCTGTCTGCTCAGAAATAGCTCCTGGCAGGCACGGGGGACCATACAGGACACCGGGATTTGAACCAACCATCTTTGGTCCTGGATAGGCTGCTTGCAAGGCAAACGCCGCTGTGCTATGTCTCCGGGCCCCAAACTTTTTTTTTTTTTTTGGTTTTTGGGCCACACCCAGTGACGCTCAGGGGTTACTCCTGGCTATGTGCTCAGAAGTTGCTCCTGGCTTGGGGGACCATATGGGACACCGGGGGATCGAACCGCGGTCCGTCCAAGGCTAGCGCAGGCAAGGCAGGCATCTTACCTTTAGCGCCACCGCCCGGCCCCAAACTTTTGATTGTTAAGGGAGCCTTTTTCCAAGCTCGCTCAACGCCTAGTTCCTTATTCCTGGAGGGCACCAACTTTGGTTTTATTTCTGAATTAATTCTTTCTCTACCTTCAGCCAGGAGTGGAAAAGTACACTTTACTAGGGTTTGGGCTTGTCTTAGTCTAGAGTTCCTTATCATGGACTTAGGGGGAGAATCTTGGTCCTTACAGTCCTTACGATCTCTGAATGCAGTGAGGAGTAAGTCTTGAGCACTACTGGATGTGGTCCAAACCCATCAGTCAGTCCCCAGAAAGGATTACATGACAACATTCTGCATTAATGATCCTTTCTTTATTCACCCAGGAGACACACCTTTCAACTTTCAACTTTCTGGACTCCACCAGTCCTGTCTGTCCACACAGGGGCCAACACACAGAGCCAGCCTAAGGAAGGCCCAGGACTACGCTTCCCCCAGGGTGCACCCAAACCCTAGCAGAGTGTCCCCATTGCCGGCCATGCGGGTTCAGATCCAGACCGTTACTTTGCGCCCGTCCTTACTTTGCACGGCCTTGGCCCATCCCGGGACTACATTTCCCAGAAGCCCCCGCGGCCGGCGACCACCTGTTGGCGTCCATGTTGGCAGCCGGGCGGTCTGGCCAGGACGTGGCTTGCCTGGAGGCGGTTGAGGGCGGAGGAGGCCGGCGCGGGCCTGGGCGGGTTTTTGGGGTTCGGCTGCATTTCCCGCCGCCTCAGACCCTCGCCCCCCTCAGGGCCCCGCCACTTCCGGCCGAAGTGAGTTGGAAGGAGTTAAGGGGCGTGGAACTCCAGGCGCGTGGCTGGGGTGCTGTGTGTGGGCGACTTGCACACTCCCGGATTTGGGGGTGCACCTTGTCCTTCACGGACTCTGCAGAATCTGGTCTCTTGATTGTCTTTTTTCCGGCCGCAGTTCAGAAGGACGCCCTCTTTGTTCTTTCTTGGGGGACACTGGGCAGGATCTTTCCCCCCCTCCCGTGCCTGGGTTTTGGGGTGCCCCCTTTCCCCGTGAGTGTTTGCAGCTTGCTCTGCACCCGGGGTTCAGTCCCGTTAGTTGTGAGTTTTTCAGGGCATTGAAGTCGATGGTGGGGTGAAGTGAGGTCCCCTTTTTTTGGGGGGGGGAATTTTGGGGCTCAGGGGTTCCTCCTGGCTCTGCGCGCAGAAATCATTGCTCCTGGCTTGGGGGGACCCTATGGGACGCCGGGGATCGAACCAAGGTCCGTCCTAGGCTAGTGCAGGCAAGGGAGACGCCTTACTGCTTGCACCACCGCTCTGGGCCCCAGAAGTGGGGTCCCTTTTCTTCCACTGCTCTGTGCCTTCTTCACCCTGTGCCGCCTCGGATCCGGGTGCAAAGAACTGTCCCCAGCCTTAGGGGATTTTTTGTGCAACTTTGGTCGCAGCCAATTGGGAGCTCCGCTTGGGCTCACTTAAAGACTGGGAGAACCCCAAAACTTTTTCATTTATGGAAGAGGCCCTTGTCTGGGCGTCCTGATCCCTTCTCCAGTCTTTGTGACGAGGAAGATGAGAGGGTGCCCAGGGTGTCCCTGTTACAGGCTGTCGGGGTTTTGATTTCTTCCTTAGTGTTTTGGGGCAGCTGAGGTTCTAGTTCCCAGGGAAACCCCAATTGTCTAAAGATTCTTAACTCTGCACTTTTTTTTTTTTCCTTCTCTTGAGAATCCAGATAAGGAAGAGGGAACAACAGCCCCTGAACATCAGAAGTCATGGCAGAGGTAAGTTGCCAAGTTTTTTTTGGCCCCCACCAAAGCAAAGCTAAACAAAACCAACAACCTACCCTCCCTGGCTCAGGTCTAAATTCCTAACTCTGCTCTGCTGGCGGACTTAAGGGACCATATGGGGTTCCCGGGATCTAATTTGGCCAGTGGCATGCACAGTAAGCACTCTACTCCCTGAAAAAGTACTTTTACTATTTCACTTTTCAAAAATGGCCTTTTTCTTTGTTTTCTTTGGGTTGGTTTTATTAGTGGTGGTGGTTGAATTGGGTAGATATCATTAATTAGAGAACATTGCTTTTTATTCTTCTTTTTTTTTTTTTAGGGAGGGGAATGATGCTGCCAGTCAGGGATACTCAGGGCAGCTCAACTGGAAGTGAGGGAGGGACAAGCAAAGGAAGGGGAGGGGAGGGAAGAGGAAGAAAAGATGAGGGAAAGGGCCCGGAGAGATAGCACAGCGGTGTTTGCCTTGCAAGCAGCCGATCCAGGACCAAAGGTGGTTGGTTCGAATGCCGGTGCCCCATATGGTCCCCCATGCCTGCCAGGAGCTATTTCTGAGCAGACAGCCAGGAGTAACCCCTGAGCACTGCCGGGTGTGGCCCAAAAACCAAAAAAAAAAAAAAAAAAAAAGATGAGGGAAAGGGAGAAGGAAGGAAAGAAGGGAGGGAGGAAGGGAGAAAGAAGAGAGGGAGAGATTGAGGGAGGGAGGAAGGAGGGAAAGAAGGACATAGGGAAGAAGAAAGGAAGGAAAGGAAGGAAGGGAAGGAGGGAGGATGGGCTGCTTTTTATTCTTAGTTGATTCTGACTTGATTGGTTTTGTTTGGTTTTAGTACCTGGTAGTGCTGAGAATTAATTCTAGCTTGGTGATCAAGGGTTTCGTTTGGTGATGGTTGGGGGAACCTACTGGTGTGAGAGGTCAAACTTGGGGCTTTCATCCTCTGCACTTTAGCCTGTTTGAGCTATCTCTCTCGTCCTGCTCCAAACTTTTAACTAGAAATAAATATTGCATTTTTAATTTTTATTTTTGGGTTTTGGGCCACACCCAGCAATGCCTAGGAATTATTCCTGCCCTGAACTCACTCAGAATTAGTCCAGAGGACCATATGAGTGCTGGGGATCTATCCCAGGTCAGCTGCATACAAGGCAAATGACCTACCTACTATATTATTGCTCTGGCTCCTTAAATTCTTTTTTCATTAAAAATGTTTTTTAATTTAGACATAATGAAATTACAAATTCATGTTTGGGTTTCAAGCATACAGTGTTTCAACATCAATCCCTTCACCATTATCTACTTCTTCCACCAGTGCTCAAACCCCCTTTGACTCCCACCCATCAGTGGGCTTCTTTAAGAAGTGGGGGCCGGAGAGATAGCACAGCAGTAGGGCATTTGCCTTGCATGCAGAAGGATGGTGGTTCGAATCCGGGCATCCCATATGGTCCCTGGAGCCTGCCAAGAGTGATTTCTGGAAAGATAGCATGGAGGTAAGGTGTTGCCTTGCATGCAGAAGGATGATGTTTCGAATCCCGGCATCCCATATGGTCCCCTGAGCCTGCCAGGGGTGATTTCTGAGCATAGAGCCAGGAATAACCCCTGAGTGCTGCCAGGTGTGACCCAAAAACAAAAACAAAACTGCTTTTATTTTTTTTTTTTTTTTTTTTTTTTTTTTTTTTTTTGGTTTTTGGGCCACACCCTGTGAGGCTCAGGGGTTACTCCTGGCTATGCGCTCAGAAGTTGCTCCTGGCTTCTTGGGGGACCATATGGGACGCCGGGGGATCGAACCGCGGTCCGTCCTAGGTTAGCGCAGGCAAGGCAGGCACCTTACCTCCAGCGCCACCGCCCGGCCCTACTGCTTTTATTTTTTATAATTTCATTATAATACCATGATTTACTAAGTTGTTCATAATATAGTCATGTAAGGTATTAAAAACACCAATTCCATCACCAGTGTGACCTTCCCACAACCAGTGTCCCTTTTCCCACCCATCACCCTAGCCTGCATCCATGCAGGCACAAACAGATTTACTTCATATTGTTTGTTACAACACAAAGGTAAATGGAATTTCAAAACCTACATCAATAAGGGTCAATTTGAAATGACCGTTATACCTCTCCACAGTCAGTGTCTAAGGATTTACTAGCTGTCGTTGGTGCTAGTTGAGTTAAAGCCATAGAATCTTCTGTGTTTCTATGTAAACTCACTGAGTTTGTAGATTACTATGTAACTTTCCCATCACATTTCTTGTGATAACAACTGGGCTGACACCACTGTAAAATCCTGTAAAAAAAAGTCCAGGATTTATAGGTTTTAAACAAATTCAGTGGCTTGAAAGTTTGATAAGGTTAAATGGCCCAGCTGGGCCATTTCTGCATTCCAGTCAGAGGGTTTAGGGGGTGGGGTTCCGATGCTGTGGTTCATGCTGAAAGGGGAATCTGCCCAACCCCCACTTTTTTGCGAATGCCACAGAGGTATCAGCTAACACTAGATTACCTGAGAAGTATCAGTGGCCATTATGTTCATTTGGAGCAGGGGTCCTCAAACTTTTTAAACAGGGGGCCAGTTCACTGTCCTTCAGACTGTTGGAGGGCCAGATTATAGTAAAAACAAAAATTATGAACAAATTTCTATGCACACTGCATATATCTTATTTAGAAGTGAAGAAACAAAATGGGAATAAATACAATATGTGGCCCGCGGGCCATAGTTTGAAGACCCCTGATTTGGAGCCTCATGAGAAGTGGTGCTGTTTATTAAATTAACTAATTAATGTTTGGTTTAAGGCCACACCCAGCGGTGCTCAGGGTTTACTCTTGACTCTGGGCTCAGAAATCACTCCTGATGGGCTCAGAGGACCATATGAGATTTTGAGGATTGAGCCCAGGTCTGCTGCATGCAAAGCAAAATACGCCCCCTAGCCAAGAAGCGCTATTTTAAATAAGATTCTGCACTGTTACTGATTTGGTTTTATACTTAACACTTGACCACTTTTCAGCACCCAGTTAAACACTTCCCTCCACCATAATCATTGCTCCCTCTCTGCCTCCCCACCACCTCCTCCCCCAAGGTGTGTTTCCTACTGAAGGCCAGTTCAAGCATTACTCCATTTGTTTCTTTATATCCTGGAAATGAGAGATCATTCTGTGTTGGCCTCTCTGCCTCTGACTAACTTCAGCATGATACTCTCCAGATCCATCCATGTAGCAGAAATAGCTAGATTTATCTTTATGTTATTCTGTGTAACATACCATAGTTTCTTTAGCCAGTTAGCTATTCTTGGACGCTTGCGTTATTTCCGGATTTGAGCTAGTGTGGATTATAATATTGCATTTTTTTTTTTGTTTTGTTTTTTTGGGTCACACCCGGCGGTGCTCAGAGGTTACTCCTGGCTGTCTGCTCAGAAATAGACCCTGGCAGGCACGGGGGACCATATGGGACACCGGGATTCGAACCAACCACCTTTGGTCCTGGATCGGCTGCTTGCAAGGCAAACACCGCTGTGCTATCTCTCCGGGCCCAATATTGCATTTTTTAAAATACATTTTCTTTTTTTTTAAACATGGTGGGGATTGAATCCAAATTTCATGTATGCCAGACATGCACTTTATCACCAAGTTTTATTACTGGCCCCAAAATTTCTTTCTTACATTTCTTTTTTTTTTTTTTTTTTTTTTTTTTTTTTGGTTTTTGGGCCATACCCGGCGGTGCTCAGGGGTCACTCCTGGCTGTCTGCTCAGAAATAGCTCCTGGCAGGCACGGGGGACCATATGGGACACCGGGATTCGAACCAACCACCTTTGGTCCTGGATCGGCTGCTTGCAAGGCAAACGCCGCTGTGCTATCTCTCCGGGCCCTTTCTTACATTTCTTGAGATGATCACAGGTTTGTTTGTTTTTTTAATCACACATTTAGTTGCTAGTACATAATTTTTACTCTGTGGCATATGGAATATCTGTGGCAAGATTGTCATATTCCACTTTTGATGTCTTTAGACAAGTTATAGTATTAAGTTATATGAGTCACAGTTCACCAAACTGTGGCCCTAATCAGTGAGGCTCTACTTTTATTTATTTATTTATTTATTTTTGGTTTTTGGGTCACACTCAGCAGCTCTGCGCTCAGAAATCGCTCCTGGCAGGCTCGGGGGACCATATGGGATTCCGGGAACCAAATCACTATCAGTCTTGGCTCAGCCAAGGCAAATATCCTACCAACCGGTGCTCTCTCTCCAGCCCCAGCCTCTACATTTTTATTTTATTTTGTTTGTTTTATTAGGGAGCACATTGTATAGTACTCAGGGATTACTCTTGGTTTTGTGCTCAGGGCTCTTTTAATGGTGCCACAGTCGGAATTTAGTGTAGGATTGAACTAGGTCAACCTGTAACTTAAGCATCTTTCCCCTGTCACTATCTCTTCAATCTCCAATTTTATTACTTAAGCATTTCTGACTTTGTCTCTTTTTTTGTTTGTTTGTTTTGTTTTTGGGCCACACCTGGCAGTGCTCAGGAGTTAGTCCTGGCTGTCTGCTCAGAAATAGCTCCTGGCAGGCACCGGGGACCATATGGGACACTGGGATTCGAACCAACCATTTTTGGTCCTGGATCGGCTGCTTGCAAGGCAAACACCGCTGTGCTATCTCTCTGGCCCGACTTTCTCTCTTTTTAGTGACTGTGATTTGTCCATTATTTTAAGAGCTCTTTAATTAATGAGGGTTTGTCATTCTTCTGCTTTGTGTGTACATGTTATTAGGTGTGTACATAAATTCTAACCCATTTTTTCCGAGTATTAATGTTTTGGATGATTCTTATAAAACTATAAAGCTAGGTTTTGGGTCTCCTGATTATAAGGGCCATGCTCATGCTCTGGATCCAGAGTGATAATACAGCAGGTAGAATGCTTGCTTGCTTTGCACACAGCCAATCCAGATTTGATCCTAGGGACCCTGTATGCTCCCCAGGCCCCATCGTGAAAGTGTGGTGATCCCTGAGCTCAGATCTAGGAGTAAGCCCTGGGCACCACCAAGTATGTGGCCCTAAAACAAAACAAACAAGAAAACATTGTGCTTTCTGTTTTTTATTTTATGATTTTATATATAAAACATATATATGTGGGGCCGGAGAGAGAGCACAGTGGCGTTTGCCTTGCAAGCAGCCGATCCAGGACCTAAGATGGTTGGTTCGAATCCCGGTGTCCCATATGGTTTTCTGTACCTGCCAGGAGCTGTTTCTGAGCAGACAGCCAGGAGTAACTCCTGAGCACCGCTGGGTGTGGCCCAAAAACCAAAAACAAAACAAAACAAAAAAATATATATATATGTATATATCTGGCTCATTTTTTCCCATTTACATTTTATTATGAAATTTTACAACTATAATGAAATGTTGACATAGTTGTATGGCTAATTTGACGCTTCTTTTTTTTTGGGGGGGTGGTATTTGAGTCATACCTGGCAGCACTCAGGGGTTACTCCTGGCTCTATGATCAGAAATCGCTCCTGGCAGGCTCAGGGGACCATATGGGATGCTGGGATTTGAACCACCGTCCTTCTGCATGCAAGGCAAACGCTTTACCTCCATGCTATCTCTCCGGCCCCTAACTTGACTCTTTAAAAATGAAATCTAGGGGGCCGGTGCAGTGGCACAAGCTGAAAGGTATCTGCTTTGCGTGTGATCTCCTGGCGTCCCATATGGTCCCCCAAGCCAGGAGCGATTTCTGAGCCAGAAATAGCCAGAAGTAATCCCTGAGCGTCACTGGGTGTGGCCCAAAAACCAAAAAAATAAAGAAATAATAAAGGGAAATCCGTTTTATTTCACTTTATTTAATTTTTTTTTTTTTGTGTGTGTGTGTGTGTTTGTTTTTGTTTTTTGGACCACGCTTGGCAATCCTCAGGGGTTGCTCCTTGATCTACACTCAGGAATTACTCCTGAAGCTGCTGGTATTCATAGAACCATTTGTGATGTTGAGGATTGAATCTGGGTCAGCTGCATGCCAGGCAAATGCTCTACATGCTGTATTTTCACTCCAGTCTCTATTTAATTTTGTTTTTAGTTGAAATTCACCTAATGTACAGCAACTTTTTTTGGGGGGGGCTGCACCTGGCTTCGCTCAGGTGTTAGTCCTGGCTCTGCACTCAGAAATTACTCCTGGCAGGCTTGGGGGACCATTTGGGATGCCGGGGAATCAAACCTTGGTTGCCTGCATGCAAGGCAAACAACTTACCTGCTATGCTATCACTCCAGCCCCTATACAGCATTTTTATTTTTAAAAAGTTGTTATGATAGGGGCCAGAGCAATGGCACAGCAGTAGGGCATTTGCCTTGCACACGGCTGACCCAGGACAGACTGCGGTTGAATCCCCTGATGTCCCATAGGGTCCCCCAAGCTAGGAGCGATTTCTGAGCGCATAGCCAGGAGTAACCCCTGAGTGTCACAGGGTGTGGCCCAAAATCCAAAAAAAATAAAAGTTGTTATGATAGAAACCTTACCTAGAAGTTCTCTGGGGGCTACACAGTACTAGAGATTAAATTTAGGACTTTCTGTCTACCACTTAAGTGATATCCCTGCCTCCCAATTAAGGTTTTTGTTTTTGTTTTGTTTTGGTTTTGGTTTTTGGGTCATACCCAGCAGCACTCAGGGGTTACTCCTGGCTCTACGCTCAGAAATCGCTCCTGGCAGGCTCAGGAGACATATGAGTTGCTGGGATTCAAACCACCATCCATCTGCATGCAAGGCAAATGCCCTACCTCCATGCTATCTCTCTGGCCCCAATTAAGTTTCTTTTTTGTTTTTGTTTTTTTTTTGGGTCACACCTGGCAGCTCCTGACTCTGTGCTCAGAAATCACTCCTGGGGCCGAAGTGGTGGCGCAAGCAGTAGGACATTTGCCTTGCACGTGCTAACCTAGTGCAGACCATGGTTCGGTACCCCAAGCCAGGAGCAATTTCTGAGTGCATAGCCAGGAGTAACCCCTGAGCATCATCGGGCCTGGCCCAAAAAGGAAGAAAAAAAAAGAGAGAGAGAGAGACAGAGAAAAAAGGAAGGAAGGAACAAAGGAAGGAAGAAGAAAGAAAGAAGGAAAGAAGAGAGAAAGATAGATAAATAAATAAATCTTGGCAGGCACGGAGGACCATTTGGGATGCCGGGATTGGAACCACAGTCCATACTGGATTGGCTGCATGCAAGGCAAACACCCTACCTCTGTGCTGTCTCTCTGGTCCCCCTAATTAAGTTTTTTTGAGTGAGGATCCTACATCCCAGGGCTTACTCCTGGCAGGGCTGGGCAACCATATATGATGCCAGGGGTTGAATTTGGGTTGACTGCATGCAAGGCAAGTGCCTAACTTACTGTACGGACCTCAACCATTAAAAAAAATTTTTGTGACTGTTCTGGCAGTGCTCAGAGCTTACTCCTAGCTCTGTGCTTAGAGAGCACACTACTGATGGGGCCTGGGAACCATATGGGCTGCTTGGGATGAATCTGGGTTGGTTGTACACAACGCAAGTGCCCTACATGCTGTACTACAGTCCCAGCTTAATCATTTTTTTTTTTGGTTCTTGGGCCACACCCGGCAGTGCTCAGGGGTTACTCCTGGCTGTCTGCTCAGAAATAGCTCCTGGCAGGCACAGGGGACCATATGGGACACCGGGATTCGAACCAACCACCTTTGGTCCTGGATCGGCTGCTTGCAAGGCAAACGCCACTGTGCTATCTCTCCGGGCCCCCAGCTCAATCATTTTTTTTTTTTTTTTTTGGTTTTTGGGCCACACCCGGCGGTGCTCAGGGGTTACTCCTGGCTGTCTGCTCAGAAATAGCTCCTGGCAGGCACGGGGGACCACATGGGACACCGGGATTCGAACCAACCACCTTTGGTCCTGGGTCGGCTGCTTGCAAGGCAAACGCCGCTGTGCTATCTCTCCGGGCCCAGCTCAATCATTTTAATGTGTATTATTTAGTGGCATTTACTGCATTCTCAGTTTTGAGCTCTTTAGTGTTTTTTTGTTTTTGTTTTTGTTTTTTGTTTGTTTTTGGGTCACACCCAGCAGTGCTCAGGGGTCACTCCTGGCTCTACGCTCAGAAATCGCCCCTGGCAGGCACAAGGGACCATATGGGATGCCGGGATTCAAACCACCGTCCTTCTGCATGAAAGGTAAACGCCTTACCTCCATGCTATCTCTTCAGTGCCTCTTTAGTGTTTTTTGATTCTTTGATCTCTTTTCATGGCTTCTTAAAGCCTGATCCAAGGCCAGGTCCATATTTGCTTCTTTTAGTAGCTCTGCAAAACAAGAACCACCTTAATGTAAACTCACATAAAGGCAAGTTTTTTTTTTTGTTTTTTGTTTTTTTGGGTCACACCCAACAGCGCTCAGGTTACTCCTGGCTCTATGCTCAGAAATAGCCCCTGGAAGGCATGGAGGACCATATGGGATGCCGGGATTCAAACCGCAGTCCTTCTGCATGAAAGGCAAACGTCTTACCTCCATGATATCTCTCCGGCCCCTATGGCAAGTTTTTTAAGATTCACCTTAGTAGGGGCCGGGCGGTGGCGCTAAAGGTAAGGTGCCTGCCTTGCCTGCGCTAACCTTGGACGGACCGCGGTTCGATCCCCCGGTGTCCCATATGGTCCCCCAAGCCAGGAGCAACTTCTGAGCACATAGCCAGGAGTAACCCCTGAGCGTTACTGGGTGTGGCCCAAAAACCAAAAAAAAAAAAAAAAAAAAAAAAAAGATTCACCTTAGTAATAGGAATTGCAGATCTGTGAGCAGGTCAGCTTGTGGTTGCAGTTCCTCAGGTTTTTCTACCAGCTGCAAGAATTGAAGTCAGGTTGTTTTTCCTGAGGTCTGGAGAATGCAGTGGTAATTATTTTTTTCTGTGACTCTGCAGTCATGGTCTTACAGATCTGCAGTTCAGACCCAGTTAGATTCTTGGCCATCTGGAGGTGTGGTCTCCTTTCCATTATACTTGAAGATCATGAATGTTCAAATGTTTTCTTTTGTATTCAGGACATTGTCTGTTCATAGTACTCTGTTCCCCACAGAATTTTTACGATCATCTCTTCTTTTCTTCTGAATTCTGAGCTTATTAAGGGCAGTTCCTAGTGTTTTCATCAGTTGGAGTCATGGGGGATTTTGAAGTTTTGGGATAAGGGAATATTTTTTTCAGAACTATTTTTTGCTTTCCCTTCTACCTTTGAGCTTCCTTGTGGAGTTGTATCCCATGCAGTGACATCCAGCATCCTGCAGATGCAGAGCACATAACTAGTTTTCTTTCAGAGAATCAGGAAACTTTTGGCTAGATCCACAAGAGCCAGAGGTAGAAGGCCTTGAGCTGAAGAGTTACAGATACCTAGATTCAGATGTTAGCAGTGCCATTGCTGATTGAATTAAATGACTTCACTAAACTAAAATATACTTTGAATTAAGATTTTAAAAATATTGACAGGGCAACAAGAATATACAGTATTTAAGTACATAATTGTCCTTGAAATGCTATAAACAGTGCCTATGACCAGTAAGAGTGTGGGGCCAGAGAAGTAGCTCAAAGATTTAGTAATCATGCTTTGCACACAAGAGGCCCGGGTTTGATTCCTGGCACCATCAGTAGTGACCCCTGAGTACAAAGTTGGGAGCTGCGCCTGAGCACTGTTAGGGTGTAGCTCAAAAACTAAAAAGAAAGGGAGAAAAGTAAAAGATTAAGGATGGGGTCAAAGTAATGTCTGGTTATAGGATATATTGTCACAGGATTCTGGGAAATGCGCTTCGAGGTAAAGCCACTGCAACCCACATCCAAATAGCTGAGCTCTGCTGAGGCTGCCCAGGACCTACCAGTGTTTGTGGGTTTTTAGGATCAATATGGATAATTCTGGGCAGCCAGAATTATAATTATTTAATTATGTTATGTTATATTTAAATTATATATAAATTATGTATATTGTATAATATATAAATTGTATGATATGTTCTACTTTTTTAATTTGGGTTTCAGGGTACCAATTCTGTAGGTACTTGATGCATGATGTTTGTTAGTTCTAGGGGTTCTTGGAGGCCTCTGCTGCAGACACAATTATATAGGGCTGGGCCTCATCAAATAATCTGTGCTCCTGTGATTCAACAATTCATGTCCTGGGTACAGGGTTGGAGAGAATAGCTCAAAGGACTGGTACATGCTGTGCATGCAGGACCCCGGGCTTGATCCCTGGCATACGTGGTCCTGTGAACAACCCTTGAGTGCAGTCCAGAGTCAGTTCCCCTGAGTGTTGCTGGGTATGGCCCCTCAAAAACCCAAAACATCCATGCTTTTTTTTGCCTCAGTGTCTTCCAGGATGTAAAATAAGTGTCTGCATAAGGCAGATTAGGGCAAGTCCTTTTAGGGTTGGATCAGCTCCTAATTAACAGTGAAATAAAGGATACAGAACAATGGTGCAAGTGGTAGGGCATTTGCCTTGCACATGCTGACCTAGGATGGACCTCGGTTAGATCCCCTAGTGTCCCATATGGTCCCTCAAGCCAGGAGCAATTTCTGAGTGCATAGCCAGGAATAACCCTGAGCATCACCAGTGTGGCCCAAAAAGCAAAGTGAAAAAAATTTTTTTCTAAGTGGGATTCACACAGATTTAGGCTAGGTACAATTTTGTTATTCTCAAATTGAGAAAGAAATAGAAAAAAGGACTGCTTTGGGTGCCAGAAAGATGGTAGAGCGGGTAAGGCTCTTTTTCTTAATGTAGTTGACATGGGTTTGATCCCAGTACCCCTATATATGATTCCCTGAGCACCGCCAGGCGTGATTCTTGAATTCAGAGCCAGGAGTAACCCCTGAGCATTGCTGGGTAAGGCCCAAATCCAAAAAATAACAAAAGAAAATACCTGTTTTTGCTTTGTCCTTTTCCTCCTCAAGCTCAGCACTTCTCTTTGTTGAATCTAGGATAAAACTGACATAAATCATCTGCTTTTGTTGCCTTAAATCTATTATTTATATGAATTAGTATCCTTCATTGATTATTGTGTGTTGTATTTGTTTTGTTTTGTTTTGTTTTGGGGCCACACCCATGGACGCTCAGAGGTTACTCCTGGCTATGCACTCAGAAATCGCTCCTGGCTTGGGGGACCATATGGGATGCCAGGAGATCGAACTGTGGTCTAGGCTAGCGCGGGCAAGGCAGATGCCTTACCGCTTGCGCCACTGCTCCAGCCCCTGCATGTTGAATTGTAAAGAATTTGAACAGATTTCTTTTTCTAAAGCTTCCTGCTTTCCTGAACCCCACCAGTGAACTTGTTTTCCATTTCTTCCTATTGTAGTGAGTTATGTAACTAACAGTTGGAGTCCATTGTTTTCCAAAAAAGTATTTAGGAGTTCATTCAGTAGACCACATAGCATTTCAAGTGCATGTTCTTCCATTAGGAGTACTGACAGAGTGGAAAAACCAGACCTTGGTGAATATTTTAGACCTTCCTCTTTTTCTTTTTCTTTTCTTTTCTTTTCTTTTTTGGATTTGGGGCCATATCTGGCAGTGCTCAGGGGTTACTCCTGACTCTGTGCTCGGGAATCAAACCATCCACGTGCAAGGCAAACACCCTACCACTGGGCTATCTCTTTGGCCTTCTCTTTCTTTTTAATGGATTTGTTTTTTATTTTGGGCCACACATGATTCTCAGGGCTTATTCCTATGTTTGGGGATCACTCCTGCCTCGGCTCAAGAGACCATATGGAATGCTGGGGATCAAACCTAAATTGGCCACATGCAAAACTTGTGCTCTTCTTTCTGTTCTATTGCTCAGGTCCTTTATATCTTTCTCTTTTTGGGGGGGTGAGGGGAAGGTATACCTGGTGAAGCTCAGTAGTTACTCCAGGCTTTACACTTAGAAGTCAATCACTCCTGGTTGTGCTCAGGGAACCATATGTGATGCCAGGGATCAAACCCAGTTCAGCTGTGTGCAAGGCAGGCACCCTACCCTCTGCACTATCTCTCTGGTCCCCCACTTGATGCCTCTCTTTTTTTTTTTTTTTTTTTTTTGGTTTTTGGGTCACACCCGGCAGTGCTCAGGGGTTACTCCTGGCTGTCTGCTCAGAAATAGCTCCTGGCAGGCACGGGGGACCATATGGGACACCGGGATTCGAACCAACCACCTTTTGGTCCTGGATCGGCTGCTTGCAAGGCAAACACCGCTGTGCTATCTCTCCGGGCCCTGATGCCTCTCTTAATAGAGCTATGATTTGAAGAAACTGAGGTTAGTAGTCGAATGGGATTTCAAGTTGCAATGTGTTTTTCAACTAGGTAAAAAGGTAACTAATATTGATGTCATGCATATCTGTATTTTTCCATCTCCTTTCCTACATTGTAAAAATTATTATTTTTTTTTTTTTTGGTTTTTGGGCCACACCCTGTGACGCTCAGGGGTTACTCCTGGCTATGCGCTCAGAAGTTGCTCCTGGCTTCTTGGGGGACCATATGGGGCACCGGGGGATCGAACCGCGGTCCGTCCTAGGTTAGCGCAGGCAAGGCAGGCACCTTACCTCCAGCGCCACCGCCCGGCCCCTTAAAAATTATTTTGTTTTATTTTGGTTTTTGGATCATGCCTGATGGAGCTCGGGTTATTCCTGATTCTGCACTCAGAAATTGTTCCTGGCACGCTTGGGGACCATATGGAATTTCAGGGATCAAACCTGGGTCTGTCACGGGTCAGCCACATTCAAGGCAAATGCCCTACTGCTGTCCTGTCACTCTGGCCCCACATTGTGAAAATTGTGCCCACTAATTTAATAAAGTCTTTTTATCTGTAATTTCAGGGCTTGAAGTTCAAAGATCTGGTCATTTACTTTTCTCAAAAGGAATGGGATTGCTTACAATCTGCTCAGAAGGAGCTGTATCGAGATATAATGTTGGAGACTTATAAGAGCCTGATCTCATTGGGTAAGTTTATCTGTTCCCCACAATTCAGAATTGGCCTTCTGAATTTTTATGTTCTTTGTAATCAATGTTTAATGCATTTTAAGTGCCTAAGTTGCTTGGTTAATGATTCTTGCTTCAAATAATTTGTCTCTTACGAAGTTGGAAATAGGCTGTTCTGGGGCCGAAAAGATAGCATGGAGATAAGGCGTCTGCCTTGCATGCAGAAGGTCGGTGTTTCAAATCCTGGCATCCTATATGGTCCCCTGAGCCTGCCAGGAGGGATTTCTGAGCATAAAGCCAGGAGTAACCCCTGAGCGCTGCAGGGTGTGACCCACCCCCCAAAAAAAAAAAAAAAGAATCTAAAAAAGAAATAGGCTATTCCATGAACAACTTTTTCATTTCTCCAACCTTCACCCCCTTTCTGTGGCCTTATTCTACTTTTCTGTATTTGTAATTGATTTTAATTCTGAGGCGTCTGCAACATAATGTTGCCCCACCCATTTTTCCTTGGATAGGACTATGTGGCGCGAAACCGGATGTGATCTCCTTACTGGAACAGGGGAAGGAGCCCTGGATGGTTCATAAGAAGGAGGCGAAAGTATGGTGCCCAGGTAAGTGATAGTGGGAAAGACCATAACAAATGCCAAAATCTCTTGAAAAGCGATGCTGATAGGGTGCTGGTTGGAAAGCTCTGCGAAACAGCTTGAGAATTAGAAAAGAAAAGATGTTTCAGCACCAGGGCCCAGTTTTTACTCAACTTATTACTTTCTGCAGATCCAACTTATTTCCATCTGATTTCAGGAAGAAAACGTCTTCCTCCTTCTCATACCACTATTTTTTTTTCTGTATTGTGTCTACTTTTGTTCTGAATTTTTAGAACAGTAATGTTGAGATATAATTCATCATCATAAAATTCACTCACTTATTGTCTGTTTTTTTAACATTCACAGGATTTTGCAGCTGTCACAAACTAATTTTATAGCTGAAAAATCCATACTCATTAAAAATCATTTCCTATTTTCAGACCTAAGCAACCACTAATACTTCTGTCTTTATAGATTAGGCTATTCTGAAATTTTGATATTAATGAAAACAGTCTTTTGTGGGGCTAGGGAAATTATGTAAAGGGTTGGACCCACACCTTTGTATGAGGGCTCTGTATTTTCTCCATGGCTCAGTATGGCTCTAAGCACTAAGCTGCTAGAGATTACTCCTCTTCTGTCCCCCAAAAGCATCTTTTTTAAAAAAATATTTTATTTATTTATTTATTTATTTATTTATTTATTTATTTATTTTTGGTTTTTGGGCCACACCCGGCGGTGTTCAGGGGTTACTCCTGGCTGTCTGCTCAGAAATAGCTCCTGGCAGGCACGGGGGACCATATGGGACACCGGGATTCGAACCAACCACCTTTGGTCCTGGATTGGCTGCTTGCAAGGCAAACGCCGCTGTGCTATCTCTCCGGGCCCTATTTATTTATGTTTTTTTTAAGATCATATCTGGTGGTGCTTAGGGTTTATTCCTGGCTCTGCACTCAGGTGTTTATTCTGACAGTGCTCAGGGCACCATATGGGATGCTGGGTATCAAATCTGGGTTGGTTGTATATAAAACAAGTGCCTTATCTGCTCTGTCACTCTGGCCAAAGGTAGTTATTTTTTAAATCTCAATAAGAAGGGCTGGACCAATAGTAATCAAACCTTAGCTGCATAAAGCTTGCTACTATGTGCACTAAGCAGTTATCTCTTAGTTATCCAATGATAACTATTAAGATAACTTTGATAGTCCTTACAGGGTTAGGGATTTGTCTCAAGTGGTTGACAACATGCCTTGCATGTAAAATGCTGTGGCTTTCATCCCTTGTACCGTCCAACCAATCTAGGGATTGTGGAGTACCAAGGAGTGGCCCTGATCCCTAGAGAACCACCAGGTATGGCCTCCAGAAGTAAGTAGTTGTGAGTGTAGCCTCCACAACCACAAGCAAACTCAGGTTGTCCATGTGCAGAGACCCTACCACTGTATTATTGCTCTGGCCTATTTCTTTTTTATTGGGGGGGGGCACACCCGGCGGTGCTCAGGGGTCACTCCTGGCTATCTGCTCAGAAATAGCTCCTGGCAGGCACGGGGGACCATATGGGACACCGGGATTCGAACCAACCACCTTTGGTCCTGGATAGGCTGCTTGCAAGGCAAACGCCGCTGTGCTATCTCTCCGGGCCCTGCTCTGGCCTGTTTCCTTTCTTCTTCTCGTCTACACCTTTTTTTTTTCACATGGAGTATAGAATTATTGAAAATATTCATTCTTAGTTTTTCATTTTCACCTTAGAATTTTACCAGTTTTTGGGAGAGGGCTTTCTTAAGCATTGCTCTGGAGGCCTGTGATTCTTGGTCATTCCAGCTTGTGGTTTGATACTAATATTTGAGGATGCATTGTTTCTCAGGCACTGTAGTGGTAGAGATTATCCAGGTCATCCCAGTAGTCCTCAGGAGAAGACCATGTGGTGCCAGGAATTAGGCCAGGGTCAAATTGCAAACAAAGCATATCCCTTAACCCCTGTGTTAAGTCTTTCTTATTTTTCTTTTTGTTTGGGGACTATACCCAGCAGAGCTCAGGGATTAGTCCTACCTCTGTTACTAGAAATCACTCCTGGCAGGCCTCGGACACTATATGAGGTGCTGAGGATTGAACCTGTGTTGGTATCATGCAAGACAAATTACCTACCTGCTGTATTGTTGTTCTGGCCCCAACTTCTGTACTATCTCTTTGGTCCCAGACCTTTACTTCCTTCCTAGATTCAAAATGCCTGTTTTCTTTCCTGTTATTTTACAGATTGGGAATCCAGAAGAGAAACCAGAAATTTTTCTGTAAAAGAAGACAATCATGAAAGTAAATCGTGGCAGCAGGAGATAGCCAAAGAAATTATAAGTCCTAACCTTGAGTACAGTAGGATCAATGATATGAGAGAAAAATCTCAGTTGCCGAGACCAAAGGAGGAATATTTTGGACAAATAGTCTCTGATGAAAAGTCTTCCACTCCTCACAGAGACCAAATACTACCTCAGACAAAGCACACTAGAACAAAATCCTGTGAATACAAGGAATATAAAGAAGCTTGCAGGAATCAATCACACCGAATCCCACACGAAATAAGTCAGAGTAAGGTAAAAGATTCCAAATGTGGAGAGTGTGGGAAAGCCTTTAATAATAGGTCTGACTTGATTAAACACCAAAAAATTCATGAAAGCAAAAAAGGTAATGAAAATAAGAACTGTACTTTTATACATGACTCTGAAAGTAGTACACGTCAGACTGGTGAGAAGCCTCATAAATGTAAGGAATGTGGGAAAGGTTTTCATTCTAGCTCACAACTTAGAAAACATCAAAAAATTCATATAGGTGAGAAACCCTATAAGTGTAAGGAGTGTGGAAAGGCCTTTCCATCCATCTCACAACTTAATTTACATCAGAGAGTTCATACCGATGAGAAATACTTTGAATGTAAGGAATGTGGGAAGGCCTTCACCCGGCCTTCTCACCTACTTCGACACCAGACAATCCATACTGGCGAGAAACCTTATAAATGTAAGGAATGTGGAAAGGCTTTCCGTTATGATACACAACTCAGACTTCATCAGCTCATTCATACTGGCGAACGGCGCTTTGAATGTAAGGAATGTAGGAAGGTATATAGTTGTGCCTCACAGCTCAGCTTACATCAAAGGATTCATTCTGGGGAGAAACCTCACAAGTGCAAGGAATGTGGGAAAGGTTTTATCTCAGACTCACATCTCATTCGACATCAGAGTGTTCATACCGGTGAAAAGCCATATAAATGTAAGCAGTGTGGGAAGTCCTTCCGACGTGGCTCTGAACTTACTCGGCATCAGAGAGCTCACACTGGGGAGAAACCCTATAAATGTAAAGAATGTGAAATGGCCTTTACTTGTAGCACAGAACTTATTCGCCATCAAAAAGTTCACACTGGTGAGAGACCCCATAAGTGTAAGCAATGTGAAAAGGCTTTTATCCGAAGGTCAGAACTTGCTCATCACGAGAGAAGTCACAGTGGTGAGAAACCTTTTGAGTGTAAGGAATGTGGAAAGACCTTTGGCCGGGGTTCAGAACTCAGTCGACACCAGAAAATTCATACTGGTGAGAAACCCTACAAATGTAAGCATTGTGGCAAGGCCTTTCTTCGGGGCTCACACCTTAGTCAGCATGAAAGAATTCATACAGATTGGAGTGACTGAAGAAATGTGTGGTAGCTCAGAGAGTCATACTAGTAAAACACAAAAGTTCCCGTGCTTGTTAGGAATGTGGGAAAATAGTTGAGGACAGCAGCACAGTATCAAGTTCATCCTGTGGATGTAAGACGTTTACTTAGACTGGAATGATAGGGCACTTGCCTTGCACTTGGTGATCCCTTGCACCTCATACGGTCTCCTGAGATCTGCCAGGAGTGATCCATGAGCACAGAGCAGGAGTAAATCCTTAGCACAGCAAGAAGTGGCCCAAAAACAAAAATTAAAACTTAAGTGCCAAAATTACATTTATTAATGATGTTAGGACATAACATCCTTCCTTAGAAATGTTAGAAAGGGGGCCCGGAGAGATAGCACAGCGGTGTTTGCCTTGCAAGCAGCCGATCCAGGACCAAAGGTGGTTGGTTCGAATCCCGGTGTCCCATATGGTCCCCCGTGCCTGCCAGGAGCTATTTCTGAGCAGACAGCCAGGAGTAACCCCTGAGCAATGCCGGGTGTGGCCCAAAAACCAAAAAAAAAAAAAATGTAGAAAGGGTTTGCATTTATGAATTTATTGTGAAATTTCCATGAATATAAAATTGAGAGGGCTTAGGAATGCACTAAGTATATTATAGACAATCTTTGAAACTTTTCTCAATATAAAAGTCTGGAAAATCAGAATTTATAGCATAAATGTAGTATTTATGAGATACCAGTTTGCCTTGGTATTCATCTGATGCTTGCATTAATGTTAAAAATTCAGATTGCTGGGCCCGGAGAGATAGCACAGCGGCGTTTGCCTTGCAAGCAGCTGATCCAGGACCAAAGGTGGTTGGTTCGAATCCCGGTGTCCCATATGGTCCCCCGTGCCTGCCAGGAGCTATTTCTGAGCAGACAGCCAGGAGTAAACTGAGCACCGCCAGGTGTGGCCCAAAAACCAAAAAAAGAAAAAAAAAATTCAGATTGCTCTGGCCCACTAAAGTCTTGTTAAATATTTACAAGTTTATTCTCTAACACTAATTTGAAAATCAAAGTGGTCAAGGACTTCATCAGAATTGAATCTGGACTTGACTTCACCATTATACACGAATTAGAGGGCTTATTACCTTAACTACCTAAATATTCTCAGTTGTAAAGATGAAATATATCTATGCAAATAATGTCCTATTGAAAGTGTGCTAAATGAGGGCTGCTTTTATTACTACTTTTTGGTGCCTTATTTTTATAATTGTTATTAAAGATATGAGAGAAATGCTTTCTGTGTTCTACAGGACTTGTATCATCTTTATTGAATGTTAATTCTGAAAAGAAGTTTAAAGTTTTAATTGTTTTTTCTTTTTTGGGGTTTTTGGGTCACACCTGGTGGCACTCAGGAATTGCTCCTGGCAGGCTTAGGGGACCATATTGATGCCGGGACTCAAACCGAGGTATGTCCTGTGTTGGCTGCGTGTAAAGCAAACACCTTACCACAGTGCTATCGCTCTGGTCCCCCTAATCTTTAATTCATAATTTATCCCTTTACTTCCTCAAGGGCCTCATAATGTGTGCTGGGGAGATAGCTCAGAGTATTGGGGCACATGCTTTGTATGCAGTAACTGGTTCATATCCCCAGCATCACATTGAATAATGAGCAGCATTATGAGCAACCTCCAAGTGCTGTGCCTCGGAATAGCCTCTGAAGATGATCCTAAAGCCAAAACTAAAGAAAGGATCCAAATAAGATTGGATGCTGTCAGTGGAAATATTTAGGTGACATAACTTTCAAAAAAATAAAAATATATGCCACCACTGCACTGACTTCCATGTACAGC
Source organism: Suncus etruscus (assembly GCF_024139225.1). Classification (NCBI taxonomy): domain Eukaryota; kingdom Metazoa; phylum Chordata; class Mammalia; order Eulipotyphla; family Soricidae; genus Suncus; species Suncus etruscus. The sequence continues at coordinate 82,004,129 of NC_064861.1, read as the reverse complement.
ATTTATTGCTTAGAACCAGTAATCAACATTCTTTGATCAGGTATTTAACTATCTTATTTGTCCAGGTAAACTTTTTTTATGGGGGAATTTTTTTGGGGGGTCACACCTGGCAGCGATCAGGAGTTACTCCTGGCTCTGCACTCAGAAGTCACTCCTGGGACTGGAGAGATAGCATGGAGGTAAGGTGTTTGCCTTGCATGCAGAAGGTTGGTAGTTATAATCCCAGCACCCCATATAGGCTCTTGAGCCTGCCAGGAGCGATTTCTAAGCGTAGAGCCAAGAGTAACCCCTAAGCGCTGCCGGGTGTGACCCAAAAACCAAAAAAAAAAAAAAAAGAAAGAAAGAAAAAAATCACTCCTGATAGGCTAGGGACCATATGGGATGCCTGGATTCAAACTCAGGTCTGTCCTGTGTTGGCTGTGTGCAAGGCAAACCCTTACCGCTGTGCTATTGCTCCAGCCCCAAGTCCAGCTAAACTTCTACAAGTTCTGAGGGCCTCAATTGTTTTGGGATAAACATCTTTCTCAAGGGCAGTTGTTTTCAGGAGAGGGAGAAGAGCTAGATCAGTTATAGGACCCCTCTGGGCAGTGTTCTACCTCCAGGTGGAAATATTCTGGGTTTAAAGGTCCCACAAACTACCCATTCTGTCCTTGATTTATATATCAAGTCCCCAAAACGGGGTTATTTATGTGAGATCTGAGTGTGGCTCACCTCTTCTAAGCACATTTCCAGTTCCATCTCTGCTGTAACCAGATAATGATGATGATGATACAGCCTAATCTTTACCCACTAGCCTGTTTTTGGACAGTTTTTTCTTTCCAGATCTTGGCTATTGGAAATAGTGCTGTAGGGGCCAGAGAGTTCACAGCGGTAAGGCAATTGCCTTGCATGCAGCCGATTCAGGACAGATGGTGGTTCGAATCCCAGCATCCCATATGGTCCCCCATACTTGCCAGGAACAATTTCTGAGTGCAGAGCCAGGAATAACCCCTGAGCACCACCGGGTATGACCCAAAAATTTGAAGGAAAAAAAATAATAATGCTATAATGAACTAGACCTACAGTTTAGAGCCATTTCCAACATTGCTTAGGTTGGCTTTTTTTCCTGGCCAAATTCTTCTCGATTTGCTCTATTTGTTTATGGACCACACCTCATGATGCTAGAGGTTATTCAGTGTGGACCCCAGGAGGCCCGGTGTGCAAGCTGGGAGTTTGCCATGCCTCTTGTGCTCTAGCCCTTTGAACCATCTCCTTAGACCATTTGCCCAGCACTTGGTTCTTGTATATATTGCTTTATGAATATAAGCTCTAAGTTTTCAATTGTTTGGTTTTCAGCAATGCCAGGACTTCACATATGCAAGGCATGCCCTCAGCCACTGAGCAAAGCATGCCTGGTATTCTATATGGTCCTCCTAGCATTGCCAGTGGTGCCTCCTGAGCCAGGAGTATGCTCAGAGCTTTCTTCAGGTATGGCAAAAGGAAAAAAAGTTAAAGAGAATTAGAGGCCATGTGTTCTTTTCAAATACATTTCTTTTGGTAGCAGCTCGCCATATAATGGCTATGTAGAAGTAGCATATTATTTTCATGGACATTAAAAACAAAAAGCCAGCGGTTTATGGCTGGGAATGTAACAGTATTGTGTTGGATTCTGGGCATTTGTTAAAAATAAGATTATAGGGGATCTAACTCATGTTGGTCGCGTTCAAGTCAAATTCTTTACCCACTTGCTCTCTGGCTATTGGGTTTGCTTATTTTAACTAACTTACTTTGGCTTAGGTTACTTTGGCTTGACACTACTAAGGAATTGATTACTCCTGGTCGGGAACTGGTTTCATATGGAGTGCTGGGGATCTAACTGGCTTGGCAGTGTACTTTACCTTTTGTATTCTCTGCTGCCTCTGCTTTGCTTTTTTAAGAGCTTAATAATATTAAAAGCAAAATCAGATCTAACAGCAGAAAAATAGATATCTGTCAGTAATTACTTAGTATACACCAGAAAGGGGCTGGAGAGATAGCACAGAGGTAAGACATTTGTCCTGCCAGGACAGACAGTGGTTTGAATCCCGGCATCCCATATGGTCCCCTCGTGCCTGCCAGGAGCGACAGCTGAGCACAGAGCTCAGTTTGATCCCAAAGAGCTGGGTTTGGTCCCAAACCCTAAATAAATAAATAAATAAATAAATAAATAATTCTCCAGATCTGACTCCTAGAGAGAAAAAGAGAAGATAGAGCTGAAGCAAGACCCTAACCAGTTTTCTGTGTATATAGGTCTTGGGGCGCGTTCTGCTAGGGTTTGGTTGGAGGTTATTTTTATCCAGCACCTGTTTTATATATCTATATGATATATATATACAGTATTATATAGATATACAGTATATAGTATATTGATATCCTACTGGGGTATCCAAGAGCAACTGCTATATGCCCAGTACATATATATATTAAGACACCAAGACTACTTTCTCGGCCCCCCACAATAATCACAACCCTCGATTCTGTTCAAGCAGGAGTTGAAACCTGAACTCCCCCATGCCCCCACCACCACCACCACCCACATTCCAGGCGGACGGCGTGTGCGCACGCGCACTCCCTCGCGGGTGTTTCCCCGACACACAGCGGACTACATTTCCCATCGGCCTCCGCGCCGGGCTCCTTCCCGCTTCCTCGGCGGCGAGGCCTGGAGAGGTGAGTCGGTCGCGCGCGCTCAAGGAGGACATGGGCGCGGAGCGGCGCGGGCTCCGGTGGGAAGCGGCCTGCTGCGACGGGGCCTCGGGGGCGCCGACGGGGGGGCTCCGCTCCGGAGATCGTGGCCCACAACGGCCACGAGTTCGAGGCCCGACGAGCCCTCAGGTGCAGGCCCGAGGCGAAGAAATCCGCCTTTGGAGCCCAAGCCAACGGCCCTCTTGGCTTGCTTGCACCTCCGAGGGGGCTCGGGCTGGGGGCCTGCCGGGGATCGAGCCGGGCTTGGGGGTTTGGACCGAGAAAGGCTGAATGATGAGGCCAGAAAGGGGCGATTGATTGATTGATAGACGTGTGGGTCCCTGGGTCGATCAGACATGAACTGTCATTTCATTGATGACACATTTCCCTCTTCCCTTCACCAGGCCTGGGAAACACGCTTATCTCTTGGATAAGAGGGAAAATCTTGCTGAGATGGAAAAGACCAGAAAAGAAAGGGGAAAAAGCCCTGTCCAGGTTGGCCTCAAAGCCGGCCTTGTAGTTGATCTGAAGCAATCCTTTTCTCCCGGGTCCTGGAGCAGGTGCAAGGTGCCAGCACCAAGTTGCAGCTTTTCTTCCTTCTTCCAGGGATGAGCCCAATGGCTGGTTCTTGGAAGGGCACGCAGTTGTCCACCTGTCTGTCCCTCAGGACCCGCTGCCCTTTCTGATCTCCCTGAAGAATCCTCAGCCATTCTAGAATGGATGCTCCCAAAAACCTTTCAACTGGAACTCAACCCGTCACAAAAGAGCTTTTCTTCTCGCTCTTTACGACGTTCCAACCCTTCTGTGGAGTTTTCTCCTTCACTTGACTTAAGAAAGAAAAAAATTTTATTTATTTATATATTTTGGTTTTTGGCCCACACCCGGGGACGCTCAGAAATAGCTCCTGGCTTGGGGAACCATGTGGGACTCAGGGGGATCGAGCCGTGGTCCAAGACAAACGCCCTACCGCTTGCACCACTACTCTAGCCCCAAGGAAAAAAAGTTATTTTTTTTGGTTTTAGGCCACAGCCCGTGATGCTCAGGGGTGACTCCTGACTATGTCCTCCTGGCTTGGGGGACCAAAAGGGACGCAGGGGGATCGAATCGTGGTCCATCCTAGGTTAGCGTGTGCAAGTGCCCTACCGCTTGCGCCAGTGCTCCGGCCTGGAAAAATATTTTTTAATTAAATTTTGTTACACGACATTTTGTCACAGGGGCTTTTAGACTAGCTTATCCATTGACTTGGAGCTTTTTGTCTCCTTTCCCTGGTGAATGATGGAGCTGGTGTTGAGGATGGACGGGGGACACTTTAACATGGCTCACATGAGGGGCCAGAAAGAGAGCATAGCTGTAGGGCATTTGCCTTGCACGCAGCCTATCCAGGACGGATGGTGGTTCAAATCCCAGCATCCCATATGGTCCCCCATGCCTGCCAGGAGTATTATCTGAGCGCAGAGCCAGAAGTAACCCCTGAGCACCAACGGGTGTGACCCCAAAACCAAAATAAACAAAATGGTTCCCTTCTTTAAAAAAAAAAAAAGGAAAATAAAAAGCACACACAAGATTCTCTCCAGTGTGAATTTGCATGAATCTTTGACAGTTAATTCCTCTGTGAGCTGTTTCTAATCATTTGAATAAATAGCAGATAAGCCTTATGCAATCAGTTAAAATTCAGTCTGATTGGTTGAGATTACATTGATGGGTAGCTTCTTTGCTTTCTATTGCTCTGAGCTGAGATGCAGAGGTAGGGACTGGAGATATTACAGGGGTTCAAATGCTGTCCTTAAATGCAGCCAATCCGCTTTAAAATTTTTTTTTTTTTTTTTGGTTTTTGGGCCACACCCGTTTGACGCTCAGGGGTTACTCCTGGCTATGTGCTCAGAAATCGCCCCTGGCTTGGGTGGACCATATGGGACGCCGGGGGATCGAACCGAGGTCCTTCCTTGGCTAGCGCTTGCAAGGCAGACACCTTACCTCCAGCGCCACCTACCCGGCCCCTCGCTTTAAAATTTTAAGCATCACATAGGGATGCCCCAAACTCCTCTAGGAGTGATCCCTGAGCACAGAGCCAGAAGTAAACCCTGAGCACTACTAATGACTACTAATGGTGACAGCGGGTCTCTGTGTTCATCCATGGTTCCCGGTTTCTTCAATTTGGTGGGGGATGGGGTTTGGGTCACATCTGGCAACTCTCAGGTACTTCTGGCTATGCGCTCAAAAATCGCTCCTGGCAAGCTCGGGAACCATATGGGATGTCAGGATTCGAACCACCGTCCACCTGCATGCAAGGCAGATGCCCTACCTCCATGCTATCTTTTTGACCCCTTGTTTTATGTTTTTTTTTTAATAGGAAAACTAGGTTTCTGTTACTTGCCAAGTGACAAGAGTATTATAGAGAATGCAAGGATCGTACAAAGTGTTCTGGCAGATTTAGCTCTTGGATTATATTTGATCTTTTCTTTTTGGGTTTTGGTTTTTGGGTCACACCTGGCAGCGCTCAGGGGTTACTCCTGGTTCTATGCTCAGAAATCGCCCCTGGCAGGCATGGGTAACCATATGGATGCCGGGATTTGAACCACCGTCCTTCTTCATGCAAGGCAAACGCCTTACCTCCTTGCTATCTCTGTGGCCCCTAATCATATTTTAGGTATTGACCATTATGTCTGTTTCTGGTGAGCCTAAGATCTTGGCCAGAATTTAGGATCTTAGGGAATTGCTAACTTCAGATTTTTCAGTGATGTTTAAAGTGTGGAATAGGGGCCGGAGAGATAGCACAGTGGTAAGGCGTTTGCCTTAGATGCAGAAAGACGGTGGTTCGAATCCTGGCATCCCACATGGTCCCCCGAACCTGCCAGGAGCGATTTCTGAGCACCAGGAGTGACCCCTGAGCAGTTCCGGGTGGACCCAAACCCTCCCCCAACCCCACCCCCAAAAATAAAGTGTGAAATAGAGTCAGCTAAAATAGCCTCTTTTTTGTTTTTTGTTTTTGTTTTTTGTTTTTGGGTCACACCCGGCAGCGCTCAGAGGCAAGGAGAATTTGAGGCTTCCTCTTTTACTGCCAGCTATGGCTCCCCCAAACATCAATAAAGCAGAGATGGTAAGGGGATCTTCTACTTATGAAGTTTTGAAGGAGTGGTAATGTAATTTTTTTTTTTTTTTTGGTTTTTGGGCCACACCCATTTCACACTCTGGGGTTACTCCTGGCTATGCGCTCAGAAATCGCCCTTGTCTGGGGAGACCAATATGGGACACCGGGGGATCGAACCGCGGTCCGTCCTACGCTAGCGCTTGCAAGGCAGACACCTTACCTCTAGCACCACCTTCCCGGCCCTGGTAATGTGATTTTTAACAGTAATGTCAGTGTTAATAGGAAAGGGGCTAGTAGAGATAATAAGTTTGAGTGCATTCAACTTTTTATTTTTTTTATTTTTTATTTTTTGGTTTTTGGGTCACACCCGGCAGCACTCAGAGGTCACTCCTGGCTCCATGCTCAGAAATCGCTCCTGGCAGGCTCGGGGGACCATATGGGATGCCAGAATTTGAATCACTGTCCTTCTGCGTCTTAGGCAAACGCCTTACCACTATGCTATCTCTCTGGCCCGCGTTCAACTTTTTGATGGCATGAATTTATTTTAAACCAGATCTGTATATGGTTTTTTGAGAGGCAGCTTATCATAGTGTCAATATGGGTTAAGAACCTAATTTACGATCCATCCTCTCCCCTCGCCCCTCTCTCCTCTCCTCTCTCCCCTCTCTCCTCTTCTCTCTCCCCTCTCCTCTCCTCCCTCCTTTCCCCTCTCCCATCCTCTCCCCTCTCCCCTTTCTCCTCTCCTCTCTCCCCTCTCTCCTCTCCTCTTCTCTCTCCCCTCTCCTTTCCCCTCTCCCATCCTCTCCCATCCTCTCCCCTCTCTCCTCTCCTCTCTCCCCTCTCCTCTTTTCTCTCTCCCCTCTCTCCTCTCCTCTCTCTTCTCTCTCCCCTCTCCTCTCCTCTCTCCTTTCCCCTCTCTCATCCTCTCCCCTCTCCCCTGTCTCCTCTCCTCTCTCCCCTCTCTCCTCTTCTCTCTCCCCTCTCAGAAAGAGAAAACAGAAAAAAAAAAAAAAGAAAAAAGAAAAGAAAAAAAAAAAGAAAGAACCTAATTTACCAGAATTAAATCCTAAAAGAGAGGAGGGACAGAGTGGTGGTGCTAGAGGTATAAGGCGTTTGCCTTGCAAGCACTAGCCTAGGACGGACCTTGGTTTGATCCCCCCGGCTTCCCATATGGTCCCCCCAAGCCAGGAGTGATTTCTGAGCTCATAGCTAAGAGTAATCCCTGAGCATCAACGGGTGTGGCCCAAAAACCAAAAAAAAAAAAAAAATCTAAATTTGTCACTTACAATTTTAATGGACTTGGTTGAGTGAATTTATTATTTGTCTTTGTTCCAGAGTTCCTTAATCTCTAAAAGGATAATAATAGTACCTACTGTTCATCTGAAGTGATAGATTAATATTTTGGAAGTATTTAGATAATGCTTGACACACAGTAAGTTTAATTATGACTATTATGTCTTAGTTCTATTTTTTTGTTTTGTTTTGTTTTTGTTTTTGGGTCATACCCAGCAGCGCTCAGGGGTTACTCCTGGCTCTATGCTCAGAAATCACTTTTGGCAAGCTTGGGGGACCATATGGGATGCCGGGATTCAAACCACCGTCCTTCTGCATGCAAGGCAAATGCTTTACCTCCATGCCATCTCTCCGACCTGTCCTAGTTCTATTTTCTCTTATCTCCTACATCACTAGGACATGGTGGGGGGGGACACACCTGGCAATGCTCAGGGCTTACTCCTGATTCTGCACTTAGGATCAGGGCTAGTCCTGGGTTCAGGTCCATAGGAAGGATCAGGGCTCAAACTTGGGTCAACCTTGTGCAAGAAAAGCACCCTACCTGCTGTATTATCTCTCTAGTCCTGAATATTTTTTTTTTTAATAGGGTACACTCCTACTGATTCTGGACCTTTTGATGCTTCAGGCCTGAAGATTTGGCGCTTTGGCTTGGTAGTATAGTGTTTCTCACTAACTGGTAGTGCTCTGGGGCATCAGGGCTATATTTGGTAGTGCTTAAGGAGACATGTGGGACAAGGGATTGAACACACAGCCTTGAGTTTAATCCCTAGGTTTATGCTTTCACAGTTGAGCTGTCTCCTTGGTCCTAGAAATGATGAGGAATTTGCTACATTTGCTTCAACTATCTATATGTCTCCCTTTGGTTAATTTTTGTTAATCTCCTATCACAGATATGCTTTGAAATTTATTAGCATTATAAAAAAGAAACAAGCTCAAAAAAATATTTTTTTGTTTTTTCAGCCACATCCGGTGATGCTTTGGGGTTACTCTTGGCTATGCGCTCAGAAATTGCTCCTGGCTTGGGGGACCATATGGGACGCTGGGGAATTGAACCATGGTCCGTCCTAGGCTAGCGCATGCAAGGCAGACACCTTATCGCTTGTGCCATGGCTCTGGCCCCCAAGCTCAAAATTTTTATGGAAGAGAGAAAAAGAGCAGAAGGGAATTTTCTTAATTTTGAGGACAGAATCTGTAGTATCAGTGATGATGTTGATTTATTAAATGTGTATTTGTTAGAGCTGAAGAGGTAACTGGGTGAGCATATCACAGTCCTAGTTTTATCCCAGTATCCCATAATTCCCTGAGCACTGCCAGAAGTGACCCTACTCTCTGTCTCTCCCTCTCCCCTCCAAAACCTCCCCTCACCAGGAGCAAAAGAGTTATTTATCTTTATTTTTTTTTTCTGGGTCACACCCGGCAGTGCTCAGGGGTTACTATGGCTCTATGCTCAGAAATCGCTCCTGGCAGGCTCAGGGGACCATATGGGATGCCGGGATTCGAACCACCATCCTTCTGCATCTAAGGCAAACGCCTTACCGCTGTGCTATCTCTCCAGCCCTGCGTTATTTATCTTTAAATAAAACTATATAGCCACAAAATACCAGCAATTCAAAACCAAATAGGTACTATTTTCTTGGTCTGAAATTAACTAATTCAGGGCTGGAGCAGGTGGGACACTTGATTTGCATACAGTCAACCCAGGTTTGATCCCCAACATCCTATATGTTCCCCAAGCATCTACATGAGTATTCCTCAGGGCAGAGCCAGGAATAACCCTTGAATATTGACAGATGTAACCCTTAAAGCAAAAATAAAAGTAATAAATTATATACACAATAGAAATGTCCAGAATACATGGGAAAATTTATTTTGTTGTAATAACATTACCTAACTAATAAGTGAATACAGTTATATAGAAAAATGCATATTTAACATTCCTAAGAATTCATTTGTTAATATAATCATTTGGGGAGCTGCAAAGATAGTATAGACAATTAAATGCTTGCTGCAGTCCTGTCAGGAGTGATCCTTAAGTGCAAAATCGGGAGTTAGTTCTAAGCACTGTTGGGTGTGACCCCCAAATCACAAATCAAAAAATCATTTTGGGGGCCGGCGCGGTGGTGCTAGAGGTGAGGTGCCTGCCTTGCCTGCACTAGCCTAGGACGGACTGCAGTTCCATCCCCCGGCGTCCCATAAGGTCCCCCAAGCCAGGAGCAACTTCTGAGCGCATAGCCAGGAGTAACCCCTGAGCGTCACCAGGTATGGCCCAAAGCCAAAAAAAAAAAACAAAAACAAAAAATCATTTTGACAGGAACATATATATATATATATATCAAAATGATTTTATATATATATATATATATATATAGCTAATCTTCATGCAACCAATAAGGTATCTCTTCATGCTAACATATAGGGAGTTGGAGAGACAGCATAGCGGCTAGGTCACTTCCCTTGCATGTGGCCATCATAGGTTTGATCCCTAGCATCCCATATGGTCTCTTAAGCCCACCAAGATTAATTCCTGAGTGCAGAGCCAGGAATTACCCCTAAGCACCACTGGTTGTGGCTCAAAGACCAATAAAAATAAAATATAGGAACTCTGGGGTTCATTTGATAGGACAGCAGGTAAGGCATGTTACATTCAAGCAACCCAGCTTTATCCCAGGTAGTTGTGTGTGACACCAAACAGAACAAAAGGAATAATTAGTATGGGCTGGAGCGGTGGGGACAGCGGTAGGGCGTCTGCCTTGCACATGCTAACCTAGGACGGACTACAGTTCGATCCCCCAGCGTCCCATATGGTCCCCCAAGCCAAGAGCGATTTCTGAACACATAGCCAGGAGTAACCTCTGAGTGTCACGGGTTGTGCCCAATAACCAATATATATATAATATAGTAACTAGGGCCAGAATAACCCCTGAGCACTGCTGGGCTTAGCCCTAAAGCAAGATCAATCAAATGTATATCAACTAATAATATATTTCAATTGTCTAACACAGTACCTGACAGACAATAGCTGCTCAACAGATGTTTAAGAAAAAGCTAGCTACACTATGTTATACATATGTTGAAAATCCAGAAAGATTAGCAAAAGAACATCTGATTTTGTGGGGTCCCACTGATAACAGAGTAAATCTTTCTATCTACTTTTAATACATTGGCTTCATGCATTTTATCAAATTTAGGACATCACCCTTTTTTTTTGTTTTGGGGCCACACCTGGCAGTACTCAGGAATTATTCCTGGCTCTGCACTCAGGGATCACTCCTGATGGTGCTCGAGGAACCATATGGGACGCCAAGGATTGAACCCAGGTGGACTGGGTAAAAGGCAGGACCCCTACCCCACTGTACTGTCTTCCCATCCTCACATCACCTTTTTTTCCTGCTTGTTTATTTGGAGGCCACAGCCAGCAGCGCTTAGGCATTACTCCTGACTCTACACTCAGAAATTACTCCTGGCAGGGTTGGGGAACCATATGGGATGCTGGGGATCAAGCCCAGGTTGGAAATCTGCAAGGCAAACACACTACCTGCTGTGCTATTGCTCCAGCCCCAAATGTCCGTTTTTTGAGGGGGTGAGGCATATTCAGTATTTTTAGGTCTTCTTCTTGGGTCTTCACCCAGAGATCATTCCTGGTGGGATTCAGAGGATCTTTATGTGGTATCCAAGATTGAACCCAGGTCAGGTGTATGAATGTCAAACACTTTGCCTGCTGTCTTATCCCTCCAGCCACATTAAGTTTCAGATATATAATTTTTCAATGCTAATCCCTTCTGCAAGGCCCACCCCATTGTTTCTAGTGGTATAACTATGTAGGATAGCTCATTTAACCATTTCTCAGCCAAAGGACAAAGTTTTTTTTTAAACCTTGTTCAGTATTTAACAACCTGTACATGCATCTTTATACCATATGAACACATATCCAAAAAATATACATGCCTCCATGTCCACATATCCCAGATGTAATGTTTCTAGGTCACAGGATATTTGGAATTTTGGAGTTATTGCTTCTCACTTTGATGAAGTGACTGTCTATTTCCCGGTAACCTTGTTAATTATGGGGCGTAAACCTTGAGCACTGCTGGGTGTGACCCCAAAACAAAAAACAATTCTCCTGTAAAGTCTCTTGGCATCTAAAAAAAAAAAAAATGGGGGCCGGAGAGACAGCACAGCAGTAGGGCATTTGCTTGCCTTGCACGCAGCTGACTCAGGCCAGATGGTGGTTTGAATCCTGACATCCCATATGGGCCCCCCAGCCAGCCAGAAGCCATTTCTGAGTGCAGAGCCAGGAGAAACCCCTGAGTGCTGCTGGTGTAAACCACCACCCCCCCCCCCCAAAAAAAAAAAAAAAGAGAAAAAGAAAAAGTCTCTTGGCATCTGTCATCACTGTTCATTTGAGTTCTTCAGGGTTCATATTTCTCATTGGTCCCTGTCCTCTCCTCCAGTTTGTGTGGGTCTGAGTGGTGGGGAAGAATATTGAGGAAGCAATAAAGCTCACATGAGTATAAATCCTTTTGGGAGCTAAGGAACATCTGGTTTGAAGACTTCCTTTTTTTTTAATCCCTTCTAGATCTGACTTCTCTGAACTCAGCAGAGGAAATTCAATAAGGTCTGATCGATTCTTGTAGCTGGAAACCATGGCCCATGTAAGTTAATGATTCTCCTTTGTGAAATATTGTCAGTTTGGGGGTCATGTAGACCTACTCATTTCTTATCTCGAAATTTTCTCTTTTTTTTTTTTTTTTTTTGTTTTTGTTTTTTTTTTGGGGCCACACCCGGCGTTGCTCAGGGGTTACTCCTGGCTGTCTGCTCAGAAATAGCTCCTGGCAGGCACGGGGGACCATATGGGACACCGGGATTCGAACCAACCACCTTTGGTCCTGGATAGGCTGCTTTGCAAGGCAAATGCCGCTGTGCTATCTCTCCGGGCCCTCGAAATTTTCTCTTTAGCAGAACTCCAGCCCCCAAGACCTGACTCCAATTCCTCTCATTTCTATGGAAGGTCAGGCAAATAGCTCAGGTTCTTTTTTTTGTTTTTGTTTTTGTTTTGGGCCACACCCGGCATTGCTCAGGGGTTATTCCTGGCTGTCTGCTCAGAAATAGCTGCTGGCAGGCACGGGGGACCATAAGGGACACCGGAATTCGAACCAACCACCTTTGGTCCTGGATCAGCTGCTTGCAAGGCAAACACCGCTGTGCTATCTCTCCGGGCCCATAGCTCAGGTTCTTATCTGTGTCACCTTCCTTTTTGTCATAATTTTCACCTATAAAATCTTCTTTCTTTTTTTTTTTTGGTTTTTGGGCCACACCCGGCTGTGCTCAGGGGTTACTCCTGCTCAGAAATAGCTCCTGGCAGGCACACAGGGGACCATATGGGACACCGGATTCGAACCAACCACCTTTGGTCCTGGATCGGCTGCTTACAAGGCAAACACCACTGTTCTATCTCTCTGGGCCCTAAAATCTTTTTTTTGCTTTTGGGACACATCCAGCTGTGCTTAGGGTTTTCTCCTGGTTCTATGCTCAGGAGTTGTTCCTGGTGGACTCAGGAGACCTTAGGGAGTGCTGGGGATTGAACCCAGGTTGGCTTTGTGCAAGGCAAATGCCCTATCTGCAGTTATATGGCTTCAGCCCAGGCCCCAGATTTTACCCCTACCACTTCATGACCCACCCAACAGCAGCACCAACACAAAAAAAAGAGTATTTATTACTATAACTTTGAGCATGAATTAATTTTATCTATCTTTAGAATATCAGATGAAATCCTGTAGTTCCCAGCTTATTTTAGGGAGAGCCTTTCCAAGTAGAATGGGACCAGGATGCCTCTCCTCTGATTCTTATCCATTTGGGCCATGAGTGCATGAAGCTGAGGGTGCAATGCTGCTCGGGCCCTGAATTTCTGGAGGCCTTTCCAGGGCTTCATCTACCAATGCTCAAGGGACCATGTGATGACAAGAATTGAACCCGGGGCCAGAGAGATAGCATGGAAGTAAGGCGTTTGCCTTGCATGCAGAAGGACGGTGGTTTGAATCCCAGCATCCCATATGGTCCCCCCAGCCTGCCAGGAGCAATTTCTGAGCATAGAGCCAGGAGTAACCCCTCAGTACTGCCAGGTGTGACCCAAAAACAAAAACAAACAAATAAAAAAAAAGAATTGAACCTTACCTGCTATACTGTCTCCTGGCTCCCTTGCAGATTTTTTGTTGTTGATTTTTTTCTCTTTTTTTTTTTTCAAAACAAAATTTATTTTGCAAGATAGCACAGCAGTGTTTGCTTGCAAGCAGCCAATCCAGGACCTAAGGTGGTTGGTTCGAATCCTGGTGTCCCATATGGTCCCCCATGCCTGCCAGGAGCTATTTCTGAGCAGACAGCCAGGAGTAACCCCTGAGCACCCCCATGTGTGGCCCAAAAAACAAAAAAAAATTTTTTTATTTTGCAGAACTCATGTTACATTCCAGCTATCATCTATTTAAAAGTGTACGTAAGGGGCCAGAACAGGGCCCGGAGAGATAGCACAGCGGAGTTTGCCTTGCAAGCAGCCAATCCAGGACCAAAGGTGGTTGGTTCGAATCCCAGTGTCCCATATGGTCCCCCATGCCTGCCAGGAGCTATTTCTGAGCAGACAGCCAGGAGTAACCCCTGAGCACCGCTGGGTGTGACCCAAAAACCAAAAACCAAAAAAAAAAAAAAAAGGGGCCAGAACAGTGGCACAGCAGTAGGGTGTTTGCTTTGCAAGTGGCTGTCCTAGGATGGACCACAGTTTGATCCCCTGGCGTCCCATATGGTCCCCCAAGCCGGGAGCAATTTCTGAGCACATAGCCAGGTGTAACCCCTGAGCGTCACTAGATGTGGCAAAAAAAAAAAAAAAAAAAAAAAAATTATATATATATATATAGGTAAGAAGTAAAGGGATATGTAATTTGGTCCCGCTAGTGATAAAGGTGATGTCATGCGGAACCATTCCTGCCTTTTAATTTTTGTTGGAGATGTATTCTTAGTATCTGTAATGTGTTTAGCCCAATGGAAAATGAGTTTTGGAGAAGTTGATAAAATACTGGAAAAACTTAGGGCAAATGACAAAAAGCAAATGAAACAAATGAACTCAGTAAAAGGGACTGTGAAATACTTATGGGCACTGGTCCACATGGACCGTCATTTAGTACTGGGAGGAACTGGAATCAAGGTGGAGATTTGAAATTGATGTATAATGCTTTCAATGCATTGCAACAAAATGTGGGTGTTGGCACTTTTTTTATTTGGTTTTTGGGCAACACCCATTTGACGCTCAGGGGTTACTCCTGGCTATGCACTCAGAAATCGCCGCTGGCTTGTGGGGACCATATGGGACACTGCGGTCCTTCCTTGGCTAGCACTTGCAAGGCAGACACCTTACCTCTAGCGCCACCTTACCGGCCCCAGGTGTTGGCACTTTTATGAGAATTATTTTTTTCTTTTTTGGTTTTGGGCCATACCCGGCATTGCCCGAGGTTATTCCTGGCACTACACTTAGGAATCTACTTCTGTTGGGCTCAGGGACCACATGGGATGACAAGTATTTAATCTGGGTCAGCCATGTGCAAATCAAAACTCCCTACCCTTGGGGCCGGAGAGATAGCATGGAGGTAAGGCATTTGCCTTGCATGCAGAAGGTCATTGTTTTGAATCCCTCCCGGCATCCCATATGTCCCCGAGCATGCCGAGGGCAATTTCTGAGCATAGAGCCAGAGTAGCCCCTGAGTGCTGCTGGGTGTGACCCAAAAAACAAACAAAAACAAACAAACAAAGAAAACCTCCCTACCCACTGTAATATTGCTCTGGCAATGTTAAAAAAAAAATAGAAAGATTGCTTGGGATACAATACAAAAACCCCTTCCTCACACCTATATTTATTGCAGCACTATTCATAATAGCCAGGCTCCGGAAACAACCAAGATGCCCTTCCACAGATGAATGGCTAAAGAAACTGTGGTACATATACACAATGGAATATTATGCAGCCATCAGGAGAGATGAAGTCATAAAATTTTCCTATACATGGATGTACATGGAGTCTATCATGCTGAGTGAAATAAGTCAGAGGGAGAGATAGATGCAGAATAGTCTCACTCATCTATGGGTTTTAAGAAAAATAAAAGTTGGGCCCGGAGAGATAGCACAGCGGCATTTGCCTTGCAAGCAGCTGATCCAGGACCAAAGGTGGTTGGTTCGAATCCCGGTGTCCCATATGGTCCCCCGAGCCTGCCAGGAGCTATTTCTGAGCAGACAGTCAGGAGTAATCCCTGAGCACCACCGGGTATGGCCCAAAAACCAAAAAAAATAAAAAATAAATAATAAAAATAAAAGTCATTTTTGCAACAATCCTTAGAGACAATGAGAGGAAGGCTGGAACTTCCAGCTCACTTCATGAAGCTCACCACAAAGAGTGGTGCGTGCAGTTATAGAAATAACTACACTGAGAACTACCATAATCATGTGAATGAATGAGGGAACTGGAAAGCCTGTGTAGAGTACAGGTGGGGTGGGGTGGGATGGAGGGAGATTTGGGACGTTGGTGGTGGGAATGTTGCACTGGTGAAGGGGGGTGTTCTTTACATGACTGAAACCTAATCACAATCATATTTGTAATCAAGATGTTTAAATAAAGAAAAAAAAAGAAAGATTGCTTGGGGATCTGGAGATAGTACAGCAAGTAAGGTAGAGTCACAACCCACAGAATTTTGTTTTTGGGGAGCCCACACCTGACAGTACTCAGGGATTACTCCTGGTTCTATGCTCAGAAATCACTCCTGGCAGGCTCAGGGGACCATATGGGATACTGGGATTCCAACCATCATCTGTCCTGGATCAGCTGCGTGCAAGGCAAATGCCCTACAAATGTGCTATCTCTTCGGTCCCACAGAAGCTTTTATATACTGTTGGTTTAACTGATTTTATTTGGGGTATTGGGGGTTCATATCTAGTGGTGTTCAGGATTCACTTCTAGTGGGTCTTGGGGATCCCTTTGGAGGTGCTCAGGGGTTACTGCTGGCTCTGTGCTCAGAAGTCACTCCTGTCAGGCTCAGGGGACCATATGGAATGCCGGGATTCGAGCCACCATTCATCTTGGGTCGGCTAGCTTGCAAGACAAACGCCCTACTGCTGTGCTATCTCTCTGGCCCTAAAAATGTAATCTTGGGGAAGGGGTGGACCAGAGAGGTAGTACAGCAGTAGGACGTTTGCCTTGCACGCGGTCAACCCAGGACAGACAGTGGTTCGAATCCTGGCATCCCATATGGTCCCCAAGCCTGCCAGGAGCAATTTCTGAGCACAGAGCCAGGAGTAATCCCTGAGTGCCACCACATGTGGCCCAAAAACAAAAGAGAAAAAAACCACCCTGCCCTGGACCCTCTCTGCAATGTGATCCTCAATCTCTTCTCTTTTCATTTAAGGAAATTTTCATTACTTTTTACAAGTTATATTCTGTCCTCAGGGGTCAGTGACGTTCAAGGACGTAGCCATAGACTTCTCACAGGAAGAGTGGGAATTCCTGGACTCAGCTCAGAGGGACTTATATAGGGATGTGATGTGGGAGAATTACAGCCACTTCATCTCTCTCGGTAAGGCTGATGACCTGGAGTCATGCTGACTTTTTCCACTGTCATTTTTAGAACTGTATCTCATGAAACTTGATGTTTTCCTTTCTGCTCCCAAAGCTTTATTAGATTGAAATAGACCCTCCCATTTAACCCTTCATGATTCCCAAAGTTCAAACTTTATAAAATTTTAATTTATATACAAATAATATATAATAATAGTGACTTGATTTTGATTCTGGGTTTTTCTTTTCTTTTCTTTTTTTTTTTTTTTTTTTGGTTTTTGGTTTTTGGGTCACACCTGGCAGCGCTCAGGGGTGACTCCTGGCTTCATGCCCAGAAATCACTCCTGGCAGGCTCCAAGGACCATATGGGATGCCGGGACTTGAACCACCAACCTTCTGCATGCAAGGCAAACACCTTACCTCCATGCTATCTCTCCATCCCCTGAATCTGGATTTCTTACAAGCATTTTTGTTTAATTTAATGTAGTTGGAGGTCTGCTTAAATATTATTTTTTATATGATTACTTTATTTAAGCACCATGGCTACAAAATTGTTCATTATTGAGTTTCAATCATAGAATACCACCCTTCAGTCGTTTCACCAGTGTACTTTTCTAGCCGCCAATGTCCCCAGTTTCCTTCCCAACCACCCACCCCCACCTTTCTCTGGTGCTGGCATTTTGGTTCTTTCTCTCTCTCCCTCCCTCCTTTTTTGACACTGTGATTTGTTTTTTTGTTTGTTTGGTTTGGTTTGGTTTGGTTTGGTTTTTGGGCCACACCCAGCGGTGCTCAGGGGTTACTCCTGGCAGGCACGGGGGACCATATGGGACACCGGGATTCGAACCAACCACCTTTGGTCCTGGATCGGCTGCTTGCAAGGCAAACACTGCTGTGCTATCTCTCCGGGCCCCGACACTGTGATTTGTACTGTTGTTAATGAAGGGGTACCATGCATGCATACATGTCACTTTCAGCATCCAGTTCTTGTCCAGAGTGATTATTTCCAACTATCGTTGTCATAGTGGACCCTTCTCTAATTGTACTCACCACTTTTTTGTGGCAAGTTTTCTACCATGGACTGGTTCTCCTGGCCCTCATTTCTATTGTCTCTGGATATACTATCTTATTATTATACTATCTTATTTTTCTTATATCTCACAAATGGAGTGAGATTATTCTTTGTCTAGTCCTCTCCCTCTGACTCATTTTACTCACGTAATACTCTTCACATCCTTCCATGTATAAACAACTTTCGTGACTTTACTTTTCCTAACAGCTGTTTAGTATTCCATTGTGTAGATGTACAACAGTTTCTTTATTCACTCATCTATTCTCTCAGGCACTTGGCTTGTTTCCAGTTTCTGGCTATTGTAACTGGTGTTGCAATGAACATAGGAATGCAGAGGTGATTTTGGGTGATGTTGGGAGAAACATTGGTTTGTTTTGGGGCCACACCTAGTAATACTGTGGCTTTACTGTTAACTCTTTAGTCTGGGACTACTCCTGGTGATGCACAGGGTACCATATGTGGTGCTGGGGATTAAACCTGGGTTGGCTATGTGCAAGGCCTACGCATTGTAAAATTTCTCTGGCTCCAAAAGAAACTGTGTGTGTGTGTGTGTGTGTGTGTGTGTGTGTGTGTGTTTGGGCCACAACCAACTAGGCTCGGGTTACTCCTAGCTCTACATCAGGAATTACTTCTTGTGGTTCTTGAGGACAATATAGAATGCTGGGGATCAGGGCCCGGAGAGATAGCACAGCGGCGTTTGCCTTGCAAGCAGCCAATCCAGGACCAAAGGTTGTTGGTTCAAATCCCGGTGTCCCATCTGGTCCCCGTGCCTGCCAGGAGCTATTTCTGAGCAGACAGCCAGGAGTAACCCCTGAGCAACGCCGGGTGTGGCCCAAAAACCAAAAAAAAAAGAAAAAAAAAAAAGAATGCTGGGGATCAAACCTGGATTAGATTAGTTACATCAAGGCAGGTGCCCTACCTGTTGTACTATCTCCCCAGCCTTCAGAAGAAACATTTTTGAAGAAACAATATTGTACAATTTTTTGAGTTTAGACTTATTGTAGTTGTGGACAAAGCCATAAGAATATCTGTAGAGGGGCCGGAGAGATAGCATGGAGGTAAGGCATTTACCTTTCATGCAGAAGGTCATCGGTTCGAATCCCGGCATCCCATATGGTCCCCCGTGCATGCCAGGAGCAATTTCTGAGCACGGAGCCAGGAAAAACCCCTGAGCACTGCCGGGTGTGACCCAAAAACCACAAAAAAAAAAAAAAAAAAAAAAAAAAAAAAAAAAAAAGAATATCTGTAGAACTTAAGTGGGTGGATTCGCTAAGTTCACTTAAATCTGAAAAAAGTGGGGTCCGGGGCCGGCGAAATGGTGCTAGAGGTAAGGTGTCTGCCTTGCAAGCGGTAGCCAAGGAAGGACCATGGTTCGATCCCCCCAAGCCAGGGACAATTTCTGAGCGCTTAGCTAAGCATCAAAAGGGTGTGGCCAAAAAAAAAAAAAAGTGAGGTCCGGAGAGATAGCACAGTAAGAGGGTATCCCATATAGTCCCCTGATTATGCCAGGATTAATTTCTGAGTGCAGAGCCAGGAGTATCCCCTGAGCACCACTGGGTGTGACCCAAAAACAAAAACAAAAAAATGTTGGGGCCGGAGAGATAGCATGGAAGTAGGGCATTTGCCTTGCATGTAGAAGGACAGTGGTTTGAATCCCGGCATCCCATATGGTCCCCCGCGCCTGCCAGGAGCAATTTTTGAACATAGAGCCAGGAGTAATCCCTGAGCACTGCTGGGTGTGACCCCCCCCCCCCCAAAAAAAATTGTTGGGCTGGAAGATAGTAAGGTGCTAGCCTTTCATGTTACTAACCAGGTTAGCACCCTGGCACTAGGTATGGTCCCATGGTTAATTATAAATTTAATTAAATATGAATTCTAAGGACTTTTCTGTCATGTTATTTTTTTATGCAGGCCCTTCCATTTCTAAACCGGATCTGATTACTTTATTGGATGAAGGGAAGGATCCCTGGATGGTTGTGAGGGAAAGGACAAGAAAATACTATCCTGGTAAGTAACACGAGGAAGCAGACATGGGCCACCCAGAGCTGGGGAGCCATTACGTTAGGTCAAAACAAAGCAGGAAAGGGGACTGCAGAGATAATACAGTGAGTAGGACACTTATCTTACCATAGCTAACCTGGCTTCAAATTCTAGCAAATAGTATGGTCTCCTGAGCATGTCCAGGAGTAACTCCTGAGTGCAGAGCCAGGAATAATCCCTGAATCTCTCTGGGGTGATGAAAAAAGCAAAGAAATAAAAAGCTGGGTAAGGGAGAGAAACACCCTTGAGATGTTGTCTGGGAGTCTTGAGTTAAAAGTTCAGGGCCTGATATCTGGGAAACAATGAAACCACATTATCTTGGATTACTAAAGGAACTTTCAGGGTTGGAGAGAGAGTTCAGTTTCCTTGCATACTGCTAACTTGGATTCAATCCCCGGCACTCTAGATGGTCCCCCAAAAACTGCCTGGAGAGGGGGGAAGTGTGGTATCAACCAAATAGAAGACCAACCCTGACTAATTAGAACGTTTGGCAGTACTGTGGACTTACTCTCAACTCTATACTCAGTGATCACTCCTGGCAGTGCTCAGGGTTTGAGCTACAGGTCAGCTACATACAAGGCTTATGCCAGCTCCTTACCCGCTATACTAACTCTCTCTGCAGCCCCTCAGGAGGTGCTAATTGAGTGGAGAGAGCAAGAAGAAATCAGGCCCTATGAACACATTTAACTTTCTCTTAATCTTACCTCAGCCCTGTGCTCTATTTTATTTCCTTTGTTTTTTCAAAATGTATGAGAATACAGTTTTCATGACGCTATTAATGATCAGTCATAAAAATTAGCTAAATGGGGCCCAGAGAGATAGCACAGCGGCGTTTGCCTTGCAAGCAGCCGATCCAGGACCAAAGGTGGTTGGTTCGAATCCCGGTGTCCCATATGGTCCCCCGTGCCTGCCAGGAGCTATTTCTGAGCAGACAGCCAGGAGTAACCCCTGAGCACCGCCGGGTGTGACCCAAACCCCCCCCCAAAAAAAAAATTAGCTAAATGCTGCAAACTAGAAAATATTGTTTGTATAATGTGGAAAACATATGCTTCACAAGGGTACCAGAATTGTAGAAGTCAATTTATATAACATTCAAAAAGAAGATGTGCTTTCATTTTTATACTATATTGTTAGGAGTCCTTTCATCTATTAAAATTAACAAATATCCTTGCAGGGGCCAGAGAGATAGTGCAGCAGTAGGGCATTTGCCTTGCACGTGGCTGAGCCAGGACGTACCTGATTTGATTCCTGGCGTTCCTAGGGCCCCCCAAGCTGAGAGCTATTTCTGAGAGCAGAGCCAGTAATAACTCCTGAGTGTCACTGGGTGTAGCCCCAAAATAACAACAACAACAAAGTACTCGTGGCCTGGGCTCCCTCCCCAGAGATGTTTTAGTCATCTGTGCATGATATCTGACAAGAAACTAATTATACTTTATTCCCATTTTAATGGTAGCCTTCCTGGGTCAGGGCTTTCTTTTAATGTGCAGTGTCTCATCATCCCTAAATACAGCATTTCTATCTTATTTTTGGACATATTAATATTAATAAAATTTTATAAATATTTATAAAATTACTATTTCTAAAATGGCCTTCAGCCATGAGAAGCTACCTTTAGATAATTTAGATATCAAGTATTGTATTTGTTAATGCTTTGTTAAAAAATTTGCATGGGGGCCAGATCACAAAATACATCAGGTAGGGCACTTGGGTTGCATATGGTCAACCCAAGTTCGATTCTAGCATTCCATATAGTCCTCAGAGCACTGTCACCTCAAGCACCTGAGCATAGAACAAAAGTAAGCCTTGGACACCACTGCATGTGACCTGAAAACCAATAAATAAATAAATAAAAAGTAAATATATTGCATAGATTTGTGTGGTTTTATCCAATTGTGTTTTCTCAACTAATCTTTGGTATGTGATTTTGCAGAAGATAATTTTTTTTTAAAAATACACCTGTGGGGGCCGGGTAGGTGGCGCTGGAGGTAAGGTGTCTGCCTTGCAAGCGCTAGCCAAGGAAGGACCGCAGTTCGATCCCCCGGCGTCCCATATGGTCCCCCCAAGCCAGGGGCAATTTCTGAGCACATAGCCAGGAGTAACCCCTGAGCATCAAACGGGTGTGGCCCAAAAACAAAACAAAAAAAAAAAAATACACCTGTGGGCCCGGAGAGATAGCACAGCGGCGTTTGCCTTGCAAGCAGCCGATCCAGGACCAAAGGTGGTTGGTTCGAATCCCGGTGTCCCATATGGTCCCCCGTGCCTGCCAGGAGCTATTTCTGAGCAGACAGCCAGGAGGAACCCCTGAGCACCGCCGGGCGTGGTTCAAAAACCAAAAAAATACACCTGTATAGTATTGTTGGCAGAAATGCCTGTGATCTAGAGCAGTGTAAACCAGTTGTTTTTATTTGACATTATTTTAGGGTCCTTTAAATTCTCTATAAAGTTTTATTCTTTGGGACCTGAGAATCAACTCATATTTGCTTTCTTTTTCTTCCTTTTTTATTTTCCTTTTTTTTTTCTTTTTCAGATCTGGAGTCCAGAAATAGGACCAATACTTTCTCCCCAGAAAAAGACATTTATGAAATATATTCATTTCAATGGGAAATACTGGAAAGGATTAAAAGCTATAGCCTTCAAGATTCCATTTTTAGAAGTGACTGGAAATGTAAAAGCAAGATTGAGGGACAAAAGGAACCACAAGAGGGATATTTTGAGCAAATGAAAATTACCCCGGAAAAACTGACCCCCTACAAAAAGCATAATTTTCTTGCTGAATATCAGATCGTTCATAATGGCGAAAAAATCTATGAATGTAAGGAATGTAGGAAGACCTTTATTCGTCGCTCAACACTTAGCCAACACCTGAGAATTCACACAGGTGAGAAACCTTATAAATGCAAGGAGTGTGGGCAGGCCTTTAGACAGAGGGCACATCTTATTCGTCATCACAAACTCCATACTGGTGAGAAACCCTACGAATGTAAGGAATGTGGGAAGGCCTTTACAGTGCTTCAAGAACTTACTCAACATCAGAGACTCCATACAGGTGAAAAACCCTATGAATGTAAGGAATGTGGGAAGGCCTTCAGAGTCCATCAGCAACTTGCTCGACATCAGAGAATTCACACTGGTGAGAAACCCTACGAATGTAAGGCGTGTGGGAAAACCTTCAGGCAGTGCACACACCTTACTCGCCATCAAAGGCTTCACACTGCCGAGAAACTCTACGAATGCAAGGAATGTGGAAAAGCCTTTGTATGTGGTCCAGACCTCAGAGTCCATCAGAAAATTCATTTTGGCGAGAAGCCCTACGAATGCAAAGAATGTGGGAAGGCCTTTAGGATATGCCAACAGCTTACCGTTCATCAGAGTATTCATACTGGTGAGAAACCCTATGGGTGTAAGGAATGTGGGAAGACTTTTAGATTAAGGCAACAGCTCGTGCGCCATCAGAGAATTCATACCCGTGAGAAACCCTACGAATGTCTGGAATGTTGGAAGACCTTTAGTAGCTACTCACAACTTATCTCCCATCAGAGCATTCATATTGGTGAGAGACCTTTTGAATGTGAAGAATGTGGGAAAGCCTTTCGGCTTCTCTCACAACTTGCTCAACATCAAAGTATTCATACTGGGGAGAAGCCTTATGAATGTAAGGAATGCAGAAAACCCTTTCGCCTGCTCTCACAGCTTACTCAACATCAAAGTATTCATACAGGGGAGAAACCTTACGCGTGTAAGGAATGTGGTAAGGCTTTTCGACTTTATTCGTTCCTCACTCAACACCAGAGAATTCATACTGGTGAAAAACCCTACAAATGTAAAGAATGTAAGAAGGCTTTCAGACAGCATTCACATCTTACTCAACATCAGAAAATTCATAACGGAAGTTAAAATAAGAAAACCTTCAATTATATATTACGTTACAGAACACCTGAAAATTCATTTTTGAGAAAAATCTGTTTTTCACAAGTGAGCATGAGAAATTTTATACTACAGAACAAGGTGGCTTTGAGTACCTTCCATCACAATACAATGTTCATATTCCTTAAATTTCTATGAGACTAATATGATGAATTGAAAGTCTTTTAGCCCTGTCTGTTATTACCTCCATTTTACCATTTTATTAACAAGGTACCTAAACTTCTGCGTCTCATTTTGAGCTCTTGTAAAATGGTGATATGAAATATGTATGTTATTGATTGTTGTGAAATAAATTGCTACAAACTTGCAGCTTAAAATAACACACATTTTGGGCCAAAGAGATAGTACAATGGGTAGAACACTTGCATGTGATTGACCGGGTTCAATATTGGCATCTTCTATGGTCCCCCAGGCCTACCAGGATGTTTTCCTGAGTGCAGAACCAGGAGTGACCCCTGAGCACCTGCAGTTATGACCCCAAAACAAGCAAACAAAAAATAATTATCTTTTGGCTGTCACAATTTCAATGGGTCAGGAGTCAGAGCATACTACCAGAGATGAGTCCTCTGCTTCAGGATTTCTTAGATTTTAGTCAGTTAGTTCTCAATTTTTGAAAGCCAGACTGAGAAAGGGGTCTACTTTTAATCCCACAATTGCTAGCTGACTTCATCTCTGATGTCCTTTTTGGTTGATAATTGGCTGAAGGCTATCCTCAGTTCTTTGCCATGAGAACCTTCTACTTACTTGATTTTTACTTTATTTCTACTTCATCAAGGTTGTAGCAGTCAAGAAGGCAGTGGCATCTGCTAGCTTCATCGAAAGCCTAAATCTTTGTAAACTAATCTCTAAAATAGCATCTTGTCACCTTTGCTCTCTTCTAATGGTGGGAGGCAAGTCACTAGGCTCCATTCTCAAGGGAAGAGGATTATCCAATGGGATGAATGCCGAGAATGAAGGGACCATCATGGACCATTTGAGAGTCTGTGTGTAATAGGATTACTATAATGATTAAGTAGTTAATAACTTGGAAAAAATAACACACACATAACATGTTTTATGTAAGTATTTAATTGTTGCTGTCATGATTAGTATTGGTGAATGTATATGAAAGGAATATCATAACAAATGTAGGATGCCTGCTCATTGCTCAGTACCTGTAACATTTAATATAATTTATCCTAAATAAACCTAGAAAGTTATATATATGAGTAATTCTTGATCACGCGCTACATCAAAATTCCATGCTGAAAAGGAACCTTAAGAATTTTATAAATGTGAGATTAAAAGGAAAACTAGGAAAATATCTAAAATAACTAATTTCCCATCATAGATTCTCAAGAACAAAAACAAAAAAAGATGTGTATTTTTTTCCTTTTAGCTTTTGAGCCTCATCTGATGGTACTTAGAATTTATTATTAGCTCTGTGCTCAGGATCACTTCTGGCTGTGCTTGGGGTACTGAATATAATGCTGGAGATCAAACTTGAGTTGGCCATGTGCAAGGCAGATTCCCAGACCTCTGCACTATATCTCTCTGGCCCTAAAAATCAAGTTCTTTTTGGGTGGATGCGAGCCACTCCTAGGGTACCCGGGTTACTCTATGCTCAGGGGACCATATTTGATCCTAAGGATCAAAAACCTGGATGGACCACATGCAGTGCAAGTGACATGCCCAATTATATTGCTCCAGCTTCCCAAAAAGCAAATTCTTAGGAATTGTAGTCTGACTACAAAAATATGGGAGGAAAACTACACTAGTTGGGCTGGAGAGATAGCACAGAGGTAGGGCATTTGCCTTGCATGCAGCTGATCCAGGTCCTGGGTTTGATTCTCAGCATCCCATATGGTCCCCTGAGCTTGCCAGGTGTGATTTGTGAGTACAGAGCCAGGAGTAACCTCTGAACACTGCTGGGTATGGCCCCAAAACATAAATAAATAAATAAATAAATAAATACAAACTACACTAGTCACTTGAAAGCTTAATATTATTAAAATGTGCATTTTTGTCTATAAAACTTGTATAAAATAAACAGACATCACTTCATTATAGCCACACTATTTGGTATTCAAAGGCCTCATTAACTTTTGGGAGTTGGGTCTTCTGATATGGTTACAGTTTGATAGCGATAATCTTGAGAATGGTCATGATCATCAAACTGGATAACTATGGAAGATGGCTCTGCACTCATTCTAAAAATAAGAGGGAAAAGAACTTTATTTGTCTTCATTACAATGTGAACCAAGATTTCAGAACCACCAAACTCATGAAAAAAAATTTAATGTAATCAAATCTAACTAGTAAGTAAAAAAAACTGACAATTTTAAGTATTTTTATTTAGTCCCTAGAAGAATAATAGGCCCAGGAAAATGATCTCAGTGGATATTAAACTAGAAATGCATGAAATATTTTGTGGTAGGTTTATCAAGCTGAGCTACACTGAGTTTCACTTAATTTTAAAAAAAAGTGACAAATTCCTGCTGTTTGAAGATAAAGTTAAATTTTATTATTTATTTTATTTTATTTTTTGGTTTTTGGGCCACACCCGGCTGTGCTCAGGGGTTACGCCTGGCTGTCTGCTCAGAAATAGCTCCTGGCAGGCACGGGGGACCATATGGGACACAGGGATTCGAACCAACCACCTTAGGTTCTGGATCGGCTACTTGCAAAGCAAGCACCGCTGTGCTATCTCTCCGGGCCCAGTTAAATTTTATTTTTGGTGATATCCAACAGTGTTCATCCCACTCCTGGCTCTACACTCACAGATCATGCCTGGTAGGACTTGGGGATCCTACATGGTGCCAGGATCAAACTTGGGTCAGTGGTGCCCTAACCACTGACTATCACTTCAGGCCCAGAAGTCAACTTTTTTTTTTCTTTTTTGTTTTTTGGCTCACACCCGGCAGCGCTCAGGGGTTTCTCCTGGCTCTATGCTCAGAAATTGCTCCCGGCAGGGGACTCGGGGGACCATATGGATGCCAGGATTTGAACCACCAATCTTTTGCATGCAAGGCAAATGCCCTACCTCCATGCTATCTCTCTGGCTCCATGAAGTTAACATTTTTATTCATATATATGTGCAGTTACTTATCATATATCACTTCTTTTTTGTTTTTTTTTTTGGGGGGGGCCACACCCGGCGGTGCTCAGGGGTTACTCCTGGCTGTCTGCTCAGAAATAGCTCCTGGCAGGCATGGGGGGCCATATGGGACACCAGGATTCGAACCAACCACCTTTGGTCCTGAATCGGCTGCTTGCAAGGCAAACGCCTCTGTGCTATCTCTTCTGGCCCCATATATCACTTTTTTATGTATTTTTTTTGTATTGGGGCCATATCCGGCAACATTTAAGAGTTACTCCTGGCTCTGTGCTCAGAAATGCTCCTGGCAGGCTCAGGAGACCATATAGGATGCCGGGGATTGAACCCAGGTCTGTCCTGGTCGTCTGTACGCAAGGTAAACACCCAACTGTTCCTTTTATGGGTTTTTGATTCATATGACTGTGACGCAGGTGATCACTGAATATTAATCCTATTACCTAGTTCCCCTTTACTGTTAGTTTTTGTGGGATTTTGTTTAGGTGGGTTTGATTTTTTTTGGGGGGGGGTCACACCTGACATACTCAGAGCTTCCTCCTTGCTCTAGGATCACTCCTGGTGACGCTGGGGCATCACATGCAGTACTGGGGATTCGAACCTGAAAACAAGACAAACACCTCGATCCTTGTACCCTCCCTACATCCCCTTATTCCCCATTTACATTTAAATCTGATTTTCTTTTCCACTGTGCTAGAGCAATCCCATCAGATGTAGGGAATACAAGAAAATTAGAGATATCTGGAAGAAAAAAGCATCACATACTTAATATTGAGGGTTTTTTGTAATTGAGTTTTATGATTTTGGGGGGGGTTGCCTTGCTCTTGTGAATCTTTAAGGTTTAATCTCAGCTGGAGTAAAGCTCTCTCTACAGATAATAGGTGGTGGGTTTTTTTTTTTGGGGGGGGGGTCACACCTGGCAGCGCTCAGGGGTTACTTCTGGCTCTATGCTCAGAAATTGCTCCTGACAGACTCAGGGGACCATTTGGGATGCCAGAATTCGAAACACCTTCCGTCCTGGATTGGCTGCATGCAAGGCAAACGCCCTACCGCTGTGCTATCTCTCCGGCCCTAAGGTGGTGGTTTTTTAAGACTATAGATTCGTGGATGAAGGCACACCTAGCTGTGCTCAGGACTGACTCCTGGCTCTCAGCTCAAAGAGCACTCCTGGAGGGCTCACAGGACTATATATGGTGCTGAGGATCAAACCCAGATCAAAAGCATGCAAGGCAAAGACTCTACCTGCTGTACTGTCATTCAGACCCCTACAACACTTTTCTCCCTTTCTATTATTGAAGTATGAGACACTTCAGCCATCTGCCTGTTTGGGGCTGGAGTTTTCCTTGAAGCTGTTTGTTGTGTATGTAAACATTTTATGGGATTATTATGTTAACGACCCTACCCTGATCGGTGATTGTGCCCTACCCTAGGGTGTGACCTGGCATTCTGCCCCCACCCTAGGGTGGTACCTGATTCTGGGGGATAAAAACAAGGGTCTGTGGAAGGCGAAAGGCTTTTTGGCTGGAACTGAAGTTGAGACTTTGGACTTCAGTCTTGTCCACCGAATAAAGCTAATATTTCCACAAGCCTGACTGTCTGCGAGCTGTTTACCTGCCGTTTCACCACAGAACCATCGGCTAGGCAGGGTGGCAGACACGTGCTCCGAGCTGGATGGGAAAGACCTCATCCTCCATCCCTCCATCAGTCAACCTCTTCAGGGGCTGACTTGCAACAGCTGTTGATCCAGGTTCAATACTTTGGCCACATATAGTCCCGTGAGACTGTTAGGCATGTTCCTTAAGTGTAGAGCCAGGAGTAAGCCTTGAGCACTGCTGGGAATAGCTCCCCCAAACAAAACAGACTTCTGCCTCTTTAATATCTAAATATTTCTCTATTTTAACTCACAATTTCTTTACTATACCAGCACATTAAGAACACTGGCCCAGGGCCCAGAGAGATAGCACATCGGCGTTTTCCTTGCAAGCAGCCGATCCAGGAGCAAAGGTGGTTGGTTCTAATCCCGGTATCCCATATGGTCCCCCGTGCCTGCCAGGAGCTATTTCTGAGCAGACAGCCAGGAGTAACCCCTGAGCATTGCGGGGTGTGGCCCAAAAAAAAAAAAAAAAAAAAAACACTGGCCTGGGGCTGGAGATATAGCATGGAGGTAAGGCATTTGTCTTGCATGCATAAGGCGATGGTTCAAATCTCGGCATCCCATATGGTCCCTCGAGCCTGCCAGGAGCGATTTCTGAGCGTAGAGCCAGGAGAAACCCCTGAGCACTGCTGGGTATGAGCCCCACCCCACCCCCACCCCCCAAAAAAAAAACACTGGCCTGGAGCTGGAGGAGCTGGAGTGATAGCAGAGCAGGTAGGTAGGGTGTTTGCCTTTTATGTGGCCAACCCAAGGTTCAACCTAGGTTCAATCTCCAGCATCCCATATGGTCTCCAGAGCCTGCCAGGAGCGATTTCTGAGCACAAGAGCCAGGAGTAACCCAAGTGCTGCCAGGTGTGGCCCAAAAACCTAAAAAAAGAACACAGAACTTGGGGCCTCACTTGCCTTTGAGGGGTAAGGAGAGGACTCCCATGTTTAAGGGGCCCAGGCTCTCTCCTGGTGATACTCAGCCAACCAGGTCAGAGACTTTAATGATATATGATGCCACGAAGACTCCTCTATCCTGATATTGGTAAGGTATGTATTCTCCTTTTTCTTGGTTATCCTGCATAGAGATTTATAAATTTGGCAGGGGGGATGCGCACCTGAAAGTGCTCAGGAGATCACATGTAGTGGCAGAAATCTAATTGGGGTCATCTATGTGCAAGACACATCTTTTTTTGTTTTTTTTTGTTTTGGATCGAACCCAGCAGTGGTAGGGGTTACTCCTGGCTCTTCACTCAGAAGTTACTCCGGGCAGGCACAGGGAATCATATGGGATGCTGGGGATTGAACCCAGGTCAGTCGTGTGCAAGGCAAATGCCCTACCCACTGTTATCACTCTGGCCCCCCAGACAGACATCTTATTTTCTAAACATCTCTCCAGACCCAAGATTTACCAAATCAGGGCCCGGAGAGATAGCACAGCGGCATTTGCCTTGTAAGCAGCCAATCCAGGACCTAAGGTGGTTGGTTCGAATCCAGGTGTCCCATATGGTCCCCCGTGCCTGCCAGGAGCTATTTCTGAGCAGACAGCCAGGAGTAACCCCTGAGCACAGCCGGGTGTGACCCAAAAACCAAAAAAAAAAAAAAGATTTACCAAATCAAATCAAAATGAAATTATTAAAGCATTCCAATCCTTCATTTGTTCATTGGACACACCTGGCATCATGTTGATCACAGCTTTGTGAGAAAATTCCAATTGAAGCGCTGAACCAAGCTGTCTTCAAAACTCAGCCACCAAACACAACTGGGCATTTCCATATAGAACTATGTGGTATGTGCTGCCTGTTTCTAGAAACTGAATATAAACTGTTAGGGTCTGAGTTGATACCCAAGTTGGCACTGAGAATGCAAAGCACAGAAAGGAGTTTATTTGGCTAGCCAAGGTCCAAGTCTCATCCAACTAAGGGAGTCTTGACAAGGCCCCTGAGTCAAATCTACAAGCAGTTTATATAGAAATCACAAGTATTGGGGCCGGAGAGATAGCATGGAGGTAAGGTGTTTGCCTTTCATGCAGAAGGTTATCGGTTTGAATCCCGGCGTCCCATATGGTCCCCCGTGCCTGCCAGGAACAATTTCTGAGCATGGAGCCAGGAATAACCCCTGAGCACTGCCAGGTGTGACCCAAAAACCACACACACACACAAAAAAAATCACAAGTATTGGGGCCGGTGAGGTGGCGCTAGAGGTAAGGTGTCTGCCTTGCAAGCACTAGCCAAGGAAGGACTGCGGTTAGATCCCCCGGCGTCTCATATGGTACCCCAAGCCAGGGGCAATTTCTGAGCGCTTAGCCGGGAGTAACCCCTGAGCATCAAATGGGTGTGGCCCAAAAAACCAAACAAACAAAAAAAATCACAAGTATTAACTGACTATTTCATTGTATAGATGTCTTAATTCATCACTGATTTTTCTGGCTCAACTGGTTGTCTAGGGATACTGATTCAAACTTTGGTTGTCGAGGGAGCCTTTGGTTGTCAAGGGAGCCTTTTCAGAGAGAACATTCCAAGCTCACTCAACCTTGAGTTCATTTCTGGAGGGCACCAACTTTGGTTTCATTTTTGAGTTAATTCTCCCTGTCTTAGGAAGAACTACTTCACTGGGGTAAGTGATTGACCCAGGAGGCCTTGGTTCTTACAAAACTTCTGTTATGACAATCATCTTTCTCTCAACACACTATTAAACAAATTCTAGGTATGTTTTGATACAAGGGTCTTAAAATATTCCACACACTACATTTTACTGGTGTCTATTATCTTTTTTGTTTTGGGAGGCTACTCCCAGTAGTACTCCAAGTATACTCTGCTTTGTGCTCAGGGATCATTCCTAGCTGGGCTCAAGGAACTACATGGGGAACTGAAGATTGAATAAACCTGAGTCAGTTCCATGCAAGGCCAGCAACCTACCCACTATATTGCTGCTCCAGCCCCACAATTTGAGTATTATCAAAAGGCCAATATAGATTTTAGGTATATTTAGTGCTGTAGAGGCTGTGTCCAATCTTTCACATAAATTTTGTTTGGTTTTTAGGTCACACACGGTTCAGGGCTTGCTCCTAGCTCTGTGCTAAGGGGCCATTCCTGGCTGGCTCCAGGGATCACATGGGGGGGGGGGGATAATGAGACAACTGCTTGGAAAGCAATACCTACTATATTATCTCTAGACTCCCACATGAATTTGTAGGTCAGGAACGTTTACATGGTTATCTTGTGAATTCTTTGGTTCTACATAGCATCAGCTGAGGTCATTCAGCTATCAGCATTCAGCAGGTCTGAGGGATCCAAAATTATTTCACTCAAAAATCATAGTGGAGGGAGCCGGAGCAATAGTACAGCAGTAGGGCGTTTGCCTTGCACGCAGCTGACCCAGGACAGATGGTGGTTTGAATCCTGGCATCCCATATTGTCCTCTGAGCCTGCCAGAAGCGAATCCTGAGCACAGAGCAGAAGTAACCCAAGTGCTGTTGGATGTGACCCCCAAAAAAATCATAGTGGAGACCGGTCTACATTTTTTGGGGGGGCCACACCCATTTGACGCTCAGGGGTAACTCCTGGCTATGCGCTCAGAAGTCTCTCCAGGCTTGGGGGACCATGTGGGAAGCTGGGGGATCGAACCGAGGTCTGTCCTAGGCTAGTGCTTGCAAGGCAGGCGCCTTACCTCTAGCGCCACCTCTCTAACCCCGCGAAGGCTCGGGCCAAGGGGTGCGGTCCCCAAAGCTACAGCACCTGGGATTGCCAGGCGGTCTCCCATCCAAGTACTAACCAGGCCCGACCCTGCTTAGCTTTCAAGATCAGACGAGATTGGGTGCATTCAGGGTGATATGGCTGTAGACAGGTCTACATTTTTAAAAAAGGAAAAAACTAGTACTGCATAAAGTAGGAGAAAGAAATGTGGGGGAAAGGAAGCTCCATCCATTGCTGATGGAAATATCTGGTTAAGCTTTTTTTTTGGGGGGGGTGGTGTAGGCCACACTCAGTGACGTTCAGGGATTACTCTTGGCTATGTGCTCAGAAATCGCTCCTGGCTTGGGGGACCATATGGGGTGCCGGGGGATCCTAGGCTAGCGCTTGCAAGGCAGACACCCTCCAGCTTGCGACACTGCTCTGGCCCCATGGTTTAGTTTTTATGGAAAACATAGAAAAAGCTTCCATATAACCCAACGATTCCACTTGTTATCTACCCCAAGAGCCCAAAATATATTCATTTGAAAAGGCATTTGCATTCATTTCTATGTTTACTGCAGCATATTCACAATAGTCAGGATCTGAAGACACTCTAAATCACTAAGAAGAGATGAGTGAATAAAGAAAAGTGGTATCCAGAAAAAGTGGGGGCAGAGTGATAGCACAGCCAGTAGGGTATTTTCCTTGATGCAGTAAACCAGAGTTTAATCAACATATGGTCCCCCGAGCCTGCCAGGAGTGATTTCTTTGCACAGAGCTAGGAGTAACCCCTGAGTGCCTCTGGGTGTGGCCCAAGAAAAGGAAGAAAGAAGAAAGGAAGAAGGAAGGAAGGAAGGAAGGAAGGAAGGAAGGAAGGAAGGAAGGAAGGAAGGAAGGAAGGAAGGAAGGAGGGAGGGAGGGAGGGAGGGAGGGAGGGAGGGAGGAAGGAAGGAAGGAAGGAAGGAAGGAAGGAAGGAAGGAAGGAAGGAAGGAAGGAAGGAAGGAAGGAAGGAAAGAAGGAAGGAAGGAAGGAAGGAAGGAAGGAAGGAAGGAAGGAAGGAAGGAAGGAAGGAAGGAAGGAAGGAGAGAAAGAAAAGGGCAAAAAAAAAGATGGGGCCGGAGAGATAACATGGAGGTAAGGTGTTTGCCTTGCATGCAGACGGTTGATGGTTTGAATCCTGGCATCCCATATAGTCCCCTAAGCCTGCCAGGAGCAATTTCTGAGTGTAGAGCCAGGAGTAACCCCTGAGCTGCTGGTAGAGAAGAAAAGAAGAAAGAGAAAGAAAGAAAAAGATGGAAGGAGGGGGCCAAAGAGATAGCATCTACATAAGGCTTTTGCCTTGCATGCAGGAGGACGTTGGTTTGAATTCTGGCATCCCATATGGTCCACCGAGCCTGCTGGGGGTGATTTCTGAGCGTAGAGCCAGAAGTAGCCCCCGAGCTGCTGGGTGTGACCCCCCCCCAAAAAAAAGATGGAAGGAAAGAGAAAGGAAGGAAGGAGGGAGGAAGGAGGGAGGGAGAGAGGGAGGAAGGAAGGAAGGAAGGAAGGAAGGAAGGAAGGAAGGAAGGAAGGAAGGAAGGAAGGAAGGAAGGAAGGAAGGAAAACAAGATGTATACACAACAAAGTACACAGTTATATTGGGGCTGGAGAGATAGCATGGAGGTAAGGTGTTTGCCTTTCATGCAGGAGGTCATCGGTTCGAATCCTGGCGCCCCATATGGTCCCCCGTGCCTGCCAGGAGCAATTTCTGAGCCTGGAGCCAGGAATAACCCTTGAGCACTGCCGGGTGTGATCCAAAAAAAAAAAAGTACACAGTTATAACCATACCTGAAATCTTGCAAATTTCTATGTGGGTGGAACAAGATGATGCCAGGCTGAGTGAAGTTGGACAGAGTCAAATACAGTATGATTAATCTCGTAAGTGTAAAATAAACATCAGAAGAAAAACTGTCAATAGTAACAGCCCTGTGAGCTGGCCAACTCAGTGTTTGCTAACAGAGTGAGGAGAGCCTAGAGATAGTACAATGAATGACCCTTTGATGACTGTAAAACACTGCACACTGGAAACTCTACTACTAACAGTACTGTAAATCATGGTGTCTAAATTAAATACTGAAGCAAGTTTAAAAGCAAACAGTTGCAGGGCCAGAGAGATAGTACAGCAGGTTGAGTGCTTACCTTGCATGCCGCCAACCCAGTTTGATCCCCAGCACTACACATGATTCCCTAAGCCAGCCAGGAGCGATTCCTGAGCAGAGAGCCTGGAGCAAACCTTGAGCAATGCTGGGTGTGGCCCCCAAACAAGCATAAAAGCAAAAACTTGTAGTGGATCTGTGAGCAAGTCAACAGGCTCTCTGCAGACTCAGGGCTTCTCCATGTGGTCTATTTAGCAGAGCAACTAGACTAGTAAGATCTCAACTTGAGGGAATTCTTTCAAGAATGTTAAATTTACCAATAAATCTTGGATCCAGAAACTGCAATAGCACTAGTTCTTTTTTTCTAAATTTATTATAACATGATTTACCAAATTGTTCATAATATAGTCATTCAGGCATTAAATGTTCAAACATCAATCCCATCACACCAGAATATCATTACTTCTATATTCCACTACTCAATGCAGTCTCAGCCTGCCCATACTCATGGAGAATGGAAGTGGGATCCATCTCCTTCTGGGTAGTTTTAATGAATCAGTCAGTCATGTCATCTTCACTCATCTTCACAACACCATTTTACAAACTCAAAAATTGGATTAGCATCTTGTTATAGGAAAAAGATGGAAGAAGATATATTTCCCACTTTTATAGTATCAATAGGATTTACTTAAAAATAAATACAAAGTTTATCAAGTTTGTGTTTTTTTTTAATGCCACACTTGGCTCAATGTTTGGGTTTTGCTTCTGGCAGTGCTTGGGACCATGTCATGCCAAAGACAAAAATCTAGGCCTTCTGTGTGTAAAACCTGTGCCCTAGGCCCACTAAGACGTTTAAACTGTAAGTCAACACATTCTCTAAAGTAAATTAGCTTATGTAACCCTCAGTTTCATGTATGAAGCAAAGGGAATTAAGTATTACACTCAAATTTTTTCTACAGCACAGAACTTTTTACTTTATGAATCTTCGAATGATGGGTCAAGTGTGAATGTTGTCTAAAGGCCTTCTTACATTCCTTACATTCATAGGGTTTCTCTCCAGAATGGATTCTCAGGTGCTGAATAAGAGATGAATTAAGTCTAAAGGCTTTCTTACATTCCTTGCATTCAAAGGGTTTTTCACCAGTATGAATACTCTGGTGAAGGGTAAGTTTTTGCCGCAATCTGAAGGCTTTCCCAC
Organism: Suncus etruscus; assembly: GCF_024139225.1. Lineage (NCBI taxonomy): Eukaryota > Metazoa > Chordata > Mammalia > Eulipotyphla > Soricidae > Suncus > Suncus etruscus. The sequence continues at coordinate 81,968,694 of NC_064861.1, read as the reverse complement.
ATTCCTTACAGATATAAGGTTTTTCACCAATATGAATACTCTGATGCTGTGTGAGTTGTGAGAATAACCTAAAGGCTTTCCCACATTCTTTACAGTCATAGGGTTTAACACCGACATGAACACTCTGATGGGAAATAAGTTGAGAGTAACGACTGAAGGCCTTCCAGCATTCTTTACATTCATAAGGCTTCTCACCAGTATGAATTCTGTGATGAAGAATAAGATGATAGCCACGGCTAAAGGTTTTTCCACAGTCCTTACACTCATAGGGTTTCTCCCCCGTATGAGTTCTCTGGTGGAGTGTTAGCTGTTGTCGCACTCTAAAGGCCTTCCCACATTCCTTACATTCATAGGGTTTCTCACCAGTGTGAAGTTTGTGATGTGCCCTAAGGCCAGAGCCACACAAAAAGATCCTTGCACATTCTTTACACTCATAGAGCTTTTCAGCGCTATTAAGCTTTTGATGGCGGGTAAGGTGCGCGTACTGTCGAAAGGCCTTCCCGCATTCTGTACATATGTAGGGCTTCTCGCCCGTATGTATCCTCTGATGGAGAGTAAGTTGCCCACGCACTCTGAAGGCCTTCCCGCACTCCTTACAGTCATAGGGCTTCTCCCCAACGTGCACTTTCTGATGTCCTCGAAGATCTGGGCCACCCATGAAAGACTCTCCACATTCCTTGCACTCATAGAGTTTTTCACCAGAATGAAGTCTTTTATGTCGAGTGAGATGTGCTGTTTGTCGAAAAGCCATCCCACACTCCTTACATTCATAGGGTTTCTCCCCAGTATGAATTCTGTGATGAAAAGTAAGTTGCTGGCGGACTCTAAAGGCCTTCCCACATTCCTTACATACATAGGGTTTCTCGACGAAATGAATGATCTCATGTGTACCAAGAGATGTATGTTTTTGATAAGAGGACAATTTTTGAGATGTCATTTTTATTTGACTAAAATATTCCTCTTGTCCTTCAGATTTTCTTTTGGCTTTCCAATCACTTCTTAAAATGAGGCCCTTCAGGCTATGGTTTTCAATTCTTTCCATTATCTCCCACTGAGATAAGTTTATTTCGTAAATGTCATTTTCTGAAGTTAAATTCTTGGTCTCACACCAGGTCTCCCAATCTGAAACGAGAGCAAATATATAGTCCCCCCCCCAAAAGTTATACTTAAAGATTTAAAAAGGAACAGAAAGTGGCAGGAGAGAGAGAGCATGTGCCTTGCAATGTGGCTGATCCAGTCTGAATTCCTGACACCACTAAGGATCACTCCTAAATACAGAGCCAGAAATAGCCCCTGAGAACTTCTGGATATGGCCAAAACACACACAAAAAATAAACCAAAACCACAAGTTACACTCAACCATTCTAAAAACACTGTTATGAGGGGGCCGAAGTGATAGCACAGCAAGTAGGGCATTTTTCTTGCACTTGGTTAACTGAAGATTCAATTCCCAGCACCTTATATGGTCCCCTGACCCTGCTAGGAGTTATTTTTGAGCACAGAACCATGTGTAACCCCTGAATGCTAACTAAATGTACTCCAAAAACCAAACCAAACCAAAAACACCCATGAAAACTGTGGAGGAAAACAAAGCAAGTTTAAGATGTCAAGATGTGGATCAGCATTATGAGAGAACTTGTTATAAATATTGAAGCTTAGAACACCATGAAGGGGGCTGGAGTGATAGTACAGCATCAGGGTGTTTGCCTTGCAAGCGGCCAACCCAGGGACCAACCTGAGTTCTGTTCCTGGCATCCCACATGGTCCCCCGAGACTGCCAGGAGCGATTTCTGAGTGCAGAGCCAGGAGTAAGCCCTGAGCGCCACAGGGTGTGGCCCAAATTCAAACAATCAAAAAGAACACTATGTAAGGCACTTGGACTTATTCTACAGCCCTGGCAATGTTCCATGCAATGATTCTGATGGAGATGTAAGACTGAGAATTCACATTAATTTTTTTCAAATCTTCCTAATTCTTAGGAAGAAAAAGAAACTGCAGTTAATAGGCCTCTAATTACATACACTTTTTATGAAGAGGACTTTTTTCACTTCTCAGAACATGTCCCAACTTGCTTCCATCTTTTTTTTTGTTTGTTTTTTTGGGCCACACCTGATGATGCTCAAGGGTTATTCCTGGCCATGCACTCAGAAATCGCTCCTGGCTTGGGGGACCATATGGGATGCCGGGGAACAAACCACGGTCCATCCTAGCCTAGCGCTGGCAAGGCAGACACCTTACCTCTAGCGCCACTGTGCTGGCCCCTGCTTCTAACTTTTGACCAACTTTTATTTATTTATTTATTTATTTATTTATTTACTTATTTATTTATTTATTTTTGCCACACTTGGGGGTGTTCAGAGATTACTCCTGGCTCTGCACTCAGAAATTGCTCCTGGCGGGGCCCGGAGAGATAGCACAGCGGTGTTTGCCTTGCAAGCAGCCGATCCAGGACCCAAGGTGGTTGGTTCGAATCCCGGTGTCCCATATGGTCCCCCGTGCCTGCCAGGAGCTATTTCTGAGCAGACAGCCAGGAGTAACCCCTGAGCACCACCGGGTGTGGCCCAAAAACCAAAAAAAAAAAAAAAAAAAAGAAATTGCTCCTGGCAAGCTCGGGGGACTATATGGGATGTCAGGGATCAAACCCAGGTTGATCGCATTCAAGGTAAATGCCCTACCTGATGTATTATTGAGAGTAATTCTTTGGGGTTTTTTTTTTTTTTTTTTTGGTTTTTGGGTCACACCTGGCAGCACTCAGGGGATACTCCTGGCTCTATGCTCAGAAATCGCTCCTGGCAAGCTCAGGGGACTATATGGAATGCCGGGATTCAAACCACTGACCTTCTGCATGAAAGGCAAACACCTTACCGCCATGCTATCTCTCCAGCCCAGAGAGTAATTCTTTTTTTTTTTTTTTTTTTTTTTTTTTGGTTTTTGGGCCACACCTGGCGATGCTCAGGGGTTACTCCTGGCTGTCTGCTCAGAAATAGCTCCTGGCAGGCATGGGGGACCATATGGGACACTGGGATTCAAACCAACCACCTTTGGTCCTGGATCAGCTGCTTGCAAGGCAAACGCCGCTGTGCTATCTCTACGGGCCCCAGAGAGTAATTCTTAAGTGAAGACCCAGGCCCTGAGTACCCTGCATGTGGCCCCCAAAGCAAACAAACAAAAATTAAGACAAACCAAGGGACTGGAGTGATAGCCCAGAAGTAGGGTGTTTGCCTTGCACTCAATCAGACCCTGGGTTTGATCCCCAGCATCCCAAGTTTGCCAGGTGTAACTTCTGAGCAGAGAACCAGGAGTAGCCCCTGTGTGCTGCTGGGCATGGCCCAAGAAACAAAAAATAAAAAACAAATAAGCAAAAAACAGAAGAATGTGCCATTCCCTGACCTAACTAGTTCCCACACAAGTTGGGTGGTTCCCTCTGGTGATGCTTCCTTCTGCCCCAGGTCTTTCACTCACCTGAATATCTTCTTCCTTTCCTCACAATTTTCCAGGGCTCTTGCCCTTGCTCCAATAAGGAAATAACATCTGGTTTAGAAATAAAGTCTCCTAATTAGAGGAAAATAGAAAGTAATGCAGAAATTAAAAAATAATTAAGTTACCTTGATTCAGGGCTGGAGTGATAGTACAGTGGGTAAAGTGCTTGTCTTACATGCAGTAGAACTATGTTTGAACCCAGGCATGCCGTATGGTTCCTCAGACCTCACAAGGAGTGATCATTGAGTGCAGAGCCAGGAGTAAGCTCTGAGCATCACCAGCTCAAAAAAATTACTTTTGAGGGGCTGGAGAGATAGCATGGAGGTAAGTCATTTGCCTTGCATGCAGAAGGTCAGTGGTTTGAATCCTGGCATCCCATATGGTCCAAGCCTGGCAGGAGCAATTTCTGAGCATAGAGCCAGGAGGAACCCCTGAGTGCTGCCAGGTGTGATCCAAACACTTTCCCCCCCAAATTTACTTTGAGGAGCTGGAGTGATAGCACAGCCTTGCATACGGCCAACCCAGGTTCATTCAATCCCCAGCATCCCATATAGTCCCGAGCCTGCCAGGAATGATTTCTGAAAGCAGAGCCAGGAGTAACCCCTGAGGGCCACCAGAGATGACCCAAAAAATAAATTAAAAATTACTTTTAGTCTTCGCTAAATTTCCAATAAACTAGATAGACTCTTTAGAACAAAATAGAGCAAATTTTTTTTTTTTTTTGTGGTTTTTGGGTCACACCCCGCAGTGCTCAGGGATTATTCCTGGCTCCAGGCTCAGAAATTGTTCCTGGCAGGCACGGGGGACCATATGGGACGCCGGGATTCGAACCGATGACCTCCTGCATGAAAGGCAAACGCCTTACCTCCATGCTATCTCTCCGGCCCCAAAATAGAGCAAATTTGTTAAAAAATAATTTTGTATGTTTTGCTTTTGGGCCACATTTGTTGGTGCTCAGGTCTTACTCCTTGTTTTGTCCTCAGTGATATTCCTGGCAGTATTCAGGGAACCATATAAGGAATTTAATCTGGGTTAGCCCCATGAAGACAAGTGTCCTATCTCTACCCATTGTACTATTGCCCTGGCTCTAAAATGTCTTACATGTCACAAAGATCTGGAATGTATGCCTCCAGATATAGTAGGAACTCAGGGTTTGATCTCTAGTATCTCCTGGTCCCTTCAGCACTGCCAGAAGTGACCCACACTCCACTCCCCATCACCTACCATCAAGCTGAAAGTAGTCCCTGAGCACTATCATATAGACAAAAAAATTTAACAAAAAAAATTTTTTTTTGGTTTTTGGGCTACACCCGCTGAGCCTTAGGGGTTACTCCTGGCTATGCACTCAGAAATTGTTCCTGGATTAGGGGACCATATGGGACACCGGGGGGATCAAACTGCGATCAGTCCTGGTCTAGCATGGGCAAGGCAGATGCCTTAACATTTGTGCCACTGCTCTGGCCCCATAAAATTAACAAAAATTGGGCCCGGAGAGATAGCACAGCGGTGTTTGCCTTGCAAGCAGCCGATCCAGGACCAAAGGTGGTTGGTTCGAATCCAGTGTCCCATATGGTCCCCCGTGCCTGCCAGGAGCTGTTTCTGAGTAGACAGCCAGGAGTAACCCCTGAGCACCGCTGGGTGTGGCCCAAAAACAAAAAAAAAAATTAACAAAAATTTTTGCACATGAAAAATATTAAAGGAGGAAAAGTCTACATTTATATAAGTCAGGGGTCTCAAACTTGAGGTCTGCGGGTCGTTTGCGACCCTCCATACAACATTTTGTGGCCCTGCCCTAGAGAAATCTTTTTTTGTTTTGTTTTAGTTGTTTGGGTCACACCCCCCAATGTTCAAGGCTTACTACTGACTTTGCACTCAAGGATCACTCCGACTTTGCCTCCTGCGGCCCCCAGGTAAATTGAGTTTGAGACCCCTGATATAAGTACTCCTTCCTGAGAGCAACCTTGGTTGAAACAGATCTTCTACATTCCATTCCTGGTTCTAATACATCCCAGTTGTCTGATCTTAGACAAGTTAGGTGTTATTTTTCTCACTGATAAAACAAGAATAATACCTATCATACATTACTATTATGGAGGGTAGATGAATGTGTTTTATATAATATATATAAGAATTGCTGGGCCCGGAGAGATAGCACAGTGGCGTTTGCTTTGCAAGCATCCGATCCAGGACCAAAGGTGGTTGGTTCGAATCCCGGTGTCCCATATTGTCCCCCATGCCTGCCAGGAGCTATTTCTGAGCAGACAGCCAGGAGTGACCCCTGAGCACCGGCGGGTGTGGCCAAAAACCAAAAAAAAAAAAAAAAAAAAAAGAATTGCTTAGGATATATACTAAAAATGCCTATATACTATTTCATTGCTTACTATTTACTTATTGCTGCTTTTTTTTAGTGGAAGATAAGAAATTACCTAGTTACTATTTTGTAGGGAGGGTTTGGGTCATACCTGGTGACACTCATGGGTTACTCCTGGCTCTGAACTCAGAAATCACCCCTGGCAGGCTCGGGGACCATATGGGATGTTGAGATTCAAAACACGGTCCGTCCTGCAAAGCCTCACTGCTGTGCTATCTCTCCAGCCCCCTAGTATTTTACAAGTATTTTATTAGTATTACAAGTATTTACTAGTATTTTACAAGATATTTATATAATACTAAATGGAAAGTTCTTGGGGCCGGAGAGATAGCATGGAAGGTAGGGCATTTGCCTTGCATACAGAAGGACGGTGGTTAAAATCCCAGCATCCCAGGGCCCAGAGAGATAGCACAGCGGCGTTTGCCTTGCAAGCAGCTGATCCAGGACCTAAGGTGGTTGGTTTGAATCCCGGCGTCCCATATGGTCCCCTGTGCCTGCCAGGAGCTATTTCTGAGCATACAGCCAGGAGTAACCCCTGAGCACCGCTGGGTGTGTCCCAAAAAAAACAAAACAAAACAAAACAAAAAAAAAAAAAAAAAGAAGAAGAATCCCAGCATCCCATATGGTCCTCGAGCCTGCAGGAGTGATTTCTTTTTATTTTTTTAATTTTATTTTTTAATTAATATCTGTATTTAAACACCTTGATTACAAACTTGGTTGTAGTTGGGTTTCAGTCATGTAAAGAACAACCCCCTTCACCAGTGCAACATTCCCATCACCAATTTCCCAAATCTCCCTCCTCCCCACCCCACTCCTGCCTGTACTCTAGATAGACTTTCTACTTCCCTCATCATTCACATTGTTATGGTAGTTCTCAATGTAGTTATTTCCAGGAGCGATTTCTGAGCAGAGTCAGGAGTGATCCCTGAGCGCTGCCGGGTATGAGCCAAAAACAAAAACAAAAAATAAATAAATAAATGGAAAGTTCTTTGATTTTTTTTTAGGGGGGGCCACATCAGCAGAGTTCAGGGGTTACTCTTGGCCCAGGGGTCATATCTGGCAGTGTTCGGGTGACCAAATGGGATGCCAAAGTATTCATACATGCAATACAAGTGCCCAATCACTGTGCTATTGCTCTGGCCCCTAATTTTTAAACTCTCAATTCAAAAATGAATGTGTTTGTAAGAGTTATTCTGAACCATAAATAAATCCTCCAACTTAATACTACCAAAAGTATGTGTTCTTTATGATGGCCAGAGATAAATCATCACACTCCAGCAATTTTCCTTAAAGGTGTATCAATAGGGGCTGGTGAGGCACCAGCTTTCCACTGGTTTCTTTTTTGGTTCTTGGGTCATACCCAGCAGTATGACTATACCCAGCCAGTATTCCTGGCTCTAGCTCAGAAATCGCTCCTGGCAAGCTTGGAGGACTATATGGGATGCTGGGATTCGAACCACCATCCTTCTGCATGCATGCAAGGCAAATGCCCTACCTCCATGCTATCTCTCTGGCCCCTCAAATCATTCTTTAACTAGACAACAGGATATTAGTTTTCTGAAAGATATATTCCTTAAATTTCCAAAGAAGAAAACTAATAAATACTGCAGAGAAGAGAGTGTAAATTACTTAAAATAGAAAACCTTACCCAGTGAAACCAAATTGCTGTAGTTCTCCAACATTACATCTCTATACAAGTCCCTCTGTACCAAGTCCAGGGATTCCCACTCCTCTTGGGAGAAATGTACGGACACATCACTGAATATTACAGATCCCTGAAATGACAGTGAAGATCAAAAAAACCTTGTGTTATAACAAGAGAAAAGATGGAGAAACTCTAAAGAAATGGACCTACCCATTGTACTATCGTCTCAGCCCCTGAAAGAAGGTTCTTGGCCAAAAAAAAAAAAAAAAAAAAAAAAAAATCAGCTCAAAGGGCCCGGAGAGATAGCACAGCAGCCGTTTGCCTTGCAAGCAGCCGATCCAGGACCAAAGGTGGCTGGTTCGAATCCCGGTGTCCCATATGGTCCCCCGTGCCTGCCAGGAGCTATTTCTGAGCAGACAGCCAGGAGGAACCCCTGAGCACTGCCGGGTGTGACCCAAAAACCAAAAAAAAAAAAAAAAAAAAAAAAAAAGAAGGTTCTTGGATGGGGCTTTGAGATGAAATTTCAGAATAAAGAAATATTCACCGGATTTAACAAATTAACATTTCCAGAAGGAAAAACAGTAACTTACACGGGCCATGGTTTAAAATTCAACAACTAGTCAGCTGGAGATTCCTTGAGTAGAGAAGCAGAGTTCTCAGAGGTAGAACTAGCAGGAGAAAAAGAGGCCATGAGGTCAGATGCAGAATTCTTAAAAGACCCACCCCAACCTCAGCACCTCTCATTTCTCTCTCCCCTCCTCCTTGCCTCACCCCCACATCTCTCTGTCTCTTCTTCCTCTCAGCCTAAGGGACTATTAGTTAGGAAAAAATTTAATCTCTACTCCTAAATTCTGTAGATGTTAAGTGGCCACATCATCTAAACCAGACTCTCCTTCAAAGCCTTCCCTCATGGAATCTCCAGGCTCCAAAAGAGAAAATCATCATCATGATCAACCTTGGTAACCATTACCACTGCAAAATGCTGCACAACATCCTGGCAACCAGAACAATATCTCATAGAACTTTCTGGTTTCATCACAATTACCAATAAGAATCATCCTTGTGCTAGGAACTAGCTCAGTGAGTGAACCAGAATTCTATCCTTGACCTGTAGCCAGCCTCTCCTTCCAGCACCATTGGGTATAAGTCTTGGTACTACTCAAATTAACCAGCAGGTGGCACTGGTGGCCCGAAGCACCCGGGCAGAGCAGAGCTGCCCCTCCAGTCCCCAGCACTGAAGCATTCAGTATCTCTGGACCCTTAGCCTCTGGATACAGGTTGGGAGGTCCAGAGATTTTGTTTGTTTATTTGGGGGGGGGGTTGGGTCACACCCGGCGGTGCTCAGGGTTTAACTCTTGGCTTTGCGCTCAGAAATTGCTCCTGGCAGGCTCAGGGGACCATATGGGATGCCGGGATTTGAACTACCATCCGTCCTGGATGGGCTATGCTATCTCTCTGGCCCCTAGAGTTATTTTTAAATTTAAAAAATGACTTATTTTCCTTATTTTCTCTGTGATTTCATTTGACTTATTTTTTTTGTTTTGGTTGAATGAAATAGGTTTTATTTGGAAATTCTGAGAAAGGGGAGAGGATAAGGAGAGAATACAGGCTTCTCCAAAGGTAGAGAGGACCCCGGTGCACAACCCACAGATGGTTCCAGGATGACATGTGCATCCAATTACCATCCTCTTAACCTAAACTGAAGAGCCCTGAGCAAACTGACAATAATACATCTTCTTTTTTTCTTTTTTTTTTGGGTCACATCCAGCAATGCTCAGGAGTTATTCCTGGCTCTACGCTCAGAAATCACCCCTGGCAGGCTTGGGGGACCATATGGGATACCGGGATTTGAACCAGCAACCTTCCGCATGTAAGGCAATCGCCTTACCGCTGTGCTATCTCTCCGGCCCCAATAATACATCTTCTATAAAGAACTTTCATATCTCTATATACATTAACCAAGGAGACAGAACTTTCACACCAAAAATAAATAAAAATCACTTGTGGAAATCCAGTTAAATTTTTTAAATCTTTTTTTTTGTTTGTTTGTTTTTGGGCCACACCCGGCAGTGCTCAGGGGTTACTCCTGGCTCTCTGCTCAGAAATAGCTCCTGCAGGCACGAGGGATCATATGGGACACCGGGATTCGAACCAACCACCTTTGATCCTGGATCGGCTGCTTGCAAGGCAAACACCGCTGTGCTATCTCTCCGGGCCCTAAATCATCTTTTTTTTTTTTGGAGAGGGGCGCACCGGGTGATGCTCAATGGTTGCTCCTGGCTTTGCACTCAGAAAACGCTCCTTTATGGTCCCCAGAGCCTGCCAGGAGCAATTTCTGAGCTCTAGCTTAGGAGTAACCCGTGAGCACCGCCAATTGCGGGCCCAAACCCAGGCCCCCAAAAAGGGGAAGAAGAGTTAAGCACATCTTTACCAAAGATGCAGGTGGCCCACAGGCATATAAAATTTATTATTTATTATCAAGAAAATGCAAATCAAAACAATGATGGGACCTGGAGAGGTAGTACAATGGGTATATGGTTCCCCCATCCTGTCAGGTGCAATTTCTGAACACAGTGCCAGGAGTAACCCCTGAGCGCTGCAAAAAAAAAAAAAAAAAGAGGAGAAAAGAAGGGGCCAGGGAAAGGAAGAAGTTCAAGAAGGGATTTGGGGCCGGGCGGTGGCGCTGGAGGTAAGGTGCCTGCCTTGCCTGCGCTAGCCTAGGACGGACCGCGGTTCGATCCCCCGGCGTCCCATATGGTTCCCCAAGAAGCCAGGAGCAACTTCTGAGCACATAGCCAGGAGTAACCCCTGAGCGTCACAGGGTGTGGCCCAAAAAACCAAAAAAAAAAAAAAAAAAAAAAAAAGAAGGGATTTGTATTATCTGGTCATTTGAGGAGCTGAGTTTTTCTTTTTCTTTTTGGGCCACATCCGGTGGCACTTCAGGGGTTACTCTTGCCTCTGTGCTCAGAGTGGGGGGGACCATATGGGCTGCCGAGTGTCAAACCTGGGTCCATCCTGGGTCGTTGGCATGCAAGGCAAACGCCCTACCACTGTGCCATCTCTCGGGTCCCAATTTTTCTTTTTTTCTTTAACCACAATTCACACAGTGGTGGGCTGTAAACTACAAATGTCAATACTTGGGGAGGGGGGATAAGGGGTACCCTGCACAGGCATCACTCACGGTGGTAGAAAGAAACGCAGATGCGGATTTGCACCCTAACTAGTGTGATCCCAGCACGAGGGACGGAGTCTGGGTCTCAAAATTCATTGGGACATTTTCAAAAAGAGAAAAGCCTGGGGGGCCGGAGAGATGGTATGGAGGTGGGGCCTTTGCCTTGCATGCAGAAGAAGGTCGGTGGTTCGAAGCCAGGCATCCCAGATGATCCCCGGAGCCTGCCAGGGGGCGATTTCTGAGTGTAGAGCCAGGAGGAACCCCGGAGCGCTGCTGGGTGTGATCTAAAAACCAAAATAAACAAATAAATTAATTAAATAAGTAAATAAATAGATCAAAGCAAGCTTGGGTGGCTGGAGGGAGCCCCGGGGACCCCCAGGATTGGAATGCATCGGAGTTGGGTGAGAGGGTTGAGTGGGCTGTCATGTCACTCCTGGGCCCCCAGTTTCCTTCCTTCTCTGTGGAACCCCGGGGCTCGATCTTCCATTCCCCCCCCCTCCAAATCGAGTCTGAGCCTTTTTGGGGGTCTTTCCGGGGACTGTCAGGGAACCCGAATTGAATTTCACGCCCCCGGCACACTCGAGCGGCCGCACCGCCGTCCTCACGCGCTCCGCGGAGCCGTCGGGCCGGTCAGTCCTCTCCCTCTTCTCTGCACCCCCGAGGCGCCGAGCGACACAGTCCTCCCAGCCAGACACAGCGACCGCGAGGGCGTGGCGGCCGCCGGAAGTGCTCCGGCCCGCGCGGGTCCTTATAAAGGCCGCTCCCGAGGGTTGCCGGGAAATACGCTGGCCCGCAGCGACTGCGCAGGCGCTATCGGTTGTGGGCGGGTCCTAAGTGGGCGGGTCCTTCGAGGGGCGGGGTCACTGTGGCTTCAGCCTCCTCCGGGGCAGCCGGTGGCTCTGAAGTAAGAAAAAGCTGGGGGAGGGCCCCAGAGAGCTAGAGGGAAAGCGTTTGCCTTGCACGCAGAAGGACGGTAGTTCGAATCCCGGCATTCCTTATGGTCCCCTGAGCCTGCCAGGAGCGATTTCTTGAGCGTAGAGCCAGGAGGAACCTCTGAGCGCTGCCGGGTGTGACCCCCCCCCAAAAAAAAAAAAAACAAAAAATGATCCTAATTGTGATTGGTTGCTAAGTCTATAAAATCCTCCCCAGGTTGGGAGTTGGAAGAGACAGTTAGAGGAGCAGGAAGAGTTTGTTGGCAGTTGGGAGTCAGTTGGATTATCCCAAACCTAGCTCTCTCTTCCTCTTTATCACGCTCCTAGCAAAGGGTTCTGTCATAGGCCCCTGGGCTTCTCTAATAAATAAGAGTGATAGCTGTCAGTCTTGCCTGCAAGGCCCTGTGGACTCCAGCAGCATGGGTCCATCTTGAACAGATTGTCGCTGACTCAAGATAGCACCGGTGTGCAGGATACTTGCCTTGCATGCAGCCAACCTATGTTTGATTCCCGGCACTACATATAGGTCTCTCCAAGCACTACCAGGAGTGATTCCAGAGTCTAGAGCAGAGCTAGGTGTGGCCATAGCCAAAAACCAAAGCAACTGTTTTCTCTTTTGTATTTTGACACAACCAATAGTGCTCAGTGGTTACTCCAGGCTCTACACTCAGGAATCACTCCTAGAGGTGTTTGGGGGACCAAATAGGATGATAGTGACCAAATCCAAGTTGGCCACATGCAAAGAGCAACGTGAGTATCTCATCTCCCAGGCTCCTGTTTTCATTCTGACAGTAATATAAACCATTAGAGCAAGATAGCCTATCAGTTCATTCAGATAGCTTGCTTTGCCTTTTTGTTTTAAATTCTGTTTTGTTTTGTTTTGGTTTTGGGGTCACACCTGGCAGCGCTCAGGGGTTACTCCTGGCTCTATGCTCAGAAATCGCTCCTGGTAGGCTCGGGGACCAGATGGGATGCTGGGATTCGAACCACCGTCCTTCTGCATGCAAGGCAAACGCCCTACCTCCATGCTATCTCTCCGGCCCCTCCGAACCCCTTTTTTACATTTGTTTTTATGGGCCATACCCAGAGGCATTCAGGGGTTACTCCAGGCTCTTCACTCAGAAGTTGCTCCTGGCAAGCTGGAGATCTGAGTTTGTTCCAATTTGGCTGGGTGCAAGACAAATGCCCTACTGCTGTGCTACTGCACCGGCCCCTTGCTTTCTTAGAAAAAAATGGCTCTGTAATAATTTACTTTCTTTATGTATCTAATAAATGTGTATGGAAAGGGAACGAGTAATAGCACAGCAGGTAGAGCACTTGCCTTGCACACAGCCAACCCAAATTTGATCCCTAGCACCCAATTTTATCCTCAAGCACAACTCAGGAATGATCTCTGAGTTCATTGCTAGGCGTGAACCCCCAACCAAATATGTTTATGTATTTTACTTCTTTTTTTGGGGGGGTCACACCCGGCAGCACTCAGGGGTTACTCCTAGCTCTATGCTTAGAAATCGCTCCTGGGGCCCGGAGAGATAGCACAGTGGCGTTTGCCTTGCAAGCAGCCGATCCAGGACCAAAGGTGGTTGGTTCGAATCCCGGTGTCCCATATGGTCCCCCGTGCCTGCCAGGAGCTATTTCTGAGCAGACAGCCAGGAGTAACCCCTGAGCAATGCCGGGTGTGGCCCAAAAACCAAAAAAAAAAAAAAAAAAAAAAAAAAAAGAAATCGCTCCTGGCAGGCTCAGGGGACCATATGGGATGTCGGGATTCGAACCACTGACCTTCTGCATGCAAGGCAAATGCCTTACCTCCATGCTATCTCTCCGGCCCCAGTATTTTACTTGTTGAGCTACACCCATTGGTGCTCAGGTATTATTTCTAGCTCTGTGCTCTGAAATCTTTACTCCAAGTAGACTCTGGGATTATGTGGGCTGTTGGTGATCTAACCAAGATCAGCCGCATGCAAGGCAAATGCCATACCTGCTGCATGACTCATAGTGAAGCAGTCCAATGTTACCCACTGCCACGGTTTTAAGTAAGACCCCATCATGGATGCCTGAGATTAGGATAGTGATGCTAGAGCCATAGTACAGCAGGTAGGATGCTAGCCTTGCATGCATGCAACTGACCTGGGCTCGATCCCTTTCACCTCATATGGACCCTTGAGATCTGCCAGGATTGATTTCTGAGCAGTCAGGAGTAAACAGTGAGCACCAAAAAATGATAGTACTAAACCCTACATAAACTGTTGCTACTCTGTGTACATAAATATGAGTTTATAATAAAAAAAAACAACACACTGGAGAGACAGCTCAGTGGTAGGGCGTTTGCATTGCATGCAGATAATCCGGGTTCAATCCCTGACATCCCATATGGCCTCCTGAGCCTGCCAGGAGTGATTTCTAAGCACTGAGTCAGGAGTAACCCCTGAGCACTGCTGGCTAAGACTCCCCCATCCCCCAAAAAAGTACAACTATAATTTACTATAGTAAGTAGTGTGAATGTAGTCTTTCAGGATCTTGTTCTGTGCAGTATTTTTTTGTTTTGATTTTGGGCCACACCTGGCAGCACTCAGGGGTTACTTCTGGCCCAGTGCTCAGAAATCACTCCTTGCAGGATTGGGGGACCATATGGAATGCCAGGGATTAAACCTAGGTCGGCTGCGTTCAAAAAGCCTACACGACGTGCTATTGCTCTGGCTCCTGTACAGTATTTTTGGACTGACATTGACTGTAGAGAGCTAAAACCACAGTAAGTGGAACCAAAGACAGTAGACTATAGAGGCCGGAGTAATAGTTCAGTGGCTAGAGCAATTGTCTTACATGCAGTCAACTCAGAGTTCCATCTCCAACACTACATATGGTCCTCCAAGCACCCTCAGGAGTGAGCCCTGAGCCCAGAACAAGGAGTAAGTCCTGAGCTAGCACTGCTGAATATGTAAAACCAATAAAAAAAAAATTAATGGGGTTGGGGAGATTACAGTACATTTCTCAAAAGTTTTTTTTTTTTTTTTTTTTTTTGGTTTTTGGGTCACACCCGGCAGCGCCCAGGGGTTACTCCTGGCTTCATGCTCAGAAATCACTCCTTGCAGGCTCGGGGGACCATATGGGACGCCGGGATTCGAACCGATGACCTTCTGCATGAAAGGCAAACGCCTTACCCTCCATGCTATATCTCCGGCCCCTCATTTCTCAAAAGTTTATTTTTTCCTCTTCCCTATTTTTGTTTTGGGCCACACCCAGCAACACTCATGGCTTACTTCTGGCTCTGTGCTCAGGGACCACTCCTGAGTTGCAAGAGATTAAACCTGGGTGAGCTATGTACTAGCTCTGAGCGAGTACAGCCCTACCTGCTGTACTATGGTTCTAGCCCCTTACCTATTTTTTGTTTGTTTGTTTTTCTGTTTTTTGGGCCACACCTGGTGACACTCAGGGACTACTGGCTCTACGCCCAGAAACGCTCCTGGCAGGCTTGGGGGACGATATGGGATACAGGGATTCGAACCAATGACCTTTGGCATGCAAGGCAAACATCCCATCCCACCTCTATACAATCTCTCCGCCCCCTTACTTTTTTTTTTTTAACACTGCAGAGTTGTGGTAATTCTGAGTCAACTGGTGATTTTTTTTTTTTTTTTAATTTTTGGTGAGGTCATACCCATTAGTACTCAGGTCTTTCTCCTGGCTTTGTGCACAGGGATCATTCCTTTTTTTTTTTGTTTTGTTTTTTGTTTTTTGTTTTTTGTTTTTTGGGCCACACCCAGGGGTGCTCAGGGGTTACTCCTGGCTGTCTGCTCAGAAATAGCTCCTGGCAGGCACGGGGGACCATATGGGACACCGGGATTCGAACCAACCACCTTTGGTCCTGGATCAGCTGCTTGCAAGGCAAACACCACTGTTCTATCTCTCCAGGCCCACAGGGATCATTCCTAATGGGGCTCAGGGACCCTAAAGAATGCCAGAGATCAGTGTAGTAAGGCAACAGCTTTACCTATTCAACTCTCTCCAACCCTGGTGATTTAGATTTTACTAAAATGGTTTTTTGTTTGTTTTGCTTTGGGGTCACACCTGGCAGCGCTCAGGGGTTACTTCTGGCTCTATGCTCAGAAATCGCTCCTGGCAGGCTCGGGGGACCATATGGAATGCCAGGATTTGAACCACCATCCTTCTGCATGCAAGGCAAATGCCCTACCTCATGCTATCTCTCCGGCCCCACTAAAACTTTTTCTTTATTTTCAAATGAATCAAAATTCTCATATTCATATTATCAATTCCTACAAATTCTCATATACACATATACCCACTTTTCTTTTTTCTTTTTTTTTTTATTTAAGTTTTTGGTTTTTGGGCCACACCAGGCAGTGCTCAGGGGTTACTCCTGGCTGTCTGCTCAGAAATAGCTCCTGGCAGGCACGGGGGACCATATGGGACACCGGGATTCGAACCAAACACCTTTGGTCCTAAATAGGCTGCTTGCAAGGCAAATGCCACTGTGCTATCTCTCCGGGCCCAAATTCTCATATACACATATACCCACTTTTCTAACAAGATGTCACATTCAGCAGCATCGCTAATCTTTTGCATATAATTTTCTCTTATAAGTGGTGTGGTGGAGCAAAAAAAAAAAAAAAGCCCAGTTTGAAATTATTCTTTTTTGTTTTGTTTTGTTTTTTTGGGTCACACCTGTTTGACGCTCAGGGGTTACTCCTGGCTATGAGCTCAGAAATCGCCCCTGGCTTGGAGGGACCATATGGGACACTGGGGGATTGAACTGCGGTCCAGTCCGTCCTACGCTAGTGCTTCCAAGGCAGACACCTTACCTCTAGCGCCACCTTCCCGCCTTGAAATTATTCTTATCTATTACTTTCCGGTTTGCTACGCGTTGCTTTATGTTCCATGGAAAGTGCTGATAAAGTCTGAAGTCTTTATAATTCATTGCTGGCAATGGGCTTTCTTAGAGTGCGTACCAATTAAATGTCTGACGATGAGTAGAATTTTCAGAAAGATGTGGACTTCAATAAATACTTAAGGCAGTGACTGTAACAATGACCACCATTTGGTATCTGTTTATTATGACAAGGACAAACATTTTGTCTTCTCAAACAAAATTTTTGAGGTAGATATTATAAAAACTCCCAATTAAGTTCTATGACATATATAAACAGAAAGATGATTGGGAAGGCTAATCAGACAGCTATTCTTTATTTGGGGGGGGGGTTTTGGTTTTTGAGTCACACCCGGTAGCACTCAGGGATTACTCCTGGCTCTGTGCTCAGAAATCTGTGCTCCTGGCAGGCTCGGGGGACCATTTGGGATGCTGGGATTCGAACCAATGTCTGTCCTGGGTCAGTCACTTGCAAGGCAAAAGCCTTATTGCTGTGCTCTATCCAGCCCCTAGAAAGCTATTCTTTTTGTTTTATTTTGGGGCCACATCCTGTGATGCTCAGGGGTTACTCCTGGCGATGCACTCAGAAATCGCTCCAGGCAGGCCAAGGGTACCATATGGGATGCTGGGAATCAAAGTGGATCTGTCCTGTGTTAGCCATGTGCAAGGCTGTGCTATCGCTCCAACCCCTAAATGGTATCTTTGAATTGTTTATATCCTGGGCCTGGAGAGATAGTACTGCGGCGTTTACCTTGCAAGCAGCCAATCCAGGACCAAAGGTGGTTGGTTCGAATCCTGGTGTCCCATATGGTCCCCTGTGCCTGCCAGGAGCTATTTCTGAGCAGACAGCCAGGAGTAACCCCTGAGCAACGCCGGGTGTGGCCCAAAAACAAACAAACAACAAACAAACAAAAAAGAATTGTTTATATCCTGGAGAGCAGGTATTGCACAAGGAACCCCCTGGTGCCAGGGACTGAACTGAGACAACCACATTCAAAGCAAGCTTTCTACCTCTGTGAACTAGAGAGATAGTACAGCAAGCAAAATGTTTCTCTTGCATGCAGCTGACCTGTTTGATCCCCAGCATCCCATATGGTCCCCAAGCTTGCTAAAAATGATTCCTGAATGCAGAGCAAGGAGACATCCCAGAGTACTGCCAGATGTGCCCCCCCCCCCCAAAAGCAAATCTTCATCTTAGTACTATCTCTTGTGCCTGCAATATTTGAAAGAACATACTCATGCATTATTTCTGCAATTAAAAGATGATACACGGGCCGGAGAGATAGCAGGGAGGTAAGACATTTGCCTTCCATGCAGAAGGTCATTGGTTCGAATCCCGGCATCCCATATGGTTCCCCGAGCCTACCAGGAGCAATTTCTGAACAACGCCTGAGCACTGCCAGGTGTGACCCAAAAACCAAAACCAAAACAAAAACAAAAAAAAAACTGACAGGAAACTACAATGTTTATCAATTGGGGTTTCATATAAGAAAATACTAAGTAGGTTTCAGAGTGATAACACAGCAGGTAAAATGCTTGCCTTGCACACAACTGGCCCAGGTTCAATCCCGGCATCCCACATTGTCCCCTGAGCCCATCGGGGTGATTACTGAGTGCAGAGTCAGGAATAACCCATGAGCTCCACAGGTTTGGTCCAAAATCTAAACCAAAACACACACAAAAATACCATACGGATATTAAATGATCTCTAGTGGTCAAAAATGTTCATGAGGGCTGAAAAGATAAGACATTTGGGGCCGGAGAGATGGCATGGAGGTAAGGCGTTTACCTTTCATGCAGAAGGTCATCTGTTCGAATCCCGGCGTCCCATATGGTCCCCCGTGCCTGCCAGGAGCAGTTTCTGAGCACAGAGCCAGGAAAAACCCCTGAGCACAGCCGGGTGTAACCCAAAAACCGCAAAAAAAAAAAAAAAAAAAAAAAAAAAGATAAGACATTTGCCTTGAAGGTATCTAATCAGGTTTCAATTCCTGGCACCCCAGAGAATCCCCAAGCACTGCCAGGAATGATCTCTGAGGAGTAAATCCAAAAGATAGAATAAATGTTCATGAATGATTCTACAATAAACCTTAATCACTGTTTCTTAGCTTTTGACTAAGACCAAGTGTACCATGAGCTTAAAAATCAGTTAATAGCGGGGCTGGAGAGAGAACATGGAGGTAAGGCGTTTGCCTTTCATGCAGAAGGTCATCGGTTTGAATCCGGCTTCCCATATGGTCCCCCATGCCTGCCAGGAGCAATTTCTGAGCGTGGAGCCAGGAGTTTCCCCTGAGCACTGCGGGTGTGACCCAAAAACCACACACACACACACACACACACACACACACACACACACACACACACACAAAACGAAAAATCAGTTAATAGCAAAACTCTGGGACCAGAGAAGTAGCACGGTGGTGTAGGGCATTTGTGTTGCACAACTGACAGTAGTTGGATCCCTGGCATCCCATATGGTCACCCAAGCCAGTCAGGTGTGATTTCTGAGCGTAGAGCCAGGAGTAACCCCTGAGTGCCACTGGGTGTGACCCAAAAACAAAAACCAAAACCAAAAAATCTCAGCCCTCTTCCAAAAATGGTTCTGACTTTTAAGTATTAAAAAAAAATTAAGGGATGGGGCCGAAGCGATAGCACAGCAGTAAGGCATTTGCCTTGCACGCAGCCCACACAGGATGGACCCTGGTTCGAATCCCAACAACCCATATGGTCCCCGAGTCTGCTAGGAGTGACTTCTGAGCACAGAGCCAGGAGTAACCCCTGAGCACTGCTGGACATGACCCCCAAACCAAAAACCAAAAAGAAAAAAATTTATCAGAGGGGCTGGGTAGATAGTACAGGGGTTAAGGGTTAAGGCACTTGCTTGGCATATAGCTGACCCTTTGGGGAAGCATTTGATCCCCAGCAAACCCTATGGTCCCCAAGTCCTGTCAGGAGTGATCCCTGAGCACAGTCAGGAGTTAGCACACTTGGGTGTGGCCCTCCACTGCAATGTGTCACCTGAATCTCAGCCTGAGAGTTTAAGGGGAACAGGAGAGTACCTCAGCTCTCTCCCCTTCATCCACTCTCCCTCTTTTTTCATCTTATCTAGACACATAATCTCTAAATAAAACTATTTTCCTCCTTCCTCACCCCCCAATATATTCTAGTCATAGGAGTGTCTTTTAAAATCAATTTCTTTTTTCAGGTTGAAAACTATAGTTAGGGGGCAAGAGAGATGATAGCACAGTGGGCAGATTGTTTGCCTTGCCATGGCTAATCCACATTCCATATGCAGCATCCCATCTGGTCCTGAAGCACCATCTGAGTGCAGAGCCAGAAATAAACCTTGAGCTTTGCTGACTGTGCCCCCCTAAATCCTTATAGTTAGGAAGATGATACTTCCAGATTATTGTTAGAGAACTCCAGGGTTAATCCCTGGCACTACCAGGAGTGATGCCCTTAAGTACCAAACTGGGAATAACCACCATTCTCTGGTACTGATTTTGGGGGAGGAGGGATTACTCCTGGCTATGCACTCAGAAATCACTCCTGGCTTGGGGGACCATATAGGATGCTGGGGATCAAACCTAGGTCCATCCTGAATCCACCGCATGCAATGCAAACACCCTAATGCTGTGCTATCGCTCTGGTGCTGTTCAATTTTGACTAAAACAGAAAGAACAAAAATAAAACCTCCCGTGTGTGTTTTACACTATCATTAAAAGCCTTTCCACACATTTCGTATGTTCTATACTTTATTACCAGTATAGATTTTGATGCGGAATAAGTTTTGAGCCATAATTAAAGGCTTTCCCACATTCCTTATATTCATAGAGTTTCTCAACTGAGTGAATTCTGTGATGATTGAGAAGTTGTGAACTCTGGGAATAGGCTTTCCCACAAATTTTACATTCGTAGGGTTTCTCCCCAGTATGAATTCGCAGATGCCGAGTAAGATCAGAACCAGACCGAAAGGCCTTTTCACATTCCTTACATTCATAGGGCTTCTCACCTGTGTGGATTCTCTGGTGCTTAATTAGCTGTGAGCTCTGACTAAAAGCATTGCCACATTCCTTGCATTCATAAGGTTTTTCCCCAGTATGGATTCTCTGATGTTGAGTGAAGTTGGACCCACTGCTAAAGGCCTTCCCACATTCCTTACATTCGTAGGGTTTCTCGCCAGTGTGAATTCTCTGATGCCGAGTAAAGTTGGAGCCACTACTAAAGGCTTTTCCACATTCCTTACACTCGTAGGGTTTCTCGCCAGTGTGAATTCTGTGATGTCGCATGAGGTCAGAGCCACAGATAAAAGTCTTTCCGCATTCTTTACATTCAAAGGGCTTTTTGCCAGTATGAATTTTCTGATGATGATTGAGTCTTGAGGGATGTCTAAAAGCCTTTCCACATTCCTTACATTCATAGGGTTTCTCAGTGGTACGAATTATCTGACGGGTAGTAAGCTGTGAGCCATGCTTCAAGCTTTTCTTATATTCCTTAGTCGTACAATATTTCTCTTTATTATTAGTGATTTGCTGTAATGTATAGGATGGATGTCGACTGGATGTGGGCATACCCTCATGAGTGAATGCTAGCTGACAGGAAAGCCCCTGTTGAACACCATGTTGTTTTTCAAACTGGTTGCTAAATCCCCATTTCTCTCTGAAACTAGAATACGGAAGATCACATCTGGTAGGTCTTTCAATAATCTCCCACTGGGATGATTCTGTTTCATAAATTTCCTTCTTCAGAAGTAATTTCTTGGTATTACATCTTGATTCTAGAACTGAAAGGAAATATGAGAGTAATCATTTACATTTTTATTGTTTGAAAAAAACAAAACCAGTTAATATACAATAACTAAAGAATAAAACAAAGCAGGGGCCAGAACTGTAGTACAGTGGGTAGAGCACTTGCTTTGCATGTAGTGCCCTGGGTTCAATTCCTGGCTTCTCACAGTACCACCAGTAATTCCTGAGTGCAGTGCCAGGAGTAACTACATAACATTGCTGGGAATAATGCAAAACAAAACAAAACCAGACAAAAACATACATAAGGGATGGACAAAAGAAGGGAAGTTGCAAAGTAAGAGGAGTGTGATCAGGGAAACAATTCTAAGTCATTTGTTTTTTCAAACACTGCAGACTGACTTAGGGATCTAAAATAGAGATGAGTTCAGGCTGGAGCAGTGGCACAGGTGATAGGTCATTTGCCTTGCACACTAACCTAGGACGGACCATGGTTCGATCCCCCAGCATCCCATATGGTCCCCCAATTGCCAGGGGCAATTTCTGAGTGCATAGCCAGGAGTAACCCCTGAGTGTCACTGGGTGTGGCCCAAAAACCAAAAAAAAAAAAAATAGAGATGTCTTCATCTTTTTGTTTTGGGGCCACAACTGAAAACGCTCAGGGGTTACTCCTGACTCTCAGGAGGACCATATTGGATGGACTCAGGGGACTATATTGGATGCCAGGGATCGAACCTGGATCCATCTCAGGTCATCTGCGTGCAGGGCAAATGCTCTACCCCTGTGCTATTGCTACAGCCCCAGATGTCTTCATCTTATCTCATTTGTTAAAGTGTCATACTGGGGGGCCGGAGAGATAGCATGGAGGTAGGGCGTTTGCCTTTCATGCAGGAGGTCATCGGTTCGAATCCCGGCGCCCCATATGGTCCCCCGTGCCTGCCAGGAGCAATTTCTGAGCCTGGAGCCAGGCATAACCCCTGAGCACTGCCGGGTGTGACCCAAAAACCACAAAAAAAAAAAAAAAAAAAGATAAAAAAGAAAAAAAAAAATAAAGTGTCATACTACTCTTCCTCACACACAATCTTACAGTATATACACATATGTATGAAACCATTGGTAAATCTTCTGATCATATCTACTTTTGATGGCTTTTAGGCCACACCTGGCAAGCTCAGAAACTTTCTCCTGGCTCTGTGCTCAGGAGTGACTCCTAAAGGTGCTTAGAAGACCAGTGCTAGGCTGGTGCCTTAAATCTGAACTATCAGGCTCTGATTCTCTCTGCTTATATACGGCACCAGTGAGGAGTAAACTAATAAACCTAATGCAAAATTCTGTGGACTGCCTTGCTATGGTTCAAAACTCTACAATAATTTTTGTATGATAACATTGTTACTAAAACACAGTATTTGTATAAAACATCGTGTTAATTATGATTGGTTTTGAACTCCAATAACAAAGTGACTGCAACAGAGACCACATTAGCTATCTTCCCTTTAAGAAAAAGTTGGCCAGCTCCTGTTTATATCCGTGTAGATCATTATTGTATCCTATGTATCACTTAAAATAATTACAGTTAAATTATATTCAAAATTTCAGCAGCACCAGTCACATTTCCATTCGTTAGTAGTTAAATGTATGTAACTTGAGGTTTACTGTAGTGGAAAATAACAAATACAAGACATTTACATTACTATTGGAAGTGGCTGTTTTTGATTTTTGGGCCACTCCTGGCAGTGCTCAGGGGTTACTCCTGCTTCTGCGCTCAGAAATTGCTCCTGGAAGGCTTGGAGGACCATATGGGATGCCAGGAATTGAACCGGGGTCCATTCTTGGTTGGCCGTGTGCAAGGAAAACGCCCTGTTGCTGTGCTATTGCTCTGGCCACTTTTGGTTTGTTTCATTTGGGGGTCATACCAGATAGTGCTCAAGAGTTACTCCCTCATTCTGAACTCAAAAATCACTCCTGGTGGGCATCATAAAGGATGCCGGGGATCAAACCCAGGATGCTGTTTGAAAGGCAAAGAGGTAGGCCTGCTGTGCTATCATTCAGTCCCTCACTGCTCAAGTTTAATTGGACGGCATTCAATTACATTCAAGAATCAGGGAACTTTAAAATGAGGAATAAATATAGCACGAGTGTTCTACTGAATTTTTTTTTTGGTGGCCAAAAATGCCATGTCTGAGGTTTGACGAATCTATAATTTGCCTTGGAATTCTGTAATGTTGGTTTTAGGAAAAATAAGAAACCATAGCCATATTCAAAGAGAGACCCCGAACTATCACAATAGGGGGCTGAAATGGTAGCACAGCAGTAGGGCATTTGCCTTGCATGCAGCTGACCCAGGGTTTGATTCTCTGGCATTCCATATGGTCCCCTGAGCCAGGAGTAATTTCTACCACGTGAGGCCCCAAAATAAAAACAAACAAATTAATTTTATTTTTGGTCTTTTGGCTTTGCACACAGAAATTACTCCTGGCAGGCTTGGGACCATATGGGATGCCAGGGATCAAACCTGGGTTGACTACATGCAAGGCAAACGCTCTAACTGCTGTGCCATCGCTCTGGCCCCAAGAATCTTTATGGAGGCATTTTGCAAACTTTTTTTTTTTTTTTTTTTTTTTGGTTTTTGGGCCACACCTGGCAGTGCTCAGGGGTTATTCCTGGCTGTCTGCTCAGAAATAGCTCCTGGCAGGCACGGGGGACCATATGGGACACCGGGATTCGAACCAACCACCTTTGGTCCTGGATCGGCTGCTCGCAAGGCAAACGCCGCTGTGCTATCTCTCTGGGCCCGCATTTTGCAAACTTTTAAATTAAGGAATGAATATTTAAATCCTTAATGATTGGGTTAGTGAACAAATAGTTGTTGATCTTTCAGTATTTAGACATTGTGCTCTAAGAATATTCAATATGTGCATAATGAGAACAATAGAGATCCACTTTGCCTCCTCAAAATTTCCCAGCAACCCATATGGCCCCCCGAGCCTGTCAGGAGTGATTTCTGAACACAGAGCTGGGAGTAACCCCTAAGCACCAGCGGGTGTGACCCCAAAACTAACCAAACAAACACAGACATCAAATGTTCCCTACACAACAAGGTGATTCCCAGCCTGCTACACAAGCAAATTCCTAGAATTTGGTAGAAAGCATCCCCCACCTTCAAACTGTCTCTTAGAAAAAAAGTATAAATCTGATATTGGAGAAAAAAAGCTCAAGAGAAAATATTTAACTTTTTTTTTTGGGGGGGGGGGGTTGGTTTTTGGACCACACCCGGCGTTGCTCAGGGGTTACTCCTGGCTGTCTGCTCAGAAATGGCTCCTGGCAGGCACGGGGGACCCTATGGGACAACAGGATTCGAACCAACCACCTTAGGTCCTGGATTGGCTGCTTGCAAGGCAAACACCGCTGTGTTATCTCTCTGGGCCCCAATATTTAACTATTTTAAATACATTGATAATACAAGCAAATCTATCTTTACACACTAACACTCTACAATCAGTTTTTCAATGCTGAAGTTTGTTTGGTCAGTTTTGGTTTTTGGGAGGGCCAATACTCAGAGTTACTCCTGACTCTACTCAGGAATCACTCCTGTCAGTGCACAGGCTGGGGAGGTATGGTTGCTGGGGACTGAACACAGGTCGGCTACAAGCAAGGCAATTGCCCTTCCAGCTTTGCTCCAATGCTGGAGTTTTATATGAGCAGATAATCTAGTCACTAGTTATTTTACGGAAATGTTAAACCTGGGCAATTAAAATAAACAAGAGGAAAGAACTCAAGAAAGAGAGAAAATGGAGAAAAAATAATCTCTTTTGGGGGAAGGGGCAGATGTTCTTTTTTCTGGTTCACATCCCAAGGTACTCACAGGATTTACTCTTGTCTCTTTGTTCAGTGATCATTCTTGTGGGCTCAGAGAACCAAGTGGGGTGCTGGGGATCAAACCTGGGTTGGCTGTATGCCATACAAATGCCCTACCCACTATACTATCTCTTTGGTCCCATGAAAAAATCAAGTTCCAAAAGATGGAGACGGAGCATAGCAACAGCAGGTAGAGCGTTTGCCTAGCCTGACAACTGACCTAGGTTCGATCCCAGCATCCCATGTAGTCCTGAGCCTGCCAGAGTGATTCCTGAGTGCAAAGCTAGAAAGTAACCCCTGAGCAACATAGGGTGTGGCCCCAAACCAAAACCAACAAACAAAAGATAAGCAGCAAGAGAGACCACTTGTCTTTTATGTGTAAGTTTCTCAATACTAGCACTGAAAAAAATAAAAATAAAAGGCAAGCCAAAACAATAAAGCTTCTAATAATAGCAATAATTAATAATTCCACAGAAGAATGTTGGTAAAGGGACCGGAGAGATAACATGAAGGTAAGGCGTTTGCCTTTCATGCAGAAGGTCGGTGGTTTGAATCCCGGTATCCCACATGGTCCCCTGAGCCTGCCAGGAGCGATTTCTGAGCATGGAGCCAGGAGTAACCCGAGCGCTGCCAGGTGTGACCCAAAAACAAAAACAAAAACAAAAATATTGGTAAAAAGGAATATTCAAAGAATGTTAACAGAAAGGTTAGCATTGCCAGGTGTGGAACCAAACACAGAGAAAGGAATACCATTAGATGGAGTGATGGAGGAAGTAGGAAGAGGAAATCAGAGTATGTATGTTACATAAAAGGAATAGGTTAAGGTCATTTGAAAGCTCTTTCCCAAGAGGTTCACTTTTGCATCACAGACCTAATTAAGCTTTTCAGGGAAGTTTTCCAGAGAGGACCTCAGAGTTTCTCCACTGACCAAGTGAGACATTACCTGCCAGCCTCACTTACCTCGCCACTGGTCTCTGGTTAGTTCTCTGGCCACCAACCAGGGGTCCTTCCCCTGCTCCAAGAAGGAGATCACATCTGGTTTAGAAACAGAATATCCTGCTCGGGAAAGAAATTAATGAGTTAAATTTAGGATAAAAATGTCCCAAAATGCAATCCTTTCATTATTATTTTGTTTTGTCTTGTTTTGGGGCCACACCCAGTGACGTTCAGGGGTTACTCCTGGCTATACGCTCAGAAATAGCTCCTGGCTTGGGGGACCATATGGGATGCTGGGGGATCAAACTGAGGTCCGTCCTAGATTAACACACACAAGGCAAATGCCCTACCACTTATACCACCACTCTGGCAATCCTTTCATTATTAAGGAGGAGGCAAAGGAAGGTATACAAGGATGCAACTAGAAACTGCCCCACTAACTTGACTGTCTCTTTCTAACACTGCATTATAATTTTTCTTTGGGAGCAGAATGTTGGAGTCCAACTGGTTACCCAAAGGTGAGGGGAGCACTACTGAATGTCACAGACTTTCTGAGAACAGAATCTGAGTTATCTCGGCAGAGGTTCTTACCCAGTGATACCAGGTTGCTGTAATTCTCCAACATGACGCCTCTGTACAAATCTCTCTGATCATCAGTCAGGCACTCCCACTCCTCCTGAGAGAAGTCTATGGACACATCACTGAACATCACTGACTCCTGGAACAACAATCAGGCACTTGGCAGTTAATAAAAAGTAGTGGTTTTGGGCCCGGAGAGATAGCACAGCGGCGTTTGCCTTACAAGCAGCCGATCCAGGACCAAAGGTGGTTGGTTCGAATCCCGGTGTCCCATATGGTCCCCCCGTGCCTGACAGGAGCGATTTCTGAGCAATTAGACAGGAGTAACCCCTGAGCACCGCCGGGTGTGGCCCAAAAACCAAAAACCAAAAAAAAAAAAAAAAAAAGTAGTGGTTTTGGGGGCTAGAGCGATGGCGCAACGGTAAGGCGTTTGCCTTGCACACAACTGACCCAGGACAGAGCGCAATTCAATCCCCCGGCATACTCCTATATGGTTCCCCAAGCCAGGAGCAATTTCTGACCTCATAGCCAGGAGTAACCCCTGAGTGTCCCCGGTGTGGCCCAAAAATAGCAAAATAACAAAAGAAGTGGGTTTGCCCACTGAAATTTAATTTATCTGCCAAGGTGGCAGACAAGGGATAAGGGAAGATAGTTGAGGGGTGAAGGATGGTGGAGTTTAGGAGCACATGTGATGGGAGTTGATACTGGTGGTGGGATTGGCACTGAAATATAATATGCCTAACGCTCAACTATTAATAACTTTGTAAGCTACAATTCTTTCTTTTTCTTTCTTTCTTTTTTTTTTGGTTTTTGGGTCACACCCGGCAGCGCTCAGGGGTTACTCCTGGCTCTACACTCAGAAATCACTCCTGGCAGGCTCGGGGGACCATATGGGATGCCGAGATTTGAACCACTGTCCTTCTGCATGCAAGGCAAACGTCTTACCTCCATGCTATCTCTCCAGCCCCAAACTACAATTCTTTAATTAAAAAAATTTTTTTAGGGGCCAGAGAGATAGCATGGATGTAGGGCATTTGCCTTGCATGCAGAAGGATGGTGGTTTGAATCCTGGCATTCCATATGGTCCTCTTGAGCGCTGCCGAGTGTGAGCCAAAAACCAAAAAAAAAGCCCGGAGAGATAGCACAGCGGTGTTTGCCTTGCAAGCATTCGATCCAAGACCAAAGGTGGTTGGTTTGCATCCTGGTGTCCCAGATGGTCCCCCGTGCCTGCCAGGAGCTATTTCTAAGCAGACAGCCAGGAGTAACCCCTGAGCACTGCCGGGTATGGCCCAAAAACCAAAAAAACAAACAAAACCAAAAAAAAAAAAGTTTTTTAAACTGGTTTTGTGAAGGAACAAGGGAAGAAAAAATAAATAAAGATAGAAGTGAAAAGTCACATGCCTCGAGAATGAGTTTGAGTGTTTAAGATACATGATAACCTAATAAGCAGGAGCATGTTTCTGTGTCCCTACATCCTTGTGTCCTCCAGACAAAACTATGCAGAGTGGGACATTTCCATTATCCACATATGTCTCCAGTGGGGCAAAAATCCAGCTAAGGGATGTTTTCCAATTAAATGAAAAATTATACAAACTCCTGGAACAATAATTGTTGCAGTCAGTCAATACAAGTCTCTTCTTTTTCTCAAATCACTAAAAATAAAATTTCCAAATAAGAGACAAAGAAAATTAAAAAAAAAAAAAGAAAGAAAGAAAGAAAAAGAAAAATATTTGAAATATCCAAAAGCATGTGTTCCAAATGGCTGAGCCATTTTTGGATTCTCGATGAAACTTTTTGTTTGTTTGTTTTTTGTTCTTGTTTTTGGGTTACACCCGGCAGCGCTCAGGGGTTACTCCTGGCTCTATGCTCAGAAATCGCTCCTGGAAGACTCGGGGAACCACATGGGATTCGATCTACCGTCCTTCTGCATGCAAGGCATGCATGTTCTCTCTCTGGCCCCTCAATGAAACTTTCTTTTAAATATGATGAAGACATCTTCAGAGAAACCTGTTATTCAATTATCTGGTTCTCTAAAAGCTATTTGTAACTTAATCCAGACATTCTTTCCTTTTTTTCACTAAAAAAGATCTAACTTGTTATATTTTTTCTAAATCTCTCTGGTTTCATCCCTGGTGCCACATATGACCCTATGAGTATAGCAAAGGTCACTCCTGAGCAGAATCAGGAATAGCCTCTGAGCGCTGCTAGGTAGGACCCCAATCTTCTCAATCAAAAAAATTCTTTAAGACATATCTGAATTGGGCTGGGTCAATGGCACAAGTGGTAGGGCATTTGCCTTGCACATGGCTGACCCAGGTGGGACCCAGGTTCAATCATATGGTCCCCCAAGCCTGCCAAGAGTAACTCCTGAGTGCCACTAGATGTGACCCCAAAACGAGAGAGAGAGACAGAGAGATCTGAATTGTAGATAGTAAAGATCTTTTTCTTTAGCACAAGGGTAAGAAAACTTTAATACTACTTTTAACTCAAGTGTCAGCAAGATTCTGATTTGTTTTTGTTTTGTTTGTTTTGGTGCCCTAATAGTAAGGTTCAGGGGTTACTCTTGGTTCCGTACTTTGGAATTACTCCTATGAGGGCTTGGGTGACCATACGGAATGCTGGGAGGTTGAACTCAAGTCTGCTGTGCAAGGCAAATGACCTATCAACTGTGCTATCTCTCCGGACGCTCTGATTCTTTTATATATGGTGGGAGTAGGGGTATTTGGGGTTGTTTTTATTTTGGTGGTATCTCAGGGGTAAAATTCCTGGCTCTACATTCAGGAATCCTTCCTGGTGTGCTCAGGAATATGGGATGCTAGGGACCGAATCCGAGTCAGCTGAATGCAAGGCAAGTGCCCTACCCACTGTATTCTCTTGGGCCCCTCTAATTCTTTCTTGCACCCTACTATTTGAGCTCAGGTCCAAAATGTTATTTTTTAGGGGTACAGTGTTGCCTTCCCACAATCACCACCAGTGTCACGATCCCTCCACCACAGCCCAGTAAGTTTCCCAAGCCCTTGTTGTCTAATCTCAGCTCCATCTTTGTAAATTTGTTCTGAGGTCAGCATATAAGAGCTTGTTCTCAGTGAACTCAGCCATTGATTCTATTTTAGCAAAAAGAAACAGTATCTCACCTGGGCCATGGCTTTCATCTTTGCAGCAATGATCCAGTATTCCTGAGGGCTCCACTTCTGCAAAAAGGCAGAGCTAAGAAGCCAAAAGAAAATCGACATTAAGATTTCACAAGCCTGACATGATCATGCCCCCCAAAATGTTCATTTCCTTCTCTTCTATTTTGGGGGACAAACCTGGCTATATCTCCCCAACTAGTGGCCTTGGGGAACCATATGGGCTACAGGGGATCGAACCCTGGTCAGCCACACGCAAGGCAAGCACCCTACCCACTGTATTATCACTCCAACCCCAAAACTACTTCCTTTTCAATAGAGCCCAAGAGAGATAGTACAGAGGGTAGGGTGCTTACATGTTGTCCACCCAGGTTTGATCCCAGCCATCCCATATGATCCCTGAGCACAGTGGTGTGTGGCACAAAATCATATATATATATGTTGCCAGGCAAGCACCTGCTGTGCTATCTCTCTGAGCCCCATATATTCTTTGTTTTTGGGATACATCTCAGGGGCTACTCATACTCAGGGTCTGTATTTGAAGATCTTTCACTCCTGGGGGTGTTCAAAGAACCATCCAGGGTCCTCGGATTGAACATGGGTCAGCTGCATGCAAGTCAAGCACCTTACCTGCTGTATTATCTCTCTAGTCCCCAAATATATGCAACCTAAAGCATGTATTTAAGATATTTAAAACGTACAAATGAATAAAACATGCTAAAGTATTAACGGAAATTTTGCTTAGTTTTGTTGGACTATACTTGGCAGTGCTCAGGGCTTACTCTTGGCTCTCTGGTCAGGGATCTCTCTTGGTGATGCTGGGGGGACTATATGAGATACTGGGAATTGAATCTAGCTTGACTGCATGCAAGGCAAGTACCCACAAGCTGCATTCTCTCTCCAGCCCCTTAAAAAATCGAATTTATTTTTTTTTGTGTTTTTTGAGCCACACCCCACTGTGCTCAGGGGTTATTTCTGGCTCTGGACTCAGAAATTGCTCCTGGCTGGGGAACCATATGGGACATCAGGGACTGAACCGAGTTCTGTCCTGAGTCAGTCCCATGCAAAGCAAACGCCCTACCGCTGTGCTATCGCTCTGCCCCCTTTTCCCCCCATACTATTTCTGAGGCCCACTGTGATGCATATATTTTGGGGGATAGTAATGCTCAGCTTTTACTCCTGGCTCTGTGTTCAGAGATTATTCCTGGCAGGGCTCAGGAACCACATAGGGTACTGGGGACTGAATCCAAGTCAATGATGTGCCAGGCACATGTCTTACCTACTTTATCTACTACTATATTATCTCTTTGGCCCCATGATGAATATTTAGACCCACAAAATTTTGCTTTGGGGGCCATAGAGATTGATCAGGCTGAATATGCGATTACATGCAGATGTGCAGGAGGCCTAGACTGACCTCCAGCACAATAGTGTCTTCCAGGCACCACATAAAGTGATCCAAACATAAAATTAGTATTACTGAGGTCTGGAGCCATAGTATAGAGGGTAGGGTGTTAGTCTTATATTCAGCTAACATGAGTCCGATCAATAGCATACTACATGGTTCCCAAGTCTGCCAGGGGTAATACTTGAGTAGAGTTAGGAGTAAACTCTGAGCACCACTGTGTGTCCCAAAAAAACAATAAAATAAACAAATAGTAGCCAGTGTTTCCCACATCATTCTTATAGATAGAACATCTAAAAAACTATGAAAATTATAACATACAGAGGCCAGTGAGGTGGCACTAGAGGTAAGGTGTCTGCCTTGCAAGCGCTAACCAAGGAAGGACCGCGGTTCGATCCCCCGGCGTCCCATATGGTCTCCCCAAGCCAGGGGCAATTTCTGAGCGCTTAGCTAGGAGTAACCCCTGAGCATCAAATGGGTGTGGCCGAAAAAAACAAACAAACAGAAATTATAACATATATTGAGGTCAAAGTGATAGCACAGTGGGTACAGAGTTTGCCTTGCACATGGCCAGCCCAGGTTCAATGCTCAGTATTCCTTGTGGTTCCCCCAAATATATAATATATAGGAAGATAAAAACAGAAATACTTAAGTTAGCAAACATAATCTGAAATAGCTATAACTAAAGTGTTCATTATGGGGGGCAGACAATAGCACAGTGGGTAGAGCATTTGTCTTGCACATGCCTAACCCAGGTTTGATCCCGGGCATCCTATATGGTCCCCCGAGCCTGCCAGGAGTAATTCTTGAGGGCAGAACTAGGGGTAACCCCTGAGCATTCTGAGTGTGGCACAAAATCCAAATAAATAATTAAATAAATAAAATAAAATGTTCATGATGAGGCTGGAGAGACAGTACATACAGTGTGGGTGGGGAAGTGGCTGGCCTGGTCTGAATCTCTGACATACCATAGGGGCCCTCCAAGCCCAACAGGAATAATTCCTGAACCAAAAGTAACACCTGAGCCTTGGTTCATCCTAGGTCAGAGAATGCAAGGCAAATGCCCTACAACTTGCACCACTGCTCCAGCCCCGACTTTTAATTTTCTTTTCTTCTGCAGTTCTCTGGATATTTTTGGCTATTGATTTGTCTTTGAATTTAGTAATCCTCTTGTCTGGTCTTATGTTAAAACCATGCAGCGACTTCCTAATTCCCAAATTCGTTAAATCTATGTAGTCTGTTGTGTGTGTCTGTGTTAGACCTCAACAGTGCTTAGGGGATACTCCCTTCGTGATTCTGGGTCCCTACTTCTGGTGGTAGAGGAGGGGACCATGTAGTACCAGGGATTGAGCCTAGGATGTGAACTTGATCCTGCCATTTTTTTTTCTTTTGGGGGGCTTGATTTTTGGGCCATACCTGGTGATGCTCAGGGGTTACTCCTGGCACTGCATTCAGAAGTTACTGCTGACAGGCTCAGGGGACCATATGGGATGCTGGGAATCGAACTCAGGTCGGTCACATGCAAGGCAAAAAATCTTCTGGTGTCCCATATGGTCCCCCCAAGCCAGGAGCGATTTCTGAGTGCATAGCCAGGAGTAACCCCTGAGCATCACTGGGTGTGACTCAAAAACCAAAAAAAGGGGCCGGGCGGTGGCGCTGGAGGTAAGGTGCCTGCCTTGCCTGCGCTAGCCTAGGACGGACCGCGGTTCGATCCCCCGGCGTCCCATATGGTCCCCCAAGAAGCCAGGAGCAACTTCTGAGCGCATAGCCAGGAGTAACCCCTGAGCGTCACAGGGTGTGACCCAAAAACCAAAAAAAAAAAAAAAAAAAAAAAAAAAAAAAAACCAAAAAAAAAAAAAAATGAGTATGGGAGGGGGGCTGGAGTGATAGCGCAGCAGTAGGGCATTTGCCTTGCACACGGCTGCCCAGGATGAACCTGGGTTCGATCTCCAACGTCCCATCTGGTGGTCCCCCAAGCCAGGAGCAATTTCTGAGCACATAGCGAGAAGTAACCCCTGAGCGTCACTGGGTATGCCCAAAAACAAAACAAAACAAAACAAAAAAAGTGAGTTTAATAGTAACTATTACAGTTCCATACACCAAGCATGAAGTGAAGCCACAGAAAAGAAAAATTAATACTGAATAGAGATTAACTAGTAAGAAGCCCCCCCAAAACTTCGAGAAGCTCAACAAATCTGAATAATAAAAGAAAACCAAAACAATGCAAAACAAAAGCAAAACCACAACCACATCACAGGTATATCGTAGAAAATAAAAAAAAAGGGGGGGGAATGTTCAAAGTACCTAGAGGATAAAAAGAATTGCTAGTGTACTTAAAAGACAAACACTAATAAAAAAGATAAATAAATAAAAGCTCAAATGAAAAAAGATTTATAGCAGATACTAGCCATTAAAAAAGGAATGAATAGGGCCCGGAGAGATAGTACAGTGGCGTTTGCCTTGCAAGCAGCCAATCCAGGACCAAAGGTGGTTGGTTCGAATCCCGGTGTCCCATATGGTCCCCCGTGCCTGCCAGGAGCTATTTCTGAGCAGACAGCTAGGAGTAACCCCTGAGCATCGCCGGGTGTGGCCCAAAAAAACAAAAAAAAAACAAAAACAGAAACAAAAAAAAAAAAAAAAGGAATGAATAGAGGCCGGAGAGATAGCATGAGGTAAGGCATTTGCCTTGCATGCAGAAGGATGGTGGTTCAAATCCCGACATCCCATATGGTCCACGGAGCCTGACAGGAGCAATTTCTGAATGTAGAGCCAGGAGTAAGCCCTGAACGGTACCGGGTGTGACCCAAAAACAAAAACAAAAACAAAAAAAACACAAAACAAAACAAAAAAAAAAGTGAATACTAATAGTTTTAAGCTGTGAAAGGTTAGATGTAGAAAATTCCTCTAAAAATAAAAAAGGGGGGGAGGGGACAGAACAGAAGCTAGGGCTCTTGCTTTGCACATTGACAACTTGAGTTCAATCCATGGCACTGCATATGGTCCTCCATGGCCAACTAGGAATGGTCCCTGAGCATAGTGGACAGAGCCAGTTAAACCTGAGTACCACTGGGTGTGGCCCAAAACCAAAAATAAGAAAATATTAAAAAAAGGGGGGGGGGAAGAGCCTCTGATATTTATGTGATGGTGGAGATGCAGTATTAAAAACATTACTGTGTGCCTCCCAGTTAGAGGGGGAAATAAGGGAGGCACCAAAACCAAACAGGTGCAAGACTACTAAGTAGTAGGCTAGGTACAGAGGGGACCACATATTCTAGCAGCCCTGGGGGTGAGGGAAGAGGATATGGGCGGTAGGACAAAAACGGAGGTGTAGGGAGGACAATTTGGTGATGGGAATCCCCCCTGATTTTATATAAATATGTACCTAAAATATTGTTGTCAACAATATGTAAGCCACTATGATCAAAATAAAAATTAAATAAAAAAATTACTGTCACCAGGTAACCTCGACCACAAAAAGAAGAAAGTATGAATTCTAAGGGGTTCAGTTCATAAAGTAAAATAAAACAAATAACAAGTGCAAAAAATATTAGTAGTAGTATACTTCAAAAGAAGAATCCACGGGGCCGGAGAGATAGCATGGAGGTAAGGCGTTTGCCTTTCATGCAGGAGGTCATCAGTTCGAATCCCGGCGTCCCATATGGTCCCCCGTGCCTGCCAGGAGCAATTTCTGAGCATGGAGCCAGGAATAACACCCTGAGCACTGCCGGGTGTGACCCAAAAACCACAAAAAAAAAAAAAAAAAGAAGAAGAAAAATCCACTATAACAAAGAAACCGAAGACAATATAAAAGATACTTGTATATTGTACAGATAATCCTAAATTCTCTAAAGCAAATAAATAAAGAAAAACATGTTTAGTGGCATTCATACAAAACGAGGCGAGAGCTCTCGTATAATGAGTATGAATGAGAAAAAGCCTCATTCTCCAAATTCACAAACATGATCACACAACTAGTACCGGGACCACACAGCTAGAGAGTCAACTAGGAGAAAAAGTTCACCGGGACACACATCACACGCTTACATGGACAGTCACTACCTTTGCCAGTCCAGCAAGCTCCGCACAAGATGCACAGGGTCGCACAATCCTAACAAGACTTTCACAGGGAAAGCCAGAGATGGTCACACAATCCTCGGGGACCAACGCCATTCCAGCTAGAGTCACAAGCTCGGCACACAATACATGCAGCACGTGGTCGCATTTACACACAACACACATACAACACACAAGCTCTGCACACAATGCATGCAGCACGTGGTCTCATTTACACAAAACACACAGACAACACAACACACAACACAAAGCTCTGCACACAATGCATGCAGTACGTCGTTGCATTTACACACAACACACAAAAGTTCTGCACACAATGCATGCAGCAAATGGTCCCATTTACACACACCCATGCCATATGAGAATGTTACACACACACACACACACACACACACACACACACACACACACACACACACACACACACCCCTCTCTCACCTTTGACCTTCCCTGACCACCGAACCAACAACTGCCAGGCAACAGTTGCCAGTGGCCCGTGCTTCCAGGCTCCCGCCTGCGCGTGACTTTAAGTGAATTCTCGCGAGAATCGAGTTCTCGGCGAGGTGTCCTCTGGGAAATGTAGTTCGAAGCCTGGAACTTGGAAGGTTTTGTTTGTGATTCTTCCCAGCATTGTGCCTAAGGCTGTGCGGGTCACTCTTCAGTCTTTGATCAGGCTGGCTAGGTTCTTAGTGCAAAGGAGATGTGGCCCTTGAATTTCTGAGAACCAAAGTGAAGACTAACGTTAGAGAGGCCTACAAGGGAGATCTTGAATTAGATCTGCTAGAGGCCCATTCATGCATCAGTGTCTATATCAGGAGTCTTTTGGACCTTCACAGAAGAGGAAGGAATCTTAAGTTGGATGTGTTGTCCCTAGGCCCCTCTCCCTTTATATGAACAGGAATGACATGATGACTGTTTGGAACCAGTAAAAGCTGTGAAGTTAAGGTTTGGAAGGGTCAGGGCTATGAATACAACCTTTTGAGCTGAGTGAACAAAGGAGGTAAGGATTTAGTTTCTGTAGTTTCACCCTACAGATACTGTCCTGGGCACAACAAACTGGTCTGTGAGTAAAATGGAGTCTTGGAGGTCCTCCTTGGTGGACTCTACTCTGGCCTATGATTTTGAGGTCATGATGAATAACCAGATGACTGGAGTCTGGGAGAAGAGTTGCAGGATTTAAGTTGTGCAGGATTTTATTTTGTGATCAGCAGAATGAGATCTGCTTAGTGTTTGCTAATTCTGCTATGTGAAAGCCAGTGACGTGCTTTCATGTATAAAACCTCTAGAGCTGGGTGTGGAGCAAATACAGTCCATGGTTGTCTCGGAGTAATAATAAAAAGCCTCTTTCAGAATGAAGCTATTGCTGGTAAGCCTCAGAGACAGGGACTCAATAACAGCTAGAATCCTCTCATCTGGAAAAGAAATTGTTTGGTTGCATAATTGTTGCAATCTATTTTGGATTATTTTTTTGTTTTTGTTTTAAAAATTGGCTTAGGGGGGCCCGGAGAGATAGCACAGCGGCTTTGCCTTGCAAGCAGCCAATACAGGACCAAAGGTGGTTGGTTCAAATCCCGGCGTCCCATATGGTCCCCCGTGCCTGCCAGGAGCTATTTCTGAGCAGACAGCCAGGAGTAACCCCTGAGCACCGCCAGGTGTGGCCCAAAAACCAAAAAAAAAAAAAAAAATTGGCTTAGGGGCCAGAGAGATAGCATGGAGGTAAGGCATTTTTGCCTTGCGTGCAGGACGGTGGTTCAAATCCCAGCATCCCATATGGTCCCGTGAGCTTGTCAGAAGCTATTTCTGAGCGTAGAGCCAGGAGTAACCCCCCTGAGCACTGCCGGGTGTGACTCAAAAACTAAAAAAATAAAAATAAATTTAAAAAAAATTGGCTTATATTGGCCACAGTGATAGTACAGTGGTAGGACACTTGCCTTCCATGTAACTGAAATGAATATGATTCCCAGCTCCCAAGCCTGCCAGGAGTGACCCCTGAGTGCAAAGCAAGAGTAAGTTCTGGGACTGGTTCCACTCCTGGAATCCCATATCGTTCCCTAGAGGCAGGAGTAACCAGAGCACTGCTCCTGAGCTCTGCCAGAAGTATTCCTGAGCGTAGAGGCAGGAGTAACCCCTGAGAACTGCCAGGTGTAGCCCAGAAACAACAACAACAAAAAACAAAAACAAAAACAAAAAAAGCTCTGAGCCCTGCCAGGAATGACCCAAAAACCAAAAGGAAAAAAAATTTGGTTTATAGCCTTTCACTATGTAATAACCACATGGCAAAACTGTATTGTATTCATCTTACCACTTAAAAGTTAAACAGCAGCAATATATGTATCTGTGGTTTATAAATGCATGTTTTTTCCCTTTAAGCACTATGAGATAAGCCTAGAATTTATTATACTTAATATTGGCAGATTTTTTAAAAAGATTTTTGTATATAATGGCCACACCACATTTTTTTTTTTTTGCTCGGTTTTATTTTATGGGGGGATACCTAAAGGTATTCAGGAGTTACTCGTGGCTCTGCACTCAGAAAGTATGCCTGGTGATGCTTGGAGGAACCATATGGGATGCCAGGAGTCAAATCCGAGTCAGCTGCGTGCAATGCGAATGTCCTACCTGCTCCAGTCCCCCCCCCACTTCTTTGCTCAAAATGATTTAAAAAAAATTACAATGGATCAACAATAGAAAAAGGCACTGAAGAGATAGGACAGGAAGTAAGACTCCTGCATGTTTCATGTTTCCACCTTGACTGACTCTAGTTCAACCTCTGACACCAGAGTTAAGGTTCTCTGAACACTGCCAGGGAGTCATTTCTAAGTACAGGAGTAGTAATAGCCTCCCTGAATATCACAGAATGTGACCCAACGATCCCACCACCACCCAAAATCTGATTATGTAGTGAAATAAATTATGTCTCTGGGTCAAGATCCAGGTTTGGTGTTAATAATCGTAGGCAATTCTTCAGTAACATAATTGAAATAAAGGCTTGATTTTGTGGGAGAGGTCAGTGGGACAATACGTTTTTTTTTTTTTTGTTTTGTTTTGTTTTTTTTTGTTTTCTCTTTGGGCCCGTGATGCTTAGGGGTTACTCCTGGCTATGCATTCAGAAATCGCTCCTGGCTTTGGGGACCATATGGGATGCCAGGGAATCAAACCGCGGTTCATCCTAGGCTAGCATGTGCAAGGCAAACTCCCTACCACTTGTGCCACTGCTCTGGCCCCAAGCACTTTTGAGGTTCTTTTTGGGGCGGTCACATCCAACTGTGCTCAGGAATTACTCCTGGCTCTACATTCAGAAATCGCTCCTGGCAGGCTCGGGGGACCATATGGGATGCCGGGATTTGAACCACCGTCCTTCTGCATGCAAGGCAAACGCCTTACCTCCATGTTATCTCTCCGGCCCCATTTTTGAGGGTTTGTTTTGGTTTTGGTTTTTAGGCCACACCCGGCAGTGCTCAAGGGTTACTCCTGGCTGTCTGCTCAGAAATAGCTCCTGGCAGGCACTGGGGGACCATATGGGACACAGGGATTCGAACCAACCACCTTTGGTCCTGGATCGGCTGCTTGCAAGGCAAACGCCGTTGTGATTTCTCCGAGCCCATTTTTGAGGGTTTTTAAAGCATTTGCTAACTCTTCCTCCCAATTTAAATATTAAAGGGTCAGGACTATTAAGATCCTCAAATAGGGAGGGGCCTAGCAAGAATTTTATCTGGTGGACTCAAAAAAGCCTACCAGGGGACCTGAGGGATAGCACAGCATTTAGGGAGTTTGCCTTGCACAGCCGACCCGGGTTGGATCCAGCATCCCATACGGCTCTTTGAGCCTGCCAGAAGTGACTTATGAGTGCAGAGCTAGGAAGTAATCCCTGAACACCACCGGATATGCCTCCCAACAAAGAATACTGTTTCCCATGCCAGAAACAGTAGTGGGTTAGACACTTGCCTATCATGGTGCTGATTCAGGTTAGATACCCGACATATATATAGTTTGATATTAGTACAGGAAGCTTTGAATGCAGCCAAGTGAAAGGTTTTCCATGTCCTGCCAGGGCAATGCCTGTATAGTCTCAGAGCTCTATTTGTCTAGAAAAGCATTTGGGCTTAAACAGTACTTCAACAGGTAGGGCACTTGCCTTATATGTGGCCAAGGCAGACCAGGGCTTGATCACTAGCATCCCATATGGTCCTCCAAATGAAGAATGGAGTAAGCCCTAAGCATTGCTGAAGATCAGAAATCAGGACTGAGAATTGTTTGTTGGGATTTGGGGTTCAGCAAGTACTCCAGTCTTTTTGGGTTTTTGTGCCACACCCAGCAGCACTCAGAAATCACTCCTGGCAGGCTCAGGGGACCATAGGGATGCCAAGAATCAAACCTGGGTTCACCCCAGGTCGACTTCATGCAAGGCAAACATCCTACTGCTGTGCTATATCACTCCAGCACCAGGAATAAGAATTGTTCATCCTAGTCAACACATCTATCATACCGTGGATATATTATTTCTTTTTCTTAAGATTTTACTTAAGAAAAAAAAAGAATATTTGAAAGTAATACAGGGAAGCTCCCAGATTATGAGCTTGGTTTTCTAAATTTCTCAGCGATTAATTCATCCCATTGTCACAGCAGGCTCAGAACTTACACCTGGCTCTGTAGAGCCTAGGGGTCCATATTGGGTGCCAGGGATTCAACCCAGATCAGCTACATGCAAGTCAACTGCCTTACCTGTCACCTACATAAATACTCAAGCTGCTTCTGAGACGACTGGGTCATCTCCTCAGGACTAGGATCTGCAAGTGGGAGGAGGCAAGAGTTGTAATACCCTAACATTTTAATTTGGGGGAGGCAGATGTGGGTGTATTGGGATGATCCACAGAGCAGTTTGTATTCTATCACTGAGCTAAATCTTATCCCCAGGATGGCTTTTTCTTGACTTGCTTTTTGTCAAAGCCTTTATTATTTAGAAGTACTCTCTAGTTCAAGTCCTCTTTATTGGGGAGAAGACAATTAAGTCAACTTATTAGAGGTCAACCTCAGTAACTTGTTTTCCACCTCCTTCCTATTTCAACTATTCTTCTGAGCACTTTGGGACGTGGTGCTGGAAGCTCCCAGGACTGCCTAGGTCTTATGGGTAATCCACAGCTCTGAAGGGTCCTTGCATTGAACTGGCCCAGTTGGCCATGAATTGCTGGTGGACAACTCCCCAAAATAAAATAAATGAAGACGCTGGAGCTTAGGAATCATTCACAAAATACAAGTCACAGAATTTGTCAGCAGTGTTGGAAATACGCTCTTCTAATTAAAAACACCTTTATTCAGAATTAAGTGACTGGGGTAGAATTAATTAGAAAAGGGGTTGGTTGTGTTACCATGGCTATTATAATAAAACAACATATGCGGGTAGCTTAAACAACAGACATTTATTTCTCAGTGATGGAGGTGGGGAAGTCCTAAGAGCAACAAAGTAGGTCAATTTGTGAAGATCCACTTCTTGTTGGTACTCAGCTACTTTTATACAGTGCTCCCATAGGTTTTCTGCTGTTCTTCCACCTGAACCAATCTCTCCTCATCATGTAAGGACACTATTCTAAGGAGTGCCCCACCCTCAGTGAAACCTAATTACTTCCCTGTGACCATCACCTCCAAATACCATTACACTATGAATTAGGCTTTCAATATATGAATTTGGGGGGGAATATCGATTCACTGGGGGGCATTTGGCTCTTCACTCAGGACTTAACTCCTGGCTGTATTCGGAGAACGATATGGAATGTTGGGAACTGAACCCAGGTCAGCTGCATGCAAGGTAAGCACCCAACCCACTGTACTCTCTCTCCAGTCCTATATTTAGTATTTAATAGAGAAGTTTCTTATTCTCCAATAAGCCTTTCTTCAATATATAATTTTAAGTAGGGAGGTTCTCAAATTCCTCCTCTTAGACTATGTAGGCTTTAATTGTGATAAGAGATAAATCACAATTGAAGGAGCCGGAGAGATAGCATGGAGGTAAGGCGTTTGCCTTTCAGGCAGTAGGTCATCGGTTCGAATCCTGGCATCCCATATGGTCCTCTGTGCCTACCAGGCGATTTCTGAGCAGAGAGCCAGGAGTAACCCCTGAGTGCTGCCGGGTGACCCAAAAACCAAAACCAAAAACAACAACAACAAAAAAAAAATCACAAGTGAAACAAATGCAAAGGCTAACTTTCAGGTCAGTCTGAAAGACCGACTATCATAAGTGTCATTTCCCCCAAAATAAATATATTTAATGCAATTTCAATCAGTATGCCAAACAGCTGTTGTTATAATTTGAGAAAACTATCTTCATTAATATAGGAAAAAAAACCATTAACTTAGCCAACAGGACTGTGAAAAACAGTGTGAACTGCTCTATTATGCACTATCAAATATCATAAGGCTAATGTTACGTTGTTTTCAATTAAGACATTAGTACAGGAATAGAAAAATAGGTTAGTGAAACAAATACAGAAAGGTCACGTTTATAAATAAAAAATACAAGCCCAATCCAGCGGAATGAGAAAAGGATCTTATATAAAGGATTACAGAGCAAAATTTCAGTTGAGGAAGAAAGGGCACCAACAAAGGTGTAAGAACTGACCTTCCCACTGGTCTGTGTCCGGCAACAGTTCAGATCTATCTACCAATTTCCTTAAAAAAAAAAAAAAAAAAAGTACCACTGTAATGTTCTTGTTTGTAGACTCTGTGATGAAGTCCTGGGAAAACAAGGTGATGGCTTTCTGTGTGCTTAGATAAGAATCAGTCTTAGGGCTCAGTGTACCCCCTGTATGACAGTGGTGCAAATGAAGACAGTGGTAGCTTGCTGGGAAGTGTCATCGAATAATGTGAATTCTGCTCGTGCCCCTGAGATCCTGGGCAACACTGAGATCCTGCAATGCGGTCACTTGGCAGTTGCAGGATTGTCAAAGCCTGTTCCAGTTTTGACATGTTGGGCTGGACAATTCAAATCAACGATTGCTGCCGGTAGACAAAGCGGTGTCAGAGCTACTGGACAAATGGATTATTTTAACAAATTATTTGTACAACCAGAAACCCATTTCAAAGAAAATACAGTGAACTCCTATTTTATGCGACATGTAGAATAAAATTATAGATTAAATATTTACATATGGAAAAAAAAAGAAAGTAAACTTGCATAAAACCTAATGACATTACATTATAGTAACTGAAACTTTAAACAGATCCCTAAATTTAGAAGAAAAGAAATATACTTAATTAGAAATGTAAGCATTTTTATGGAAAACACTTTACGACAAAAATTAAAATCCTAAGGTCTAATAAAATTTTCAAAATGGATGAAAAGAGATTTAAAAAAATATCCTATTGGAAATGGGCTAACAGCATGAAAATTTACAAAGCAAATTTAGGAGCAGGTAAGGTTTATATTCCTCAGACAAGCGTGAAGTTTAGTAAAAAACAAAAAACAAAAAACCTCATCTGTAGACTTGCAGAGGAAAACTGTCCTTCTGGAAGTTAACAGTATCCATGGGGGGAAAAAAAAGAGCTTTTATGTCTATTTTGATCTAGCAATCTCTCACCTTGATCTACCCTGTAAAGAACACCTGAAATGGAACACCATCTGTAAGGAATGGTGGTATAGTTTGAGGTGGGTAGGAGTATGAATACATCATCAGCACACAATACCTGGAATTCTGTGTACTGACTGACTGTATTTATTGTAGTCATTGGGGCTCTGTACTGACTGGCTTACTGTATACCCCGTGGTTATTCATCTTACTTTGGTCTGAGTTAAGAGTTCCTCGTTCGGGCCGATGAGGTGGCGCTAGAGGTAAGGTGTCTGCCTTGCAAGCGCTAGCCAAGGAAGGACCGTGGTTTGATCCTCCGGCGTCCCATATAGTCCTCCCAAGCCAGGGGCAATTTCTGAGCGCTTAGCCAGGAGTAACCCCTGAGCATCAAACGGGTGTGGCCCCAAAAACCAAAAAAAAAAAAAGAGTTCCTCGTTCCACTGATAAAGCCAAGCCAAAGCTTTCTTTATTAGGGCACAATAAGAGGGTATGCTTGGGGCCGGAGATCTAGCATGGAGGTAAGGCGTTTGCCTTTCATGCAGGAGGTCATGGTTGTCCTGGCGTCCTATATGGTCCCGTGCCTGCCAGGAGCAATTTCTGAGCCTGGAGCCAGGAATAACCCCTGAGCACTGCCGGGTATGACCCAAAAATCACACACACAAAAAAGGTATGCTTAATGAGCAAGGAAAACACAGGCTAATTTAAAAACTTCTAAGTGCTATTTGGGTACATTTTTTTTTTTTTCAGAACATCACTGAAGCAGGAAAGGGCTGGAATTCCTTCTAATAACTGAAGCCCATTCTGTTTCATTGATTTGCTTCATGGTGCAATGCTTTGTTGTTCAAGTCTGAGCATATACAAAGTTGTTTCTCAACAACTGAACATTTTGCCACTTTTCCCCCAAATTAAAAGCAGTATAATTTATTATAAATTTATAACGCATTATAAATTTATAATAAATTAAAAACAGTAGCTATTAATATAGCTACTCATCTCACAATTTTGAGGTTAAAATAATTAGTATACTAGAGAGGCCTGGGTCACAACTCAACAAGCTGACT
The DNA here is from genome assembly GCF_024139225.1 of Suncus etruscus. NCBI lineage: Eukaryota > Metazoa > Chordata > Mammalia > Eulipotyphla > Soricidae > Suncus > Suncus etruscus. Next base: position 81,924,873 of record NC_064861.1, on the reverse strand, counting down.
GCAGGCACCAAAAATTCTAGCATGTTTCTGGTCCCAAAAATTTTTTGTTTTAAAGATTTCCTTTACATAAAAGAATGCAGCATAGGTCTAATTCCTCTTGACACCAAAGACACAAAAGAAATATGAGGACTGTGTCTGGCATGATAGAGAATATTTTTATTCTTTTTTGGGGGAAGGGGTTGGGTCACACCTGGTGATGCTCAGGATTTACTCCTAGCACTAAACACAAGAATTACGTACACGGTGGGCTCAGAAGACCATATGGGATCCCAGGGATTGAACCCAGAGGACACATGCAAAAGCATCCTATTTACTGTATTACGCTTCAGCCCCCAGAGAATATTTTTACTTAAGGTTAAAACTGAAGCTGATTTCCAAGTTTGTTTTACTCAGTGACCTTTATAAAAGAGCTGGATAGTGCGCTGGAGCACTTGCTTGCATGCAGCAGGCCTGGGTTTGAACTCTTGGTACAGCATGGTCCCTGGACACACTCTAGTAGTGTTCAGGGGCTCTATGCTCAAGAGTGATCCCTGATGGTACTTGGGAGGACAGACTAGAACCCAAGTCAGCTGCTTGAAAGGCAAATGCCTTTCTCCCTGTACTACTTCTCTGGCCCTCATCTTAAAAATATCTTAATTTGCAACTGGGTATATGGAACTATTAAAATTTAATTTATATAAAAATATTCTACCAAATCTGTGCAAGAACTATTAAATATAATCCTTTGATATATGATCCAAACTATAGTAGGGTAATGAGATAGCTTCTGAGTGAAAGTGAAGACCACACACAGATTGGTGATAGGTAAGAATAAATGTAAACAATTAAGCGACCATCCAAGATACAACCTTCTTACAAATTTTCTAGTAGCTATCAATTTAAAAATGCTTCAATCAGCATATGAATAGGAATTATAAGATGTATCTCATATATACCTTACCTGCCCCTAATTTTCAGACCTTAACAGAAATAGCACAAGCAATAGAATAAATACATCAATTGCCCCAACTGAGAATTAACTAACATTTTCTCATATTTATTTGGAATCTATTATTTAGACACAGAATGGAATTAGCCTTTAGCTATCATTTTTGGTCCTGTTTCTGATCCATTTCTTCTTTTCCCCTTTGGAGGCAACCCACGTTTGGGAACTAACAGGTCTCTCCAATTTATTTTTCAGTTTCACACATTTTTTGTTCGTAATGTTTAATAACCACCAGTGTTGGTTAGCACTTAAATTCATAATATCTTTCTTTAGTCTATGTTAGGCCTGTTAATATAGATTAATGTCTTAAATAACTGCTAGAGAATATTTTACTGTGTAACATCACGTTTATCCCACCAATTTCATAAGGAACAGACTTTTGTTTCTAATTTTTTGATAACATATTCATGCTGCGATAAACAAAAAGTTACATGACTAGCTGGACACACGTCATTTACTTGATTTCATATGGACACACACATATATGTATGGTTATTCTGGACTATTTTAGCAATCTTTCCCTAAGATTTAAAAACATTCTTTTATAAAATTGCTGTTTCACTTTTCTGTCTTCTAGTCTTCAATACTTTTCTTTGAATTTCATAATAAATATTTTAAGATGGCAACAAAAATCTAATACTTTTTCATATGAGGCCAAGTACTGTACCCTGAGACCCCCCCCTTTGAATTACCCAGGATTTTCCTCTTTTGGATACTATCTCTTATCACCATTTCCCCATAAGGCATGCATATTCTGAATATAAGATTCTGTCATAATCTTCTTTATAACTGCATCAAAAGTAAATAATTGGTGGTTATATCTGAGGCAAACATAACAAAAACTGGCAATCTTGTCTCCTAACTATACATCTTCATACCTGTCATATCTTTTGGTCTTAGTATATCAAGTAGAGACTCTCTAGAACCATTTAAGTTTGTATCCATGACTGGATTATTCCTTCAAAGAAAATGCTTCTAAAAAGATAGCATCAACAATGACTATGGTGGGTGTATAGATTTTTACAATACTAATATACTCGATATTCCAGGGTTTCCCATTCATATTACTTTACTATAAAATGAATATTCGGATACATTTCATGAACTCTGTGGCAGGTGTTCTTATATTCAAGGCATTTATAGAACTTTAATGAGTATGAATTCTCTGGTGCCGAATGTGATGGGATTTCTGGCTAAAAGCTTTCCCACACTCACTGCACTGATACGGTTTTTCTCCGGTATGAATTCTCATATGTAGAGCCAGAGTTGAGAATTGAGAGAAGGCTTTTCCACATTCATTACAGCCATAGGGCTTTTCACCTGTGTGGCTTCGCATGTGCACAGTGAGCGAGGAGCTTTGACAGAAGGCTTTTCCACAAATTTTGCATTCATACGGCTTGTCACCTGTATGAATTCGTACATGGACGATAAGCGATGTGATTCGAGAGAAGGCTTTTCCACATTTATTGCATTCATAAGGTTTCTCTCCTGTATGAATATTGTGATGTTTAATGAGGTATTGCTTCTGCCTAAATATTGTCCCACATTCATTACATTTATAGGGCTTCTCTCCAATATGAATCTTCTCATGCTCGGTGAGGTTGGACTTGCCACTGAAGGCTTTCCCACACTCCTTACAAACAAAGGGCTTCTCTCCCGTGTGACTTCGCTGGTGCCTGATGAGACTTGACTTTTGAATGAAGGCTTTCCCACAGCCTTTACATTCATAAGGCTTCTCTCCCGTATGTATTCTTTGATGGATAATGAGGTTCTCCTTCTGACTAAAGGCTTTCCCACACTCGTTACATTTAAAAGGTTTCTTTCCACTGTGGATATTCTGATGCTTAATGAGGTATTGCTTCTGGGTGAAGGCTCGGCCACATTGATTACATTCAAATGGTTTCTCTCCTGTGTGAATCTTTTCATGCTCGCTAAGATAGGATTTGCCGTTAAAGGATTTCCCACATTCTTTACAAGAATAGGGTTTGTTTCCGGGGTGGTTCCTCTGGTGTTTGGTGAGACTTGGATTCTGAATAGAAATGCTGTCACATTCCTCCGTCTGATGGTTTTGGTGAAAAATCAGGTTTCCCCTCTGGCTGAAGATTTTCCCACATTTATGACATCTATAGGATTTCTTTACTGCATGGCTTTTCAAATGCACATTAAGGGATGAAATACGAGAGAAGACTTTGCCACATTCAGTGCACTGATGGGACTTCTCTGCGGCATGCATATTCTCATGCTCTGTGAGGTCCTGTTTCAGGCTAAAGGTAATTCCACATTCATTACATTCGTAAGGTTTCTCTCTGGTATGCACTTGATCATGCTGAAGGAGATCAGAGTCAGTCTGAAGGCTTTCCAACATTGTTCTCATAAATAGACTTGCTCCAACGAGAATTTCTTAGTATCTCTTAATGTGTGACATGGAAGCTCTACCACAGTCAATATAATCATATGGTTTTTCACCAAGAGTAATGACCAAATCTCTAATGATGGTGAATTTATGATGAAAGTCCTTTCGCCATTATCTTGATATTAGATAATAAAATGAGACGATATATAGCTTCCTTATTATATTAAAAAGCTCTTCCTTATGAATTATATTTCAAATTCTGTGAACATTAGTCCTTAGTTTTATTTTCAGAGAAGGATGAGCCTTAATAATCAAAAATCTTGCAGGTCGTCTTTATAAATTTATAAATTTCCCAGGTCTTTTCTAAAGGAGGACAAAAAAATATCATTGGAAAGAGTTAATAATTGAAATAGTACCTGGCACATAGCAAACATCAAATTAAGTTGCCATCATCATCAACACCATGAACACAAACTTCTCTACTATTAGTAAAATTGCAGAGATATGACATCATAAAATACATAACAAGTTCATACATAATTGACCATATTGGCATAGGTACGTATACTCTTTGAATATAAAAGAGAACGGAATTAAAAACATTCACAGGGCCAGAGAGATAGCATGGAGGTAAGGCGTTTGCCTTTCATGCAGGAAGTCATCAGTTCGAATCCCGGCATCCCATATGGTCCCCCATGCCTGCCAGGAGCAATTTCTGAGCCTGGAGCCAGGAATAACCCCTGAGCACTGCCGGGTGTGACCCAAAAACCACACACACACAAAAAAAAATCACAGGTGGGGGCTGGAAAGACAGTCTAGTGGTAGGGTGTTTGCTTTGCACATGGCCAACCCAGAAGACGGTGGTTCAATTCCTGGCATCCCATATGGTCCCCCGAGCCTGCCAGGAGTGATTTCTGAGTGCAGAGCCAGGAGTAATCCCTGAGTGCCACCAGGTGTGACCCAAAAACCAAAAAAACAAACAAAGACCCTGAGTTCTAACCAGGCACCACATGACTCCCCAGGTACTGCCAGCATGGCCCTGAGCACCTCTTGTGGAGTACCCACTACTACAACAACAGAACCTAAAGAACAGAAAAGGCTGAGGAGAATCTTACTGATGAAATTTTGGAAGGAAAACAAAGATTGTAAGGGGTGGTTTTTTAAAAATTTGTAAGCAAGCTTTTAAAGGTGTGAGAAAGCAAGTGAAAATGGGCAGTAGGGCTCATAAATGATTAAAACAGAGCTCTGACATGCCCAACCAGAGAAAATAGGAATTTATTATACAAAGTAATACCAAGAGGCTCTATATTTAGTGCTGGCAGGCAGGCAAAGTGACAAAAGATTAAAAAGATGAAAGAAATCAGTTTTTTTCTTTTTCTTTTTCTTTTTTTGTTTTTGGGTCACACCCGGCGGTGCTCAGGGGTTACTCCTGGCTGTCTGCTCAGAAATAGCTCCTGGCAGGTACAAGGGACCATATGGGACACCGGGATTCGAACCAACCACCTTTGGTCCTGGATTGGCTGCTTGCAAGGCAAACGCCACTGTGCTATCTCTCCGGGCCCAGTTTTTTTCTTTTTTAATTTTTGGATCATACAAGGCATATTCAGGGACTATATAGGATGCTGGGGATCAACCTGGGTTAACCACATGCAAGGCAAGAGCCCTACCTCCTATATTATCTCTCCTACCCTGGGAGTCAGAGTTTCTAAACAGAATAGGGCCCCAGGCTCATTCCACTGTTGCACACAAGAGATTCAGGTGTTGGACTGAATGAGGCTGGAGCCATAGTGCAGTTGTCAGCATTTGCCTTGCACATGGCTGACCCAGGACAGGTCTCGGTTCCATCCCTGGCATCCCATATGGTTCTCATATGATTCTGAGCACATAGCCAGGAGTAAGCCCTGAGCACCACTGGGTGTGACCCAAAACCAACCAACCAAACCAACAAAAACAATAAAAAAAAAACAAACAGGTGTGGGGTCGGAGAGATAGCACAGAAGTGAGGCATTTGCCTTGCACGTGACCAACCCAGAAGGGACCAGCATCCCATATGGTCCCCTAGCCTGCCAGAGGTGATTTCTGAGTGCAGAGCCAGGAGTAACCCCTGGACAGTGCTGGGTATGGCCCAAAAATCAACCAATCAAAATAAATAAATAAATAAATAAATAAAGTTTAAAAAAGTAAATCTATACACATATTTACACACATACCTATGTAATATATACACAGATATACACAATCACCACTTTGACATCTGACTGAATAATGCACAGTGAAATGATGATTTTGTGGGCCTGGAGAGATAGCACAGCGGCGTTTGCCTTGCAAGCAGCCGATCCAGGACCAAAGGTGGTTGGTTCGAATCCCGGTGTCCCATATGGTCCCCCGTGCCTGCCAGGAGCTATTTCTGAGCAGACAGCCAGGAGGAACCCCTGAGCACCGCCGGGTGTGGCCCAAAAAAAAAACAAACAAACAAACAAAAAAAAAAAGAAATGATGATTTTGTAAGTCTTACCTATGCAGAGATCATAAAAATCTTTCTGGTACTACATATTAATGTAGATCTAAAATTCACAAAACTCTGGGGCTGGAGTTATAGTACTACAGACGGGGCACTTATTTTGCACATACTCAATCTTGTTTTGGTTCCCAGAACCCCATCTAGACCCCTGAGCCCCATCAGTAGTAATCCAGTGTGGTCCCAAAACAACAAGCCAATTCTAAAAAAATCACCAAAAAATCATGGGAATTGGAGTGATAGTACAATGGGTGAGGCAGTTGCCTTGCACAAAGCCGACCTAAATTCAATCCCTAATATGACCCTTTGAGTCCACCAGGAGGGACTCCTTGTATAGACAAGAATAACCTCCGAGCATTGCCATTGAGGCCCCCCAAAACAAAATATAACATCACAAAGAATCTGATGGAAGTCCTAATATGAAAGTATTAAAATAAGGGGGGAGAGAAAAGGAATTTTGAGGGACCACACTTGGCAATCATGGAGTTACTTCTGGCTCTGAACTCAAAAAATTATTCCTGGCAGGCTTCGAGGACCATATGGGATGCTGAGGATTGAACCTGGGTTGGCCGCATGCAAGACAAATGGCCTGGACTCACTGTGCTATCACTCAACCCCAGAAAAAAAAATTTTTAGGACTATATCCCTTAAATTTTTGAGCACAGATGCAGGAGTAATTACCTGACTGCTACCGGTGTGGCCCCAGAACGATAGATAGATAGATAGATAGATAGATAGATAGATAGATAGATAGATAGATAGATAGACAGACAGACAGACAGACAGACAGACAGACAGACAGACAGACAGATAGACAGAAAAAGAGATAAGGGGGCAACGACAAGAACAAAGAAAAAGGGCCCGGAGAGATAGCACAGTGGCGTTTGCCTTGCAAGCAGCCGATCCAGGACCAAAGGTGGTTGGTTCGAATCCCGGTGTCCCATATGGTCCCCCGTGCCTGCCAGGAGCTATTTCTGAGCAGACAGCCAGGAGTAACCCCTGAGCAATGCCGGGTGTGGCCCAAAAACCAAAAAAAAAAAAAAAAAAAAAAGAACAAAGAAAAAATACATATAATACTAATTATATATAATTAGTTTCCTAGAAAATTGAAATATGAAAAAGGTTCTGTAAAGAAATGTCTGGCATATGGGGGCCAGAGAGATAGCATAGAGTTAAGGCATTTGCCTTGCATGCAGAAGGTCGGTAGTTCGAATTCCGGCATCCCATGTAGTCCCACGAGCCTGCCAGGAGCAATTTCTGAGCGTAGAGCCCGGAGTAACCCCTGAGTGCTGCTGGGTGTGAACCCAAACCCACCCCCCCAAAAAAAAGAAAAGAAATGTCTAGCATATGGTCTACCCTGGTTCATCACTGGCTTCACATATGGTTCCCTGAGCACCATCAGGAGTGATCCCTGAGCACAGGGACAGAGTTGCCCTGGAACAGCACCAGGTGTGGCCCAAATCCCACTCCACCCTCCCCAAATTCATTAAGTTGGAGAAACTCCAGGAAACCCCTCAGAATGAAAAAGGTAGAGCAGAAGGGGGAAAATGTTTTTTTGTTTGTTTTTGGACCACACCTGGTAACGCTCAGGGGTTATCCTGGCTATAAGCTCAGAAATTGCTCTGGCTTGGGGGTTCATATGGGACACCAGGAATCAAATCAAGGTCCATCCTAGGTCAGTCGCGTGCAAGGCAAATGCTCTACCACTGTGCCACTACTCCGGTGCCGGAAGGGGAAATTTTTTTTTTGGCTCTTTTGGGTCACCCACCAGCGCTCAAGGGTTACTCCTGGCTCTATGCTCAGAAAACGCTCCTGGCAGGCTTGGGGGACCACATGGGATGCCGGAATTCGAACCACCATCCTTCTGCATGCAAGGGAAATGCCTTACCTCCATGCTATCTCTCCAGCCCCAAGAAGGGGAATTTTTTTAAATTGTTTCTTGGACCACCACTTCTGACAGCGCTTAGATATGTGGTATCAGAATTGATCTGAACCAGCTCCATACAAGCAAGTGCCTTAAATCAATACTCACTCTCCAGTCTGGATAAAAAAATTACAAAAGGAGTAATGAGTAGTTCAAGGGTGACTGGCACCCAGAACAGAAGCACTGCTGGGTATAGCAGCACAGAATCCTGGTCCTATCTCAGGATTATGGCTCAGCAGTACAGCACGTGTCTTGCACAGAAGAGGTTCTGGTTTCCACTCTGGCATTGTAAAAGACATAACAACAACTAAAAAGCAGGAAAAAAAAATAATTAAGAAAATGGTAAGGAAAGTCATGGAGAGAAACTGAAAAAAGATATGATATGTATCCAAAAATATAAAGAACACTTAAAATTCAGGGCTGGAGCAGTGTCACAAGTGGTAGGGGGTTTGGCTTGCATGCGCTAACCTAGGAAGAATGGCAGTTTGATATGGTCACTCCAAGCCAGAAGTAATTTCTGAGCGCATAACCAGGAGTAACCCTGAGCGTCACCAGGTGTGGCCCAAAAACAGACAAAAAAAAAAAATACTTAAAACTCGGGGCGGAGAGATAGCATGGAGGTAAGGCATTTGTCTTGCATGCAGAAGGTCGGTGGTTCAAATCCCAGCATCCCATATGGTCCCCTGAGCCTGCCAGGAGCAATTTCTGAGCGTAGAGCCAGGAGTAACCCCTGAGCACTGCTGGGTGTGACCCAAAACCCAAAACCCCCCCCCCAAAAAAAACCCTTAAAACTCAACAATAATCTTGATAATATGAGAAAAGAATAGACATTTCACCAAACCAATGAGTGGGCAAGAAGCACACTACAATAAATTCAGTAAAAATAAAAGGGTGAGTGCTAAGGACACAGTATAGGAAGTGAAGTGTTTGCCTTGTGTGTTGCCAATCTTAATTCAGATCCCTCAATACCATTTATGGTTCCCCATCACTGCCAGATGTCATTCCTGAGTATAGAGCCAGGAGTGGCCAGAAACAAAAAGAAATTTTAAAAAGTAGGGCCAGAGAGATAGCACAGTGGACAAGGCACTTTAGCCTTGCATGCACCTAGATTCAATCTCCAAGCCATAGCAGGAGTGACCCTGACAGAGTTAAAAAATAAACCCTGAGTTCTGCTGGGTATAGCCCCCAACTAGCACTTCCCTATTATGCTGGGCCCCCCTAAAATTAGGAAAAACACTAATGGTTAAATGAAGGAACTGCCAATTTAAGGTTGAGCATTAGCAAGTATAACAAATAGTGTTAGCATACAATTAGTATGACTAATTTACTAACCAGTTAGTGGGAGCTAAAAAAAAAAGTTATGATAGCACTGGACAAGTCAAGAGCATTTTATGAAGCAGACAATTCCAATTACACTTAGCAATCCCACTCGTAGGCATTTATATTCAAGAAAAATAGGAGCTGGAGTGACAGCTCAATGCAGTGGAGGGTGAGCTGCCCCTGCAGGATGCCAGGATCAATCCTGGCACCACCCAGAGCCAACCAGGCTGAGGGGAACCCCTGACACTGTTGGGTTGGCCTGAAGCCCAAAGGTGGGGGAAGAAAAGAGAAATCTAGATGCTCACACGAGAACTATTCTGTGCATGTTCACATTATTACTCATGATATAAATAATCCAAAAGACTATCGGCTGGTGATAGAGAAATCTTAATCTATAGTATTTAATATTAATCAGGAATGAAAGAGTAATATAGACTAAACTAATTGCAGAAATATAAAACTCATATGACTTATATGCAAATGGATGCACTGTATGACCCTCGTGGGTATGATTGTTCTAGAAAAGATGGGAGCTGTTAGAATATAAAGCAGGTGGGCCCGGAAAGATAGCACAGCGGCGTTTGCCTTGCAAGCAGCCGATTCAGGACCAAAGGTGGTTGGTTCGAATCCCGGTGTCCCATATGGTCCCCCGTGCCTGCCAGGAGCTATTTCTGAGCAGACAGCCAGGAGTAACCCCTGAGCAATGCTGGGTGTGCCCCCCCCCCCCCAAAAAAAAGAATATAAAGCAGGTTAGTGGCCGCTATGTAGTTCAACTGCAAATGTGCTTCAGAAGCTGCTGATGAAATAGTTGGATCACTTGATTTTAGTTAATAACTATACAATTACTAAAAGTCATCAAGTACTAGTACTACAAAGAAATACTTTCTATAAATTATATCTCAACACTGACAAATTAAACCTTTTTCTACTTAACCTCTATTACATTCTTTTTTTTTTGTTTTGTTTTGTTTTTGTTTTTTTTTGTTTTTTTGGGTCACACCCGGTGGTGGCTCTGTGCTCAGAAGTTGTTCCTGGCAGACTTGGGTGACCATATGGGATGTCAGGATTCAAATCGGGGGGTCCATCCTGTGTTGGCCACGTGCAAGGCACATGTCTTACTGCTATGCTATCGCTCCAGTCCCTCTATTACATTCTTAAATTATTTGTTTTCAAACTGCACCATTGGTGCTCAGGGTTATTCCTGGCTTTGCACTTAAGGATAGCTCTTGGTGGGCTCTGGGCACAATATAGTGTGCCAGGGTTTAAACAAGGGCCAGCTGTTTGCATGGCCATCCTACCTGCTGTATTATTGCTCTGGCCCTCTCTTAAGAAACTTTAATGTGGGGCCGGAGAGATAGCATGGAGGTAAGGCATTTGCCTTTTATACAGAAGGTCATCAGTTCGAATCCCGGTGTCCCATATGGTCCCCCGTGCTTGCCAGGAGCAATTTCTGAGCATGGAGCCAGGAATAACCCCTGAGCACTGCTGGATGTGACCCAAAAAACAAAAAAAAAAAAAAAAGAAAAAAAAGAAACTTTAATGTGGGGCCGGGCGGTGGCACTAAAGGTAAGGTGGCTGCCTTGCCTGCGCTAGCCTTGGACGGACCGCGGTTCGATCCCCTGGTGTCCCATATGGTCCCCCAAGCCAGGAGCAACTTCTGAGAACATAGCCAGGAGTAACCCCTGAGCGTTACCGGGTGTGGCCCAAAAACAAAAAAACAAAAAAAACAAAACAAAAAAAAAGAAACTTTAATGTGTGCCCGGAGAGATAGCACAGTGGCGTTTGCCTTGCAAGCAGCTGATCCAGGACCAAAGGTGGTTGGTTCGAATCCCGGTGTCCCATATGGTCCCCCATGCCTGCCAGGAGCTATTTCTGAGCAGACAGCCAGGAGTAACCCCTGAGCACCGCTGGGTGTGGCCCAAAAACCAAAAAAAGAAAAAAAGAAAAAAAGAAAAAGAAAAAAAAAGAAACTTTAATGTATGTCTTAGACAATAAAGTGAAAAATACAAATATGAGCATATATTTACAATACAAATAGACTCATGAGTTGTAGTACTGGGGAAAGTCCAAAGGGCAGGGCAGATCTCAAAAGACAGAAACCTGGGTTTGATCCCTGGCAAACAGTGCCTAGAATACCCCTAAAAAAATGTACAGAAAGTAGTGCCCCAATAAATGCAAAATGGAGCAAGGAAAGCCTCTTCAATAAGTGGTGTAGGGACAACTAATCAGCCACATGCAAAAAAGCGGAACTCAGACCTCCATCTAACACCATACACAAAGGTCAAATCCAAATGGATTCAAGACCCTGATATCAGACCCAAAATCATAAGGTACACAGGACAACACATAAACAGAAGCCTCCATGACATTGAGACTAAAGGTATCTTCAAGGAGGAAACATCACTCTCCAAAGAAGTGGAAGCTGAGATAAAACAGATGGGACATTAAGCTGAGAAGCTTCTGCACCTCAAAGGAAATAGTGCCTAGGATACACAGAGCACCCATAGAATGGGAGAAACTATTCACCCAATACCTATCAGATAAGGGACTAATATTATCTAAGATATACAAGGTACTGACAAAACTTAACAAAAAAAAAATCTAACCCAATCAAAAAATGGGGCGAAGAAATGAACACTTACTGAAAGAAGAAATACAAATGGCCAAAAGGCACATGAAAAAATGTTCCACATCACTAATCATCAGAGAGATCCAAGTCAAAACAATGAGGTTGGGGGCCAGAGAGATAGAATGGAGGAAAGGTGTTTGCCTTGCATTGCATGCAGAAGGATGGTGGTTTGAATCCTGGCATCCCAGGTCTGCCGAGCCTGCCAGGAGTTATTTCTGAGCTTTGAGCCAGGAGTAACCCCTGAACACTGCCGTTGTGAGCCAAAAACCAAACCAAACCAAAAAAAAAAAAAAAACAAAAACAATGAGGCACCATCTCACACCACAGAAACTGGCATACATCACAAAGAACAAGAACAATCAGTGCTGGTGGGGATGTGGAGAGAAAGGAACTCTCATTCACTGCTGGTGGGAATGCTGTCTAGTGCAGCCTTTATGGAAAACAATATGGAAATTCCTCAAAAAACTAGAATTTGAGCTCCTCTATGATCCAGCTATACCACTCATAGTGATGTATCCTAGGTACACAAAAACACAATACAAAATTGTGTTCAGCACACCTATATTCATTGTAGCACTTTTTACAATAGCCAGAATCTGGAAACAATGCAGATGAATGGCTATAGAAACTGTGGTACATATACACAATGAAATACTATGCACCCATCAGAAGAAGAGATGAAGTCATAAAATTTTCTTACACATGGATGGACCTAGAAACTATTATGCTGAGTTAAATGAGTCAGAGGGAGAGAGAAACAGAATAGTCTCACTCATCTATGGGATTTAAGAAAAATAATAATACCTAGAGACAAGAGATGAGAACTGGAAGGACCGACTCAAGATAGGAAGCGCACCACAAAGAGTGGTGAGTGCAGTTAGAGAAATAACTACACTATCACGACAGGGGCTGGAAAGATAGCTCAACAGTAGGATGTATGCCTTGTATGCAGCCAATAGAGGACGGGATGGATGGTGGTTCAATTCCTGGCATCCCATATGATCTCCCAAGCCTGCCATTTCTGAGCACAGAGCCAGGAGTAACCTCTGAGCACTGCCAGATGTGACTCTCTTCCCACAAAACAACTATCATGACAATGTTAATGAGAGAAGTAGAATACCTGTCTAGAATACAGGCAGGGGGATGGGGGAGGGACATTGGTGATGGGATTGCACTGGTGAAGGGGGGGTGTTCTTTTTATGACTGAAACCCAACTACAAACATGTTTGTAATCATGGTGCTTAAATATATTATTAAAAAAAAAAGAGGGGACCAGAGAAATAGCACAGTGGTAGGGTGTTTGCCTTGCATGAAGCAGACACAGGACGAATGGCGGTTTGAATCCCGGCATCCCATAAGGTTCCCGTGCCTGCCAGGAGCGACTTCTGAGGGCGGAGCCAGGAGTAACCCAACTGCCACCGCTGGTTGTGACCCAAAAACAAAACAAACCAAACAAAGAAAGTAGTGCCCCAGCCTACCAGCTCTGCTGTGTTTAACATAAAAACAAACAGAAGGGGCCGGGTAGGTGGCGCTGGAGGTAAGGTGTCTGCCTTGCAAGCGCTAGTGGTTCAATCCCCCGGCGTCCCATATGGTCCACCCAAGCCAGGGGCGATTTCTGAGCACATAGCCAGGAGTAACCCCTGAGCGTCAAACGGGTGTGGCCCAAAAACCAAAAAAAACAAACAAACAAACAAACAGAAGAAAATACTGGGGCTGGAGAGATAGCATGTAGGTAAAAGAGTTTGCCTTGCATGCAGAAGGACGGTGGTTCGAATCCCAGCATCCCATATGGTCTTCCAAGCCTGTCGAGAGCAATTTCTGAGTGTAGAGCCAGGAGTAACCCCTGAGCACTGCCGGTGTGACTCAAAAACTAAAACAAAACAAAACAAAAAAGGAATGCTATGCTATAGCCAGGAATGCAACCCCTAGCAAGTGGGTGTGTGAGCATCCTAGCAAAAAATACAAGGATATACCACAAATGAATGAGTGCAACACTGGTGAACACAGGAGTAATAAGCATCACTGCATAAACATGTCAACCTTGGTTGTTGCAGTAACCAAAACAAAGGGAAGAGAGAAATAAGCAAACAAAAAAAGACAAATCCATGGGGCCAGAGAGATAGCACAGCAGTAGGGCGTTTGCCTTGCATGCAGTCGATCCAGGACGGATGGTGGTTTGAATCCCAACATCCCATACAATCCCCTGTCCTGCCAGGAGCGATTTCTGAGCGTAGAGCAAGGAGTAACCCCTGAGAACTGCTAGGTGTGGTCCCCTCAAATTGTGCTATTCTAGTGAACACACAAATATTAAAATAAAACAAATAAAAAAGAAACCAAAGCGAAGAAAACGGGTTATTCATTTGGTTTGGGAGCCACACTCATCTATGCCCAAAGCTTACTCCGGGCACTTAGCTAATGCTGTTGTGCTCAGGAATCACTCCTGGTGATATTCAGGGAACTATACACAGTGCCAAGAATTCAACTTAGGGACCGGTGAGGTGGCACTAGAGTTAAGGTGTCTGCCTTGCAAGTGCTAGCCAAGGAAGGACTGCGGTTCCATCCACCGGCGTCCCATATGGTCCCCCAAGCCAGGGGCAATTTCTGAGTGCTTAGTCAGGAGTAACCCCTGTGCATCAAACGGGTGTGGCCCAACAAATTCTTATTCTTGATAAAACTGAGAAAAGAGAGGTCAGAGTGATAGCACAGTGGTAGGGCATTTGCTTTGCACAGAGACAACCCAGGACAGACCTGGGTTTGATTCCTGGCATCCCATATGTTTCCTTGGTCCCCTGTGCCTGTCAGGAGCAAGTTCTTTTTTTTGTTGTTGTTGTTGTTGGTTTTTGGGTCAGGATTTACTTCTGCCTCTATGCTCAGGAACTGCTCCTGGCAGGCTCAGGGGACCATATGGGATGCCGGGATTCGAACCACCGACCTTCTGCAGGCAAGGCAAACACCTTACCTCCGTGCTATCTCTCCAGCCCCTGTCAGGAGCAATTTCTAAGTGCAGAGGCAGGAGTAAACCCTGAGAGCGGCCGGGTGTGGCCCAAAAAACAAACAAACAAACAAACAAAACTAAGAAAAGAGGCTGCAGTGGGGCCCGGAGAGATAGCACAGCGGCGTTTGCCTTGCAAGCAGCCGATCCAGGACCAAAGGTGGTTGGTTCGAATCCCGGTGTCCCATATGGTCCCCCGTGCCTGCCAGGAGCTATTTCTGAGCAGACAGCCAGGAGTAACCCCTGAGCACCGCTGGGTGTGGCCCAAAAACCAAAAAAAAAAAAAAAAAAAAAAAAGAAAAGAGGCTGCAGTGAAAGCACAGCGGTTGACTGCTTGCCTTACGTGCAGCTATTTTGGGTTCAATCCTCAGCATCCCATAATGTTCCCTGACGCCATCCGGAATGACCCCTGAGTGCAGAGCCCACACCCTGGGCACCAAGTGTGGCCCAAAAAGGGGAATAAATAAAAAACAAAAAACGGAGAAAGCTTTATCCTGGTTCGCCACATGCTAGGCAAGAGTTTTATTTACTGTATTCCCACTTCCCATCATGCAACATTCTTAAGCCAAAGACGAATCCAGAACCAGGTCCTCATATTGTTCAATTCTATGAAGGCAAAAAGGCAAGTAAAGTGCAGAAAGAAGTTGTTCATGAGTTGTTCATTAGGTCCATGCAAAGAAGCCATCTGCAGGGGACAGAGATGTAGTCCAAGGGGCTGGAGTCTATATGCTGCATGCAGGGGGCCTGGTTCAATTAATGACACTGTATGGTCCCCCAAACTGTACTAAGAGTGACTAGCAAGCACTGGGCTGAGTACCACTGGGTACATTCAAGTGCTGTGAGAGAAGTGACACTTAGCTGTCCATCATGTCCTATGGGCGGTGACCCCAGGTCAGGGTGAATAACAATGTGAGAGCTGTAAAATGTTTCGCAGTAGTAGAGACTTCTGAACATGCATGAACCAAGATTTAAATTTAATTGCATGCTGAATCCCCCCCCCATCTTGGTCAATTAGTGGCCCTCAAGTACCTAGTAAGCAGAGATCTCAGCTGGATATGCAGCCAACAGAAAACCAAATAAAAACTTTATGCTAAATCTTCTCTACCAGTGCTCTATAAATGAACAAAGTCTGAATAAGAAACAGCATACCTGTTTTCAACATGATTCTCTGAATATTCTAAGTCCCCTGTTGAGAACTACTGCTTTGAGAAACAGATTCCTTTCAAGATACATTGCTCAGTCAAAGTGAACCTGGGCACCCTAGGATGTTGATGGGGATAAATCAAGTCTAGAAATCTAAAAGGGAATAGAAGGAAGGGGTGAATGGCACTCCGAGACCACCTCTGGATGTGGTATGTGGCTTCCGAACCGAGTCATGGCGCTTGAGAGATAGCACAGTAGGGAGGACACTTGCCTTGAATGTGGCGGACCCAGGTTCAATTACCCGGCATAACATAAAGTCCCCTGAACACCAGCAATGATTCCTAAGAATAGAGCTAGGAGTAACTCCTGAGAACAGCTGGATGTGTAACAAAACAAACAAAAACAAAATAACCTGAGTTATTGCCAGAGCTGCATGTAAAGCAAGTGCCTTAACTACTGTACTATCTCTCTAGCTTTAGGAAGGGGTTTCTGGAGACACCATTGTTGATGTATGGCAGTTGGAGTTGGGCATGCCACTTGGATAACCGCCACTGTAATGACAGTTAAACTGGAACATGACTCTAGACACACCCCCTTGCTGAGCAGGATGGTGGGGGGTGGGGGGTGTTGCTAGTATAGTAATCAAAGCAGTGCGGCAGTTAGAGCTAAAGCATGGAGAGATGCTGCCTCCTTTGCATCTATTCCTACATCTATTCCTTTCTCTTTCTTCTTTGAACCGAGGCTCTCCCTGGGCACCTCTAGACAGTGAATTACACATTATACACACACACAGACATGGACACCAACACACACAGACCCATAGACACACACACACCCCTTGGCCAACGGCGGCAGGCCTCAGACTCCAGGAGGAACACAACGAATACTTGGTTTCTCTCCTCTCTCTCACTCCGGGGCTGGAGGTTGCTACATGTTGGCATCTCTGGGTGGACACAAGGCCCCCCGCCCAGTAGCCAGGCTCCAGGGGCCCCTTTGAGCCTTGAAGTACCAGGACCTGGCAGCCTTGGGCCTCTGAACACCATCCATTACTGGGAAGACAGTGAAAGTCCCATTGAAATGACAACGAAGGAGAATGGGGAGCTTTGTGCCACAGTTAACACAGGGCTACTCCTGGTTCTGTACTCATAGGATCATACAATCCTGGGGCTTTTGTGAATTTATTATAAACTTAGTTGATCAAGCACCAAACTAAACTAGAGAGGATTGAATCCAATTCTTAAAAGTCCAACTGTAGTGCCAGAGTGATAGCACAGCAGTAGGGCATTTGCCTGGCACGCAGCCAACCTGGGATGGGCCCAGTTTTGATTCCCGGGATCCCAAATGGTCCCAAGAGCCTGCCAAAGGCAATTTCTGAGTGAAGAACCAGGAATAACCGTGAAACACTGCTGGTTGTGACCCAAAAACCAAAAACTAAAAAAAAATCCAACTGAGGGGCCAGAGAGATAGCACAGCAGCGTTTGCCTTGAAAGCAGCCGATGCAGGATCTAAGGTGGTTGGTTTGAATCCCGGCGTCCCATATGGTCCCCCAAGCCTGCCAGGAACTATTTCTGAGCAGACAGCCAGGAGTAACCCTTGAGCACTGCCGGGTGTGGCCCAAAAACCAAAATAAGTAAATAAATAAATAAATAAATAAATAAGTAAATAATCCAACTGTGGGTAAACTTAGCATCAAGCATTTCAGAGCAGCACTTCAAGGAAGTATGACAGTTGACTCAAGAAATTTCATAGTGCAGAAGTGCTAGAACCAGCTAGGAGAGACCTCAAACTCTGAGCACTGTAATGGGAGCAGCCCATAACTTTCAGAAGTGCCCTGATCATCCGCATCCAGGCAACACGCCACCAAAACAAAAAATCTGCCTTACTGAAGCCTATAAAGATGGGAAGCAAATTTCTTTCTTTTTGGTTTTTGGGCCACATCCAGCAGTGCTCAGGGGTTCCCCCTGGCTCTGCACTAGAAGTCACTCCTGGCAGGCTTGGGGGACCATATGGGATGCTGGAGATGGAACTATGGTCTGTCCTAAGTCAGCAATGTGCAAAGCAAATGCCCTACCGCTGCATTGCCACGCTGGCCCCTTGAGAAGCAATTTTTTTTTTTGGGTTTTTGAGCCACACCCGGCGTTGCTCAGGGGTTATTCCTGGCTGTCTACTCAGAAATAGCTCCTGGCAGGCATGGGGGACCATATGGAGCACCGGGATTCGAACCAACCACCTTTGGCCCTGGATCGGCTGCCTGAAAGGCAAACACCACTGTGCTATCTCTCCGGGCCCCCCAGGAGCTATTTCTGAACAGACAGCCAGGAGTAACCCCTGAGCACCGCTGGGTGTGGCCCAAAAACCAAAAACCAAAAACAAAAACAGAAAAACATGGATTTTACTGTTTCAAAAAATAATTCATTTTTCAGGTTTGCCATATTAATTCCATTTAAATAGAAAACAAAGAAAAATTTATAAATAAGATTAATATTTAGTAGTAACAGACAAATATATATATGTATATGTATGTATATATATATATTTGTCTGTTACTACTAAATATTAATCTTATTATATATTATATATATATTATATATATATATAGTAATGTTCCTAATAAGCCAAAAGAAATAACAAATAACACCTCCTTGGTAACAAAAGCCCTTTCTGTATTTGTAGGGATTACATCAATATCCTTCATACATACTTTAAACTATAAAATGACAGTACTGTTCTAAATTAAGCAATATTACCTGAATGCCAGACAAAATGGTCCTTTCAATAGCATGCCAGTTTATGATTTCAAAAATGTAAGTTAAAATGTTTCCATGGTCAAGTCAACAGGTTTTGGGGTAGGTACAAGAGACTCAGTGTTAGTACTAGGCTTTTTTTTTTTTTTGGCCACACCGGTGACGCTCAGGATTTACTCCAGGCTATTCGCTCAGAAATCGCTTCTGGCCTCGGGGACCATATGGGATGCTGGGGGATTGAACAACAGTCCATCCTAGGTTAGTATGCACAAGGTGGATGCCTTACCGCTTGCGCCACTGCTCCACCCCCAGTACTTGGCTTTTTATAGAACAGTTTACACTGGCTCGAACTTGGAAGTATTGTTAGCACAGCTTCAATGACACCTACATGCTAAAAAGACACCTGGAAAAATATGGTTGCGTAAAAGACCACAGAGATCAAAGCTACCTTGCACAGCTTAACTACGCACCAATTATATGACCAAGAATTAAACCATACATTCCGTAAACTGGCACATTTTGTGGTTTAGTATATTAATTTAGTGTTATCATGATTAATATTCTTTTTAGTTTTCTTTTTTTGTATCGAAGTGCTACTAATGCCTAAGATAGGGCAGGGCACTGCAGTATAAAAGTAGCTCCATTTGGGGGCCGGAGAGATAGCATGGAGGTAAGGCATTTGCCTTTCATGCAGAAGGTCATTGGTTCGAATCCTGGCATCCCATATGGCCCCCCGAGCCTGCCAGGAGCAATTTCTGAGCTAAAGCCAGGAGAGTAACCCCTGAACGCTGCCAGGTGTGACCCAAAAGCCAAAAAAAAAAAAAAATACAGGGGCCAGGCCAATAGTACAGTGTGTAGGGGGGCATTTCACTTGCACCCGGCCAACCTGGATTCCATCCCCAGTGTCCTATATGGTACCCCCCTATACTGCCAGGAATAATCCCTGAGCACAGCCAGTTGTGAGCTCCCCTCTGGAAAAAAAAAAAAAAAGTGAGCTTGAGGCTGGGAAGATAATACTGGAGTTATCAAGGTTTGTACCATATGGTTCCCTGAGCACTGCTGAGAATTCCTCTCCCCTACACCCCAAAATTTAGTTACCTCATATTATCAGTTGCTCAAACCTTGACACTCAGATTTGACACACATTTGATTGTCATTTTGACAATCCTCCCTTGTTTAAAAGTCAAAGCAATAAATTGTCCTGCTTGGATTTTACCAGGCTATTCATTGCTCTTCCCACTGCTGGCTTCAATGCTTCACAATTCTCAATACTATGACAATGATCATAATTTAGAACAATAAAAAGTGGCCACTTCTGAATATAACAGTAAAGAGCAAACAGGAATAAAGAGGCAGATTATTTTTCTTCAAGTTTCTAGCAAGTGTATGGATGACTGGTATCGTTAGGGTCACACTGGCAGTGCTTAGGGGCTAAAGGCAGCTCAGTGCTGGGGTGGAGTGGGTGGAGTGGGGTAGAGGGGGTCATTCAGGACCAATGTTCAAACTTTGAACTCCTGCATGGGAAGCATGTACTCCAGCCCCAAGAACCATTTCCCTGGCCTAGTTTTTCCATTTTGATTGGTTTGGTTTGGGGGCCACAGTCAATGGTACTCAGTGGGTGTTCCTGGCAGTGGTTAGAAGACCAACCAGTACCCAACGCTCACACCTGGGGCTTCTGCCGGCAAAGTTTGTGCTCCAGTTCTTTTTATTTTATTTTATTATTTTTTTTTTTTTTTTGGTTTTTGGGCCACACCCGGTGGTGCTCAGGGGTTACTCCTGGCTATCTGCTCAGAAATAGCTCCTGGCAGGCACAGGGGACCATACGAGACACCGGGATTCAAACCAACTACCTTAAGTCCTGGGTCGGCTTCTTGCAAGGCAAACGCTGCTATTCTATCTCTCCGGCCCCATGTGCTCCAGTTCTTTAAACTACCTTCCAGGTTCATTTTCTCTGAGTGGACAAGGGGAGAGTTTATGTCATGGGCTAGTCCTGGCTCTCTGCTCAAGGGCTGCTCATAGCAGTGCCCAGGGGACCATTTGATGCTAGGAACTGAAAAGGAGTTTGGCAGCATGCAAATTAGCCCTGAATTAACTCTCTAGGCCTCAACCCCATTTTTTTTTTTTTGGAAGTAAAGTAGGTTTTACTTGGAGGTGCTGAAGAGGAGGATAAAGAGAAAGAGTAATGTATGCAAGAGAGAGCGTAGGCTTCTCCAAAGGTGGAGAGAGCCCCAGTCCATGTCCCAGAATTAAAGCAGGGAAAAACAGTTAAATTTGAAAGAATCCACACACTACCTTTTTGAAGTTACAGATTTGTAATGTTTTGAAGGGACAGATGCTTTTATTTTTCGGGGGCCTCTGAAGAGTTAATGGGTGCGGCCCCCAAACCAAATAAAGAGAAAAGTTCACAGTGATGAATGTATGCTCTGTGTGCAGAAGGCCTGGGTTCAAATCACGGCACTGCAAAGTCCCTAGAACACTGCTGGGAGTGGCCCCTGAGCATCATCAGTATAGCTCTATCACCCAGTAAAAGATAATTCCAATCACAAATTTAAGAAACTTCAAAATCTAAGGAGAGGAAGCAAGCTCACTAATAAACTATATAGCAAGCCTTTGGACTCTCCACAGCTACTGGATTCTTACTTACCTATTTGCACGGTATTTTTCCCTCAATCCTTTCTCTTCTCGTTCCAAACTGGTGACTTTCAATTTCTGCCAACAGGTTGGATTTGAAAATTACAGCTGAGGATCAAAGAGTATCATAGAATTCAGGCTGAGCCCTGGAGGCCCTGAGGTTTTGAAGAAGGTTCAGCTACAGCTCTTGGCAATGCACAAAGCAGCTGGTCTGTGGGGAAAAAAATGAAAAAGAAACTTCTGGTTTAAAGTTGAAGCAAACACAAGCACCAGGACATGGAATAAAAGATCTCTGTACTCTACACCCCAGGCCAATCCATTATACCACTTAAAGAAGGGGTATCCCACTAGGGGAAAAAAGGATGGGGAATGCTTGGATAAGGCCTAAGAAATCATGTGCTCTGGCCCTAGTACATGATGGCACAGACATTGGCTGCCACAAATGACATTATAAATATCCAACTGGCATTAAGCAGAAAAAAGTTCCTGGCTCCGACTTAAAGGCTCAACACATTTCAGACATGGGAAGTAGGGCTGTTTATGCTCATTTCTGAACAAAGTTATACAGACAAACTACAAGATGGAGGGGCCGGAGTAATAGCACAGCGGTAGGGTATTTGCCTAGCACGTGGCCGACCCAGGATAGATCTGGGTTCAATCTTAGGTATCCTATATGGTCCCCTGAGCCTGCCAGGAGCGATTTCTGAGCGTGGAGCCAGGAGTAACCCCTGAGCACTTCAGGGTGTGACCCAAAAACCAAAAACAAACAAACAAACAAAAAACAAAAACAAAAAAAAACTCATATGTAAGATATAAGGAAAACTAGTAGGGGGGCTGAATAAGACACTTGCCTTGCACACGGCCAACTTGGGTTTGATCCTTATCATTCCATTATGGTCTCCTGAGCACTGCCAGGTGGCCCAAAACAAAAACTAGAAACTTAGCAGAGAAATAATAAATACCCAAAGGCAACAGAAAGGAAGAACAGAAGAACTGGTGTTCAGGAGAAAGTTGGCCCTGGGGTGGGGGATAAAATAAGGAAGAGAGGGGGGCCGGAGAGATAGCATGGAGGTAAGGTGTTTGCCTTTCATGCAGGAGGTCATCGGTTCGAATCCTGGCGTCCCATATGGTCCCCCGTGCCTGCCAGGAGCAATTTCTGAGTCTGGAGCCAGGAATAACCCCTGAGCACTGCCGGGTGTGACCCAAAAAAAAAAAAAAATAAGGAAGAGAGAAGGCCAGAGCAATAGTATAGCAAATAGGGCGCTTACTTTGTATGTGGACGACCCAAATTTCATCCTTGGTATCCCCTAGGGTCACCTTAGCTGGACAGGAGTGATCTCAAAGTGGAGAGAGTGAGTGGGAGAGAGTACCAGGTCCTTTCATCCCCATCAAAGAAGTTAGGGAAGGATACACTAGGACAATAGTGGGGGTATGGGGTGTGGGTGTGGGCGGGAATGTGAAAGCTAAAGCAGTAGGCTGGAAGGGAAAGGGGAGGGAAAAGGACACAGGTGAAGAAATTGGGGTTGGAACATTGTATGCCTGAAAAGAATACTGAATGATTTTGTAACTGTAATTTATGTAATTGCAAAAAAAAAAAAAAAAATTAAAAACTGCTGACCAGGGGCTGGAGAGATAGCACAGCAGTAGGGCGTTTGCCTTGCATGCAGAAGGACGGTGGTTCAAATCCCAGCCCTAGGCTCACTAATATCTGTAGTTTAAAAAAGTGGTGCTCCGGGGCTACTCCCAGCTGTGCCTGGAATCATGAGGGAGCAGGGATCAAAATCAGGTTTTTTTGTGTGCAAACTATACACTCCACGCCTTTGAATCATTTCCGCAGCCTCCCCCAAAAGGAAATACATAAAGCAGACAAATTGTAATTCTTGACTCTGCCCTGTTACTGTACCTCTCCTTCCTGGAGCTATAATACAGCGAGCAGGGTAGGGCTCTTGCTTTGTTTGCAGTTGACCTGGGCCTTGATCTCTGGCATCCCATTTGGGTCCCCAGTCTCACTAGTTGAGAGCAGAGCCAGGAGTAAACCCTGAGGAAGGCCAAGTGTGATTTAAAAAAAAAACCAAACAAGACAAAAAGCATATTACCTAGCCATGTTGAAACACTGTATACATAAAATCTTGTTAACAGTGTATCTTTATGCCTGAAAAAAAAAAAATTTAAGCAGCATATTAGGGGCTGGAGCAATAGAGTAAAGCTGGTAGGCTGTTTGCCTTGCACACAGCCAACTAGATTCGATCCTGGCATTCTATCTGGTCCTCCCTGAGCCTGCGAGAGGTGATTCCTGAGCACAAAACCAGGAATAACCCCTGAACACTGATAGGTGTAGCCCAAAAACAAAAACTCAATATTATTCAGGGCTGGAGAGCTCAATGGGCTGAGTGCATGTTTCACTTGTGGGAGGCCTTGGATCCATCCCCAGAACCACATGGTCCCTAGCACATGTTTGTCCTGAGCACCACTAAGAATGGTGGCAAAAAAAAAAAAAAAAAAATTGAAATTTTAAAATAAATCATCTTCAGGATTCATGCGTGTGGTTCAGCTGGGAGAGCACTTGCATGCAAACAACACCCAACCCTACCCCTAATAACACTAGGTAAGATATTAGGTATTTGGGGGCCAGAGTGATAGCACAATGGTAAGGCATTTGTCTTGCACACTGCCGACTGACACAGGTTTGCTCCCCGGCATCCCATATGGTCCCCCTGGCCTGCCAGGAGCAATTTCTGAGTGCAGAGCCAGGAATAACACCTGAGCGCCACCGGGTGTGGCCCAAAAACCAAAAAAAAAAAAAAAAAAAAAAAAAAAAGATAGTAGCTATTAGGTATTGAACTTTGGTTCAACCAAAGTTTCTCCAAAGAATTAAGAGAGGTCAAATATCTAGTAACAAGTCGCTTTATATATATATAAACACAAATATGATTGTCACACATTTCTCTTTCCTTTTTTTTTTTTTTTCTTTTTGGTTTTTGGGTCACACCTAGCAGTGCTCAAAGCTTACTGCAGGTTTAGGGCTCAGAGATTACTTCTGGGGGGGACTCAAAGACCACGTAGGGTGCTGGGGATCAAAGCAAGATGGGCTACATGATTGTTCCAGAACCAACACATTTTGTTTACCCTTAGCAGTTTTGTACTGCCTTACTGCCTTTTTTTTTAATTTTTGGTTCAGGGCTTACTCCAAATTCTGTGCTCAGGGATTACTCCAGGCAAGCTAAAGGGGGTAGGAAGGCTAATGGGGTATCAAGATCAAAATGGGTGCAGGGACTCTCTGGCCTTCTTCTCAATTCCCTTCTCCAGTCCTGAGTTGCTATTTTTGTTTGTTTTGGAGCCACACTTGGTTACTCCTGGCAGTACTTGAGGGAACCATTTGGAGGCAGTATTTAGGGGACCATTTGGGATGTGGGGGATCGAATCCAGGTCAGCTGCTTGCAAGGCAAGCATCCTATTCACTGTACTATTTCTCCAGCCTTTAAAAAAAAAAATACCATCGCTTAAATGAATGCTTTTCAGGTATATATATTAAAGCTGTTATTTAGGTTCAGGATAGAACCAGGGTAGCGGCCATTATTTCTGTAGCTGGAAGTTTTGTAAACTGGCATTTTACTTCTTTAATTTTACGGAAATAGATGCTGCATCATAAAATACTTGGGCTTTTTTTTTTTTTTCTCTCTTGGTAGAACAGGATTTATTTCACACTGACAAAGGCCCTTTTTATCCTGGGGGGAAAAAACACGGTCAAACTCAAGAATTCCAACTGCCAGCCAGCATCACAATTAAAGACTTGTCCTGGGCTTCTTTTGGTAACCAGAGCTCTGCCTTGAGAGGCAAGGCGATTTGCTTCTCAATTTTGTTTTAAACTACTTGTTCTAAACGGAATTTAGAATCTAAGTGATTTAGGCTGCGGCTACCGGTGACACTGACACTTGACAACCGTGTCAATTTCACGCCACCCGTGTCAGTTTCAGCCAGCCGCCCCCGCCCGCCTCGGCCTGGGCTGACGAACGCTGTTGGCACAAACTCAGGGTTTGTTTTCATTGGCCATTGTCTCAGTCCCTCGCTTTGTTTCTTTCTACCCTGCAAATGAGTGAGATCATGTCCTTCGCCTTCTGACTCACTTTGCTTCTTTGCATGGCACCCTCCAGTTTCCAGCCGGGTAGATCTTCCAGGGCCCAGGCTTAGAATCTTGACTTAGGAACTGAGAAAACTACCTCACCTCTTCACAGCTATTTCTTAAAAAGGTTTGGGGTATCTAGAGCAGTTCCACCCAAGTTTCTCCAAAGAAATGTTGAGAGGTCAGATTCCTAGTAACAAGTTGTCAGAAACCTTTCTCTTTAAAGAATTGGTTTTGTTTTTTTTAAGCTGTTTTCTAACCCACCATCAGTTGGCTTTTATATTTTTAAAAATAGCTTTAAAAAAAAAAAAGCTTTTTAAAAGGGCTAATCGATAAGCTCGTCTGCTGGGTGCTTTCCCTTATCATCTTGATTCAGGGGATTAAAATGGTTGCGATAGATCAATGCCTTGAATGTTAGAAATGAGAAAAGTACTGCTTAGCTAAAGCTTACAAATCCACCGACCTCACACTCCTCCATTAGTGGTCACAAACTTGGAAACACGAGGATCCTCAAACAGGTTGGACCTCCGCAAAACCCTCTCGCACCCCATCACACGACCCCCCCACACACACAAAATCAACCGTTCCCGCCTCTCCCCAGCCCCGCACCCGTTTCCCCCATCCTGCAGAGCACAGAACGCTTGCGCGTCACAGAAACCGTTTAGCCTTCCGTTTGGCTTCCCGAGCCCCATCGCAGGAGCTGGAAATCCCCCCTTTAGGCCTCCCTCGCCAGAGCCCGGAGCCCAGAAATCAAGTCCAGGACCCCGATCGGCGGTGCGCGGAGCCGACACCAAACTCACCAGCGAACAAAGACGACGATGGCGAGCCAAGGAGTGTGCGCCTGCGCAGTGGCCGGGCGGGCGGGCGGGCGGGAGACCGCTCCCAGAGGCCTCTGGGCTCCCGAGCCCCTCGGACTGGGCTCGGTTGGTTGGACTACATTGGTGGACTACATTTCCCAAAAGCATCGCGAACTCTTGAACTACATTTCCTATAAGACATCGCAACGGCCCCCGTTGACCCCGCCCCCTTTTTCTCCATCCCGCCTCCCGGGCTGGATTTGGCCACTGCGAGGTCTCTCGCGCGCTGGCCTAGAATGGACCGCGGTTCGATCCCCCGGCGTCCCATAGGGTCCCCCAGGCCAGGGATAATGTAACACCCATATAATTGAGTCTGGGGGCTCTCTAGCTGCAGTTTGGAGGCAAGGACAGGGAGCTTGAGTTGGAATTGACATTTTGGCCTGGCAGTGCAGTGTAATACTAAATGGAGGCCATGGGAAGGGAGCTGGAGCAGTAGTCCAGGACGTGCATGCCTTGCCTTGCATGTTATCCAACCCAGGTTGATGCCCAGCACCTCTTATACCCCACTAAAAGTGATCCTTGAGTGCAGTCAGAAGTAAACTTTGAGCACAGACAGGTGTGCCCTTCAAGAAAATGGAGGCAGCAGGGAACACCTTGAAGGGTTAGTGTGGGGTTGGGCATCTGGTAGATTTGAATTTAGGGTCTGGCACATTTAAGTCATATGCCCAGGGGCCAAAGCAATAGCAGAGAGGGGAGGTCGTTTTCCTTACAGCTGACCTGGGTAGATCCTCCGCCTCCCATATGGTCCCCCGAGCATGCCAGGAGTAGCCCCTGAGCAAAGGCTAGGTGTGGCCTAACAAAGAACAATTCATGTGCTCTTCCAGTCAAAGTGTAGCCTTTGCAGGAAACTTTGGGGGAATAGGAATTAGGGCCGTTATCCTGGTGGTACTCAGGTTCTTTTCCTGGATTTGTGTCAGAGTAACTCCAGACTGCTGGAGATGAACCAGGCTTTGGCTACATGTAAGGAAAGTGTTTATATTTCTCTAAGATTATATCCTGGGTTGATTCCACCTCTAGGGGAGAACATTGGCATCCCAAGGTGAAAAAGAAGCCGACATCTTCAAACTGTATATGGTTTGCTTACAATCCATAAGTTTTTTTGTTTTGGGGCATCAGTGCTCAGGATTTACTCCTGGCTCTGCATTAAGGCATCATTCCTAGCAGGGCTTAGGAAACCAGATAGAGTGCCAGGGATCAAACCTGGGTCAGCTGCCTACAAAGCAAGTATCTTAATCTCTGTGCCATCTTTCCAATTCAATTCACAGAACTTTATAGATGCAGTGTACAATATTCATGGTGGTTTTCTTCAAAGCCTACTTTGCTTTTTTGCATATAATAGATCACTTAGACTTCGTTACTGATTTTGACTAAGTTCTGTAAACTAGTTTAAAGTTTAATTACAAATTTAACATGATACTATTTGTGTGTGTGTGTGTGTGTGTGTGTGTGTGTGTGGTTTTTGGGTCACACTCAGGGGTTACTCTTGGCTCCATGCTCAGAAATTGCTCCTGGCAGGCACGGGGGACCATATGGGACGCCGGGATTCGAACCGATGACCTTCTGCATGAAAGGCAAACGCCTTACCTCCATGCTATCTCTCCGGCCCCATGATACTATAATTTATAAAATATATATATTTGTCCTTTGTTCTCATTTCTGTCACAGAACTAAAACCCCCTATGGGGGCCATGAGGTGGCGCTAGAGGTAAGGTGTCTGCCTTGCAAGCCCTAGCCAAGGAAGGATCGTGGTTCCATACCCCAGAGTCCTATATGGTCCCCCCAAGCCAGGGGCAATTTCTGAGCGCTTAGCCAGGAGTAACCCCTGAGCATCAAATGGGTGTGGCCTGAAAAAAAACTATGGTTTTTAATATATCTATTATATATATATTAAAGCAATAAAGTTATCTTTTATTAGTGGAGCAATTTGGAGAAAGACTGTAGGTCTAAAAGGTTCTCGGTTGGTTGCCAGGGCCCAAGCAGGTGATTCAAGAGTTGGAACTCATATAGCTAGGCTCTCTCCTAACTCTGAAAGGAAAATCTGGAGGATGATTCACCCGCCACGGGCCAGTGACTTAATCACAATGTGATGAAATCTAAAACTCCAGTGGACAAGACCGGACAACTTCCAAGTTGGTGAATATAAGGAGTGTCTTTCAGATTATTGAGACAATGAACCTTTGTGTTGTTTCTGACTCTCTCCATGCCCTTATAACAACCAGAAACTAGTAAGTTAAACATTTCTGAGTTGTGATTTTTAGCAACTTATTTAAAACCCAGAAAGATCATCTTTGGTACACCCAGGGATTCAGAAATAAAAAGCAATAGTCTTCAACTGGTCCGGGAACTAGTGCCAGGCTGCAAGTGTAGAAAGGTGGAAAACCATTAGTCTGCCCTGGGTATAACTGCTGGTCCATGAAGTTTTGCAGGACTAGTCCACAAGGGTAAAAAGGTTGAAGAATGCTGGTCTAAAAGACAGTAGGATTTGGGGGCTGGAGAGATAGCATGAGGTAGGGTGTTTGCCTTTGCATGCAGAAGGAAGGTGGTTCAAATCCCGGCATCCCATATGGTCCCCCATGCCTGCCTGCGACGATTTCTGAGTGCAGAGCCAAGAGTGCTGCCGGGTGTGACTCCCCAAAAAATTAAAAAATAAAAATAAAAAAAAAGACAATAGGATTTGAAACTGTCACCTGAAATGGAAAGGAAAGTGGTGGTGGGCTAGGTCAGAAAGAGCTAAGTACTATGATTAATCTGAGACATGCACTTTCCAACCTGTTTTCTCATGAAACCTTTTTTTTTTTTTTTTTGGTTTTTGGGTCACACCTGGCAGTGCTCAGGGGTCATTCCTGGCTCCAGGCTCAGAAATTGCTCCTGGCAGGCACAGGGGACCATATGGGGCGCCGGGATTCGAACCGATGACCTCCTGCATGAAAGGCAAACGCCTTACCTCCATGCTATCTCTCCGGCCCGAAACCTTTTTTTTTACCACACCTGGCAATGCTCAGAGGTTACTCCTGTGCCCATAAATAACTGCTGGCAGCCTTGGGGGACCAATTGGATGCCAGGTATTGAGGCTTGGGTTGGCCATGTGCAAAGGAAATGCCCTACCTACTATGCTATCGTCCGTGGCCCCTCATGAAACTATTTCTCTGGATTAAAGGATTGCTTTTGTTTTAAAATCAACAAGGGGGGGATAAAAAAATCAACAAGGGGAAGAGAATGGTGAGAATACTTTATTTTTTTTTGGGTTTTTTTGTTGTTGTTGTTGTTATTGTTGTTTTTGAGAATACTTTCTAGGGGCCGGGCGGTGGCGCAAGAGGTAAGGTGCCTGCCTTGCCTGCGCTGGCCTTGGACGGACCGCGGTTCGATCCCCCGGCGTCCCATATGGTCCCCCAAGCCAGGAGCAACTTCTGAGCGCATAGCCAGGAGTAACCCCTGAGCATTACCGGGTGTGGCCCAAAAACCAAAAAAAAAAAAAAAAAAAGAGAATACTTTCTAAAGAAAGGATATGATATTCTGAGATAAAAATTATTTGGGTGTTTCACTCTGGTCTCACAGAAATGAAAATCAGGGCCTGGAGAGATAACACAGCGGTGTTTGCCTTGCAAGCAGCCGATCCAGGACCAAAGGTGGTTGGTTCGAATCCCGGTGTCCAATATGGTCCCCCATGCCTGCCAGGAGCTATTTCTGAGCAGACAGCCAGGAGTGACCCCTGAGCACTGCCGGGTGTGGCCCAAAAACAAAAACAAAAACAAAACAAAATGTGCCTCTTCACTTGAAGTTTCTTTGATATGAATTGTATGTCCCAAAATTTGTGTTGAGAGGTCTTAACTTCCTTCTCCTGAACTGCCTTCTTCCCATATACCGTTTTTCCTGCAAATTGGAGCAATTTCAGGTCCTCATTCTCTCTCTTTTTTTTTTTTTTTTGGTTTTTGGGTCACACCCAGCATTGCTCAGTGGTTACTGTTGGCTGTCTGCTCAGAAATAGCTCCTGGCAGGCACGTGGGACCATATGGGACACCGGGATTTGAACCAACCACCTTTGGTCCTGGATCGGCCGTTTGCAAGGCAAACGCCACTGTGCTATCTCTCCGGGCCCCCTCATTCTCTCTTTTATTCTGATGGTCAGCCAGAAATTTTCTCTTCAGTGATGATATTTTTTGTTTGTTTGTTTGTTTGTTTAATTTTTGGGTCACACCCGGTGGCGCTCAGGCATTACTACTGGTTCTGCACTCAGAAATTGTGCTCCTGGCAGGCTCAGGGGACCACATGGGATGCCAGGTTTCGAACCACCATCTGTCCTGGGTCAGCTGTATGCTAGGTAAATGCCCTACCGCTGTGCTATTTCTCTGGCCTCTTCGATGATGATTGTTATTGTTTTAATTTAATGGGAGCAACTCTAAGAATGCAGTGGTTATAATAGCAAGTATACAAGAAGTGGAAGTTTTTGATTCTTAAAAATGAGGGTTGTTTTTTTTTTTGTTTGATTGTTTTTTGTTTTTTTTTGAGCCACACTCGGTGATGCTCAGGGGTTATTCCTGGTTATGTACTCAGAAATTACTCCTGGCTTGGGGGACCATATAGGACACCGGGGTTCGTCCTAGGCTAGTGCCGGCAAGGCAGACGCCTTATCATTCTGAACCACTGCTCCAGCCCAAAAATCTGGATTTTTTTTTGTGGGGAGACACCAATCACCAGTGGTGCTTTGGGGACCATTTGGTGCCAAGGATCAAATCTAAGCCTTCCACATACAAAGTGCATGAGGTCTTTGAACTATCTCCCTAGCCCCTTTTTGGAAATTCAAAATATCTTCTCTGTGGTGAAAACCTCTTATGCACATGTTGTTTGATTTGATTCCTGGTCCTACATATGTCTCTGAACATAGCATTGAGCACTTCTTAGTACCACTGAGTGTGACACCCCCTAAAAGCAGGATCTCTTTACAATAGTTTATAACATGTACAAGTCTCACACCAGATATAAAAACAAGCAAGTGGGGCCCGGAGAGATAGCACAGCGGCGTTTGCCTTGCAAGCAGCCGATCCAGGACCAAAGGTGGTTGGTTCGAATCCCGGTGTCCCATAGGGTCCCCAGAGCCTTCCAGGAGCTATTTCTGAGCAGACAGCCAGGAGTAACCCCTGAGCAACGACGGGTGTGGCCCAAAAACAAAAACAAACAAACAAACAAATAAAGCAAGTGTAGAGGCCTGAGTCATAGTACAGCGGGGAGAGCGCTTACTTTACACATAGCTGACCCAGGTTTGAATCCCAGCATCCCATATGGTCCCCCACACACTGCCAGGAGTAATTCCTGAATGCAGAGCTAGGAGTAACCCCTGAATATCTCTGGGTGTAGCATCACAAATTTAACTTTTGGGTTGGGGATTCACCTTCACCTTCAGAGCCTAGTTCAGCTACATACAAGGCAAGTGCAATACCCACGATATTATCATCCAAATTCTCAATTTAATATATTTTAGACACGTTTATACAAATTAAGAAATGAGAAAATTGGGAGCCAGAGAG
This sequence comes from Suncus etruscus, assembly GCF_024139225.1. Lineage (NCBI taxonomy): Eukaryota > Metazoa > Chordata > Mammalia > Eulipotyphla > Soricidae > Suncus > Suncus etruscus. Next base: position 81,893,136 of record NC_064861.1, on the reverse strand, counting down.
GTAGCATGGAGAAAGAGCATTTGCCTTGCATGCAGAAAGACGGTGGTCTGAATCCCGGCATCCCATATGGTCCCCTGAACCTGCCAGGAGTGATTTCTGAGCGTAGAGCCAGGAGGAACCCCTGAGCGCTGCTGGGTGTGAACCCCCCTCAGCATCCTATATACATATGATCCCCTAATCCTTCCAGGAGTGAAGCACTCAAGGCTTCACTTGAGTGAAGGTAGCACTCGAGGGTTACTCCTGGCTCTGCGCTCAGAGACATACACACACGCACACACACACACACACACACACACACACACACACACACAACTCTACACTAAGTGACTGAACTAGAAATGAGAATCATTGGCTCAGCAGGAGCTACATGTGGCTCAGTGGGAAAACAGTGGACAGTAGATATTTTTGATATCAAGATGCTGGGTTTGATCCCTAGAACTGTGAAAAAAAAAAAAAGGTTGTAAAAGTAAAAATTAGGTGCCAAAGCCATAGTACAGAGGGTAGGGATTTTGCCTTGCACTCGACTGATTAGGGTCCAATTCTTGGAGTCTCATATGGTCCTCTGAGCACCAGCAGAAGTGACTCCTGACACAGTGTCTGGGGTAAGCCCTGAGCACTTCCAGGTATGATCCCAAAACACAAAGAATATACTGCCAGTGTAATTCATGAACTGTAAGGAGTCTTGGATGATCCAGCTCCTTATCCAATCTCCTGAATTGATATGTTAATGAAACTTACCTTTCTAGAACTTTCTATCTTTAAAAACTCTCCTAGACAATATCTTTTTCTTTTTGTTTTTTGAGCCACAATCAATAGTGCTCAGGGCTTACTCCTGGCTCTGCAATCAGGGATCATTCCTGGCAGACTGAGGGGATGCTAAGTGGTGCTGAGGATAGATAAAACCACCCAGGTTAGTAGGTAGCCACGTGCAAGGCAAGTGCCCTATCTGCTGTCCTATCACTCCAGCCCCAATAGATTTCTCTTATTGGTGTCTTCATCTCAATATAAAGTGATGTTGGGGCCGGAGAGATAGCATGGAGGTAAGGCGTTTGCCTTTCATGCAGAAGGTCATCGGTTCGAATCCCGGCGTCCCATATGGTCCCCCGTGCCTGCCAGGAGCAATTTCTGAGCATGGAGCCAGGAGTAACCCCTGAGCACTGCCGGGTGTGACCCAAAAACCACAAAAAAAAATAAAATATATATATATATATATATATATATATATATATATATATATATAAAGTGATGTATCTCTTTGATAGAATCTATAGAACAATGGGGTTTTTAACAGCTTTCAAAGTTTCCTTCTCGGGAAAGACATTTGTCCTGGCTGTTGTTGCCAGGAATCTGAGAAAGATTCTGAAAGGATTGCAACTCCATGACTACATCAGAACCCTGTGTGAGCTGTAATGATGTCACAAAGGAGCATACTCTGGACAGGGCAGGAGCGATAACACAGTAGGATCACTTGCCTTAAATGTGGCTGACCCAGGTTTGATCCCTGGCATCCTATATGGTCTCCAAGTTTACCAGGAATGACTTCTGAGTACAAAACTAGGAGTAATAACCCCTGACAAGAAAGGCAATGGCCTCAAAACAAAACAAAAAAGAATATTCTGGACACATACACTCAAGAGGACTGCCCATGACATCCAAATATTTGCCAAGAATGAGGAGGCTTTAGAAACCAAAAAGGACCTGGGTCAGAGGACCTGGGAATAGGTAAGGATGATTAAAAAAAGTGGGTTTCTGAGGACTTAACTAATGAGAAGTGGGAACTGAAACAAATGCTCATAGATAAAGAGGTAATAGAAAAAGAAAACTGCAGAAGAATCGCAAATAATATAGAGTCTTGGTTTTTGGGCCACACAAAGTGGTGCTGAGCTCTCTCATTACTCCTTGTTTTATGCTCAGGGATTACTATGGGCGGAGCTCAAAAAACCATTTGGGGGCCCGGAGAGATAGCACAGCGGCGTTTGCCTTGCAAGCAGCCGATCCAGGACCAAAGGTGGTTGGTTCGAATCCCGGTGTCCCATATGGTTCCCCCCCCCCCTGTGCCTGCCAGGAGCTATTTCTGAGCAGACAGCCAGGAGTAACCCCTGAGCACTGCCGGGTGTGGCCCAAAAACAAAAACAAAAACAAAAAAACAAAAAAAAAACTCAATAGCAGGGGCCAGAGAGATAGCATGAGGTAGGGTGTTTGCCTTTCATGCAGAAGAATGGTGGTTTGAATCCCGGCATCCTATATGGTCTCCTGTGCCTGCCAGGGGCGATTTCTGAGCATAGAGCCAGGAGGAACCCCTGAGCACTGCTGGGTGTGACCCAAAACCAAAAACAAACAAAAACAAAACAAAAAAAAAAAACAAAAAAAACTCAACAGCAACTAAGATTTGGGACCAGATAGATAGTACAGTGATTAGGGTGTCTGCCTTGTACACTGTTTACCTGTTTTCAATTCCTAGCATCATGCATATCTCTGGAGCCCCACCAGAAGTGATTCCTGAGCACCCCTTGTATCCCCTGCAAAAATAAAAACTCCCTAAGATTAATATTATGAAAATTAGGTGGAGCAATAGCACAACAGGTAGAGCCTTTGTCTTGAATATGCTCAATCTGCCTTCAAACCTGGCATCCCATATGGTTCCCCCAATTCCTGAGTACAAGGCCAGGAGTAACCCCTGACTGCTGCCAGATGTGGCCCCAAGACCAAAAATAAGTAAATAAATAAAAATTATTGAAACCTAAGTATAGTGTCTTCAGTTGTACAAAGTCGTAGGCCTGCATATTTTTCCATCACTCACTGACTCAGAGAAAGTTCTAATTCTTTTTTTTTTTCTTTTTGGTTTTTGGGTCACCCCCAGCAGCACTCAGGGGTTACTCCTGGCTCTACGCTCAAAAAATCGCTCCTGGCAGGCTTGGGGGACCATATGGGATGCCAGGATTCGAACCACCGTCCTTCTGCATGCAAGGCAAACGCCTTACCTCCATGCTATCTCTCCGGCCCCAGAAAGTTCTAATTCTAAAAGCAGGCAAAGCTTCTCATTTGGGAGAAAATTACTTTGTAACCTTTACATTTACATTTTTTGCTTTTTCTCTCCCTTGCCCTCTTGTTCATGTGAGATGATGAGGGCTGTATCCACATAAGTTAGGGGACAAGTTGGGGGACTGGCAGTTTGGTGTATAGTGGTGTTTGCACCTCAGGCTGTGGTAGTGGCTTACTCGCCTGGTGATCACTAAGGGCCTCCTCACTGGAAACTATTTGCAGTGGGATCTCAGAGAAGAGAACTGCCAAGAAAAACGAAGAAAGCTGCCAAGATCACCACACTCAGCACACTCAGAAGAACTGGGAATTGAACCCACAGCCTCACACTTTCCTTTTTTCTTTCTCTTTTATTCTGTTCAGGCTTATACCTGGCTCTGCTCAAGGATCACACATGGCAGCGTTTAGGATCCCATGCAGCGCTGGGGATCAAATCAGTTCAACTGTATGCAAGGCAAACCACCTTAACTCCTGTAATATTTCGCCAATCATACAACCTCACAAGTTCAAAGTAAGTCCTTTAGTTAAACCCTGTATTATACCTCTGACCAATATTTTCAGTTTTATAGGTGTCAGGTGAGAATATTAAAATTAAAAGTCTGTGGGCTGGAGAGATAGCACAGCAATAGGGTGTTTGTTTGCCTTGCAAGCAGCCAACTCAGGATGGATCTGGTTTGATTCCCAACATTCCATATGGTCCCCAGAGCCTGCCAGGAGTGATTTTTGGGGGGGCCAAACCTGGTGACACTCAGGGGTAACTCCAGGCTATGTGCTCAGAAATCATTCCTAGCTTGGGGGACCATATGGAATGCAGGGGGGGTGCTGGATTGAATCGCGGTCTGTCCTAGGGTAATGTGTGCAAGGCAAATGCCCTACTGCTTGCACCACCACTAGCCAGGAGAGATTTCTGAGCTAACCCCTGAACATTGCCAGGTGTGACCCCAAAACCAAAAATAAATAAGTAAATAAATAAACAAATAATGGTCTAATGTCCTTTAACTGCATAACCCAGTAAAAGAAATAGAGATGGAATATAAAGGAAATATATATTTAAGAGATACAAAACCCAGAAGCAGCAATGAAAGTATATAGTTGTAACCCCTCTTAATCTAAGTACAGTGGTAAATTTATTTTACTTTCTGGTTCTTGGGCCATATTCATGGGTGCTCAGAGCTTACTCCTGCTTCTGAGCTCAGGGTTCAGTTCTGGTGAAGCTTGGGGAACCATTTGAGGTGCTAAGAAGTGAGCCAGAAAAAAAAAGGAAAAAAAAAAAAACAAAAAAAACCAGAAGTGAGCCAGAATCACCCATATACAACGCACTATCTTTCCAGACCCATCAGTTTACAATCATTACAGTTGTTACGGGATTTTCCTTTAAGGCATTTTTAAAAAGTTAGAGATGGATAGATTTAATACATTTTATCAAACATTTTTAAGTGTTCCTATAGCCCTGGCTAGTAATGCCTAGAGGCAAAAAGACTTATTAATAATGGAAAATGTTGCTGTAAGTATTTAGGGAGAATTTGTTATGCCAAAACAAAATAGAAATTTAAAAATACATAAATCGGGGCCCGGAGAGATAGCACAGTGGCGTTTGCTTTGCAAGCAGCCGATCCAGGACCAAAGGTGGTTGGTTGGAATCCCGGTGTTCCATATGGTCCCCCATGCCTGCCAGGAGCTATTTCTGAGCAGACAGCCAGAGTAACCCCTGACCATTGCCGGGTGTGGCCCAAAAACCAAAAACAAACAAACAAACAAAACAAAAACAAAAACAAAAAAACAATAAAAGGCTACATTTCGGGGGCCAGAGAGATAGCACAGTGGTAGAGCATTTGCCTGCTGTGGTTCGAATTTTGGCATCCCATATGGTCTCCTGTGTCCCAGGAATGATTTCTTTTTTTATTTTTATTTTTTTTTGTTTTTTGGTTTTTGGGCCACACCCGGTGGTGCTCAGGGGTTACTCCTGGCTGTCTGCTCAGAAATAGCTCCTGGCAGGCATGGGGGACCATATGGGACACCGGGATTCGAACCAACCACCTTAGGTTCTAGATCGGCTGCTTGCAAGGCAAACTCCGCTGTGCTATATCTCCGGGCCCATCCAGGAGACATTTCTGAGCAGAGAGCCAGGAGTAATCTCTGAGCGCCACCAGGTATGGCCCAAAAACCAACAAAAAAAAAAAAAAAAAAAAAAAAAAGAATACATTTCTACCATTTAAACAAAAACAATAGAAAACAAATTTATAGGAAAACCAGGGCAACTCACAAAGATGTTACAGTTACTTAGTATCTGGGAGTTTTGATTCTCAGGCAGTAGGAAAACACATCCTAGGTAACTAAAAATGAGGGAAAAAGGCATTTGAACAATATTACAAAACAACTTAAACAGCTACAAAAATCACCTTTTTGTTTAAGTAAAAAACAGATTTTATTTGGAAGGACTGAGGAAGGGAAGGGAGAGGACCATTTGTTCAGGCAACACATGTGTGCCAAAAAAAATTCTTTACATATGTAAGGCTTCCCACTTATATGAGTTCTCTGATGTTCACTAATTCAACTAATTCTAAAGACCTTTTCCACTACCAGTATGGATTCTGTGATGTTCAGTTAGCTGTGAATGACATCTAAAGTCCTTTCCACATTCCATACACATAAAGTTTTTCAGTAGTATGCCTTTTCTAATGTTGAATCAGCTGTGAATGCACTATGAAGGATTTCTCACAGGACATTTATCCAGAGGGTTTCATACCATCAAGGATTCTTTCAAGTGGAATAATTGTCTTCAATTCTTCTAAAAGTGCATCTGTGTTCCTTACATTTATACTACTTCTGATCATAATAAGTTTACTGGTTTAATTGAAGGCCTCTGTAAAAATGAAGTGCATATTACATAGGCTATGTACTTTTTATTTTTTTGGTTTTGGGGTCACACCCTGTAGCTCTCAGGGGTTACTCATGGCTCTACGCTCAGAAATCACTCCTGGCAGGCTCGGGGGACCACATGGGATGCTGGGATTCGAACCACTGACTTTCCACATGCAAGGCAAATGCCTCACCTCCATGCTATCTCTCTGGCCTGGGTTATGTACTCTTAAGGCATTCCAATATTATTACATTCAATGCATATCTCATCACTAAATATTCCCTTATTCTCATTTAAGCTTAAGTTACAACTAAAAACCTTTCTATTTTCCTTATACTCATATGGCTTCTTGTTATCATGATTCCTAAGAGATTTATGATATTTGTAAGCATATTTTTTTTATAAGGTGCTTTTCATTTGACTGAAATATCCTACTTCAGGTCCTGTACTTCAATCATACAAGGACTGTGAGTCATTTCTACAAATGGACCTCTCAGAATTAACAGGATTTATACTTACTAAGAGGTCACTCTGAAAAACATTATTTTCTACAATGACCTTTCTTAGAGGTAAATCTTTGTCAAATACTTGGAATCCAAATCTGAAAGGTAAAAAGTCATTTTCTTATCATGAAAAGTTATACAGGAGAAAGATAAAGTAATGGATAATGTAAGTGAATGATTATAATGCTCTTCTACAGTTTGAAGAAAGTATAAGAACTCCGAAAGATTTTGAGATCTGTGATAAGGGAAACATTAAATCAGTGTCTCAGAATTTAGCGTTTTACACTTGGTAAGCTCGTTAGAAAGTAGTGATGTCTGGGGCTAGAGAGATAGCACAGTAGTAGGGCATTTGCCTTCTATGTAGCCACCCTGGGACGGACCCAGGTTCGATTCCCAGCATCTCATAAGGTCCCCCAAGCCTGTCAGAGTAATTTTTGAGTGCAGAGCCAGAAGTAACACTTTAACGCTGCCAAATGTGGCCCAAAATCCAAGAAAAAAATAGTGATGTCTAAAATAGTTATGTCTGCAGAGAGATAGTACAGTTGGTAAGGTACTTGACTTGCAAACAGTTAACCCATAGCAGGGTTCAATCCTCAGCATCCCATATGATCCCATAATCACCAGAAGTGATCCTTAAATGCAAAGTCAAGTGCTCGGAGAAGGGAGAAGTTACCTCCTGATCATCACCGGTGTGGCCCCAAAACAAAGAAATAGGGTGGAGTGATAGCACAGTGGTAGGGCATTTGCCATGTTTACATGTGGCCAACCTGGGATGGACCCGGGTTTGATTCCCAGTATCCTATCTGAGTAACTCCTGAGTGTCACAGGGTGTGGCCCCAAACAAACAAACAAAAATGATGTCCAGGGAAAAAGCCAAGTAAACTACAGAGATATCTATAGATGTACACATTGTCAAGTGTAGTAGCGATAATGCTAATGCAGATTCAAATGTTATTATTGGGCTGACGTTATAAGTAACAGTGGATAGGGCACTTGGCTTGCATGTGGCAGATCTAGGTTTGATCCCTGGTACCCCATATTGGCCGTGAGACCCATAGTTAACCAGTATCTATGGGTTCAGAGCTAGGAGTAAGACCTGAGTAAGACCACTGGGTGTGACCCACCCAAAACAAAACAAAAAATGTTATTATTTATATAGAATTTGGGGAGGGTCTTGGGTCATATCTGGCTGTGCTCATGGAGCTCAGCCACATGCAAGGCAAACACCCTACATGAAGAGTCGCTAACATGTTGGGATGAAGGGTTAGGTCAACCTGCTGGTATTGAGGGTGTACCTCTGATTTTGTGCTTTGGAGTATGCCTGCCCTTAAAATATGGGCCTCCTGCATGCAAAGAGTAAATTACTATATTTATTAAAAATTATTAAGTAAATGCATTTTATTTACTACATAATAATTTACTTGGTGAAAATTGGAGCCGGAGTATAGCACAGTGGTAGGCTGACCCAAGATAATCCCTGGCATCCCATATGGTCCCCCAAGCCTTCCGGGAGCAATTTCTGAGCAGAGCCAGGAGTAACCTGAGTGCTACAGGGTGTGGCCCAGAAACTAAAATATTTTACTGGGTGAAAATGTCAGTTTATATTACATTTGTTTCTAAAAGCCTACAATCTTTTTTTATTTTAGTCAAGCAATTTGCTTGACATGTCTCTTGTTTTTGTTTTGTTTTGGGGCCATACTTGGTGGTGCTCAGAGCTTACTCCTGCTCTGTACTCAGGGGTCACTCCTGGGGGGCTCAGGGTGAGGGAAAATATGAGATGCCCAGGATCAAAGCCAGGTTGACTGGGTGTAAGACAAGCATCCTACCTGCTATTATATCCCTAGTCCTTTCACAATCTCTTCTCATTTTTTGGAGTGGTGGTGGGCACATCGAGCAATGCTCAGGAGTTACTTCTGGCTCTGGCTCAAAAATTACTCTGGGATGTCAGAGATTAAACCCTGGTCAGCCGAATGCAAGGCAAACACTGTGCTATATCTCTAGCCCTCTTTCTTCTCATCTTTACTTGGTAAAAGAGAAGCTAAGAGATCAAATTACTGGAAAAGCCACTACTGAGGAGGAAATTCCAGATGAAGTTATTCTATATCCTGGAAAACAAAAATGCCTTTCATAAGGCAAAGGAAAATTACAAAATGATCTTCAGTTTGACTTAAGGAAATACAACCATAGTGCTTTTCTTCTCTTCCTGCTCTTCTTTTGGAATACAGCAACATTCAGGAGGAAAGGAATCATGCATGACATGAGACCATTCATGAAGCCCAGCCAGCAAAATAAGAACACATTCTTTTCACTAGCAAGTGGTCACATCATGCACATCAAATCCAGATAGAAAGACAAGAAAGAGCGGCCGGAGAGATAGCATGGAGGTAAGGTGTTTGCCTTTCATGCAGAAGGTCATTGGTTTGAATCCTGGCATCCCATAAGGTCCCCTCGCCTGCCAGGAGCGATTTCTGAGATAGAGCCAGGAGTAACCCCTGTGTGATGCCGGTGTGCCCCCCCCCAAAACAAAAACAAAAACAAACAAAAAAGAAAGACAAGAAAGAATGAGACGTGGTGGCGCTAGAGGTAAGGTGTCTGCCTTGCCAGTGCTAGCCTAGGACCGTGGTTCGATCCCCTGGTGTCCCATATGGTCCCCCAAGCCAGGACTTCTGAGCGCATAGCCAGGAGTAACCCCTGAGCATTACCGGGTGTGTGTGTGTGTGTGTGTGTGTGTGTGTGAGAGAGAGAGAGAGAGAGAGAGAGAGAGAGAGAGAGAGAGAGAGAGAGAGAGAGAGAGAGAGAGAGAGAGAGAGAGAGAGAGAGAGGATTGTTGGCTTATGCAAGGGTAAAAGAAACATCAGGATTAGGGAAGTGGGAACTGAAATCCATTTCTAGATTCATAGCACTTTCCTGTCAAACTATGTAAGTGTGCATATGCAATAAACAATTTTTCTCCAAGTTTGCAAAAGAATACCTTTTTTGAGGGGAGCGCAAGTAATAGTATACTTGGAAAAGGGCACTTGCCTTGCACACAGTTGACCTGCTTTCAATCTCTGGTACCCCATATAGTTGTTCAAACCCCAGAGGGGTGATGATCCTTGAGCACAGAGTCAGGATTAAGCCCTGCGTAGTACTTGACAAACAAACAAACAAACAAACAATAATTCTTTGGGGGTCAGAGAGCTAGTGCAGCAGGTAAAATGCTTGCCTTGCATGCAGCCAACACAGGTCCTATACAGACACAATCACATGTACATAGGCACAATCACATACGGACACACACAATCACATACACTGACACACACATAGGCACAATCACACACAAAAATCACATGGACACGTGCACACACACAATCGTTCTAACACAGACACAATCACACACCGACATGCGCATACACTATCACACGCACCGACACAATCACACGCTGACACACAGGCACGCAATCAAACTCGCTGACATGATATCCAGACACAAAAATCACACTGACATGCACCTATGCACACAATCACACACACGGACGCGTACATACACAATCACACACTGACACGCAGACATACCCTCACAGAGGACACGCACACGCACATACAGACACAATCACACACACTGACATGCACACACAAATCACACATGGACACACCCAGACAATCACACACGGACACGCACAGATACCTCACATACACTGACACGCATAGGCACAATCACACACAAATCACACGGACACGCGCACACAGACACAATCACACACCGATGTGCACAGACACAACCACACGCTGACACTCAGACACACAAACTCGCTGAGATGACGTCCACGCACAAAAATCACACACTGACAGGCACATATGCACACAATCACAGACACGGATGCGCACAGACACAATCACACGCTGACACGCAGAGGACACGCACATACAGACACAACCACACGGACATGCACACACAATCACACAATCACCCACAGACACAATCACACACAGATACAGCACATTCACTGACACATCCACAATCACACACACAAACCACACACACACACAAACCACACACACAGACACAATCACACACAGACACAGCACATTCACTGACACATCCACAATCACACACACAAACCACACACAGACACACAGACACACAAACCACACATAGACACACACACACAGAGACACACACAGAGACACACACACACACACACACACACACACACACACACACACACACACACACACACACACACCCCTACCTGTGACCTCCTCATAGGGCCTACTGTAGGGGATCGAACACACACACACACACACCACACACACACACACACACGCACACACACACACACACGCGCACACACACGCGCGCACACACACACACACACACACACACACACACACACACACACACACACACACACACACACACACACCCCACACTCCCACCGCCCCCAGCCGGGCCCCGCAGACTGCTGGGAGCGCCGCAGTGCGCAGGCGCAGAGGCCGCGGCGGGTGAGGCCGGCCGGTCGGTCGGCGGGCGCGGGTTGCGGGGCGCGGGAGCCCGGCGGGCGGCGGGCTGGCGAGGGCAGCGGCGCGACCTGCGCGGCCGGAGAGGAGCCCCGGAGTCCGCGCCGCACCGCCCGGATCCCAGTCCCGGCTCTCGGCCCTGGGCATCCCCACTCCGCCCCGACCCCGCGCGCCCGACGCGGCCTTGGGCGTGGCCCCTAGGCGGGGCGTGACCCTCGCGCGGGACTCGGGGGAGCGCTTGTGAGTGGGAGTGCAGAGTTAACGGGCTCCTGCGTGTGTGTGTGTGTGTGTGTGTGTGTGCGTGCAAAGTGCACGGAATCCTCGGGGTGGGTGTATGTGGAAAGTGCAGGGGATCATGCATGTGCAAAGTGTGCAAAGTGGACAACACCCTGTGTGTGTGTAAAATGCACGGGATCCTCTGTGTGCGTGTGTAGAGTAGACAGGACCTGACGTGTGTAAAGTGCATTGGCTCTTCGGGGGTGTGTATGTGAAAAGTGGACACGCCTATGTTCATGTGCAAAGTAAGTAGACAGGATCCTGGATGTGGAAAATAGACGGGTCATGAGCATGTATGTGTGCAAAGTGGACAGGATCCTGTGTGTATAAAGTGCATGTGAGATCTTCGGGGGGTGTGTATGTGAAAAGTGGACAGGATCATGTGTGTGTTTATGTGTGCAAAGTGGACAGGATCCTGTGAGTATGAAGTGCACAGAATCCTTGCTGTGGGGCGGTGGACGGATTCATGTGTTAGGTATGTTTGTAAAGTGGACAGGATCATGTGTGTGCAAAGTGGACGGGGTCTTGTATGTTTGTGGTGGGCAGGATTGTATGACTGCCAGGTTTCTGCTGCATGTGTCCATTTTCTGAGTTGGTTTGAGTTGAGTTAGGCAGCAGTAAAAAAGATTTGTAATAGGGGCTGGAGAGATAGCATGGAGGTAAGGTGTTTGCCTTTCATGCAGGAGGTCATCGGTTTGAATCCCGGCGTCCCATATGGTCCCCCGTGCCTGCCAGGAACAATTTCTAAGCCTGGAGCCAGGAATAACCCCTGAGCACTGCCGGGTGTGACCCAAAAACCACAAAAAAAAAAAAAGATTTGTAATAAATGATTTGTGATATGATATTTTTTTATTGGCAGCTTTGCCTGGAACTGTGTGATGTTCTATGTGGGGTTTCTGGAATGGTGATTTTCTACAGTTACTTTGATTACATTAATTAGGAAGTTCAAGTATTCTCAAATTATGCATGGGCCTGGAGTGTAGTTATAATTTGTGATTGTTTTTGTGGTACAGAAACTTCTATGATCGTGTGTGGTTGAGTATGTCAGATTTGCTTATTTGATTAGTGACCACTAAGCCAGCGAAAATTGTAATTTTGCTTCAAGTAGCAATTCAGCAAGTAAAATATGGGAATAAATATTGGGGGGGGAAAGGTTCCTAATTCCATAATTGCCAGAGGATAAGATTCACCCCCAGAGAAATACCTATTAAATAGAACTAATGTGGAGTCCGAGACATAGCATGGAGGTAAGGTGTTTGCCTTGCATGCAGAAGGACGGTGGTTTGAATCCGGGCATCCCATATGGTTCCCTGGGCCTGCCAGGAGCAATTTCTGAGTGTAGAGACAGGAGGAACCCCTGAGCGCTGCCGGGTGTGACCCAAAAACCAAAATAAATAAATAAATAATAGAACTAGTGTATTGAAGTGAATAGTGTTCCAAAGGCACTTGAAAGGAACAAACAGTACCTGTAACTAGCAGGAGGTATCCTGATTCTGGATGGAATCCATGGCAACTTAAGACAATAAACTGTCTTTGGTACACTTTCATCACTAGGGAAGTCTTTTTGTTTTGGGTTTGGTTTGATTTGTTTTTGGGGGTCCATATCCAGCTGTGCTCAGGGCTTACTCCTTGCTCTTTGATCAGGAATCTCTCCTGACAGTGCTCTAGGACCCATATGAAATGCTGAGTTCAAAACCAGGTCAGCAGCAATATGAGGCAATTACCCTACCCACTGTACTCTCCTTCTGGCCCTAAGGGTAGTATTGCGATTAAAAAGTTATTTTACAGAGCCAGAGCAATAGCACAGTGAATATGGCATTTGTTTTGCACACTGCTGACTCAGGTTCCGTTCCTGGCATCCCATATGGCCTCCCAAGCCAGCCAGGAGTAATTTCTGAGCACAGAGCCAGGAGTAACCCCTGAGCACTGCTGGGAATGGCCAAAATAACAAAAAAAGTTATTTTTCTAGTTAAAATCCTCACTGTTGGGCCAGAGCAATAGCACTGCAGTTAAAGCATTTGTCTTGCACATGGCTGACCTGGGTTTGATCCCCAGTATCCCACATGGTCCTCCAAGCCAGTCAGGAGCAATTTATGAGCAGAGAACCAGAATTAGTCCCTGAGTATGGTCTAGTCCTACAGTCCAGCACCAGCCATTTAAAGGGGTCCTCCCCTTAAATAAGACACCACCCCTTTAAATAATACCCTAATCATGGATATTGGCTGCTGAGTCTATAAATCCCGCCCCAGGGTTGGCAATTGGAAGAGACAGTTGGAGGAGCAAGTGGATTGAATTGTTTTTAGCCCTGACTATGGCTTTTCCCCTGATTTTGGACAGACCTTTGGCCACTTTTGTCTATATCCTTTTGCTTTACCTGGCCCTCAATCTGACCTTACCCTGGTCCCAAACCCAGTTCTCTCTCCCTCTTTTCTCTTTCTCCTGGTCTAGGAGATTGTCATAGGCCTCTGGGCTTCTCTAATAAATAAGTCTGTGATATTTGTCAGAGTCTTGCTTGCAAGGTTTTGTGAACTTTAGCAACTTTAGCAGAGCAGATTGGCACTGAAAGAAGGCTGTGCCCCCCCAAAAAAAAACAAAAAATGAAATAATAAGATAAAATATTCACTGTAGAGGCCGGAGTGGTAGCACAGTTGTTGGGTATTTGCCATGCACACCGCTGACCCAGGATGGATGCAGGTTTGAGTCCCAACATGGTCCCCCGAGCCTGCCAGGAGTGATTTCTTAGTTCAGAGCCAGGAGTAAGCCCTCAGTGGTGCCAGGGTGGCCCAAAAACAAAAAAGAAAAAGAAAAAGAAAGTGCATTAAGAACAATTTAAAGATAGGGGCCAGAGAGGTGGCGCTAGAGGTAAGGTGTCTGCCTTTCAAATGCTAGCCAAGGAAGTACCGCGATTCAGTTCCCTGGCGTCCCATATGGTTCCCCCAAGCCAGGGGCGATTTCTGAGTGCTTAGCCAGGAGTAACCCCTGAGCATCAAACGGGTGTGGCCCAAAAAACCGAAAAAAAAAAATAGAAAAATTTAAAGATATATAATAAAAATGCCTTTCATAGGAGAGGCCGGAGAGATAGCATGGAGGTAGGGCATTTGCCTTGCACGCAGAAAGACAGTGGTTCAAATCTCAGCATCCCATATAGTCCCCCGTGCCTGCCAGGAGCGATTTCTGAGCAGAGAGCCAGGAGTAACCCCTGAGTGCTTGCCGGGTGTGACCCAAAAGCCAAAAAAAAAAAAAAAATAAATGCCTTTCATAGGAGATGAAGGTTGAGACTATATAGATTTCCAGACTTTATAGGTTCTCCAGAATTCTCCTTGAGATTTATGCTCACAAAGGTTTATGATGATATTAGTGAGGGAATAGGATTTGTCCATTTCCTCCACTAAAATTTCTGCACCCAGCAGTGCTCAGGAAGTACTCCTGGCTCTGTGCTCAGGAACCATCTGGGATTGAACCAAGGTCAGTCGTGTGTGAGGCAAGCGACTTATCCACTGTACTATGGCTCCAGCCCCCATCTGATCTAGAAATTTTTTTTTTGTTGTTTTTTTGTTTTTGGGTCACACCCAGCAGCGCTCAGGGGTTAGTTACTCCTGGCTCTATGCTCAGAAATTGCTCCTGGCAGGCTCAGGGGACCATATGGGATGTCGGGATTCGAACCACTGTTCTTCTGCATGCAAGGCAAGTGCCTTACCTCCATGCTATTTCTCCGGCCCTTGCCCTAGAAATTTTAGGGGTGCATAGAGTAGACAAAGGGCTGTAGCTGTGCAAATTGAAGTAGATGTAAATGAATGGTTCTGGGAGATCAGAGTTCAACTTGGTCTCATGTCTCTACCTTCTCAGGATCCTTCCCTTTTCCAAAAAGAAGTGCTCCAAGGAGGAGGTTATTTCGTGAAAAATCTCAAAGCCATGCTGCAGGTGAGATGCTCATTCTCTGAAGTAACTCATTCTCTGATTATAGGGACATTTGCTTTCCCTGAAACTGGTTTCTGCAGGGTGCAGATGAGCGGGAAGGAAAAGAATGGTCTAGGGTACAACATTTTAGTTTAGTTTGGTTTTTGATTTTTAGGCCACACCCAGCGGTGCTCAGGTTACTCCTGGCTCTGCATTCAGAAATTACTCTTGGCAGGCTCAGGAGACCTCTTGGGATGCTGGGGACCGAACCCAGATCATCCTGGGTCAGCTGTGTGCAAGGCAAACATCCTACCCACTATGCTATTACTCAAGAGTACAAAGTTGAATAAAGACTCTCTGGATTCTGGATTCTGACATTTTGCACTCTGGGTGCCTCCCCTTAATCTCAGCCCTGTTCCCACGGCCAATCAGATAAGTATAAATCCCTCCACCATCACCACTCCACCTTCTAGGAGGAGCTCTTGTTCACATATCTATCTGCTCCTTTCTAGGTCTACTTACTACTGAAGTATCCTTGGAATTGAAAAGGATTCTATTGATTTAAATTGCAAGATATTGGGGCCGGAGAGATAGCATGGAGATAAGGCATTTGCCTTATAAGGAATGCAGAAGGACATTGATTTGAATCCCTGCATCCCATATGGTCCCCCGAGCCTGCCAGGAGCCATTTCTGAGCATAGAGCCAGGATTTACTCCTGAGCACTGCTGGGTGTGACCCAAAAAAACAAAACAAAACAAAATTGGAATATATTACTTAAATGAATTAATCTTGCCTAGATACTAATGTGAGATCTAATATGGAGTAAGGAGTCAAAGAGCCAGACATGGAAAAACCTTGATTTTTCACTGACTTGGTCTTTTGCTTTTTTGCTTTTGGTTTTTGAGCCACACCTGGCAGTGGTTATTCCTGGCTCTGTGCTCAGAGAACGTCCTAGCAGGCTTGGACCATATGGGGTGCCGGGAATGTCCATCCTGCTGTGATATTGCCAGGAGCGATTTCTGAGTGCAGAACCAGGAGGAATCTCTGAGCGCCTACAGGTGTGGCAAAAACAAACAAACAAACAAACAAAAAGACTCACCAAAATACAAATTCTGTTATATATTTGTTAACTTACTGTTTTTTTCTTTTCTTTAATTTTTGTTTTTGGGTCATACCTGGTAGTACTCAGGACTTATTCCAAGCTCTGCAATCAAGGATGACTTTTGGTGGGCTCAGGGGACCATATGGGCTACCAGGGATTGAACCGAGGTTAGCTATGTACAAGCCAAATGATCTACCTGCTGTACTTTTGCTCCTGCACCTACTTTTTTTTTTTTTGGGGGGGGGTCCACACCCGGCAGCACTCAGAGGTTACTCCTGGCTCTGTGCTCAGAAATTGCTCCTGGGAAGCTCGAAGGACCATATGGGATGCCGGGATTCAAACCGGAGTCTGTCCTGTGTTGGCCCCTGCTATGCTATCGCTCTGGTCCCCTACTCTTTCTTTTTGATGTTGAGAGAGGGTATACCTGGTGATGCTGTGAGCAGTATGCTGACCAAATATTCGAGGGTGTTTTTGTTTTGTTTTGTTTTTGGGTCACACCCTGCAGCACTCGGGTCACTCCTGGCTCTATGCTCAGAAATTGCTCCTGGCAGGCTCAGGGGACCATATTGGGATGCTGGGATTCGAACCACCATCCTTCTGCATGCAAGGCAAATGCTTTACCTCCATGCTATCTCTCCGGTCCCCCAAATATTCAAGTTTAAAGTTTTGCATATACTGTTTGTTCTCTACCACTTGAACCACATCCCTAGTGTCTTCATATTTTTTTTTTGCCTCTTCATATTTTTATACAAAATAAAGTGATGTAGACATTACCATGGAATGGACAAGACAGTACATTTTGGGGGGAAGATACTTAGTATATATTCAAGAATGCAGTGGGTAGGGCACTTTCTTTGCACCACATACTTCCACCTGAACACCTTCAGGAGCGATCCCTGAGCACAGAGCCAGGAGTACTGGCACTGAGCCCTGCTGGGTGTGACTTTTGCAGTAGTTCTCTACCTCAATACATGTTTAAAACCGTTTCCCTTTGTAGGGAAAAATCCAGAATTATGCCATAATTATATCCACTGCCTACCTCCACATATACCTTTATCTTTTAAAATTTAAGCTTGGGAGCCAGAGTGATAGCACAGCTGTAGGGTGTTTGCCTTGCACACGGCCCACCAGGACGGACTCTGGTTCAATTCCCCACATTCCATATGGTGCCCAGAGCCTGCCAGAAGCAATTTCTGAGTGCAGAGCCAGAAGTAACCCCTGAGCACTACCAAGTGTGGCCCAAAGGAAAACAAAACAAAACAATAAAATAAAATTTAAGCTTGCTCTTCAAGCCTGTATTATCCATTGAGCATGTTTCTCAATTGCTTGTTTCTCTGTGTATCTTTGAATGCCTGTTTCTACTCTGGACAAGCCTGTGTTCTCTCCTGAACACATTTCTCTCTTTCTCCTCTCTCACATCTTTATTTTTTGTTTTTTTGGGTCATACTTGGCAGTACTCAGGGGTTACTCCTGGGGCTTTTGCATGCAAAGAACTGCATAAAACACAGAAGGTGTTAGTTAGTTTTTCCTTCACTTCATAGCACCTTCCCAAGTATATGTTTCTGTCTTTGTATCCATACCCCCTTAGAGTGCATCTGTCTATAAGTTTGCCTCAGCAAGGTTTTATGCTTTTTGTTCACCCACTAAATTACATTCAAGTCACATAATATTAACTCATATTTTTAGTGTGACATAATTCATCAATAGAGATTCATGTACTTGCAGGGGCAGAGAGATAGCAGAGAGGGCTGGAGCTCCTGATTTGCATGCAAGACCCTGTCTTCTGTCCCTAACCTGTATGGTTCCCCCAAACGCTGCTGGGTGTAGCTTCTGAGCACCACTGCATGTGGCTGTCAAAACAACAACAAAACAATGGAGAAATGTATTTTCAGTGAGAGGGTGCTACAACATAAAAGAGAAGGAACTGATCCTGGTCAGGAGTAGGTTCTCTCTACTTAAGTCCCTTTAGAATAAACAAGAGTCTGTGTTTTCAGGGACCAGTGTCATTCAAGGATGTGACTGTGGACTTCACCCAGGAGGAATGGCAGCACCTGGACCCCGCGCAGAAGGCGCTCTACAGGGATGTCATGCTGGAAAACTACTGTCATCTCCTCTCTCTGGGTAAGGAGAACTCTGGGTCTTTCCAAGTGATGCAGTAGCTTTTATTTTTCAGGGATGGAAAGAAATTAATCCCTTTTAACAGAAAACTGAATTATGTCCTCACCTGCCTGGTACAAAGAATTAGCTTGAATAGTTCTCCTCGTCTGACACCAGGAAGTTGTTTCTTTCTCTGTTGCATAGTGTTGAAATCTCAGCAGGTTAGACTTTAGATCTCCTTATTTATTACCAGGGTTTCACATGACTAAGCCTGATATGATCTGCAAGTTGGAACAAGGAGAAGAACTGTGGACAACAGAGAGAATTTTTTCAAGTCAGTGCAACCTAGGTGAGTTTGGAGATTGTTTGTTGGCCTATTATTAGGGTTTTGTTTGTTTTGGGCACTCAGGGGTTACTCCTGGCTCTCTGCTCAGAAATTGCTCCTGGCAGGCACGAGGAACATATGGGATGTTGGGATTCGAACCACTGTTGGTCCTGGGTTGGCCTCTTGCAAGGTAAACGCCCTGCTGCTGTGCTGTCTCTCCGGCCCCGATTATTATTAATTTTTGAGCCATCAAATGGTGCTCAGGGCTCTGTCCTCAAGGATCATTCTTAGAAGGCTCAGGGGACCCCATCTGGAATACCAGGGATCCAGCCTTGGTCAGATTGGCCCTTTGCAAGCCCTACCTTCTGTACTATCACTCCAGCCTCTTATAGGCATATTCTTGCTTTTGGGTTTTGTTTGTTTTGTTTGTTTTGTGGCCACACCCAACAGTTGCCGGGGGTTACTCCTGGTTCTGCATTCAGCGATCATTCCTGGCAGGCTTGAGGGATGCAAGAGATTGAACCCGAATCAGCTGTATGCAAGTCAAGCACCTTACCTGCTGTAAGATACTATTACTCCAGATTCTGTAGGCATATTCTTTTTTTTTTCTTTTTTGGTTTTTGAGTCACACCTGGCAGCTCAGGGGTGACTCCTGGCTCTATGCTCAGAAATCCCTCCTGGCAGGCTCAGGGGACCATATGGGATGCTGGGATTCGAACCACCGACCTTCTGCATGCAAGGCAAATGCCTTACCTCTATGCAATCTCTCTGGCCCTGTAGGCATATTCTTTTTTTTTTTTTTTTTTTTTGTGGTTTTTGGGTCACACCTGGCAGTGCTCAGGGTTTTTTCCTGGCTCCGTGCTCAGAAACTGCTCCTGGCAGGCACGGGAGATCATATGGGACACCGGGATTCGAACCGATGACCTTCTGCATGAAAGGTAAAAGCCTTACCTCCATGCCATCTCTCCAGCCCCTGTAGGCATATTCTTAAGAAGAAAAAAGACTGAGCCCGGAGAGATAGCACAGCGGCGTTTGCCTTGCAAGCAGCCGATTCAGGACCAAAGGTGGTTGGTTCGAATCCCGGTGTCCCACATGGTCCCCCGTGCCTGCCAGGAGCTATTTCTGAGCAGACAGCCAGGAGTAACCCCTGAGCACCGCCGGGTGTGACCCAAAAACCAAAAAAAAAAAAAAGAAGAAAAAAGACTAACTTGGTTCGGTACATAAACTGTATCATCTTCCCCTCCCACACCAAAAAGTACTGTCTTAAGGGGCCTGAGCAGTGGCACAAGTGGTACGGTGTCTGCGTTGCACACACTAACCTAGGATGGACCGCAGTTTGTTCCCCCCACCCCTGGCGTCCCATAAGGTCCCCCAAGCCAGGAGCGGTTTCTCAGTTCATAGCCAGGAATAACCCCTCAGCATGACCCCCCCAAAAAAAGTACTATCTTGATATTTTTATTATTATTTATTATTATTATTATTATTATTATATTTTACATCTACTAACAACACACAAGTATTTGTTTCTCTGTGTCCTCTCCAACATTTTATATTTTCTGTGCTTTTTTTTGGATCATGATCATCTTCTTAGGGATCTCTTTTATAGGGGCCACATCCAGCAGTTCTTCTGGTACTCAAGGGGGTAACAGGGCTATATCAGCAGTGTTCAGTGGACCACTAAGACTATACACAATGGTGTTGGGGACCAGGGGGTGGGCAGCAAACAGTGCTAGGGATTAAATTTAGTGCTAGGCATGTGATCTACCATTTGAGCGATTTCTTTTGTCCTAAGGATTATTTTTGGGAGGGACACACCCAGCAGTGCTTAGGAGCTATTTCCTGCTCTGTGCTTAGCTTGTTCCTGGCAGCACTTGGCACAGAAAATGCCAGGGATCAAGCCTGGGTTTCCTTCACACAAAACATACTTTCCAGCCCTTTGAGCTATCTCCCTAGCCCTGTGTTTCATTTTAAACAAAACATAACAGGGAGGGAACGGTAGCCATGGATAAGATGATTGCCTTACACACAGTCAACCAGGGTTTGACCTTGACACCCCATATGGTCCCTGAGCACCACAAGTAGTGATACCTAAGTGTAAAGCCAGAAGTAACCCTGAGCATCATCAGGTATTGTCCAAAAACCAAAAAAGATAAAGTGCTTTTATTTTCCTTTTGTTTTTGTTTTTTGGGTCACACCCGGCAGCACTCTGGTTATTTCTGGCTCTACGTTCAGAAATCGCTCCTGGCAGGCTCAGGGGACCATATGGGATGCCGGGATTCAAACCACTGTTTTTCAGCATGTAAGGCTTACCTCCATGCTATCTCTCCAGCCCTATTTTCCTTTTTTGTTCAGAGGTCTCTGTTTAAATGCTTCATACCGTTTTTGTTGTTGTTGTTGTTGTTGTTGTTGTTGTTGTTTGGATTTTGGATTACATCCAGCAGTGCTCAGGGGTTATGCCTGGCTCTATGCTCAGAAATTGCCCCTGACAGGCACGGGGCACCATTGGGATGTGGGGATTCGAACCACTGACCTTCTGCATGGAAGGCAAACGCCTTACCTCCATGCTATCTCTCCGGCCCCTTTATACCGTTTTGTTTGTTTTTGTTTTTGTTTTTCAGCCACACCCCTTTGATGCTCAGGGGTTACTCCTGGCTAAGGGCTCAGAAATTGCTCCTGGCTTGGGGGACCATATGCTGCGCCGGGGGATCAAACCACGGTCCTTTCTTGGCTAGCACTTGCAAGGCAGACACCTTACCTCTAGCGACACCTCACCGGCCCCCTGTTTTTTAAATATAGAAGTCTAATCAATTTTATAAATTTTTTTCTTTAATTTTATAATTTTGACCTCTCAAACAAAAGTTTGCATCCTTTAGATTACAAATGGTTCCTCATACTTCTTTGCTTGTTTGTTTTTGGGCCACACCTCAGAGGTCATTCCTGGAGGTGCTGGGGGACCATATGGGATGCTGGGGATTGAACCTGAGTCAGCTGCATGCAAGGCAAATGCCCTATCCACTGTGCTATTGCTTAACCCCAATTCCTGATAAATTCTTTTTTGTTTGTTTGTTTTGGGTCACACCCGGCGGCATTCAGGGGTCACTCCTAGCTTCACACTCAGAAATCGCTCCTGGCTGGCTCAGGAGATCGTATGGGATGCTGGGATTCGAACCACTGTCCTGCATGCAAGACAAACACCCTACCTCCATGCTATCTCTCCAGCCCCTGATACTTTCTTTTTTTTTGTTTTTGTTTTTGTTTTTGTTTTTGGGTTACACCTGGCAGCACTCAGGGGTTACTCCTGGCTCTACACTCAGAAATCGCTCCTGGCAGGCTAGGGGGACCATATGGGATGCCGGGATTCGAACCAATGACCTTCTGCATGAAAGGCAAACTCCTTACCTCCATGCTGTCTCTTCCCCTCCCTCCCCACCATACTTTCTTATAAAAAAATGTTATTTATCTTTTGGGTTGTAGCAATAGTATAAAAGGTAAAGCACTTGTCTTGGATGTGGCCTTCCTGGGTCAATCCCTAACATCCCCCAAATAACATCAGGAATAATTCCTGAGAGCAGAACCAGGAGTAACCTTCAAGTGTGGCCCAAAAACAAAAAACGTTATGTATGTTTTGCTTTTTCAATATATGTGTTCTGTGGCCTAGCTTTTAAATTTTTTATGTGAGATAAGGGTTGAATATCTGTTTTCTTCCATGTGGAAATGAATTTGACTGATCACATATTAGATTAAATTGTTCTAATTATTAAAATTTTTGTGATATTGGGGGGCTGGAGAGATAGCATGGAGGTAGGGTGTTTGCCTTGCATGCAGAAGGACCGTGGTTTGAATCCCAGCGTCCCACATGGTCCCCCAAGCTTGCCAGGAGCGATTTCTGAGCGAAGAGCCAACAGTAACTCTGAGCGCTGCCGGGTGTGATTCCAAAACAAACAAAAACAAAAAACAAAAAAATTCATGATATTGGGTCCAGAGTTTTGCACAGAGCCATCCCAGGACCCTAAATATCCTCCCTAGTCTTACCAGGGGTGATCCTTAAACAAAGAGTTAGGAATAAGCTCTGAGCATCTCTGGATATGCCCCTCAAACTAAAACCAACCAAACAAAAATTGTAGAATAGGATGTGTTTGGGGAAAAGAAACTCACTGGTGCTTGGGGCTACTCCCAATGGTACTTGGGCAACAAGCAACAACTCAGGTGATCTCTGAGTACTCTAGGTTTGACTTCTAAGAGAATACATTTTAGTTGGGAAGGCAGTATTATCTAATTGAGCATCTTACAAAAGAAATTCATTATTATTATTACTATATATATACATATATTTTTGGTTTTTGGGCCACACCCGGTGACATTCAGGGGTTACTCCTGGCTATGTGCTCAGAAATCGCTCCTGGCTCGAGGGACCATAGGGATGCCAGGGGATCAAATGGATGTCCGTCTTAGATTAGCCGCGTGCAAGGCAAACACCCTATCACTATGCCACTGCTCTGGCCCCTAACTCTGTGTGTGTGTGTGTGTGTGTGTGTGTGTGTGTGTGTGTGTGTGTGTGTAAATTTTGTTTTTGTTTTTGGGACACACCCAGTGACACTTGGGGCTACTCATGGCTATGTGCTCAGAAATTGCTCCTGGCTTGGATCACCGGGGGATCAAATCGCGATTTATCCTACATTAGCAGGCAAGGCAGAAGCCTTACCACTTGCACCACAGCTCCGGCTCCTAATTGATTATTTTATTTATTTTTTTGGGGGGTTGGGCCACACCCGGCGGTGCTCAGGGGTTACTCCTGGCTATCTGCTCAGAAATAGCTCCTGGCAGGCACAGGGGACCATATGGGACACCAGGATTCGAACCAACCACCTTTGGTCCTGGATCGGCTGCTTGCAAGGCAAACACCGCTGTGCTATATCTCTGGGCCCCTAATTGTTTATTTTTTATAAAAACAATAGTTAAGGTCAGTCATTGACATATTACTTAAAAAAAAAAAAACACAGGGGCCGGGCGGTGGCGCTAAAGGTAAGGTGCCTGCCTTACCTGCGCTAGCCTAGGACGGACCGCGGTTCGATCCCCGGCATCCCATATGGTCCCCCAAGCCAGGAGCGACTTCTGAGCGCATAGCCAGGAGTAACCCCTGAGCGTCACCGGGTGTGGCCCAAAAACCAAAAAAAAAAAAAAAACAGTCCTTCAGAGTTCCAGTATCAAATTATGAAGTTAAAGTATTACTCTGTTGGAAGAAAAACTTGAACTAATCTTACCCTGAAACTGAAAAAGTAGTTCAACAAATCAAAAGGAAGAAAAGTCAAAATCAATGATGAAGATAAGTTAGCTTGACGACTTCTAGGAAGAGTAAATTGATGGCAGATAAAAATTGGTAGTCAGAATAAAGTAATGTTTATATTCATGTCTGAAGTATTATTTGTCTACTGGTTTATGTTATGATTTCCAATGGCAATAAACATTTTTTTAGGGGCCGGGCGGTGGCGCTGGAGGTAAGGTGCCTGCCTTGCCAGCGCTAGCCTAGGACGGACCGCGGTTCGATCCCCCGGCTCCCATATGGTCCCCCAAGAAGCCAGGAGCAACTTCTGAGCACATAGCCAGGAGTAACCCCTGACGTCACAGGGTGTGGCCCAAAAACCAAAAAAAAACAAAAAACCATTTTTTTTAAATTGGAGGGGAGGCACACCTACCAGCTGTGCTCAGGAATTACTATTGTCTATGATCAGAAGGATAACTCACTGCAGTGCTGGACTATATGGGGTGACAGAGATTAAACCTGTTTTTGGGGCCAAAGAGATAGCACAGTGGTACGGCATTTGCCTTGCATGCAGTCAACCATAGGACGGACAGTGATTCGAATCCGGGCACCCCATAAGGGTCCTCCGAGCCAGCCAGGAATGAATTTTGAGCACAGAGCCAGGAGTAACTCCTGAGCGATGCTGGCTGTAACCCAAAAACAAAACAAAACAAAACAAAAATAAACTTGTTTTGGCCAAGTATAAGACAAGTATTCTGCCTGCTATATTATGTCTGTAGCCCTAAGTGACAATATTTTTCCTACAATTTTGTTTCAAGAGAAAATTATAGTTAAGTGGAGATTTAAAGCATAGACTATAAACTAGTATTTCTATTGATAATAGGAAATGAATACTTGACAGTTCATTTGCCAAGGATGGGCTAATACAAGAAAGGAATAAAAAAAGGAAATAGTTCATAAAATATTTGTATGTCTAAAGTAATAAATATATAGACTTTCATCATTAAATGGACAATTTTTCATGCTTCTTATTTAGTCCCTTGATAGACTCACTCCATTATCTGATGTGTACAATTCCAAGCATAGTTCCCTTTTCACCATCCTTTGTCTTGTGCATTTGTCCTTGTGTTTATTATACCTGCTCTGTTTGATACATATATATTTATTATATGTCAAATATTTTGCTTATGCCAGTTTTTCCTCTTTCTGACAGGACTGAGTGTATGTCCTATTATAATAGAAAAAAATTTTTGGCCTTTCTATACAATATGAGAGAGGCAGTCCCACCTTGGGCAGCATGGGCTGTTCATATATATCTCTAATTCATAACACTAAGAGATTTGCAGTTGTTTTTTATTTTGGGAGGGCACACCCAGTGACGTGCAGGGGTTACTCCTGGCTCTGCACTCAGATATTGCTCCTAGGTTGGGAGACCATATGGGATGCCAGGGGTTGAACCAGGTCTGTCTGGGTCAGCCACGTGCAAAGCAAACGCTCTACCACTGTGCTATCACTTTGGCCCTGATTTGCAGTGTTATTAATTATATTGTGTTCTTTTTCTAGAAGGAGATGGGAAAGCTGAAGATGTTTTAGTGAAGTTCAAAGACTACCAAGACAGCCATAGATCAGTCATACTCATCAACCACAAAAGACTAAGTAAGGACAGAAGTAATATTTGGGGGAGAGCACTTACTGTAGGCAAGAATCATATTACTTCAAAAACAACACTACATGACTATAAATCTGATGACACATTTTTGAAAAATATTTCAGAATTAGTCATTAGAAATATAAGCCCTATGAAAGAGAAATTTGGTGACGGTAATGGATGGGAGAAACTGCTCCTCTCTGCTAATGAGAAAGTTCATACTGCAGTAACTCTTTATAAACAAACAGAAAGGAGTCTAAATGGTAAACAAGAGTTTACTCAGCATCAGAAGTTTCAAATGCCAGAGCAATCATTTGAATATAATGAGTGTGAAAAATCCATCCTCATGAAAGGAATGTTATTTACACATTCTAGAAGTCACCGAGGAGAAAGAACCTTGGAGTATAATAAAGATGGAATAGCTTTCATCAGAAAGTCAAACCTCAGTGTCCATCCACAAATTATGGAGAAGAAGCCCCATGTTTACAGCAAATATGGGAAATTCCTCTACAGGAAGCCAATTTTTATACATCAGAGATCGCAATTAGAAGAGAAGCCCTTTCAGTGTTCTTACTGTGGAAATAGATTTAGAAGAAAATCATATCTCATTGAACATCAGCGAATACACACAGGCGAAAAACCTTACGTTTGCAGTCAGTGTGGAAAAGCTTTCCGTCAGAAGACAGCACTCACACTTCACGAGAAAACACATCTAGAAGGGAAACCTTATATGTGTTTAGATTGTGGGAAATCCTTCCGTCAAAAAGCAACTCTTACCAGACATTACAAAACCCATACAGGAGAGAAAGCCTATGAATGTACGCAGTGTGGGAGTGCTTTTAGAAAAAAGTCATACCTCGTTGACCATCAGAGAACTCACACAGGAGAGAAACCATATCAGTGTAATGAATGTGGAAAAGCATTTATCCAGAAGACTACCCTCACCGTACACCAGAGAACTCACACAGGAGAGAAGCCTTACGTTTGTAACGAATGTGGGAAATCCTTCTGTCAAAAAACAACCCTCACTCTCCATCAAAGAATCCATACGGGAGAAAAACCTTATATATGTAATGAATGTGGAAAATCCTTCCGCCAGAAGGCAATCCTTACTGTTCATCATAGAATACATACAGGAGAGAAATCTAATGGGTGTCCTCAGTGTGGGAAAGCCTTTAGTAGGAAATCAAACCTCATTCGTCATCAGAAAACCCACACAGGAGAAAAACCGTATGAATGTAAACAATGTGGAAAGTTTTTCAGTTGTAAGTCAAACCTCATTGTTCATCAAAAAACTCACATAGTAGAAACCAGGGGAATTCAGTAAAGGATGTTAAGAACTTTAAAAAATCATGATAAACCCTATACATGATGTTGCTTGCAAGTATTATGATAATAATAATAATGTTTTATGCCATATATTTACCCACTGTTTGCTAGCCTAAAACATATAAAGAATTATATTATAAATACCATTGAAAATGCAAATCAAAAAAAAATTTTTTTTTTTTGGTTTTTGGGCCACACCCTGTGACGCTCAGGGGTTACTCCTGGCTATGCGCTCAGAAGTTGCTCCTGGCTTCTTGGGGGACCATATGGGACGCCAGGGGATCGAACCGCGGTTCTGTCCTAGGCTAGCGCAGGCAAGGCAGGCACCTTACCTCCAGCGCCACCGCCCGGCACCCGCAAATCAAAATTTTAATTAGATTCATCAGACATTAACTTTCTCTTGTTAAATTGCTATTAAGGATTAAAATAGCTTATTTTCAACCAGTAATGAACAGTGGATGCATGGGTCTAGGGGTCCACATGGAGCATTAAGTGCTTTAAGAGAAAGGAGGTGTTAAGTATATTGCAAATATGTAATAAAAACCAGTTTCTACCTCCTCAAAAGCTAACTACAGATTGGAATTCTAAAATTATAATTTAGTTTTTAACAGATTATAAAATTTTTTATAAGTTGGATTGTATATCAATTTTTATATGTGACTTTTTTCCTTCATCTTATCTTTAAAATGTATCACTAGTGCATGTGGTAGATTGTCACATATTTTCATTCTGTATAGGATTTCATTAAATAATTATTAAAACTTATCCAGTCTACTGTTGGTGGACTTTCTCCTTGCTTACCACTTAGGGACTTAATAAATAATTCTGTGAACAACAAATTTGTATTTTGACAACTATATAAACACATTTAGAAGTGAAATTCTTGATCCCAAGCCATGTTTATTCAGTCAGATTTGGTAGATAATACCAAACAAATTGGAACTGTCACAGCATAAGATAATTTTCTCTGAAGGGAGACAGCTTTGATTATGATCAATACACTGATTCATAGCAGAGAATTCTTCATTCTAGAAGTTATATATTCTGAAAAGTAATATAAAGTTAATGCATATAAAAAAGCTTTTAAGCCACAACCTGAATATTTTTTCTTTTCTTCCCTTCTCCCTTTTTTTTTGGTTTTTGGGTCACACCCGGCAGTGCTCAGGGGTAACTCCTGACTCTATGCTCAGAAATCGCTCTTGGCAGGCTCAGGGGACCATATAGGATGCCGGGATTCAAACCACCATCCTTCTGCATGCAAGGCAAATGCCCTACCTCCATACTATCTCTCCAGCACCTCCTTTTTTTATTTTGATTTTTATGTTTATTTTTTTTGTTGTTTTGGGCCACACTCTGCAACGCTCAGGAGTTACTCCTGTCTTTGTGCTCAGAAGTCACTCCTGGCAGCCTAAGGAAATAACTCCAGGCCTCACGCCTTATGGGATGCCAGGAATCAAATCTGTTCAGCTGCGTGCAAGGCAAATGCCCTACCCACTGCGCTATTGCTCTGTCCCCATCTTGTTTTGATTTTTTTTTTTTGTTCTGGGAACCAAATTCAAGGCTTCATACAAAACAAGTACTGTGCTGTTTTATAAGTACTGTGCTATATCACACACACACACACACACACACACACCAGATCTTCATAGCAGACTACTATAATAAACGTAATAGTAATCCTTTATTAGGATTTTTTTTTCAAGTCATAACTGGAGAAAGGGAGACCTCTAGCATCTTCCTTGTTCAACTGTAAAGAATTCTAACGACACCTACCCAGGAGTATAATGAAGGGTACAGTAGATCCCTTTTATTTATATCCTTTATCTTTCTTTTCTTTTCTCCTTTTTTTTTCTTTTATATATTCTTTATCTTTCTATTCAGAAAAAATGTCACCGGAATAATGAATGGGTAAACTGCTATGGCACAATAAACCATGTGTGTGAGGGGTAGGGTAGGGCAATAAATAGTGAAGCCTTGCACATGACCAACCTGGGTTCGATTCTACACATCCCTTATGATCCCCTGAGCCCCACTAGTGGTGATCCCTGAGTGGAGAGCCAGAAAAATTAATCCCTGAACACTGCTGGGAGTACCCCTTCCCCGCTCCACTCCAAAAAAAAAAAAGTGTGTGGCCAGAAATCGAACCCAGGGACCTCACAATTAGAGAGGAGGTGCTCTCCATTGTGCCACATCCTCTCCCCCCAAATCAAGAACTTCACCTCAAGTCCCGAGGGAGATACTGAGGCAGGAATCCTCCCCAGGACTGGACTATCTCCTCAAGAATGCTTCTCCCTACTAAAATCCTCCTTCCTCTACCAGCCTGGTGCTTGCTAACTCTGCTCGCTTGTAGCAACTGTGTGGATGCACTTTATGACTGGCCTCAAGGCAGTGGAAACGAGGCTATCAGGCATCAATGATCGCGGGGAACACAGGTCCAGAAAAAGGGACTGAAGCCAAGGTGGAACAACTGTCAAGCCACTGTCACTCCCTGAAGCACCTAGGCAGGGCCCTGGGATGGGTGGGACGGGGAGTGAGAAGTGGACCGGAAAAAGCCCGAAAAGGCCTGTGGGAAATGTAGTTCTCGGCTGGAAAGACCCGGATATGGAGTAGGCGCGTGCACGTGCGCACGCGCGGTGGCCGCTGCGAGCCGAAGCCGCGAGGACCGATCGACAACGCATGCGCAGGTGGCTAGCCAGTGGCCGGAGGTGAGAGGCTGAAGGCAGCGGGGACGCGGGGAGGTGGCTGGTAGCGGGGCCGGGAGGCGGGAACCCGAAAAAGGGTCCGAGCGGGGAGGAAGGAGGGGAGGAGGGAAGCCGGGAGGAGGGAGAGAGTCTGCAGCGGGAAAACGAGCAGAGAAAGAACGGGGAGCCTGGGTTGGAGATCTGAAAGGTGTGACTTGAGAATCCGGGGCCGGGACTCGAACCCGTGTCTCTGGGCTGCATTTCTCCCCCGGAGACGGGACTCCCGGGCGTTGGCAGGAATTTGGTCCGTTCCCCTGAGGGTTTCCCTATGCTGGCTTCGCCATGTGGGGTGGGGGACCTGGTAGAACTGAACCCAGGTTCAGTTTTCACAGCCCTGGGGATGGATTGGGGTTCATGGTGTGTGAGATCTGGGGTGCCCGAGAAACTAACTGGGTGTGGGATTAGTTGTGTAGGATCTAGAATAGATGATGGCCTTGTCGAATGGGCCTGTAGAATTGGGCTCTGAGGCTGTTAGGAAGAATACAGTTTGATTTTGGGGCCACACCTCCATGTGCTCAGTGCCAACTCCTGGCTGTGCTGAGAGTAGGGAATGGGTTTATATGCAGTATGGGACAGGGAAGGGGAAGGGGGAATAAATGTGGATTTGCCTCATACAATTCGAGAGTCTTAATACAAATAATACAAATATAATAAAAATCAAGCGTCCTGCAATTATAGATCACATTTAGGGGAGAAGAGTATTGCGCACACCTGACTATGATTAGGGCTCACTTGCATGCAAGGCAAGTGCCTTGACCCCTGTGCTCTCTTTGTCAGTTTTCTTTCTTAAACAAGGACTAATCTAAAAACTAATCTAAAAGAAGAATGATCTGGCTGGTCCGATGGCAGTGGTTTATCAGAATGTTATTATTAATGTTAGTATCACAAAATTTGGTTTATAACCCCCCCACTGCTCAATATGACTGGCTTAGGGAAACAAAAAGAAGAATATTATTCAGGGGGCCGAAGATATAGCATGGAGGTAGGGCGTTTGCCTTGCATGCAAAAGGTAGTGGTTCCCAGCATCCCATATGACCCAAAAACCAAAACAAACAAACCAAAATAAACAAGGAAACAAAAAGAATGACATGCAGGGCCGGAGATGTGGTGCAAGCAGTAGAATGTTTGCCTTGCACGAGCTAACCTAGGATGGACCATGGATCGATCTCCTGGTGTCCTATGTGGTCCCCCAAGCCAGGAGCGATTTCTGAGCTCATAGCCAGAAGAAAAAAAAAAAGAATGATATGCAATGTTAAGAGATCTTTCACTGGTAAGAAGCTAAAGTTGGGGCTGGGAGACAGCTCAAAGGATTAAAGCACACGCCTGGCAGGCAGACACCCTAGCTTGGTTCCGTGCCCATACCACATGGCCCCTGGACAGACTGCCAGGGTGTGATTCCTACGGTCCAACCTAGGTAGCACTTAATCACTGCTGGGGTTGGTACTCTTCCCTCTAACCCCCAAAGAAGCTAAAGAAATCGGGGCTGGAGAGATAGCATGGAGGTAAGGCGTTTGCCTTTCATGCAGAAGGTTATCAGTTCGAATCCCAGCGTCCCATATGGTCCCCCGTGCCTGCCAGGAGCAATTTCTGAGCATGGAGCCAGGAGTTTCCCTTGAGCACTGCCGGGTGTGACCCAAAAACCACAAAAAAAAAAAAAAAGAAATGGGGGGTTTGTTTTGTTTGGGGACAATAACCAACAGTACTCAGGTTTTGCTTGCTGTGGTACTCATGGAAGCATGCAGTGTCAGGAATTGAATTCAGGCAAAGCATAGGCTCAGTTAAAGATTGTTTTAATGTATGAAAAGAAATTTAAAAAAATAAAAGAAATTTATATTCTCCTGCAATAAAAACTAAAAAAAAAATTAACTCATAATGGTTAAAGCACATTTTGTTTTTGTTTTGGGGACGCACCCAAAATACTCAGGTTACTCCTGGTTTTGCATATGAGATGCCCAGAATGAACCTAGGTGACCATTTGCAAGGCAAGTGTCCTACTCGCTGCACTATCCAGCCCAATTGGTGCATATTTTCTGCATGTAGCATACCCAAGTTTGATCTCCAACACATGATCCTCTGACTCTGCCCCACCCCAGCTCTCCAGTACCAGGAGATGTGGCTTCAGAGCACCACCACGGGGCTTGAGAGCAAGCACTGTGTCATCCTTGGTATCCAGGCTTCCTGAGCACTGCACTGCTTGTCAGGTGCTTCCCTAACCCCCCTTCCAGTCAGACACACTTCTAAGAAGTATCAGTAAAATTCATTAGGGATAAGATGGCAGAAATTCACCTGTTGTGGTATAACGCTATATATATATATAGGTATAACTGTAAAGGAGATAAGCTTGAAAGCAGTTAACCATAGACTGCTTAGGAGAGAAAAGAAAAATGGTGCAGGTGAGGAGGGAGGCTGATCCGAACTTTAGCCTATTGTCCCAAATGCTTGTATTTCTTTTTTTATAAATTTTTTTTTGGGTTTTGGGTCACGTCAACGGCGCTCAGAGGTTACTCCTGGCTCTGCCTTCAGAAATCGCTCCTGGAAGGCACGGAGGAACCATATGGGATGCTGGGATTCGAACCACCATCCATCCTGGATCGGCTGTGTGCAAGGCAAACACCCCACTGCTGTGCTATCTCTCCGGCCCCCCCTTTTTTTTCCCTTTGGTTTTTGGGTCACACCCGGTGGCACTTGGGTTACTTTTGGCTTTGCACTCAGAAGTTGCTCCTGGCAAGCACAGGGGACTGTATGGGATGCCAGCATTTGGACCACCTCTGTTTGAATCAGCTGTGTGCGAGGCAAATGCCCTACCACTGTGCGATCTGTCCGGCCCCACTCCTCTTTTTTAATTTTTGGGCCATACCCAGCAATGATCAGGTC
Organism: Suncus etruscus; assembly: GCF_024139225.1. Classification (NCBI taxonomy): domain Eukaryota; kingdom Metazoa; phylum Chordata; class Mammalia; order Eulipotyphla; family Soricidae; genus Suncus; species Suncus etruscus. The sequence goes on along the minus strand of NC_064861.1, from coordinate 81,860,684 downwards.
TTATCCTATCTTTATTTTCTTTTTTTTTTTTTTTTTTTTTTTTTTTTTGGTTTTTGGGCCATACCCAGTGATGCTCAGGGGTTACTTCTGGCTATGCACTCAGAAATCGCTCCTGGCGTGGGGACACTGGGGGATCAAACCGAAGTCTGTCCTAGGTCAGCACATGCAAGCCAAACGCCCTACCTCTTTTGCCACTGCTCCAGCCCCTTACCCTAGCTTTTGCGTGGAACTTATTCCTGGCTCTGTGCTAAGGGATCACTCTTGGCTGGCTCAGGGGACCATTTGAATGTCAGGGAACAAACAGAGGTCAACTATTTGCAAGTAAAGACTCCTACTCCCCTACCCACTGTGCTGTCATTCTGACCCAGAGTTTGTATCTGTTTACAGATAAATAAGTTTTGTCTAGTTCTTTTTCCCTGCTGTATGTATATGTGATGTGCAGAGTGGACAAGAAGCAATCTTGAGTCACCAAAAAGCTGTGAAGCATGTGTGCTCTTTCATTCTTTTCGTCTCTTCTTGGTTTTGCCTTCCCAGGAACCATCTGTGTTTGAAAGAGGACCCAGAAAAAAGACCTTCATCGATTGCCAGTCTTAAAACCATGGCTCAGGTAGGTAGGTGATAGTTCTGATCTAATTTCTGAAGGTCCTCTTCCACCCCGAAGGTATTTGATCATTTTCTTCCTTCCTTCCTTCCTTCCTTCCTTCCTTCCTTCCTTCCTTCCTTCCTTCCTTCCTTCCTTCCTTCCTTCCTTCCTTCCTTCCTTCCTTCCCTCCTTCCTTCCTTCCTTCCTTCCTTCCCTCCTTCCTTCTTCCCTCCTTCCTTCTTCCCTCCTTCCTTCCTCCCTCCTTCCTTCCCTCCCTCCTTCCTTCCCTCCCTCCTTCCTTCCTTCCTTCCTCCCCCTTCCCTCCCTCCCTCCCTCCCTCCCTCCCTCCTTCCTTCCTTCCTTCCTTCTTCCTTCCTCCCTTTCTTCCTTCCTTCCTTCCTCCCTTCCTCCCTCCCCCCTCCCTCCCTCCCTCCTTCCTTCCTTCCTTCCTTCCTTCCTTCCTTCCTTCCTTCCTTCCTTCCTTCCTTCCTTCCTTCCTTCCTTCCTTCCTTCCTTCCTTCCTTCCTTCCTTCCTTTCTTTCTTTCTTTTTTTTGTTTTTGTTTTTGTTTTTTGTTTTTGGGCCACACCCGGTAATGCTCAGGGGTTACTCCTGGCTATGCGCTCAGAAGTCGCTCCTGGCTTGGGGGACCATATGGGACGCCGGGGGATCGAACCGCGGTCCGTCTCCTAGGCTAGCGCAGGTAAGGCAGGCACCTTACCTCCAGCGCCACCGCCCGGCCCCTCTTTCTTTTCTTTTCTTTTCTTTTCTTTTCTTTTCTTTTCTTTCTTTCTTTCTTTCTTTCTTTCTTTCTTTCTTTCTTTCTTTCTTTCTTTCTTTCTTTCTTTCTTTCTTTCTTTCTTTCTTTCTTTCTCTCTTTCTTTCTCCTTCTCTCTTTCTCTCTTTCTCTTTCTTTCTTTCTCTCTCTTTTTCTTCCTTCCTTCCTCCCTCCCTTTCCTTCCTTCCTTCCTTTCTTTTTCCTTCCTTCCTTCCTTCTTTCTTTCTTTCTTTCTTTCTTTCTTTCTTTCTTTCTTTCTTTCTTTCTTTCTTTCTTTCTTTCTTTCTTTCTCTCTCTCTCTCTCTCTTTCTTTCTTTCTTTCTTTCTCTTTCTTTCTTTCTTTTTTCTTCTTCTTCTTTTTTTTTTTTTTTGGTTTTTGGGCCACACCCGGCGATGCTCAGGGGTTACTCCTGGCTGTCTGTTCAGAAATAGCTCCGGGCAGGCTCGGGGGATCATATGGGACACCGGGATTCGAACCAGCCACCTTTGGTCCTGAATCGGCTGCTTGCAAGGCAAACACCGCTGTGCTATCTCTCCGGGCCCTTCTTCCTTCCTTCCTTCCTTCCTTCCTTCCTTCCTTCCTTTCCTTCCCTTCTCTTCCTTTCCTTCCTTCCTTCCTTCCTTCCTTCCTTCTTCCTTCCTTCCTTCCTTCCTTCCTTCCTTCCTTCCTTTTTCTTTTCTTTCTTCTTCCTTCTTCTTCCTCTTCCTTCCTTCTTCCTTCCTTCCTTCCTTCCTTCCTTCCTTCCTTCCTTCCTTCCTTCCTCCTTACCTTCCTTCCTTCCTTCCTTCCTTCCTTCTTCCTTCCTTCCTTCCTTCCTTCCTTTTTTTTTTTTTTTTCTTGGCCACACCCAGCGTTGCTCAGGGGTTACTCCTGGCTGTCTGCTCAGAAATAGCTGCTGGCAGGCACGGGGGACCATATGGGACACTGGGATTCGAACCAGGCTAGCGCAGGCAAGGCAGGCACCTTACCTCCAGCGCCACCGCCCGGCCCCCTCTTCCTTCTTTCTTTCTTTCTTTCTTTCTTTCTTTCTTTCTTTCTTTCTTTCTTTCTTTCTTTCTCTTTCTTTCTTTCTTTCTTTACTTTCTTTCTTTCTTTCTTCTTTCTTTCTTTCTTTCTTTCTTTCTTTTCTTTCTTTCTTATTTCTTTCTTTTCTTTCTTTTTTTCCTTTCTTCTTTCTTTCTTTCTTTCGTTCTTTCTTTCTTTCTTTCTTTCATTCTTTCTTTCTTTCTTTCTTTCTTTCTTTCTTTCTTTCTTTCTTTCTTTCTTTCTCTTTCATTCTTTCTCTCTCTCCTTCCTTCCTTCCTTCCTTCCTTCCTTCCATTCTTTCTTTCTTTCTTTCTTTCTTTCTTTCTTTCTTTCTTTCTTTCTTTCTTTCTTACTTTCTTTCTTTTTCTTTCTTTTTCTTTCTCTTTCCTTCCTTACTTCCTTCCTTCCTTTCTTTTCTTTCTTTTCTCTTTCTTTCATTCTTTCTTTCTTCTTTCTTTCTTTCTTTCTATTCTTTCTTTCTTTCTTTCTCTCTCTTTCTTTCTCTCTTTCTCTCTCTTCTTCCTTTCTCTCTCTCTTCTTTCTTTCTTTCTTTCTTTCTTTCTTTCTTTCTTTCTTTCTTTCTTTCTTTCTTTCTTTCTTTCTTTCTTTCTTTCTTTCTTCTCTTCCTTCCTTCCTTCCTTCCTCCTTCTTTCTTTCTTTCTTTCTTTCTTTCTTTCTTTCTTTCTTTCTTTCTTTCTTTCTTTCTTTCTTTCTTTCTTTCTTTCTTTCTTTCTTTCTTTCTTTCTCTCTCTCTCTCTTTCTTTCTTTCTTTCCCACATCCAGTGATACTCAGCCATACTTCTGCCTATGTGCTCAGAAATTTTCCCTGGCTTGGGGAACCATATAGGACACTGGGGGAATCAAACCTCAGCCGCTTGCAAGACAAGTGCCCTACCACTTGTGCCACTGCTGCCGCCCCATCATTTGCTTTGTTGTACTGATCGTCTTGTCTGTCTTCTTGTGACCAGATAAGCCTTCATCTTTCCCAAATGTACCTTCAAATTTTAACCCATCCTGACACAATAAATGAGTATATATCATCAGTCAATAATTCCTTTCTCTGTCTTCTTTTTTTTTTGGGGGGGGGGGGGTCATCCCATACGCTGCAGTGCTTAGGAGGGGTTATATCCCTGGCTTTATGCTCATGAATTACTCCTGGCAGGTTTGGGGAACATATGGTCATTCTCATGCAAGGCAAAAGCCCTACTCATTGTGCTATCACTTCAGCCCCTGTCTTCTTTCTGAAGCAATATTCGGACAACTCAGAAAATGAGCACAAGAATTCAAAATCCAATGCAATAAAGTTAAGAATATATCTAAGGGGCTGGTGCGGTGGCACTAGAGGTAAGGTGTCTGCCTTGCCAGAGCTAGCCTAGGATGGACTGCAGTTCAATCCCCCGGCATCCCATATGGTCCCCCAAGCCAGGAGCGACTTCTTTTTTTTTTTTTTTAATTTTTTTTTATTTTTAATTATGAGAACAAAGATTCAAAGAAAGAGAACAAGGTAAAGTTACAGTGGAAGGAAAATCACTCATAACATAATTCTCAGAAGAAGTCCCCTTGCTGATATCTTAACTTTGAACTTTCAGCCAAAGAACATTAAGATAAATAAAACAGAATCCATGTACAATTACTTTGCCCCTCAAGTCCCCAGATTGTAACACATTATAATATTTCTTAACAGCACACAGGCAATCTAAAGCCATAAAACTTATGTAACTCCTTAAACATTAGAGGCATAGTATTTTTTACATTTCCATGTACATACATATTAGCTTAAGTTAACCTCAAATTTTAAGTGTTTTTTTTTTTAAAGGATTAGAGTCAAAGGAGCATAGTAAAAACGGTGTTAGAATGGCAATTGTTTGCATAGGCCCACCAAAATATGAGGGGCATGGAAAGGAATAACCTTGGCCTAAATACAAAGAGACCGGACCCCTGAAGCTTCCTGGCATAAGACCAACTCTAAGCTCTAGGCAAGCCAATCCAAGACATTGTCTGTAGTGCCAATGCACTTTTATTTTTCACACAGTCTCTGTTGTTGGTATCATGTTTCTGTATTAAATATCCTGGAATCTGCATATCCTACATTGAAGTCAGGATGTGGAGCGTCCTCTTGTTTCACCTCACCATTAAAGGGCAATGCAGAGATCCCTGTCCTGTAAGCAGGTCGTTGTTGTTGTTGTTAAGTCTTCTCAGTGTTAAGGGAAGTCTCTTTTGAGCAGGTCGATGTCTGAGCAGTGGTAGGGTCTTCTGTGGTAGAGAATTGCTTCCAGGTGATGTTATAGACAAACCTGGATGTTTCGTGGATGGCTTCCCTGGTTCAGGGGTGAATGGAAATTGCCCTTTCTTCTGAGGCCTGTGCCAGGTCGTTATGTCAATGTTCAGGGTGTAAGGTTCCTTTGCACTACAAGATTTGTGTGTTCCAATCTCTATTAGATAGGATCTTATTTGTATATATATAAATTTTCCCATTTTAATGTGCCTATGCAAAAGAGGAGCAATGCCACATGGCGTTATTGGCGCATATGGGGGCCATAAGAACAAGTCCTACAATCCCCATGACATGGTTCAATCATAAGCATTAAACTGGGGGACTCTTTCAACAAAATTCCTTGTTGAACAGCTCATAAAGAGAAGATAAAAAGTGGTTAGAATCGTCACTGTATAAGAGAATATTTAGTAAGACATAGCTGTCAGAGAAAAAACACAAAATAATCGAAAGAAATACGTGTCCATTTTATGTCTTTTGAAACAGTTTGGGTTGCCACACACAATGCACGGCTTTGGTCTGTGATTAGAATTGTGCAGTACTAAAGTTAAAAAGAGTAAAGTGGGTTAGTGGTGTTTGGGGGGTGAGACAGTTAAGGAGTAAAAATGAGCTTTGTAGGGGTGTGGGAAAGGGAAGAATACAAAATGGACATTCTGGATACGCAAAACAAAGATAAGGGATATTCTTTTTTTTTTTTTTTTTTTTGGTTTTTGGGCCACACCCGGCGGTGCTCAGGGGTTACTCCTGGCTCTCTGCTCAGAAATAGCTCCTGGCAGGCACGGGGGACCATATGGGACACCGGGATTTGAACCAACCACCTTTGGTCCTGGATCGGCTGCTTGCAAGGCAAACACCGCTGTGCTCTCTCTCTGGGCCCGATAAGGGATATTCTTAAGACATGCAGTGCGCGCACTAGCCCCCGCGCGGTTTTCCATATGTGGACTAGTCAGAAATTGCCAGTGACAAACTTAGCGCAACCGAGCAATCTCAGCATACCTCAAGTTAAGACCCACCATTTCTGGCCTCCTGAACTGGAACCCCAGAAGGCCTGGAGGCCGGGGGCAGAAGAGGGGAAGGCTGGGGGCCCATCAAGGCTCCCAGCGCACCCAAGTTAGGGAGAAGGCCCTCCACATGGGGTCTCCCCAAACCCCATGCGGCTAGAGCTAGCCTTCAGCTCAAGAGAGGATGGATAGAGAGCCGGAAGCCAGGATCTGCCTGCCCTACACCCTCTTCCCTCCCATCCTAGAGCTGGGGGAAGGGCAGGGAAAGCTTGGGACCCCATCCAGGAGGGACCCCCCCGACACCCATCTTGTCTGGCCGTCTGGGCTGCCACCCCAGAAGGCCTGGAGGCCAGGGGCAGAAGAGGGGAAGGCTGGGGGCCATCAAGGCTCCCAGCGCACCCAAGTTAGGGAGGCCTTCCACATGGGGTCTCCCCAAACCCCATGCAGCTAGAGCTAGCCTCCAGCTCAAGAGAGCAGGAGCGACTTCTGAGCGCATAGCCAGGAGTAACCCCTGAGCGTTACCGGGTGTGGCCCCCCCAAAAAAAAAAACCCAAAAAAAGATATCTAAGAAGTCTATATCTAAAATTAATCAAGGGGCGGAGAGATAGCATGGAGGTAGTGCGTTTGCCTTGCATGTGGAAGGTCGGTGGTTCGAATCCCAGCATCCTATATGGTCCCCCATGCCTGCCAGGAGCGATTTCTGAGTAGAGAACCAGTAGTAACCCCTGAGCACAGCTGGGTGTAACTAAAACAAAACAAAACAAAAAAAAAAAAACCACAAAAAAAATTAATTAAATAAAATTACTCATGGCTGGGAATGAAACAATAGCACAGTGGATAGGGTATTTGCCTTGCACACGACTGACCCAGATTTGATCTCAGGTATCCCACATGGTCCCTAGAGCCTGCTAGGAATAATTTGAATGTAGAACCAGAAGTAACCCCTGAGCACTGTGTGTCCTAAAAAAAAAAACAAAAAAACAGGGGCCAGAGAGATAGCATGGGGGTAAGGCGTTTGCCTTTCGTGCAGAAGGTCATTGGTTCAAATCCCATCATCCCATATGGTCCCCTGAGCCTGCCCGGAGAGATTTCTTTTTTTGTTTTGTTTTGTTTTTGGGCCACACCCCACGGTGCTCAGGGGTTACTCCTGGCTGTCTGCTCAGAAATAGCTCTTGGCAGGCACGGGGAACCATATGGGACACCGGGATTCGAACCAATCACCTTTGGTCCTGGAACGGCTGCTTGCAAGGCAAACGCCACTGTGCTATCTTTTCGGGCCCAGGAGCGATTTCTGAGCATGGAGCCAGGAGGAATCCCTGAGCACTGCCGGGTGTGATCCAAAAACCAAATCATAACAACAAAACAAAACAAATTCTCACAAGGGTCAGAGACAGTACAGCAGTCATATGGTTCCCCAGTCATTACCAGAAGTGATTCCTTAGTGCCAAGCCTGAAGAAGAGTAACCCCTGAGCATCACCGGTGTAGTTCAAAAAAAAAAAAAAAAAAAGGTCACGGCTAGGAAGATAACTCAAGAGTGTTGGCGTGGGGCCAGAGTGATAGCATGGAGGTAAGGCATTTGCCTTGCATGCAGAAGGACGATGGTTCAGATCCCAGCATCCCATATGGTCCCCCGAGCCTGCCAGGAGCGATTTCTGAGCATAGAGCCAGGAGTACCCGCTGAGAACTGCCGAGTGTGACCCAAAAACCAAAAAAAAAAAAAAAGTGTTGGCGCACAAGCCTTGGAAGCTTGAGGCCTTCAGTTTCATTCTCCATCACCACATAAGCACTTCAGCACCACTGGGTATAGTTGGATGCTCCCCAACACTGCCAGACCCAAATCCTGAGCAATCAGGCCCACATCACAGAGAAAGAGGAAGAGAGATAACTTATAGTAAATTTCTCTGTCATGTTTCTGTTAGTTTTCAGCACAAAAGTCTTGCCAGGTATTTTACATCCATTGTTTGCTTTCATTTTTATGGTTACCATATAAAGAATTGAGTTTTATATTTGGACCTGATATCCTACGATTTAACTTAAATTCTCTGATTTCTAGTATCTTTATTTTATTGCTCTTTTTTTTGGGGGGGGGTCACACCCAGCTGCGCCCAGGTGTCACTCCTGGCTTCACACTCAGAAATCGCTCCTGGCCAGCACAGGGGACCATATGGGATGCCGGGATTCGAACCACCGTCCTTCTGCATGAAAGGCAAACACCTTACCTCCCTGCTATCTCTCCAGCCCCTATTTTATTAATTGTTTAGTATTTTCTACATGTGTGAATAGATCAAATGTAAAGAGTATGCCTTCTTTCCAGGTTGTATGTTTAACATTTATTTCTTTATTTTGGGGGCAAAAGGGTTTGGAACTATACCAGGTAGTGCTTGGGATTTTTGGTCAGCAGCATTGGGGGACCATGCATGGGACAGGGTAGGAGAACATGCACTGGACACTGAAGCTCGTTGAACTGTCTAGATACTCAGCACTGCCAGGAGTAAGCCAAGAGTAAGCTATAAGCACTAGTGGGTGTGGACACACTCAAACACACACACACACACACACACACACACACACACACACACACACACACGCGCGCACTGATTTTGCAGAGTAATGGATCAATTCCAAAGATCTCTTTGTTTTGTTTTTGTTTTTGGCCACACCCGGCGGTGCTTAGGAGTTACTCCTGGCTCTGTGCTCAGTAATAGCTCCTGGCAGGCTTGGGGGACCATATGGGATGCCTGAATCAAACCCAGGATGGCTGTGTGCAAGGCAAATGCCCTACCGCTATGCTGTCACTGCGACTCAGTTCCAGGGCTTTCTACATGCAGCAAAGGCTCCTGATCACATCAAACTATATTCCTGGCCTATTTCCACACATTTTAAAAGCCTGTTCTTCCTGGAGAAGAAAACCCAAGAAAAAGCACACCATGTTGTACAAATTTCTGTTTTTTTGTTTTGTTTTGGTGATTGTGGTAAGCGTTTGGACCACATGTGGTGGTGCTTGGGGTGGCCTCCTGATTATTTTATCTGTGGCGCCCTTTCTGGTTTGTGTGTCCTAATGCTCTTTTATTGCTAATTGTTACATGCTTTTGCAGCTGTAATTTCTTGTAAGCAAGAAATATTTTATTACATTGTGGTATCCAAACCAAAAGAAATATTTTTAAAAAAAAAAAAATTGAGAGAAGGGGTCGGAGTAGTGGTGCAAGTGGTAGGGCATTTGTGCAAGTGGCAGCGTTCCATATGGTCCCCCAATGCAGGAATGATTTCTGAGCACAGAGCCAGAAATAACCTCTGAGCATCGTGGGCTGTGGCCCAAAAAGATTAAAAAAAAAAAAAAAAGGATTGCCACAGAGAGAATAGGATCAGAACTCTGCCCAGTATCTAGCTAATTTGTTCTGACTAGCATTCCAATGGCTTGCAGGCTTCTGTGTCATTCAAAGATGTTACTGTGGACTTTAGTCTGGAGGAGTGGCAGCACCTGGACCCTGCTCAGAAGACCCTGTACATGGAAGTGATGTTGGAAAACTATTGCCACCTTGTTTCTGTGGGTAAGAAAAAGACTCTCTTTGGGGTTTTTATCATAATCATTTACTTATTAGTAGAGGTAACTTAATAACTTAAGTATTTTCAGGTTCTTTTTTTTTTTTTTTTTTGGATTTTGGGCCACACCCGGCTGTCTGCTCAGAAATAGCTGCTGGCAGGCACGGGGACCATATGGGACACCGGGATTCGAACCAACCACCTTAGGTCCTGGATCGGCTGCTTGCAAGGCAAACACCGCCGTGCTATCTCTCCGGGCAATAACTTAAGTATTTTATCTATAATAAAATATTTTCTTTTGGGGCTGGCGAGGTGGCGCTAGAGGTAAGGTGTCTGCCCTGCAAGCGCTAGCCAAGGAAAGACCACAGTTCGATCCCCTGGTATCCCATATGGTCCCCCCAAGCCAGGGGCGATTTCTGAGCACTTAGCCAGGAGTAACCCCTGAGCATCAAACGGATGTGGCCTGAAAAACCAAAAAGAAAAATATTTTCTTTCTTATTTTTGGTGGGGCCATACCTGGTGGCGCTCAGGAGTTACTCCTGGCTCTGTGCTCAAAAATCACTCCTTGCAGGCTCAGGGTACAATATGGGGTGTTGGGAATAACACCTGGGTTGGCTGCATGTAATGAAATCACCCTACCCACTGTGCATCATTCTGGCCCTTATAATAAAATATTTTCTTTTTTTTTGTTTTGTTTTTGGGCCACATCTGGTGATGCTCAGGGGTTATTCCTGGCTATGCACTCAAAAATCACCCCTGGCTTGGGGGACCATATGGGATGCCGGGGGACATACCACAGTCCATCTTAGGGTAGCACACACAAGGCAGATGCCTTATGCCTTGCACCACTGCTCCGGCCCCAGGGGGTTGCAGTTTTTTTTAAGAGAAAAAAGCTTATCATAAGATGCATCTCCTTTAAAAAATGTCTAAAGATGGGGCCGGAGAGATAGCATGGAGGTTGGAGGTAAGGCGTTTACCTTTCATGCAGAAGGACGGTGGTTCGATTCCCGGCATCCCATGTGGTCCCGTGAGCCTGCCAGGAGTGATTTCTGAGTATAGAGCCAGGAGTAATCCAAAAACCAAACTAAAATTGGAATGAAACTGAGAAATTAGCATAGCCTCTACACAAGAATGACATGCGAATTCACGAAGCATTTCATATTTTTCAGTCTATGGTAAGAAGCTCGCCATGAAGAGTGGAGAGTGCAGTTAGAGTAGAGAAGGTCTACTAGTACAGTTGGAACTGATCACTCTGGACAAGAACTGGCTGCTGAAAGGGGATAAAGTGATATGGATGGCTCTCCCTCATTATCAATAGTGCAAACCACAGTGTTAAAAAGAGAGAGAGAGGGGCCGGAGAGATAGCATGGAGGTAAGGCGTTTGCCTTTCATGCAGGAGGTCATCGGTTCGAATCCCGGCGCCCCATATGGTCCCCTGTGCCTGCCAGGAGCAATTTCTGAGCCTGGAGCCAGGAATAACCCCTGAGCACTGCCAGGTGTGACCCAAAAACCAAAAAAAAAAAAAAAAAAAAAAAAAAGAGAGAGAGAGGGAGAGAATAAAAGAGAAAGAGAGTGAAAGAGAGTAGCAAAATACCAGTGGCTGGAGTGCTAGCACAATAGATAGGGTGTTTGATTTGCACTTGGCCAGCCCAGGTTCCATTGCCAACATATAATATCCCTGCACCCTAGCATCCCTGAGTCTATGAGGAGTACCCCTGAGCACTGCCAAGTATGGCCAAAAACAAGAGAAAAACAAAATGTCTGCCCAGAGACAGGCAGGGGTGGTGGGTGGGAGGTAAACAGGTGGACATTAGTTGCAGGAAAGGTGCACTGGTGAAAAGTGGTATAGATTCACATTCTATGAGTAAAATCCAACTATGCACAATTTTGTAATTACAGTGCTTAAATAAAGCAATTATGTATATATATATATATATATATATATATGTATATTTAAATTATAGCATTTAAGGGGCTGGAGAGATAGCACAGCAGGTGGCTCTTGTCTTGCATGCAGCCAACCTGGATTCAATCCCCAGCATCACATATGGTCCTTAAACCCGCCAAAAGTGATTCTTTTTTTTTTTTTTTTTTTTGGTTTTTGGGCCACACCCGGCCATGCTCAGGTGTTACTCCTGGCTGTCTGCTCAGAAATAGCTCCTGGCAGGCACGGGGGACCATATGGGACACCGGGATTCGAACCAACCACCTTTGGTCCTGGATCGGCTACTTACAAGGCAAACGCTGCTGTGCTATCTCTCCGGGCCCATGATTCTTTTTTTTTTTTTTTTTTTTTTTGGGGGGGGGGGTCACACGTGGCAGCGTTCAGGAGTTACTCCTGGCTCTTCATTCAGAAATCACTCCTGGCAGGCTCAGGGGACCATATGGGATGCCGAGATTCAAACCACTGTCCTTCTGTGATAGCATGGAGGTAGGGCGTTTGTCTTGCATCCATAAATGATTCTTGAGCACAGAGCCAGGAGTAACCCCTGAGCACTGCCAGATGTGGCCCAAAGCCAAAAAACCAAAAATTATGGTATTTTTATTTAAAGTAAAGACCAGTTCTCAGTTAAAGGAAAAAAGAATATGATCTCAAATTTCTAAATAAGAAATAGTTAATTAGGGGCCGGCGAGGTGGCGCTAGAAGTAAGGTATCTGCCTTGCAAGCGCTAGCCAAGGAAGGACCGCGGTTCGATCCCCCGGCGTCCCATATGGTCCCCCCAAGCCAGGGGCGATTTCTGAGCGCTTGGCCAGGAGTAACCCCTGAGCAGCAAAAGGGTGTGGCCAAAAAAAACGAAAAATAAGCAAACAAAAAAGAAATAGTTAGTCTTGGATAGCAAGATTGTATCCTTACTTGCCTAATACATAGTATTAGTTATTGTTACACAAAGGATTGTACTACTGAATATGCAGCTTGTAAAGTTTTTCAGTTTATTGGAGCTAGCAACTTATTCCAAATTGGTCCTTATCAGGATGTCACATGACCAAGCCTGATATGATCCTCAAATTGGAAAGAGGAGAGGAGCCATGGACATCATTTGCAGGTCATACATGCTTAGGTGAGTTTTTCTTTCGAGTGGATGAAATGTAGGGTTTGTGCTCTATCACTGAGCCACATCCCCAGCCCTGAGGCTGAGAAATCTAATGAGAAATGAATTTTAAAGTGGTCATATGGTGAGTGAGACTTGAAATATTTGGAGACTATATATATATATATTTATTTATTTGGTTTTTGGGCCACACCCGGCGGTGCTCAGGGGTTACTCCTGGCTGTCTGCTCAGAAATAGCTCCTGGCAGGCACGGGGGACCATATGGGACACCGGGATTCGAACCAACCACCTTTGGTCCTGGATCAGCTGCTAGCAAGGCAAACGCCGCTGTGCTATCTCTCTGGGCCTGAGGACTATATTTTTTAAAGGCTTCTAACCTTTGAAATGACTATTGTGTCTACCAAACTTAAACTTCCAAATATTACTCTCCCCAGATAATTAAGAGACAGCACTACTCCTAGTGTGACAATAAAACATGCCTTTTCGTGGTGGAGCAGTGACGCAAGCAGTAGGCTGTTTGCCTTGCACATGCTGACCTAGGACAAACCATGATTCGATTCCCCAGCATCCCATATGGTCCCCAAGCCAAGAACAATTTCTGAGTGCATAGCCAGGAGTAGCCCCTGAGCATCACTAGGTGTGGTAAAAAAAAAAAAAAGTGCCTTTTCTTTTAATTTATTTTATTGATTTTTGTCTTTTTTCTAGCATTCTAGATTCCTTATCTCCTTGCCATTGTGATAGAATTCTCTCAGGATTTTCAAATTTATTGTTTTTTTTCGTTTTTTTTTTTTTTTAATAAAAGAAAGTTATTGGGGACCAGAGAGATCGCATGGAGATAGGGTGTTTGCCTTGCATGCAGAATGATGGTGGTTCTAATCCCGGCATCCCATATGGTCCCCCAAGCCTGCCAGGAGCAATTTCTGACTGTAGAGCCAGGAGTAACCCCTGAGCGCTGCCGGGTGTGACCCAAAAACAAAAACAACAAAAACACAAAAAATTATTGGTTAATGGTGTTCCTTTTTTCCCCCTTCTTTCCTTTTTTGGGGTGGGGGGGCAGTTTTATTGGTTTGGGCCACACCTGGCAATGCTTAGGGTTTAGTTCTGACTCTATGATCAGGGAACTCTATGTGATGCTGGGGATCAAAACCTGAGTCAATGGCATGTAAGGCAAGTTTCTTACTCTCCATACCATCTCTCTGGCCCAATGAATTTTCTCTTAATTGCTTTTCATTTCTTTTATTCTATTGTTTTGGGTCTGCCCACTAGGGGATGGTCTGAAGAATACAGAAGACAGAGCACTTTCCATACACACAGAACCCAGATTCAATCCCCAGCACACCATATGGGCTCCCAAGCCCTTCCAGGAGTGGTCCATGAGCACAACCTGGTGTGGCCCCAGATTAACAAATTTTTGTTATATTCTTTTCTAGAAGAAAACTGGAAAGTTGAAGACTTTTTATTGAAATTCAAGGAAGATTACAATAAGTATTCTCAATCAATTGCATGCATCGAGCCCAAATCACTGTTTAAGGAAAACAACAATGCATTTGAAAAAACACTGATTATAGGGAAAAATGCCATTCATTCCAGAAGTCTCCCTCCTAAATATGACACTTATGGAAAGATGTTTAAAAATGTTTCAGAATTAATCATGAATAATATAAGCCCCACAAGAAAGAGACTTAGTGAGTATAATGGCTACAGACAAACAGTCCTCAATACTAGACCAGAAACATCTCACTCAGGAGTCAAATGCCACAATCAGTGCAGCAGGACTCTCCATCAAAATGAACTTCTTTTGCAATATCATAAGATGGAAACTACAGCACAGGCATTCGTTTATGATGATTGTGAGAATCCCTTCTTTAAAGGAACCTACAGACGGGGAAATACATCTGACTATAAGAAAAGGAGAAGAACCACCAATGCTGAGAGAAAGCACATCTGTACTGAATGTGGGAAATCCTTCTGCCGGAAGTCAGTATTGATGCTGCATCAGGGAATCCATACAGAGGAAAAACCATACCAATGTCTACAATGTGGCAATGCCTTTAGAAGGAAGTCCTATCTCATTGATCATCAAAGAACGCACACAGGGGAGAAACCCTTTGTATGTCATGAATGTGGTAAGTCCTTCCGCCTAAAGACAGCTCTCACTGATCATCAAAGAACACATACAGGGGAAAAATCCTACGAATGCCCGCAGTGTAGGAACGCCTTCAGATTGAAGTCACACCTCATTCGTCATCAAAGAACACATACGGGAGAGAAGCCTTATGAATGTACTGACTGTGGCAAGTCCTTCCGCCAGAAGACAACACTTTCTCTACACCAGAGAATTCATACAGGGGAAAAACCTTACATTTGTAAAGAATGTGGGAAATCCTTCCATCAGAAAGCAAACCTTACGGTCCATCAAAGAATTCATACGGGAGAAAAACCCTATCTTTGTAACGAATGTGGGAAATCCTTCTCACAGAAGACAACCCTGGCTCTTCACGAGAAAACTCATAAGGAGGAGAAACCTTACATTTGTAATGAATGTGGCAAATCTTTCCGCCAGAAGACAACCCTTGTAGCACATCAGAGAACACATACAGGGGAAAAATCCTATGAATGTCCTCACTGTGGGAAGGCCTTTAGAATGAAGTCGTACCTCATCGATCATCACAGAACTCACACAGGGGAAAAACCGTATGAATGCAGTGAGTGTGGGAAATCCTTCAGTCAGAAAACCAATCTCAATCTGCACCAGAGAATCCACACAGGGGAGAAACCTTATATATGTAATGAGTGTGGAAAGTCTTTTCGCCAGAAAGCAACCCTCACTGTACATCAGAAAATACATACAGGACAGAAATCCTATGAATGTCCTCAGTGTGGTAAAGCCTTTAGCAGGAAGTCATACCTCATTCATCATCAGCGAACTCATACGGGAGAGAAACCATATAAATGTAATGAGTGTGGTAAGTGCTTCCGCCAGAAAACAAATCTCATTGTACATCAGAGAACTCACACGGGGGAGAAACCTTATATTTGTAATGAGTGTGGGAAATCCTTCAGTTATAAGAGAAACCTCATTGTCCATCAGAGAATTCACAAGGAAGAAAACATGGAAATGCAATAAATAATGTGACTTTTGAAAATAAATTTTTCAAATTATTTTAATTCTTTAGTTTGGAAAGCATGTTTATAACATGTTAAGAAGGGGCCGGCGTGGTGGCGCTAGAGGAAAGGTTTCTGCCTTACCAGCGCTAGCCTAGGATGGACCGTGGTTCAATCCCTCGGTGTCCCATATGGTCCCCCAAGCCAGGAGCGACTTCTGAGCCCATAGCCAGGAGTAACCCCTGAGTGTCACCGGGTGTGGCCCAAAAACAAAACAAACAAACAAAATAAAACATGTTAAGAAGGTCTGGGCGGAGGAAGGGGTGGCACAAGGATTAAGACATCTGCCTTATGGGGCCGGGCGGTGGCGCTGGAGGTAAGGTGCCTGCCTTACAAGCGCTAGCCAAGGAACGAACAGCAGTTCGATCCCCCGGCGTCCCATATGGTTCCCCCAAGCCAGGGGCGATTTCTGAGCACATAGCCAGGAGTAACCCCTGAGCGTCAAACGGGTATGGCCCAAAAACCAAAAAAAAAAAAAAAGACATCTGCCTTGGGGCCGGGAAGGTGGCGCTAGAGGTAAGGTGTCTGCCTTGCAAGTGCTAGTGTAGGACCACGGTTCGATCCCCCAGCGTCCCATATGGTCCCCCCAAGCCAGGGGTGATTTCTGAGCACATAGCCAGGAGTAACCCCTGAGCGTCAAACGGGTGTGGCCCAAAAACCAAAAAAAAAAAAAAAAAAAGACATCTGCCTTGGGGCCGGGAGGGTGGCGCTAGAGGTAAGGTGTCTGCCTTGCAAGCGCTAGACAAGGAAGGACCGCAGTTCGATCCCCCAGCGTCCCATATGGTCCCCAAAGCCAGGGGTGATTTGTGAGCGCATAGCCAGGAGTAACTCCTGAGCGTCAAATGGGTATGGCCCAAAAACAAAACAAAACAGACATCTGCCTTTCCCCACGGTAGCTCAGGATGGACTGCAGTTTGATCCTCCGGCATACCATATGGTCCCCCAAACCAGGAGCAATTTCTTTTTTGGGGGGGGGGTTTTCGGGCCACACCTGTTTGATGCTCAGAGGTTACTCCTGGCTAAGTGCTCAGAAATTGCCCCTGGCTTGGGGGGAACCATATGGGAAGGCAGACACCTTACCTCTAGCACTACCTCACCAGCCCTGCCAGGAGCAATTTCTGAGTGCATAGCCAGGAGTAACCCCTGAGCATCACCGGGTGTGGCCCAAAAAACAAAACAAAACAAAAAAACCATGTTAAGAAGGTATCTTTAATCACTAATATGAATAAAGGTATACCAATAGCTATTGATATCAAACAAAATGAGTGTAAACATTATTTTATTTTTTTGGTTTTTGGGTTACTCCTAGCTCTATGCTCAGAAATTGTTCCTGGCAGGCTCGGGACACCTTATGGGATGCCAGGATTTGAACTGTTGTCCTTCTGCATGCAAGGCAAGCACCCTACCTCCATGCTATCTCTTCGGCCCCGTAAACATTACTTTTGAACTCACTCAGCAATCAAGCTGATTTAAAATTTAAGTGCTCCTGAGTTTTTTTAGAGCTCAGAAATTACTCCTGGCAGGCTCTGGGGACCATATGTGATACCAGGGATAAAACTGGGTCAGCCATGAGGGCAAACACCCTACCCACTATGCTATTGCTGACTGTTATTTTTTTATTTTTATTAAAGGCCTTCCGGCAGCAACCAGAAAGCCTGCTAGGCAACTTCTAAAAGAGCTATAACACTTTTGACTGTTATTTTTTAAAACTATATAATACATGCAGATTCACAACATGTTTATAATCATAATACCTATAAATAAACAACTATATTTCTTATATCACACTCTGGAATAAAAAGTAGTTATTCCCTGAAGATTACCAATTCCCTGATTTATAATATTATGAAGTAGTTTTTGCATGTTTTAAATTTAATATATATTTTATCATATTTTATTTCATGCAATATGTTTAAGAATCATACGTTATTGCATGTGGCAATAGTGCATTCATTTTCACTCTATACTGTATTCCATTTTAAGGATATTCGAGTATTCTCTTTATGGATATTTGTATTTTTTATCATTTTGTGTTACAATAAAATATGACTAAATATGTGTATCTGTGTTCTGTTAAATTTACACCGTCTCTCTTACGATAGGTACTGCTAAATAGATCAGGTCTTTTTTGGCAAGTGATGATTGGCTTTGGAGACTCATAGCTCTATTATCTTCATTGTCAAAAAATGGCCTTATAGTCATTCACGTAAAGAATTCCTAAAGCGGGCCTAGAGAGATAGCACAGCGGCGTTTGCCTTACAAGCAGCCGATCCAGGACCAAAGGTGGTTGGTTCGAATCCCGGTGTCCCATATGGTCCCCCGTGCCTGCCAGGAGCTATTTCTGAGCAGACAGCCAGGAATAACCCCTGAGCACCGCCGGGTGTGGCCCAAAAAACCAAAAAAAAAAAAAAAAAAAAAAAGAATTCCTAAAGGGCTGGTGAGATAGTACACAGTAGGGCATTTGCTTTGTATGCAGCCAATTCAAGATGGACTGCGTTTTGAATCCCTATGGTCCCCTGAGCCTACCAGGAGTGCATTCTGAGCGCAGAGCCAGGAGTAACCCCTGAGCACTGACAAGTATAACCCACAAACCAAAAAAAAAAAAAAATCCTACAAATGACTTTATAATTGTGAGAAGTCTGTTTATCATGAGTATAGGAATGTAATAATGTTTAATGCTTTTTAAATTATGGCTTAACCTTTACAAAAAAGAAAGGAATTTGTATTGGAGGGAATCCAGTAGTTATAAGTATTGGTGTACTTCTAGTCAAAGGTTACAACCTATTTAAAGAAATAGCTTTTATAGACTATAAAAAAAATCTACAGGGGGCTGGTGTGATAGCACAGCAGGTAGAGTTTGCCTAGAAAACTGAATATATGGAGATCTACAAAGGTAAAGGGTTTAACTTATTAAAAAAATAAAAAAAGAACCCTGGGGCTGGAGTAGTAGCACAAGCCATAAGACATCTGCCTTGCCATCACTAGCCTTGGATGGACTGCGGTTCGATCCCCCGGCACCCATATGGTCCCCCAAGCCAGGAGCAATTTCTGAGCATATAGCCAGGAGTAACCCCTGAGCATCACAGGGTATGACCACAAAACAAAACAAAAAATACAATACTTGAAGGTGATGGGCATTTTGTATATAATATATCAAAATGAAAAGGGTTTTGAGAGAAGTCAGGTATAAAAATATTCAGGATTTCATAAGCTATAGTGAGATGGGATATTATTCTAAGTAGAACTGGAAATCACTGAGAAATTCAGGGGCTAGAGTACTGCAGTAAGGCACATGCTTTGCACATAGATGACTCAGTTTTCAGTTCCTAGTACTGCAATGGTCCCCTGATTGATCCTCTAGGAATGAATAGAGAGCCAGTAGTAAGCCCTAAGCACTGCTAGGTGGATCCATAAACTTAAAAAAAAATTACGAGGGCCGGGAAGGTGGCGCTAGAGATAAGGTGTCTGCCTTGTAAGCGAACGGACCTCGGTTCGATCCCCCGGCGTCCCATATGGTCCCCCCAAGCCAGGGGCAATTTCTGAGCGCTTAGCCAGGAGTAACCCCTGAGCATCAAACGGGTGTGGCCCAAAAAAAAAAAAAAAAAAAAAAAAAAAAAAAAAAAAATTACGAATTAAAAAAAAAAAAGCTAAATGAAAAAAAAAATTACTTGGGTTTCGACATTTTGTGCAGCATCAAAATGGATTTATTAAAAATAGGAAAAATAGGGCCCGGAGAGATAGCACAGCGGCCTTTGCCTTGCAAGCAGCCGATCCAGGACCAAAGGTGGTTGGTTCGAATCCCGGTGTCCCATATGGTCCCCTGTGCCTGCCAGGAGCTATTTCTGAGCAGACAGCCAGGAGTAACCCCTGAGCAATGCTGGGTGTGGCCCAAAATCCAAAAAAAAAAAAAGGAAAAATAGGGGGCCGGAGAGATGGTATGGAGGTAGAGCATTTGTCTTGCATGCAGGACGGTAGTTCAAATCCCGGCATCCCAAATGGTCACCTGAGTTTTTTTGGTTGTGACCCAAAACAAACAAACAAACAAAAAACAAAACGGAAAAATAGGTGTGTTCCACTAGTACAGTAGGTAGTCATGCTCGCGTCCTATCCAGGTTCAATCCCCACAATCCCATATAGTCCCCAAGCCTGCCAGGAGTAACCCTTGAGCAAAACAAAACAAAACAAAACAAAACAATAAAAGAGAGCCATAAGGCCATATGGATAGTACTAGGAATAGGTAGTATGTATAGATAGTATAGTATAGCCCTCTATGAGGCCAACCCTGATTTGTTCACCAAATATGTGTATATATAACACACACGAATCTCCAGAGCACTGTTACAGTGGCCCAGATAATCCCTGATGGCACAGGGCCTGAGCAGTCCTGTTTCCTTGGGCCAGCACTTAATATATTAAGTATATTTACATATATACACCCTGGCATAGAAAAGCAGCATATTTACTATAATCAATGTTTAACCTTAATTCTGTTGTTTACATTTATGATATGTAACACATATCCACCACATAACTGTAATTTTTTTTTTTTTTGTTTTTGGGTCACACCAGGAGTTACTCCTGGCTCTGTGCTCAGAAGTCGATCCTGGCAGGCTCAGGGGACCATATGGGATGCAAGGATTCGAACAGGGGTCCATCCAGTGTTGGCCGCCTGCAAGGCAAATAAATGCCTTACCGCTGTACTGTCGTTCTGGCCCCCCATACCTGTATTTTCTATAGTGTTATTAAACAGACAATCTTCTATTTGGTAAAGGGATGTGACTCAAAACATTAGAATTAAAATATGTATAAGATGGGGCCAGAGAGATAGTATTGGTAGGGTGCTTGTCCTGCATGCAACCGGCCTAGGTTCGATTCCTGGCATCCCATATGGTCCCCCATTTAGAATCACCAGGAGTAATTCCTCAGTGTAGAGCTCCTGAGCATCTTTGGGTATGCCCCCAAAACAAAGCAAAAAAAAAAAAAAGTGTCTGTGATTCAAAGAATTATTTTGAGGGTTTTGGTTTTTGGGTCACACCCAGCATCGCTCAGGGATTAATCCTGGCTTCAGACTCAGAAATCGCTCCTGGCAGGCTCGGGGGACCATATGGGATGCCGGGATTCGAACCAATGACTTTCTGCACGAAAGGCAAACACCTTACCTCCATGCTATCTTTCCAGCCCTATTTTGAGTTTTTGTTTTGTTTTGTGGCCACACCTGGTAACATTCGTCTGTTTTTTTTGTTTTGTTTTGTTTTTGTTTTTGGGTCACACCCGGCAGTGCTCAAGGGTTACTCCTGGCTGTCTGCTCAAAAATAGCTCCTGGCAGGCATGGGGGACCATATGGGACTCCGAGATTCGAACCAACCACCTTTGGTCCTGGATCGGCTGCTTGCAAGGCAAAGGCCGCTGTGCTAGCTCTCCGGGCCCTACTCCTTTCTTTGTGCTCAGAAATTACTCCTGGTTGACTCAGAGGAACACATGGGACCCTGGGGATCAAAGCCAAGTTTGCTGCATGAAAGACAAACTCCCTGCCCACTGTGATATCACTCTGGCCCCAGACTTTATATTTTTGAATCAATAAGCTATTTCTGAAATAGCTAATGCAAAAAACCAAAAACCTACCATAGAACTATATTATTCATAAGGATAACTGATTTCTCTCTTTTTTTTTTTTTTTTTGTGGTTTTTGGGTCACACCCGGCAGTGCTCAGGGGTTATTCCTGGCTCCAGGCTCAGAAATTGCTCCTGGCAGGCACGGGAGGACCATATATGGGACGCCGGGATTCGAACCGATGACCTCCTGCATGAGAGGCAAACGCCTTACCTCCATGCTATCTCTCCGGCCCCATTTTTCTCTCTTTTTTTTAAATGTTTTTTAGTTTGGGGGCCACACCTGGAGGCGCTCAGGGGTTACTCCTGGCTGTGTGCTCAGAAATCACTCCTGGTAGGCTTGGGGGACCAAATGGGATGGCAAGGATCGAACCCGGGTCTATCTGGAACAGCAGCATGCAAGGCAAATACCCTACCACTGTGCTATCACTTTGATCCTTTGATTTAATTTTTTTGGCATTTCATCCTTGAGATCCATGCAAATTTATTTGAGTATTT
The DNA here is from genome assembly GCF_024139225.1 of Suncus etruscus. NCBI lineage: Eukaryota > Metazoa > Chordata > Mammalia > Eulipotyphla > Soricidae > Suncus > Suncus etruscus. The sequence goes on along the minus strand of NC_064861.1, from coordinate 81,839,159 downwards.
ATATGTCATTTCTAGTTCTTGTTCCATTATAATGTATATCATTCAAGTGCTAATGGACATTTGGGTTGTTTTCACTTTAGGGGTAATCTTTAACAAAGACACATTTATCCACATACAGATTTTTCTTTTGTTTTTTGGGTCACACCTGGCAGCGCTCAGGGATTCCTCCTGGCTCTATGCTCAGAAATCGCTCCTGGCAGGCTTGGGGGACCATATGGGATGCTGGGATTCAAACCACCAATCTTCTGCATGCAAGGCAAAAGCCTTACCTTCATGCTATCTCTCCAGCCCCCCAAAAAAACTTTTTAATGTCATCTCAAATTACCCTTTTTATCACTGTGCAATATTCATCTTTTTTTTTTTTTTTTGGTTTTTGGGCCACACCCGGCAGTGCTCAGGGGTTACTCCTGGCTGTCTGCTCAGAAATCGCTCCTGGCAAGCACGGGGGACCATATGGGACACCGGGATTCGAACCAACCACCTTAGGTCCTGGATCGGCTGCTTGCAAGGCAAACACCGCTGCACTATCTCTCCGGGCCCGCAATATTCATCTTTATTTCTAGTTTTATTTTACTTGAAAGTCTGATAAAAACGTTTTGTTTTGTTTTGGTTTTGGTTTTTGGGCCACATCTAGTGACTCTCATGGGTTGCTCCTGGCTATATGCTCAAAAATCGCTCCTGGCTTAGGGCACCATATGGGATGCCTTGGGATCGAATCACAGCCTGCCCTAGGGTAGCGCATTGAAGGCAGACGGTCTGGCCCTGATAATAAAATTTTTTGTTTTGTTTTTGGGTCACACCCGACAGTGCTCAGGAGTTACTCCTGGCTCTGCTCAGCAATCATTCCTGGCAGGCTCGGGGGACCATGTGGGATGCCGGGATTCGAATCACCATCCTTCTGCATGCAAGGCAAACGCTCTACCTCCATGCTATCTCTCTGGCCCCTGATAAAACTTTTGTAGGAAGGTTTGGCCACACCCGACAGTGCTCAGAGATACTCCTGGCACTGCTTTCAGGAGTTATTCCTCGTGGGCTTGGGCTTGGGCTTGGTGACCATGTGGTGCCATGGACTGAACCTAGATCTACAGTGCTGTACTATCACTCTGATTCCAAGCAAACTAAATAGTCTTGTTAATGTATTTGTTTTATTTTGGGGCCCCACCTGGCAGTGCTCAGCACTTACACCTGGCTCTTCTCTCAATTATTACTCCTGACGATGCTTAGGGGACCATAGAGGGTGCCAGAAATTAAACCCAGGTCTACCCCATTCAAGACTTTCCTGTTTTGGGGCTGGAACGAAAACACAGCAGTAAGGCGTTCGCCTTACACGCAGCCAACGCAAGATGGATCCCAGTTCAAATCCTAGCATCCTATATGGTCCCCCGAGCCTGCCAGAAGCAACTCCTGAGTGCAGAACCAGGTGTAACTCCTGATCATCGCTGGGTGTGATTAAAAAAACAAACAAAAAAAAAAACAGACTTTCCCGTTCTTTTCAGCTCAATTGGTTTTACTACTCTCTGCATGATGCATTTTCTATGCTTTTAATTTTCCCTTATATTAAGTGAATTTCTTAGAGAATAGAATATGTTCAGTAATGTATTGTCCATTTAGATAATCCCTTGCTTCTAAATGATATATTTACTTCCTCTGCATTCAGTGTTATTTAAATGTTTGGATTCAGGTATGACTCATTGTCTTCTATGTGCTACCTGTTTTTCTTCATTCCTGTTTCTATTTTGTCTAGTTTTGGGATACACCCAGGGTTGTCTAGACTTCTGGATTTGTATTCAGAGATTATTAAAGGCTAACGAGGTCTAAATCTTCCTGCCACCATGAGTGCAAAGCAAGCACTCAGCCATTGAGCTATATCCCTGGTACTTTTTCACTTTCTTGCTTTCCTTTCACACACTGCCTTTTTCTTTTCTTTTTTCCTTTTTTTTTTTTGGGGGGGGTGGAGGTGGGGGCATACCTGGCCATGCTCAGGGGTTACTTCCTGGCTCTGCACTCAAGAATCACTCCTGATGGTCTCGGGAACCAGATGGGATGCAAGGGATTGAACCCAGGTTGGCCAAATGCAAGACTAATACCCTACCCACTGTGCTATCGCTCCAGTACTTATTTTTATTTTTAATGAAAATCAGGGTCTCATACAGGCAGAGCATGCGGTCTACCACTGAGCCACATCCTTTTCTTTAAACTGTATATAGTGTACATTGCAAAATTTACCATTTTGATTGGGGGGGGTCGTATCTGGTGGTGTTCAATTTACTTCTAGTTCTGTCCTCAGGGAAGGCTCAGGGGAACCTACATGGTGCCAGGAAAACAAATATAGGTCAACCATGTACAAGGACTCTCAGGCACCATTTCAGTTATTTTAATATAATTTCTAGTTTTGAGCCAAACTATGCAGTAGTATTCAAAGCTTTTCACTAAAGGATCACTCTGGTGGGGTTCCAGAAACCATGAGGAATACTGGGAATTGAGAACAATCCCCATGAAAATCAGTTGAGTTCTTGGTTCAGAATAGGCCTGGAAAAAGGTCTGAGTTTTATTTAGGGCATAGCACAGTGGATAGAGCATTTGCCTTGCATGTGGCAGACCCAGGTTTGATTCCCAGCATCCCATATGGTCCCCCCAAGCCTTCTAGGAGTGATTTCTGAGCTCAGAGCCACAGTTACCTGAGCACCACCAGGTGTGGCCCAAAAACAAAATAAAGTTTTACTCAAGGGCTGAACAGATTTACAGTAGGCAGTATGCTTGCCTTGCATACAGCCCACCTGGATTCAATGGTTCCTGACGCATTGCCAGGCATGATTTCTAAGTATAGAGCCAGAAGTAACCCCTGAGAATTGCAGGCATGGTCAAAAACAAAAAACCCAACACTAGCTACCCAGAAATCCCTGGTTCCACTGATATAGAAGTTATTTACTTAGCTCTCAGTCTCATTCCTACCACAAAAATACTAAAGAAGTTAAAGATCTTATTGCTGACTTGGACTGAAATTAATCACCACAAATCTATTTATGCTTTGGCTTTCAATACCAGTAATGTGGTTTGGAATGCTATACACAGACATCTTTTTTTTTTTTTTTTTGGTTTTTGGTTTTTGGGTCACACCCGGTGGCGCTCAGGGGTTACTCCTGGCTGTCTGCTCAGAAATAGCTCCGGCAGGCACGGGGGACCATATGGGACACCGGGATTCGAACCAACCACCTTTGGTCCTGGATCGGCTGCTTGCAAGGCAAACGCCGCTGTGCTCTCTCCGGGCCCACACAGACTCTATCTTTTCAACAATTAAGTCATATGACTCTATCTGCCTCCTAGGCAAGCAGTAATGGTAGAAGATTTTTGCCCACAGGAGAAACTTTCCATATAGAACACACAGGGTTCTTGGGTCTAGCCCCAAGCCTTATTCTATAATACAATGGAAAGCACTGAGGACCAGACTTTTCCCATTGTTTTGGGGTCAAATCTATTGGTGTTCAGGGTTTACTCCTGGCTTTACTCTAAGGGATCAGGGATCACTTCCTCTGGGTTTGAGGCAACAGTGCCCAGGATCTAACCCAGATGGGCCCCATCCATGCAAGGCAAATGCCAGTCAGACCAGGCATCTGGAGCAGGTTTTTGGTAGTAAAGAAGGGCTGGGAATAGAGGTAGGGGAAATATGCCCTGGAAAACACCAACAAAAAAAGGTAGTAATTAAGGGGAGAAAGAAAAATGATACCAAAACCTTGGACTCTGTCAATTTTCTTTTCCTTAGTGACAGGAACTGCGGATAGTTCTTCTTGCCACACAATCAGTTCCAGTTCGATCCGTTAACTTTTATATGTTCTTTCCCCAACCCCCCAAAGTGACAGAATTCAGAAAATGGGTGGGATAGTCTTCTTGGGACTCCCATTTACTTACTCAGATTTCTTTTTTTTTTTTTTTTTTTTTTTTTTGGTTTTTGGGCCACACCCGGTGACGCTCAGGGGTTACTCCTGGCTATGCGCTCAGAAGTCGCTCCTGGCTTGGGGGACCATATGGGACGCCGGGGGATCGAACCGCGGTCCGTCTCCTAGGCTAGCGCAGGTAAGGCAGGCACCTTACCTCGAGCGCCACCGCCCGGCCCCTTACTCAGATTTCTTAACATTAATCATACCACATACACCAAAGCCCGAACACGGAGCCCTCAATTCTACACCTTCCCTGGTTCCAGTCCGGAGCCAACTGACCAAAAGGCTCAAGATGCCTGCCTCAGTGGCTAGCTCCTACCAACGTCTGCTACTCTGTAAAGCAGCGCTTGAAATCCCGCGAGACTTGGTGTCAGCCAGCAACGCCCTCTGGGAAATGTAGTTCGGACATCTTCAGTTGGAAATTGCCGTTATATGGGCCAGATCTGCAGAGTCCGGACTCGGAGCCCATTGGACAGCTGACAGGCCTACTACTTTCTTGTTGTCATGCTCGCAGATGAAATTTTAAAATGTTAAAGTTTACTACTCTAGCGGCCGGAGAACATGGAGGTAAGGCGCTTGGTGGTGGTTTGAATCCCAGCATCCCATATGGTCCCTCGAGCCTGGCAGGAATAAAAAAAATTACTACTCTAGATGAAAACTCCTAGTCCACAGTCATAGTATCTGGGGGATGGATGAGGGCGACTGTGACAGACCTTTGGTGTATATAAACCGGGCAGAAAAAGCCACCAATTCAGTGTGGAGGGAGGGGGGCAAATCCTAATTCCCTTCTGGTATGTTCCCTTTTATAAAAAAAATTTCTAGCTAGTAGTAGCAATGCAAAGGAGATGGAAAAACTGTGACTTTAACAGGGTTTATTCCAGTACCAGGCAACATGCAGCGATGAGGGATGGAATTGGGGGTCTAACCAATAATGCAGCATCAGACCCTAAGACCCAACCTTTCTCCTCTCCTTTAGTCTGAGGTGGTTCCAGGGTAAATCCAGGGTTTGAAGGAGGATGGTCTTTGACTTAGCTGAGGAAGCTGTAAGATCTTGGAGAATGGAGAATGTGTTAGGTTGGGGGTTTGATCTTGGAGATCTTGAGTGTGGTATTTGATCTCACGTGGTAGAAGAGGGCGCTGTGTTTGAGAACAGATTTATGAGGTTTTTTGTTGTTGCTGTTTTTTGGTTTTTGGGTCACACCTGGCAGCGCTCAGGGATAACTCCTGGCTCCACGCTCAGAAATTGCCCCTGGCAGGCTCGGGGGACCATATGGGGTGCCGGGATTCGAACCAATGACCAGCATGAAAGGCAAATGCCTTACCTCCATGTTATCTCTCTGGTTTAAATCGGATCGTGTTTTCCGTCACTTGGGCAGCACAAGCAACTCTACAGCATTAAGACTCAACCAGGTAAAACACGAAGTTGACCTTGGAGGTCAAGCAAAACAAAAAAACATGTATCATTTAGAATCTGAGACACAGCTCACTATACTGGTGCAATGCTTTGCACTCAGGAGACCCAGGTCTACATAGCACCAGGAGTGAGGGAGTGAGTCCCCAACACTTGGGGAGTAATGCCTAAATACTGCCCAAACTAAAAAGCAAACCCATATAGGGCTGTGGCTTGGTAGAAATGCTTTGCATGTTTGATATCCTAGATTCAGTCCATTGCAAACTAGAATGAGAATAAAAAAATAGAAAAAGACTGAAAATTAAACATCTCTATGGAGGAATGATCTCCAGGCAGAGTACACCCTGAGCACTGCCAGTGTGCCCCTACCCTCTGCAAATGATACAGAACTTGGGGGGGGGGGGGGGCTGGAGCGACAACACAGCAGAAAGGCGTTAGAACACAGACTCTGGTTCGAATCCCGGCTTCCCATATGGTCCCCCGAGCCTGCCAGGAGCGATTTCTGAGAGCCAAGAGTAACTCCTGAACGCCGCCAGGTGTGACCCCTCCACCCCCCCCCAAAAAAAAAAGACACAGAACTTTCCTGAATCAATTAATAGCAGTTAGGTAGGAGATAGTATAGCTTGCCTTGCACACAACTGACCTGGCATCTGGAGCCACAGGGAGTGATTCCTGAGTAAAGAGCCAAAAGTAAAGCCAGAGTAGCACAGGGTGTGGCCCCAAAACAAAAGAATAAGGTAGAAACATTTTGTTTTATTAGGCTTGGAAAATTAAATATTGGGCGAGTAAGGACTCGGGCCCATATCTGGCCATAACCAGGAATCAGTTCTGGTGGGCTTGAGGAGCATACAGTGCCCAGGATGGAAGGCAAGTGCCCTACTCACAGTATTAGTTCTCCAGCTCACATTCCATAACATAGTTAGAAAAAAATCAAAACAGATCTTTGATGCATGTACCCTTACTTGCATAAAAGTTCTTAAATATTAAAATATAGTCTAGTATAGTTGGTAGGGCACTTGCCCTGCGTGTCAAAACAGTTTCTAATTCCTGAGTACACACAGGTGAGGAATAAACCCAAAGCAAATTGATAATGCTGTAAGTGAAACATTAGAAATGTTAAGATTTCAAGAATAAGCAACAATGTAAAAATAAATTAAGACAGATTTGGATTATACTATCATTTTTCATTTTAATAAAATAGATAATTTCTTATTACATAGAGAACAAGTTCATCCACTCATTGCTGATAAAACTTTAGAAATACCTCTATAAAAAGTTTAGTATTTGATTGGGAATGAACCCATTAGAACATAATTTCTACAAGTACAGTGTTCCCATCCTCACCCCCATTCTTAGTGAGAAAATTTTAGAATACAGAAAAGTACAAAAAATAAGACAAGATATCCATATACCACAATCCAGAATTAGCTAGTATTGATATATTTACTTGCAGTCTTCTGTTTCTGAGAAAAAAATGTTTATATATAAAACTCAAGCCGACCCCACCCCATCCCACACGCATCCCCTTCGCTCTTCACAAGCAACCCTACTAGAGTTTGCTGTCCTTCCAATCCATTAGATACATTAAAAACAAAACCCAAAAAGCTAACATACATATGTATCCGTTATCAATATATTGTTGTAAATTTCATGAGGAAAAATTTAGTTCAAATTTACAAAAATGTCATAAGCATGATCCTACAACTTCACTTTCTCCCATATTTTGAGAATTTACTGTAATAAATCACATTTGTTTCATTTTACAGATATACAGTATTACATAATAGGTTTTTCCATTTTGTAGCTGAGGGAAGCGTAAGTCATTTCCAGTTTATGGCTACTACAAACCATGCCACAGCAAAGAGCCTGATGCATTTATCCTGAGCTTTCCTTACTCTAGGGTGAACTATTAGGTATTTTGAATCTATTATAGGAATGTTTTCCTACTGCCAAAGTCACAACCATTTTAGTGTATGAAGCACTTCAGATTTCTGGCTTAATGAATGCTTTTTATTTTAAGCACTTAAGAACTTAACCATTTTCCTATTTTTTATCCTTGGAGAAAAAATACTTTCCTCCAAATCATTTTTAAAAATAGTTCCGTTATCTTCTCATATTCTTGATGCCATTCCTGATATTCTAAATTCTAATAAATGCCATTATTTCCAGAATTTCTTCTGTTGGTTCAATATTGTAAACCAGGTCTTCTATTTCAATACAATTTATTTTCTACTAGAATATTAGTGAATAGCTTCAGATCTAAACACAGCAATCACAAGCTTGTTTTTCATTCCCACATGGAGTGCAAAATTGTCCAGTTTCAACACTAAATTTGCTATTGGATTCTTGTTGGGCACCGACTTGGTTTCATACAACTGTCTTTCTATTCAGTATTAATTCCATAGCCTTAATTATTAGCTTGTTTTCCTCATTTATGATGCTCGTTTTCAAAATAATCATTTGACATCCTGTGAGGTGTGTAATTCTTTTCCAAGATAGCCAAGATACTCAAAGGACATTTAATGAGTGTGAATTTTCTGGTGTCGGATGTGGTGAGACTTCTGGCTGAAAGCTTTCCCACACTCACTACACTGATAGGGTTTCTTGCCGGTGTGTATTCTTAAATGTAGAGCAAGGGTTGAAAATTGAGAGAAAGCTTTCCCACACTCATTGCAACCATATGGTTTCTCACCTGTGTGGCTTCTCACATGAACAGTGAGAGAGGAACTTTGTGAGAAGGCTTTCCCACACACATTGCATTCGTAAGGCTTATCCCCTGAATGGATTCTCACATGTACAATAAGTGATGTTCGTTGAGAAAAGGCTTTTCCACACTCATTACACTCATAGGGTTTCTCACCAGTGTGAATGTTCTGATGTTTTATGAGATACTTCTTCTGCCCAAAAGCTGTTCCACATTCATTACATTTAAAGGGTTTCTCTCCAATATGAATCTTCTCATGCTCAGTAAGGTTGGACTTGCCACTGAAGGTTTTCCCACACTCCTTACAAACAAAGGGCTTCTCTCCTGTGTGAGTTCTCTGGTGTCTGATGAGGTTGGACTTCTGAATGAAGGCTTTCCCACAATCCTTACACTGAAAGGGTTTCTCTCCGGTGTGAATTTTCTGATGTGTGAGCAGGTTTTCCTTTTGGCTGAAGGATTTTCCACACTGATTACATTCAAACAGCTTCTCTCCAGTATGTGTGTTCTGATGTTTGATAACATACTGCTTTTGGCTGAAGGCTTTCCCACATTCGTTACATTCGAAAGGTTTCTCTCTGCTATGAAAATGCTCATGCTCGGTGAGATTTGATTTGTGATTGAAGACTTTCCCGCATATCTTACAGGCAAAGGGGCCACCCCCACTACTATTTCTCTGCTGACTGAGGTGTGACATCTGAATGGAAGTTGTCCCACATTCACCAGATTTCTCTACAGTAGAAATTTTTTGACAAATAAAGATTTACTTTCAGCTGAACGTATTTACGCATTTCTTATATTTGTAAAACTTCTCTGTATAGAAAGTCTCATCTCAAACGGAGAATGATGGGTATGTTACCCGAAGGAAAAAAAAAAGACGTGACAATCTAAAGTTTTCTCAAGTATAATTTTCAAATACTCAATGAAGTTTTGTTACTTTCACTGGCTCTTTTCCAGTATAAATTTCCTTCTCAAGGAGTTGTCATCTAGTTAAAGGCTTTTCAACAGTCCATAAAAGAAAAGGGACTCTTTGCAGCCTGACCTCCACATTTACTAAAAGCATAAGGTTCTTCTCCAGTCTGAATACTTCGGTATTCAAATGGTGTTCAACTTTTTTTTAACCTGAAGAGATTTCTTAAAGTTCCTTCATGATTATGTGCTCTAAATTGTTTCAAACTTTTGGTTAAGCTGAAAGGTTTTGCTTTAACAGCTACAAAGTCTGAGATCTGAGGAAGTACTTTTCCAAATTCCTTATATTCATTGACTTTGTTTCCTTAATCTGTATTTTACAGAAGATGGATGCAATTTGTCTTGCTGCCTCTCTATCTGCTGACCATCTTCTTGGACTTCTAAAATGGAATACAAAGAACCATCATTCAAAGGAGTGAATGTATTAGGTGCTTAGCATTCAACTGTTAGTTTTGTTATAGGCATTACATATTATAAACATTAATACTCTAGATTGTACTTTGGAGATAATTTTGCTACTTCCTATCTCAGTATGAAAAAATCTTCAAGAAGTAAAACAGTTTACTTAAAGAATTTAGAGAAATGTAGAAGAAGGAAAAATAGATACATGTTCACAAAAACAGACTTCTTGGTCAATATTTCTTTCCTTTTTTAAATTTATGGGTCACACCCTGTGGTACTCAGGTGTTACTCCTGGCTCTGTGTTCAGGGGTCATCCTGGTGGTACCCCAGGGACCATATGGGATGATGCTGGGCATTGAACCCGAGTCAGCCACATACAAGGCAAACATCCCACCCAATGTACTACTGCTCCAGCCCCTGGAAAGTCATTACTACAAAAGAATATTAAGGGACTTAAGAAATAGTATGTGGGTGCCTTGCATGCAGCCAACCAAGGTTCAATCACTGGTAATCTGCTAATGTCCAGCAGACCTAGCAGGACTGCTGGATATACCTTGACTGTGCCCCAGCCCCCCAAAGAAAGTGAAGACAACAGCAATTCTGGAATTACAAATGGCTGGTTCTCTGAGCATTGACTTAGGAGTATGTCCTGAGAACTACCAGACATAACCCCAAAACAAAACAAAAACCTAATTAAGACAGATGAAGTAAACTGTTACCAACCACTTGTAGAAATGGTCCCTTTTCTACAGTGAAGGCTTATACTGTCTCACCAGAGTGAATTTGTGGAAGGCCAACTTGAAATGTGAGTACAAACTCCAAGTATCATTTCCTGACAGAAATTTTAAGAAGACCAAAAAAAGGGGGGCACTAGGTAAAAAGTCAACTCTTTATTTGCTGACACAAAAGTATATAGAGAAAATTCAAAATATGCTATAAACAAATCTCCAAGAAATAACAGGGGGCCAGAGAGATAGCATGGAGGTAGGGTATTTGCCTTGCATGCAGAAGGTTGGTGGTTCGAATCCCAGCATCCCATATGGTCCCCCGAGCCTGCCAGGAGCGAGTTCTGAGCATAGAGCCAGGAGGAACTCCCGAGAGCTGCCGGGTGTGACCCAAAAACCAAAAAAAAAAAAAAAAAAGTAACAGGCTTCTTTTTTTAAGTGTGGCAGAGTTGTAGAGACAGGCCCCAAAGCAAATGCGACCCATCTGGATTTCCTCTGCTTGTACTGTTGCACCATTTGTCCCCATGCCAGCATGAAGTAGCAAGGAATGGGAAAGATTTAGGTGCTGAAATAAGAGATTTCTATAGTTAAATGGCATGCTACAAGACCAACACTTAGAGCTTTCTAATATATACTAATAATAATTAGGAGAATTAAAAAAATATCCCACTTACAATCACACCTCAGAAAAATCAATAACCTAGGAATCAACAGAATAGATGAAATAGATGAAAACTTAAACCTACAAAACACTATTTAAAAAAAAGAAAGAAAGAAAAGAGGACAGAAAGATAGCACAGTGGTAGGGCATTTGCCTTGCATGCAGCCAATCCAGGATGGATGGTGGTCTGAATCCCGGCATCCCATATGATCCTCATGCCTGCCAGGAGTGATTTCTGAGCACAGAGCCAGGAGTAACCCGAGCAAGCCGGGTGTGACCCAAAAACCAAAAAAGAAAATAAAAGAAATAAAATGGGGGGGGGGGGAGGCTGGAGTGATAGCATAGCTGTTAGAATGACTGCCTTGCACTTGCAAAGCCCACCAGGACACACACACACACACACACACACACACACACACACACACACACACACACACACACACACGCGCGCGCGCGCGCGCGCACACACGAACAGGAGCAGGAGGACTAACATTATCAAAATGGGGGACACAGCCCAGGAAAAAAAAAAGTGAGCACAAGGAGCACGAGGATTAACATCATCAAAATGGCAATCCTACCCAAAGCTTTCTACACTTTTCATGTAGTCCCTATAAAAATACTCATAACATCAGCTAGAGCATTAATACAGGGGGTAGGGAGTATATTCCATGTAGCCTTACAAGTAGGCAGCCTGGGATTGAAACCCTACCAGGATGAGAGAGATACAGAATAGTCTCACTCATCTATGGTTTTAAGAAGAATAAAAGACATTTTGTAATAGAAACAATAGAGATGAGAGCTAGATGGACTGGCCCATGATATAAAGCTTACCACAAGGAGTGGTGAGTTCAGTTAGAGAAATAACTGCACTGACAACTACCATGCCAATGGTAGTGAGTGAGAAAAATAGAATATCTATCTCGAATACAGGCAGGGGATGGGGGAGGAGGTTACATGGGGGGCATCAGTGGTGGGAACGTTGCACTGGTGAAAGGGGTGTTCTTTTTATAACTGAAACCCAACTACAAACATGTTTGTAATCACAGTGCTTAAATAATTAAAAAAAAAATAAGGACCAGAGTGATAGCACAGCAGCAGTAGGGCATTTGCCTTGCATGTGGCTGACCCAGGACAAACCCACATTCAATCCCTGGCATCCCATATGATCCCCCAAGCTTGCCAGGAGTGATTTCTGAGCACAGGGCCAGGAGTAACCCAAGTGCCATCCGATGTGGTCAAAAAAAAAAAAAAAAAAAGAAAAAAAAAGAAAAGAAAAAGAAAACAGAACTTTTGACAGTAAAAATACAGGCAATGCTGCTTGGCAGGGTCAGAGAGATAGCACAAGGGTAGGTAGGGCATTTGCCTTGCACATGGCCAACCCAGGCCAGACTCAGGTTTGATCCCAGTATCCCATGTGGTCCCCAGAGCCTGCCAGGAGCAATTTCTGAGCACAGAGCCAGGAGTAACCCAAGTGCCACCAGTGTGGTCAAAAAAAAAACAAAAAAAACTTTTGACACTTAAGATACAGGCAATGCTGTAAGGCAGGGGCAGAGAGATAGCACAAGGGTAGGTAGGGTGTTTGCCTTGCACAAGACCCTGAAGTGATAGCACAGCAGTAGGACATTTGCCTTGCACTTGGCCAACCCAGGCCAGACTCGGGTTTTGATTCCAGGCATCCCATATGGTCCCCGGAGCCTGCCAGGAGAGATTCCTGAGTGCAGAGCCAAGAGTAACCCAAGTGTCGCTGGGTGTGACACCCCTCCCCCCAAAAAAACAATGCTGCCAGCCAACAAACAGAAAAGGCAAGAAAAACAGGATCACATTAAGAAGTTTCTGTATCTAAAGGTTGGAGTGGGAGTACAGCAGATAGAATACATGCTTTGCATGTGGCTAAGATGGGTTCAAGCCCCAGCATTCCATATGGTACCCAGCACAACACCAGGAATAACCCCTTAGTATCACCACCTATAGCTCAAAACCAAACCAAACCAAATTACTGTTACAGTGCCAAATGCCATATTGCAGCTAATCTTGAAAAAGTGTTAGTATGCCAGTGAACCTCCAAAATTATTCATTCCTTATTCATGACTATGCAAGTTATAATTATAACTAAACCACATCAATACAATGTATAATATACAATTAAAAAAATAGCATCAGATACCAAGAATTTATCCCAAGTGTTTACCCCAAGATTAGAGATTTTAAGAAAAGCACATCAGAGATGTCAATGCTACCTACCTTGTAACCCAATTTTCAAACATTTACTCACCTGGACACACTTCCTTTCCACCTCTCTCTCCCCCATCCAGAGTTGCTGTCTGAGTCAATAAAGGATCAATAGAGTCTTCTAAAACCTGCTATTTGGGGAAATGACTCTGCAAAGGATGGTTTCCAGAGATGTGCAGGGTGGAGCCCTGTAAAAAAACAACACAGTAATGTTTTGCCTTATAGATTGCAACACACACAAGAAGATGGGGGCTGGGTAGGGTGTTTGCCTTGCACGTGGCCAACTGGTGTTCAATCTCCTGCATCCCATATGGTCGGTCCCCTGAGTATAGCCGGGAATGACCCCAGAGCAAAATGCCATGTATAACCAACCCCTGAACACTTATGGCCCAAAAACCAAAATCAAACGAAAGCAAACAAAAAACACACAAGATGGGATTGGAGATAGCATGGAGGTAGGGCGTTTGCCTTGCATGCAGAAGGACGATGGTTCAAATCCTGGCATCCCATATGGTCCCCTGAGCCTGCCAGCAGCGATTTCTGAGTGTAGAGCCAGGAGTAACCCTTGAGCGCTGCCGGGTGTGACCCAAAAACCATAATAAATAAATAACTAGGCACTCACAAATCACTCCTGGCTTGGGGAACTATATGGGACGCCAGGAGATCAAACCCAAGTCCATCCTAGGTCAGACTTATGCAAGGCAAAAGCCTTACCGCTGCGCCACCGCTCCGGCCCTAGGGGTGTCCTTTTTCTTAACTAAAATCCAACTACAAACATGTTTGTAACCATGGTGCTTAAAGGTATATTAAAACAAACCACATAAGATGGTCAAAGGCACTATGCAAATTTGAATCATGAATTTAAAGCCAGATTCATATAAACCATTTTGAGTTTTCACACAGCACTGCTGAAGAAAAACTGATATTGGAACATTGTATGCTTAAAATTCAATAACTAATTTATTTTTTTTTGTTTGTTTTTTGGGTCACACCGAGAGGTGCTCAGGGGTTACTCCTGGCAGGCTCAGGGGACCATATGGAATGCTGGAATTCAAACCACTGTCTGTCCTAGATTGGCTACTTGCAAGGCAAGTTCTCTACTGCTGTGCTATCTCTCCAGCCCCCCTCCTTTTCCCAATAAATAACTTTATAATCCACAATGATTCAACTAAAATTTTTCTTTTTTAAAAAATCAAGTCTTAGGCCCGGAGAGATAGCACAGCGGCGTTTGCCTTGCAAGCAGTCAATCCAGGACCTAAGGTGGTTGGTTTGAATCCCGGTGTCCCATATGGTCCCCTGTGCCTGCCAGGAGCTATTCTGAGCAGATAGCCAGGAGTAACCCCTGAGCATTGCCGGGTATGGCCCAAAAACAAAACAAAAAAAAAAAAAATCAAGTCTCCATACATTCAGAAATGGAGAGAAAAGTGAACATTTGCCTTCAGAGTTTGACTTACATAGAAAAGCTACCTTATAAATGTGGTTGCTATTCTTCTCTTGCTTAGGGCTCCTGGAAAGATGTTAACCAAAGCCCTTACTTCCGGGTAAACTTAATAACTAATGACCATGATGACAATGCCCATTAGAACTAAGCCACATGAATGCAATGTATAAGGAGAGAGATCATGGCAGGTTGGGTGCTTGCCAACCTGGGCACAAACCACAACATCCCATTAGTCCCCTGAACACAGTCCTATGCTCTGCATTCAGCAGAGGTCCAGGTTTAGATCCCTGGCACAAGAGACCCAACACTGCTGGGTATGCTCTCTGCCCCCATTATTGGTATAAAAAGCATATCTGTAATCGTTCTAATAAAAGAACAAGAGAACAAGAAAAAAAATCAAGCAAAAAAAAATAAAGGCTTTTTTTTGGGGAGATCACACCCGGCAGCACTTAGGGGCCACTCCTGGCTCTGTGCTCAGACATCACTCGTGGCAGGCTTGGGGGACCATATGGGATGCCGGACTCGAACCACCGACCTTCTGAATGCAAGGTAAACGCCTCACCTCCATGCTCTCTCTCCGGCCCCATCAAAAAAATATTTTTTCAGGGTACATGGCATACGTGGGATTTCTCTGTTCTATTTCCTTATCTATAAAGCTGAAATCACAGGGGGTGGTGAAATATTCTGTTTACTATTTACACACACACACTATGAGGTTGAAAAAGCTCACAAATTTGCACTGGGTGAGGCAGAGCTGAAAAGCTTATAGGACTTTACACAGCGTGTGCAGAAAGAAACACAAGTGCAACCAAGAGTAAGGAGATCAAGTTTGGTCCTCTGGCAATTCAGTGTCAGGTTTCTGAGAAACAATCCACATCCAGATCAATGAGGCAACTGCATATAAAGACCAGAACTGGAGATGTGGCCGAGAATGGAAAGAAAAGTATCAAGTGTGAGAAGATTATTGCTGCTAAGACACAGGTGAAATGTTACTGTCCACGGGCCTACCACACATGCTTAGGGAAAGAATCCCAGGAGCAAAAGACAGGATCCAAGAAAAGGTAAAGGTCTTACTGAAGAATGGTGACGATTATGTTTGAAAACTTTCAAGTACGCCTAAAAATCATACAAAACATTCAGACTAAGGCAGTGGGAGGAATGGTGTGCATGTGTGGTGTGTGCAGCCAATCCATATGCTGTAACAGTGAAGCTAGTAGAGAAAACTGCTAACTCAAAATTATTTGTAACTGTGACCCACAACACCCAAATGGCAGAAGGGTTCTGGAATAACTAGCAAATACTCATCCTCAGAATAAAGGACTCATCCAAACAAGAACTAGTATAACAGACAACAAAATTAGGTACCCCAAGAAAACAAAACCCACATCAAAACTCTACCTAAGACTGTCAAAGGACTTTTCCTAAACAGGAAATTGCAAAAAGCTTGAGGAAGAACTGCAACCACTGCCAAAGTGAGTTCTAAGGAAATCCACAGAGAATTCCTTACACAGAACCTATAAATTAAGCAACAGACCATTGCTAGGGGAAATTTAGAATAAAAAGCTTTAAAAAATTGGGCAGCTAGGGGCTGGAGCAGTGGCATAACAGTAGGGCGTTTGCCTTGCACGCGCCTGACCTAGAACGGACTGAGGTTCAATCCCCTGGCGTCCGATATGGTCCCCCAAGCCAGGAGCGATTTCTGAGCACATAGCCATAAGTAACCCCTGAGCGTCACCGGGTGTGGCCCCAAAACAAAAAAACAAAAAAGGGGCTGCTAGGACTGTAGCAATAGCACACAGTGGGTAGGCACTTGCCTTTCACAGAGCTGGCCCAGGTTCAACCACCAGCATGCAATCTGGTCCACTGAGCACTATCAGGAGTTAATTCCTGAGTGCAGAGCCAGGAGTGATCCCTGAGCACCACCAGGTGTGGCCCAAAAACAAAACAAAACAAAAACCAACTTTTTTTAAACATCTATATTCTACCTGGGGTTTTTGTGTGTTTTTTGGGGGAAAAGGAGTTTGGGTCACACCAAGAGGTACTAAGTGGTTACTCCTGTTTCTGAGCTCATAAATCAACTTCTGGCAGGCTCAGGGGATCATATGGGATGCCAGCAATTGAACCTGGGCCAGCCGTGTGCAAGGCAAACACCCTCCTCACTGTGCTCTCTCTCTCTGGCCCCCTCCCCATTTTTTTTTTAAGCAGAATGCATTTAATTGAGGACTCAGCTTTCTAATGTTAACAGTGCCTAGAAGAAATGCCACCTCTCAGAGAATGATCTAACAGTTTCCAAATAACTTTTCCTGAAACACATAGAAAATACACAACAGGGGCTGGGCTGGAGAGATAGCATAGAGGTAGGGCATTTGCCTTGCATGCAGAAGGACGGTGATTCAAATCCCGGCATCCCAGATGGTCCCCAGAGCCCGCCAGAAGCGATTTCTGAGCGTAGAGCCAGGAAATAATCCCTGAGCCTGCTGGGTGTGACCCAAAAAACAAAAAAGAAAATACACAACCACCTAAGCTCATAAAGGATGTAAATTAAGACTACTCCGAGATGCCCGGTTTTATCTATGTCTATGACTCCCCAAATAGAAATTTCAACATTACATCGATGGAAAGATACTAGCAGGAAAAGTGCTCTTTGAATCTTGAGCAACACGAAGTAGGCTACCAAGAGTAAACCACTTCAAAGATACACTTCCAAGAAAATGACACATTAAAAAAAAAAAAAAGAACAGTATAGTAACAGCAAAAGCTAGAAACAACTTTAATGTCTAATAACTGAATCAACTACAGTACTACATTTCTAGCGTGGTATTTATATTTTGTTTTTGGGCCACACTCAGTGGTACTCCTGGGTCTGTGCTCAAGGATCACTCCTGGAGGGGCTTTGGGATCGAATCAGGGCTGTGTGCAAAGTAAGTACCTTACCCACTGTATAATCTCTCGGGCCCCTACAATAGTCTCTTAGTGTATATAAAGAAAAGGGAAAAAAAGAGATTGGGATGTAGCAAGTGGTAGAAGGCAAGTAGAAGGAAAGGATAACACAAATCAATGCTCCAACAAAAAGTCCATGTGATGAATACACAAGAAACTGTTTATTAGAACAAAGAAAAATGAGACAGGAGAGAAGAGTAAAATATTTCCAAGTTAAATTTTATCTAATCATAGATGCATCAATTATTTGTTTTTTTTGGGGGGGTCACTCAGTGCTGTTCAAGAGCTACTCCAAATTCAATGCTCAGAGTGTTCCCAGCATTGCTGGAGGATCACACATGGACCTCCTGCATTTATAGCATGTGCTCAGCATTCGAACTATTTCTCCAACTCAAAAAGGTACTTTTATAACAAATCAAGTTTATTTCTCAAAAAAGTCACTGAGATACCGGAGCAGTGGTGCCAACGGTAAGGTGTCTGCCTTGCCCACGCTAGTCTAGGATGAACTGCAGTTCGATCCCCCCCCCCACCGAGTCCCATATGGTCCCCCCAAACCAGGAGCGATTTCTGAGTGCATAGCCAGGAAACCCCTGAGCGTTACTGGGTGTGGCCAAAAAACCTAAATAAATAAATATATAAATAAAGCCAACAAATGAAAATAAACTAAAATAAACTCAAATGTACATTAGTTTGGCAACAAAATTTCTTTTTGTTGTTTTGGGGCCACACCCAGAAGCGCTCAGGTATGATCAATTACTTGTGGCTCTGCACTCAGGAACTAACCCTGGTGGTGCTTGGGGACCATATGGGATATGTGCTCAACCCTTTAAACTCTCCAATCCTTCCAACACATGATTAAAAAAAAAAATCAGTTTTCGGGCCAGAGCACTAGGACAGCAGTAGGATGCTCGCCTTATACATGACCAACCAAGGTTCAATTCCCTGCAACACAAATTGCCCCCCAAGTCTGCCAGAAGTGATTGGAGTACAGAGCCCGCCCCAAACCAAAAAAAAAAAAAAAATTAACTTTCAAGGCTGGAGAACCTTGCCTTGCAAGCAGGAAACTGGCAACTCTACAAGGTCCCTGAGCACTGAGCCTAGAGTAACTCATGAACAGTGTGTCATCCCCCATCTTATTTTTTAAGCCTATTTGTCAGGGCTGGAGCAACAGTGCACTAAGTATTGGCAAAAACCAAAAACACCTTATTTGTCTACATCTGTTGGACTTTGTAGCAAAATTCTTTTCTAATCTTTACATACTAATATTCCTCAGAAAAGGAAAAACAATAGGTTGGAGAACAATAGGACAGCTGGTAGGAAACTTGCCTTGCATGTGACCTATCTGGGATCGACTCCTCCTGGCACCCAACATTACCGCCCAAGCCGCACCTTAGCACAGTTCTGCCTTTGAGCACTACTATATGACACTCCCTATTTAAAAAAAAAAAGTGCTCCTTTGCTCTAGTATGCTTAAGTTTTCTGTTATATGTCTATTTTTGGTTTGTTTTGAGGGCAGTGCTGGGACTCGAGCAAAGTGCTCTCCAGCTAAGACCCCCCCCCCAACACACCGTGCCTTTACTACAGTAAGCTGACATTTTTCTTATAGCTTCTCACCAGTTAGCTGTCTATTTCAAGGCTATGAACTTGTTACTAAATACTTTAACTGGTATTACTTAAAACAATGTAAAGAATGACTGTGGGTGGATAAGGACTACAGGCTGGAGCTTGAACTTTGCATAGAGGAGCCCTGAATTCTATGTAGAAGACACCTCACTTCAAGTAACCAGACTCCCAAGCCCAAACCCCCTCAATTTTTTTTAAATCTGCATACATAAGTCGTTTTCCTTTCATGAAATCCATTAAACCTGGGTGCGCCTCTATTCAAGAATTAGGACATCTATCTAATCCAGACTCGTGATTAAATATTTGAATAACCAAGTTTTCTTCTTAGAGTAAGGGTAGCTGAGGGTAACCTACAACCTCAAACCCTTAACACTCTAATGCGGGGACTTCAGAATTAGAAATCTAAGCACCTGGGCCGGAGAGCCGGAGAGAAATCACAGCGGTAGGGCATTTGCCTTGCAAGCAGCGGACCCAAGACCTACGGTGATTCGAATCCCGGCATCCGAGATGGTCCCCCGTGCCCACCAGGAGCGATTTCTGGGCGCAGAACCAGGAGTAACCCCCGGCAACTGCCGAGTGTGGCCCAAAAAAACAAACAAAAAATGATATCTAAGCACCTATTTCTCAAAATTTATCGATGACATTTAATCTACGGCTTAACAGTACTATTAAAAGTGCCCCCCCCCAAGATTTGAGACCTGTTTAAAACGAACAGAAAGTTCCATATTCTTGCGTTGATAAGCAACAAAAAAACCTTAGGGATATGTGTAGCTTCTTCCCGATTTACAAGAAACGCATTTGAATACAAAAATGTATTCTAAGTAAGTTACTGCTTGGGACTCCCCCCATCCAATCTTCAAGCATTTAACAACTCCAGGAAGGGCCGGAGAGAGAGCACAGCGGGAGGGCGTTTGCCTAGCAAGCAGGACAGAGGGTGGTTCGAATCCCGGCACCCCACAGGGTCCCCTCCCCGAGCCTGCCAGGAGAGATTTCTGAGTGCAGAGTCAGGAGGAGCAAACCCTGAGCGCCGCCGGGTGAGCCCCCCAAAACAAAAACCAACAACAGCAAAAGTAGCTCCAGGAAGATGGCACCGTAGTCCTGGGCGCTCAGGTCGTCAAGGGAAGTGCGGGGGCAGAAGTTAGCACCCTCCACAAGGGCCTCCAACATCCTGCTCTTGGGGCGGCTCGACAGAACCCCTAGAATCTCTCCAAAAAGAACCCCAAATCTCAAAGATCCATAGAGTCAAACTTGGGGATCCACTCCAGGTCACAAACGCTCCAATCCGGGGCGGGATAGACAGATAAAGATTGCACAGTGGCAGGGCGTTTGTTTGCCTCGCAAGCAGCCGATCCAGGACGGACGGTAGTTGGTTCGAATCCCGGCATCCCACAGGGTCCCCCGGCCTGCCAGGAGCGATCGGTTTCTGAGCGCAGAGCCAGGAGGAACCCCTGAGCGCTGCCGGGTGTGACTCAAACCCCAAAAAACTCAAATCCTGCTCGCAGGCCCCAACCCCAACCCCACCCGCGCGTAGGCCCGAAAGCGCCTAGATCCATTTCCCTGCCGCCGCGCCGCGCCCCCCTGAACCCAGAGTCCTCCCCCTCCAGCCTCCCCACCGCTCGGCCCCGGACGCCCCACTTCCCACCTCCTATTCTCGCGCCACGTGGACCCAGGGGCCGGACTGACCCGCGGACAAAGACCAAAATGTCCACTTCGCGGCGGCGCGCATGCGCAGTGGGGCGCGGGAGGGCGCGCGCAGAACTCCCAGAAGCCTCCGCGCGGCGCGGCCTACCCCGACAGGCCCAGGCGCGCCTGGGAGCCGATGCCCTGCTTAGGAACAGGAAGTGGCTTCGGCGTTGAACGTTTCGCCCTTCCCCTTTGGACTACATTTCCCGTCAGGCTTTGCGTCTCACGCACGCGCACCTGGGAGTCGATGCCCTGCTTAGGAACAGAAAGTGGCTTCGGTGTTTAATATCCCCATCCCCCCTTTGAACTACATTTCCCGTCAGGCTTTGCGTCTCACGCACGCGCGCCTGGGAGTCGATGCCCTGCTTAGGAACAGGAAGTGGCTTCGGCGTTTAATATCTCCCCTTCCCTCCCCCTCTTTGGACTACATTTCCCGTCAGGCTTTGCGTCTCACACACGACTCTAGCTGCCTTGACTTGTTGGTTTTGGGGCCCACCCCGGAGTGGTGGTCCTACCTGGTTGGAAGAAGGTTCGTGGAGGCCCCCGGTGGTAGTTTTGGGAATGCGGATATCCGCCCCCGCCCACCCTGAGGAGGCAGGTCTCCTCGAAGCAGCTTGCCACAAGACAGGCCCGGCCCAAACGCGGCGCGCGGTGCTAGGCCGCCATCTTGGGTGTCGCGGGCTCCCGGACTACGTTTCCCACAAGGCACCGCGGCATGACGTCACTGGCGCGCCGTCGCGGTGAAACTCGTTGGCGCGGGAACGCCCAGACGCGACCCTCCAAGGGGAGGCCGCTGCAGGTGAAGGCGGGCCATGGAGGAGCCGCGTTGCTCCTAGTGTGGCATCGGTGGTGGCTCTACTCATTAAAGACTTTGAAAAATGTTTTTTTTTCCTTCTGAGTTAGTTTTTATCTTTGAAGTTTTGCAACTGGAGAATGTCATATGATCTTAACCCAGTTCTCCGCGCCTTATCATCCTACATAACAACTGTGCAAAATCAGGAAATTAACACTTACGCTAATCATTATGAGAATATATCATTATAACCACATACATATTCTTCGTTGTTATTGTTTTTTTTTTTTTTTTGGATCACACCCAGCAGTGCTCAGGAATTACTCATGGCTCTGCCAACTGATCATTCCTGGCAGACTTGGGGGACTGTATAGGTTGCTGGGCATTGAGCCACGGTCCTCACATGCAAGGCTAGTGCCTTACCTGTTGTGCTATTGCTCTGCCCTTCTTATTCATATTTTAACTATCTCTTTTAGTTAAAGGAGATTAGATTTAGTTAAAGGAGATTTAGATTCCTTCCAGAGTGATATGTTGCAGTGAGTTGATAATTCTCATCAGACTTAGCATAGCTCCTCAGTCTTGGCCTTTTGTGCTCTTGACACTAATGAAGAAGATTGGCCATTGTCTTCAGGTTCTTCTATGTAAATGTTCAATGATTTCAGGCTAATAGTTCTCATAATTTAAATCAGTATGCATTTTGGATAAGGGCTTGGGGATCACTCAGTGGCTGAGAGCTGGATTTAGTCTGAGTTGTATCCCAGTATTGTCAAATGGGCTGAGTGTGGCCCTGACTAGTCTGCTGTGTAATCTATGGCACCACATATTATTTCTGGCTGTCTGCTGCCAGGGGCTTGCCAACATTGAAGCTATAGGGCTGATCCTGCAGCAAGCACTGTGATCTTTCAAAGGGAGTTTGCGTGGGCCCTGAGTGACCTGGGGAGATCATTAGTTCTACATCAGGACTCTTGTCAGCCAAGCACTGCCAGGAGTGATCCCTGAGTACAAAGCCAGGAGTAAATCATGAAACACCTCCAGTTGTTATTACCAAAAATGGGAGTGTAATGAGATAGTACATGTGATGATGGGGTGCTTGCCTTGCACAGAACCAACCTGGGCTCAGTCCCTAGCACCCTGAGTACTAGGAGTGATCTGTGAATGCAGAGCCAAGAGTAAGTAAGCACTGCACAGTGCAGATGTGGTCCCCAAACAGCAAAAATAAATAAATAAATAAATAAAAGATGTCTAAGCACTACCACAAAAAAAAAACTACCCTATAGAGCACTTGTATGAACACCACAGCAACCCCTGTAACCTCCGCCACATAAGTATATCTAAAAGGAGTGTCACCCCCAGCAAGTACCACCATTTAGTATCCAAGCACCCTGACCTGGTGTACACCCCCTGGCAAGTAGCACAACCAAGCATATGTCACCCCAATCATTTCCAGAGTCATAAGAGGGAAGTGCTCAGGGGTTACTCCTGCCTCTGTGCTCAGAAATCGCCCCTGTCAGGCTCGGGGGACCAAATGGGGATGCCAGGATTCGAACCACCATCTGTCTGCGTGCAAGGCAAACACCCTACCACTGTGCTATCTCTCCGGCCCCGGCTCTACTATAATTTTTTTTCTATTTCATTCCACTCCAGATAAGAGGAAAACACCTTGTATTTACTTTGTTGTTTTGTTTTGTTTTTAACCTAGATTTGGAGTCTAGGTGTGAGAAATTTTCACCGAAAGAAATGTTAGAAGCACAGCCATTCAATTGGGAGATCATGGAAAGCCTTATATGCTATGACTTGATGGGCTTCGATTTTAGAGACAGCTGGGGATATAAAGGCCAGTTTGTGAGCCAAGCAAATCCAGACTGCTATTTCGAGCCAATAAAAATCCCTTATGACAGCATGCCTGTGTTCAAGCATCACATATCCCTGACCACCCGACATCACGGGAAGCCAACTGGCCAGAAACTGGCTACATGTAGTGAATGTGAGAGGGTATTTAGCCGTGTCTCACATGTTGGTTTTTTTTTTTTTTTTTTTGGCCACACCTGGCGATGCTCAGGGGTTACTCCTGGCTGTCTGCTCAGAAATAGCTCCTGGCAGGCACGGGGAACCATATGGGACACCGGGATTCGAACCAACCACCTTAGGTCCTGGATAGGCTGCTTGCAAGGCAAACGCCCCTGTGCTATCTCTCTGGGCCCGTGTCTCACATCTTATTGAGCATCGGAAAACTTACACTGGTGAAAGGCCCTTTGCCTGTAAGGAGTGTGGCAAGGCCTTCCGCCGTGCCTCACATCTTGTTCAGCATCAAAGAATGCATACAGGGGAGAAATCTTACGACTGTCAAGACTGGGAAGGCTTTTGGCCGCACTTCAGAACTTATTCTCCATCAGAGACTTTACAGTGGTGTCAAACCCTATGAGTGTAAGGAATGTGGGAGGACCTTCAGACAGCATTTCCAGCTTATTCTGCACCAAAGAACTCACACGGGTGAGAAACTCTATGTATGTAAAGACTGCGGTAAGGCTTTTACTCGTGGCTCACAACGTACTGTTCATCAGAGAATCCACACTGGTGCTAAACCTTATCAGTGCAAAGAATGTGGGAAAGCCTTTAGGCAGCATTCACAGCTCACCGTCCATCAAAGGATCCACACTGGCGAGAAGCCCTACGAATGCAAGGAGTGTGGGAAGGGCTTTATTCATAGCTCAGAAATGTCTCGACATCAAAGAATTCATTGGGCGGGGGGGGGGGGGGGGGGAGAAACCTTACGAATGTAAGGAATGTGGCAAGGCCTTTCGATTGCATGCACAGCTTACTCGGCATCAAAGGGTTCATACTGGCGACAGACCCTTTGCATGTAGGACTGCGGGAAGGCCTTTAGTCGTACTTCATACCTTATTCAACATCAAAGAATTCATACAGGCGACAAACCCTATGAGTGTAAGGAATGTGGAAAGGCCTTCATGCATGTTTCGCAACTGACTCTTCATCAGCTATTTCATACTTATAAGAAACCTTATCAGTGCAGGGGATGTGGAATGGCCTTTATTCGTAGTTCACAACTTACCGAACATCAGAGAATTCATCCTGGTATTAAACCTTATAAATGCAAAGAATGTGGGCAAGACTATTCTTGGTTCACAGCTCATTGAGCACTACAGAATCCATACCAATTAGAACCCTTTCATAGATGGGGCTAGGGCAGTAGGACAGCAGGCAGGGCTCTTGCTTTGCACACAGCCAACTCCAGTTCAATCCCCAGCATCCCATCTGGTTCCCTGTGTGTGTGTCTATGTTCAATCCTGACCATTTCATATGGTCCCCCAAGCCCACCAAGAGTAATTTAAGAGGCAGAACCAGGAATAAACCCTGAGCGACAGCAGTGTGTGGACTAAAAAGAAATTTTTTTTTTTTGGTTTTTGGGTCACACCCAGCAGTACTCAGGGGTTACTCCCGGCTGTCTGCTCAGAAATAGCTCCTGGCAGGCACGGGGGACCATATGGGACACCGGGATTTGAACCAACCACCGTTGGTCCTGGATCGGCTGCTTGCAAGGCAAACGCCGCTGTGCTATCTCTCCAGGCCCCTAAAAAGAATTTTTTAATCCTTCATGAAAAATAATATTTTTGTTTGTTTGGCATACCCAGCTGTGCTCAGTAATTACTCCTTGCTCTGCATACAGGCTCCTGGCAGGCTCAGCCAGTTGAACCTAAGTTGGCCATGTGCAAGACAAATGCCCTATCCGCTGTGCTATAGCTCTGGCCCCTTTGCTAGAAAATCTTTACATAGCATTCATAGCTGACTCAATTACATCATGTCTGATATAGGGTACTTTATGTCAGAATACCTTCATGTGCCACTCCAATATGAAAATAACATGCCAGAATAAAATTTCAATAAGTATGGAATTGTATTATGTCTTACACTGTTTACTAATCATCAAAGAGCTTATACTAAAATACACACACACACACACACACACACACACACACACACATATATAGGAGCTGAACTATATAGCAGGCTATATAGTGCATGCTTAAGAGTCTCCCAATTAATGTGAATATTAAAATGTCTTATCACTTATGACTCAAACTGTTAAGATTCTCAGAATTCCCAATAGAAATGTCACCTTAGGGGCCAGAGAGATAGCATAAAAGTAAGGCGTTTGCCTTGCATGCAGAAGGTCAGTGGTTCGAATCCTGACATCCCATATGCTCCCCTGAGTGTGCCAGGAGCAATTTCTGAGCGTAGAGCCAGGAGTAACCCCTAAGCGCTGTTGATGTGACCCAAAAACCAAAAAAAATAGAAATGTCACCTTAGAGCCAGAGCAATAGTACAGTGAGTAGGGCACTTACTTGCACATAGCAGACCTGGATTTGATTCCCAGCATCCCTTAAGTTCCCCAAGAACGGCCAGGAGTAATTCTTGCAGAGCCATGAATAACCTCTAAGTATTGTGTGACCCCCAAAGCAAAACAGAAACATGACTCTGTTAAGGTTGGAGATCCCTCAGGAGCCCCAGTTATAATCCCTGCACCACTAGGAATAGCTTCAAAAATCAATAATTTGGGGGGAGCCCACATCCAACAGTGCTCAGGACTTGCTCCTGGCTCTGATTAAGGGTCATTCCTGGTATTTTTTTGTTGTTGGTTTTTTTTTTTTTTTTTTTTTTGGTTTAGGGGTTTTGGTATTTTTTTTTTTTTTTTTTTGGATTTTGGGTCACACCCTGCTGCACTCAGGGGCTACTCCTGACTCTACGCTCAGAAATCGGCCTCAGCAGGCTGGAGGACCATACGAGATGCTGGGATTCAAACCACCATCCTTCTGCATGCAAGGCAAACGCCCTATTGCTGTGCTATCTCTCCAGCCCCTCGTTCTTTGTGTACTATATGGGGTGTCAGGGATCAAGCCCAGAGTGGCCGTGTGCAAGGCAAGTGCCCTTGCCTTGTTGTCTGGTCCTTCCAAAAAAGCAATTACAACTGCTTTTCACCATGACATACAGCTTATTGACATCCTCTTATCTACTCATTACTGACAAAGCATCAGGGGAAAAAATAGGTAATCTCTCCTTATTTTATCTTTTAATTTTTGTTGTTTTGGGCCATATCTGGTGATGCTCAGGGGTTACTCCTTACTCTGTACTCAAGAATTACTCCTGGCAGTAATCATGGAACCATATGGAATGACTGAAATGGTCAGCTGTGAGTAAGACAAGTACATTAGGGCCCGGAGAGATAGCACAGCGGCGTTTGCCTTGCAAGCAGCCGATCCAGGACCAAAAGGTGGTTGGTTCGAATCCCGGTGTCCCATATGGTCCCCCGTGCCTGCCAGGAGCTATTTCTGAGCAGACAGCCAGGAGTAACCCCTGAGCACTGCCGGGTGTGGCCCAAAAACAAAAAAAAAAAAAAAAAAAAAAAGACAAGTACATTACCCTATCAGGGGTCTCAAATTCGCGGCAGGTCGCAAATGGCCCTCTGTACAACATTTTGTGGCCCTGCCCTAGAGGAATCTTTTTTTGTTTTGTTTTGTCTTAGTTGTTTGGGTCACACCCCCCAATGTTCAAGGCTTACTACTGACTTGGCACTCAAGGATCATCCCGACTTTGCCTCCTGTGGCCCCCAGGTAAATTGAGTTTGAGACATAGGGCCTATATACTATCTGCCCCCACTTCAGTTATTTTTTAGGTGGTCCCACACCCAACCATGCTCAGGTGTTACTCCTGGCTCTACACTCAGGAAGCAGTCTTGGCATGCCAAGAGAACCATATAGGATGCTGGAGATCAAGCCCATGTCTGCTAAAAAATGATGGCACAGTGGGGTATGGTGTTTACCTTTTTTTTTTTTTTTTTTGGTTTTTGGGCCACACCCATTTGACGCTCAGGGGTTACTCCTGGCTATGTGCTCAGAAATCGCCCCTGGCTTGGGGGGACCATATGGGACGCCGGGGGATCGAACCGCGGTCCGTTCCTTGGCTAGCGCTTGTAAGGCAGACACCTTACCTCTAGCGCCACCTTCCCGGCCCGGTGTTTACCTTTTGCATGCAGCCAACTAGGTTCGATCCCTGACATCCTATATATATATATCCCTCGAGCCTGCCAGGAATAATTTCTGAGTACAGAGTCAAGAGTAACCCCTGAGCACCTCCAGATGTAGCCCCAAAACAAAAACCGATATCCAAAAAACAAAAAACAAAAAACTATGAAAGGGGATTCAGGAAGCTCAGAGAGCAGGAGCACATGCTTTGTACATGGGAAGTTACTTCCATGCCATATGGAATTAACTGAGTACCATATGGTCCCTTGAGTACTGCAGGAGGTAGCATCGACCCCCAGTACCAGCAGGTGTACCCCCAAAAAATGATAACAAAAATCAACTGTAGGGGCTGGCACAAGCGGTAGAGCGTCTGCCTTGCCCGCACTAGAACCACGGTTCAATCTCCCAGCATCCCATATGGTCCTGCAAGCCACGAGTGATTTCTAAGCACATAGCTAGGAGTAACCCCTGAGTGTCATTGGGTGTGGCCCAAAGAAATAAAATCAAAAGAATCAACTGTATACATTTATGAGAATTTAAAACCAACCAATAGAATAAAATATTTTTAGATAATATATGACTTAAGGCACTGTGTGTGGCACACTCTGGCTCAATCCTTGGCACCACATAGATCTTTTTTTTTTTTTTTTTTTTTTGGGTTTTGGGGTTCCTCCTGGCTCTACACTCAGAAATCGCTCCTGGCAGGCTCGGGACCATATGGGATGCCGGGATTCGAACCACTGTCCTTCTGCATGCAAGGCAAACACCTTACCTTCATGCTATCTCTCCGGCCCCTCCAGATAGATCGTAACACTGCTAGGAGTGCGTGATCCCTGGACATGGAACCAAGCCATAAACACAAGCCAGGGGTGCATCTCCAGTTCTCAAAAAAATGTTTTTAACAAGTGAATATGAGCCAAGGAACCTCTGTTATTCAATTTCCTCTATAACAACAAAGGACAATTCATATCATATCTGGAGAAACTTTCCCTACCATCCAGGGTGAACTTTCCAAAGAAATAGAAACAGCTGAGAACAGGAAATAAAATAATAGCTACTGCTTACAGTACAACCTTTTTAGAGGAAAAACAACTTATAAATAGCTAGGAGCAGGAAGAAGAATGATAAATACTATTCATAGGGCAACCTTTAAAGAGAAAAATAAGATATCAATGGTTAGAAGCAGGAAACAGGACAATAAATAGTTCACAAACCTAAGAAAGGGAAATTGCCTTCACCCACACCCGCATCTTCCCACCAGATAAACGGCCCAGCTCTTCTGCTGAGTTCTGACAAAACGATGAATCCTGGTTTCTTCCAGGCAGTCTGTCTGAGCTGATCCCTCTGGGGCCTTCTCAGAATTGAGGGGGTTAGAAAAGACAGATTCCCCTTTCTGCATGAACCAAAGCAGCCTAGCACCACACCTTATAGTCTCCAACAGAAACAACCCAGCTTCACAACTTTTTTTTTTTTTTTTTGGTTTTTGGGTCACACCTGGTGGCTTAGAGGACCATATAGGATGCCGGGAATCGAACCCTGTCCATCATGGGTTGGCTACGTGCAAGACAAATGCCTTATCACTGTGCTAACACTACGGTCCCCAGCCCCACAACTTAACCTTATCAAATTGCCAAGTCACTAAATTTGATCCTAGGCCAAAGCAGCTGCACAATCTCAAAAATTTCATGGTAATGTCAGTTCCATAGGATCACAGGAAACCTTATGGGTAAGTTACATAGAAGAACACCAAGCTCAGTGAGTCAAACCTAGAGTCCCCAAACTATGGTCTACAGGCCATATGTGGCCCACTGAAGACATTTATTCAGCCCTCTGGGTATTTTTACTGCAGCTATCTGTCCTGCTTAGCAGCCAACTCATCCCTGGCCCACAGTGCACCGCACTCTCTGACTCCATTCTTCTCTGCCTCTCAACTTCTCTCTCAACTCCTCCTCTCAGTTTCAGGCAGAGGTCCTCAAACTAAGAACCCCCAAACTGATTATTTTGTTGATTCAACTTTACTTGCTCTTCATTTTCAATACTGTATTTGCTTCCATTTTGATTTCTTACTTCAAAGTAAGATATGTGCAGTGTGCATAGGAATTTGTTCATAGTTTTTTTTTTAGCTTAGTCAGACCCTCTAATGGTCTGAGGGACTATGAACTGGCCCCCTGTTTAAAAAGCTTGAGGACCCCTGGTCTAAACAGTAACAAGATTCAACTAGCACCAACCACAGCCAGATAAATCATCGTCAGACACTGGCTTTAGTAACACCGTGGAGAGAGAGATCAATCATTTCAAATGGACTTATTGATCTAAGTTTTGGAAATTCTATTTGC
The DNA here is from genome assembly GCF_024139225.1 of Suncus etruscus. Classification (NCBI taxonomy): domain Eukaryota; kingdom Metazoa; phylum Chordata; class Mammalia; order Eulipotyphla; family Soricidae; genus Suncus; species Suncus etruscus. The sequence continues at coordinate 81,809,272 of NC_064861.1, read as the reverse complement.
CTTTGTGTTGTACCAAACAACATGAAATAAATTTGTTTGTGCCTGCACGGAGGCAGACTAGGGTAGTGGCTGGGAAATGAGACAGTGGTGGAGGAAAGGTCACACTGGTAATCAATTGGCATTTGATTATTTAATGCATGAAATGACTATTACTAACAACTTGGTGTAAATCACAGAGAAAGGAGAAAGAAAGAGGGGGGAAGGAAAAGCAAGGAGGGGGCGGTAAGTAGCTGTGAGGTGCTCTGGGCTGCTGAGGCAGGCTGGATGAAGACCGGTTCTGGGATTAGCATGGCTCAATTCACCAGATCTGAACCCTCAAGCATCCCTTTTCATTCAGTCAGTACTGAGCTGCCTTCATTACAGCAACAGGGTAGAAGCTGGAGCAACAGCCCAACAGGCACCTGTTTAACCTGAGTTTGATCCCCCATACTCCCTAAGTTTCCCCAAGCCAGCCAAGAGTGATCCTCGAGTGCAGAGCCAGGAGTATGTGCTCATGAGTTACCCAAACTAAATAAATGAAAATAATTGACAATGTTGTGTCACACCAACAATTAATAGCGATTCTTTAATATAATTTAGTAGTTGATCAGTGGACACTGTTCCTCTCAGGGTTATATGTACTTTTTGATGCTTCAAAATATAATATGTGTTGTTTGTACATAAAAATGAAGTGTTCGGGCCCGGAGAGATAGCACAGCGGTGTTTGCCTTGCAAGCAGTCAATCCAGGACCAAAGGTGGTTGGTTCGAATCCCGGTATCCCATATGGTCCCCCGTGCCTGCCAGGAGCGATTTCTGAGCAGACAGCCAGGAGTAACCCCTGAGCACCGCCGGGTGTGACCCAAAAACCAAAAAAAAAAAAAGAAGTGTTCCCTGGAGAGAAGCTCCAAGGGCTGGTAGAAGACATGACAATGTGAGAAGGTTCGGGTGAAAGGGGTGATTGTTCCAGAATTGCCACAAGATGGCAGCATAGCATAGCAAAGGTAGCTGCTAGGACTGATGCAGGGCCCTAGAACAGTGTTGGGATGAATGAGCACTTAGGTTTGATTCCCAGTTTCAAAACAAAAACAAAACACCAAAACCAGGCCAGAGAGATAATACAGCAGGTAAGGTTTTTGCCTTGCACACAGTTAACCCTGGTTAACTCAGGCATCCCTGAGCACCACCAGGAGTGATCCTGGTGAGCCAAGAGGCATGAGTAAGCCCTGAGCAACGCTGGGTGTAGCCCAAAATCAAAAAAAAAAAAAAAAAAAAAGAAAGAAAGAAAAGGAAAAAGTTAAAGATAATAAATAAGGAGTCGGAGAGAGCACAGCGGTAAGGCATTTGTCTTGCTTGCAGCGGACCCAGGATGGACCCTGGTTCAATTTCCGGCATCCCATATGGTCCCCTGTGCCTGCCAGGAGCAATTTCTGAGCACAGAGCCAGGAGTAACCCCTGAGTGTTGCCGAGTGTGACCCAAAAACAAACAAACAAAAATAAATAACTAAGCTGTATGATTAGTGACATGCCGCCCACATGTATCTAGTAAGGGAATACTCTGAAATGTCATGGATTCGTAGATTGATCAAAGCAGAGATAGCTCCTTATACTTTTAGCACAAATGAAGCAAACTGAAACCCTTGGAGTGGCTAGATCAAGGGTTCACTCCAAAATTCCTTTGCCTTTTCAGTAACTCTGAAGTACCTCATAATAAATATTGAAGGAAACATGTCAACCTTGGGTTTAAATTTCCCAATTTATCTCCCAATGACAATCTTTTTCATTGTTTATTCATAGTCAGATCGGAATAAGATCCACATATTGAGGTAGGTTGCTATAGAAGTCACATGTTTCTTAACCCACATTCTGGGCACTTTTGTTACAGAAGCAAAGTCTTTTTATTTGGCTAGTTGGTTTTTGTTTGGTTTCTTTTCTGTTTTTGTTTTTTGGGCCACACCTGGCAGTGCTCAGGGGTTACTCCTGGCTCTATACTCAGAAATTGTACCTGGCAGGCCAGGAAAATATATGGGATGACAAGGATTGAACCCAAGTCGATCCTGAGTTGGCTATGTGCCAGGCAAATGCCCTAGCCACTATGCTATCACTCTGGCCCTTTTGATTCCTTTGTTGGATCTCCCTCGAGGTGGAGGGGGGGGGCAACTGGGACCATCTTTCAGGACTCCAAAAACCATGAGGTGTCGGTGCTCAAATCAGGAGTGTTCAGTGACTATTCCTAGCTCTGTGACCAGGAGTGACCCATGGCGGTACTCAGGGGACTCTATGCAGTTCTGGGGACTGAAAAAGGGTCAGTTGCATCAAGATAAGCACTTAACCCCCATATTATCTCTCTAGCCCCAAGATTTGGGGGGTTTAGTGGGACCACACCTGGCAGTATTTGGTGGCTACTCTCAACACAGTGCTCAGAGCTCAGAGAGCATGTAGGGCATTTGCCTTGCACTTGACCAAACTGGGTTCAGTCCTGGCATCTCCTATGGTCCCCTAAGCAGGAGTAGTTCCTAAGCACAGAGCCAGAAGTAACCCTTGCTTAATTCCGGGTGTGGCTCAAATACCAAAACAAATTAAAACAGGGCAGAGAGATAGCATAACGGAGAGGTATGGCATTTGCCTTGCATGCAGAAGGACGGTGGTTCGAATCCCGGCATCCCATATGGTCCCCCGAGGCTGCCAGGAGCGATTTCTGAGCATAGAGCCTGGAGTAACCCCTGAGTGCTGCCGGGTGTGACCCAAAAACCAAAAAAAAAAAAAATTAAAACTACTCAGTACTCAGAGTTATTACCAGAGATTTTAAGGGACCAGGCCAGGGATCAAATCTTGAGATTCTGACAACTTGTTGTACTATATCTCTCGTGTTACTATCTAGAAAATCTTATAATGCTATCATTGAATTTGTGGGAATGTTTTTTTAGGAGGTGGTGTGGTCAGGGCTTTCTTCTATAAATATTTTTTATATTTATTTATTTATTTATATTTTTGTGACACACGCAGCTGTGCTTAGGGGTTACTCTGCACTCAGAAATCACTGCTGGCAGGCTAAGGGACCATATGGGATGCCAGGAATTGAACCCAGATCAACAGCTTGCAAGGTAAATGTCTTACCGCTGTGCAATCACTCTGGCCCCAGGGCTTTCTGGCTTTTTTTTTCAGGCTTTTCTGGCTCTGTGCTCAGAGATGACTTCTGGCAGGGATTGGGGAATCATATGTAGTGTCCAGGATTGAACCCAGCTTGACTGCAAATAAGGCAAGCACATAACCCCTCAACTATCTTCCAGGCCCCTGAATTCACACCTGTGAGATGTATTGGGCCAATAGTGCGTGTATTAGAGACCTGGAGCCTAATTCAAGTTAATTATTTCTTCCTGCTACTGTACCCAGTAAGACCCAGGAGATAAATCAGCTGAAGTAGAAAGATTTTTTTTCCATTTTTTAAATTGTTTTGGTTTTTGTTATTGGGCCACAGCTGGATGCGCTCAGGGCTTTCTGAGCTCAGCAATCACTCCTGGTAGGTTTGGGGGGACTGTATGTGATACCAGGAATCAAACCCAGGTTGGCTGCATGCAAGGCAAGTGCCCTACCTGCTGTACTATCACTCCAGTCCCAGTGTAAATAGGATGAAGTAAATAGGATGGTGTCATATGGATAATATTATTTCTTCAACAGATATTTATCAGGTCTACCCACATACCAGATGCTCGGAATGGAATAAAAGAATCTAAAGTCAACAGAGATAAGGGACTGCAGAGATACGACAGTGGGAGGGTAACTGCTTACCACTGAGTGTGCCCCAAGCCCTAAAAACTTAAATTTATTTGTTTATTTATTTATTTTTGGTTTTTGGGTCACACCTGGCGGTGCTCAGGGGTTACTCCTGGCTGTCTGCTCAGAAATAGCTCCTGGCAGGCACAGGGGACTATATGGGACACCGGGATTCGAACCAACCACCTTTGGTCCTGGATCGGCTGCTTGCAAGGCAAACACCGCTGTGCTATCTCTCCGGGCCCTTAAATTTATTTTAAAATAATAAATATTAGGGGCTGGAGCGATAGCATAGTGGCAGGGCATTTGCCTTACACATGGCTAACAAGGACACCGGTTCAATTCCTGGCATACCATATGGTCCCCTGAGCCTGCCAGGAGGGATTTTCTTTTTTCTTTTTTTGGTTGGGCCACACCCGTTTGACGCTCAGGGGTTACTCCTGGCTATGTGCTCAAAATTCGCCCCTGGCTTGGGGGGACCATATGGGACGCCAGGGGACCGAACCGCAGTCCGTCTTACGCTAGCGCTTGCAAAGCAGACACCTTACCTCTACACCTTCCCGGCCCCTGGGAGGAATTGGGATTTCTGAATGTAGAGCCAGGATTAACCCCTGAGCATTGCCGGTGTGACCCAAAAACATAACAAAACAAAATAATAAGAGATAGCATGGAGGTAGTGCATTTGCCTTGCATGCAGAAGGACAGTGGTTCAAATCCTAGCATCCCAGATGGTCTCCCGAGCCTGCCAGGAGTGATTTCTGAGCTTAGAGCCAGGAGTAAACCCTGACCGCTGCTGGGTGTGACCTAAAACCAATAATAATAATAATAATAATAATAATAAATTAGAAAATAGATAAATGGAGCATACACACTTTTCTGGGGTGAGTGATGAAGTGGTAGAGTAACCTAAGCAGCACTGAAGTCAGTTGCTTTATAGAGGAGTCATTTTTTTTTTTTTATGGAGAACATACCTAGCAGTGCTCAAGGCTTACTTCTGGGTTTGTTTTTTGGAAGGTGGGTGGGTTTTGGGATACACCTAGCAGTCCTCAGGGGTTACTCCTGACTCTCACTCAATAATCACCCCTGGCAGGCTGGGGAGAACCTATAGGCTGCCAAGGATCAAATCTGAATTGGCAGCGTGCAAGGCAAATGCTCTACCCACTGAACTATTGCTCTGGTCCCTCTGGGCTTACTCCTGACTCGAGCTCAGGAGCCCCTCCTGGAAATACTGAGAATTCTCTCAGGTAAGCAGCTCTACTGCCTAGGCCACATCCTGGCCTCCAGCCTATTTTTGAGGAGGTGTGAAAAATCACTCCTGTGACATGCAATGAAGTAAAGCAATGATTCCTTGTTAAAAAAAAAATAAATAAATTGGGGCCAGAGAGATAGCACAGTGGTAGGGCATTTGCCTTGCATTCAGTCGACTCAAGAAGGATAGTGGTTCGAATCCCGTCATCCCATATGGTCTCCTGTGCCTGCCAGGAGTGATTTCTGATTGCAGAGCCAGGAGTAACCCCTGAGCTCTGCCAGGTGTGACCCCCTCCCCCAAAAGAAAAAAACAAAAAGAAATTGGTTTAAACATTTTGCGGGGCCGGGCGGTGGCGCTAAAGGTAAGGTGCCTGCCTTGCCTGCGCTAGCCTTGGACGGACCGCGGTTCGATTCCCCCGGTGTCCCATATGGTCCCCCAAGCCAGGAGCAACTTCTGAGCACATAGCCAGGAGTAACCCCTGAGCATTACCGGGTGTGGCCCAAAAATAAAAAAAAAAAAAAACAAAAAACATTTTGCTTGGGGGCCGGAGAGATAACATGGAGATAAGGCATTCGTCTTTCATGCAGAAGATTGGTGGTTCAAATCCTGGCATCCCATATGATCCCCCAGCCTGCCAGGAGCTGCCGGGTGTGACTCAAAAACCAAAACTAAAACAATAAACAAAAACCTTTTACTTGTCTAAGAGGTATTCAGGGGGTTCAAATGGTGTTGGGAAAGAAACTGGTTCTGCTTGGTGCATGACCAGTACCTTATCCAACTTGACTATATCTTTAGCCCCATGACATTTTTTTTTTTAAATTTTGACCACACTGAACAGAGCTCAGGGGTTACTCATTGCTGTGCACTTGGCAGGCTCCAAGGACCATGTGGAATGTTAGGATCAAATCCATGTCAGACACATGCAAGTGATTACTCACTGTATTTTCTGCCCTACCCCATTAATTTCTCTTGGTTGTTTATTTGTGGGCCACACTCAGCAATGGTCAGGGGTTACTCCTGACTCTACACTCAGGAATTACTCCTGGTGGTGCTTGAGGGGGACTATATAGGATGATGAGGATAAATGTATCTGCAAGACTCTTGCTCAGGCCCCAAACAACAATTTTTCCAAAAAACTTATTTATTTTACTGAATCACCATGAAATACACAATTAAAAATTGTTGATGGTTAAGTTTCAGCCATACAATATTCCAATACCCATTTGCCATCATGCATTTCCCAACACCAATGTCCCCAGTTTTCTTCTTGCCTCTATGGCAGTTTCTCTCGTTCTCTCTCTCTCTCTCTCTCTCTCTCTCTCTCTCTCTCTCTCTCTCTCTCTCTCTCTCTCTCTCTCTCTCTCTCTCTCTCTCTGTCCTCCTTTCTCTTTTTATTTGCAATATTGTTACTGAAGGGATAACACACATAGTAACTTTACCTCCTTTCAGTATCTAGTTTTTGTCCAGTGATAACTTCCAGCTATCATTGTCATTGTGGTCCCTTCTCTGCCCTAACTGCACTCCCCCCTGTTTGTTACAAGTTTTCCACCATGAATCAGTCCTCCTGGCTCTTGTCTCTGTCATCTTTGGGTATTATTCTTATATTATAATGTCTTGTTTTACTTTTTTTTTTTTTTTGGGTCACACCCGGCAGCGCTCAGGGATTACTCCTGGCTCTACGCTTAGAACTTGCTTCTGGCAGGCTCAGGTGACCATATGGGATGCCGGGATTCGAACCACCATCCTTCTGCATGCAAGGCAAACACCTTATCTCCATGCTATCTTCACTTATAAGTGTGATTATTATTTTATTTTTGGTTTTTGTGTCACACCCGGCAGCGCTCAGGGGTTACTCCTGACTCCACGCTCACTCAGAAATCGCCCCCGGCAGGCTCACGGGACCATATGGGATGCCGGGATTTGAACCACGATCCTTCTGCATGCAAGGCAAATGCCTTACCTCCATGCTATCTCTCCGGCCAAGTGTGATTATTCTATATCTGTCCCTCTCCCTCTAACTCAATAAATAAAAAAAATTTTTTTGGGTCATACCCATTGGTGCTCAGGGGTTCCTCCTGGCTCTGTGCTCAAAATTCGCTCCTGGCAGGCTTGGGGGACCATATAGGATGCCGGAAATCAAACCTGGATCCACCCTGGTTGGCTGTGTACAAGACAAATGTCCTACCTCAGTGCTATTATTTCTCCAGCCCCTCAATAAATAACGTTTTAAAGATTGGATGGTACTAGACATAAGACCCAGGCACCGGGCCCGGAGAGTTAGCACAGCAGCGTTTGCCTTGCAAGCAGCTGATCCAGGACCAAAGGTGGTTGGTTCGAATCTGGTGTCCCATATGGTCCCCCGTGCCTGCCAGGAGCTATTTCTGAGCAGACAGCCAGGAGTAACCCCTGAGCACCACTGGGTGTGGCCCAAAAACCAAAAAAAAAAAAAAAAAAGACCCAGGCACCACCCAGAGCACCAGACTTGAGTGCGGCCTGGCCCTAAAATAAACACACACACACACACACACACACACACACACACACACACACACACACACACACACACACACACACATTCTTCTGAACTCTGTCTGAAATGATCCAAAGCAAAAAATAACTATAAAGAAACATACCGCTTGAAAATAGTGAAATGATAATAACGCATTAGTTATTAAATTTAATACACTTAGTTTTAAATTTTGGTTCAAAATTAAAAAAAATGTCATGGGGCTAAAGATATAGTAGAGTGGATAAGGTACTGGTCATGCATGGTTTTATTTTTGGGGTGGGAAGAGGTTACATCCTGCTATACTCAGGGTGCTTTATACTCTTGACTCTGCACTAAGGAATCACTCCTGGTGGGGCCTGGGATGGGGAGGATCATAGGGGATGATGACAAAGATCAAACCCAGGTTGGCTATGTGCAAGGCAAGAGCCCCAGCCGTTGTCCCATCAGTCCACTCCCTTGGGATTTGTTTTGCTCCATTTTGCTTTGCTTTTGCGCAATAACAGCTCGGTCCTTCGTGCACTCACATAGGGTCACTAGCTGTCCTTAAACTTTGCTGGAGATCTGGGGTTAGCAGTTCCCTTAGAAACACGGATACCAGGGGCCGGGAAGGTGGCGCTAGAGGTAAGGTGTCCGTGTCACGGACGCGGTTCGTGAGCACATAGCCAGGAGTAACCCCTGAGCGTCAAACGGGTGTGGCCCAAAAACCAAAAAAAAAAAAAAAAAGAAAAAAGAAAAAAAAAAAAAGAAACACGGATACCAAGGCTCAGAAGCGTTGTCCCATTGTAGAGACAGGAATATCCAGTTTATCTGAGACATCAGGTAGATCTCGCCGCAGAAACGTGCAAAACAAAACAAAAAAAAAAACAACAAAAGAAAACAAAAACAAATTCCCAGGGGCCGAAGCGGTGGCACAAGAGGTAGCCTAACCTAGGACGGACCTGGGTTCGATTCCCGGCCTCCCATAGGGTCCCCCAAGCCAGGAGCGATTTCTGAACGCAGAGCCAGAAGGAACCCCTGAGCGACACCGAGTGTGGCCCAAAAAGCAAAAAAACAACAACAACAACAAAAAAAAAAACAACAACCCCAAAAACAAAGAAACAAAGTCCTAGAATTTGTTTCATTTATCCCTTTTCATCAGGACTTGCAGGAACTGGGGAGGAGCTGCCGAAGGTCGCAGAGGGGCGGGGCGGCCAGCAGCGGTGGGGCGAGAGATGATTGGCCGCGATCCGCCTCTGGCCCCGCCCTGCCAAACCCTCATTGGCTGCCTAGCACCCTCGGGCGTGGCCTGGGAGGTCATTGTCTGCCCTTGGGCGGAGAGGGGAGGTGATCGGGCCGGAGGAGGACGCACAATGAGGGCCTTGCGGGTGAGGATCCCCACATCTCTGGGCTCAGGCACCTTGGCATCGAGACTCCCTCTGGCTTAAGGGGGTTCCCTCCTGACAGCAGGGATCCCCAACAGGACAAAAGCCCCGGGTTTGAACATTGATTTTTCCCACCACCCCTAATTCCGGAATGTAGGCCCTGCCCTGGAAATACAACACCCACTTTCTCTCCCCCGGGTTTTTGAGGCAGGCTGGGGGGCCCCTAAGCACCCCTTCCCTGCATTCAAGCTCTGTCTGAGCCATTCCCGTTAGTACCAGAATCTTCCCTCCCTTAAAAGGCCAGATTTGACAGTCTTGGAGCATAGGCCCCAAAGGCCAGGCCTTCTCTCCTTTGCCCTTCGGGGCTTCTCCAGGGGACGATTGGGGGTATCGTCCCCCCATATCCCCCCCTTGCAATTTCAAACTTGCTTTTGAGATGCTCCCGTGGATTAGGAGAGAAACTAGATGGTCCCCAGGGCATCTGAGACTCTAATTCTCTTGTACCCATTTTGGGGTGCCCCCCCAGACACCCTCCCCCTTCCCAACCCGACTGTCCACTTTGCTCTCCCCAGATCTCCCAGGCACTGGTTCGAGGCTTCAGCAACAGCGCCCGGAACCGCTTTGAGAACCGAGTGGCAGAGAAACAGAAACTCTTCCAGGTAAGGCTGGGCCAGGGAGAGGGCACCCTGGGTCACTGGGGCAGGAGCTGGGCCACGTAGCTGCAGCTGGGGGGCTCCTGGTTCTCATTCCACTCCCCTAAACCTAGGAGGACAATGACATCCCCGTGCACTTGAAAGGCGGTGGAATGGACAATCTCCTGTACAGACTGACTATGCTGCTTTGCACAGGGGGTGAGTACTGGCCCTCCCCAGCCCCGGCCCCCCACTTCCCAAAGCTAGGGGAAGGGAGACATCTAACAGATCTCCCTCTAGGACTTGTTCTTGTCCACTTCGGGGTGCAAATTAGAGTTGGGTGAAACCTCATAGCCTGGGCTGAATCAAGATTGAGGTCTCCGGGGTCGGAGAGATAGCATGGAGGTAGGGCGTTTGCCATGCATGCAGGACAGTGGTTCGAATCCCGGCATCTCATATGGTCCCCCGAGCCTGCCAGGAGCGATTTCTGAGCGTAAAAGCCAAGAGTAGCCCCTAAGCGCTGCTGGGTATGACCCCAAACCCCCCCCAAAAAAAAAAAGATTGAGGTCTCCAATCCCCCTACCCAAGGTATACTTTGGCACTGAAACTGGTGGACATTCTGGGACCGGGGTCAGTCAGTTGGGTGTTGGGGAGTCTGTTGGGGCTTTCAAAGCAAAAGGTGGGGTTCAGAGAGGCAGTTAGGGTCTCACTCTGTCCCCCTCCCGCTCTAGGTACCATCTACACCTTGTACTTCCTTGGCTGGGCCTCCTTCCCCCACAAGAAGAGCTAGGAACCTGCAGGAGCAGAGGACAAGTATGAACCCATGCTGGAGTATGGGCTGGGCACTGCAAGGATTCTGAAGCTCTGGGTTCCACCTCCAGCACCCCCAAAATAAATAAATGTGCTGGCCCCTCAGGAATCCAGCTCTTTTCTGGCTTGCACACACACACACATCCTCCAGCCCCCTTTTTCACCAACTGCTCTTAGGCAGGATCAGGCTTGTGGCTAGGGTGTAAAGCTATAAGGCTCCATAGCTGCCTCTTAGGGGATGGGGACCTGCGGTGGGGCCCTCAGGTAGAACTGGGGTGATATTCTGGGATGGGGGCCTCTCCCCACAGCCTGAGGGAAGGTCCATAATATAAAGGAGGCAGGGGCCGGAGCGGTGGCACTAGCTGTAAGGCGCGCCAGCCTAGGACGGACCGCAGTTCGATCCCCCAGGGTCCCTCAAGCCACGAGCGATTTCTGAGCACATAGCCAGGAGTAACCCCAAGTGTCACCGGGTGTGGCCTTCCCCACAAAATATAAATAAATAATAAAAGGAGGCAGACCAAGAGCAAGTGAAGCTGGCCTCAACCCAAGACTAAAGTTAAGGGTCAAACTGAGGACCAGGGGGGCACTGACCCCCCCCCAGCCCCCAGCCTAGCTATGCAACAGAAGCGGTAATTTCTCATCCTCAGCTTCTACAAGACCTGAAAAAATGAGCAACAGTAAAAAAGCAGAAAGGCTCATTAGGGACCCAAAAAAAGAAAACCGACAAGGGCCAAGATTATAGCTCCAAAAGCATGTGTAAGGCCTAGGTTCAATCCCTGACACTATGGGGTACCCTGACATCTGAGTACCATAGGCATGTGCCTCCCCCAAACAATAAAAATAAAGGAAATGGAGGGGCCGAAGAGATAGCACAGTGGTAGGGCATTTGCCTTAGATGAAGGACAGTGGTTCAAATCCCAGCATCCCATATGGTCCCCTGAGCCTGCCAGGAGTGATTGATTTCTGAACGTAGAGCCAGGAGTAACTCCTGAGTGCTGCTGGGTATGACCCCCCCCCAAAAAAAAAAAAAAAAAAGAAAAGGAAATAGAGAGATGGGGGAGGTGGGTCACTCATGAACCTGCTCATATGCTTTGCATGCAGGAAGCTTGGATAAATCTCTGGCTACAGTTTCCCCAGGACTGCTGGGTGCAACCCCCAAGCACAGGCAGGTGTAACCCCTGAACACCAACCATCGGGTGAGGCCACAAACCAACCCAAAAATAAGAAGCAGATTCCAGAAAGAGCAGCAACTGGGGTGCTTTTATTTCCTCCTGCGCCTGGCAGGCCGGAGCAGAATACAAAGGCACTGACTGGAGCTTTGGGCTGCCTGGGTGGTGCCTGGACTGACTGGGTGTGCCGAGGTGTGGAGTGATTGTTGGGAGCCCAAAGGAGGCAGGTAGGCCCGTAGGGTGTGGAAGCCACACAGGGCAGGGCTTGGCACAGGTGCACAGGTGCAGGGGAGGGAGAGGAAATGGGAGTGTGACAGGGGCAGGGGAGGACAAAGGGGAATCTTGGGACAGGGCTGGTAGGGGAGGGATGGGCCCTGACTACCAACAGCCAAGGGCTGGAAAGGCTGATGAGTCTCAACAGCATTTAGTAAGATGTGGCTGCAGGCAGGATCAGCTCTGGGAGAGACCAGAAGGGTCCAGGCGACGCCTTAGCGAGATGACGAAGAGGCAGGGAGGGATCCATTCAGGAGTACATGGTGAGCTGTAGCCACTGCAGAGAAAAAGGCACTGTAAGGAGCAGGGACAGGACACCAGCTCCTCTGCTGTCATCCAGGGGCTGCTGGGAATGCTGGAGGGAGCCCATGTTCCAAACTGGTTCATTGGGACGAAGCCCAGTTTGGGGGTACTTACCTCCTGGATGTTCACTTGGATCTGGCCACTGCCATCTTTGTCCAGGGATTTGAAGGCACCTGAAAAGAAAGAATTAGGGATTAGCTTTTAAAGTGGAAAGATGAGGGGCCCAGCGGTGGTGCAAATGGTAGGGCGTTTGCCTTGCACACGCTGACCTAGCATGGACTGTAGTTCAATCCCCCAATGTCCCATATGGTCCCCCAAGCCTGGAGCGATTTCTGAGCACATAGCCAGGAGTAACCCCTGAGCGTCACCGGGTGTGGCCCCCCCCAAAAAAAGTGGAAAGATGATATGTCTATATAGGATATATATATGGGATGATGATAATAATAGTCAGTCACGCCCAAGTGCTCAGGGGCTATTCCTAGCTCTGGGCTCCACAGTGACCCCTGGTGGTGCTCGGGGGACCTCACGTAGTGCCAGCGATAAACCAAGGTCAGAGAAGGGCAAGCCTTCACCCCTGTGCTATATTCCCTCTCTCCAAAGCTAGCCCTTCCCTGAGTACTGATTCAGCATGATGTGTTTTCTCTATGTTCTCATTTAATCCAATAATGTGAGGCGAGTGCCATTCTGAAACAAGGTACAAAGCTAAGGTACCCCAGGTCACAGAGCAAGAAAGTGCTCAGTGGGGCCAGAGTGATAGCAGAGATAGTACAGTGGGTAGAGTGTGTCTTGCAGGAGGCCAACTCAGGTTCTAATTCCATATGGTCCCCTGAGCCTGCCAGGAGGGATTCCTGGGTGCAGAGCCAGGAGCCTCAGGACCTCTGAGTGTGATACCCACCAATAAAATAAAGTGCCAAGTGATGGCTCCACCTCACTCCATCACCCTGGAACCAAGACTCCAGCAGCTTCCACAAGCCCCAGTTCCAGCCAAAATTGGATCAATAGGCTCCCCCTTCCTGCCTGCAATCTGGTGTGATTCCTGCTCCGCCCAGAAAGGCAACTAAAATCAGCTAAAGTAACTGAGTGACAACCCTTGCTTCCTCTTGCCCAGTTACCATCTCACAGACCTACACATCACATGATGCAGATACTGTTATCTGCGAGCATGTAGTTACTGATGGGCGCTTTATGGGGAAGGGAAGTGGAGGCCTCCCAATCAGTGCTCAGAAGAGCCAGTAGGACTCAGTAGTCCAAAGGTTCAATGTGGCCAGAGCTATAGCACAGTGGGTATGGCACCTGCCTTGAAAAACAACCAACCCAGGTTCAGTTCCTGGCATCCCAAGTGATCCCCTGAACACTGCCAGGAATGACCCCTAGCACAAAGCCAGAAATGAATAAACCCCTGATCACCACCTGGTATGGCCAAAAAACAATAACAACAAAACAAAACAAACAAAAAACAACCAACAAAGGTTCAATATGAGAGCCCTGCAATGCCTAGAATTTCCCAGATCATCCAGGCAGTGTTTAAGAACCCTAACCACTGGACTATCGTCCCAGCAATGTACAGGCCCAGTAGTATAGGGAGCCAGCAGAGTCATGCAGTTGGTGTTCAGGGGTGTATCCATGTAGTTTTACAGATCAAGGCCTGTGTTGCCTCCTCCTGCCCATGATCCTGCTATTTGGGCCTCTAGCTGTTAACCTAATGGCCATTTCTTGGGCCTCTTCATCATAACTTACCTTCGTCCTAGCACACCCCCTCACTTCCTGTGCTGCCTCTCTTGCCCCCATTTTCACATTTTGTTCTTGGATTTTGGGGGTTTGTGGTACCAGGGGTTGAATCCAGGGCCTCACACATACAAGGTAAATGCCTACCATTGAGTCATAACCATAGCTCCTGTTCACATATTTATCATTTTTTGGAGTTTCTTTTTTGTTTTTTGGGTTACACCTGGTATCACTCAGGGGTTGCTCCTGGCTCTGTGCTCAGAAATCACTCCTGGCATGGGATGCCAGGATTCAAACCATAGTCTGTCCTGGATCAGCTGTGTGCAAGGCAAACGCACTATTGACATGCTATCTCTTTGGCCCCATGCTATCTCTTCGGCCCCTAGTATTTATTAATTCTATTCTCATTCTGGGTATTTCCTTAAACCTAAATTCAAGAAGCTGGCATGGATAGTACTACAGTGGGTAGGGAAATGACCTTGTGTGCAGTCAACCCAGGTTCAAACCCCAGAATCTCATATGTTCCTTTGAGTCCCACCAGGAGTGAATCCTGAGTTCAGAGCCAAGATTAAACAAGCCCTGAGGCTTAGTGGGTATAGCCACCAAAAAAAAAAAAAAAAAAAGAACCAAACCCAATCATGTCCCTTCTAGAAACCTGCAGACCTGCAGGCGCTCCACTGACTTCAGAGTCTGAATATCCCTTAGCTTGACATTTACTTCCCTGCATGATCTGGTTATGCTCATTGTTACTGCCTCTTTTCACCACTAAAGCCAAGTCTGGATCTGCCTTCCACACAGTAGTAGACCCAGGGTTGATCCCTGACATCTCATATGGTTCTCCCTGCCTCCTCGAACACCACTCTTTGATCCTTTACTATATATATCAAGTGCCTTCAAGACTTCAAAGTTCAACTAGTCCTCTGGGCTTCAGTTCCAAATTCAAACCCCATCCTTTCTCTCACTGCCTCAACTCCTAGTATCCCATCCCAGCAGGAACTTGCCTCTCCTGTGCTGAAGACGGGGAGGGCAGGAACAGGGCTTTTTGGGGTTATTGCTGTGCCGCTGACATTACCCAGCTCCTGGTCAGGTTCACAGGTGACCCTAGTCACATCCCCAGCCAAGAAGAGAGCTTGAAAAAACTCACGGAACATGGCATCTAGCCTGACAAGGCAGCTGATGAAGTTGTCAAAATCCATGTTCCCTTCTTCATCTGAGTAGCGGCGGATGATCATGTTGTAGAGATGGTCATTCAGTTGGAATCCTAAAGGGGCCACAGAGATAGCATAGTGGGTAAGGAACTTGCCTTGCTTGCAGTCGACCCCAGTTTGATGCCCAGCATTCCATATGGTCTCTACCCTGGAACCCTGCCAGGAGTGATTTCTAAGTGCAGAGCCAGGAGTAACCCCTGAGTATCACAGGGTGTGGCCCCAAAATAACAACAACAAACCAACTTGGAACCCTAAAGAGATTTAGATTCTTGTATGGCAGCTTCGCAGCCCAATCTCCTTGTGACCCCAAGATTCAGGTGCAAGACAGCTCTGGGGGGCTGTCCCAGGAATCCCATTCTGAGCTAGTGTGATAGCACAACAGATGATAGGTCATTTGCCTTGCACGCATTTGACCTGGGTTCAATCCCCAGTATCCCATATGGTCCCCTGAGTCTGCCAGGAGCAATTTCTGAGCTTAGAGCCAGGAATAATCCATGAGCACTGTTGGGTATGACCCAAAAACCAAAAAAACAAATAAATAAATAAATAAATAAATAAAAGAATCACACTGCCCTCCGCCATCTGTCATACCTGCTGCCTGAAAGGCCCCTGGGAGTTCACTACTGCCGATGGTCCCAGAACAGTCTGTGTCAAATTGCTTGTATATGGCCTGTGGGAAACAAGAGGTCGCGATTCCACTGAGTATTGTGAGGGACGGTGACCACATGGCTTGGGGAACCTCGGGCTAGTGCCAGATGTCACATACCTGCCACTTTTTGATGTTGTTCCACAAGTACTTGAATTCCTCAAAACCCAGCTTGCCTGTAGTGTCGCTCTGGGGGGAGGGTTAAGAAAAGTTTTGGGGGCCGGGTGGTGGCGCTAAAGGTAAGGTGCCTGCCTTGCCTGCACTAGCCTTGGACGGACCGTGGTTCGATCCCCCGGTGTCCCATATGGTCCCCCAAGCCAGGAGCAACTTCTGAGCACATAACCAGGAGTAACCCCTGAGCATTACCGGGTGTGGCCCAAAAACCAAAAAAAAAAAAAAAAAAAAAAAAAGAAAAGTTTCGGGGGGCCGGAGAGATAGCATGGAGGTAAGGCGTTTGCCTTTCATGCAGGAGGTCATCGGTTCGAATCCCGGCGCCCCATATGGTACCCCGTGCCTGCCAGGAGCAATTTCTGAGCCTGGAGCCAGGAATAACCCCTGAGCACTGCCGTGTGTGACCCAAAAAACACACACACACAAAAAAAAAAAAAAGAAAAAAAAAGGGGCCGGGCGGTGGCGCTGGAGGTAAGGTGCCTGCCTTACCTGCGCTAGCCTAGGAGACGGACCGCGGTTCGATCCCCCGGCGTCCCATATGGTCCCCCAAGCCAGGAGCGACTTCTGAGCGCATAGCCAGGAGTAACCCCTGAGCGTTACCGGGTGTGGCCCAAAAACCAAAAAAAAAAAAAAAAAAAAAAAGAAAAAAAAAGAAAAGTTTCGGGGGTGGGGGGTTCGGAGCGGAAGTGCAAGCGGTAAATTGCCTTGCCGGCACTACCTAGGACAGAACGTGGTTCGATCCCCTGGAGTCCCATATGGTCCCCCAAGCCAGGAACAATTTCTTAGCACATAGCCAGGAGTAACCCCTGAGCATCACCAGGTATGGCCCAGAAACCAAAACTAAAAAAAAAAAATCTATCTGAATAAGATAATAGTAGCAAAAACATCATTTACAACGTGTTATACATTATGCTAAACTTTGGCATAAAGCTCAAATGAGATATTGCTATAAAGTCATTTGGTTAGGGCCAAATGACCAATGGGTTGGGCCTTTGCCATGCATGCAGCCAACCCAGATTTGACCCCTGGCATCCCATAAGGTCCCGAGCTTGCCAGGAGTAATTTCTGAGCCTAGAGCCACGAGTAACCCCTGAGCACTGCTGGTGTGGTCCTCCCCACCAAAAATACTGGGTTAGATTCTGGGTAAACTGAGGAATGAGAGACCTATTAACCTTGCTATCTCTGAGGCCCCCCTTTAGGATTAGAAAAGAAAAAAGAAAAGAAAAAGCAAAGCTCCTTCACCCCAGGCCTCCCTCACAGCACAGCCAAGGATACGTCCATCACAGCCACCATGCTGCGACATGTGTCAATGCCAAAACCATCTGTCTTCAGATCCGGATCTGTGGGGGGCAGGCGGAAGGTCAGAGGTCATAAGTCACAAGGACCCTGTGCCCCTCCTCCCCCCTTAACCCTGGTCAGCCCTGATCACTCACGTCGCGTTACGATCTTGTTGAGGATGTTCATGAGTTCTGTGGCGCTGACCTCCATGTCCTGCATGGGGGTCAGAGGCTGAGTCAGCGATGACTTAAAGGGGTTCGGGGGGTGGGGTGGGGAGTGCCATAAAGGAAGAGTGAAATTGTGGGATTGCCAAGGCTGAGTGGGTGTATCTGTGAGAGCAGGGGCAATCCCGGGGAGGCAGGAAAAAGTGGGGGAGCGTGGGCGGGGGTCCCAAGGTACTTACATCTCCGGCCAGTTGGGCAAAAAGCCTCCGAAACTGCCGGACCTCTTCACTCTCATTGGCCTCAATGTTGGAGTAATGGGTGCGTGGGGGCTGCAGAAGGAGGCGATCTCTGAGTGGGTGGGTGTGGGGGAACGTCCGAAAAGGCTGGGGGTCGACTGCCAAGGGTTTAAGAGCTGAGGGGACAGGGCTGAGACTCGGCTAAGTCAAAGGCCTAGCGCCGGGTGAGTCTTAATGTGGAAGTGGGTAAGAGGGAGAGAGGAGGTTTCTCCAAAGGGCCAAGGATGGTACCCCAATATCTCAGAGTGAGAGGAGCGTTGCTGGGCTGCTTACCGGGGGCTCTGGATTGTACTGGGCAGCCGCCTCGCTGGAGGGGAAACAAAGGGGCGTTAGAACGAGGGGGTGGGGTCTCCAACGGTCAGGACCAGAACCCACACCCCAACTCCTCCCAGCATCCTCCAGGCCTGCTCTAAACCTCAGCCCTCCTTCTCACTCTTTGTCTTCACCTGTACCCACAGATCTGTACCCCCAGTAGTAGGCTTCACTCTACCCAGATGTACTGAGCACATCTTCGGATGCCCCAAGAGACCCAGTGCCTGTGCAGAAGCGATAGGACAGCAGGTAGTGTGTTTGTCTTGCACGCAGTAGACCCAGGTACAATCCCCGGCATTTCCTGAACACTGTCAGGAGTAATTTCTGAGCGCACAGACCAGGAATAATAAGCCCTAAGCTTCGAAGCCAGTGGCCCAGAAACAAAAACAAAAAACAAGAGATCCAAATCCCTGCAAGAGCGCCCTTCTGAGCAGCTCCACCAGATTTTTCTCAGCCTGATCTCCTCAGGGCCTGGCATCCTAACCTACTCACGACCCCCCATTATCGTGTCTGCCCTACATCCCGCTCCAGGACAATCAGTCCGCCCTTCTGGTGATCATAGCCAAGGCAGACAGCAGGCTCCGCTGGACAGGCCACCCTACTTCCACTAGGGCATCCTTCTGCTTTGGGAGTGGTAGGAGTGATATGGGTTTGGGGCTGCACCTAGCGATGCTTAGGGCTTACTCCTAGATGTGTGTTCAGGGATCACTTCTGGCAGTGTTTGGGGGATCAGTAGTGCCAGGGATCGAACACGGCTCAAATAGGTACAAGTCAAGTAGCTTAGTGCCTGAATTCTCTCTCCAGCCCCTATATTTTTCTTTCCATTTTCTTTTTTTGTTTTTCGGTCAACCCGGCAGTGCTCAGGGGTTACCCTGGCTCTCAGCTCAGAAATCGCTCCTGACAGACTCGGAGGACCATATGGGCTGCCGAGGACCGAACTCTGCTCTGTCCCATGGTAGCTGCAAATGCCCTACCGATGTGCTATCTTTCTGGCCCTAACCCCTCTATTTTTCTACCAGACTCATAAGGCTCCACCCTCTGCAGGTGCTTCTTTATTCAAGGAGAGCATGCTGCACTCACTTCCAGAAAGCCTTACCTTCCCAAACTCGCGGGATCCAACCAGATCTCATACCCTTAATAGTCAAACTCCACCCCTAAAAGCTGAGCCCGCAAAAAGCCAGCTCCTAGACTTGCTTATTTATTTATTTTTGCTTTTTGAGCCACACCCGGCGATGCTCAGGGGTTACTCCTGGCTCTGCTCTCAGAAATCGCTCCTGGCAGGAGACTCGGGGATCATGTGGAATACCGGGATTCGATCCGGGGTCTGTCCTGTATTGACCGCGTGCCAGGCCAACGCCTTACCACGTTGTACAATCGCTCTGGCGGCTTCAGTCTCCTAGACTTGGAAGACTCCATCCAGGTCAGCCCAGGGGACAGACAAGACCCGGGTTACCCCTCAGGCCACGCCCCTCCTTCAAACCACGCCCATATACAAACGAGGCCACGCCCACCAGATTGCTCCCATCACCCCGCCCAGGATGCGCGCTGGGCTGCCTGCAAAGACCACGCCCCCTGACCTTGCCCAGGAGTGCAAGGCAGTCAGCCAAGACCACGCCCATATGACCCCAAAGACCACGCCTATCTGTCAACAAGGCCCCGCCTTACCTGATGGCGCTGATGACACCGCCCAGGATGCGCATGGCCGTTCCGCCACCACCGCCGCCTCCTCCGCCGCCACCGCCACCGCCACCGCCGATCAGGCCTCCGATCACATTGCCCAGGCCCCCTCCGCCCCCGCCGCCTCCCCCGCCGCCACCGGCGCCGCTGATCAGGCCTCCAAGCACATTCCCCAGGCCCCCGCCGGCGCCGCCACCGCCGCCGCCGCCACCGCCCTTCAGGAACGAGTTAACCAGGAACATGGTCGAGGCTCAAGATGCCTGAGAGGGGAGGAAAGAAGGGTCAGTCAGGGGTCGGGATCCCCGACAGCTGGACGTGGCGCAGTCATCTGAGGATCACTCCCCCCCAGGCGGGGATCCAACCCCAGGATTGGACCTGGGGGGCGTCTATCCCCCCAGATGGGTCCTGGCCTTGCTGGGGAGAGTTCTGGGACCCCAAGTCTGAAATTCCGCCCCGATCTGAGATCCAGAGCTCCGGGCCTGGTCTTGGGGGGTCCTGAGCCGGTCACGCAAGATCAGAGGGCGTGGGTCTGAACCCCGGGACCGGGTAACGGTAATCCGATTGTAGCTGCAGGCCCCCGCAGCGTGTGCGGTCCTCTCCCAAATCCGGGGTTCATTTTTTAGGGCCGGGATGGGATAACGGGGGGCTGGGCTGGGGTAGCGGGGGAAATCCCTGAAGCCGAGACTTTAAGGTCCCGTCAGGTCGGGGGTGCTCCGGGGCCGAGCTCCGAGCCCCCCGATCGCTCGCTCGCAGCCCCACTTACGCGTCCGGGGCCGATGGTCCGAGCTGCTTCGGGACCTCCGGCCGCGTCCCGTTCGGCAGGGCGGGGCCGTGACTCAGGCGCGGCTGCCCGGGAGGCACCGCCGGACCCTCCGGGCCTGTCCGCGCGGTCCTAGCGCCGAGCTGCGTCCACTGCGCCTGCGCGCTGCGGCCCTTCTCCTTCAGGGTTTATGGCCGGCCGTTCGGGCCTGCTCCGCCTTGCTGGGAATCAGGCTCCCGGGGTGCTAATCACGCCTTGCCCTGTCCTGCCCTGCCGTGCTGTGGCATTGTTCTGAGGTCCCCTGCCTGCCCTTTTCCCGCCCAGGTGAAGTCACCCGGGGAAAACTCCCCAGTGACTTGGCAGTCGCCCTGCCCGCTGGTGTCTCCTAGCATGATCCTATGGAATTTATTTATTTATTTTTGGAATTTCTTTTCTTTTTAGAATTCCTTTTTCTTTCTTTCTTCTTTCTTTCTTTCTGTCTGTCTTTCTTTCTTTCTTTCTTTCTTTCTTTCTTTCTTTCTTTCTTTCTTTCTTTCTTTCTTTCTTTCTTCCTTCCTTTCTTCCTTTCTTCTTTCTTCTTTCCTTTCTCCTTCCTTTCCTTCCTTCCTTTCCTTCCTTCCTTCCTTCCCTCCCTTCTTCCTTCCTTCCTTCCTTCCTTCCTTCCTTCCTTCCTTCCTTCCTTCCTTCCTTCCTTCCTTCCTTCCTTCCTTCCTTCCTTTCCTTTTTCGTTCTTTCTCTTCTGTAATTTTTTGAAGGGGTCACACCTGGTGGCACTCAGGAGTTATTCCTGGCTCTGCGCACAGAAGTCTCTCCTGGCAGGCTCCTGGAACCATATGGGATGCTGGGATTCAAACCCGGGTCCGTCCTGTGTTGGTCACGTGCAAGGCAAATGCCCTACCGGTGTGCTGTCTCTCCAGCTCCCACGTATGGAATTTCTCCCCAGAGTTGTTGGCTGGGTTCCCTAGCCTTGCCCAGTAGCTACTTCAGTAGCAAAAGCCTCCACTTGTAGCAGAGATTGAGGTTAGCCTCAATTTTTCGGGGATCCTGCAAACAGTCTAGTGATGATTACAGGGTAGGACGTCGCCCCTCTGGGTTTTCTCTGCCCCCCTCCCCACTTTTCTCCTGGCTGTATTCTTCCCACCCGCCAGTCAAAGTCGCATTGACTTTTCCTGCATTGGCTCAACAAGTGTGCTGTCTCCAAAGAATCCTCCGGGCAAAGCTGGCAAGGGCGGAGTGGGGGGCAGAGAGAAGATTTAGACGTTTCTGGTTGGCTCCGTAGTTCCATCCTCAGCCCTGAGCCCTTCTGATACCAAAACTTCTCAAAGGAAGCCAAGCCCGGCCCTCCACAGAGCCCTTGGGGTCTGAATTCTGGATCTCCCCACTGAAGATCACTGAGCAACGACTTTTCAAACTAAAACAAGTCCAGGGCTCCCAGGCTTCCCTTACCAGGCCCCTGTCTTTTTTGTTTTGTTTTGTTTTAGGGCCACACCTGGTGATGCTCAGGGGTTACTCCTGGCTATGCGCTCAGAAATCGCTCCCAGCTTGGGGGACCATATGGGACGCTGGGGATCGAACCCATGTCCGTCCTGGGTCAGACCCGTCCTGGGTCAGACCCGTGCCTACCGCTGCACTATCGCTCTGGCTTCGAGGCCCCTGTCCTTTTTGTTTGTTTGTTTGTTTGTTTTTGGGTCACACCCAGCAGCGCTCAGGGGTTACTCCTGGCTCTATGCTCAGAAAGCGCTCCTGGCAGGCGTGGAAGACCATATGGGACGCCAGGATTCGAACCACCGACCTTCTGCATGGGAGACAAACGCCTTATCTCCATGCTATCTCTCCGGTCCCGAGGCCCCTGTCTTAACTGTCAACTAGGATGCTGGCTTTGCAGGATTGAGGAAAGAGATACCCTCACCTCTGCTGCCCCCCATCGATGAGCACTGCAACCTGTGTGTTTATCCTTGCCTTTTATGGCAACAAGGGAAAAGCAGACTAAACTGATAACAAAAATTTAATAAGTAGTACTGTGCTACTGTGTCTGTACCTGGAGTTTTTTGTTTTGTTTTGGGCCACACCAGATGACCCTCAGAGTTTACTACTGGCTCTGCGCTCAGAAATAGTTCCTGGCAGGCTCGTGGGACCAGATAGTATGCCAGGTAAGTCCTGAGTTGGCTGTTTGCAAGGCAAACACCTTGTGCTATCTTACTCTGGCTCCCTCGCTGGCTCTTTGTGATACAGCCCACCTGAATTTCCCAGGTTATTAAATCTTCTCTATCAGCCAAGGTACAGAGCTAAAAAAACAAAACAAAAACAACAACTTGTTTTGTTGGAGTCAGAAGGATAGCATAGCGGCTAGGCCTTTTATGGCTGACCCATGTTTGATCCCCAGCATTTCATAGCCTGAGTCACCAGGAGTGATTCCTGAGTTACAGTAACCAGGAGAGCTAGGAGTAAACCCTGAGCACCGCCAGATGTGGCCCCAAAAACAACAACAAAAGGCTTTCGTGAGATTGACCCTGATTCAGTCTCTAACACCACCACATAGGAGTGATCTCTGAGCACAGAGCCAGGAATAAACCCTGAGCACCGTTGGGTGTGGCTCAAAAATAAAAAAGCCACAAGCACCCTCAGTCCAGTGGGAGGAAAGATGAGTAATTTCTCTGCTTTACCAAACAGTCTCTGATTTAAACGCCCTCATCTCAACTCTTTGGCACTATCCTCCCGTATGGATTCTTCCATACTATAATGAATAGACTATCAGCTCAAATAACAAGATCAGCCCAGATAAAACCACAGCCTCTGCTTCCTGAGGGCTTGCTGGGGCCCGGCCAAGACAGTGTAGGCACAGTCTTGTTGCTGAGGCAGGGACTTAACAGGAAGGAAAGGGAGACTTTAAAGGCAGGGCAACATGCTTGGAGTCAAAGAGGGTGGCAGAACCAGGTCCAAACCCGGGCCTGGCTGATGTCAAAATTTAAAGTGATGATTAATGTGGATTTCCTCTTCACACACCCCTTCCTGCCATGCTCAACAGTTTCTGTTTTCAGTCCCCTCCAGACATCATTTGCTGTAAGACATTTGCTTAGGCTCTGCCCTCTACCTGGAACACTCCCACCAGTACCTGTCTTCCTGGTTTTTTGACTATTCAATTCAGGTTTTGGGTGTCAGCTCAGGAGTCACCTGAGCCATCCTTTTTTCACCCACACTGAGAATAAATGGTGTTGAGTGCTTGTAACACAGTGTTTTCCAACAGTCACTGCCAATTGTACCCATCGCCTTCTAGAGCTGTCTCCTTGACCTTTTTATTTATTTATGTTTTTGGTTTGGGGCCACACCCGGCTCAGGGGTTACTCATGCTCTCTGCTCAGAAATCGCTCCTAGCTGGGGCCAAGCAGTGACACAAGAGGTAGGGCACTACAGCACTTGCTAACCTAGGACAGACCACAGTTTGATTCCCCTGCATCCCATATGATCCCCCAAGCCAGGAGCAATTTCTGAATGCATAGCCAGGAGTAACCTGAGCGTCACCAGGTGTGGCCTAAAAACAAAACAAAAAATAGCTCCTGGCATGCACGGGGGACCATATGGAATGCTGGGATTCGAACCACTATCAGTACTGAATTAGTTGCATGCAAGGCAAATGCCCTACCACTGTGCCATTTCTCGGCCCCTAGACGGTGACTTGTTTTGTTTTGTTTTGTTTTGTTTTGGAGTCACACCCAGCAGCACCAGCAGCACTCAGGGGCTACTTTTGGCTCTATGCTCAGAAATCGCTCCTGGCACGCTCGAGGGAACATATGGGATGCCTGGATTTGAACCACCACCCTTCTGCATGCAAGGCAAATGCTCTACCTCCATGCTATCTCTCCGGCCCCTAGAAGGTGACTTTTTTTTTGGGGGGGGGTTTGGGCCACACCCGGCGTTGCTCAGGGGTTACTCCTGGCTGTCTGCTCAGAAATAGCTCCTGGCAGGCACGGGGGGACCATATGGGACACCGGGATTCTAACCAACCACCTTTGGTCCTGGATCGGCTGCTTGCAAGGCAAACGCCACTGTGCTATCTCTCCGGGCAGAAGGTGACTTTTGAGGTCTTAGTCCATGAAGGTCTTGGGCTACTTGTTACCAAAACATAATCCTTCAACTGATGCCTATACCAGTTATTCTTTCCACAAGGAAAGCAGAGAAATGGGATGATTCATTTGAGACCACATAGCAAGGTTAAATATTAAAATGTGAACCCATTGGGACTGGAGAGATAGCACAGCTTTAGGGAGTTTGCCTTGCAGCAGCCGATCCAGGACAGATGGTGGTTCAAATCCTGTCATCCCATATTGTCCCCCGTGCCTGCTAGGAGCGATTTCTGAGTGCAGAGCCAGGAGTAACCCCTGAACATCACCAGGTGTGGCCCCAAAAGCAAAACAAACAAACAAACACAAATTTGAGTCCATGGGGTTGGAGCGATAGCACATTGGACCTGGCTAGGCCACCGTTTTGCAGGTGGGAACCCTCGCCTTCCTTCAGAGAGAGGAGCTGACAGGAAGAGGTTCTCAGAAGTGGCCTCGCTTGCCTGTGAGCATGGCAGAACCTGGTTGCAAGTCAAATAGTGGTTGGTGCCAAATAGTTGTGTGATGATGTGATGACTAATTTGGATGACTGTCCTCTATTGCCTGTGGACGGTGAATCAAAGTTTGCCAGTTAGTCAGACAGGGGAAGTGAGAGGAAGAAATTCATTATAAGGAAATGGCCCATACAATTATGTTGGATTTTTGTTGTTGTTGTTGTTGTTGTTTTTGGGCCACACCAGGTGGCGCTCAGGAGTTACTCCTGGCTTTGTGCTCAGAAATCATTCTTTTTTTTTTTTTTTTTTTTTTTGGTTTTTGGGCCACACCCGGTAACGCTCAGGGGTTACTCCTGGCTATGCGCTCAGAAGTCGCTCCTGGCTTGGGGGACCATATGGGACGCCGGGGGATCGAACCGCGGTCCGTCTCCTAGGCTAGCGCAGGTAAGGCAGGCACCTTACCTCCAGCGCCACCGCCCGGCCCCTCAGAAATCATTCTTAGCAGGCTCTGGGGATCCTATGGGATGCTGGGGAGAGAACCCGTATTAGTCAGTGTGTGCAAGGCACACAATCCCTACCCTCTGTGCTATTATCTCCAGCTCCAATTATGGAGCTGTTTTTTGTTCTGTTTGGGGCCTCACCTGGAAGTGTTTTGGAAACCAGGTGGCACTAGGAACCAGAGATGGAACTCTAACCTTGGGCTCCCACAGGCGAGGCCTGAATCACCTCCTTGTGCCCAGAAACATTTCACTGTATTTTGTTTTGTGACCATACCTAATGGTGATCAAGGATCACTCCTGGCAGGAATTGGGGGAGCATCTATCTGGGTTGCGGGATTGAACCTGGGTCGGCCACATGCAAGGCAAGCCAGCTGTACTCTTAGAACTACTTGCTGTACTAGCAGGGTTGATTCGATGCTCACTTGATCGCTCAAGCACAGTTAGAAGCAATCCCTAAGCACAATACTAGGTGTAACACCCCAGCACTGCTGAGTGTGGCCCCAGAACACACCAAAAAATAACCCAGGTTCAGGGCTGGAGCTGTGGCACAAACGGTAGGGCATTTACCTTACAGGTGCTAATCTAGGACAGACCTTGGTTTGATCCTTCAGCGTCCCATATGATCCTCTAAGCCAGGAGTGATTTCTGAACACATAGCCAGGAGTAACCCCTGAGCATCACTGGGTGTGGCCCAAACACCAAAAAATGAAAGAAAGAAAGAAAGAAAGAAAGAAAGAAAGAAAGAAAGAAAGAAAGAAAGAAAGAAAGAAAGAAAGAAAGAAAGAAAGAAAGAAAGAAAGAAAGAAAGAAAGAAAGAAAGAAAGAAAGAAGGGAGGGAGGGAGGGAGGGAGGGAGGGAAGGAGGGAGGGAGGAGAGAAAAGAACCCAAGTTCAGATCAGA
Source organism: Suncus etruscus (assembly GCF_024139225.1). Taxonomy (NCBI): domain Eukaryota; kingdom Metazoa; phylum Chordata; class Mammalia; order Eulipotyphla; family Soricidae; genus Suncus; species Suncus etruscus. The sequence continues at coordinate 81,783,029 of NC_064861.1, read as the reverse complement.
GAGATAGTACAGCATGTAGGATGCTTCCACTGCATGCAGCTGATCTGGTTTGATCCCTAGGATCCTTTATAGTCTCCTAAGAACCATCAGGAGTGATCCCTGAGTGCAGAACCAGGAATAAACCCTGGGCACAGCTGGGTATGGCCCCCTTACAAATAGACAAAATAGCAGGTGCTCACTTGTGCTTATGAACAAACAACTACAGATACTGAGGTACCAGTGCTCCCCTCCACCCCAGGTCCAAGTCCTTTGCTAGAACAGCTCACAGGACTCAGGACACAGCGGTTTCTTGAAGGACAGTGGAAGCAGGTGACCAGCAGATAAAGAGAGTGCATGGGTGATGTCTGAGGGTCCTTAGTGTGGAGAGTTTGTGGAGTGGGGTGCAGAAGAAGCGGGTTGTATCATTCACCCTCCAGTATGGATATCCCCACCCACCTGCTGCACCCTGTTCTGGAAACTTCCTCTCCGGGCAAGACCAACCTCCTGCTCCGCTCCAGAGTCATCTCCACTCAGCAGTTGGACTTGTGGCTGAAACTTTCAAACTTTTCCCTGTGGATTTTCAGTGTCAGACCCATCAGGAGCCACCCAGTTACCTCACTAGATAGAAGTTTCTCTTTTTCTTCTTTCTTTCTTTCTTTCTTTCTTTCTTTCTTTCTTTCTTTCTTTCTTTCTTTCTTTCTTTCTTTCTTTCTTTCTTTCTTTCTTTCTTTCTTCTTTCTTTCTTTCTTTCTTTCTTTCTTTCTTTCTTTCTTTCTTTCTTTCTTTCTTTCTCTCTTTCTCTCTTTCTCTCTTTCTCTCTTTCTCTCTTTCTCTCTCTTCTCTCTCTTCTCTCTTCTCTCTTTCTTTCTTTCTTTCTTTCTTTCTTTCTTTCTTTCTTTCTTTCTTTCTTTCTTTCTTTCTTTCTTTCTTTCTTTCTTTCTTTCTTTCTTTCTTCCTTCCTTCCTTCCTTCCTTCCTTCCTTCCTTCCTTCCTTTTTTTTTTTTTTTTTGGTTTTTTGGGCCACACCCGGTAACGCTCAGGGGTTACTCCTGGCTATGTGCTCAGAAGTTGCTCCTGGCTTGGGGGACCATATGGGACACCGGGGGATCGAACCATGGTCCGTCCAAGGCTAGCGCAGGCAAGGCAGGCACCTTACCTTTAGCGCCACCGCCCGGCCCCCCTTTCTTTTCTTTTCTTTTCTTTTCTTTCTTTCTTTCTTTCTTTCTTTCTTTCTTTCTTTCTTTCTTTCTTTCTTTCTTTCTTTCTTTCTTTCTTTCTTTCTTTCTTTCTTTCTTTCTTTCTTTCTTTCTTTCTTTCTTTCTTTCTTTCTCTTTCCTTCCTTCCTTCTTCCTTCCTTCCTTCCTTCCTTCCTCTTTTTCTTTCCTCCCTCCCTCCCCCTTCCTTCCTTCCTTCCTTCCTTCCTTCCTTCCTTCCTTCCTTCCTTCCTTCCTTCTTCCTTCCTTTCGTTTTTGAGCCACACCCAACAGTGCTTGGGTGACTCCTGGCTCTGTGCTCAGAAATTGCTCCTAGTAGGCTCGGGGGACCATATGGGATGCCGGGATTCAAACCACGTCCATCCTGCATGCAAAGCATATGCCCTACCACTGTGCTATCTCTCCGGTCCCCTCTCTTGCTCTTTCTCACTTCAGAAAAATGGCAGGTTTGAGGCCAGATAGGAAAGGAGTTAGGGCACTTGCTTTGCAGGTGGTTGATCCCAGTCCCATCCAGCAACCAATTATGGTTCCCAGAGCACAACCAGGAAACCCTTAAGCAGAGTTCAAGTAAGCTCTAATACATGACACTGCTATGTGCCACCCCAAAATAAAACAGCAAAAAAGTGGGAGATGGGGTCCGAGAGATAGCACAGCGGTAGGGCGTTTGCCTTGAACTCAGCTGATCTAGGATGGTCAGTGGTCCGAACCCTGGCATATGGTATCCCGAGTCTTCCAGGAGTGATTTCGGAGCACAGAGCCAGGAGTAACCCCTGCATGCCGCCGGGTGTGACCCCAAAATAAACAAAAAATTGGGTTGTAGTTCAGGCACACACACACAAGCCTTCAAGTCCCCTAGTTGGATCCCCAGCACTACATGATTCCCCTAGCACCATTGGGTGTGGTACTATGCAGAAGCCTAAAAGGCCCAAGACTACCAGGGCCCAGTGCTGCAAGGCTCATGCCCACCCAGGGTCGCCAACATGTAGAGACCAAAAGCCAGGGACTGAGAGAGGAGAGAACAAACAAAGTATATGTTTTATTCCTCCTGGTGTCTGAGGTCTGCTGCTGCCCAGGGGTGTCAGAGAGAGGGAGAGAGTTTGATGGAAATACACTGTCCAAAGGTGGGGTGGGGGGAGAAACACTCCTGTTCAAATAAGATAGAAAAGCAAATAGATTCTAGGGGTCAGAGAAATAGCACAGCAGGAGGGCGTTTGCCTTGCACGCAACAGATCCTGGACAAAAGATAGTTCAATCCCAACATCCCATATGATCATCCGTGTCTGCCAGAAGCGATTTCTGAGCGCAGAACCAGGAGTAACACCTGAGCGCCCGCCCATCGGGTATGACCCAAAAACAAACAAAAAAAATAAATCAAAAAAAATTCGAAAAGCGAATAGATTCAAAGCAGGCAGCATTTATCCGATGCTTTATCTCTGTCCCCTTCAACCCCAACCCAGCCTCCGACCCCTCCAACCTCCGACCCAGCAGGCACTGCTCTCTGATCACTATTCTGGGGCCACCCCCTCAATGTCCAAGTTTCTCCTTTTATACCTGCCACGACGAGGAGTGTATCCAAGGGGTGAGTCCAGGGGGCGTGTCCAGGTTAAACAGTCATCACAGACGTGGGTATCCAAGGGGTGTGTCTAAGTCTAACTGCTAAGTGGGGTTCTCCAAGGCACGTGTCCAAATCCAACCGCCTTAGCGATGGTGCCTCCAAGGCCAGTGTAGACTTGGTGACAGTGTAGAAACAGTATCACTAGAGACAAGCATAGGACTGACTATCTGTCCCTTTGGCCCAAATACTGCTGAAAGTGACCCCACGGCCATCTGAGACTGCTTAGGAGGCACACTCCTCCACACCAAAGACTTTTCTTCCTGGCTTTTCTAGCTGGGTAGACTTTTCTTTTTCTTTTGTTTTGGGGATTCCTGGTTCTCTGCTCAGAAATGGCTCCTGGCAGGCTCTGGGGATCATGTGGGACGTTAGGGATTGACTGGTCGGTCCAGGTCAGCGGCATGCAAGGCAAACAACCTACTAGCTGTGTTATCGCTCCAGCTCTTTTGCTTCTATTCTCTTTCTTTCTTTCTTTCTTTCTTTCTTTCTTTCTTTCTTTCTTTCTTTCTTTCTTTCTTTCTTTCTTCTTTCTTTCTTTCTTTCTTTCTTTCTCTTTCTTTCTTTCTTTCTTCTTTCTTCCTTTCTTTCTTTCGTTCTCTCTTTCTCTCTTTCATTTTCTTTCTTTCATTCTTTCTTTCTTCTTTCTTTCTTTCTTTCTTTCTTTCTTTCTTTCTTTCTTTCTGTCTGTCTTTCTTTCTTCTTTCTTTTTCTTTCTTTCTTTCTTTCTTTCTCTTTCTTTCTTCCTTCCTTCCTTCCTTCCTTCCTTCCTTCCTTCCTTCCTTCCTTCCTTCCTTCCTTCCTTCCTTCCTTCCTTTCTTTCTCTTTCCTTTCTTTCTTCTTTTTTTTTTTTGGTTTTTGGGCCACACCCGGCGGTGCTCAGGGCTTACTCCTGGCTGTCTGCTCAGAAATAGCTCCTGGCAGGCACGGGGGACTATATGGGACACCGGGATTCGAACCAACCACCTTTGGTCCTGGATCAGCTGCTTGCAAGGCAAACGGCGCTGTGCTATCTCTCCGGGCCTTCCTTCCTTCCTTCCTTCCTTCCTTCCTTCCTTCCTTCCTTCCTTCCTTCCTTCTTTCTTTCTTTCTTTCTTTCTTTCTTTCTTTCTTTCTTTCTTTCTTTCTTTCTTTCTTTCTTTCTTTCTTTCTTTTCCTTTCTCTTTCTTTCTCTTCCTTCCTTCCCTCCCTTCCTTCCTCCCTTCCTTCCTTTCTCTTTTCTTCTTCCTTCCTTCCTTCCTTCCTTCCTTCCTTCCTTCCTTCCTTCCTTCCTTCCTTCCTTCCTTCCTCCCTCCCTCCCTCCCTCCCTCCCTCCCTCCCTCCCTCCTTCCTTCCTTCCTTCCTTCCTTCCTTCCTTCCTTCCTTCCTTCCTTCCTTCCTTCCTTCCTTCCCTCCCTCCCTCCCTCCCTCCTTCCCTCCTTCCCTCCCTCACTCCCTCCCTTCGAATAAGTTAACGGAGGAGACGGTAAAGGGGCATATATATTTTCCTTAAAGGATGAATCCGGTGGATTGGAGAGATAGTATACAAGTGCTGTCTCTATCCTGGTCTCTCAGCCAGGAGTAACTTCTAAACACAGAGCCAGGTAGCATCGAGGGCTGACCTCCTCCTGCAAATAGAAACAAGAAAACAAAATAAAACAAACAAATAAAACCTGAAGCGCCAGACAGATATAGCCGGTAGGGTGCTTGCCAATCAGGAGATCTGGTACCCCTTATGATCCCCTGAAATCCTCCAGGAGTAATCTCTGAAATACAGAGCTGAAGTAAGCCTTGAGGAGCACTGCCAGGTGTGGCGAATAAACGGGGGGAAATGAAATGAATGCAGAGCCAGGAATGGGGCGGAGGGGACTTGGGGTGGTTGTGGCCAGTTGTGGGACTGGGGTGGGGTGGAGAAGCAGGCCATTATGCTAAGGGGTGCAGGTCTCTCTATTCTATTAGGCCACAGTTACTTTAGTTCTGCTAAACCCTCCTTGACGCGTAGAGAGGCCTGGCTCGTAGATCGCTTTGCACCTCCTGGGGTTGCACGATTTTTCTCAGCTGAGGGGGCACCATACTTGCTCCCACACTTTTTTTTTTTTTTTGGTTTTTGAGCCACACCCGGTGGTGCTCAGCGGTTACTCCTGGCTGTCTGCTCAGAAATAGCTCCTGGCAGGCACGGGGGACCATATGGGACACCGGGATTCGAACCAACCACCTTTGGACCTGGATCGGCTGTTTGCAAGGCAAACGCCGCTGTGCTATCTCTCCGGGCCCACTCCCACACTTTTTAAGTCTCTTTTTTTGTTATTTTTTGGGTCACAGCTAGCGGCACTCAAAGGTTACTCCTCGCTCTGTACTCAGAAATCACCCGTGGCAGGCACGGCGGACCATATGGGATGTCGGGATTCGAACCACCGTCCTTCCTAGGTCGGCTGCGTGCAAAGCACACTATCCCCATCGCTCCCGTGAGCGAGGCGAAGCTGAGGTTGCCGCATGGTTTTCTGGGAAATGTAGTTTACAAGCCAGGCTGGACCTACCTCCCAAGTGGCGCGGGGACTACAAGCCCCGCAATGCAGTTCGCGAGCTGAGTTCCGAGCGGCGAGCTGCTGCCCCCACGCGGCGGCTGAGCGTTAGTGCTTGTCTGGGGCATTGCTGACGCCCTAGGGTCGCGTGGACGCGGGTGCTTTGTTGTCCTGGCAACTTGAGATTCCCAACAGGATGACGCAGACTTTTTCTTGTTTCTCTCTTTTTTTGGGTGGGGGGTTTGGGGTTTGGGACCACACCAGTCCAGGGCTTCCTCCTGTCTCTGTGCTCAGGGATCACTCCTGATGGGGGGCTCCTTGGGTCATATGGGGTGTCGAGGATCAAACTCGAACCCGGATCCACCTCGTTTAAGGCAAGTGTCCTATTCGTTGTACTATGGCTCCGGTCCCTTGTTTTGATTTTCATGCGCTGCTGAGAAGGAACCCAACTTCCAGCATACAAAGCAGGTGCTCACTTAGGTTGAGAGATCTTTCTTAGCTGTCTCTGATCCTCAAGATATCCGATTTGAGTCCGGAAAGATAAGGGAAGAGAAAAGGGTTAAGAAACTGGGAGCAAGGCCTATATATGAAGGGCCAGCATAATACTGGTGCACATAATCACTAGCTAATATTGACTTAGCATTTATCTACTGCCTGGCACTGATATAAGCACCATACTTGCTCACTTCATGCTCACCAGTGGCCAATTTGTAGGAAGGAGGTTTTAGCCCAGAAAGCGGTGTCACAGCAGGGGTTAGATACGTCCCTTACTTTGCATTGTTTTTGTTTGTTGTTGTTTTGTAGCCACGCCCAGCTGCACTCAAGAGTTACTCCAGATTCTGCCCTCAGAAATTGCTCCTGGCAGGCTCTGGGGACCATCTGGGAAGCTGGGGATCAAATCCAGGTTCCGAGCGGCAGGCTGCTGCCCCCAAGCGGCGACTGAGCGTTAGTGTTTGTCTGGGAGCAGCTCAGCTCAGACGCCCGAGGGTCGCAGGACTCGGAGGACACGGTTGGCTATGTTGTCCTGGCAACCTGAGATTCCCAACAGGACAAGGATGATGCATACGTTTTCTTGTTCTCTTTTTGCGGGGGGCTTGGGGCCACCCAACAGTGCTCAGGGCTTACTCCTGTCTCTGCGATCAAGAATGTGTGTGTGTCTGCAAGGCGTGTACAAGGCAAACACCCTACCTGCTGTGCTAGCTATTGCTCTGGCCCAATCCCTTGCCTTTTGGTTTTAGACTATACCTGGCAATGCTCAGGAGTTACTCCGCTGTGCTCAGGGGATCAGACAGGATGCCTAGGATAGAAACTGGGTTGGCTATAAGTTAAGGCTTCTGTTACAGCCATATGCAAGGCAAATGTCCTATAGCTGTACTACCGTACAGCTGGCTCAGGTTTTGTTTGGGTCCACATCCGGTACGCTGGAGTGGCTCTTCGCAATGCTGAAGCCTCCATGTGGTTCTGGGTCAAGTCAGGGTCTTCACCTGCAAGGCACTCTCTCCAGACCTACTCGCCAGCTTCCTGACCACTCTCTTACCCCCCAATCCACTGAATCATTCCTCAGTTAGCACAGGAACCACCAGCTTGAGTGTGCTTTGGCTCACCTCCAGGTCCAATGTTGAACTAAGCATAAATTTGTGTTTACAGATCAGGTTTCGAGAATGAATTACCAAAGGAATAACCTCAAGCTTAAAAGCCTTGTGTTCTTTTGTTCCTATTCAAATAGGCTCCGGAGCTCAGCAGCACCTCACACTTTCTGCCCTCCCCTTATGGCCAGCAACATTTTTCATAAAGAAATGCTAATATTGGGGCTGGAGAGGTATTACAGCAGGTAGGGCACTTGCCTTGCAACTCTGGACCCAGGCTTGATCCTTGGCATCCCAAAAGATTTCTCAAGTGTTACCTGGAGTGATCCCTGAGCTCAGTGCCAGGAGTAAGGCCTGAGCACTGCTGAGTTTGTGTAAACCTACTTCCCAATATAATTAAAAAAAAAGGGGGGGGGACAAAAAAAAAAAAAAAGCTGGAGACAAATCTTTTTTTTGTTTGTTTTTGGGCCACACGAGTCAGTGCTCAGGGGTTACTCCTGGCTCTATGCTCAGAAAATCACCCCTGGGGGGCCGGAGAGATAGCATGGAGGTAAGGCATTTACCTTTCATGCAGAAGGTCATCGGTTCGAATCCCGGCATCCCATATGGTCCCCGTGCATGCCAGGAGCAATTTCTGAGCCTGGAGCCAGGAAAAACCCCTGAGCACTGCCGGGTGTGACCCAAAAAAACCACAAAAAAAAAAAAAAAAAAAAAAAAAAAAAAGAAAATCACCCCTGGCAGGCACCGGGGACCATATGGGATGCTGGGATTCGAACCACCATCCTTCTGCATGAAAGGCAAACGCCTTACCTCCGTGCTATCTCTCCGGCCCCATGGAGACAATCCTTTGTTAGGCTTGTCATTTTTTGTTTGTTTTTGGGCCATACCCAGCGGTTATTGTTGGCTCTGCTCTCACAAATCACTCCTAGCAGGCTCGGGGGAACCATATGGGATGCTGGGAATCAAACCCGAGTCCAACCCAGGTTGGCAATGTACAAGACAAATACCCTACCACTGTGCTATCGCTCCGGTACCTGTTAGGCTTGTCTGTTAGGGATTCCAAGTAAACTTCCATTTCCTTAAGTCACAGAATTCTGACTTTAACTGAACAGCAGCAGGGTCATATAAATGAATCAAGTTCAGAGACAGTCTGGGGGGCTTCCAGCTATCAACTGTGACACAAAATTCCAGCCTGCACAACCTCTACTGTGCCCCATGCCCTGCCTTCCCCTCACTAACTCTTCCCCATTATGATCATCAAGTCTCCCAGCACTTTTAGAGAATTTAATGCACGGGTCTTAAAAGTCCATGGCAAGGAAAATGTAAATAAAATGAAATAAAATAAACCCCAGAACAGGAAGAGGGCCAGGGGCATGGAGGGAGGGTGTGGCAGGAGCTGACGGCTTGGGCCATTTGTCTGTCACATCTCATCCAGCCCGTAGTCTTCTTCGGGGAAGTCGCCAACTGTCACCTTTGATGGCTTGACAAAGGCGCCGTACTTGGCTTGGCATTCGAAGTAGCGTTTTCCATTTACACTGCAGGGCATGATGGGATGGGAAAGGCAGTGATTAGAGGGGGTTCCAATGTGGCCCCACCCCAGAAGGTAGTCCAGAACATACACACACACTCACTCTCTCTGTCTCTCTCTCTCCCCTCTGCCATCATTCTTCACATATACTCTCTTTCTCTTCCCCTCACTATCTTTCCCGCTCTCTCACTCATTCCCTCTCTCTCTCCCTGGGAGAATTATTACCTGCCATCATGCTTCCCTAGAGGCTCATCATAGCGGACGCCAATCCAGTAGCCGGGCTTGAAATCTGTGGTTCCTGGACCAGAGACAGAGTTCAGTGGGTAAGGCCCTACTCTGCAAGGGGCCTGCCAGGTTCAATCTCTGGTACCACATATGGTCCACTAAGCCCCACCAAGACTGATCCCTGAGCACAGAGCCAGGAGTAAGTCCTGAGCACTGCTGGGTGTGGTCCAAAAACCAAAGTGGCGAAAGAAAAGAAAATCTGAGGTTACCCCACAGTGAAACCACAGCATGCAGTCGACCCCCAAAGTGAAACTTCTTGCTGAGGATTTCTCTCCTGTCCTGGGAGAAATCAGGTAGTGCCCATCAACTACAGCAGTCCTCTTCGCTGCCTCTCTGCTCCAATTCCTGCCACTTATTCACTCAATCTAGAGGGTCTTTGTAGAAATCTAAAGGATAAGTCATCTTGGCCTTGTCCCAAACATTCCACTCAGCCAGGAGGTGGGCCCTAATGGCTGGAGCATATTTTTTGCATTTGAGTCCTAGCACCCCTACCCTCACCCCAGCACCAAGATGGGAGTATGGGTAAAAGCTACTCCTAGCTCTGCACTCAGAAATTGACCCTGGCAGGCTTGGGGGGCCATATGGGATGCCGGGAATCGAACTGAGGCCCATCGGAGTTGACTGCATGCAAGGCTACTGCTGTGCTATTGTTCCAGCCCTGCTCAATTTGGGGGGGGGGGGTTTGGGCCACACCTGGTGACACTCAGGGGTTACTGCTGGCTATGCGCTCAGAAATCACTCCTGGCTTGGGGCCATATGGAACGCCGGGGGATCGAACTGAGGTCTGTCCTAGATCAGCTGCGTGTAAGGCAAAAGCCCTATAGCTGCGCCACCGCTTTGACCCTCTTGCTCAATATTTTTAAACTCAAAAAAGAAAAAATAGGTTAAGCAGTGAGTGGTTCCTTAGATATAATACCAAAAGCTTCAGCAGCACACGAAAAACACTAAATTGGACTTTGTAAGAATGAAACACTCCTGTTTCAAAGGACCCAGCCAAGAAAGTAAAAGAAAAAGAAAAAAAGAAAGAACAGAACCACTGCATAAGGTAGGCAGAAATATCTGCAGATCATGTGTTTGATAAAGGGAGAGATGCTCAAAGAGCTGGACCATACACCTGGCATGCACAGGGCTCCAGCCCTGAACTCCAAAAAAGCAGCTTCCTGAGCACTGCTGGGCGGCTGCCAATGCTACGGAGGGGTCCCAGAACGGAACCAAACAGGAGCTGTATTTAGACTATATAAAGAATTTATAAGGCAATAAAACAGAAACTACATATAGAATACATAAAGAACTTAAAGGGCAATAAAACAAAACTGTATTAGGTATAAGAATTTATAGGGTCGGAGACGCAGCAGAGGGGTAACCACTTGCCTTGCATGTGGTTATCGCGGCTTCGTCTCTGGCTGAAATCCTCAGCCCCATACTTGGTCTCCAGAGCATGGTCTGGACCTAGCCCTGAGCACTGAGCCAGAACAGCCCAGAGCACCACTGCATGTGTTTCTAAAGTTACTCCTGAAGCAGGAGAGACAGCACAGAGGTAGGGTGTTTGCCTTGCACGTGGCCAATACAGGACGGACCCTGGTTCGAATCCTGGCATTCCATGAGGTCCCCCGAGCCTGCCAGGAGCGACTTCTGAGCACAGAGCCAGGAGAAACCCCTGAGCGTTGCTGGGTGTGACCCGACCCTCCCAAAAAAAAAAAATCCCCGAGAATGGATTTTTCCAAAAGGATAAGGTGTGGGGTGGAAGTGATAGGTCAGCAGAGAATTATGTGGCTGATCCAGGTTTGATCTCTGGCATCCAAAATGGTCCTCAAGTCAGCCAGAAGTAACATCTGAGCATTGCCAGGTGTGGCCCAAAATTTGCTATCCCCCGTCCCCCCAAAATCTTATACAAGGGGCCAGAGAGATAGCATAGAAGGCAGGGCTCTTGCCTTGCATGTAGCTAACCGTGGTTTAATCCCTGGCACCATACATGGTCCATGTTGCACCAGTAGGAGTGAAGGGCCAGGAAAAGTCTGAGGACTGCCAGGCAGGCGCAGGGTTTACCCCTATCTCACTCTGTGCTCAGGGATCACGCTTGGAGGTGCTCAAGACTACTACTCTCAAGTGCTCTGGGATTACTCATAAATGTCTTTGGAGGAGCATCTGATGTCTGGGATTGAACTCAGACCTTCTTCATAAGAGGCTTGAGCTTACATTATTAAATTGGCTTCCTAGCCTCTAGGTTTATTTTGGGAATAGATGGGTTTAGAGGCCATACCCAGGATGTTCAGGGCTTACTCTGTGCTCTGGGGACTATCTACGGTGCTGGGGATAGAACTCAGGTCGTTACTGCTGGGTCTGATTTCCTGCTGGACTGGGAGATATGGGTGCTGGGTCCTCAACACAGTGTGTTCAAGGCAGGGTTTGAGGTCCTGTGGACACGTACCCACATACATGACGGTACCCCGGCGTGGGGGGTGCCCAAGCACCTGCACCTCACAGCGGCTGCCCACGGGGATGGTGCTAGCCTGAGCCTTCTCCTCAGCCAGGCGCTGCAATGACTCGGCCTCCTGCTGTGCTCGCTTCTCTTCGTTGTACTGGCCCAGCTTGCTGCGCTTCAGGAAGGTTCGGGCAGAGTCTGGGGGGACAAGGGGCACAAATGACCTTCCACCCGTGCAAGATCCACATTTAAACACTTCCGCTCTGGCTTCACCATACACAGCTCCCTTCTACTCCTCACAACTCATACACAGCAGCACTGGCCTCCCCCATAACACCTGGGCTCCTACCACCCAGTAAACAAGGCGCCGCCTCAGCCTTTTCCTTACAAGCAGCTTCTCAATTCCTTGGTCCAATTATGCAAACACCCTCCACCCTGTCCTGTCCACTGCACATTCTGCTCTACCTCCACATTCCCACTGATTCCCACACCCTGCCTTGTTGATGTAATGGCAATTGGACTTGACACACACTCCTCAGGTACCCCTACTGTAATGACAGTTGAACCTGGACATGCTCCCTTGTCATGATGGGTATAAAAGGAAAAACTTGGACCTTTTCAGGGGGTGGGGCCCAGAATAGTGACCAGAGCACCACCTGCTGGTCTATGGGGTGGGGTAGGGTGTTAGAGATAAAGCATTGGAGATTTGCTGCCAGCTTTGTATCTTTTCTTGCTTTTGGGCAACAATCAGGGCTGCTCAGGGGTTACTCCTGGCTCTGCTCTCAGAAATTGCTCCTGGCAGGTTTGGGGGACCATATGGGATGCTGGGGATCGAACCCAGGTCTGTCCTGAGTTGGCTGCGTGCAAACGGCCTACCACTGTGATATCACTCTGGCCTCTTTTCTTTTTTGAACCCAGGCCTACCCTGGGCCACATTTTGCTGGTGAATTTCCATCTATCTCTCCCTCTCTCTCAGAAACCAGTGGTGGCAGGCCTCAGATTCCAAGAGGAATAAAAACTATACTTGGTTTCTACTTCTTTCTTCTCTCTCTCAGTCCCGGTAGTCACTACACAGCTCCCTTCTTTTGGGTTACTCCTGGCTATGAGCTCAGAAATCGATCCTGGCTTGGGGGACCATATAGGACGCCGGGGGATCAAACCAGTTTGTCCTAGGTCAGTTGCATGCAAGGCAAATGACCTACCACTTGCACCACCACTCCGGCCCCTCCCCTGCTCCCTTAATAAACTTTACAAATTTTCTGTCCTCCAGTCACTTCCTACACCCCGGTCCGCCTTCGATCACACCCCATCACACTTTTCCATGTGTCCACCTGTCCAAAGCCCTTCATCTTTCCTGGCCTCTGTCTGCTCCCCAATCCCTGTGCACTCGAGTCCTGGGGGGAGGCACACACCAACCATCCTTCCTCCCAGGACTGTCTGTACCCCGACATGCATACCAGACTCCCCCAGAATTGCTCTGTCAGCCCCCACCCAAACCTGGATCCACCAGCACCCCTTCCCTGACAGCCAGACCCTGCCGTACTTTCCCTCTTGTCGTAGGCTTCTTGTGAGAGGTCATATTTCACTACCCTGGACACGTCCTCATATTCGCCCAGGCGTGCGCCACTGTGGTCGATGACCTGTAGTGAGAAGGTGGTCAGTGGGCAGAGGGAGTGGCTCACAAGGCTTCGAGACAGTGGGGAGAAAGTGGTGGCCAATTAAGCCTCTCCTGTTTGTTTTTTGTGTGTTTTTGTGCCACTCCCAGTAATGCTCAGGGCTTAACCCCGGCTCTGCACTCAGGGTTTGCTCCTGGTGGGCTGGAGGAACCATAAGGGTCAGTCATGTGAAACATCTTACCCATTGTACCAGTCCCTCTCCTGGATTCTTTTTGTTTTTGTGCCATTGCACACCCGGCAATGCTTAGGGGTTACTCCTGGCTCTGTGCTCAGAAATTGCTCCTGGCAGGCTCGAGAGACCATATGGAAAGCTGGGAATTGAACTCCAATTGGTCCTGGATTGGCTGAGTGCAAGGCAAATGCCCTACCGCTCTGACCCCTCTACTGGATTTTTTGTTGTTGTTTGTTTTTGGGTCACACCCAGAGGTGCTGGGGACAGGGTAAATCCCGGTTCTGTGCTCAGGAGTGATCCCTGGTGGTGCTTTGGGGACCATATTGTGGTGTCAAGGATTCAAATCGGGGCTGGCAGAATGCAGGGCAAGTGTATCTTCTCTCTGGTCTGAAAAACACATATTTTCGGTGGGAGGGTATCGGTGGGGCTCAGATCTGACAATGCACAGGGATTACTCCCACCTATCAAAGATGACTTGGGAGTATCTGAGGGACCCTGCAGTGCTGGGGATGGACATGGGCCTCCTGAGTGCAGAATATGTACTTCATCTAGCCCTTTAAGCAACCTCTTCCACATTCTATCTAGACATTCTTTTTTTATTATTTTTAGGTTTGGGGTCATTTCCAGAGATGCCCAGGGTTTACTACTCTGGCTCTGTGCTCAGGGGATACTTGGATACTTGTCAGCTATATGCAGGTCAAGCATCTTATCCCCTTTATAATCTCTCTAGTCGCCTAACTCATTTTGTTTTGGGGCCACATCCATGGGTGCTCAGGGCTTATTCCTGGTTGTGTGTTCAGAATCACTCCAAAGGGCTTAGGGGATCCTATGTTACCTATGGGGTAACAGGGATTGAACCAAATGAACTGCATGCAAGGCTAGTGCCCTATCTGCTCTCCTATCTACCTAGTCCCTCTTCACTTTCTGTTTTTGTTTTTTAGGTTGTTTTTTGTTTCTTTGTAGAGTCCTCTCTGGGGTTACTATCAGCTCAGTGCTTGGGGAAACATACAGGGAGAGAGATCAGACCAAGCACTCCCGTATACAAAACATGCACTAGAAGGTATTTTTTTTTTGGCCACACCTGGTGATACTCAGGGGTTACTTCTGCGCTCAGAAATCGCTACTGGCTTGGGGAACGATATGGGATGTCAGGGATCGAACCGAGGTCCGTCCTGGGTCAGCCACGTGCAAGGCAAACATCATACCACTGCACTATTGCTCTGGCCCCAATCATTGAGGATTTTAAGCTTCTTCTGGGCCTCCATCTCAGAATGATGAGAGAAGCTATCTCCTTGGACCCCACCTGTTCTCTGTGCTCAGCTCTGAAGGGACCCATGAATACCCGAGCCAGACCAGAACCCCCAGTGTAGTCCTCACTGGCACCTGCTTCCCTCCACCAGGAGTTGCTTCTTTTTCTTCAGGTTTCTCCTCACACAGCCACTTCTCTCTGGAAGTCCTCCCAGACCCCTGGTAGGTCAGGCCCCCTGAGCATCGGGTCTCCCAGCAACATGATCTCTTCCTGCACAACCTTCAGCTCACTAACTCCACATTTGTTCAGGTAACTACTGAACCAACATTGACCTCATTCACTGGACAGAGCCAACACCGACCTTCTCAACTTGCTCACAGCTGCATCCGACATAATAGAGATGTTCAAGGAACAGATACTAAATAAATGAGATGCGAGAACCAGCTCTCAGGCTGAGGATGGAGCTCAGTGAACATTGTGAGACCCTGGGTTCGAGTTGAAACACTGAAAACAAAAGAAAAGAAAAAGAAAAAAGGGCCAGATCTCCAGGTAGTGAGCTTTGGAATTAATGCTATCTGAGGTAAAGGTGAAAATCTATCCTGAAACTAAGCTTCCTATTCTACAAAACTGCCTTCATTAGGCAAGCTTTTATGGTGTAGACTTAGCATTCAACAATGATCCACTGAGATCTCTGTGCCAGGAATTGTTTCTGGGGCAAAAAAAAAAAAAAAAAAAGCACAATATGTTACAGGGTAATAATAGCCAAGCACAAAAATCGACGCAGAAAAGGGAGGCGTTTCCAATTGTATCCTGAGGTCAAAGCAGGACTAGCCCATGGAAAATCACATTCAACAAAGACTGATGGGCCTCTAATAAATAGCATTCATGGGAACAGAGACAGCACAATAGGTTATACTTTGCATATGGGAGGACCAAGTTCAATCCCTGGTATCACATGGTCCCTCGCAGAGCAGAGCTGGGAATAGCACCTGAGCACATGGTCCCCCGAAGAGCTGGGAATAGCACCTGAGCAGGAGCAGGTGTGGCCCCAAAACAAAAGAACCATTTAGGGACTCCCAGCACCACAAAACAAGACTCAATCAGGTGGGCCAGAGTGGTAGCACAGTGGTAGGGTGTATGCTTTACATGTTGGCTGACTCAGGACAGACCCCGGTTTGATTCCTAGCATCCCATATGGTTCCCAGAGCCAGGAGCAATTTCTGAGCACAGAGCCAGGAGTCACTCCTAAGACTTGACAGATGTGCCCCCACCCAAAAAAAAAAATCAGTCAGGCGGGGGATAGCATATGTAAAGGCCCTGAGTTGGAATGATTTTGGGGTGTCTATGGAATGGTGGGGAAAGGGAAAAGTAGGGTGTCATGAGCTGAGGAACACCAAGATCCTGTGTTGGCTTCTCTCCACATTTCTACCTTCATGGCTCATCTTCAGCTACATCACATTCTGAGCTTCTGTACCCCCATTTCCTCACCTTGCACACCTCTGCACCCTTGCTACATCCTACAGGTCTCAGTTCGGGATTCCCTCAAGATCCCCATCTGCAAGGGGCACTTCTTCTGACGCCCTGGGCTTTCTCCAACCCAGTCTAGAACACACTGGCTGTTACTGTCTGCTGATGCTTTATATCTCTCTCCATCCTGGACCGGGGGAGCAGGGAGGAGGGTGGGTCGGGGTGTGTGTATCTATCTTGGTTATCACAACTAGTTAAGGACAGCGAGCATTTCTAAATGAATAAATTAGGAAAGGAAGGATTAGGATGTCCGAGGAAGAGCCTCACGTGGATGCGGCAGCCGTCATCTACAGGGTATGAGCCCAACAGCGCATCCTCCCGATCCAGCTTGCCGAAGAATTTGTCGTCTACTCCGTACAGCTCTAGTTCCATGCAAGAAGCGGGGCTGCCCACGATCAGCTCGAGTTTACACTAAAGGGTGAGGAAGGGGGGAACCGAAGGAAGATGAGATAGGGGGAAAAGCTGTCAGTGGCCCCGCATTCTGGCTTGGCTCCCTCCGTGCCTTTGTATCAAAGCATCCCCAGCTCCTTTCTTCCCCCATCAGGAAAGCCGCCATCAAAAACACCCATTAGGGGGCTGGAGCGGTGGCGCTTTGGCTTTGCAAGCGTAGCCTAGGACGGGCTTGGGTTCGATCCCCCGGGTGTCCCATCGGGTCCCCCCAAGCAATTATTTCTGAGCGCAGAGCCAGAAGGAACCCCTGAGCGTCACCGGGTGTGGCCTCAAAACAACCCCCCCCAAAAAACAGAAACCCCATTCATTAGGTTCTTTCTCTACGGCCCAGACCCTCCAGGGCCCCGCCCCCTTGGCCCCGACCACTTGCTCCCGTTGGCTCCGCCCCGCCGAGACCGCAGGGCCAATCACCACCCGCCGATTGCCGTGACCCCGACCCTAATCATAGAAGCCACGCCCTCTTCGCCCCTAATCATAGAAGCCACGCCCTCTCCCGCTGGCCCCACCCTCTCCGGATCACGCCCCCCCTCCCCCCGCCACACCTTGAACTCCGCCAGCGTGAGGCCGCGATTGAACCGCTTTTCGGAGCGGAAGCTGTTGAGAGAGCTGCTGATGAAAACGGTCACCGTGGGCGCCGACACCCCGGCTAACTCCATCTTGCCGCGCCCTGCCGGGGGTGGGTGGGGTGGGGGTGGGGGGACGGACCCGCAAGTCAGTCAGTCAGTCAGGTATGCCGCTTCGCCCCGGTTCTGCAGACGCCACCGCCGCTGCTTCTGGGAGATTAGTCCCGCCCTCTCAATTGTTTCTAGCCAATCCACGGCCACCCGGAAGGAGCCTCCACCAATCGCCGTCGTCGCTTTTCGTCTGCCGCTTCACACCGGCTCCGTAGACGCCGCCGCAGCTTCTGGGAGATTAGTTCCGCCCCCTCAATCGTTCTAGCCAATCAAAGGCCTCCCGGAAGGAGTATTCACCAGTCGCTGCCGTCGCTTTTCCAGAGGGCCTGAGTCGGCCCAGCCAATCCCAAGAGGCCTTCCCCTCGCTCTTCCAATAGTATTATGGGAAAACGACCTGGGCGGTCGCAGACTGAAGCCGAGCGGAAGAACTGGCAAGCGAGCCCCGTGTACGCATGCGCACTGGCTAGTCTTCGGCGAGCCGGAGAGCAATGGCGTTTCCCGTGTATGCTGAGCACCTTGTGAATTTCCTAAAGCATCCTATTTCTGGCCTTCGCGCCGAAGTATCCTTCAAACGGAGGGAGCGAGGCCCATAAATAGTAAGTAGCTACTCTAGTCTATCAAGAGGTCGATGAAAAGTATCAACATGCCGAGCTCGAAGCTACGCATGCGCGTAACTCCGCCCCCTTTTGGCGAAGCTCCTCGGCATGACCCTTTCCGCGACCCGTCGTCGCGCGACGGAGCATGCGCATTCGGCTCAGCGGGCGGCACGTCGCTATGGAGCCGGACGGGACATACGAGCCGGGCTTCGTGGGGATCCGATTCTGCCAAGAATGGTGAGACTGGAGGGGGGAAGCCAGCGTGCGGATGGTGTGGGTAGGAACTCCAGGGTTGACCTCTGACCTTCCTCCCCCGCAGTAACAACATGCTTTACCCCAAAGAAGACAAGGAGAACCGCATTCTGCTCTACGCGGTGAGTGCAACCCCCCGGGGCTTCAGCCGTTGGCCCTTTCTTCGGGGTCCCGACCCCTCATCCCACCCCAGTACGGCCGGTCCTTGCCCCTCACCATCCTGCCACTCATCGGGGGACCCGACACACCCCCTTTCCACCCGTGACCCCGCTCTTCTCTCTCTCCTCTCTCGCAGTGCAGGAATTGCGATTACCAGCAGGAAGCCGACAACAGCTGCATCTACGTCAACAAAATCACGCACGAAGTGGAGTGAGTGGGGACACCAGTTCATGGGGAGGGTGGTGGTGGTGGTGATGGCCTTGACCCCCCATGGGCCGGGTCTGATCCCCCCACTCTCTCTCCCCTAAGCGAACTGACCCAGATCATCGCCGACGTGTCCCAGGACCCCACCTTGCCGCGGACCGAGGACCACCCGTGCCAGAAGTGAGCGGAGTTGGCCGTGGGCGCGGGGATGGGGGTGGGAGGAGAAAGGGCTTAGCGGATTCTGAGCAGCAACCGTCCCCGCAGGTGTGGCCACAAGGAGGCCGTGTTCTTCCAGTCGCACAGTGCCCGGGCAGAGGTGAGAATGAAAAAGAAGGCCAAGCCTCATGGGGGGTATTGCATGGACGGAGCCCCTTCTGCGGGCCTGAGCGGGACCCTTACTCGTGGAGCACAGTGACCCCTTTTCTAACCTTTCCTCCTTTCTGCCAGGACGCCATGCGCCTGTACTACGTGTGCACAGCCCCTCATTGTGGCCACCGATGGACTGAATGAACCCTCTACACCCATTTCCCCTTAGTGTGACATAAAGGCTCTGTTATGGGTCTGGAGTGACGGCGCAGCTGTTGGGTGTTTGCCTTGTACGTGGTCAACCCAGGAAGAACCTGGGTTTGATCCCTGGCATCCCATATGGTTCTCCCAGTCAGGAGCGATTTCTGAGCGCAGAGCCAGGAGTAACCCCTGAGCATCACTGGTATCGCCAAAAACAAACAAACAAAAATTTTTTTTAATTAAAAAAAAAAAAAAAGCTCTTCCTGTGCACACCTCTCTTGTGTTTATTTCTCGCTCACGGGTAGGAGTTGGGGCGCTGGGTTCCAGGGGCCCGGTGCAGAACGCAGTGTTGAGCATAGACCTCGGGCTTGGCGCTGGTGAAGCCGCAGTCCTCGCAGACGTGCAGCTTTTCCCTGCGCTCACGGTAGGCATAGCTGGCCGGCTGCCCGTGCACCTTGGCCAGATGCGCTTCTAGCGAGCAGCGTTGTGTAAATGCTTTTCCACAAGCTCCGCAGCGGAACGGCCGGATCCCTGTGCAGGCAGGGAGGGGACAGAGAGGACAGTGGTCCCCAATTCACTTTGCACTCCCAAGATTGTGCTTGCTCTCTTTCCTACTTCGAGCTTCTCATCCTTCTCTACCTAGAATCCACTGTATGCTATTTCCCAGCCCTTGCAGACTGGCCCAGATTCTTGCTGCATGGAGGTGCTCTGTACCCCATCCTTCCCATCAGCTGTTTCTTCCTTTGGAAGAGGGGAGACTATTGAATCCTGGATCCAGCCCTGTCTTCACTTTTTTTTTTTTTTTTGGGCCACACTCAGCAGCATTCAGGGGTTACTCCTGGCTCTGCACTCAGAAATCACTCTTGGCAGACTGTATGGATGCCGGGAATTGAACCTCAGTTGACTGCGTGCAAGGCAAACTCCCTTTCTTGGTGCTATTGCTTTGCCCCTCTGTCTTCGTTTTCCACTCCAGACTCCTGCCCTCTGCCCACTCACAGGGATCTGAATGAGTTCCAGGTTACTTAGTTGTCGTCGTCCCCCTCCTCCCCCCAAGCAGTAGAAGTTGTACAATCAGGCCCCTTCGGCCTGTTCTCACCAGTGTGAATCCTCATGTGACGCTTGAGGTCGAAGGCGTCATGGAAGCCTTTGCCACAGTAGCGGCACACGTGGCGGCGCACTGGGCTGTGGCACTTGAGATGGCGCGTCAGCATGCGCTGCAGTGGGAAGGCCTTGGGGCAGAGGGGG
Source organism: Suncus etruscus (assembly GCF_024139225.1). Lineage (NCBI taxonomy): Eukaryota > Metazoa > Chordata > Mammalia > Eulipotyphla > Soricidae > Suncus > Suncus etruscus. The sequence goes on along the minus strand of NC_064861.1, from coordinate 81,763,194 downwards.
CAGCCAAGTGTCCTTGTGCCCCTGAGAGTGGCAGCCAGAGTACCCTGCGTGGGTTGTGGGGAGGCACAGGAGTTATGGGGAAGATGGGCCAGGCTATAGGTCTGTAGCCAGAATCAAGGGGGTCTAGTCACATCAGGAGCTTGTCCTTTGTGCATGCAAATGGCACCACAGGAGTCCCTGGCTCATCCCCATCACCCTTCCCCAGTCACCCTTACCTTGTGCTTATTTGATTCTGGAACATGGGGTGGCATGTCCATGTTTATGTGTGGCAGGAAACCAGTGCAACTCACCCAAGGCCCTTGAGTCTGAGGATGAAATTAACTGACATCCTCAGACAGAAAAACCAACTGCTGTTCCTAAAGTTCACAAAGTTCCAAGTTCAAAAGGGTCATCTGTATTTCTTCACATACCATCTGGCAACATGATTACTAGTTTTCTAATTAGATTGCCTATCCTTTTCACCCCCACCAAATACGGAGGGACAGAAAGGAGTTTTTGTTTTGCTCTTAATATCTGTCACCTAGAATGATTTTAGGTTCTCAAATTCTGGAATTGACTCCAACACATTCCTTCTTCCTGGCCAGGCACAGCCCAAGAACTCCAGCTGCCCCAATGCTGTCCACCCTCTCTACTGTATCTGACCCTGCAAAAGCAAATCATCCACCTGAGGGGCTCGAATCCTCTTCTGTCCTGACAGAGATCTCAGGAATTGAGGCTACCCCCAAAAAACCCAAGTGAGGCTTGGATAAGCACCGAGGTGCTTTTTTTTTTTTTTTTTTTTTTTTTTTTTTTTTTTTTTTTTATTACATTCAGGAGTAATTTCTGGCTCTGCATTCAAAACGCTCCTGGCAGGCTTGGGGGACCATATGGGATGCCAGGAATTGAACCCTGGTTCATCCCAGGTCAGTTGCATGCAAGGCAAACGCCCCACTGCTGTGCTATTTCTCCAAATCCCCTCAGCTCTTTTTTGTTTTGATTTTTGGGTCACACCCGGCAGTGCTCAGGGGCTACTCCTGGCTCTGCGCTCAGAAGTCGCTCCTGGCAGGCTCAAGGGAGCATATAGATTACCGGGATTTGAACCTTCGGCAGCCCTGGATCAGCTTCGTGCAAGGATCAGCTGCGTGTAAGGCACACACCCTACCGCTGTGCTATCTCTTAGGCACCTCCCTAGATCAATTTTGAGCAGGGCAAGATACCCCCTACAGAGACCACAGGTGCTGAAGGGCAGAGAGGGAGCATTGTGGTTCCAGGGCAGCTGAACAGGCACAGTGGGGAGCTAGAGTGGGTCATCTAACATACTCACCGCCACCCACGAGTCCCCCAGGCTGGACGACTGGTGTGCTGGAAGACCCCGGAGACTGTTGCAGTCTGAGGAGTGAAGGCAGATGCTGAGGTTCGGTCTCTTCCCCCGCCCCTTCCTTCCAGGCCCAGTAAGGGGCCCACCTGGGACATAGGCATCTCCCCGGAGCTGGTCAGGTAGGTGACCCCAGTCGGGGGGCTGCGGGCGCCGACTCCTGACCAAAAAGGCACGGGGCATCACCTCTTGAAGGCTCTGCGCAGGGCGCCTCTGGTTTTCAACTCAGGCTCTGGTGAGGATCCCAGGTGGGGAGGGCCCGAATATGGAGGCACCTCATTCTCTCTCCATGCAAATTCGGGGACTGCCTGGTGGAGGAGCTGGTGCCTGTGTCCCAGGGGGTCCCACTATTCCTCCTACTCTGTCAGTATTGAGGTGCTCTCCCTTCTCTAGGATCACACCAGTGCCAGGCCCCCCACAGGTGGCCCGAGGTAGGATCCTAGGAAACTGTGGGGTGAGAACAAGAACCAAACCCAGACCATAATGGAGGGAGGGGGTTTGTGTGCCCCTAATGTACCAGCCTGGGAGGTGCTCAGGTGTGTTTGCCAAGCAAATCAGCGCCCCAGACTCAGGACTCACCTTGCAGCTGCCAGCTCGGGTTATTCAAATCACAGCCTTGCAGGAGGGTCCGGGCCAGGATTGGCCCAGGGTGCCTGCAAAAGGGTGCCTTCAAAGGCCGGTTCAAGTTTACTTCTTTTTCTTTTTGGTTCACATTTGGGGGCACTCAGGGGTTACTCCTGGCTCTGCACTAAGAAATTGCTTCTGATTGGGGCCAGAGAGATAGCACAGCGGTAGGGTGTTTGTCTTGCATGTGGCCAACCCAGGACCAACGGTGATTCGAATCTCGGCATCCCAGCTGGTCCCCTGAGCCAGCCAGGAGCGATTTCTGAGCATACAACAGGCAGAAGTAGCCCCTGAATGCCGCTGGGTGTAAACCACCCCCCCAAAAAAAAAAAATCGCTCCTGGCAGGCTCAGGGGACCATATGAGATGCTGGGATTTGAACCACAGTCCGTCTTTGTGCAAGGCAAACGCCCTACTGCTGTGCTATCTCTCCACCTCTCGTTTACTTCCTTTTAAAACTCAAACTTGACAATTTGTTTTGGGGACACACCTGGTGGTGCTCAGTGGCAAAAAGTATTTGGTCAGGATTCAGACCTTCAGACCTGTGGAAGGCAAATGCCTTAACCTCTACCAATCTCTCTAGCTTGTGGTTTATTTTTTTATTTTGGCTTACATCTGGAGGTGCTCAGGGCTTACTCCTGGGTTTGCACTCGGGGATCACTCCTGATTGGGCTCATGGGACCATATGAGGTGCCCTGGACCAAAACTGGGTTAGCTGTGCAAAGTTAAGTACCTTACTGGATCCAGCCCACTTTTCTGGGTTTGTTCTAAATTATTTTACTTCATTTCAACACAATGACTTACAAAGTTACTCATAATACAGTTCTTTCTTTTTTTTTTTTTTTTTTTTTGGTTTTTGGGTCACATACGGTGAAGCTCGGGTTATTCCTGGCTATGCACACAGAAATCGCTCCTGGCTGGGGGACTATATGGGACGCCAGGGAATTAAACCACAGCGTCCTACAGCTTGTGCCATCACTCTGGCCCCAATACTTATTTCTGGCATTCCATGTTCCAACACCAATCCCACCACTAAAGCATAACATTTCCTGCACCATTTTCCCCACCCATCTCCAAGTTTGCCCCCTTGACAGGTATGAAGTAATTTATATTGCTTGTTACAGATAGCAATGGAATTATTGAAAAAAATTCATAAGAAAATTTGTGGAAATTGTTTTATCACACAGTAGAGTCATTAAATCATTGTCTAGGTTTACGAAGTTATTTTGTACTAGTTTGAGTATTCAGTGTTACTCGTTTCATTTGTTGTCTTTGGGTGGCTTCTGTGCTAACCTGACTTCTTTTTTTTTTTTTTTTTTTTGGTTTTTGGGCCACACCCAGTAACACTCAGGGGTTACTCCTGGCTATGTGCTCAGAAGTTGCTCCTGGCTCGGGGGACCATATGGGACACCGGGGGATCGAACCGCGGTCCGTCCAAGGCTAGCGCAGGCAAGGCAGGCACCTTACCTTTAGCGCCACCGCCCGGCCCCCGCTAACCTGACTTCTAATCTGGTATGTTCCTGCTGAAGAATCAGTAATGAGAAATTTGGAAGTGTTGTACAGCTGCATACATGACAATGGGCTTCAGAAATTCTGCAATCTGTGGAGCTGGGCTGATGAGCTGCTGGGGGACATGTTTGGCTGTCGGGGCTTCCAGAAGTATGGAGGGGCAAAGGGAAGCTGCTCACTCCCACTCCCAAGACCTCAGAGTTCTCAGCCCCAAACTCAGGAGATTTATTAGTCAAGTGTGGTTACTAGGTATTTCATCAGAGTTCAATGGAAATGCAGTGAGGTTGAGCCATTGCTATGGCTGCAGTTGTGGGGTGTGGATGTAGCTTCTAAGGCTTTGGCAGGGCAGATTCTTTGCCTGCCTTCCTTCCCACTTTGTCACCCCTCAAAGAGCTGCAAAGTTTTCATCAGTGAGATTGGCGTACCAATACATTTTTGCAGTTTGGCTTACGTCCCTTATGAGAATAAACTGAGTCTAATGAGCTGAAATGGCAGCGACCACGGGATGTCTATTTTTTTTTTTTAGTTGCTTAATAATAGCTTTCACAGCCATTGAAAGGTGGCTCCTGGTCAAAATGAATGTGGCTCTTTGCCTCTTACCATTATTTTATATACTGTGGCTTTTTGCCAAGTTTGGATTTTGTTCTGCTGCTTCTGAGGAAGGACCTCTGAGGAGAGATCTCTGAGCGTGGAATCCCGTCTCCCATCCTTCAGAAACAACTGCACGGGCCAGCAAGCAGGGGACCCGTGTGTCACATGTTGTGTCACATCTTGCCGTTAGCTCTTAGTGTGGAGGACACAGCACATCCTCACCATCACTGCAGGATTTTTACCTTCACTCAAAATGGCAAAATGCAATGTGTTTAAACATATTGTCAAAATTATATGCTTTTGTGTGAGGGTTTGTCTGTTTTGGCAGGTCACTGTGTGGTGTGGCTCTCTGACTCTCAGTTTGAAATCTTGGCTCTTTGTGTTGAACTTGTTTGCCACCCCTGGTGGAGGGTGTCCTATCATGGGCTCTCTCAGACCCCACTTTATTAGAGCCATCCTAGAGATGGTCCAAAGCTCACAGCGTTAGGCTACACAACTAGGCAGTTCATGTGTGCATGTGTGATGTGATATCAAGAATGGAAGCTGAGGGGTCGGAGTGGTGGCACAAGCAGTAGAGCATCTGCCTGCATCTGACCAATCCTTTCTGTACTGCTTCCCACTGCTGTGTCCTGGAAAGGGACAGCCATCACCTGTGCTTCCCTGCCCTCTAGTGGGGGACCCCACAATAGTGGTGTATCCCTTCAACCCTTCGCAAGGTTGCCTGGGCACCAGCTCCTATCAGAACTTGGGTCTATTTTATGCCTGTGCCCAGGACAGCGGGGGCACTGGGCTATCCTGCCTTTTCCTGCACAAGTGCTAAAATCAGCCCTGTGAGGGTTGACCCTCCACTAGCTGGCTTGTGAGGAAATGCTGGTCCTGCCAGGGCAGGAGAGCTGAGCTTGGGCAGCAGAGTGGCAGATGCTTTTGTGCCAAAAACCCAATCTTATTTGAGCAGCATGTACTGGCCAGGCAGAGCTGACTGTCCCCTCCAAATCCATCTGATTCCTGCTAGGACTGCCAAGGGGGAGGCATTGTGAAGGCTGGCACCTGCTGGCTCTGGGCTTTTGCTCCTTCAAATGAGGGGGTGCTGCACCTGTGAGAATAAGCTGAAGGGAGAGTCCTCCTTGCAGCCTGGGCCACATGTGGAGGTGAAGGCTGACCTCAAGAGTGAATTCTGGGCCAGAGGTAACAGCAGCTCCCTCAGCAGTCCTGGCACCTGGACACAAGACTTCCTCCAGGGCTCTTAGCTATAACCAGGCCAAGCAGGAGAGGGAGTGTGGCATATAGGGGCAGATGGGGAGTCTGGACAGATGCACCCCACCTTAGAGTTGTACCTCCTGCCCCCTCCCCCCCTTCGCCCAGGACACAAAGAGAGGGCCTTGAGGAAGAAAAGTCTGCCAACATTGAGATCAGGGATTTTGCTTGGCAACGGAATGTGCTGTAAATGTTCCACAAACTTCATCATCATGAGCCTATTCCCTTGGCCCCTCCTGATACCACTGGACGTTCAGTCAGTCCCCCACTGGGCCACTGCACTGGCGACTTCTGAAGTGTCCCAGGGCCTGTGACCTCTCAAGTCTCAGCTCCAGGCTCAGGTATCACCCAAGAATGGCCCTGGCCTGCAGTGCCTCCCTCCCCTCAGTGGGATTCTCCACTGTTGCAGCTGGTGCGCAGCATAGCCAATGGTCATCATGGAGGTGGCAGGCTCCAGTGCTCACAGGGTTGCCCTGCCACCAGGCAAGCCTTGAGGGCCATGTGACCCACACTGAGTGGAGGAGGGGAGCTGGCGCTTACAGTGGAGAATCCCTAAACTCCTTCCCTCTCTGATTCAGCTAGTGTTTTTTTTGAGGGGTGGAGGGACCACATTTGACTATGTTCAGGGTTCATTCCTGGTGGGACTTGGGACACCATATTCAGTGCCAAGGATCTAACCCAGGTCAAACCTGTGCAAGTGAAATCTCCCCATCTGTGCTTCCTTCAGTCCTTTTTTTTTTTTTTTTTTTTTTTTGGTTTTTGGGCCACACCCGGCAGTGCTCAGGGGTTACTCCTGGCTGTCTGCTCAGAAATAGCTCCTGGCAGGCACGGGGGACCATATGGGACACGGAGATTTGAACCAACTACCTTTGGTCCTGGATTGGCTGCTTGCAAGGCAAATACCGCTGTACTATCTCTCCGGGCCCTCCTTCAGTCCTTTCTTTTGCATTACAAGCGTGAGCTCCTGGGCTGGAGCAGCAGCACCAGTCGGCATGCAAACAGCCTGGGTTCCATCTTGGCATTGTACTGACCACTGCCAGGCTGGGCATACAAATGGGAAAGTACCAAGCACTGCCTAACACTGCTCTAACATTGAAAATAAAGTTTGCTTCCCTTTACCCACAGACAAAAGTGATCTTTTTTTTTTTGGTTTTTGGGTTACACCTGGCAGCTCAGGGGTTACTCCTGGCTCCACGCTCAGAAATCGCTCCTGGCAGGCTCAGGGGACCATATGGATGCCGGGATTCGAACCAATTACTTGCTGCATGAAAGGCAAACACCTTATCTCCATGCTATCTCTCCAGTCCCAAAAGTGAGCTAGCTTCTTTTTTTTTTTTTTTGTGGTTTTTGGGCCACACCCGGCAGTGCTCAGGGGTTACTCCTGGCTCCATGCTCAGAAATTGCTCCTGGCAGGCATGGGGGACCATATGGGACGCTGGGATTTGAACCGATGACCTTTTGCATGAAAGGCAAACGCCTTACCTCCATGCTATCTCTCCAGCCCCGTGAGCTAGCTTCTTAACATGAATGACCAAGCTGCCTAAGACCACAGGGTAAGAAGTTGGACACCCCAGTGAATTAACTAGGAAGAAGTGCCAGGGCATGCTGGATTGTTGACTAGAAGCTGTCGTCTCTCCTGTGTCCCTGTTGCAGAGGGGAACAAAGGGACCTGAAACCAGAGGTAGGGCAGTGTGTGAGTCTGTGGTGATTGGCACATGCCACCAAGCAGGCCAGTAAATGGCAGGAAGGACAGGTCCCACTGTAGGTGAAGCTGTGCCCAACTGTTTAGGTCACTCCCCATATTTGTTTTGGGTCATACTCAGCAGTCTTGGGGCTTACTCCTGCTTCTGTGCTCAGGGGTCCTTCCTGGTGGTGCTTGGGGAACATATGGGGTGCTGGGGATCCAATCTGGGTCAGCATGTGCAAGACAAATGCCCAACTTGCTTTATACTAGCTCATGTCATCCCTTCATCCCTGCAGTAACAACACTGTGGCTCTGCTTCTCGGGAACATGGGTTCCCTGCATCCATCCCAAGGGCGTTGTGCACCAGCACCAGGCTGTTCTCTAAGCTGTCTGTTTATTTGTTTGAAGCTCTGCCTTCTTTCAGTCCCTCCGTGCCTTCCTGCACACTGCCTGAACCAGCAGCTCCGAGTAGTGTTCCAGGAGGGCATGTAAGTCTGGGCTGGCCAGGGGGCACAACAGGGGTAGGGATGGGGAGCCCCTGTTGATTGGGACCTGGTCTAGGGTCCTGTTAGTCTTCATCAGTCCATCGTAGGTCTCTAACTGGCTGTGGATCCATCGGAAGGTGGACATCAGCTCAGTGCATGCCTGCTGCTGCTCAGCGGTGCAGTCCTGGTCCCTTGGGGCCACCTGTGGGGGGCCAGATGTGAGAGGCAGCCCCAGGTAGCCCACCTATCTCCTCCCCACTCCTGTGCCGGGGCAGAGCTTACCCGGTGGTAGAGTGTCAGTGCTTCCCGGAAGGCCGTCTGCAGCCTGTGCACTACGTTCCCCACACTGCTCAGCTCCGAGGGACTGGGGGGCTCCCTGCAGTGTCCAGGGCTGGTAGGGATCATTCCGAGTGAACCTGGAGCAGGGTGGGGGGAAATTAGAAGACCCACATTCTAACCTGTCTGCAACCATGGCCTGAAACATCTGCTGTCCTGCACCCTCCCATATTCATTCTCATTCATTCTCATTTTCTCATTCATTCTCATTCTCTCTCTCTCTCTCTCTCTCTCTCTCTCTCTCTCTCTCTCTCTCTCTCTCTCCTCTCTCTCTCTCTCTCTCTCTCTCTCTCTCTCCTCTCTCTCTCTCCTCTCTCTCTCTCTCTCCTCTCTCCCCTCTCTCTCCCCCCTCCCTCTCCTCTCTCCTCCTCTCCCTCTCCTTCTCTCCCTCCCTCCCTCCCTCCTTCTCTCTGTTTTTTCTTGGGGGTCACACCCGGCAGTGCTCGGGTTATTCCTGGCTCTATGCTCAGAAATCGCCTTGGCAGGCACAGGGGACCATACGGGATGCTGGGATTCGAACCACCGTCCTTCTGCATGAAAGACAAACGCCTTACCTCCATGATGTCTCTACAGCCCTCCCATTCTCTTTTTACATCTCTGCTCAAAGGCTACCTTTTCCCCGACACCCTTTCTCAGCATTCTGTTCATGGTATTTCTGTTCTGGGGGCCTTACCTGGCAGAGCTCAGGGCTTACTCCTGGTAATGTGCTCAAGGGACCACATGTAGGTTCTTTTTGGATCACGCCTGGCAGTGGTGCTCAGGGGTTACTCCCAGGGGCTTGGGGGACCATATGGGATGCCAGGATTCAAACCTCCATCTGTCCTGGATTGGCTGCATGCAAGGCACATGCTCTACCGATGTGCTATCTCTCCAGTCCCAACGGACCACATGTAGTGCTGGGGATTGAGCGTGGGTCAGTCAAGTGCAAGGGAAGGGCTGAACTCTGGCGCCTATCGTTTTGTTTTCAGCTGATCTGAGCCCATTGGCTGAGGAATGAGTTCTCATGCTGTCTAAAGCAGCCTGCAATCCCCACTTCTCATGTCTGTAAACCCCGTCCTCCCCTTCTTCTTGTGAGTGCTGCTGTGCATATCACACTGGAGCTGCCCATGTGGGAGTCATCTCTCACTACCCCCTTACACCTACACCACCACTTTCTCTTTCTTCTCTCCAGAGCACAGACCAGTTACTGAGACACTCCACAGTTTCCTGGCAGCCCCCCCATCCTGCCCACTCATGGTGGGAACTCTCTGGCCTTTGTTTATCACCAGGCCCCAAGGAATTGGGACAGCCCAGAGCACAGAAAGTGCTCACAGGGACTGGAGAGATACCATGGAGGTAGGGTGTTTGCCTTGCATGCAGAAGGATGATCGTTCGAAATCCGGCATCCCATATGGTCCTCACGCCTGCCAGGAGCCATTTCTGAACGTAGAGCCAGGAGTAACACCTGAGCGCTGCTGGGTGTGACCCAAAAACAAAAATAAAACAAACAAAAAAAGTGCTCACAAATGCTAAAGTGGATGAGTGAGGAAATGACAAGGCCGCTGTGGAAGGCCAATGCCTATGTTTTGGAGCACTCTTGTGGGGTCACAAGGTGGGCTCAGAGGCCCCAGCCTCATCCCAGGGGTGGTACTCACCAGGGGTGGGCTCCAGGGAGGGAGAGCTTCTTGGGGCTCCAGGTCTGGCCTCTGAATGCAAGGTGGTGCTGGGGCAGACGGGGGAATTGAGGGGTTCAGGTACCAGGAGCCTTGAGAAAATAGGAGAGTTGGGGGTTCTTCCATCCATGGAGCTGCTGGCTGAGAAATGGGCTGCAGTGTCTGTGATATTGGGCTGTGTGTCCACAGGCTGTGAGGTCCAGGTACACGTGGGGCGTGGCTCCAGGGGAGGAGAGGGCAGCAATAGTCTGTCACAGATGCTTGGCAGGGTCAGTTTCAGGCTGGCACGAGCCTCGTGGTTGCCCCGCCGAGGCAGCTCTGGACCATCACTATCTGAGTCAGGGGCTACTGTGGCAGGGGGCTGGTACTCCTGGCTGTGAGGGAGCAGTTCTTCCAAGGATGAAGGACCCTGGGGGGCCAACTCAGGGAGCACAGGGGCCTCTCTGTCCTCTGGGGATGTGCTGTGTGACATCTTGACACAGAAGCTGGCAGTGGCCTCCATGGAAGAACAGGTGGAAGGGGTATGGATAGTCCGGGCCACACTGCAAGCAGGAACGGCTGCGGGTAACAGAGGCTTCCTCTCTATGGACAGCACTGAGGAGAGGACGTCGCTGCTGTCAGGGCTGTTGTAGCTGGTACCTGTTTGCAGGGGCTCAGCTCTGGGATGGCTCCTGCTGTGGGCTGTGGGTGTGGCATCTGGGGACTCCAAAAGATGGAGAGGCAGCCTTCTCGGAAAGATGTGGGAGAACCTATGGGGAGGAAGCAGGGATAGGCGCATCTTCTTAGGGTGCCTGGGAGACCCAGAGCTGGAAGGGAGAGGTGACACCGCTTCCTAGCACCTACGTGGATGTCTTCTGGAGGCGAGAGAGAAACTGGGCAGATATGCTCAGGCGGGGGTTGAAGAAGTCCTCGTCACAGTGCTCATCTCGCAGTGATCCATGGAAGGACTCTGGGAAAGACGCCAGGGTGCTTCAGAAACCCTCCCGTCACGCCCAAGACAAAACCCATATTAGTAGAGCAGGGAAAGAAAAGAGAAAATGGGGCTCAGTTAAGAAAAACCTGTGTCCCTAGCCCAGCCAGGCTCCGGGCAGCCCTACCCTGGGGGAGGGTGTCAGTGAGCGTCTCGAAGTGGTTTCGGAGGAACTTCTCCTGCTCCGGCGTCTGGGGCAGGGAGCTGCTGGCCAGGCCTGGCACCTCGGGCCGGGCGGGCTCTTCTGTGGTACCTGGGCAGACGGGGAGGGCACAGGGCAAGGTGGAGGTGGGCGGGAGAAGCATCAACACATGAGTCATGGCACCACCCTGAGAGAGACGCGGGACTCGCCTGTCACACGCCCACTGCCACCTGCGAGAAGACAGGGCCACTCCCCGTCCTTGGAGAGGGACACCGCAGCCCAATGGGTGCCAAGAGCAGGGTTCCTGAGTGGCTGCCGGTGCTTCTGTGTCCAGGAGTCACAGCTAAGCCATGGGCTGCATGTCCCACTTACCTGGGGTGGAAGTCACTGTGGTGTGAAACTGAGCGTCCGGTTCCACCAGTGGGGGGGACAAATGAAGGCTAGTGGAGCTACTTCCTAAGTTACTCTCCAGCTCGATCTCTGACTCCCCTGAATCTGAAGGAAGAGAATTGAAAGTCAAAAGGGCCCAAAGCTGGGCATTATTGGGCAAGTCAGGTCAGGAGATGATTTCTCTCTTTTGTTTTGGTTTCTGGGTCACACTCGGCAGCGCTCAGGGGTTCCTCCTGGCTCTACACTCAGAAATCGCTTCTGGTAGGCTCGAGGGATCGGACCATACGGGATGCCAGGATTTGAACCACCGTCCTTCTGCATGTAAGGCAAAACGCCCACCTCCAGGAGATGATTTATTTGGGTTCTAGTTTACCCCTCAGAATGAGGGCTATAATACCCCTTTTAACTTTGCAGACCACAGTCCTTTATAGTTGTAGGGCCATGACCAATGGTGCTGGGGGGCATGTGGTGCAGGCCCAGGCTCTTCTCTGTCCTCTGCTCTGTGAAATCCAGCCCTGACCCATCAAGGTTACACAGAGGACATGCCAGATTCTGAGCTTGGTGAAGAATGTCTGAGAGTCAAGGTTCCCATCACTGTGGCGGGCCTGGCACCAGCCCTCACTCACCCTCATGCAGGCTCTGGTCCTTGAAGTTCACAGAGGAGGCCCTGAGGTATGAGTCGTCTCGCAGGTCTCGGGGTTTCCCTTCTGCCTCCTTGTGGCACTCACTGCAGTGCCAGTGGGGTGGAGCAAGGGAAAGACAGACCAGTCAAGGGGGCCCCCGGCCCCTGGGGAGCACTGCTCCTTACCTCTCCCAATCTGGAAAGAAGAGTGAGAGCAGTTCTTCCAGTTCTTCCTCCAACCAAGTAAGGGCACTCACCTGCCTGCTGCTGAAACTGTCACCTCCTTTGGGAAACTGATGTCACTGGCCTCAGACAACTCCTTTTGGGGCGGGAAGGAGGTGCATCTGTGGCCTCCTTCCTGGGGGCTCTCGAACTGCGGGGTAGGGAGTGGGGAACACATTTATTCAAGGATAGTTACGGAACATGAAGCCCACTCATGGGGAATAGAATGGCTGAGAGGGTAATGGCGCCTGAGCGTTCTTGCTGCCCGATCCAAAACACCAGCTTGCTTTGGTGGGAGGCTGACCAAGACAGGCATGAGGGGCTCCAGGCAGTACTTGAACCTCAGCGGTGGGTACACAGAGAATAACTCATCAGGCTACACACTCAAGGCAGAAAACAATGACAAGTAAAAAAGAAAACTTATAAAACAGAATTAAAGGGGCCGGGAAGGTGATGCTAGAGGTAAGGTGTCTGCCTTGCAAGCACTAGCGTAGGACGAACCGTGGTTTGATCCCCAGGCGTCCCATATGGTCCCCCCAAGCCAGGAGCGACTTCTGAGTGCGTAGCCAGGAGTAACACCTGAGCATCAAACGGGTGTAGCCCAAAAACCAAAAACCAAAAAACCAAAAAAACCAAAAAAAACCCCCACAGAATTAAAAAAACAAAACTGCTTGGAAAACAATAGGATATAAGCTAAGGTAGCTGGCAGTAGGTTCCAGTCAGGCCCCTGAGGACTCTCCCAACAGGGGCTCTCTCCACATGCCCAGACATGGGGCCTGACAACTTTGGTGGCAGGGCCCACCAAGTGATTGGGGAACCCAGGCCTCCGAATGCAAAGCATGTGTTCCAATACTTGAACAATCTTCCTGTCCCCCTCCCTCAGACTTCTTTTTTGGTTTATTTGATTTTGGGACCACATCCAGTAGTGCTCAGGGCTTACTCCTAGCTCTGTTTTCAGGGATCTCTCTTGGAAAGGCTTGGGGACCATAGGGAATGCTGGGGGATCAAACCAGGGTCAGCTACTACAAGACAAGCACCTCACTTTGCTGTATGGTACATCTTATCTCCAGCCTCCCACAGGCTTTTGTTGGATTGGTTTTGGGGGGTTACACCTGGAGGTACTCAGGCTACTACTGGATCTATATTTGGGACACTGTATGTTACAGGGGATCTAACCAGGGTCTTTGCATTCAAAGTACACACTTGGGTGCTGAGTTATCTCTCTAGTTCTGAGAGCTTTATTAATGATAATTAAAAGAAGATCTCTTTTGGGCCCAGAGGCCTAGTTCAGCCAGTTTGGCATTTGCCTTCCAAATGGCCTAATGGATTTAAGCTCCATCATTCTATGTAGTTCCCCCAAACCTGACAAGAGTGATCGCTGAGCGCAGTCAGAAGTAACCCCGAGTACCACCAACACAAACAATATAAAACCTAGAGTGATACAGCATGTGGCCAATGCAGTTCAATCCCCGGCATCCCTTATCGTCCCTGATCCCTACCAGGAATGATCTAATAGCAGGATCAGGAGTAAACCCTGAGTACTGCTGGGTACAGCCCTAAAACAAAACAGAACCAAACAAAATTCTACTGCCCAGAAATAGAAAGTCTAAAAACCCCAAACTCATATCCTTCCCTTGAAACACAGCGCTCAGGTATTATTTCTGGATGTGCGTACAGAAATTGCTCCCGGCAGGCTCGGGGGACCATATGGAGTGCCGGGGATTGAACTTGGGTCTGTCCTGGGTGATCTGCATGCAAGGCTAATGCCCTACCGCTGTGCTACTGCTCTGGCCCTATTAAAACAATTTTTTTTCTTTTGGTTTTTGGCGCCCAAAAACCCCAGAGGTGCTCAGGGGTTACTCCTGGCTCTGTGCTCAGAAATCACTCTTGGCAGACATGGGGGACCATATGAAATGCTGGGATTTGAACCACCATCTGTCCTGAATCGGCGGCATACAAGGTAAATGCTTTACCACTGTGCTATCTCTTTTGCCACCCCTAATAAAGATTTTTAAATCTTTTTTTTCCCTTAGAGCAGTAGGCTGGCAAGTGGGTAGTACCTACCTCACACAGGAGGCCTGCCAGGTTCTTGGGCTCCACTGTGTCCAGAATGGAGTCGTCAAGGTTCTCGGGCTTCATGGGGGTAAAGTAGCAGTCCAGGTCCTGGGCATCCAGGATGGTCTTAAGGGGCTTCTGGTCAGCACGCTCTGCCCAGCGGCCATGTGGCTGGTAACTTCGCTTCGTGCGGAAGACAGAGACATCTCCCACTTCGTCATCATCTCCTAGCTGAGGGTGACAGAGCAGTCAGGCAGCTTGGCAAGAGCTCACTGGCTCCCACAGGGGCTTAGAATACTGCCCAGACCTCACCCCACTGCTCGGCTTGAAATGGCATTTCTGAAACTGCTTCCAGAGAGACCCATCTACTGGCACCTTTCTCCTCCACCTGAGACCTGCCCATACCGAGTGTGTAGACATGATGCTCAGCTCACATGTCATAGCTGTGATGCTGGAAATCATTCCTGTTCCCTTAAATTTTATCACAAAGCACTACTCATCCCTGCTCTGTGCTTGGGGCTCACTCCAGGTAGTACTCAGGGGACCAATTTGGGTACTGAAGATCCCGCCTGCTGTCTTGATTGCTCTGGCTGGGAATAACTCTCTGACCTTTCCTCCCAAATTGCTCATCCCAGTTCAGGGGGCAAAGGGTGAGCTCCACACATGCAGAAGGCCCATGTTCAAATCCTGATAAGACAAGGTGCTCCCTCCTCAAGGAGTATCTGGAGGGACCTCCAATAACAGGAGGGCTGGAGACAGGTCAGTGCATGTAGCTGGCCTGGGTTTAATCCCTAGCACCCTAGTCCTCCAAACCAGCCATCAGTAAATCCTAAATGCAAAACTAAGAGTAACCCGAGTACCACTGAGTATGGCCCAAATTCCTCCCACCACTCACAAAAACAACCAACCAAAATCAAAAGTAAAATAGAATTAGTGTACTTCGCTGAGCACTGCCAAGTATGGCCCCAAATCCCAAACCAACCCACACCCACTCTTCAACAACCTCAATTCTTTCTTTCTTTTTGATTTTTGGGCCACACCCAGTGGCCTTCAAGGGATACTCTTGGCTGTGTGCTCAGAAATTGCTCCTGGCTTGGGGGATCATATGGGATGCCAGGGGATTGAATTGAGGTCCATCCTAGGTTAGCACTTGCAATGCAAACACCCTATGGCTTGCGTCACCACTCTGCCCCCTCAATTCTTTCTTTCTTTTTTTTTTTTTTTTGGTTTTTGGGCCACACCCGGCAGTGCTCAGGGGTTACTCCTGGCTGTCTGCTCAGAAATAGCTCCTGGCAGGCACGGGGGACCATATGGGACACTGGGATTCGAACCAACCACCTTTGGTCCTGGATCGGCTGCTTGCAAGGCAAACACCGCTGTGCTATCTCTCCGGGCCCTCAACTCTTTCTTTTTATTTATTTTTTGGGGGATACCCTTAGATGCTCAGGGCTTCCTCCTGGCTCTGCACTCAGGAATCACTCCTGGCGGTGCTCAGGGGACTATATGGAGTGCTGGGGATGGAACCTGGACTGGATGCGTGCAACGCAAGCGCCCTCTCTGTTGTACCCTCTCTGTTGTACTATCTCCGACCCCAACCACCTCAGTTCTTTCCACTTGGGGTCACCCTTCATTCCGCTCTTCGTCCATCCCGCACAGTCCACCCTGTGGTCCAGCCCCTGCTGTCACTCTGCCATCCAAAAGCATCCACAGCCACCTTTCTTCAGGGCCCACCCAAGTCCTGCCCAGACAGGGACTCCACTCTCAACGGCCCAGCTGGGTGACCAGAGGCAGTTCCTTCTCTGTAGAACTCAGTTTCCCCATTGTGAAATGGGGAAAGCCACAGCTCTATAATTTCACGAGACTGAAAGATGACAATCAGGTAAAAAGAAGGAAGAGAGTGAAGAGAGTCAGGCTGTGCAGACTGGCTGAGTGAGGTTCCCTCCATTGACAGGAACCACGAAGGGCTGCTCGTGGGGCCTGAGAACATGGTCTGCAGAGAGGAGTAGGCACCAGATACTCCCAGAGCTACCATGTTTCTCTTAAGACAAACTTCTCAAGCTAGGGCTAAGGACTCTGCTGCCAGCTTCTAACACCTCCTCCAAGCCCCTCTCCCAAAGAAACTCAACCTTCCCAAGTTCAGCCAACTGGATCATCACCTTGGTCCCTCTCTTGCACAAACATCTGCTATCTGGCCCCACCTTCCAAATGCATCAAGAATCTGATCACTTCCTCCCTGGCATAGCTCTAGCCATCCTCAGGGAGGGGTCCTTGGCTGAACCTCACTGTGCTGTGTGTGGGGAGGATGTGAAACAAGGTAATACTCTGGCTTTAGGCCCTTGTCCCTGTACACTGCGTCATATTCACACCTACTCCTGGGGTTTCTTCCAACAACCCTGGTACCCTCTGTGCCTTCCACCTAGTCTGCCTGAAACATTCTTTCCCAGTACCTGTATTTCCTACTTGCTTCATCTCTGCTCAAAAATAGGCTTCTCAGTACCACTCTTCTTTTTACTCGAAAATGGCTGCCCCTTCTCCCTTATTTTTCTTATCCATAGTACCAGCTCTCACATTTGATATGTCTAGTTGCTGACTGGCTGGTGCCCACACCCACACTAAAGATGAGCCCATGAAGTCAGAGGCTTTGGTCACCTCACTGTATCTAATGGCTAGGCAGGGCAGGGCAAGTCCGTGCTGTGTTTGTATGAAGGACTGAACAGAGACAGGAAAGATGATGGGAGCCATCCAGGGAGGGAAGTGAGGTGAGGAAGGAAGGGTACCCAGAACAAAGATCATGAAGGAAGGCGCCCCTACTCTGAGGGCCCCTTGGGGTTCTCTGGCAGACTCACCAGCCGCTTGGCCCAGAGTGGCAACTTGCCATTGGTCAGCAGGCACTGAGGATCTGGAGAGAGAGACAGAACTCTTGAACTACCCAACAGACAAAAAGGTAACATGCCTGAGCATCCCAAGCGGCAATACAGGCAATATATGGCAGCCCTATAATTAGTGGGCAGTGGTGGACTACACAACAGGACAGGACATTTCTTGCAGAAATGGAAAAACAAGGTGTGGTTGGCCCAAGTATAGGACACTATCAGTGGTGCTGTGGTAGGTTCTGGGGCACCAGCCTTGGCTTTTACCCACCAACCTCAGGCTGTTAAACTATCGTGAGAGAAGAGACAGAACAGCGTGTGGGAGAGAGCATCATTTAGGGATGCAAATATACTCCTCCAAATACAAGGCTACATGTCAATACAGAGGAAAAGACCTATAGAACTTCCTGCCCAACTGAAACCAAGGACAAAGAAGTAGACGAGGAAAGCAACAGAACGAGCTCTCTCCTGCTGAGCTGAATTCACAGCTTTGTCCATCATTCAGAGTTTACTGGCTGGGTGTGACCCCCTCCCCCCAAGACAAAAACAAACAAGAAAATGTGTAAGTGGGCCTGGCTTTTAGGGTCACTGAGCTGCTGCTCTCCCTTTTGCATGAACAACATAATCTATTCTGCTCTGGTTCTAGGTTGTGGTTCTGTATACCCCCCTTCAGGATATCCTTGAAGGGCCCAGGGGATTCAGTGAAGCAGACTAAGCCTTAGAGATAACCAGAGGCAGCCAAATCTGTCTGTCTCAGTGACAAGCCTGAGGTATACCAGGCATCTGAGTCTCAACCCTCAGTACTTTGCTATCCTGCTAGAGCAGAGAGATTCATATTCTCATTCATTCTCTGTTTTTTAATAAGCTAAGGGGTGCTGGGGCATTCTCTGCCTACGTGGAGAAAAGCTAAGGGATGGGGGTGGGAGGAGTGAATTCCCTCAGCACCACCTGGGTCCAGCCATGCCTAGAGTCAACAGACTGATGAGCTAGCCAATTTTCAGGCTAAAGCCAATGAGTGTGTGTGGTTGGTGTTACAGTGCTTATCTGGAGTCCTGAACTTCAACAGGGGCAGGTCTGAAAACAAAGCAGCAGGCAGATCCCAATAAGGCTCCCCACCCAACAAAGTCCCCAAAAGGGCCCTTTGGTCTACCTGGGTCCAAGTTCTCTTTGAAGGGCGTCTTCAATGATTCTTCGGGCTCACATTCTTCCTCCTGCTCATCCTCTGTCTGCTCTCCGGGGCTTAAGGAGCCAATCTCGCTGGGGCTGGGCGCAGACACAAAGGTCGCCTGCCTGCAGCCAGGAATGAAGAGGGAAAAGGAGAGTTCTTGAGAGCAAGATAGTAAGAGAATTACTCAGAGGCTCCTGGGAATTCACCTTTCAAGTGCTCCCATAAAACTGGTGGTGGGAAATGTGTGCTGGTGAAGGGCCTTTGGACAATGCAGAGAAGGCATTATAGCACAAATCACAACAGTCAGAATTTGGAAACAACCCAAGTGCCTGTGAACAGATGAGTGGATAAAGTAACTATGGTACACGATGGAATACTTTGCAGCTGTTAGGAAAAATGAAGTCATGAAATGTGTTCATATATGGATAGATATGGAAAGAATTTTATGCTGAGCAAAATGAGTCAGAGGAAGAGAGATAGGTATAGAATGATCATAATCATTTTTGGGTATTAAACAAAAGGTAGGGGTCTGCAGTAATAGCAAAGTGAGGGTGTTTGCTTTGCACGTAGCCGACCTGGGTTCGATCCCCGGCATCCCATATCGACCCTTGAGTTTGCCAGGAGCAATTTCTGAGCACTGAGCCAGAAGTAACCCCTCCATGCTGCTGGGGTTCAGAAAAATAAAACAAACAAACAAAAGATAGTATGGTAATAATATCCAAAGACAAGAGAGATGAGGGTGAGGTGAACTGACCCATGATAGGAAGCTTGCCATAAAGATGGGAGGAGTGTGGCTAGATCCTTTATGACAATGAGAGTTGAAAACACTCACTCTAAACAAGAACTGGCAGCTGAAAGGAGGTAAAGCATGATACTATTTCAGTGACAGTTTGTAAACCATGGTAACTAAAAGGAAAAAAGAGAGGAAAAGTGTCTGCCATAGAAGCAGGTTGGGGTAGAGGTGGGGATGCGAGTGAAACTGGGGACACTGGTGGTGGGAAGTGTGAATTGGTCAAGAGATGGGTGTTAGAACAATCATCATCAACTTTGTAACTGTAAATCTCACTGTGATTCAATTAAAAAACCCAAGAAATATGTCAGGAACAAATATTGCCCTCAACAAAGCCCAAGGGTAGCTGCTATTTGTTTTTTGGAACTGACTTATATAAGTGAGTTACAAGTTTTATTTGTTTTTGGGCCACATCCAACAATGCTCAGTGGTTACTCCTGGTTCTGTACTTAGGAGATCCTATGAGGCATCAGGGATCAAACATGGATTGGCTGTGTGTAAGGCAAACACCCTACCCCCTATACTATGTCTTCAGCCTCACTGATAAATATTTGTTTGTTTTTTGGGTCACACCCTGCAGCGCTCAAAGGTTACTCCTGGCTCTACACTCAGAAATTGCTCCTGGCAGGCTCGGGGGACCATATAGGATGCCGGGATTTGAACCACCGTCCTTCTGTATGCAAGGTAAATGCCCTGCCTCCATGCTATCGCTTCGGCCCCACTAATAAATAATTAAGAAAAAAGTCAGTTAGACTCAAACCAGGGTGAGTAGCTTTCACTTCACGAATAACAAGTAAGAAGACATCTTCACTCCTGGAACCTACCCAACCATTGCCCCATCCCTGAAGGGCTCCTTGGTGCTCACAGAACACTAGGTTCTCCCAGACTCCCCACACTCCACTCTGCCATGTCAAAGCCCTTTTCATGTATTATCAACATTTTCTACACCAAGCCTGTCTCCCACCTAGGGTGGAGGGGCAGGGCTAGTCAGGACAGGGGTGTAGGAACCTGGGCTGGCTGCTCCACTTCCAGTTCTTAGTGCTCTGATGCTGCTCCTGATGGTCGATCTCCAGCAAGTGCTGCTTCATGCAGTTGGTGATCTCCGGGCCCAGGTGCCAGACAAACACACAGCTACAGAGACCAGGAGTAAAAGAAGGGTGACAAAGTGTGTTAGAGAAGCCATCTAATTGGATTGGTGTCACTTGGGTCAGCGCAATCAGGGCCCTCCCCAATCCCTGGCCCTCCTGGAGAACACCACGTACAAAGCCTAACACTGGGACTCCAAAGTCTGCCCATCTGACACTCTGGGAGAAGGCCAGAGTACCCTGCAAACCTAAGCCTGTTCTGAAGACCTCTAGACCTAACGGAAGTGGTGTGTGAAGAACCGTGGGCTCGGAGAGGGAGACGAAGGTAAATCTGAAGTCCCGTAGCTGTCTTGCCTCCCCTGATTCTCACCCACGTTTCCTTGGTGTCACCTCCCTTTGAGAGGAAATACAGGTGGCAGGTCTGAACTCGGGGTTCCCAGCAGGCATGGGGACTGTTCCTCACCCACAGCCCCAGAGGAAGCTGGGCCCACCTGTCTCCGGACACTGTGATCAGGTGACGACAGTCATAGGTGAACTTCATGCCAGTGATGATTTCTGCAAGCAGAGCAGAGGTGCTGGTTGGTGAGAAGACTATGTGGGGTGGCAGGGGGAGCAGGGGCCTACAAGCAGGAGGTATACCCACCTGAATGGCCAAACATCTTTGCAACACACTCGCCCGAGTAAAAGTCAATCACTGAGATGCTTTTGTCCGAGCAGCTTGTGGCCAAGAAGGTGCCTGAGGGGTCAATGTGGACCTGACAAAGAGAGGGGTCAAGGCCACCCGGAACACCATCTTCTCCCTCTCCAGGCAATGCTATTGCCTGGAGCTTGGCCCAACTAAAAGGTCTGGCCCATTCTCCAGGGGAAGCCTGCAAGCACGGCCAGGCCTTGGTGACAGCACAGAGCTATGTGCTAAGCTCTGCCGTGCCGGAGCTCAGTCCCGCTATGTGCGTTTGACAGTCCACAAAACAGATTCAAAAGGAGCTGCCACTTCCGAGACAGAGAAGGGCTTTGACCCTGGATTTGAGGAGGTCTGGCCTGTCTTGAAATCACTAACATGGAAGGGCTCTCCCTATTCTCATACAGCCTTATCAGTGAGGCCCATGGGGGTGCGCCGCAGTGTGGCTTTTTGATAAAGACACAGTTCCAGGTGGCCCATGGGTGGCAGACAGTAGGGGAGGGACCTCCGCTCACCTTCAGCAGGGACCCATCATCACCTTGGGAACCCTTATAGCACTTCTTTTGCTTCCCATTCACGGTGTTGTAGACCCTGGGAGGGAGTACAAATGTGGGCCCAGGGCCTTGGCTACACCACCCTCAGTCCCAGAATTCCCCTACTACTCCTACTCCTTCCCCAAATACCTGGTTTCCCTTCAGAGCATGATTTGGCAGTGCAGACTGAATGACATACCCAGTTAATGGGCAAATGGAAACAGAGAAACACCTCCCCTCTTCTCCCCCTGATCTTTTCTGTCTGTTCAGATATCCTATGCACCAGGGATCCCCAACAGGCTCCTGTCTTCCAGGATCCCTGAGTCCTCCTGGGCTCCCCTATCCCATTGAGCACACCTGCTGTCACTGCCTTGCTTCCTTGGGGACCCCTGCACTGGGCCTGCAGAGGGGTGGTTCCAGGAATGCAACTGAAGAGATGGATGAGTCTGAGTCACCGACACCAGTCACAAACCCCCCACCCCCAGGCCACAGGGAACTGGCAGGAACTCTCTGATGGCAGGAGGTGAGGCCTGTTGAATTAACAGAGAGCAGAGGAGGCCAGCTTGAGTGAGGGGCTTCTACTCACCTCACATTGCGGTCCTGGCAGGCCACAGCCACGTACTTCTGTGTGATGTCAATGTCCATGTCATACAAGGTGGTCTTCTCGGCCACGTGGTGGGTGCGCACAAAGTGCAGACCATCTGAGGACTAGCATGGTAGGCAGGGCCTCAGAGGACACCCCAGATGAGCCCTAAGTTCCGCACCCCTCCACCCCCCAGTTCACCCTGCTCTACCCTCTGGGCACTTCGGAAGTAAATGCTCTTGTCGGCCCCACAGCTGATCATCTGGATGTCTCTGGTGCCTGCAGAAGAAGAGGCAGAGCTGAACCTCAGGCAGGGCTGAACCATGCCGGGCCTGAACGAGGATGGAAATCTGCACATGTACAACAGGCCAGAGGTTTGCATAAAGCCCAAAAGTAGTGCCTGCACTGCCACTGCTATCATCGCTGAAGGCCAGCAATGCCCCTGCTTTGGATTCCCTTTTCTTTTCTTTTTTTTTTTTTTTTTTTGGTTTTTGGTCACACCTGGTACCACTCACGGGTTACTCCTGGCTCTGTACTCAGAAATCGCCCCTGGCAGGCACAGGGGACCATAAGGGATGCCGGGATTCGAACCACCGTCCTTCTGCATGAAAGGCAAACGCCTTACCTCCATGATATATCTCTGGCACCCCCTTTTCTTTTTTTGATTTTTGGGACATACCTGGCCATGCTCAGGGGGTTACTCTACACTTAGGAATTACTCCTGGTGGTGACAGGAGAATCACATCGAATGCAGAAGATTGGCAACATACAAGGCAATCTCCCCGCAGTACTGAAGACTTAAGACTCCAGCCCTTTTCTTCTTTTGATTTTTGGGTGCTTGAGGGCTGCTCCCAGCAATGCTGGTGGCCCCCACAGCACCAAAAATTAAACCCCCAGCTTCTGCATGCCACACACCAACTCTAGCCCTTTGAGCCATCTCTCTGACCCTATCAATTTTCTTTCTTCATTAAAAAAAAAAAAAGCTCCTGAACCAGTACAATAGTATAGTACTGTGAAGTTTGCTTGCCTTGCAAGTGGTCAACCCTGGGTTCAATTCCCAGTATCCCATATTGTCTCTCAAACCAGCCAGGAGTGATCCCTGAGTGTAGAGCCAGGAGTAAACCCTTAATATAATTGGTTGTGCCCCCTGCGCCCCCCAAAAATAAATGAGACAGGTCATTATAGGAGAGTCTGGCATGGTTGAGGGTGTCCAGGGAGGGACCCAGCAGAATCTTATATATCAATAATAATAATAATGGCTGAATGGGAGTGAGGAACAGAGCAATCAGAAGAGCTTCCAATGAGTAAGGGCATGAGGCTCAAGTCACACCTCCTTTGCTGACTCTGATACAGAGGTCTTGTCTTCCTCTGTAGTTTGCAGATCAGAATGATGGGCTGTTTTCCTTCCTTAGCAGGCAGCACCACACAGGCTAAGAGATGGCGCTCAGGAGCCCAGTTTACATAACCAGTGCTCTGGCAGAGACAGCCTGGCACTGCAGGGTATACAGACTGTGTGTATCTGCCCACGGCTCTGAGGAAGGCACATCATTCAAACTGGGCCAGTGTGATGGCTCGGAGGGCCCAGCTTAGACCCGGGTACCATCTCTAACACCACATGGTCCCTACCACTGAGCTGGGAACTCTTGAACACTGCTGGAGATGGCCCAAAACACACAGAAACACATCAAATCATGCTTCCTTAGCCTCAGCTAAGGCAGGCCAGGAAAGAGGAAAATGATGCTCACTGAGTCAATCCACATCAACAATGTGACAAACTTTCCTAATATATTCTATCCATGAAGACGCTGCCTAAATATATGTGTGTTTGGTTTTTTTTTTGTTTGTTTGTTTTTGTTTTTGCTTTTGCTTTTTGGGCCATACCCGGTGACGCTCAGGGCTTACTCCTGGCTATGCGCTTAGAAATAGGCCGGGCGGTGGCGCTAGAGGTTAAGGTGCCTGCCTTGCCTGCGCTAGCCTTGGACGGACCGTGGTTCAATCCCCTGGTGTCCCATATGGTCCCCCAAGCCAGGAGCAACTTCTGAGTGCATAGCCAGGAGTAACCCCTGAGCATTACCGGGTATGGCCCAAAAAACAAAACAAAACAGAAAAAAGAAATTGCTTCTGGCTTGGGGGACCATATGGGATGCCAGGGGATCAAACAGTAGTCTATCCTAGGTCAGTGCATGCAAGGCAAATGCCCTATCGCTTGCACCACCGTTCCGACCATGAATATAATTTTGGGGGGGGGGGTTTACACCCGGCAGCACCCAGGGGTTACTCTTGGCTCTATGCTCAGAAATCGCCCCTAGCAGGCTAGGGGATCACACTGAATGTCAAGATTCAAACCACCATCCATCTGCATGCAAGGCAAACACTCTACCTCCATGCTATCTTCCCGGCCCCATGAATATAGTTCTTAAGATTTTATTTTGGGGGGCCAGCACAGTGGTGCTAGAGGTAAGGTGTCTTAGCCAGAAGTAACCCCTGAGCACCAAATGGGTGTGGCCTAAAAAAAAAACAAAAAAATAAATAAAAAATAAAAATAAAAGGTTTAGGGGCCGGGAGGTGGCGCAGAGGTAAGGTGCCTGCCTTGCCAGCGCTAGCCTAGGACGGACCGCAGTTCCATCCCCTGGCATCCCATATGGTCCTCCAAGCCAGGAGCGACTTCTGAGCACATAGCCAGGAGTAACCCCTGAGCATCACCAGGTGTGGCCCAAAAACCAAAAAAAAAAAAAAGATTTCATTTTGGGTTGCACTCAGCAGTGCTCAGGGTTCACTCCTAGCAGTGCTGAAGGCTTGGACCAGGAGAGGTCGGCCACAGCTGTACTAACTCTCTGGTCTTTGAAGGAATGAGGACAAATCTCATCCCTCTGGCACCATGAAATCCTGTGAGTAATAATCCTGTGAAATCCTGTGTGGGAGCACTATAATGCCAAAGTCGACTCTTTGGAGCCTTGTTTAAGTGAAATGGAAATCTTGCTGTTCTCTGCAGCAGCAAAGGTGGCAGGAGCTTACCAGCAAACTTGATGGCGGTGATGGAGGACGAGTGGTCATCCAGGGTCTGCTCCAGGTTGTAGTTCTTCTCCACGTTCAGCACGTGGATCAGTCGGTCTCGACTGGCTGAGGCCAGCAAGGTCAGTCCTGTGGGTGCAAAGCACAGACTTGGATTCCTGGAACGATGCTTACTGCCATGGCCCCATAATTGACTCTCCAGGCCTTGCAGAAAAAAAATTGCCAGGGCCAGAACTGTAGCCAGCTTGTTTCCAGAAGAGACATCTCCTTTGTTCTGTGTCTCTTCTTCCCCAAGCCTCCAAACCTGGACCTCTCATGTCCCATGCCACCACTCTTGAGGACCCAATTCTTTTGCTTTGGGGCCACACCCAGCAATGTTCAGGGGTCACGCCTGGCTCTTCACTCAGGAATTATTCCTGGTAGACTATGGAGACCATATGGGATGCTGGAGATTGAACGTGGGTTGGCTGTGTGTCAGGCAAACAGCCTACCTGCTGTGCTATAGTTCTGGCCCTGAGGAGTAGAATCTTAACACCTACAGGAAGTACTTGCTCTGCAGTCCCCAGCACTGCTGGCTGCAGGTCCGTTTACCTGGCCTGTGAAATCTGTCCTCTAGGACACTGCTCCCTCACATCCCTCTCTGCTTAGACTACTGGCCCCACTGACCCCATGGATTCTTCCTTCTGCAGTCAGCTTTCCCTGAGTCCTTGACCCTGAAGCTACTTCCTGAGGCTTGGAGGGTGGGGGATATGATTTGCAAAAGGGCAGAGGCCAATTATGCAGAAGGCTCTGTCTGGATTTGATCCCTGGCATCACAGATACAAAAAAGAAAAAAAAATAGGACGATGTGATGAGAGATTGTGCTATGAATGAAACAATCATTATTGGCATTATAAATTACCATGATGCCAAATAAAAAAAGGAGGCTGAAGAGATAGTACAGTGGATAGGTGTTTGCCTTGCACATAGCTGGCCTGGGTTCAATCCCTAGGACCTCATCCTCATCTAGTCCCCTGAGCCTCACCATAAGTAATCCCTGAGAACAGAGCCAGAAGTAAACCTTGACTACTGTTAGGTGTGACTCAAAACAAAAACAAAAACAAAACAAAACAAAAAACAAACCCAACAACAAAAACACAAATATCTAGTATATTTATGTTTGAGGCCTAAAATGAGACCTGAGGTCTATGGGAGTTCAGGAAAGGTAAACAAAATGAGAGATTTATTTGTCTGTTTTTGGGCCATACCTGGTGGTGCTCTGGGGTTACTCCTGGCTCTGTGCTCAGAAATCGCTCCTGGCAGGCTTAGGGGACCATATGGGATGTCAGGGATCTAACCCAAACTCATTCCAGGTTGGCAGCGTGCAAGGCAAACATCTTACTGCAGTGCTATCACTCCCGCCCCTAAATGAGATTTCAAGAAAATTTGATAGTAGGACCTGAGAGATAGGAATTAGGGTGTTGGCTTTGCATGTGGCTAATTCCAGTTCAAATCCCTGGTAATACCACATTTTGAGCACTGCCAGGGCTTGCTCCTGAGCACAGACCAAGAACAGACCCTGAGTACAACCAGATATAGGTTCCTCAAAATAAAATAAGGACCAGAGCGACAGCACAGTGGGAAGACCGTTTTTCCTTGCTTGCATCTGTCCCAGGTTTGATCCTTGGCATCCTATATGGTCCTTTGAGCCTGTCAGGCATAACTTCTGAGTGCAGAGCCAGGAGTCACCCCTTGGTGCTGTGCCGGGTATGTCCCAAAAGCCAAAAAACAAACAAACAAACAAAAACAATAAAATTTGGTGTATAAATGTTGGGGTAAAGGAAAACAGAGGGGAAAGAATCAGAGCTGTAGAGCTGTAACTTAGTAGCAGAACACTTTCCTTTCATGCATAAAGTCTTAGGTTCAATCTCTGGAACTGCAAGGAAAAAAAAGAAGCAAGGAGGAAGGAAATCCAGGGTGGGAGAGATGGTGTTCTGGCTCTGCACGGGACCACTCCTGGTGGTGCTTGAAGGACCATATGGGGTGCAAGGAATCAAATCCTGGTTGGCTGAGTGCAAGGCATTATACCCTCCCTGCTATATTATCACTCTGCTCCCTGCCTACTATTCTTGCAATTTTGCTGGAGGTGCCAATCTCTGCTAAGTAATATGCCGAACTGTCCTACCTTAGGTGCTATGCTCCCTGGAGCCCAATCAGTCCCCTGGGCCCAGGTACCTCACTAACCAGAACTCCAGCTGTCATCCAAGCTCAGCCAGTCAGCCTTGATTTGTGGCTCTGCCAGGCCATCACCCTAGCGCCCTGGCATTGCCCAGCAGTAGCTCACCTGTCTCAGGCTTGGAGTACTCCAGGCACAGAATCTCAGCATCATGGGCCTCCACCTTGATCAGCTTGTCCATGAAGTGCAGCTCATGGATCCTAGAGACACACAGCACCTACTGTTCCCCGCCCGGAGTCCCCAGCCCTTAGCCCCAATACTAGGAAAGATCAGAGAGGCCAGGCAGGCAGTTTGGAAAACCCAAGAGCAGCTTGTCAGGGGTGTCTCATCTAAGCACCAAGCCTGGGTGTACTCAGGGGCTCCCAGAACCTTGAGGATCCATGACCTGTCAGTTGTCTGGGGACCGGGGACAAGTGTCCAAAGTGATACTTTAGGTGTTGAGCTGTGATCTGATCTCTCATTCCCAGAGTCTCCCACCTAGACTTCACTAGTTCTCTGCAAACATGACCAGTCAACAGACTACCAGGACTGAATGAGACTCACAACAGCTCCTTACCTTGCCGGACAGTCTCTCCTGCCTTGGTGAACCCAGGTGAAAACACAGGGACCCCCACCACAGACAGCACTAGGTCAGAGAGTGCATTATATCATATTACATTACAACTCCTACAAACTGGCGAGAGTGAGCGAGCTACTCAAGTTTCTGTCACTCACTGGTATCCACTCATGACAAAGCATCACCAGCTGACTGGCCTCATGTCGCCAATAATAAGCAGAACAGTCACCAGCATTCAGAAACGAGAATTTGGGCCAGAGAGATGGAACAACTAGGGTAAAGAGGTACAGTGGGGCATCAAACAGGACAATCCTCCTGAGTTGCACCAAAAATGATCCTTGGGCACAGGCAGGTGTGCTCAACCCCCCCCCACCCACTTATATACAAAGATAAAAATTAGAATTTCAGGGCTGGAGCAATAGTAAAGCAGGTAGGGCACTTCCTTACATGTAGCCAACAGAGATTAGATCCCTAGTATCCCATAAAGTTCCTCAAGTGTAGAGCCAGGGATAATTCCTGAGCACCACTGGGTGTAATATCCCCCCCCAAAAAACCCCCAAATTAAAAAAAGCTAAAAAACAAATAAAAAACTAAAAGGGGCCAGAGAGACAGTACAGTGGATAAGGGCCCCTAAATACTGCCAGAAGTAGTCTAGTTTCTGAATACTGAGCCACGAGTATAAGCCCTGATCATTGCAGGGTATGGCCCCAAACCAAACAAAATCAAACCAAACAAACAAGTCTGGGCTATAGTGATAGAACAGATTTAGGGCATTTGCACTGCATGTGGCCAACCTGGGACAGACCCGGGTTCGATCCCCGTATGGTGCTATCAGGTATGGTACCCTGAGTCTGCCAGGAAAAATTTCTTTCTTTTTCTTTTTCTTTTTTTTTTTTGTTTTTTGGGTCACACTCTGCATCGCTCAGGGATTACTCCTGGTTCTATGCTCAGAAATCGCTCCTGGCAATCTCAGGGAACCATATGGGATGCCAGAATTTGAACCACCAATCTTCTATATGTAAGGCAAATGCCTTGCCTCCATGCTATCTCTCCAGCCCCCTGTATTTTTGTTTGTTTTTTTTTTTGCAAGAACAATTTGTGAGCAAAGAGTAAGGAGTGGGGCTGGAGAGATAGCACAGCAGTAAGACATTTGCCTTAGATGCAGAAGGACGGTGGTTCAAATCCTGGCACCCCATATGGTCCCCCGAGCCTGCCAGGAGCGATTTCTGAGCATAGAGCCAAGAGTAACCCCTGAGCACTGCCAGGTGTGACCCCCCCAAAAAAGAGTAAGGAGTAACCCAAGCGCCGCCAGATGTGGCCCCAAAACCCAAAAAACAAACCAACCTCCATTCCCTCAAGAATTTCACAGGAAAAAACAACAGAAGATAAGACAACTAGATCCTGAACTCCCAATGCTATTTGGGAGCTGCCTCTTTAAGGGGAGGTCCTCCATCCTTCACAAATCCCAGCATCCAAAGGGTCACACAGCTGTCATATGTCATCATTAATCTGGTCTCTGGGCCAGCACTTACAGGCTGGGGCTATATATATATATATTTTTTTTTAGTGTGGGGGGTTTGGGTCATACCTGGTGATGCTCAGAGTTTACTCCTGGCTCTGCACTCAGAAATTGCTCCTGGCAGGCTCAGGGACCATATGGAATACCGGGGATTAAACCCGGGTCCAACCTCAGGTTGGCCACATGCAAGGCCAAATGCCCTACCACTGTTCTATCACTCGGGCCCCAAATTTGGGGATAACATGAAAGATTACTGCAGGGCCCCAGTAAAGCCGAGTGATCTAGCCCTTGCTCTGCAAGCACAAGGCTTTGATCTCTCCGGCATCACCCCACATGTCCATCAGCCAAGCACTGCCATTCAGGATCCCAGACACAACATTAGAGTGAGACTTTCAGTGAGCACTACAGCTACACCTGAGGCATTGGAGCAGCACACACAAACGGCAAACCTCAGCAGCACTGCAACCTGAGCAGCCTTGAGCAATGTGAGCCTGCTGAGCGAAGGCTGGTCACTGCAGATACCACACCATCACTGTTACCATTTGGGTCAGACCACATTCTTTTTTTTTTTTTGGCCACATCAGGCGGTGCTCGGGGACCATATGGGACACCGGGATTCGAACCAACCACCTTTGGTCCTGGATGGGCTGCTTGCAAGGCAAACACCGCTGTGCTATCTCTCCGGGCCCCAAAAGACTAATTCTTTTTATTTATTTATTTTTTTGGTTTTTGGGTCACACCCGGCGGTGCTCAGGGGTTACTCCTGGCTGTTTGCTCAGAAACAGCTCCTGGCAGGCACGGGGGACCATATGGGACACCGGGATTCGAACCAACCACCTTTGGTCCTGGATCGGCTGCTTGCAAGGCAAACGCCGCTGTGCTCTCTCTCCGGGCCCAGACCACATTCTTTTTTTTTTTTTTCTGGTTTTTGGGCCACACCCGTTTGATACTCAGGGGTTACTCCTGGCTATGAGCTCAGAAATCGCCCCTGGCTTGGGGAGACCATATGGGACGCCGGGGGATCGAACCGCGGTCCGTCCTACGCTAGCGCTTGTAAGGCAGACACCTTACCTCTAGCGCCACCTTCCCGGCCCCCCAGACCACATTCTTAATGCAAGAGGTATGGGGTACTGCATGGCCCCTTGACTATCATCAGAACAACCCCCATAGTAACCCCAGAGAGCTGGAAACAAAGCCAAAACAAAAACCTTCAAAAACCAAATTCCTCTGATCTGCAAAGCCCATGCAGAGGGTTCGAGTGGTGGAACACATGTGCATGTCTGGGTTCACTCCTCATGCCCCCATGCCCTTTCACCTCTCCCAGGTGTGGTCCTAACTGCGAGCAAAGCACAAAAACCTCACCTTAATTCTCTGGTAAGCAGAGTCTTAGTCTTAGCTTTCAAATGCCCCATCCTCTTAGCACCTCCCTGAGACCACTGGGTTCTCCAAGCTCCTACTGGCATCTTCTCTGAGGCCTCATTGGGGATACCTGGGTCTAAAGAGTGTCACATTCTCTTGCCCATCCACTGTTGTCATGACCCCTGCCCAGCATGGTGATCCTGCCAGATACCCTACCCAGCCTTCTGGAAGCTCCTTCCTAGCTGACCGAAAGGGGCCGGTTGTAAAAGACTACACACCACCACTAATTCCCAATGGGGACACAGCCTGAATCTATCATTGTCACCATGACCCGAACCCAGTGGGAGAGGTGCCCACTTGCCTCAGATTTCCACTTCGGTCGCCTGAAGCCAAGTGCTGGCCGTCAGGACTGACCTGCATGACTCGCACCCCAGCTTTCACCTCCATGGGTGTGGCACTCTCGCTGCCCCGGTCTGGGAAGTGTGACAGGTCCTGCAGGTGTTGGATGTCATTCTCTATATACACGACCTTCAGCAGGGTCTGGAAGAGGAC
This sequence comes from Suncus etruscus, assembly GCF_024139225.1. Lineage (NCBI taxonomy): Eukaryota > Metazoa > Chordata > Mammalia > Eulipotyphla > Soricidae > Suncus > Suncus etruscus. Next base: position 81,732,384 of record NC_064861.1, on the reverse strand, counting down.
GTGGGTGTTGCGAGGAGCTTGGAGACTCCCTGCAGTGCTGTCTCCTGAGTCTCTCCTTCTTCATTAGTAGCACAATGCTACTTCAAAAAAATGCTTATGCTGAGGCTAGAGCCATAGGACAGAGGGTAGGAAATTTGCCTTGCAAGGCCTGCTTGCTGGCCATGACTGACCAGGATTCAATGCTCAGCACAGCCAATGTGCCCCCCCCCAAAAAAAAAAAGAGAAAAGAAAAAAAACATAAAACAGAAACAAAAAACTGATGTCCTGGGGACTTTTTCCAGACAAATGTCCCCCCATAAGGGAAAGCAGCTGGAGGTATATATAAAAAAAACAAACAAGATCCAGAAACAGCACAGCAGGAAGGGCTTTACCTTATATGCGTCTACCCCAGGTTCAATTCCCAGCATCCTATATGGTTCCCCAAGCCTGCCAGGAGTGATTCCTGAGCGCAGAGCCAGGATAACTCTTGAGCTCTGCCAGGTGAGGTCTAAAAACCAAAAAAGCCATCCATCCAACCAACCAACCAAAATATATATATAGTGTGTGTGCACGCTATTCTGTGTATGTGAAGGGTACATCTGGCAGTGTTTTTTTTTTTTTTTTGTGACACACTCATTGACACTCAGGGGTTACTCCTGGCTATGTGCTCAGAAATTGTTCCTGGCTTGGGGGGGACCATATGGGATGCTGGGGGATCGAACTGTGGTCAGTCCTAGGCTAGACTTGCAAGGCAAATGCCTTACCTCTAGCGCTACCACTCTGGCCCCACATCTGGCAGTGTTAAGCAATTACCGTATTTTCCGGCATATAAGACGACCCCCTAATTTTACAGTTAAAACATAGGTTTAGGCCTATATTTGCTGTATAAGACAGAATGTTCCTGTGCTGCAACTGTATCTTCCACAGTGAGCCAATCACAACAAGAAAAGGTTCAAAGGTTCTACTGTAATAGACTTTCTCTCTGACTCTGGCCAATCTGAGCAGGCTTTTTACAGTATAGATTCGGGTCCAGAACATTGTCTAATTTGCATGCATATAAAGCCTGCTTGGATTGGCTGAGTTACAGAGGTAGTCCGAGCAGCCTGGCAGTGATTGGTGCAGGATCAAGTTGGAAAATTCGTTTTGTGGCAATATTCAGACAATTTTCGTTTAGCGGCATATTGAAACATTTTTCGGGATATACTCGGCATATAAGACGACCCCTGATTTTTGGTTGACTTTTTTTGTTTCAAAATACGCCGGAAAATACGGTATGTAGTGCTGAGGATCTAAGCTAGGACTCCCAAATACAAAGCAAGTGCTGAGTCCTTAAAAAAAAAAAAAAGAGAGGGTACTCCATTATGTCCTCAGGTCCAGGCTTAAAGTAGAACTCTATTTTTTTTTCCTAAAATATTCACATGAAGCCACTCACATTACTGAAAATGTTTTGTTGCCAGTGAGAGTCAGGTCTGCTTCCCATGTTCCAGAAGCGTATGGTGTTGTCTGAGGAACAAGTCAGAAATGATCCGGATGGCAGACAAGCTCTCTGGTCTTCAAACTCAGGATACACCTGTGGTTCCCAGAGAACAAGCAAAGGAAGATTTATTACAACCACTCAATATTTCTGTGACATTTGGGTGAAAAAAGTTATAAAATGCCATCTATGTTAAAAATAAGGGAAAAGATGGGGCCGGAGAGATAGCATGGAGATAAGGCATTTGCCTTGCATGCAGAAGGACAGTGGGTTCGAATCCCGGCATCCCATATGGTCCCCTGTGCCTGCCAGGGGCGATTTCTGAGCATAGAGCCAGGAGTAACCCCTGAGTGCTACCGGGTGTGACCCAAAAACCAAAAATAAATAAATAAATAAATAAATAAATAAATAAATAAATAAATAAATAAGGGAAAAGACAAAGTGCTGTCATGATTGTTTATATTCCATCTTCTGGGAGTTATAAAAACATCTCTACAAATAAATTTCCACTAGAATGGGCAGCCAATTTTTAAAAAAAGAATCACTAAGCACAAAAGGAAATAAGGTACTATAAGCAAGAAGCAGCAGGAAGAGTGTACAGCTCTAAATACTAGCAGTATCAGACATTATAAATAGAGTGTGTTGGAAAAATAAAAGAAATCTTTAAGTGGGGGGGGGATAGAAATGTGGTGCAGTGGCAGAGCATATATGCTTTGCATGTGAGAGGCCCTGGATTCAACCCCTAATACCACAAAAAAGAAAGGGAAGTACAGAGTCAAACTGAGCAGCAGTCAAAAAAGGAAGGGTTCTGACTCACTCCTACAGGAACTGAGCGAAAGTGTTCGGTAGTATGATCCGGAAGTGGTTAAGCAGTTAGGGTCTTCCCTGTGGCCTCTCAAATTGACCTGTTGGGAGGCTAAAGTGACAGACAGTACAGTAGGAAGGGTGCTTGCCTTGCATGCAGCAAACCCAGGTTCGATCTCCAGCACCACATATGGTCCCTAGACCTCCGCCAGGAGTGATCCCTGAGTGGCCCCAAAGTAAAAACAAAAACAAAAAACTGACCTGCTGGGGACTTTTTCCAGAGCAAAAGTCCCCCATGAGGAAAGGCTGTTAAGGGTGAATGTGGAACTTCACTGAAAGTGATGTATCATAACTTTGAAAAGAATTAACAAAACAGAAGATGAAGTGGTTTTCTGTCAAGTGTGTAAACCTTTCCCAAACCATACAAACTTCTAAAATATTCAGGAAAAAACTAGAATCACCAAAGAAATGAACAATAGAAAGGAACAAGGCTAAATCCCAAAGTTATGCTTTTAAAGCCAAAAAATAAAAAAGCACACAGAAATGCATTTCCATAAAACAGATAAAAGTACAACTGAGGGGATAGAGCAATAGCAGTGTGTAGGATCTGTATGCCTTGCACTCAGCTGACCTGGGTTTGATCCTTCTATGGATCCTGAGCACCATTAGGAGTGATCCCTGGTGCAGAGTGCAAAGCCAGGTGTAACTCCTGAGTGCTGCTGGCTATGACCCCAAAACAAAGAATAAACAAGATTTTTTTTTTTTTTTTTTTTTTTTTTTTTGGTTTTTGAATCACACCTGGTGGCGCTCAGGGGTTACTCCTGGCTCTACACTCAGAAATTACTCTTGGCAGGCACGGGGGACCATATGGGACACCGGGATTCAAACCAACCACCTTAGGTCCTGGGTCGACTGCTTGCAAGGCAAATGCTGCTGTGCTATCTCTCCAGCCCCTAAACAAGATTTTTTTTTTTTTGGGTCACACCAGACAGTGCTCAGGGGTTACTCCTGGCTCTATGCTCAGAAATTAATCCTGGGGACTTGGGGGACCATATAAAATGCTAGGATTCGAACCACTGTCCTTCAGCATGCACGGCAAATGCCTTACCTCCACGCTATCTCTCCAGTCCCTTTCTTTGTTTTCTTGGTTGCACCTGGCAGCACTCAGGGGTTACTCCTGGCTCTGTGCTCAGAAATGGCTCCTGGGGGCTGGGGGCGTCATATGGGATACTGGGATTCGAACCACCATCCTCTGCATGCAAGGCAAATGCCCCACCTGCATTATTATCTCTCCAGCCCCAAACAACAATTTTTTTTAATGATAAACCATTCAGGTTAAAGGATGTAGAAAAAAATCCCCAAATATATATTAAAGGTAGGCAGTGATGATTCAACACTCAAATAATAGGAATCCATAAAGAAAAAAAAAATCAAGGGAATATAAAACACAAATGATCTAATAGAAAATTCAAAATATAAAAGCCTACACCAAGATTAATTTCTTAGGGACTGGAGCAATAGTAAAGTAGATAAGAATACTTGCCTTGCATCTAGTGAACCCAAGCTCAATCCTCAGCACCCAGGAGTGATCCCCGAGCGCAAACTGTAAGCCCCGAGCATTACCAGATGTGGCTACCAAAAAGCAAAAAGATCACGAGGCCACAGCAAATAGGGCATTTGCTTTTATGTAATGGACCCAGGTTTGATCATTTCATATGGTCCCCCGAACCTGCCAGGAGTAATTTCTGAGTGCAAAACCAGAAAACCTCTGAGCATTGTTGGGTTGGCTCCCAAACCAAACAAAAAGACCAATTAAAATTAGGAAAAAATATTCCCTTCAGCTTCTAAAATATAAAATGAAGTCAACAAGTGGTAGTGTGTTAATCTGTGTGTGTACATGCGTGTGTTCTGGCTTCTGGGTCACATCTGGCGGTACTTTAGGGTTTCTCTCAGTGTTTCCTGCGGGACAATGTGAACCTGGGGATCAAATCTGACCTTCCTCCGTGCAAAGCACACACCCTATCAGATGCATTATTTCTCTCACCTGACCCAAAAAATGCTTTAAAAGGGAAAGACACTGGGCCGGCAAGATAGCATGGTGCCTTGCATGCAAGAGGTCGGTGATTCGAATCCCGGCATCCCGGCCTGCCAGGAGCGATTTTTGAGCATAGAGCCAGGAGGAAAAAAAGTAAATTTTCAGATTGAGCTTAATAATAACTAGATATCAACATAAGGAGAAGCAACAGTTGTTTGCAGATTTAAGAGTCCAGGGACCCAAAACATAACAAAGAAAATGAAAAGTTATAAACTTGATGAAAGATGTAAATCAACATGTTCAAGCTCAAAACAATAAAGTTCCAAGTTAGAATAAACATAGAGACAAACATAGAGACATGATACATTATTGAAAATCAAAGTTGCTCTCCCTCCCTCCCTTCATGCCACACCCCGCCCCCTCCACTCCTAAAAAAGTCAATGAAATAATCTTGAAAGCAGAGAGATAAGCAATTTGCTCTGTACAAAAGATTTTTTTTTTTTTTTGGGCCACACTTGGCGGTGCTCCGGGGTTACTCCTGGCTGTCTGCTCAGAAATAGCTCCTGGCAGGCACGGGGGACCATATGGGACACTGGGATTCGAACCAACCACCTTAGGACCTGGATCGGCTGCTTGCAAGGCAAACACCGCTGTGCTATCTCTCCCGGCCCTGTACAAAAGATTCTTAAGAAATTAACAGTTGGGGAGGTAAGGTGTCTGCCTTGCAAGTGCTAGCCAAGGAAGGACAGTGGTTCGATCCCCCAACGTCCCATATGGTCCCCCCAAGCCAGGGGCAATTTCTGAGTGCTTAGCCAGGAGTAACCCCTGAGCATCAAACAGGTGTGGCCCAAAAAAACAAAACAAAACAAAAATTAACAGTTGAGGGGCTGGAGAGAGAGCATGGACAAAAGGCATTTGCCTTTCATGCAGAAGGACAGTGGTTCGAATCCCGGCATCCCATATGGTCCCTGGAGCTTTCCAGGAGCGATTTCTGAGCATAAAAGTCAGGAGTAACTCCTGAGGGCTGCTGGGTACGACTTAAAAAAAAAATAAAAATAGGGCCCGGAGAGATAGCACAGCAGCGTTTGCCTTGCAAGCAGCCGATCCAGGACCAAAGGTGGTTGGTTCGAATCCCGGTGTCCCATATGGTCCCCCGAGCCTGCCAGGAGCTATTTCTGAGCAGACAGCCAGGAGTAACCCCTGAGCATCGTTGGGTGTGGCTCAAAAACAAAAAACAAAACAAAACAAAACAAAAATAAAAATAAAAAAACCCCACAAAACCCACAAAAAAAGAGAAAAAATTACAGTTGAGGGCTGGAGCCATAGCACAGTGGTAGGGCGTTTGCCTTGCATACGGCTGACCCAGGACAAACGCGTGTTCGATTCCCAGCATCCCATGGTCCCCGAGTCAGGAGTGATTTCTGAGCGCAGAGCCAGGAGTAACCCCAATGTGCCACTGAGTGTGGCTCAAAAACAAAAAAGGAAATTAATAGTTGAGCGCTGCAGAAATAGGACAGCAGGCAGGGCCACTTGCCTTGCACCCAGCTGACCTGGGTTTGAGCCTGGGTACCCCAGTTAGTCTCCTGAGTGCAGAGCCAGGAGTGATCCCTGAGCCCTAAATACTGCTGGGTGTGGTTCCAAAAGTTACAAGGGTCAGGGTACAGAACCGTAACCCCGGTTCAATCCCTAGAACCACGAGTATCACCAAGTTTAGCCCTTCGTGTTATTGCTACGGTGTCCCTGGTGGTCCCGAACTCTGTAGGGCTATCTTTGTATCCTAGCACTGTTAGCCCCCAATGGTTAAGTACTGCTGGGAGTGGTACAGGGATATGACGCAGGTAAAACCAACACTTTCTTTTTTGTTTTTTTTGGGCCACACCCATTTGATGCTCAGGGGTTACTCCTGGCTAAGCACTCAGAAATCGCCCCTGGCTTGGGGGGACCATATGGGACACCAGGGATCGAACCATGGTCCTTCCTTGGCTAGCACTTGCAAGGCAGACTCCTTACCTCTAGCGCCACCTCACCGGCCCCTAAAACCAACACTTTCAACTGTTCCTCAGCAAAGCAAAATAAGTACATTATTAAAAAAAAAAAAATCAACAGTTCTGTAGCTGGCAAACAAGTTGGTCAAAACAAATTGAAGAAATTCATTGTCAGCAGACAATGAATTCCTGTCCTACAGGAACCATTAAAGGGCATCCTCCTTTGGCTTGCTCTTTCAAGCCTTTGTTTTCCCCTGAACATATCTCCCCCTCCTTCCCTCTCTCATTGTTTGTTGGTTCTTTCTCTCCGGAGAAACTCCTGTTCTCTCTCTTGAACACATATTTTTCCCCCATACTACTATGTCCGTCCTTCCTTCCTTCCCTTCCTCCTTCCTTCCTTCCCTCCCTCCCTCCCTCCCCCCCCCCTCTTTCTTTCTTTTTTTTGGGGGTCACACCCAAAGCCCTCAAGGTTACTCCTGGCTCTACGTTCAGAAATTGCTTCTGGCAGGGATACGGGATGCCGGAATTCGAACCACCGACCTTCTGCATGAAAGGCAAACACCTTACCTCCATGCTATCTCTCCGGCCCCCCTCCTATGTCTTTCTAAGTAAAATGTTTTCCAATCAAAACTATTTTGCGGGGCTGGAGCGATAGCTCAACGGTGGAGCATTTGCCTTGCAGGCGGCTGACCCAGGACGGACAGTGGTTTGATCCCCCAGCATCCCATATGGTCCCCCAAGCCAGGAGTAATTTCTGAGTGCATAGTCAGGAGAAACCTCTGAGCATCACCAGTGAGGTCCTAAAAGCAAAAGCCAAAAAGAAACAAACAAACAAAAAACCTCCTGAAATTCTTTTTTTGTTTTTATTTTTGGGCTACACAAGGTGGCACTCAGAATAATTACTCCTGGCTCTGTGCTCAGAAATCACTCTTGGCAAGCTTGGGGGACCATATCATATGGGATAATGGGAATCAAACCTGGGTCTGTCCTGGGTTGGCCGGGTGCAAAGCAAATACCCTACTGCTGTGCTATCAGTCCAGCCCTTGAAATTCTTTTTCTGCAAGGGAAGGTGATGGGCCTGGACTGCCTGTGCTAAGGTTAAGACTTTTCCTTTCCTGCAAAGAACAATTCAACACTCAAGCTGAGTCCACGGCTCCCAGAAAAATCAGGTCACAGGATCATCTCCCAGGAAGTATAGAACAAATGGATTCCAGGCACTGCTTGCCAGCTGGCAGGACATGAGTGTCTGTTGTCACGTAGTGGACTTTCCCAGTCCTGACCCAAGCCAGGCCTTTCCCCAGGTGGCTGAGGTGGGCCGAGCAGAGGTGGAAGCACTGAGGCAGCCTCACTCCCTTCACACTGTCTATTCTGATAGAGGGAGAAGAAAATGGGGTGGAACAAGATTAGACTGGTGTGTCAGGTGGTGTGCTAGGGTGAGGCTGATACACAAGACAATCTGAAAATAATAATCATCTCAACCTTCTGCTCTTCCCTGCCTTTTGTCTTACTGCACAAACCCCTCACTTTTACAGGTTTGCTCACTTCCTTAATAGAAATACAGGAAAGGAGCACAGCTCCTGTTTGTCTCTGAAATCCTACTCAGCAGCCTTCCTGCTCTTCCCACTTCCTACTAATCTTTTGATTTTTGCTTTATTTTGTTTTTAGTTCTTTTTTTTTTGTTGTTGTTGTGGGGGGGTCACACGGCAGCTCTTAGGTGCCACTCCTAGCTCTAAGCTCAGAAATCACTCCTGGCAGGCTCAGGGGACCATATGGGATGCCGGGATTCAAACCACCGTCCTTCTACATGCAAGACAAATCCATGCCCCGTTTTTAGGTTATTTTTTAACCAGGGCCACATTCAGTGGTTATTTTTGACTTTGTGCTCAGGAAGCACTCCTGATAGGACCCAGGGAACAATACGGGGTTTTGAGGATTTAATCCAGGCCAACTACATGAGGCAAATACCCTACACATTGTACTATTTCTTCAGCCCTGCCTCATTTCTGTCCTTCTAAATAAAATCTCTTCTGAATTTGAATAAATAAATAAGATAAAGGTCATCCTTTGAGGAGAAGTAAAAGAACCCAAGAAAGTTAACTTGATGCTATATGAGAAAAAATATACTCTTGATACTGGTAAAGGTAATTATACAGGTAATTATGATAGTATTACTGTATTTTTTTGGTTTATCTCTATTCCTCGCCTAACTTGATGTTACTTTAAACTAGTTTGTTATAAATTCAACATACATCCTATAATCTTCTATTAATAAAATTAGTTTTAGGGCCTGGAGCAATAGTATAGTGTTAGGGTGTTTGCCCTGTACACAGTTGACCTAGGTTTCAAAACTCGGCATCCCATGTGGTCCCCCTGAGCACTACACCAGGTGTAGTAGCCCCCAAATAACAACAAATTAGCTTTAAAATGTATAAAGGGGCCAGAAAGATAGCGGGTAGGGCACTTGTCTTGTATGTTGTTGACCCAGTTTCAATCTCCAGCATCCTATATGGTCCCCCAAGTCCTGCCAGGAGTGATTCCTGAGCACAGAGCCAAAGAGTAAGTTCTGAGCACCACTGGTTATTGTCCAAAACTACCCCACCCGATTTAAAAATAAAATATACAAAGATGGCATGAGAAAGATTCCAAACAGAACACTATAAAAAGTGAATTAAACACAAAAGGAAGCCATAGAGGAATTAAAGAATGCACAGAAAAAACACAATAGAAAAATTCCAAGAGTAAGCTTACCATAAAATTACTTTAAATAAAATGGCTTAAATGGTGCTGGGATTACAGACCACCATATAGTAAACAATGACTTTGAACTCTTACCTCACATCAAATATAAAATTAACTCAGAAGAATTCAAAGATAGCACAAAAACAAAAAACTCAGAGAAAAACCTCATGATTGTAAGTTTGGCAATGGCTTCTTAGCTATGATACCAAAGATGAAAGAAACTCAAGGAAAAAACCCAGGTAATTGAGAAAATGAGTTTTATCAAACCAAACAACATTGTAAAACAACATTAAGGGTTAGGCCCATAGCTCAACGGGCTAGGATGCATGCCTTGTATGTGGGAACCCTAAATTTATTCCCTGGGATTGCATGGTCCCTTGATTATTACCAAAACCAGAATCCACCAACAAACCACTGCCAACAAAACAGGAAGCAACCTACAATATGGCATGCTAGGAGATACAGTAAAAGATGAATCACAAGCATGGAAAATACAAGATGCCCAGTCTGGTGCCAGCACCATAGGCTCTTCTGCCCCAGCATGCTGGGTGTAATCCTGGTGCCTCCAGTGCTGCCAGATCAATCCCTGAAAATTCAGCTCCCAAAGGTGGGTTCAGTATCACCTGGAGACATTTTTGGACTCCTAAGCAGTGCTTGGAGATTTCTTCCCCCCACCGCAATAAATTTAGAAACACAAAACACAATGTGGTATGTAAACTTCACAAACAGAACAAAAGCCATAACTTAAAAAAATAAAATAGGAGGCCTAAGCGATAGCACAGAGGTAGGGCGTTTGCCTTGCAAAGGAATCCGGCATTCTAGATGGTCCCCTGAGCCTGCCAGGAGTGAGTTCTGAGCGCAGAGCCAGGAGTAACCCAGACTGTGGTTCAATCCTCTGACGTCCAATACGGTCCCCCAAGCCAGGAGCGATTTCTGAGCACATAGCCAGGAGTAACCCCTGAACGTCACCGGGTGTGGCCCAAAAACAAAAAGAACAAAAATGTCAATAATTGCAAAGGATCAGAACACAGCCAACAGATGAGTTTATAATGATATTCATAAAATAAACTAATTATCGTTAGATGACAGCAAACCAATTCATTATCTTGAGAACTGACAAGAGGAAATAATCAAGCATATGTTCTGCCTTTCCTACATGAAGTGTACCACTGAGACCAAATGTCGAGGACAAGTGGCCCTTCATGTAAGTAGTCTAACTAATCAAAAGAAATAATAGAAATAGAATATCACCATATTGCAAACCCCAATGACACATGAATCTATACATTGAATTTTAGCAGCTGCTATCAATAACTGATATCACTATTTTGGGAGTATGGTTTTCCTTGGAGTTTCTTAAATTTGAAGGCTAGAGAAAAACAAGACATTAGTTAGCAAAGAAGACAGAATGGTAAAGGCAAGTATTAAATGGTAAAACTGATAAAAAAGATTCATTCTAGCTATCCTTATTAAGACTCTAACAGGCAGGGCTGGAGGGAAATCAGTAGGGCAGGGGTCTCAAACTCAATTTACCTGGGGGCCGCAGGAGGCAAAGTCGGGGTGATCCTGAGTGCAAAGTCAGTAGTAAGCCTTGAACATTGAGGGGTGTGACCCAAACAACTAAAACAAAACAAAGCAAAAAAAGATTCCTCTAGGGCAGGGCCACAAAATGTTTTACGGAGGGCCGTAAGTTTGAGACCCCTGCAGTAAGGTGTTTGCCTTGCACGAAGCCAACCCAGGATGGACCCGGCTCGATTCCCAGCATCCCATAAGGTCCCTGGAGCCTGCCAGAAGTGATTTCTGAGGAGCACAGAGCCAGGAGTACCCCCTGAGCACCACTGGGTGTGACCCAACACCCCTCCCAAAAAAAGAAAAAAAAAAGACAACAGGCAGATGACAAAGGAAAGAAACTGGAACAATACAGAATTGATAACAGGTGAGGATGACAGAAAAAGGAACAGAAAAGGACTCAGAATAGATCTCAGCCTATCTATAATATTTCACCTTTTCTGTGAATGTATTCAATGTACACTAAACACAAACTAATTTTTATCGGAGGCCACACTTAGTGACACTCAGGAGATACTCCTGGCTCTGAGCTCAGAAATCACTCTTGGCAGGCTCGGGGATCATATGGGATGTTGGGGATCGATCCCAGGTTGGTTGCATGCAAGGCAAATGCCCTACTGTCTGTGCTATCACTCTGGCCCCCCAATGCAAACTTTAAAAAGTTACTTGAGGGGCCAGCGCGGTGGCGCTAGAGGTAAGGTGTCTGCCTTGCCAAGCGCTAGCCTAGGACGACCTCGGTTTGATCCCCTGGCATCCCATATGGTTCCCCAAGTCAGGAGCGACTTCTGAGCGCATAGCCAGGAGTAACCCCTGAGCATTACTGGGTGTGGCCCAAAAACCAAAAAAAAAAAAAAGTTACTTGAAAGCACTCTTGTTAAAAGAAAGGTGCTATCAAGAGAATCACCAGACTCATGAAGGCAGGTGCTTATTGAAATGTTCAGGGGCCGGAGTGGTGGCGCTAGAGGAAAGGCGTCTGTCTGCCTTGCGCGCGCTAGCCTAGAACGGACAGCAGTTCAATCTCCTGGTGTCCCATATGGTCCCCCAACTCAGAAGCAATTTCTGAATGCATAGCCAGGAGGAACCCCTGCACGCCACTGGATGTGACCAAAAAACAAAAACAAAAACAAACAAATGTTCAATATTTTTCCTTTCAATTCTGAATGAGATGAATGTAGTTTTGCTAAGACATACTACAGCAGTAGTAGTAGTAGTAGTACTAAAAAAATTTCATAAAAACGAGATTTTTTCTTCACTCATCTCAGATGCAAGGAGTACTTAGAACAGAGTTAAAACATTCTTAGAAGAATAAAAAAGAAAAAAAAAGAAATAATATAGGGGCTGGAGAGATAGCATGGAGGTAGGGATTATCTTAGTCTAAAGGTCCTTATCATGGATTTAGCGGGGAACCTTGGTTCTTACACATTGCCAACCATCGGGCCCGGAGAGATAGCACAGCGGCATTTGCCTTGCAAGCAGCCGATCCAGGACCATGCAGAAGGAGGTGGTTCGAATCCTTGCATCCCATATGTCCCCCGAGCCTGCCTGGAGCAATTTCTGAGCATAGAGCCAGGACTAACCCCTGAGCACTGCCGGGTGTGACCCAAAAATCAACCCCCCCAAAAAAAGAAGTAAATAAAAATAAATAAAATAAAAGCATGCTACATTCTCAGAAAATACAAACTTCTCCAATACTAACACCTCAATTAATGACACCACAATCCCACAAAGGGCACCCTGGGAGGCTCATCTTTGCTCTTGCTCTTCTCACTACCTGACGGTTTCTGCTTGATTGTTAAGTACTTGTAGTGGCCCTGCCAGACCACTCTATTATCTACACCCAGAGCCCCCAATCTGCTTTTACTTAGATAGGATTCTTGAGCCTCTTTCCTTCCCAGCTGTGCCCCAGTACCTGCAAAAGCACCTGGAATAAAGCAGTAAGCATCTCTGAAGAACTGGCTGAATGGGTTCCCCAAATACTACAGCAGCTCCCTCAACTGAGCCCTACAGGCTGCGCAGAGAGCACTCACCTCCACGTTCCAGACATAGGAACTATGGAAGAGCTCTGACCACAACCTGTCCACATTGTTGATGTCTTTGACATCCCAGACGTAGATGCTGTGGTCCTTGTAAACGCAGGACAGCTGCTCGTGAAGGGGGTCGAAGGTCATCGCCACAGTATCTGGGTAGACCGCATCAGCCTTCCTGTGGTAGAGGTAGTGACAAGGTCACATGGGTCATGATCACTATCAATGTCCCTCCGAGCAGTGACATGCACAGTGTCTATCTGGCAATCCCATGATGGTCCTCCTCTCTCCTCCCTCCTCTCTAAGACTGCCTGGCCTTGGAGAACATGTGAATTCTGGGCTCCTGTGAACATCTCTTTGCCCTCATTCCACCAGATCCAGGCTCTGTCCTTCCTCTCCCTGAGCATAAGGGCCACATACTTCTGGCTTTCCAGTCTCCTTGAGCCAACCCCTACATGATTAAAAAAACAAACAAAACCCTGTGCATGGGGGTTAGGAGTCCTCTGTGGGTCTGGAGCCTCTGCTACAAACACTACACTTTACTGTAAACCACAGTGAGACTTTTAGAGGCACTGACTGAATCCCCTCTATCACTAGGAGAGGTAAACATGATAATAGTGCCTGAAAGGGAACATGGAAGATGCCACCCAGCACAGAGAAGGTAGCAGGGTGGCAGCCAGCCTGCCCTAATAGTCTGTGGGTTCCCTGATTATCTCCTTCCTATCCCTTTGGAACATTTCTTTAGGCTCATGCTGAGAAAAAAGCAGCAGGGGCTGGTGTCCAGTAATGTACAAAGAGGCCTCCACCAGAGCCCACCAGAAAGTCTCACAACCCAGAGAAGATGACAGCTGAATAGACAAGAGCATCTCACAGGGACTGAGATGGCCTGCTGATCTCCATAGGGACAGGATCTCCTAAGTGCTTCTTTTATGTCCAGACACGGCGTCCTCCCCTCCTCTCCAGCACACTGGGCTCCAGTCACATAGCCTCCAGCCCCTCCTATAACACACTCAGTATACTAGCTGCTTAAGCCTGTACACTTGCTGTTCACACTAGTTTCCCACACCTTCATTTCACCTTCCCTGGGCCTTTCAATCAAGAGTGTCCACCCCATTACGAGTCTTGTCTTCCTGGGTCCCTTGCTTGATATCACATATGCACTTAGGCCTATTGGAAAGGCTCTGCCAGGTGTCCTTGTTTGTGTCTAAGAGCCTGATTATACCGCAGACCTCGTGCACTTGCTGTCTCCTCATATCTGACTCCTGCTACAGGTCAGGGCTGCGCAGATAGGTAGAAGTGTTTGAAAGCATGGATGGGAATAGATGCCAGCAAACTTCAGTTCTGTTCCATCTCCTCCTCCCACCAAGTAGTACCTGGGTTCCAGGCCCTGGGCCACATCCACCCCGAGGTAGTGTGGCTTGGGCAGGTTGGTGAGGTAGTGCAGGTTGTGAGCCTGGAAGACGCGGACTATCCCATCTGTGCAGCCACAGAAGATGAGTTCTTGGCTGACACAGAGGCAGGAAGACAGGGAGACCTGTGGGGCAAAGAAGACCCTAAAGAATTTGGCACTCATGTGGTCAAGCAAAGGGCAGTGAGGGCTGCAAACATGACCTCCCAAGAGCCTGAGCAGCTCCCAGACTAAGCTACCCACTTTCAGATCCTAGAAATGGGAATATAGGGGCCGGCGTGGTGGCGCTAGAGGTAAGGTGTCTGCCTTGCCAGCGCTAGCGTAGGATAGACTGTGGTTCGATCCCCCAAGCCAGGAGCAACTTCTGAGTGCATAGCCAGGAGTAATCCCTGAGCGTCACCAGGTGTGGCCCAAAAACCATAAAAAAAAAAAAAATTAAAAAAAAAAAAAAAAAAAAGAGGGGCTGGAGAGATAAGGTAAGGCGTTTGCCTTTCATGCAAGAGGTCATCGGTTCGAATCCCAGCGTCCCATATGGTCCCCCGTGCCTGCTAGGAACAATTTCTGAGCATGGAGCCAGGAGTAACCCCTGAGCACTGCCGGGTGTGACCCAAAAACCACAAAAAAAAAAAAAAAAAAAAAAAAAAGAAATGGGAATATAGCAACAACTGCTGAAGAACTGCCCCAGCAGGCAGGCAAAGGTATGGCTCAGGGCAGAACTGTTTTTGCTGTCTGCAGAGAACTCAGGTGTGCGTGCAAATTATTGGCACAGCAGAATCTGGTTTCAGGTAGGTTCCCTGTAGCAGACAGTTAAACTTGAGACCTTATTTTTTAATTTTTTTATTTTTTGTGGTTTTTGGGTCACACCCGGCAGTGCTCAGGGGATACTCCTGGCTCCATGCTCAGAAATTGCTCCTGGCAGGCACGGGGAACCATATGGGATGCCGGGATTCGAACTGATGACCTTCGCATGAAAGGCAAACGCCTTACCTCCATGCTATCTCTCCGGCCCTGAGACCTTTTTTGTTTTGAGTCACAGACAACTCCAGATGGGTCCATAGAGGGTACTGGGGATCTGACCCAGGTCAGCTTCTTAAAATTGAGGCCACAACCAAAGCTTTTTTTTGTTTTGGTTTTTGGGCCACACCCGGTGATGCTCAGGGGTTATTCCTGGTGGCTCAGAAACTGCTCTTGGTTTGGGGAACCATATGGGACATGGGCGTGTGTGTGTGTGTGTGTGTGTGTGTGTGTGTGTGTGTGTGTGTGTGTGTGTGTGTGTGTGTGTATGTGTAACTGTGGTCCATCCTGGGTCAGCTGTGTGTGTGTGTGTCTGTCTCACAGGTGTGTGTGTATGGCACACATGTGTGTTTAACTGTGGTCCATCCTGGGTCAGCTGTGTGCAAGGCAAATGCCCTACCACTATGTGTGTTTGTGTGTGTAGAACTATGGTCCATCCTGGGTCAGCCGTGTGCAAGGCCCTATCACAATGCCACTGCTCCAGCCACTTAACTTTTGTTTTTTGTTTTTGGGCCACATCTGGCGGCTCTCAGGGGTTACTCCTGCTCTCTGCTCAGAAATCGCTCCTGGCAGGCACAGGGGACCATATGGGATGCCAGGATTTTGGTTCTGGGTCAGCTGCTTGCAAGACAAACACCCTACTGCTGTGCTATCCTCAGAAATCGCTCCTGGCAGGCACAGGGGACCATATGGGATGCCAGGATTTGAACCAATGTTGGTTCTGGGTCAGCTGCTTGCAAGACAAACACCCTACTGCTGTGCTATCTCTCCGGTCCTGTTAACTTTTGTTTTTATTTTATTTTAGTGAGGTACTTAAAAATAACTTTGTTGAGTCAAAGCAACAGCACAGTGAGTAGAGCAATTGCTTTGCACATGGTCAACCCGGATTCAATTCCTAACATCCTGTAAGATCCCCAAAAAGCTTGGCTGGAAAGATTTCTGAGTTCAGAACTAGGAGTAACCCCTGAGCACCATTAGGTTGTGGCCCAAACATCAAAAAGAAAAAACATCAAAAGAAAAAAATTTGTAACTTCATTAAAAAAAAATGACTTAAAATAATAAAATAGGGGGGCCGGGAAGGTGGCGCTAGAGATAAGGTGTCTGCCTTGTAAGCGCTAGCCAAGGAACGGACCGCGGTTCGATCCCCCGGCGTCCCATATGGTTCCCCCAAGCCAGGGGCAATTTCTGAGCGCTTAGCCAGGAGTATCCCCTGAGCGTCAAACGGGTGTGGCCCAAAAACCAAAAAAAAAAAAAAAAAAAAAAAAATAGGGACTGGGGAGATAGTATGGAGGTAAGGCATTTGCCTTGCATGCAGAAGGACAGTGGTTCAAATCCCGGCATCCCATATGGTCTCCGAGCCTGTCAGGAGTGATTTCTGAGCGTAGAGCCAGCAGTAACCCCTGAAGCCACTGGGTGTGACCCAAAAGAAACAAAAAAAAAAAAGGGGGGGCTGAAATAATATTACACTAGGGAGGGCACTTGCTTTGCACATGGTTGATTTGAATTCATTTTCTAGCATCAGAGAGAGGAGTAATCCCTGAACATTGGCAAGAAGAGAGAGAGGGAGGGAGGGAGGGAAGAAAATTAGGATGGTCAATGATAACATCTGAAAGTCTGCCTATAAAACTGAATCTGCTAATTTGGGGGTGAGGAAAGAGGGAGAAACATAGAGACAGTGGGAAAGGGAAAGGGATGCTCTAGGAGTTGGGGGGAGTTTACAACACTATAACCCTGAAAATATTAACAATATTCTAAATCACGATGTCTAAATGAAAAAATAAACAAGTAAATTATTCAATGTTTAAAAAGTGTTGGGCATGAAAGATTGCAGGTGGTAGAGCACATACCAGCACACAGGAGGCCCTGCACTTAATCCCCAGCATTAAGCCCCCAACTCACCTGGACACTATAGGGAGTGTAGTCCCGGCTTTCCCCAGCATTTGGGGTGTGGCACCTACACAAATGCAGTCCTCCCACCAACTAACAGTGCTCAGTCAAGAGAAACAATGGCCCAGAACAGATAAGGAAGCAGCTGCAATCTGGATTCCCTTACTAAGTTACAGGCAGGACTGGATATTCTCTCATACGGCTCCCTGATCAAATCTGTGACAGTCACCCTGGGGACGGTATAGAGGAAGGGTGAGTACCTTCAGGTTGATCCACTTCTCCAGCACTCTCTTCTCGTTGAATTGGCACAGGAGGCCCGAGTAGGATACACAGAAAGTGCTGCCTGCTGTCTGGCCCCGGCCGCAGGCCACACCACAGAAGACATTGTTGTGCAGTTCCCCCAGGATGCCAGAACGTCCTATGAGGGGCACTGTGCCTGTCACCTGAAGGCAAGGCAGGACATACTGAAACACCGTCCACACAGCCTGGACTTAGGTTACATTAGGCCTCTCCTCATCAGAGGCAATGACAACTCAGAGCCAACAGAAAGCATGTTCCTGGGTAGAAAGGCTGAAGACAATGCTCCAGAACCAGGGGTGGCTCAGTCAGTGGAGAGTCAGACTCCAGCGGTCAGCCAGCCTGAGCCCGCAGTCTGC
Source organism: Suncus etruscus (assembly GCF_024139225.1). Classification (NCBI taxonomy): domain Eukaryota; kingdom Metazoa; phylum Chordata; class Mammalia; order Eulipotyphla; family Soricidae; genus Suncus; species Suncus etruscus. The sequence goes on along the minus strand of NC_064861.1, from coordinate 81,714,810 downwards.
AACTACCTCGCCTGCCTAAGTGAAGATGGAGCTGATTCCCTGGCTGTTTCCTCCCTGGGGCGCTGAGGGCTAGGGCCAGAAACTTACTTTTGTTTCCGTGGAGACTTCCAGGAACCAGAACTTCACATGCCGGTTTCCCACAGTGACGAAATAGCTGCTGTCTTCAGAGAAGGAGAGGGCGATGACCCTGCATGACACCTTGTTGGAGGCTACCACGATGTCTTTCTGGAAGAACCAGTGAGAGAAGCTCACAGCAGCGGGACTGTGTGGCTGCTCATGTTGCAACCGAAGCACTGTATGTGGTGGTGGTGGCAGCTCTGGCTGGGAGGCAGGGGGACCCAGCCCTTGGATACAGAGATGATTCACTCTGGACCTTAGGGCCTAACCAGGAGTCCCCCCTCAACAGTACTATAAGGAAGGTGCTTCTTTCCTATCTGCCAGGCCCAGAGGGAGATGTTCAAAATCAGTTACGGACAGAGACACCAAGTCCTCCCTTGCCTGTCAGTGCCTATAAGCGCATCAAACTGTTAAAACTCAATGAAGCAGGTATGATTCCATCGACTTTACAGAGGAGAGATTCAGAGTCTTGCTCAGTGCCTGGACTGCTGTGAAGCCATTATGTAGCAGAACAAGTTGGGCGCTATCAAATGCCCTCCCAGCACTAGAACAGGGACTGGCATGAGCCAAGTGCTCAATAAACATCTGCTGGATGAAGGAGCACGTGAGCTGGAGTCTCTTTCAGGTTTCCCAGCACCTGGTTGACTCAGGGTTCTCTAGAAGCAGGTGGCTGCCCCTCAACTCTCACCCACACCAGAAGCCTCACCTTCCAGTCCCAGACATTGAGGACCATGTCATGCTGGTAGCCCATGGACACGATGTGCTTCATATTGGGGGAGAAGGCCACACAGGCCACACCATACTTGTGGCCCAGCATCTCTGCCACTTGATTCTTCTCATCCACATCCCAGATGCGCACGGCAGGTCTGTGACCGTTCTGGGGAAGGGGGCACCATTACCGCTGCAGGGTTCAGCACCAAGCAGGGCTAGAGGGGCTGTCGGGTTCAAGCTGGCACCACCCAGGGTAAACCTCCCCATTTACCAAGGGATTTCTCCAGCCCAGTGACTCCCTGGGCCTGCTAGGGACAGAAGGAATGACCCCATGACCACCTTCCCACCCCACACTCAATCAGGATCACATCTCACCTCTCCTGTTACTATGTACTTGCCATCGGGGGAGAAGGCCAGAGCACTCAGGGACTTCCTGGAGGTAAGGAATGAGGTTGATCACTGGTTCCACTGAGGGGCAGGTAACTGCCATGACTATGCAACCAGTAGTTTTACCCTGACTCCAGGCCTTAAAGGAGACCAAAAGGGGTGAGCTCCTCAGCTACCAGTGCTACTTCTGTAATCTGCACAGCCTGTTTTTTTTAAGCCTTTCCTGCTGCTAGAAGGTACCCTAAGAACCCAGATCCACTTTATGAGGACTCCCTTACTTTCCCTCTGCAGAAATAGGCTAAGGGAATCTGAGACAACCACACTTTCAGAAGCACAGGTGCAGGATGGCACTGGAGCCATAGCACAGTGGGGAGGGGTCTGCATTGCATGCAGCCATTCCAAATAGTGTGGCAGCTACATGCAAAGCAGACACCCATACATACACCCTACTTGCTGTCTATCACAATGGCCCCAAGATTCTTCTTCCTTTTTTCAACAAGAGCCTTCCATGTGGTGCTGGGGCCCTGATGGTCACTCCCATCATCTGATGACTGGGGACAAGTCATTTCATGCTTGGGTCTGCAATGAGGTGCTGTTCAGATACGGCAGTGCTGGAGGCAATCCCGGAAGGGCACATGCTTTACACCTTTTAGCTCTCTCCCTGACCCTATCTAAGATTTTTTGGGGGTGGTTTGGTTTGGGAGCTATACCCAACAGTGCTCAGGGATCACTCCTGGCAGGCTCAAACAGGGGGATAGAACCCAAGTCAGCTGTGCACAAGGCAAAATCCCTACCTGCAGTACTATTACTCCAGCCCCCCATCTAAGATTCTTTTTTTTTTCTTCCTTCCTTCCTTCCTTCCTTCCTTCCTTCCTTCCTTCCTTCCTTATTTCTTTCTTTTTTTTTTATAATGCAATGTATTGTATATAATAATATATTGTATATACATTGTATTCCATTATTGAATAACAATATTTTTTTTTCTTAACACCACCCATCACCAGTGCAACATTCCCATCACCAATGTCCCAAGTCTCCCTCCTCCCCACCCGACCCCCGCCTGTACTCTAAACAGGTTCTCAATTTCCCTCATACATTCTCATTATTAGGACAGTTCAAAATGTAGTTATTTATCCAACTAAACTCATCACTCTTTGTGATGAGCTTCCTGAGGTGAGCTGGAACTTCCAGCTCTTTTCTCTTTTGTGTCTGAAAGTTATTATTGCAAGAATGTCTTTCATTTTTCTTAAAACCCATAAATGTGTGAGACCATTCTGCGTTTTTCTCTCTCTCTGACTTATTTCACTCAGCATAATAGATTCCGTGTACATCCATGTATAGGAAAATTTCATGGGGCCGGGCGGTGGCGCTCGAGGTAAGGTGCCTGCCTTACCTGCGCTAGCCTAGGAGACGGACCGCGGTTCGATCCCCCGGCGTCCCATATGGTCCCCCAAGCCAGGAGCGACTTCTGAGCGCATAGCCAGGAGTAACCCCTGAGCGTCACCGGGTGTGGCCCAAAAACCAAAAAAAAAAAATTTCATAACTTCATCTCTCCTGACAGCTGCATAATATTCCATTGTGTATATGTACCACAGTTTCTTTAGCCATTCGTCTGTTGAAGGGCATCTTGGTTGTTTCCAGAGTCTTGCTATGGTAAATAGAGCTGCAATGAATATAGGTGTAAGGAAGGGGTTTTTGTATTGTATTTTTGTGTTCCTAGGGTATATTCCTAGGAGTGGTATAGCTGGATCGTATGGGAGCTCGATTTCCAGTTTTTGGAGGAATCTCCATATCGCTTTCCATAAAGGTTGAACTAGACGGCATTCCCACCAGCAGTAGATAAGAGTTCCTTTCTCTCCACATCCCCGCCAACACTGTTGATTCTCATTCTTTGTGATGTGTGCCATTCTCTGTGGTGTGAGGTGGTATCTCATCGTTGTTTTGATTTGCATCTCCCTGATGATTAGTGATGTGGAGCACTTTTTCATGTGTCTTTTGGCCATCTGTATTTCTTCTTTGTCAAAGTGTTCATTTCTTCTCCCCATTTTTTGATGGGATTAGATGTTTTTTTCTTGTAAAGTTCTGTCAGTGCCTTGTATATTTTGGAGATTAGCCCCTTATCTGATGGGTATTGGGTGAATAGTTTCTCCCGCTCAGTGGGTGGCTCTTGTATCTTGGGCACTATTTCCTTTGAGGTGCAGAAGCTTCTCAGCTTAATATATTCCCATCTGTTAATTTCTGCTTTCACTTGCTTGGAGAGTGCAGTTTCTTCCTTGAAGATGCCTTTAGCCTCAATGTCCTGGAGTGTTTTACCTACGTATTGTTCTATATATCTTATGGTTTTGGGGCTGATATCGAGGTCTTTAATCCATTTGGATTTTACCTTCGTACATGATGTTAGATGAGACCCATCTAAGATTCTTAACCCCTATAGGATCTTTGCTCATGTTCTTCTTAGTCTGGAGTTGGTTCCTCGCTTCCTTCAGGTATCATCCTTAGGGACACCTTCCCTAGATCTCTTCCAGAGTTTTTCCCCAGTTTCGCCCACAATAATAACGACTGGGCTAGTCTTCTGCTGACTGGTGTCCTCTGTCTCCCTCATTCAGCTAGCTGTCAGCTCTGTGAGAGCAAAGGTTCTTGTCTTGCCTTCACTGCCATGTCCCCAGCATCTGGATAGACAATACCCAGTGAAGGTCAGACCTGTGGTGAGTGTCACTGACAGCTGAGTGAAGGTGTGAGTCAACTAATTTTGAAAGTCAGCAGGCCCTTGGGGAGGGAACATGTACCCTGGGCTACCCCAAGCCTGGGTCTGGGCCACAACTTACCTGGCAGTATTTAAAATGTGCTGCTGTTTGTTCTCCTTGGGGTCCAAAATCACCACCACACAGCTAGGGAAAAAGAAAAAATATGCACAAACTGAACAGTGCACCGAGGTCAAGGGCCAATTCCACTTCCACTGGGGACTACCCCAGTCCAAAGTCTAAGCCAAAAACCACATTAGTAGTAGCAGCATAAATATATTCTTTTTGCCTTTTATTTTCTTGGAGCCACACCTGGCATTGCTCAAAGATTATTCCTGACGGTGCTTAAGGGACCATTTGTAATGCTGGGGATCAAATGTGGTTTGGCCATGTGCAAGGCAAGTACCCTAATCTCTCCAGCCCCAGCATAAAATTCTTTTAAGGTTTTTGGGCCAACCCAGTGATGATAAGGTATTACTCCTGATGAGTTTAGGAGGACCAGATGAGATGCTGGGGATCTCAGGTCAGCCACATGCAAGGTAAATGCCCTACCCACTATACTATCACTTTAGTCCTATGAATATATTCTTAAATGAAAACCTGAATGAACCTCCATGATGGAATGACTGTGATTCTGTTTCGCGCTGGTCTACTAAGGTCCTGGTCTGCTAAAGTCCTGATCTACTAAAGACTATGTGCAAAGTTTCCTTAAATTCTCATCACAGCCAGGTAAGATCATGAATCACAGTCCCATTTTATAGATGAGGAAACTGAAGCCCAGAGAGGGCAAGTCCTTTGTCCAGCGTCACTCAGCAGGTCAAAGGCAGAATGAGGATATGAATACATCCTGTCAGGTCCAAGGAGCTCACCATGGTCCCCATCTGGGCATCTTCCCAAAAACCTAATAACAGCTACTGCTATCAGGAGTGACTATGGGTCTCTTGCCTGCAGTCCCTTTGCACCTGCCCAGTGCCACGCTAGATCAGCAGGACCAAACAAAGTGGTAGGATGCTCTTCGGTCCCTCAGCTACTCCAAAGGAGGCTAGCGGCAGTTATGTTATGGCCAGACACAGAATAGAGAATTGAGAGGGGCACATGGTGGGATGAGGACATGACACACCCCACACAAGAGGAATCCTCACAGCCTGTCACTCCACAATCACAGAAAGGCACAGGAAGGCTTTCAGAGCACTCGTTCCATGCTAGGTCCTGTTCTCAAAGAGCCAGGGGTTTCTGTCTGTCTATCACACTAAGAGCATCACCTACAAGCTGTAGCCCAGAGTCCCTGGCCATGCCTGATCGACTCTGAGCTCTGGGCAGTATGGAGAGGCAGAGGCTCACCCCGCTCACTCACCCTGCCAGGTAGGCCAGGTGGCCCGTGCCAGGGTCACATGTAATGCCACTGCTGTTCTGGGCTGTGATGCCAAGCACCTTCTCGAGGGAAACCTGTGGGGAAAAGGTCCAAGTCAGAAGCACCTACCCAGCAGGCCCCACTCAACACTCTTGTATTGTGCAGCCAGGCAGCCAGCGGCCAAGTCCGCTTTCCCTGTACCCAGGTCTCTGTGAAGACGGAGTGTGGTGGGAAAAACTGCCCAGAATTCCTGCCCTCTGGAGCCTACATCCTGGCAAGGAGAGGACATAAGACACAAAAATGACAGAAAAATGTAGTAAAGAGATCAGGTGATGCTAGAAATGGAAAAAAGAGGGGCTGGTAGGACAGGGAAAGGAAGATGGTCACCTCTGTGGACTTTTCTGCATTATCTGATATGGAGGGAAGACTTGAAGATCCACCTCCACACAATGAAAGACACTGTAATCACCTCCAGTCCACAGAGGACAGGAAGGCCTGGAGTCCCTTACCAGTAGAGCTGGAAGTAGGTTGCAAGCCCAGGTAGTGACTCAAAAGTCAGCACCTGCGGCCTGCAAGGGAAACACAGCCAGGAGGTAAGTGGACACCCATTTCCCTCACCCATGTTAGTCAACACAGAAAAATGGAACCATCACAAGAAACTTGACAACTCTCAAAGCAAAGTGAAATGGACCAGTGGCTATCATAGCTAACTTGACCATTTAAAGTCTGAACTGACAGAATCGTAGTATTTTCATATTCTAAGAACATTACTTTCTAAATATCATAAACACTATTAAGCAAGACAGCTCAAAAGGCTGAACGAATGCCTGTCATCTATCCTGGCACCAACTAGTCCATCCACCAAGTATCTCCAAGAGTATCCGCAAGCACAAAGCCAGGAGTGGCCCACTCCCCCCAAAAAACTACAACAGAAAGAGAATAGTCACATACAAATATTATAGTCAATGTTGGACCTGAGGAAATAGTCCAGGACTTGTGTCTGACCCCTGGCATTATGGGGTCCCCCAAGCAATACCAATGTAGCCCTAAAATTTCCTGAAGAACACCACTGGTGGTAGCCTTGGTAGTCTATGAAAACTGCCAAGGTGGCTCTGGGGGTCCTGGAAATGCAAGACCTGAACAGCACAATCTCCTTGGGTCTCTGCATTAAACCACTGGCCTTGCTGGACAGATGAGAATCATGAGAGACCCCCATTTATATCAATCCTGGACTGGGGGCCAAAGAGATAGCATGGAGGTAAGGCGTTTGCCTTTCATGCAGTAGGATGGTGGTTCAAATCCCGGTATCCCATCTGGTCCCCTGTGTCTGCCAGGAGCGATTTCTGAGCTTGGAGCCAGAAATAACCCGAGTGATGCCGGGTGTGACCCAAAAACTAAAAAAAAAAAAAAAAAATCCTGGACTGGGCATGTGTCCTGGGATTCATGCCTGTCTCAGCAAGGGCAGCAGTGTTGGAGGGGAAGCTAAAGGTTTTCTTTGTTTGTTTTTGGGTCACACCCTGTGACATTCAGGGGTTACTCCTAGCTCTGCACTCAGAAATTGCTCCTGGCGTGGGAATCATATGGGATGCCGGGGATTGAACCCAGGTCTGTCCTGGGTCAGCCACGTGCAAGGCAAACACCCTACCTACCACTGTGATATTGCTCCGGTCTCTGGAAGCTAAAGTTTTATTGTCTATTACTAGAAGCTGTCCCCTGAATGCCTGTAACTGTGTTTATTTATTTAATGCTCACAATAATAACCCTGTCATCAATTCTCAATCAAATTAACAGAAGGTTGGTAGTGAGGGGCTGCCTGTCTAGGAATAAACAAATACTGCTGGGAATTAGTTAAACGGTGATTTTTTTTTTTTTACACTAGGATTTTCACAAGCCAGATGATTTTTTTGTGCCACCAAATAAGAAGCAAAACAAAACATGACATTGGGTAGGAAGGATAGTACAGTGGGTTGGGGGGTGCTTTCCTTGCAGAGAATCCGGGTTTCATCCCTTGCATCTTGTATGATCCAAAGTGCACCAGAAATGATCCCTGAGAGCAGAGCCAGAAGTAAGCCCTTGTGGGGCTTCACATACCGTAATCCAACCCCAGAAAGAGGGGTCTGGAGTGGGGGATGTCATGAGAAATAAACCAGGCCAAGCTGAGGAGGGTAAAATATGTGTGGTCAGGAGAGCTTTCAACCTTGTGAAGAGAGCTGCCCACCAAAACCGCAATTCTTATTAAGTACTTTCTTTAACCACACTGGAAGGGGGGGCAAGAAAGAGCTGGAGTCTTCAAGGGGGAGAACCATGTGTCCTTTCAGGAATCCAATCAGGGTCAGGCGCCTGCAAAGTAAGCGCCTTAACATAGCTGCCAGTGTGACTAAACCTTTAGAGAACAAGAACCGGCAGAGAGGTAGGCAGGGAAGAGCCAACTGGCCCAGGGATCTTGCAGCCAAGGGAAGTTGACATCATTAGCCTGCAGCTGCAAGCCAGAGCAGAATCAAATTCCATCTGCACTGCCCTCAAACTCCAAGGTAAGGCTATTATCTCCCATAGCCACCTTCGACCATATGTAGCCCCTCTACCTCAAAATCTATGGGGTCGAGATAAGATCAAGATTTCTCTTTCCCTCAACCCTCCTCGATGACCCCTAACCCAGAGGCCACACCCTTTTACTTGGAGCCTCTGGAGTTCAGTGCCCACCACCCACTGCAATCAGTGGGAAAAAAATTTTTTTTGAGGGTGAAACGTGTGTCATAGGGGAGCTTTCAACCTCATGGAGATCTATTCCTGCCAAACCAGCAGTCCTTTATTAAAATTTTCAATCCACAACTGGGATGGCAGGGAGAGTGGTAGACAAAAGGCCATAAAGAATTAGTTCGATTTAGGTAGGTCTTTGACATGTAAAGAAGGGAAGGAAGGGGAAAAAAGCCAGCTTTGTCTTGGGTAAAACAAGTTGTAAACCAACACCTCCAATTTATAAAGAGAGTGTGTGGCTTTAAGGATTGAACAGTTTTTAAAATGGTTGCTAAATGGAGATAGAGCTCTATAAACTGCTTTGCATGAAGGAGGTCCAGTTTTCAATCCCCAGCACAACATGGTCCCCTAAACACCAAGGAGAGAGTTCTCTTCCCCAACACTGAGCCAAGGAGTTCCTGGGCACTACAGAGTGTGGCCCCATAACAAAAAGTTTAAAAATAGCATGCTAGGGCCGGAGAGATAGCACAGTGGTAGGGCATTTGCCTTGCACAAGGCGGACCCAGGACACACAACGGTTTGATTCCTGGCATCCGATGTGGTCCCCCCAGCATGCCAAGAACAATTTCTGAGTAGAGCCAGGAGCGATTCCTGAGTGCTGCCGGGTGTGACTCCCAAAATACAAACAAGAAAATAGTGTTTGTTATGATAATCATTTTACAAATACAAGCCACATACTAGGTAGGGTGTAGCACACCCCACTGATGTTCATGGCTTACAGTTGGTGTTTGGGCGACCACATGTCATTTCAAGAACCAAACCACACATGGCTGACCTGTTTCGATCTCCGGCATCCCATATAATCCCCTGAGCCTGCTAGGAGTAATTTCTATGTACAGAGCCAGGAATAACCCATGAACACCCGGGTGTGACCCAAAAACAAACAAACAAACAAACAAAAAAGAATCAAGCCAAGGTCTGTGTGTGCAAAGTAAACGTCTGAACCTGATCTATGTGGTCCTTACTCACATAATTAAAAATAACACCACGGACGAAGAGGCCCACCTTGGTTAAGAGTGAAGGAAAGAGGATGACTAAGGTAGGTAAATGTGGATGGGTCGAGGAGAATTTAATCCAGACTGATAGCTGCCGGGAAGGGGATTCACAGAGTTGAAGGGAAGAGTAAACAAGTGTCCCATATGGCCCCCCAAGCCAGGAGCGATTTCTGGGCGCATAGCCAGGAGTAAACCCAGAGCATCACCGGGTGTGGCCCAAAAAGCAAAAAGAAAGGAAGGAAGGAAGGAAGAAAAGGAAGGAAAGAAACAGTGAAAGGGACCTGAGAAGTGATTATGGGAAGGCGGAGCTAGAAGTAATAAGTAAAAATAAAACGCCCAGAGGCTGGGATACAAGATAGGGACAGGAGGGCACCCTGGAAAAATCCTAAGGGCTGAAGGTTTTTTGCTGTTGTTCTTGGGTCACACCCGGCAGCGCTCAGGGGTTACTAATCCTGGAAATATGCTCAGAAATCGCTCCTGGCAGGCTCGGGGGACCATATGGGATGTCGGGATTCGAACCACCGTCCTTCTGCATGCAAGGCAAACACCCCACACCTCCATGCTCTCTCCGACCCCAGAGCTGAAGGTGTGTTTGGCCTGGACCAGGTGCTAAAAATGAAGGGGGAACTGGGAGGAGCTTTAGTCGGAGGGGCGTGACCAGGGGGCGTGGCGTCGGCGGGATCGACCCGGCCCGAGGCGGAAGCGGCCAGGTCTAACCGAAGGGCGGGTCACCCGCTCCTTACCCGGTGCTGCACGGTGTCCTCGGGCGCCGCTGAGAGGCGCGTCCGCCGCCGGAGGCAGAGAGACGGGGCCGGTGGCGGGGAGCTCTGAGCCCTCCGCGCCGGGACTCCTGCCAGGATGGACGGCAGCCTCTCCACGACGTCGTTCCGCGCAGAGCCGCCGGGCCCTAAGGTCGCCGCCATCGTCGCGCCGGAGCCGGGACGGTCGTTAGCCTCAACTGCCGTCGCCAAGTCCCACTCGAACTGCGAACGGCCGCGGGAAAACGGGCGCCGCTGCTTATTGGACGCGGCTGCTGCCGATCTGACCAATCACAGAGCGGCCGGGCGGTGCCTCGGACCAATCACAGCGCAGGGGGCGGGGGCAATGGCTTGGTGCGGAAGCGCGGTGGCTAGTTGCCCGGATGTTTTGATGGAGCGGAGCGTTTGAGTTCTCGAAAACCCACAACTCAATCTGTTGCCATCGTTCACTCCTGGAACTTCAATACTGGATTTTTCCTTTCCAGACGCCCAAATTTCCTCTCCCCGCACTTTCTCTTGCTGCCCCCCTTCAGAGCGACTTAATTCGGGCTGTGACAGGCACCCGGATGTAACCGGCCCCGCCGAGGGGAGGGCGGGGTAAAAAAAAGAAAATCGGACGCCGGCCAAACGGCGCTTGCTCAGTACCGCCAATATGGCGCCGCTCTCTCTCCACACGTGAATAAAGTCAAGCGCGGATGTTCGCTTTCTTCCCCAGAGCCCGCGACGAGGGAGTGGTAGTTGCAGTAGCGATGCGAGAGCCTGCTGTAGTGGGCGTTCCTCCCCCCGTCCCCGGCTCGTGGTCCGAACTGCTCCGACCCCGGGTGCGACTACAAGTGAGCTTTTACCAGTGAGTGTGAGAGCGGGGCGTGACCTAACGGGGCGTGGTCTTGGAGGCGTGGCTATGATGGTTGTGGGCGTGGCCTTGTGGGGCGTGGTCGTGGGCGAGATCCAGGATCTTGGCCGTTGTGCTGTCTTTTGGTCGAACTGTCAGTTGTGTGGGGTTGGAAAGGAGGTAGTCCCTGCGCTCCAGCTGCATACATAACGCACATGCAAAATGCAGACATACAAAAGAAGAAGTAAGAAGCTTTAAAAAAAAATGAGGGCCGGAGAGATAACATGGAGGTAAGGCGTTTGTCTTTCATGCAGAAGGTCTGTAGTTCGAATCCCAGCATCCCTTATGGTCCCTTGAGCCTGCCAGGAGCGATTTCTGAGCACAGAGCCAGGAGTAACCCCTGAGCGCTGCCAATGTGACCCCCCCAAAAAAAAAGCGTCAAAAGAGAAGAAAAAGTGTCAAATAAAATGTGCAGAATGGAGGTAAGGCATTTGCCTTGTATGCAGAAGGTCTGTGGCTCGAATCCCAGCATCCCATATGGTCCCCTGAGCCTGCCAGGAGCGATTTCTGAGCATAGAGCTAGGAGTAACCCCTGAGCGCTGCTGGGTGTGACCCAAAAAACAAACAAAAAACCAAAAATAAGTGTGCAGAGGATGGAGTACAGGATAGGGATAGGACACCCTGGAAAATCCTAAAGGCTGAAGGTTTGGCCCAGGACCTGGTGCTAAAAATGAAGGGCGGTACCCAAGATAGAAAAAGAAGGGGGAATATGAATTAGCTGCAGGTAGTGAACGGGTCGAGTGGAAGGCGGGAGGATGGTTTGGGAGAAGTGAGGTTGGTGGTCCGGGCTCTGATAAGAGACAGTGATTGCCTCAACTGGCTCTCGTTATGACTGCCTCATTTTATCTATCATCTATCTATCTATCTATCTATCTATCTATCTATCTATCTATCTATCTATCTATCTATCTATTATCTATCTGTTTATCTATTTATTATTTTTGGATTTTGAGCCAGACCCAGCAATGCTCAGGGGTTACTGCTGGCTCTGCGCTCAGACGTCACTTCTGGGAGACCATCTGGGGTGCCGATGGCTCCTAGCTAGGGGGATCGGACCAGGTTCGTCCTGGATCTGCCGCGTGCAAGGCAAACACCCTACCGCTGCACTATCACACAAGCCCTGAAAATGGACTTTTTATGGAGCTCATGAATTCTTGAGAATCATAGGAAAGATTTGCACATCAAACTCAGAAGTTTAAGAAGTTTGAGTTTGAGGCCAGAATGATAACACAGCAATAGGGCGTTTGCTTGCATGCAAATGATCAGGGATGGACCTGGGTTTGATCCCCAGCATTCCTTATGGTCCCCCAAGCCTGCCAGGAGCGATTTCTGAGCACCCAGGAGCACTTGAGCGCTGCCGTGTGCGGTCCAAAATCCAAAAAAAAAAAGTTTGGGTTTATTGCACAGTTGAAGTAGATGGTCCAGTTTTTTTTCCCATGTCCAGGCCTCACCTTTTACCTGCATATGACATCATTTGTGCTGTCCCTTGATGCCCAGTCCAGTTACAGCATCCTAAACCCTGTATCTCTCTATCCCCTTATCTCCAATTTTAGATGGCCTAGTCTTTTACTTCTTTATTTCAGCCACACCCGAGGATGCTCAGGGATTACTCCTGGCTCTGCACTCAGGAACTCCTCCTGGCATGCTCTGGGGACCATATGGGATGCTGGTGGTTAAATCTAGATCTTCCTAGCTCCCTATCACTCTGGTCCCATTCTTTTTCTGTTACTTTTTTTAACTTTCAAAACACTGTGAGATACACAGTTACAAAATTGTTGAGAGTTGAATTTTAGTTATACAATGTTCCAATACTCATCCGTTCATCAGTGTATTCTTCCAGACACAGATGTCCCCAATTTCCTTCCTATCTCCCCACCCCAAGCTGCCTCTATAGCAGACACTTTTCTTTCTTTTTTTTTTTTATAATAATAATTTTTATTTTGACCAAAGTGGATTACATATCTTTCACAGTAATATTTTAGGTACATATTAACATTGAATCAGGGGATTCCCATCACCAAAGTTGTTCTCCTTTCACCCCTGTTCCCTGGTAGCATCCCATATCCCCCTCCCTTACCTCCTGGGCTGCTAGTATAAGTGGTCCCCTCTGGTCTAGCTTGTTGTAGATTGGGTATCGATTCTTTTGCCATTGGCTTTGGATTTGGTGTTAAAGTCTGATCATTTTTACTACTACTTAGTGATCATACAACTCTTTCGTCTTGGTACCCTCCATTATTTTCTCCTCAATTTGAGAGGTGGAACAAGATTCCTTTTTCTTTAACTTTATTGATCGATTGATTAGTTGTTGGGCCACACCCAGTGGTGCTCAGGGGCTACTCCTAGCTCTGCATTCAGAAATCGTCCCTGGCAGGCTGGGGGATCATATGGGATGCCGGGAATCTAACCAGGTCCCTCCCATGTCCGCTGCATGCAAGGCAAATGCCCTACCTCTATGCTATATCTCTCCAGCCCCTGCAGACACTTTTTTTTCTCAGCCTCTTTTTTTATCCCCCTTTTTCCTTGTAGACACTGTGGTTTGCAATACTTACTGAAGGGGTATTATGTGTATCACTTTACATCTATTCAGCATCCAGTGCTTGTCTAGAGTGATCATTCCTCACTCTTAATACTTTTTTTTGTTTTGTTTTGGTTTTTGGTTTTTGGGTCACACCCGGCAGCGCTCAGGGGTCATTCCTGGTTCCACACTCAGAAATTGCTCCTGGCAGGCTCCGGGGACCATATGAGATGCCGAGATTCAAACCACCGACCTTCTGCATACAAGGCAAACACCTTACCTCCATGTTATCTCTCCAGCCCCTCATTCCTCACTCTTTTTTTTTTTTTTTTTTGGTTTTTGGGTCACACCCGGCAGTGCTCAGGGGTTACTCCTGTCTGTCTGCTCAGAAATAGCTCCTGGCAGGCACGGGGGACCATATGGGACACTGGGATTCGAACCAACCACCTTTGGTCCATGCTTGCAAGGCAAACGCCGCTGTGCTATCTCTCCGGGCCCTCATTCCTCACTCTTATTGTCATAGTTGTCCCTTCTCTGCCTAATTGCACTCCCACCTCTTTCTGGCAGGCTTGAAGGCCTGGGTATGTCCCCATACCATCCTCCATACAGTGTACACTGACTGTCCTAGCTGAAATCTGCAGCTGTAACCACGTCTCTGGGTCCCCTAGTTGGGGCTGCTGCTCTCTAACCTGCTGCTGGGCCTCTCTAGGACTGTACCCAGTGGCTTCCTGTCCCCATGGCTTTCCTTAATCTCCAGCCAAGTGCATGAATTCCCGCTGTCCTGCCATCTGTTCAGGCATAGGAGAAGGGCACAAAGACTTGCCTGGTTGGGGGTTCCTTTTATCTGCTGCTATTCCCCACCTCTATCTGTCCAGCATTTCCTTTGATTGGCTACTTTTCCAGTGGGTGGATATTGAAATCATTAATTGGATTTCCTAGTTCACCTAGTACTCCATTCTTCTACTCCTACTGTTTCAGATCAGAGCTGTCAGGGACCACAGCAGCACTTGTCAGGCCTGTAACTCAATGTAGAGGGTTTGCCTTGCATGTATGAGGCTCTAGGTTCGATCCATGATCCGTGATAACACATACTCAAAATAAGGCAGTCTCTAGGGCTAGAGAGAAAGCTCAAAGGGCTGGGACTCATGACTTTATACTGCATGATCCCCTTAGCACTGAACTAGGAGTATCCCCAACACAAAAACCCAGCAGAACTACCAGGATCTAACTCAGCACTTGTAGCAGTACTGGAGGGCTGGACCTGTGACCTTACCTTTTTTTTGTTTTTTGTTTTTGGGCCCTACCTGATGATGCTCAGGGGTTACTCCTGGCTATGTGCTCAGAAATTACTCCTCTCTTGGAGGACCATATGGTGTATCGGGGGATCGAACCAAGATCCGTCCTAGGTTAGCGCGTGCAAGGCAAACACCCTATCGCTTGCGCCACCACTCCAGCCCCTTTAGCTCCTCTGTCCCCCAACCTAGCCCACTAACCCTTCTTTTGACTCTTCCCCTCCAAACACATCCGTCTGGGGGGCAATTACAGTGCCTTGACAGTAAAGTTAGAAATACAAACAGGATGGGGCCGGAGAGATAGCATGGAGTTAAGGCATTTGACTTGCATGCAGAAGGTCATTGGTTCGGGTACCGGCATCCCATATGGTCCCCCGTGCCTGCCAGAAGCGATTTCTGAGCATGGAGCCAGGAGTAACCCCTGAACGCTTGCAGGGTGTGACCCAAAACCCAAAATAAAAAAATAAAGAAAAGAAAAGAAACATAAACAGGGAAAGCGCTAACTAAACTATATTAAGAAATAGGGGTTGGAGCACTAGTACAGTGGGTAGGGCACTTGACTTGCATGCAGCTGCCTCAGGTGTGATCCCCAGCATCCCATATGTTTGTCCAAGCCCCACTAAGCATGATTCCTGAGTGCAGAGCCAGGAGTAACCTCTGAGCATTGCTGGATGTAACTAAATAAAAATAACATTCCCAGTCAAAGCCACTGGTTCCAACTGGTTCTACTTTGTCACCTTTACTCTCATGTCCAGGCTCCATCTTGTTCCTGGGCTCACAGCTTCTCTGTGTGTCAATAGAAACAATAGAAGAGAACTTAGCATTTCCTGTACACCAGGCACTGTTCTGGCTGCTTCATGTCTAATGTAAGGACAGACATGCTGTACAGGGCAGCCAGGTGACTTGATAAAAGCCGTAAGTCTCCATTGCTTCAATGACTGCCAGGCTGAAGCTACCATTCCCATCTCAAGACCCAATCATTAGTCTTTCCTGTTGTTATTGTTGTTTTGGTTTGGAGCTGCATCTATCGGTGTTCAGGACTTACTCCAGGCTCTGCACTAAGGGATCATTGCTCCTGGAGAGGCCCAAGGTACAGGGAATCGAACATGGGTCAGATACATACAAGACAGGGACCCATCCACTGTATTATCACATCAGCCCCTGCCGGTCAGTCTTACACAAGAAACTCATCTAAGAATTGGGTGAAAAGTTTCTTTCAGAGGAGATTCAGGAGAAGACATGGATGCTGGGTAGGAAGAGGTGAAACACTGAGGGAAATGATTGTCAGGAATTAATTTGAAAGCCTCCCTAGTAGCCCAAGGAAACTTATTAGTTGCATTTTAGTTTCTTTAAGAAACAGTGAAAGACATTTGGGGGGGGGCACACCCATTGGTGCTCAGGGGTTATTCATGGCTCAGTGCTGAGAAATTACTCCTGGCAGGCTCTGGGACCATATGGGATGCTGATAATCAAACCCGAGTTGGCTGCCTGTAAGGCAAACACCCTACCTACTATACTATTGCTCTGGCCCACAAAAGTCATTTCTAATTAGAGAGGTACCATAGAGGGGACAACCATCAGCTCAGAACTTCATCTGGTACTAACAAAGTCTGAATCCCAGTGCCATAAACAAACTATGGCTGTAGGATCAAGCTTTACAGGCTCGAGATCCTATGCTCAATCCCTATGGCATCACTTCATTAATGCAGGCCCTGGCACTGCCAAACAAAGCACAATACTTTTTTTTTTTTGGTTTTGGGCCACACCTGGTGACATTTAGGGTTTACTTCTGGCTATGCACTCAGAAATTGCCCCTGGCTTGGAGGACCATATGGGACACCGCAGTCCGTCCTAGGCTAGCGTGGGCAAGGCAGACGTTTTACCAGTTGCGCCACCACTCCGGCCCCAGCACAATACATTTGACCTGGGGTGTTCCACATTCAGTGCATGACCCTCTGGACATAGAATAGCAACAAAGGGAAAGGAAGGAGGAAAAGCCAAAACGCAGGAGTTGGCTGGCCAGTGTTCTATGCCACATGGTCACTGGTCTTTGTGCTCTGTCCTCCTTAGTATTCAGCTTCTGTCCAAGGTGCTTACCAGTGTCCTAACCCTCATGCCCTGCCAGTTCTAGAAGTAAGAACAAGGAAAGAAAAAGTAAATGAGGCAAAGGAATTTAACTCCTCATAGTATATTACTCTTCATAGTATATTAGCTCCCTCTATAAAGCCTTCCCAGAAACCTTACCCTGTGACTACTCCCAGATGCAAAGGAGGCTGAAACATATAGTCTTTTGTTTTATTTGGGGTCACATCCTGCAATGCTCATTGACATACTCCTGACTCTGCACTCAGAAATCACTTCTGGCAGTGCAGATACTGGGATTGAACCTCAGTCAGTTGCTGAGTGTAAGGCAAGTCTTTGGTCCCCCAGGATATGTATTATTTTTTGGGGTGGGGGTCACATTCGGCAGCGCTCAGGGATTACTCCTAGGTCTGTGCTCAGAAATTGCTCCTTGAGGAGCGGGAGAGATAGCACAGTGGTAGGGAGTTTGCCTTGCATGCGGCCAACCCAGGACGGATGGTAGTTCGAATCCTGGCATCCCATATGGTCCCTGTGCCTGCTAAGAGCGATTTCTGAGCACAGAGCCAGGAGTAACCCCTGTGTGCTGCCACTGGGTGTGACCCAAAAAACAGAACAAAACAAACAAAATAAATTGCTACTTGCAGGGTTGGGGGACCATATGGGATGCTGGGGATTGAACAGGGGTCCATCCTGGGTTGGCTGCATGCAAGGCAAATGCCTTACTGCTGTGCTATCACTCCGACCCCTGTATATATATTTGTTTGTTTGTTTGTTTTTTGGTCACTCTCAGTGTTCAGGGGTTACTCCTGGTTCTGCTCTCAGAATTTGCTCCTGGCAGGCTTGGAGGACCATATGGGATGCCGGGATTTAAACTGGAGTCCTCCCTGTGTCGGCTCTGTGCAAGGCAAACACCTTACTGCTGTGCTAGCTCTCTGGCCCACCCTAAATATGTATTCTTTAACTGTTTTTGTTTGGTTGGTTGGCTTTGGTTTCTGGGCCACATCCACTAGTGCTCAGGGCTGACTCCTGGGCCTTCACTCTGGGATTCTTCCTGGTGGGCTCAGAGAACCATTTAGGGGTACCAGGAATCAAACCAGGTTTTCCCACATGCAAAGAATACATCTTACCTGCTGCACTATGCTCCAGCCCTAAGGAGTTATTTTTAGTAACCTTGAAGAAGTTTTTGATTATGTTAGCAGATTACTTCTAGTAGTGTGCGCTACTACATATTCTAGATCAGTGGTTTTCAACCTTTTCACACTTATAGATCTATCAGAGTACTTGGATCAGCAGTTAAAACACACTGCTCAGGGCTGGAGAGATGGTACAGCAGGCAGGGTGCTTGCCTAGCACACATCTGACTAGGGTTCAATCCCTGGCATCCCATATGGTCCCCCAAGTATCACTAGAAATAATACCTGAGTACACAGCCAGAAGTAAGTTCTGAGCATCACTGGGTGTAACCTCAACACAAAACAAACAAACAAACAAAAAAAACCTGCTCGGCTGGAGAGATAGCATGGAGGTGGGGCATTTGGATTGCATGCAGAAGGATGGAGGTTCGAGTCCCGGCATACCATATGGTCCCCCGAGCCTGCCAGGAGTGATTTTTGAGCACAGAACCAGGAGTAACCCCTGAGTACTGCCGAGTGTAACCCAAAAACAAACAAACAAAAGAAACTGCTGTTCTATCTATCTTTTCTTTTCTTTTCTTTTTCTTTTTTTTTTTTTTTTGGTGGGGGGGCCACACCCGGCGGTGCTCAGGGGTTACTCCTGGCTGTCTGCTCAGAAATAGCTCCTGGCAGGCACGGGGGACCATATGGGACACCGGGATTTGAACCAACCACCTTTGGTCTTGGATCAGCTGCTTGCAAGGCAAACACTGCTGTGCTATCTGTCCAGGCCCTTTTTTTTTTTTTTTTTCCATTTTTCTATTGGGTATTTTCCTCATCCTCCTGTTCAAATCCAGTAATGAAACATTTAAAAGTCATAAAACAGTATCACTTTTATAATATTTTTCAGCAAAGACAATTTCCAATTAATGTAATGTGCTACTCCCATTGATGGCCAAAAGTTACTCCTGTCTTTGCACACTGGTATTACTCAGGACCCAGCTTAGGAACTGTATGGGATTTCGGGCATTGAACTCAACCTAGGTTGATCACATACAAGGCAAATGCCCTATGATCACTTTGGCCCTGTGCTAAGTGTCTTGTAAAATCCATTTAAGAAGGGCCAGAGTGATAGTACAGCAGGTAGACATTTGCTTTATACATGGCCAATGCTGGGTTTGATCTCCAGCATCCCATATGGTTCCCTGAGTCCACCATACCTGAATGTAGTGCCAGGAAAAGCTCAGGGCTTTTTCACAGCTGAGAGTAGGCCTCTCCAATCTGAAGAAAAACAAAACAAAACAAAACAAAACAAAAAAACGGGCCTGGAGAGATAGCACAGCGCAACAGCCGATCCAGGACCAAAGGTGGTTGGTTTGAATCCCAGTGTCCCATATGGTCCCTCGTGCCTTTCAGGAGCTATTTCTGAGCAGACAGCCAGGAGTAACCCCTGAGCACTGCCGGGTGTGGCCCAAAAACAAACAAACAAACAAAAACAGATGCATATGAGAATAGTGAGAATATATTGAGTTTTGTATCTGATTTTTTTGTTTTGTTTTGTTTTTGTCTTATTTTGCTTTTGGATCATACTTGGTGCTCAGGTTTTAGTCCTGGCTCAAGGCTCAGGGATTACTCTCCTGGCAGGGCTGGGAATTGAACCCAGGTGGTCCACACACAAGACAAGTACCCTTCCTGCTCTATTGGAGCATTTCTATGTCTGTTTCTGATTTCTTTTTTTTTTTTTTTTCAGTTTTTGGGTTACACCCGATAGCACTCAGGGGTTACTCCTGGCTTTACGCTCAGAAATTGCCCCCAGTAATGGGCCCGGAGAGATAGCATAGCGGCGTTTGCCTTGCAAGCAGCCGATCCAGGACCAAAGGTGGTTGGTTCGAATCCCGGTGTCCCATATGGTCCCCCGTGCCTGCCAGGAGCTATTTCTGAGCAGACAGCCAGGAATAACCTCTGAGCACCGTCGGGTGTGGCCTAAACACCAAAAAAAAAAAAAAAAAAAAAAAGAAAAAAGAAAAGAAATTGCCCCCAGTAAGCTTGGGGGACCATATGGGATGCTGGGATTCGAACCACCGTCTTTCTGCATGCAAGGCAAATGCCTTGCCACTGTGCTATTTCTCCGTGTCTCCCCCGCCCCCCTTTTTTAAGCCTATAGCACCTGGTATTCCCAAGTGGTCTCCCATCCAAGTACTAACCAGACCCGACCCTGCTTAGCTTCCGAGATCAGATGAGATTGGGCACATTCAGGATGGTATGGCTGTAGACTGTTTCTGATTTCAACCAAAACAAAACAAAAAAACAAGGGGCCAGAGAGATAGTATGGAGGTAGGATGTTTGCCTTGCATGCAGAAGGACAGTGGTTCGAATCCTGGCATCCCATAATGGTCCCCGAGCCTGCCAGGAGCGATTTCTGAGCATAGAGCCAGGAGGAACCTCTGATTGCTGCCGGGTGTGACCCAAAAACAAACAAACAAAACCAAACTTAACCACACAGACAATGTGGTCACATGCTAAAAAAAAAAATCTATCTTGTGAATATCTTCAGAGTTGAAACTTGGAATTTTATTACAGAAGTAGTATGTGGTAAAGATGATCCCAAACTTTTCTTGTATACATTTTTCTTTTATTCAGTAATATAATTACCTTTCATTTACAAATAAAAAGCCAGGGCTTGGATGATAGTATACTGGGTATGGTATTTTCCTTTTCTGCATCCAACCCAGGTTTGATGTCCGGTCTCCAGAGCCTGCCAGGAGTTATCCTTGAGTGCAGAATCAGGAGAAAAACCTGAACACTACAGGGTGTGCCCCCAAACCAATAAACAAATAATAAAAAATCAGGGCCAGAGTGACAGTACAGCAGATAGGGCATTTGCCTTGTATGTAACTGAACCGAGCTCAGTTCTCAGCATCCCATGTGGTCCCTTGAGCAAAGCCAGGAGTAAGCCCTGAGCACCACAGGTGTAACCCAAAGACCATACAATGAAACAAATCACTGTTCTAAATCAATGAGGCTTATAAATATTTTAACCCTGTAGACTGCAGTACTATGCAGACCTGCAGCTGAAACCACAGTTGACCAGCAATACCTGCTGTGTTAAAAAGACCACAGGCGGGCCCGGAGAGATAGCACAAGTTTGCCTTGCAAGCAGCCGATCCAGGACCAAAGGTGGTTGGTTCGAATCCCGGTGTCCCATATGGTCCCCCGTGCCTGCCAGGAGCTATTTCTGAGCAGACAGCCAGGAGTAACCCCTGAGCACTGCCGGGTGTGGCCCAAAAACCAAAAAAAAAAAAAAAAAAAGACCACAGGCAGGGCCTGGAGCTGTAGCGAAAGTGGTAAGGCATCTGCCTTGCACGTGCTAACCTAGGACGGACTGTGGTTCGATCCCTTAGATTTCTATATGGTCCCCCAAGCCAGGAGTGATTTCTGAGCTCATAGCCCGGAGTGACCCCTGAGCGTCACCAGGTGTGGCCCAAAGACAAAAACAAAAAGACCACAGGCTATGTTCTTATTTTTATGATTTGGAGAGGGAGTGTTGGGCCATATCCAGCAGTGCTCAGAGGTAACAAGTTAATTCTTGGCTCACTTAGGAATCATTACTGATGGGCTGTGGAGCCCATATGGAATGCCAACCTGGGTCAGCTCTGTGCAAGACAAATGCCCTTCTCGCTCTACTAACACTTCAGCTCCACAGACTATGTCCCTAAGGTAAGTTCATTTTTGCTTTGTTGTTGTTTTTGTTCAGAGGCCACACTCAGCAGTGCTCAGAGATTACTCCTGGCAAGACCAGGGAACCTTGTATGGTGTCAGGAATTGAATCACATACAAACTAAGTATTTTGCCATTGTCCTACTTCTCTGGCCCTTAAGTAGGTTTTTATAGAGTGGTATTGTCCATTTCCATTTAGAGGAACAAAAGAAAATAAGAACAAGTCCAAACAAGGAAGGTTTTTTTTCTGGGAGGGTGGAGTTTGGGAGCCACACCCAATGGTCCTCTTAGTTTATCCTGGCTCCGTGCTCAGGGATCACTCCTGAAGAAGCTCAGGGGACCATATAAAGAGCTGGAGATTGAATCCTGGTCAGCTGTGTGTGAGACAAACACAGCTGTACTATCTAGCCTACCCAATTGCTTCATTCCTTCATGTCCTGAATAACACAAAGTGTTTGTTGGCCAGTTATATTGTCCCACCAACTACAAAGAAGCCTGAAATATAGCCTTAATTAGGGCCATTGTGGCCTGAAATAAAAGTTGAAATGGACAGATATGGGGCCTTCAGATTGCCGCTGTAGGGACTTGGTGTGTCCAGGATAAGTGAGGCTGGGATCTGACTTCCAGATGGAGGTGGTAGGACTGCGGCAGGCAAGGTTCCTGGCCAAATCTGGCCGTGTGCCTGGCGTTCTGCACTCTGGGTGCCAAGGCTCTTCCCCGAATCAGCTCTTCTGTCCTCCACCTCAGCTGCCCGCCTCCCTGCAATTCACTTCCTGCCTGAAAGAAGTCCTGCTCTCCAATGACTCTTCCTCTCCCCATTTTGTTTTTGTTTTTGGCCCACACCCCTCGATGCTCAGGGGTTACTCCTGGCTCTGCACAGAGGAATTATTCCTGGCAGTGCTTGGGGGACTATGTGGGATGCTGGAGATTGAATACAGGTCAGATGCATGCAAGGCAAGTGCCTTACCTGCTGTACTCTCTGCCCTGCCCCCACTTTTAACACCCAGTAGAGCTGAGAACCCTAAGAAGCAAAAGGTGAGTTTTTCTTTTGAAGACAGATTTTGGGTCACACCTGTGGTGCTCAGGGGCGATTCCCAGCTCAGTGCTTTAGTTTTTCCTCGCTAACTTTGGGGACCATGTGGTTTCAGGGATGGAAACATAGTCAACCACATGGAAGGTAAGCAAGCACTGTACCATCTGCATTTTCTCTCTGGCCCTGCTGGGTATTTACTTTTTTTTTTTTTTTTGCTTTTTGGGCCACACCCGTTGATGCTCAGGGGTTACTCCTGGCTCTATGCTCAGAAATCACTCCTGGCTTGGGAGACCATATGGGACACCAGGAGATCAAGCCAAGGTCTGTCCTAGGTTAGCATGTGCAAGGCAAATGCCCTACTACTTGCACCACCACTCCGGCCCCTGGGTATTATTAACTTTTATTAAAAGGGGTTGGAGGGAGGCCAGAGAGGTGGTGATCAATTTGTCATGTTTTGTTTTGTTTTGCTTTGTTTTAGGTCTACACCAAGTGGTGTTAAGGACTTACTCCTGGTTCTTCAGCCTTTAATTATTTTGTCATTTAAAAACATTTTGAGGGGGCCAGACCATGAGAGGGAAGTGCCATTTTGCCACCATTGCCATCAACTATCCCAAACCAGTTTTGGGGATCCCTGTGACCTCAGGACTTCTCTTCACTGTCCCTCGAGGGATGCTCTGAGCTCCCCGGAGCTGCAGGGTCTCAGCCAGAAGTTTGTGCAATGGGCATTGCTATTACTCTTTGAGAATAATCCAGGCTGGAGAATATGAGGCCTCATCGTCTGACGTCCTGTCTTCAGAACACGGTGACCTTCCCTGATGTGGCCGTGAGCTTCTCCCCTGAGGAGTAGCTGTGCCTGGACGCCTCTCAGAGGAAGCTCTACAAAGATGTGATGCTGGAGACCTACGAACACCTTCGGGCAGTAGCAGGGTATTGTGGGATGAAGCCTTTGCTGATCTCCTGATTGGAAGGGGGAGTGCTGTGGAGGCTGCCAAGTCGTGTGTTTGCAGCAGAACCAAAGACAGAAATTCATCCATGTCCATTGTGCTCTCTGGCCTTCTCCAGTCAGAACTTCCTCAGTCGCCATATGAAACGAAGTCATCCCTCTCTGATCCTCCCAGGAAAAGCAAGAAATCATCCTCAGTCAGAGAAGTCCTGTCCACGCGATCAGAACTAATGGCAGCAATATTCTGATACATAAAATGACAAACCAAAGGGGCCAGAGCGGTGGTGCAAATGGTAGGGCATTTGCCTTGCCCGCACTAGCCTTGGACAGACCACAGTTCAATTCCCCGATGTCCCATATGGTCCCCCAAGCCAGGATTCTGAGCGCATAGCAAGGAACATCACTGGGTGTGGCCCCAAAACCAAAATAAAAAAAAAAAATAAGACAAACCATGGCTGGAGAGATAGCACAGTGGCATTTGTCTCGAAAGCAGCCGATCCAGGACCTAAGGTGGTTGGTTCGAATCCCAGTGTCCCATATGGTCCCTCGTGCCTTCCAGGTGCTATTCCTGAGCACTGCCGGATGTGGCCCAAACACCAAAAAAAAAAAAAAAAAGACAAACCAAGGAAAGACATACTTGAAAGTTTAAGTGCCATGGACCGCTCGGGGTTAGGTAGGAATGGCTGGACACGGCAGCAAGGTCCTATAGGAGACTGGGCATAGGAGTCAGCGAATTGTGACTAGATTTGGATCTAGCCCATTTATTCAAAGAGCAGGGTTTTTATACATTTATCTAGTCATTCTGAGTTTGCAAAGAAGAAAGAGGTGGTCAGTAGTTTACATAGCAGAAAAACATATATGGCTTCTGTGAGGTATAATTATCTAAATATTCAATGGAATTTATTGACGTTCTTAATTCAGTGATTTCAATTTAAAAAATAATTTGGGTGAGGACACGGCAATAGTGCAGCAGCTAGAGCATATGCCTTGCACTTGACTGATCTGGCTTCGATCTCTGGCATCCCATCTGGTCCCCTGAGCATTGCTAGAATAATTTCTGAGCAACAAGGCCAGGGGGCGTATCCTCCCCCACAAATAATGACTTTTGGGGCTGGAGCAATAGTACAGTGGGTAGGGCATTGCCTTGCACATGACTAACCTGGGTTCAATCCAAGGCATCCCATATGGTCCCCTGAGTTTACTAACAGTGAGCCCTGAGCACAGAACCAGAAATATGTCCTGAGCTCTCCTGGAGGTGGCCCCAAAACAAAACAATAACAATAAAAAGACTTTTATTTGGACTGGAAGATAGTAAAGCAGGGAAGGGAATGAGATGCTTACCTTGCACATGGCTGACCTAAGTTCAGTCCCTGGGACTCTATACGGTCCCCCAATCCAGCCAGGAATGATCCCTCAGTGCATAAACAGAAGTATGCTGGGTGTGGCCCCAAAACAAACCAAAAAATGCTGTGGGTTCGTGAGAGTTTGTCAGTGTTTTTTGGTGCAGGAGCACAGATTTGGAGACC
This sequence comes from Suncus etruscus, assembly GCF_024139225.1. Classification (NCBI taxonomy): domain Eukaryota; kingdom Metazoa; phylum Chordata; class Mammalia; order Eulipotyphla; family Soricidae; genus Suncus; species Suncus etruscus. The sequence goes on along the minus strand of NC_064861.1, from coordinate 81,689,884 downwards.
AGAACCTCAGGCTTGGGCTTAACCCTCTAACTCCTGCCACCCTTCAGATTTCCACTGCAGACCTGGATGCAGCACATGGGCTGTGGCAATGTGACGAGAGCACTGGGTGCCCAGCTACCACCAAACAGCACCTGTGCAAGTGAGCACTTCATGGCCTCCTGCTCCAGTGGAGCTGGGGGAGGGGTACGCTACCTGCGCCCCTATGACACAGTGCCTTCCATCTTCTCCAGGGTGCCACTGCCTGCCCAGGTGAGAACCAGAACCCAGCCCCCCTTCCCTCACCCTACCCCTCTTTATCTTCTACTGCAGCTGAAATCTCCCTCCCGACACCACCCCAGCCTTATACTGAGATGGTTTGGAAGCCCCCAAAACTGGCAGTGCCCCAGAAGTCTCTGCAGGAAGTCTAACTTGCCGGCCCTTCCCCCAGCATGGTGCATCTGCTACTATTGGAGCCCACACCTACAGATCCAGGACCCCTGTGTTCCTGATGTCACTGTCTCCCCCCAAGGACAACTGTGGCCTGGCCCCATCCCACATCCCCAGGGTAGCTTAGATGCAGTGCTGGGAGTGCTCCAGCACCCTGTGTGGCACTCTAGTAGCTGGGGACCCTAGAACAGCTGTCGCTGCAGTTGCACAGACTAAGTGTGTGGGCCTGGCTGGCTGTGCCCCATGCGTGCCTGAGTGCCGGGTAATAATCAGCCTTGTGGTGTGTGGCCGCTTTCAGACCCTAGGCCGGTGTCTGAGAATCAGCTATTCGCCCATGTGGCAATGTCCGGCTTCTCTGGGACAAGATCGAACTGGCAAGGCCAAGTCACAATCACTCCGTTTATTAATATTATTTCAGGAGCCCCTTCTGCTCTGTCAGATGCAGGCTAATCAATAACATATTGAAAACTGTGCCCTTTAGTGCTGCTGTCCCCTTTTTCCAGATGCTAAAAACAAGAGGAATAAAGATGGATCCAGTATCTTGCCTAAAGATACTGCAGACCTGGCAGTACTGGCTGCAGGCTCCCAGACAGCGCCACTTAGCCAGGACTGCACTTGGACTATTTAGGGTTTGTTTTTCTTTCTTTCTTTCTTTCTTTCTTTCTTTCTTTCTTTCTTTCTTTCTTTCTTTCTTTCTTTCTTTCTTTCTTTCTTTCTTTCTTTCTTTCTTTCTTTCTTTCTTCCTTCCTTCCTTCCTTCCTTCCTTCCTTCCTTCCTTCCTTCCTTCCTTCCTTCCTTCCTTCCTTCCTCTCTCTCTTTCCTCCCTCCCTCTCTTTCCTCCCTCCCTCTCTCCCTCCCTCCCTCCCTCCCTCCCTTCCTTCCTTCCTTCCTTCCTTCCTTCCTTCCTTCCTTCCTTCCTTCCTTCCTTCCTTCCTTCCTTCCTTCCTCTCTCTCTCTCTTTCCTCCCTCCCTCCCTCCCTCCCTCCCTCCCTCCCTCCCTTCCTTCCTTCCCTCCTTCCCTCCCTCCTTCCTTCCTTCCTTCCTTCCTTCCTTCCTTCCTTCCTTCCTTCCTTCCTTCCTTCCTTCCTTCCTTCCTTCCTTCCTTCCTTCCTTCCTTCCTTTCATTTTTTTGGTTTTTGGGCCACACCTGTTTGATGCTCAGGGGTTACTCCTGGCTATGCGCTCAGAAATCGCCCCTGGTTTGGGGCGACCATATGGGACACCGGGGGATCGAACCACGGTCCTTCCTTGGCTAGCGCTTACAAGGCAGACACCTTACCTCTAGCGCCACCTTCCCGGCCCCAATTTTCTTTTTTTTTTTATTACTTTTTTCCCCCCAGGCCATAACCAGTAGAGTTCTAGAGACTAGAAAGAATTGAATCCAGGGCCTCATACAAGGCAAGTGCTCTGGCCACATTCTGGTCCCCAATCTTGGCTTTTCTCTTTGTGACTCTGGTCTGAAGCTACTAGGGCATGAGGCAGGCTGAAAATGGAGCAGCATCAGGCTGGAGCCCCTGAGGCCCCTGACTGACTGCACCCCTCTGTCCCACCCATCTCCCCTCTCCTCTCTTTCCACACTCATCCTTGTGTTTCTGTTCCCCACCCCTGTCTGCTTGACTCCCTGGGTCTCATCTTCATCTTACTCTGTCCCCCGCACCATCTGTGGTGTCTCTGTTCCTCTGCCCCTACATTTCTCTCATTTCCATATCTTGTCCCCACCATCCCCATTTCTTGGCCTTCACCTCATGCCTTTTTGCTCTGGGAATGGATCTGCTCACATCTTTGTTCTATTTTGGGGGGGGGGCAATGGGATGTTACTCCTGGCTCTGTGCCCAGAATTCACTTCTTGCAGACATGGGGAACCATATCGGATACTGGGATTCAAACTACCGTCCATTCTGTTCTGCTTCGTGCAAGGCAAATGCCTTACCGCTGTGCTGTCTCTCCAGCTCCCCATCCTTTTCTTCTTTTTATTTCTTTTTTTTTTTTGGTTTTTGGGTCATACCCGGCAGCGCTCAGGGGTTACTCCTGGCTCTACGCTCAGAAATTGCTCCTGGCAGGCTCAGGGGACCATATGGGATGCTGTCCTTTTGCATGCAAGGTAAACACCTTACCTCCATGCTACCTCTCTGACCCCCCCCCCCATACTTTTTTTTTTTTGGTGGAATTTAAATGTCTTTATTGGGGGTACAGGGTGTCACTCAAATGTCCTTTTAGTCTTCCTGAGATTGTTTTTGTGACTTTTTCTTTTTCTTGGCACTGCTATTACTCTTAATGCTGCACCCAGTTTCTTCAGGGCTGCTGAGTGGCTCCTTCTTTTTTTTTTTTTTTTTTTTTTTTTTTGGTTTTTGGGCCACACCCGGTAACGCTCAGGGGTTACTCCTGGCTATGTGCTCAGAAGTTGCTCCTGGCTTGGGGGACCATATGGGACACCGGGGGATCGAACCGCGGTCCGTCCAAGGCTAGCGCAGGCAAGGCAGGCACCTTACCTTTAGCGCCACCGCCCGGCCCGAGTGGCTCCTTCTTAAGGGAGAATTTCCGCTTCTTTTTCTTGGAAACCTTGTTTTCAGCTTCCTGATCACTAGCTGGTGACCTCTTCCTCTTAGGAAGACTTACAGTGACAGTGGTCTCTTCAAGATCATCACTATTAATTTGCTCTTCCATGGAAAATGCCTTTTTCTTCTTGGGTTTGGAGGCAGAGGGTTCTTCATCCGTTCTCTTGAGGCACCTCCCAGTTTTTTTGTTTTTTTTTTCTTTTTCTTCTTTTTGGGCCTTTCACTTGGCTCCTCACACTCCTCAGGGGTAGTGGTCTCGGGGGTGCTGTTTTCTGAAGAGGCAAGGGCAGCTGCGGCCAAGCGTTTCTTTTCCTTCTTCAAGCGTTTCTTCTCTTCCTTCTGCAGTTTTCTGGCAGTCTCAGCAGCCGCTTCCTCTGCCTCAACCATTGCCTCCTTCATGACAACCAGATTCTTCCGTGGAGTCACTCCCATCTCATAGAAGGATAGCCGCTCCTCAACTTGCTCTCGAAGTTTCTCGCCAAACACACTTGTGGGCACTTCAGAGAAGCAATCGATTCATAGGCAATACTGCATTTGTTTGCCAGGTATCTGGAGATGCGGCCTTTGTTCATGGCAGCTGCTCGACCAATGAAAGTAGAGTGGAAAATGAGTCCATATTTTGGGGTGTTGCCCCTTGTCTTCAAGGATTTGAAAAATATGCTGGGCCCTGGGGCCCATACTTTTCTTAATATGCATCTCCTCCCCACCTCTCTCCACTTTCTTACTACCCCAAATTTTCCCCCTGTCTCCTCCATCCCTGTCTCCTCTTCCTTCCCTTCACCTTCCCCCTTCTCCACCATTTTTCTACCTAGACCACACAGCTCCTGGGCCCTGAAAAATTTCATCATTATCTGCAGCTGATCCCACATAGCTGTAGTCTGAGGCCAGAGCCCCTGACCCCACTCTAGATGCCAGGACAGAGTGTACCCCATTGTAGTACACAGGACTGGGAATATGATATGAGGCGCCAGAGGACAGAGGAAGAGACTCGTACATCTGGATGTACACTGCCCCTTCCTCCCCCAGATTCCTCCCCAGAGGCCTGGCTCTGACCCCAGCCCTGTCTAGGTGCCTTTTAAACCTTAGGGCCCAAGTGTCCCATCAGTCTCTCTGCCCCTAGGTACCAAGTCCCAGCCCCCTACAGCTTGAACATTTGCTGGCTCAAGATGCTCATGGAGGGTCTGGAGCTGTAGCACAGCAGTAGGTCGTTTGCCTTGCATGCAGCCAACCCAGGATAGACTCCAGTTCAATTTCCGACATCCCAGATGGTCCCCCGAGTCTGCCAGGAGTGATTTCTGAGTACAGAGCCAGGAGTAACCCCTGAGTGCCACCAGATATGACCCAATTCCCCCCCCCCCAAATGATTGCTCATGGAGCCTGGGGGCAGCTATGTTTGTCCCCAAGAGTCACACCTACCCTCTGTCAAGCTTGGTGCCACACTGGGTACAGCAGTGACACAGTCACAACCCTGCCGGCACATGCCATCCTCAGCTGGAGTTGATGAGGAACTAATAAACTAATAAATTTTACTGCTCAAGCTGGTGGAAGTGCCATAGCAGGAATGGGGGAGGGGAGACAGGGAGGCTGCACTGAACAGTAACTAGGATGGTGAGGAGCTGGTAGACACCGCATGTTCCAGGGAGAACAGCTGCCAGCGCCCTGACATCAAGTGGGGCTGGAGATGGTGAATTTGGGCCTTGCAGGCAAGAAGCCTGGGCTTGATCTCCCCACACTGCAGGTTGTCTAGAGCACCACTGGGAGGGACCTCTACAAGCCTGAAGCCAGGGGTAGCCCCTAAGCAATATAGGGTGCTAAATAAGGGGGCTGGAAGATAGCACAGTGGGGAGGGCATTTGCTTCACATGCGGTTGACCTGGGTTCAATATCCAATATCCCATATGGTCCCCTGAGCCTGCCAGAGGTAATTTCTGAGAACAGAGCCAGGAGGAACCCCTGAGCGCCACTGGATTTTGCCCCCAAATAAAAATCTAAATAAGGGCCCAAGCTATAGTACAATGGGGAGGGCGTTTGATTCTGCCATCCTATATGGGTCCACTGATGTGATCCCTGAGCGCTGCTGAGTGTGGCCCCAAAACAAAAATACATGTGTGTAAGGGGACAGAAAGTAACCCAACACAAGTAAAATGTTTTCCGGTGACAGAATGATAGCTCAACAATAGGTGTTTGCCTTGCATGTGGCTGACCCGGGACAGACCTAGGTTTCATTCCTAACATCCAATATAGTCCCACAGCCTTCCAGGAGCGATTTCTGAGTGCAGAGCCAGGAGTAATCCCTAAGCACTGCCAGGTGTGACCCAAAAACCAAACTAAAACAAAAAACTAAGTAAGATGTTCTTGTCAGACCACAGTTTGATTTTTATCACCTCATATGGTCCCCAAGCCATCAGGAGTGATGCCTGAAGCACAGCCAGGTGTGGCCCAAGGACAAAACTTGGGGCCAAAGTGATAGTTCCAGGGGTTAGGCACTTGCCTTGCATGCAGTTAATCCAGGTTCTATCCCTGGCCATCCCACACTGTCCCCTGAGCCTGCCAGGAGTGATCCCTAAGTACAGAGCCAGGATAACTCCTGAGCACAACTTGGTATGGCCCCAAAACAAACATAAAGCAAAAACAAAAACACTATCCCACAAAAATTAAAAACACTAATAATGGGGCCGGAGAGATAGCACAGTGGTAAGGCGCTTTTCTTGCAAGGAGCCGATCCAGGATGGACAGTGGTTTGAATCCCAGCATCCCATATGGTCCCCTGAGCCTGCCAGGAGCGATTTCTGAGCACAGAGCCAGGAGTAACCTCTGAGCGCTGCCGGGTGTGACCCAAACATAAAACACTAATACTAAAGGTGGAAAGGAGCTGGGGTGCAATTTTAGGGAAAGCTGAGATCTCCCTGAGAAGTCAATGTCTGAGGGAAGGAGAGAAGCCAGCACCTGGAGGGAGATGACTGCAGGTAAAAGGAAAAGGTGCTGGAGTGAGGAGAGAAGTGAGGTGGCTAGGAAGTTGTGGGGGCGTGAAGGAAGTAGGGAGTCTTGTGATCTGGCTGTGGTTGGAGCTGTGTACAGCAAGGCCAGCCAGGGTCATAGGAGACAAGGAAGGTCCTGCTGTGAGTGGAGCCTGATAGGCCCTTAAGGCTGCATGTGGGAGCACAAGGGAAGTAGAAACAGCTTCCCTACAGGCAAGAGACTGCTTCCATAATCTGGGGGAGCAGAAGAAATATGCAGGGAGAGGGCCAGTTTAGTTTTGGGGCCACATCTGGCAGTGCTCAGGACTTACTCCCTGGCTTTGTGTGTAGCGAACACTCTAGAGGTGCTGGGGATCAAGCCAAAGCAAGCCAAAGCCTTACTGTGTGTGCTAACTCTCTGGCCCTGGAAATAAATTTTGTATTTAAACCTTTTATTTTTATTTTTATTTATTTATTTATTTATTTATTTTGGGCCACACCCGTTTGATGCTCAGGGGTTACTCCTGGCTAAGTGCTCAGAAGTCGCCCCTGGCTTGGGGGGACCATATGGGACGCCGGGGGATCAAACTGCAATCCTTCCTTGGCTAGTGCTTGCAAGGCAGACACTATACCTCTAGCGCCACTTCACCAGCCCCGGAACCTTTTATATATATAATATATGTACATATTATATATGTATATATATTGTTTATATGCTTAACTCAGCAGTGCTCCAAGGCCCAGGGCCAGACCTAATGCTGCTTGTGGGGGGCTAGGCATTCCGTTCCAGGGGATGAGCTCAGGGCCCTATACATGACAGGCCTGTGCTCTCCAACTTGAGTCACCTCCCCAGCATATCCTGCATTTAGGGGCTCCCACACGCAGAAGCCCTTGCTGGGGTTGCACACAGAAAAGACCAAGACTGACCGGTGACTCGGCCCGCGGGTTGGGTGTTGTTGGCAGGTGTCAGTCACTGTAGTCAGGTGTGACAGCCTTGTCAGTAAGTACATGGAACCGAGGAGGCCTGAGCTGGCTCTGGGGCATCTTCCTGGAAGAAGATCTACAGTATCTGAGAGAACTAAAGGGGCCCATTGGCCTTGTGTCTGGGAAACACAATTCGAGCCACTGGGCCTGAAAGCTCAGACCTACTCGACCTACCCGCTGCTGGCTTTCAAGTTCCATCATCTACTCCCTGTGTGCCCTAGAGCAAATGGCCCAATCTTTCTGGGCTGGCAGGTGCTCTGTAAACAAGGATGTGTTGATAACGCTGCTGATGGGGACCTTGGCAAACCGCCCCATCTGAGCCTCTCTTTTCATACGGAGTGGAGATTAGTCTGAAACCTGCGAGACAAAAGCACCTGTCACCACCCCACACGGAGTCCCCGCCCCATCCCAACTGGTCTGATTTGCAGGGGGAGGCGATCGGAGACCGACAAAAAAAAAAAAAAAAAAAAAAAAAAAACCCACCCGGGTCCGCTTTCCCCATCCCTCCCCTTGGGCTGTCTCTGCCGCTGCCCTCTCCTGAGCCTCTCCTCCCGGTGTGGCGGCCCTCTCGATCTCTCTCCATCATCCGCGTTGGTCCCCCAGCCGGAGGCCTCCAGCATCTCCTCCCCCGCGCCCGGTTGGGGGGGGGGTGCCACGGCGCAGGCGCACTCCGAGGCCCTCCCTCTGCCCCCCCACACCCCGCTCAGCGTCTGGGCCTCATCCCCCACTTCTCTGTCTCCCTCTCCCCCCCCTCCACCTCCCCGGACACTGACACCCCATTACTCCAGTCTCCCCAGCCTCAGCCCGAGTCTGCCCAAGGTAAGGAGAGAAGAGGGGAGGCAGGAGGGAGAAGGGGAGGGACCGAGCATCCTGCATCCCCAGATAAACAAACCCCGGGAGGGGGGCGGCCTGGACTCGGGAGAAGAAGAATGGGGGGCTAGGCCTCGGGGAGGTGCTGGCGCTGGACCCCCACGCCAGGCTCCTCCGATGGGTGCTGGGCGTTTCTCCGATTGCTCCAAAGCCAGAGCTGGGGGGCGTGGGGCGCTGGGGGGGGGACCTCGCTAGCTGACCTCTGCTTTCAAGATTGGCCTGAAGGTCGCCCCTGACTCTGCACCCCCTCACCCCGACAGGGCTACTGGGGACCATGACTAAGACAGATCCTGCCCCGATGGCCCCACCGCCGCCCCGGGGCGAGGAGGAAGAAGAGGAGGAGGAGGAGGAACCGGTGCCTGAGGCTCCCAGCCCCACCCAGGAGCGCAGGCAGAAGCCTGTGGTGCACCCCTCGGCCCCTGCCCCCCTCCCCAAGGATTACGGTAACCAGAACCCCCAGCCGAGGGTCCTCAGGGGGGCGGGCTGAGCTTTCTTGGGGGACTTGCAGGGAGGACTTGGGGGGATCTGAATATGGGTTGAGCGTCTTGGTGGTGAAACCCTTGGATCGCCTCTCCATTAACTCATTCATGCACTCCTTGGAAAAATGGCAGCGGGAGTATAATCGTGCCTTTGATTGGCAACACACCATTCAGTCATTTAACAAACTGGTTAAGTGCTTACCACAGACCTGGTTATTTGCTGGGAGCTGGGGCCACCGCGCAGACTCCAGAAGACCCAGACTTTGCCCCGGGAGAGCTCCCAGGAGCCGTAAAGACCACATAAATAAGAATAAAAATACTGTAAATAGAAGAGGCCAAGGTTTGATGAGAATTCTGTTAGACAGAACAAGATGCTGCAGGAGGTTTCCTTTTTAGGAGGTGCCTTTTTGGAGAGGTAACATTTGCGAGACACCCAGGGATGAGTGAGGGGCTGATCAGGGAAAGGGGTGTCTTTGGGGAGACAGCCACAGGAGTAGGTGCGGAGGGAGGAGGGGCAGAATTGAGTTGGTCTCAATTTGAACACTCAAATTGTTTAATCATGCATCCTGGATTTATCTTTTACTCTGTGACAAGCTGCATGCAGGGGTACATATTAATAGGGTCCTATCCAGGCATGACCTCTGCCCTCATCAGAGTGGGGCTATATAAAATAATGGTTGCAGAAGTCAGGTTGCTTGCATTCAGACTCAAGTGGAGGCTCTGAAAGAAGAGACAGACAGACAGACTCCTGGATGCCGGCTAACTCTGCTGTCAGGATGGGTCTTTCCTGGCCAGGTGGTATTTGGGCTGAGGTCTGAGTCTAAAGAGGAACCATGCATTGGAATGCAGGAGGAAGAGAGCCCGAAGTAGACCACAAGTGCAAAGGCCCTGAGAAGGGACTGGACTTGGGCCTTAATCACTGGGTGCAGTGAGGGCTTGAGTAGAATTGAGGTGAAAGGAGCTTTCTGGAGCTCAGCTGGAAGAGTTTTGGGGCCGAAGTGGCAGCACAGTGATAGCACAGTGGTAGGGCATTTGCCTTGCATGTGGCTGACCCAGGACAGATGTGGTTTCGATCCCCTGCAACCCATATGGTCCCCCTAGCAAGGAGCGGTTTCTGAGCACAGAGCCAGGAGTAACCCCTGAGCGCCGCAAGGTGTGGCTGTGTGTGTGTGTGTGTGTGTGTGTGTGTGTGCGCGCGCGTGCGCGCGCATTCAAAAGAAGAGGATTGCTTGATTGGTTTATATTTTCAAAAGCTTTTTCTGGCTTCTGGGTAAGTAGAGAGGATGGCACTCAGGCACAGTTGGATTCAGGAGGAGCTTTTAGAAGTTGGGGCTGGAAAACACAGCTGGGAGATTTAAAAATTAGACTGGAGGCCCCACAAGCATCAGATGGGAGGGACGGTATGTATCTGTGGGTCAGAGAGACAAGTTAATGTACCCTGAAAATTGGCAGGTGTCCTTTGGTGGTGTGGCTGGGGCCTGGGGGCCTGGGAAAGTCAGGATCCTGCCTGTAAGAATAAGGACTGTTTGGTTCCAGAATGGGAAGGAACCTGAAAATGTGGCCTAGGACAGAGGGCTGGGTGGACTCCCCTGGAAATGGTGTATCAGTTGACTACATTTTTTCTATGAATTCTGCAGCAGTTGACTGAGCCCCTTACACCTGCCAGGGGCTGTGCTGAGCCTTGTGGATTTAGGAAGTGAACAAGGAAAAGCCAACATTTAACGATCACATCCTTGTGAGGGAGGCAAGTAAGAAATGTAGAGGATGAGGGAAAGGGAATAAGAGAAAGGTACAGAGGGAAGCAAGCCTTTAGCAAGTTTAGTGATCTTTGAAGCGTTTGTCCTTTAACTATAGAGATGCTAGGCAAGGGCCTGATGGGGGTAAAGGGGGGCTGGGAAGCTTTTGAAGAGCTGACATTTGCACAAAGACCTACAAAGCCTTGAGAAGATCTGAGACTGGATGAAGGAAAACAGCAAATGCAGAGCCCCTGAGACCAAAAGTTGCCTGATGCAGTGGAAGGTCTGAAAGGCCAGAGGCAAACAAGGGGAGGGAGAAGACAGAGCTAGGTAAGGCCAGTGTGCGCAGGGCCTATACACTGCCAGTTACACAGCTGAGTGAGCTTGGGAGGGCTCTAAAGTGACTGGGAGTTTTGTTTGCTTATTTGTTTGGGGGGCCATCCCTGGCAGTCCTCGGGGGTTATTCCTGGATTTGTGCTCTGGAATTATTCCTGGCATTGCTCAGGGGACCATGTAGGGTGCCGGGGATCAAACCCAGGTCAGCTGCATGTAAGGTAAACCTCAGACCTGCTGTGCTATCACCCTGGCCCCCAATGTGACTTGGAGTTTAACAGGGCCACTCTGGCTGATTCCTGACACTGTTGTCTCAGCACCTCCTGAGTTCTGCATAATCTGACCATTCTGCTCTCTCTCTCTCTCTCTCTCTCTCTCTCTCTCTCTCTCTGTCTGTCTCTGTCTCTGTCTCTCTGTCTCTGTCTCTCTCTGTCTCTCTCTGTCTCTCTGTCTCTCTCTGTCTCTCTGTCTCTCTGTCTCTCTGTCTCTCTGTCTCTCTCTCTCTCTCTCTCTCTCTCTCTCTCTCTCTCTCTCTCTCTCTCTCTCTCTCTCGTTGTTGGGCCACACCTGGTCATGCTCAGTGGTTACTCCTGGCTATATGCTCAGAAATCGCTCCTGGCTCGGGGGACCATAGGAGATGCCAGGGATTGAACCCAGGTTTGTCCTGGGTCAGCCTCGTGTGTAAGGCAAATGCCATACAACTGTGCTCCTTTCAACATGTACCACATTCCTGCATGGCCCGAGTTCTGTTCTGGCTGTTACTCCAGAGAGCAGCATCCATCAGAGCCTAGTGCAGAGAGCCAGGCATTTTTTTGGGCATCACACCCGAACTGACCGAGATTTGATCTTGCCTATGAGGATATCTTTGATGTGGACTGCACACTATTTTTAAAAAAGCTTTCTTGGGCATTGAGGGCGGGGTCCATACGTGGCTGTGCTTAAGGCTTTGTCCTATCTCTGTGCTCAGGGATCACTTCTGACAGTGCTCAGGGGACTATATAGGATAGTAAGAATTGAACACTGGTGGGCCATGTGCAAGGCAGGTGCCTTACCCACTATACTATTGCTCTCACCCTTGAAAAATAGCTTTTATGTTTTTGTTTTGGGGCTACACCCAATGGTGCTCAGGAGTTACTCCTGACTTTGCACTCAGCAATTATTTTTGGCAAGCTCAGGGGACCATATGGAATGCTGGAATCGAACCCAGGTCGAACACAAATACCCTACTCACTGTCGCTCAGGCCCAAAATAACATTTTTTTTTTTTTTGTGGTTTTTGGGTCACACCCGGCAGTGCTCAGGGGTTATTCCTGGCTCCAGGCTCAAAAATTGCTCCTGGCAGGCACGGGAGGACCATATATGGGACGCCGGGATTCGAACCGATGACCTCCTGCATGAGAGGCAAACGCCTTACCTCCATGCTATCTCTCCGGCCCCGGCCCAAAATAACATTAAAAAAATATTTATGCGGGGCCGGGCGGTGGCGCTAAAGGTAAGGTGCCTGCCTTGCCTGCGCTAGCCTTGGACGGACCGCGGTTCGATCCCCCGGTGTCCCATATGGTCCCCCAAGCCAGGAGCAACTCTGAGCACATAGCCAGGAGTAACCCCTGAGCGTTACTGGGTGTGGCCCAAAAACCAAAAAAAAAAATATATATTTATGTTTTGGATTTTGGGCCACATTCGGTGATGCTGAAGGGTTACTCTTGGCTATGCGCTCAGAAATCTCTCTTGGCTTGGGGGACCATATTGGACGCAGGAGAATTGAACTGTGATCTGTCCTAGGTCAGCTGCTTGCAAGGCAAACAAACGCCCTACTGCGACACCACCGCTGTGGCCTCAACATTTAAAAATTTTTTAATTTGAAACCATTGTAATTTACAAAGTTTTTCAAAGTTGGGTTTCAGACATACAGTGTTTCAGGGCCAATCCCACCACCAGTGTCGACTTCCCTCCACCAATGATCCCAGAATAGAGAAAATCCATGCCACCACCCGTGGCCCTCAGCCTGCTCACATAATTTTATTTTCTTTCTTTTCTTTTCTTTTCTTTTCTTTTCTTTTCTTTTCTTTTCTTTTCTTTCTTCTCCCTCCCTCCCTCCCTCCCTCTCTCCCTCCCTCCCTCCCTCCCTCCCTCCCTCCCTCCCTCCCTCCCTCCCTCCCTCCCTCCCTCCTTTCTTTCTTTCTTTCTTTCTTTCTTTCTTTCTTTCTTTCTTTCTTTCTTTCTTTCTTTCTTTCTTTCTTTCTTTCTTTCTTTCTTTCTTTCTTTCTTTCTTTCTTTCTTTCTTTCTTTCTTTCTTTCCCCAAGGCGCTTGGGGGTTACTCCTGGCTCTGTGCTCAGAAATTGTTCCTGGCAGGCTCCGGGAACTATATGGGATACTGGGAATGAAACCCCGGTTTGTCCATGGTTGGCTGCGTGCAAGGCAAATGCCCTACCGCTGTGCTATCATGCATTTTTTTTGTTTTGTTTTTGTGTTTGGGTCACACCTGGCAGCGCTCAGGGGTTACTCCTGGCTCTAAGCTCAGAAATCGCTCCTGGCAGGCTCAGAGGACCATATGGGATGCCGCGATTCCAACCGCTGTCCTTCTGCATGCAAGGCAAACGCCTTACCTCCATGCTATCTCTCCGGCTAGAGCCTGGAGTAACCCCTGAGTGCTGCCGGTGTGACTCCCCCCCCCAAAAAAAAAAAAGATTTACGGGTCGGTGCGGTGGTGCAGAACGGTAAGGTGTCTGCCTTGCAGGCACTAGCCTAGGACATGTTGCCGTTCGATTCTCCAGCATTCCATATGGTCCCCCAAGCCAGGAGCGATTTCTGAGCGCATAGCCAGGAGTAACCCTTGAGCATCACCGGGTGTGGCCCAAAAAAAAACAAAAGAAAGAAAGAGAGAGAGAGAGAGGGAGGGAGGGAGGGAGGGAGGGAGGGAGGGAGGGAGGAAGGAAGGAAGGAAGGAAGGAAGGAAGGAAGGAAGGAAGGAAGGAAGGAAGGAAGGAAGGAAGGAAGAAAGGAAGAAAGGAAGGAAGAAAGAGAAAGAAAGAAAGGAAAGAAAGAAAGAAAGAAAGAAAGAAAGAAAGAAAGAAAGAAAGAAAGAAAGAAAGAAAGAAAGAATGAATGAATTACTTGGGGCTGAAGTGATAGCACAGCAGGTAGGGCTTTTGTCTGGCATGCAGCTGATCCTGGCTTGATCTTCAGCATTCCATATGGTCCCCTGAGGCTTCCAGGAGTGATTTCTGAGCCAGAAGTAACCCCTGAGCACCACTGGGTTTGGCCCAAAAATAAAACAAACAAAAAAAAATTCAGATTTTTTCCCCCCTCTAGAGTTGGGGCTGAATCGTGGCCACTTGGTGACAGAGCTTAGGTTGGCTAGGGCCTGGGGACTCCAGAGTGTGGAAACTCCAGGGTACAGCTCCTTGTCTTGTCTTGTCAGGATAGTGTTTGCTGCCATAGGACAGGGTTCTGAGCGCACTGTTCAAGATACCCTAAGCGTCCAGATTTAATGTGAAACTCCTGATTTTGCAACCTCTGGTGGGCCACAAAGCCTGTGGCTAAATACACCAGTAGGTTAAACCCCTGAATTAAAAGAGTTTATTTTCTAGTTATCTATGTTTTAGTGGTGTTCAAGGCTTACTCCTTTTTTTTTTTTTTTTTGGTTTTTTGGTTTTTTGGGCCACACCCAGTAACGCTCAGGGGTTACTCCTGGCTATGCGCTCAGAAGTTGCTCCTGGCTCGGGGGACCATATGGGACACCGGGGGATCGAACCGCGGTCCGTCCAAGGCTAGCGCAGGCAAGGCAGGCACCTTACCTTTAGCGCCACCGCCCGGCCCCTCAAGGCTTACTCCTGACTCTGCACTCAGGGATCACTCCTGGTGGGCTCAGGGAACCATATGCGTGGGTACTGGGGATTAAATTTGTGTCAGTGGTGTTTAGGCAACGCCATACCCTCTCTGTCTCTCTGGCCTATGAATTAAAAGGATTTAAAGGCAAAGTGCAAGATCGCCCTTTTTTGGGGTTTTATTTTGGGGGGAGGGATTGTCACACTGGGTGGTGCTCAGGGTTATTCCTGGCTCTGCATTTAGAAATTGCTGCTGGCAGGCTCAGAGGACCATATGGGATGCCTGGAATTGAACTCAGACCTGCCACGCGCAAGGCAAACGCCCTACCCTACCACTGTGCTATAGCTCAGGCCCCAAGATCTCCCTTTTGTTTCAAAATAAAAAAGTGGGTGGGGAGTCAGCATACCTGAGTAACCTTTAAATCTCTCACCATCCCAGCCTTTACCTTCTTCGACCCCAATGACCCTGCATGCCAGGAGATTCTGTTCGACCCCCAGACCACCATCCCCGAACTGTTTGCCATTGTGCGCCAGTGGGTACCCCAAGTTCAACACAAGATCGATGTCATTGGCAATGAGGTGAGAGCCCTGAAGCAGGTGGGGCGAGCGAGGAAGGGGTTCCTGACATGTCTGAACCCTAACGCTTATTCTTCTCTGTTCCTGATCTTCAGATTTTGCGCCGTGGCTGCCACGTGAACGATCGCGATGGACTGACGGACATGACACTCCTCCACTATGCGTGCAAGGCGGGGGCCCACGGAGTCGGTGAGGCTCCAGTCCCTTCAAACCTGAAAACCCTAAACCCACCCCAAACCCTGAGTCTATGTGTCTCCCCTCCCCCCCCATCCTGAACTAACCTAAGATCCCAGGAGCAATCCCTGAGGCCCAAGGCCTTCTTCTCTATGCCCTGGAGGGACCTAAACTGACCCACACTGTTGCACAGGGGACCCAGCCGCAGCTGTGCGCCTGTCCCAGCAGTTGCTGGCACTGGGCGCCGACGTGACCTTACGCAGCCGTTGGACCAACATGAACGCGCTTCACTATGCGGCCTATTTTGACGTGCCCGACCTTGTGCGTGTGCTACTGAAGGGTGCACGGCCCCGAGGTGAGACCCCCGGAGAAGCTGAGGAGTGTGAGCAGAAGTAGCTGCACAGGGTTTGGGGGTAGAGGATATGGAGCAAGAAAGTTGGCACTGGGGCCTGGAACCATGGTACAATGGATAGGGCATTTGCGTTGCATGTGGCCCACCTGGTGGGATTCGATCCCTAGAATCCCATATGGTTCCCTAAGCCTGCCACGAGTAATTCCTGGGCACAGAGCCAGGAGTAACCCTTGAGGACCTCTGGCTGTGGCCCTAAAATGCTCCATTACCCCTTCTCCTCAAAGGAGGGCTGGATCGGGATGCAAAGTGATGGGGCCAGCTGAGGTTGATGGGGACCAGGGTAACAGGCGGGATCAGGATGCTAGCCCAGTGGGAAAGGGCCTCTGCCCACCCCTACAGGACAGGGTTGGACCTGGACAGGAGGGACAAGACCAAGGGTGGAAGGGGCGACTCTGGGGTGGAGCTCTGCATGCCCCAGTGTTGAAGGTGAAGGCTAGATGGCTGCGGGTCCTGCTGCTCACCCCGAATTTTCCTTTTGCACCCCTCCCAGTAGTGAACTCCACATGCAGCGACTTCAACCACGGCTCAGCCCTGCACATCGCAGCTTCCAACCTGTGCCTGGGAGCCGCCAAGTGTTTGCTGGAGCACGGTGCCAACCCAGCGCTGCGGGTACTGCATGCTTGGCCCGGCCCCCATTATCTGCCTGCCCCCTCCTTTCTCCATTCTGTTCTGGCCAGCAGCTTCCGAGGAGGTTAAGACAGGCCAGTCCCCAGTCCCCTGGTATGTTTGGGAGCTCCCAAAATATTGCCAAAAGCACCTGTACCCTCAACAAAGGAAAAGGGCCGCTGACATTTGTAGCACGCATAGGAGCCCTGTTTTACAGTGAAGAAAATGAGGCAGAGAACGTAAGTGATGAATTTGGCCAGAGCTTCTTAGCAGGAATTTTCTCTTTGAACCGTGGTGATTCTGCTGTCAGTATTGCCAGATCATGATGAAAGCAGAGTGGAGACCGACCCCAGAAATCCTCTACATACTCCCTGACCCCCTCATGCACACAGTAGACATCTAGGTTGCTCCCCAATGCCAGTTACTTGCAGCTCCCCCTGCTCTGTGCATATCACTTTCAGGGGCATGTTCTGTCCCTCTTGAGGCCCTTCCTCTCCTATTTCCCATTGACTAGTAGGACCCCCAAGCCCTGTACCTATTTTCAGTTCACTGGTCCCCTGGCACATGGGCCTTCCTGATGCCTATTGACTCCCACCTGAACCTCCCTCAGCTACTTACATCTTAGCTTGAGGTCTGTGGACAGAGCACTGTAACGTCTGGTCTACAGACCAGTACCTCCATTACTAATTCCTACGTAGGCCCAGGGTACAACCTAGTCCCTTCTCTGCTTCACCGACACCAGGCCTATTTGGGGCCTGACCTCTGAGTCTGCCTTGTCTCTTTCTTTTGGCCCCCAGAACCGAAAGGGACAGGTGCCAGCAGAGGTGGTTCCGGACCCCATGGACATGTCTCTGGACAAGGCCGAGGCAGCACTGGTGGCCAAGGAGCTGCGGACGCTGCTGGAAGAGGCCGTGCCACTCTCCTGTGCCCTCCCCAAGGTCACACTCCCCAACTATGACAACGTCCCTGGCAATCTCATGCTCAGCGCACTGGGCCTGCGCCTGGGAGACCGAGTTCTCCTGGATGGCCAGAAGGTCAGAACCTGGGGCATGTTGGGAAGGGCCCGGGGCCAAGTGCAGATCTTCCCTGTCCCTGTCCCTGACCTAGTCTGCCCTCTTCCAGTCCTGGTTTCCTCCCTCCACTCTTCTGTCCCCTGAGTCCCACTCTGTTCTGAGTTTTCATCTCAGGACAGAAAACAGTCCCAATGTCCTCACTGAACAAGGACAGCCCAGAGTAGCTGTCCTGGGACGCACAAGTTGAGTGATGAGTGCAGCGCTATTCCCGTGGGTCTCTGGGGCCTTGCAGTCCCTGCTCAAGTTTCACCTCCACTTCGGTATGCCCAGTGCTCTGATGAAGAAGGTACAGGCCAAGCAATCAGAGCTGATGGGAGAGAAGAGTTAGGTGCAGGGAAACAGGAGATGGGATAGAGAAGGGATTCAGGTAGAGGAGCAGGTCTAAAGGTCACCAGGGACAGTCTCATAGATGTGGATATTCCAGCTGTGATTCATCACCTGTTGTCACTCGGAATGAGCTAGACCCAACACAGGGCTGTGTCAGCCTCTTGTGGAAATTCTGTTTCTCATGAAGGAGCAAGACTTCAAAAACTCAACTCAGGCTGGAGCAATAGCACAGTGGTAGGGTGTTTGCCATGCATGCAACTGATCAGGATGGATCCGAGTTCAATTCCTGGCTTCCCATATGGCTTCCCAAGCCTGCCAGGAGTGATTTCTGAGTTCAAAGCCAGGAGTAACCCCTGAGTGCCTCTGGGTATGGCCCCAAAACAAAACAAACAAACAAACAAACAAACAAAAACCCCAAAACCAACTCAAAAATTTCAGCTCAAAGTCCAGGTGCTTTCTGGTAGAATAAGGATTTGAAATGTCATTAAGTGCTTGGAATTTTGTAATTTGTCCCAGCTGAGGGCAGAAATGGTCTCCATAGGGGTGTTTCAGGAAGGCTTGTTGGAGGAGATGGTGTTGGAATTGAGATAGAAAGACACTGCCCCTGTAGGAATATGGGGGCTATGGAACTGCAGGTTTAGGGGGCCAGAGGAAGGTAGGGGAAGGAGGGGAATTTTCAAGAGATGGTGAGGTAGAGGACAGTGGGAGCTGGCTCACTGCACCCTGCAGGCCAGCAAGGAATTTGGATTTTTTTTTGTACAGAGAGAAACTATCAGTCAGCATTTGTTTCTGAGTCAAGAGTTTGAGTGTGGGGTAATAATACAATAATACAGAGCAATAATACAGTGGAGATATACAGTAATAATATATAGCAATAGTAAATGCCACCAACTGGGGTTTGATTCCTAGCATTCTCATATGTTCCCTTAGCCTCTAGAAGTGACCTCTGATCCCCTCAAAATGTGTTTGGATGAGTCAGCCCTATTCTGAAAGTCTTCTCTCTCTCTCATGACCAAGCAAACGATATTAACAGGTTTGAAACCAGCAGGAGTTATCTCACCTCATTTTACCAGAAGACTAGGAGACTCAGGTTAAGCTGTGATACCATCATGGCAGACCTGTAGTCCCATTGCTACCCTCTCAGAGAAGCAGCATAGCATGGAGGTTATGGACTTTTTTGCTGTGGGACCTGGATCTATTGAGTCCACTTTACATCTG
Organism: Suncus etruscus; assembly: GCF_024139225.1. Classification (NCBI taxonomy): domain Eukaryota; kingdom Metazoa; phylum Chordata; class Mammalia; order Eulipotyphla; family Soricidae; genus Suncus; species Suncus etruscus. The sequence goes on along the minus strand of NC_064861.1, from coordinate 81,671,332 downwards.
TACAATATATCTAATATCCCCCTCAGGGATATATGAATCAATTTAGTGCTGAGCACTTCCAGCAGATACCTACTGAGTTCTCTGCATGTGCCAAACATGTGTCTAAACCCTACATCAATTCTCCCAAATGTGTGAAATTAAAAATCCCATCTCAGGGGGGCCAGAGCGGTGGTGCAAGCGGTAGGGCATTTGCTTTGCATGAACTCGCCTAGGACGGACCAAATTCAATCCCTCAGCATCTCATATGGTTCCTAAAGCCAGGAGTGATTTCTGAGTGTATAGCCAGGAGTAACCCCTGAGCATCACTGGGTGTGGCCCCCAAAACAAAAATAAATAAATAAATAAAATCTCATCTCAGGGGACCGAGCAATAACACAGTGGTAGGGTGTTTGCCTTACACATGACCAACCTGGGACGGATCCAAGTTCGAGTCCTAGCATCCCATAAGGTTCCCCAAGCCTGTCAGGAACAATTTCTGACCTCAGAGCCAGGAGTAATCCCTGAGCACTACCAGGTGTAGCTTAAAAAGCCAAAAAAAAAAAAAAAATCCCATCTCAGGGGGCTGGAGCAATAGCACAGCGGATAGAGCTCTTGCCTTGCACACGATTGATCTGGGTTCAATCCCCAGCATCCCTGAGCCTGCCACAAGTGATTCCTAAGCTAAGTGTAACCCCTGAACACAGGCAGATGTCACCCCTAAAACAAAGAGAAAAAGAAAAAAATTTCCATTTCAGAGACCAAACACAGTTTAAAGAGGCCAAAAGAGACTTGAGCAATGCTGATAACATACCCACTGCCTAATCTGTGCTTTGGATTCTTGTTTAACCCACAGCAGTCTATGTGGGAGATGGGTAGCCCCATTCTGTAGATGAAATCGAGGCCTAAACATTTCTCAGCTGAAAGGACAGAGCAACGAAGGCCATGGCTCATGGAACCCTCTCCAACCCCACAGCCTGTCCACTGCTCTCTCTGCCCTCTGATACTCTGTCTAGTTACCTTTTAGGGGTGTTAAAAAGTTTTATTGTGCTGTTTATAGCCATGGGGCACCAGTGACGACTAAATCACTAAGGTTGGGCAAGTGCCCACTGCGGAAATGGAAGGTTTATTTTATTTTATTTTATACTTTTAGTACTTAGATCTTGTGATTTTATTTATTTTTTATTTTTTGCCACATCCGGCAGCACTCAGGGGTTACTCCTCCTGGACCTGCTTGGGGGAGCATATGGGATGCTGGGGATCAAACCTAGATTGGTTACATGCAAGGCAAACCCCTTACCTGCTGTGCTGTCACTCCAGCTTCTGATTTTATTTCTTTACTGATTTATTTTGGGTTATTTTTTGGATCACATCCAGCAGTGTTCAGGGCTTACTCCAGGCTCTGCTCAGGGATTGCTCCTGAAAGAGCTTAATGACCATTTTGGCCATGTGCACCTGCAAGGCAAACATCTTACCCTTGTACTATTGCTGCAGCCCACCAAAAGTTAAAATTTAAATGGTCCCAAGTGGTTGGAACTACTTACTGCCAGAGACAAGGCAGCTCTGTTGCCATCCAATAAGATTGATGCCTTTTTTGGTGGGTGTGGGGAGGACCACACTCAGGGTTTACTCCTGGCTTTGTGCTCAAGAGTGATCTCTGACAGGGGCTGGAGCAATAGCACAGCTATTGTGCATAGCACAGCTGCTTTGTATGCAGCCAACCCCAACATCCTGTATGGTCTCCTGAACCTGCCAGGAGTGATTTCTGAGTGCAGAGCCAGGAGTAACTGTTGATGTATGGTAGTTGGACTTGGACAAGCCCCTGGCTAACCCCACTGAATGACAGATGAGCCTGAACATGCCCCTTTAGACATGCCCCTTTGTCATGCTGGGTATAAAAGTAAAAACTTGGACAGTTGGGGGGGGCAGAGTAGTGAATAGAGCAGCACCTGCTGGTCCATAGGAGGCCAGAGATAAAAGCATCAGAGAAATGCTGCCTGCTTTGTATCTTTTCCTTTCTTTTTTGTATCAGGGCCTCCCCCAGGGATGAATTTCTATCTATCTCTCTCCTCCTCAGACTCCAGAAGGAATAAAAAAGATACTTGATCTCTCTCCTCTCTTTCTCAGTCCTGAGCAGTCGGTAACTACATGTTGGTATCCCTGGGTTTCTGGCTGGGCACAAGTCCCGAACCAGCACCCAGGACTCACAGCCTTCTGTGAGCTTTGCAGCACCAGGCCTTGGCAGCCTTGGACCTTTGCCCCATGCAGCCTTGAAGCCCTGGCAGCCTTGGGCCTTTGCAAGTAGCCCCTGAGCACCACTGGGTGTGGCACAAAGCAAAACAAAACAAGAGTGATCCTTGGCAGAACTGAGCACCGTAGGCACTGTAGGAGCTTTTTGTTTTGTTTTATTGTTTTATTTTGGTTTGATTTTTGAGCTGCACTTAGCAGTGCGCAGGGATTACTTCTGGTGCTGTATTCCTGGTGGTGATTGAGAATCCATATGGAATGCCAGGGTGGCTCAAAGCAAGGCAAGCATCTTACCTCCTATTCTATCTCTCTGGCCCTCAGGTTGGTACCTTCCTCTTCCCACTTTGCAACTATGGTCATTGAGGCATGGTGAAGGGAAGTCATTGACTGCACTGAGGGGCTCCCTTCACACCATGCTGCCTCGATTGCCAGTGAGCTCTCACTGCCTTCTCTCCTCAGACGGGCACGCTGCGGTTCTGTGGGACCACTGAGTTTGCCAGCGGCCAGTGGGTAGGCGTGGAGCTGGATGAACCGGAGGGCAAGAACGATGGCAGCGTTGGGGGAGTCCGCTACTTCATCTGCCCCCCAAAACAGGGTCAGTCCTGACTGGGTCTCTAAAGGGTATGGATGGGGTACACTTAGTACAGATGCTGCTCATCAGGGCTGGCTCAAGGGTGAGGGCAGATGGCAGAGATGTGAACAGCTTCCAGCCTAGGCTCTGTCTGCCCCCAGGTCTCTTTGCTTCTGTGTCCAAGATCTCCAAAGCAGTGGATGCGCCCCCCTCATCTGTCACCTCCACTCCTCGGACCCCCCGAATGGACTTCTCCCGTGTTACTGGCAAAGGACGCAGAGAACATAAAGGTCAGAGGGGGTCTCAAAAGGGTTAGAGAGACCAAATTGGGGGTGATTTGAGGGGAACCCAGCTTCTGTGATACTGAACTCCCATTTGCATCAAAGAGCAAAGCTATTGTTTCTGTTGTGTGGGCCGCGTCTTGGGGTGCTGGAGTCTAGGGGCCACCTGGCTATGCTGGGGGTGTCCAGGGTCACACTTAGGTGTTTGGGAGATCACGTGGTACCAGGGATGGAACCCATGTTCAAGGTTTTTGCTCTGCCACTTAAACCATTTAACTATATTTCTGGACCCTACTCCCCTTTTAGAGACCAATTCCAGCCCCTGATTTCTGTGCCTCAGTTTCTTCTTCTTCTTCTTCTTCTTCTTCTTCTTCTTCTTCTTCTTCTTCTTCTTCTTCTTCTTCTTCTTCTTCTTCTTCTTCTTCTTCTTCTTCTTCTTCTTCTTCTTTTCTTCTTCTTCTTCTTCTTCTTTTCTTCTTTTCTTCTTCTTTTCTTCTCCTTTTCCTTCTTCTCCTTCTTTTTCTTTTCTTCTTCTTCTTCTTCTCCTCCTCCTCTTCTTCTTCTCTTCTCTTCTTTTCTTCTTTCTTCTTCTTCTTCTTCTTCTTCTTCTTCTTCTTCTTCTTCTTCTTCTTCTTCTTCTTCTTCTCCTCCTCCTCCTCCTCCTCCTCCTCCTCCTCTTCTTCTTCTTCTTGTTCTTGTTCTTCTTGTTCTTGTTCTTGTTCTTGTTCTTCTTCTTCTTCTTCTTGTTCTTCTTCTTCTTCTCTTCTTCTTGTTCTTCTTGTTCTTGTTCTTGTTATTCTTGTTCTTCTTCTTCTTCTTTTGGTTTTTTTTGGTTTTTGGATCACACCTGGCAGCGCTTAGGGGTACTCCTGGCTGTACACTCAGAAATCGCTCCTGGCCTGCTCGGGGGACCATATGGGATGCCGGGATTCGAACCACTGATCTTCTGCATGCAAGGCAAATGACTTACCTCCATGCTATCTCTCTGGCCCCAGCCTTGGACTCTTTTTTTTTTTTTTTTTTTGGTTTTTGGGCCACACCCGGTGACGCTCAGGGGTTACTCCTGGCTATGCGCTCAGAAGTCGCTCCTGGCTTGGGGGACCATATGGGGTGCCGAGGGATCGAACCGCGGTCCGTCCTAGGCTAGCGCAGGTAAGGCAGGCACCTTACCTTTAGCGCCACCGCCCGGCCCCCAGCCTTGGACTCTTGATAGTCTTTTCATATTCTTCTGTAGCTTCTTTTCTGCCCTGTTCCTCATTTTAATAGGACAGTGCTGGGGTTCTGACTTCGATGAATTAGTGGATAGCTCTGCTTTCAGAAAGGAGGCTTCTAAAAAGTCTTGTTTTTTAGTTTGTTTGTTTGGTTTTTGGTTTGGGGGCCACACTCAGCAGTGCTCAAGAATTTCACTCCGGGATCTCCTGTGGCTTGGGGGACCATTTGTGGTACTGGGTACCTAATTTGGGTTGGCGGCATGCAAGGCAAGCACTCTACTCACTATGGCTTTGGCTCAAAGGTTTGTTTTTATTTTTGGGCCACATCCAGTGGCGTGCAGAGATTTCTCTGTGGCTCTGTGCTTAGCAATCACTTCGAGTAATACAAGTAATAAGGCAAAGTTGCACATAGTCAACCCAGGTTTGATCCCTGGCATTCCATATGGTCGCCCAACTATCAACTAGGAATGAATGATCCCTGAGCTGAAGGAAGCCCTGAGCACTGCAAGGTATGGCTCACAATGAAAACAAACAAATAAATAAAATAAATTTGTATTCAGGGGCCGGAGAGATAGCATGGAGGTAGGGTGTTTGCCTTGCATGCTGAAGGACGGTGGTTTGAATCCCGGCATCCTATATGATCCCTGGGCCTGCCAGGAGCAACTTCTGAGCATAGAGCCAGGAGTGGCCCCTGAGTGTTGCCAGGTGTGACCCAAAAACTAAACAAAAAAAAACTTTTTTTGTATTCTGGTACTGGGACTTACAACACTATTCGCCACATTTCCACAGTACACCATTCTGACATCACATCCATCTGCACAGCCTGCTTCACTCCACCAGTTACCAAGGGTCCCTCCTAATCCCTGCTCCATCCAATCTCCCTCTTACCTCCACTCAGGTCTATAGACAGAATCTCCAGTGTGAGATTTTTGACCAGTTGTTCTCTTACTATTTTTGTTGTTGTTGTTATTTTTGAGCCACATCCAGCAGTGGTCAGAGGTTACTCCTGGCTCTGCACTCAGATATCACTCCTGGCAGGTTCAGAAGACCATATGGGATGTCAGGGATTGAACATAGGTTGGCCATGTGCAAGGCAAAAGTCCTACTTGGCTGTGTTATCACTCCAGCCCCTCTTACTGTTTTTTTTTTTTTATTTTTCCAAAGAAAGAAGGTTTGTTCTGCAGGCATTTGACCCAGTTTCCCTTTGCCCTATGCATATCCCTCTGGTTTTGTGATAGGGAAATTCAGTGTCCTTTTCTATCCAAAGCCTCAAAGTTTAGGAGAAGAGGAGCTAGACAGACAGTAAGGCACTTGACTTGTATGCTTCTGACCTGGGTTCGATCCCTGGTACCCCTTATGATCTTTTTTTTTTTTTTTTTGGTTTTTGAGTCACGCCCGGCAGCGCTCAAGGGTTACTCCTGGTTTTGCACTCAGAAATTGCTCCTGGCAGGCTCAGGGGACCATATGGGATGCCGGGATTTAAACCACTATCCTTCTGCATGAAAGGCAAACACCCTACCTCCATGTTATCTTCGGCCCCGACCCCATATGATCTTTTTTTTTTTTTCTTTTGGGCCACACCCGTTTGATGCTCAGGGGTTACTCCTGGCTAAGCGCTCAGAAATTGCCCCTGGCTTGGGGGACCATATGGGACGCTGGGGGATCGAAACGCAGTCTGTCCTACACTAGTGCTTGCAAGGCAGACACCTTACCTCTAGCACCACCTCGCTGGCCCCCCCTTATGATCTTAATGGTCCCAGAATATAGACATAAGAGTAAACCCTGAGCACTGCTTGGTATGGCCCCTGAGAAACAAACAAACAAAAAATTATAAAGGGACTGGAGAGATAGTATAGTGGGTAGGGTGTTTAGCATTGCACTTTCAGCTCACCCTGGTTCAATCCTTGGAACCTCACATGGTTCCCTGAGCCCCATCAGGAATGATACCTGAGCCAGAGCCAGGAGTAAGACCTGAGCACCACCAGTGTGGCACCCCATCTCCATATGAAAAATTTTTGGGGGTATCACACTTGGCAGCATTCAGGGGTTACTCCTGGCTCTACGCTCAGAAACTGCTCTTGGCAGGCTCGGGGGACCATATGGGATGCTAGGATTTGAATCACCATTCTTCTGCATGCAAGGCAAACACCCTGCTTACATGCTATCTCTCTGGCCCCAATTTTTTTTTCTTGAGAAAGCTCTGGACTTCCTCTGATTGGAATCAGAAGAGAGTTTTCTTTTTTCTGTGGGGGAGCCCCATGTAACTCAGAGAGCCCTGACCCTCCCCTCCCCGTGGACTCTGCATCCCCAGGCAAGAAGAAGCCACCCTCATCCCCATCCCTGGGCAGTCTGCAGCAGCGTGATGGGGCCAAGGCTGAGGTTGGAGACCAAGTACTCGTTGCAGGCCAGAAGCAGGGGGTTGTGCGCTTCTATGGGAAGACAGACTTTGCTCCAGGTGAGTCTGGGGGCTTGGGCTGGGGGGCCTGGGGTATCTGGGCATCCTGACACTTTCCCACTGCAGGTTACTGGTATGGTATTGAGCTCGAGCAGCCTACAGGCAAGCATGATGGCTCTGTCTTTGGTGTCCGGTACTTCACCTGCCCGCCACGGCATGGAGTCTTTGCGCCAGCATCGAGAATTCAGAGGTGAATGCAGGCAGGCCTGTCCCACCCCAGCACCCCCCCAATCTTGATCCCCACTCCTAACTGCACAAACTCCTGCTATCTTCCCTTTTCTTGGACAGTGTGGACACCCACTCCCCATCTTTCACAAAGGCCAGGGCTCTGTTCTTAGTCAGGCCCTTATGTCTCTGACTTCTCTTCCCATGTCTCCCCAGAATTGGTGGATCCACTGACCCCCCTGGGGACAATGTGGGAGCCAAAAAAGTGCACCAGGTGACAAGTAAGTTGGGGATTGCAGGATGGGAAGGGATGTGGGTCTAAAGAGAGGAGACAGGGTTGTGAGTTTATGAGGTGACAGGATTTTAAATTCTGAAATTTAATTGGGGACAGAGAAATGATGACAGGATCCCAAAAGGACAGATGCTGTGGGGGTACAGAGATGTTAGTAACAGCTCTGGGTGGGCTCTGGGACATGGGTGGATATTGGGGATCATGAGATATATTAATAAAGAGTCCAGGTGGGCATCTGTACTGTGGAATCCTGTTAGATGGTGGGGTGATGGGTGAGTCTTAGTGAGAGTATTAATGAGAGGGTTTGAGGTGGGATTAGGGACACAGGTAAAACTGTCATCCCTTCCTTTGGATCCTGCTGCCCTTTCAGTGACACAGCCCAAACGCACCTTCACGACAGTCCGGACCCCAAAGGACATCGCCTCAGAGAACTCCATCTCCAGGTATGTTGCTGCCCCCTGTTCCTCATGGGGTGCTCAGGGCATAGCTCTCACAGACCAGCACAGGGGTTTGGGGGTTGGAGCTCTGGGTGGGGCTGGAAATAGCAGTTAGGAGAGCATGGGAGCTATGTACTGATCCAGAGTGTTTAGGGAGTGAGTCCCTAAAGTGACTTATAGGGGCCACACTGGTGCTTGGGAGGCCATGTGATAGTGGGGTCCAAGCTGGGCCCTGTGCATGCTGGGCTTTGAGTTCTCTCCCTAGTCCTGGTGGCTTTAGCTTTGAAGGGGCAGATGGAAGAGGGACATGGTCCTCAGCCCTGCAGGAACTGAGAAGGCCTCCTCAGGGCTGGTGAAGCCAGAAAAGGCTGATTCCAGCCTGGGGGAAGAGCCTGGTGATGGGTCTTCATGTTCCTGTACTCAGACATGCCTGATTTTCCTTTCCAGGTTGCTCTTCTGCTGCTGGTTTCCCTGGATGCTGAGGGCAGAGATGCAGTCTTAGAGGCCCGGGCTTGCCCACAAAGAACCCCCTCCAGCGTCTCCTGACACAAGATGCTCCTAAGTCACCCCGAGATAGATTCCCAGTAATACATCCAGAATAGAGACCCCCATTAGCCAACCCTCGACCACTGAGGCCCCATTATTAACACGATAACCCCCCAAATACAGACCCCAAGTTACCCAGAAAGAGATTCCCTGAGTGTAGCACCTTCAGGCTAGTTCCTATCCTAACCCCTCAGAACAGACCCCTTAATGAGCAGATTTTCACATCCCCCAAAATGATGGTGACCTCCATGTGATGCTCCTCAACAGAACATTCCCAAGTCTCTCATTGTCAAGTCCCTCCCCACCACATCAGGACCTCTTGACTAAATGCAGTTAACACCTCCAGAACAACAGTAATAGACCTTCATGCCTCTCTCCTGCATTGAACATCAGCCCCCTCTAGAATCTGTGACCCACCACGATCATCTTTGAGCCCTTAACGGCAATCATTGACCCCTGTCATTAACAAGACCCTGCTCTTACCTCTCGAGGAGAGACCCACATCAACCAGCCTACTGTCACCCCCAATTTATAGACACCAAAACAGTCCTGGAAGTGCTAATTACAGGACCCCCAAGTCTTCCTGCCCTCTGCACCCTCAAGAAACCCCCAGTGCCTTGTATGAAGCCCACCTTACACGGCCCACAGCCGTTGTGCTGGCCAGGTTCCCAGAAAAATTCTCTATTTTTTAATGACTTCCCCCTTTGGGGGACCCCAAAATTTGGAGGCCCCATTATGACACTCTGGGGATCCTAAGCCCCAAGAGTACATGTCCCAAACTCCCCTGTGCCAAGTCCTATAACCCCCTAGAAGGCCCAAAGGCTCCTTAGTCCCAGGATCCTCAAATCATAGATTTGGCGGCGAATCCCCAAATTTAAAATCCCGACCCCCAGCCCCCCAGAAAACTCAATTATAGAGGTCCTTGTGCCTGGGATAGAGGAGACTGCAGACAGGATATATATCCCGGGCTACTGGGCACCTCAAGCCCTGTTCATAGGCACCAAGAGACCCCAAACTGGAATTTTCATCCCTGGAAACCACCTTCATGGATCTCAAGACGTTCAAATTCTAAGAATCCCAGACCTAAGGGAACCCTAAATTCTAAAAGTCCACCTCTAATACATGAAGGGCCCCAAGGCCTTGAGGGGATCTGAAATGCTGGAGCCCTCATCTCAATCTACCTTCTGGTCACAGGTCCCAAACACCAAATCTGAGTGACTGGCCCAAAGGACCTCACAGCACCCGGGCCAGACCAACAGTCTGAGGGAAACCCTTGAAGGCCCAGGGGGGTCCAGGGAGGATCTGGGGCCCTGACCACCAAGGACAGCTCACAACTGCCCCTTCACTGCATGTCCCCTCGGCATGACTCCTGTCCCCTTCAATAAAGACGTTTCTATGGTTTCTCTGTGTCGAGTCAGTGTTTGCCTCTGTGCCCGTGTGGGGAGCCGGGCGAGGAACCCTTTAGATCTGGCTCAGCACCATGAAACCATGCCCTAGTCTGCAGCAATGTTTCTGAAAATACAGTGTTTTTTCTGCAGCCACCTCTCCAGTCTGGGCCTCAATAGGTTTCAAAGCCCGGAGCTCTGATTGGTCGTTGTCAGACAACACCCGCCTCCGGAAAAGCTTCCTATTGGCTCAGGGGGACTGGAGGCGCAGCCTATCAGAAAACGGCGGCGAGGGGCGGGATCTCAGATGAGAACGCCGATTGGGTGGAAGGCGGGCACTTAGGCTCTTTGAGCATTCCCATTGGGCTGAGCGTCCTGCGTCGGGAATGGGAGGCGGAAGTGACTTGGAAGGGGATTAGGGATGTTGAATTTGGATTGTGGAGGGGACTCTGTGGACGGTCAGTTTGTGGGTGACTGAGGTTTGCGAGGGCTGAGGATGAGGGCTTGGGAGAGCGCTGATGGGAATCCTTGACTCTCAGAGTGTGGGGTCCTAAAAGATTGAATAGGATTAGGATTAGGAAGATTGGAGGAGTTAGACCCTGGGGCCTGCAGTGGGGCCTGCAGTAATGTGTCGCTTGTCTGACATGTCTGACATGGTCCAGGGTGGGGAGGAACAGAGGAGATGGAGAGACATGTCCGAGAAGGTTCAGATTATCAGCAAAAGTGGGGGTATCTGGTTTTGATTTGGTAGTCTCCTGGTCCAACCCAGGGTCTCCAGTGCTGTACCCCAGAGCTACATCCCTGGCCAGAACGGGGCATGGAAGAGGAGGAGGAGGGTCCATGAGGACCCTGAATGTCCCTAGGGAATCCTGCTCAGAAGTACCGATCTGAAGTTAGTAGTGTGGGACCTCAAATGAAGATATTTAAAGGGGTTCTGGGGTGCATCCAGGATGATGTATGAAGCTCTTGAGAAAGGCAGATATATGTAGTTTGATGGACCCTGTTAGATAGAATTTGGGAGCTCTGTCTGGGTGCTCCCAGTATCTCGGCAGGGAACCTGGGTGGTATTTGTTTTGCCGAGCATTTGGCTTAGAATCCAGCTGAAGGGGGCCAGAACGATAGCACAAGGAAGGGCGTTTGCCTTGCATGCACCTGACCGCGTTCGATCTCTGGCATCCCATATGGTCCTCTGAGCCTGCCGAAAGTGATTTCTGAACACAGAGCCAGGAATAACCCCTGAGCACCGTCGGATGTGGCCCCAAAACAAAACAAAAACAAAAAAGAAAGGGGCTGGAGAGATAGCATGGAGGCAAGGCGTTTGCCTTGCATGCAGAAGGAAGGTGGTTCAAATCCCAGCATCCTATATGGTCCCCCGAGCCTGCTGGGAGAGATTTCTGAGCGTAGAGCCAGGAGTAACCCCTGAGCGCTGCCGGGTGTGACCCCAAAACCAACCCCCCCAAACAAACAAACAAACAAACAAAACAAAAACAAAAAAAAGAAAAGAAAAAGAAACCAGTTAAAGACTGGAGTGATTAGAGCATTTTGCCTTGCATATGGACCAACAGGATTTGATCCCCGGCATCCCATATGGTCCCCAGAGCCTGCCAGGAGTAACCCCTGAGTGCTGCTGGGTGTGGCCCAAAAACAAACAAACAAAAAATTCACCTTTCTCAGTGGGTAGGGTGTTTGCCTTGCATGTGGCTCACCGTGACAGACCCAGGTTCAATATCCAGCATTACATATGGGCCCTGGAGTCTGCCAGGAGTGATTTCTAAGTACAGAGCCAGGAGTAACCCCTGAGCACCGCTGGGTGTGGTCCACAAACAAACAAACCAAAAAGAAACCAAGTGCCTTTCAACCACTGGCTGTCAGTGGGAGGACCCTGGTGGGTGACAGGATGGAAGAGCTGCCATAACTGAGGGTGGGGTGGGGGAAGTCTTAATGATCTTGTCTCCCCCTCACAGGACTGGGTACATGGAATCCGTGTCAATGGAGGATGTCAGGGTCCCAGCGCTGGAACCATTCTTGGTGGAGCAGGTTGTCAGGAGGGTGCAGAGGGTGAAGGTGGAGCCCGAGGTGGGAGGCAGAGCAGAGGACAGGATAACTATGAGTTGAGCTGGGATTGCCCCCTACCTTCAAATTCAGGTTGATCCTTAGGGTCCAGTCAATCACCCTCACCATCATTCCCACCTCCAAAAATGGCTACAAGGCTCTGCCACCTGTTGGGGTGTCCTGAGCCTAGCTTAAGAGGGAAGGCATTGGTGATAGAACCCCTATATGGATCAGATCAGAAGGTCACACTAAAAGGAAGTCTTGTCTCTCTATCCTAGGCACCACCTGTAATCTACTACATCCCTGACTTCATCTCCAAGGAAGAGGAGGAGTATTTGCTTCGCCAGGTGATCCCAGTGTCCTCTAATTGGTTTTACCCCCTCCAATTCCACTTACCCTGAAAGTGCCCCAGGCTGGAAGGAAGAGAAGCACCTCAGAGCACCCATTCCCCACCCTCCCTCATTCTTTATCAGGACCTTCAGAGGTTTGTCTGGAAGGATGCTTGATAGTCAGGAAACCAGAGTGATTCTCCCAAAGGAGGTGGTCTTGATGGAGCTTAGACTCAGCTGAGACAACACAGTCCTGCTCTGAGAGCAGGATGTTATCAACGGAGAGTGCTCTGTTCAAACCCCAGATTCTGTTCTAACATAGACCAGACACCTGAGTGATCTGGAGGTTATGCTCTTCTGAGGTCAGATGGCCCATTGTATTGGGAACAAGTTTCTTTTTTTTGGGGGGCCACACCCGGCGATGCTCAGGGGTTACTCCTGGCTGTCTGCTCAGAAATAGCTCCTGGCAGGCACGGGGGACCATATGGGACACCGGGTTTCGAACCAAACACCTTTGGTCCTGGATCAGCTGCTTGCAAGGCAAACGCCGCTCTGCTATCCCTCCGGGCCAGGGAACAAGTTTCTTAAGGCCAGACCACCTGTCCTGTGCCAGCCCATGATGCCTGCTCTGCTCATAGTTTGGAGAAAGAACTGGGGCTGAGTGATAGCATAGTGGACTCGCTTCTGACAGGCTCAGGGGACCATATGGGATGCTGGGATTTGAACCATCGTCCTTCTGCATGCAAGACAAATGCCTTACCTCCATGCTATCTCTCTGGTCCAGGAATAATTTTCTGAGTGCAGTCAGGAATAATCCCTAAGCGCTGCTAGTTGTAACCTCCCCCACAAGAAAAAACTTACAGAGGTCAGAGTTCTTGCCCTGGGAAAGCCTCTTGCAGCCTCAGAATCATTGCTATAGAACACAGGTATTGTTCCAGTTAGTCCAGTCAAGTTTGGGTACCAGAAAGTACAGAAGATTCATGTGTTGAGAAATGATTATAGATGTTTTAGTTCTTCCTTCCTTCCTTCCTTCCTTCCTTCCTTCCTTCCTTCCTTCCTTCCTTCCTTCCTTCCTTCCTTCCTTCCTTCCTTCCTTCCTTCCTTCCTTCCTTCCTTCCTTCCTCCCTCCCTCCCTCCCTCCCTCCCTCTCTCTCTCTCTCTCTCTCTCTCTCTCTTTCTTTCTTTCTTTCTTTCTTTCTTTCTTTCTTTCTTTTCTTTCTTTCTTCTCTCTTTTTCTTGCCACACCTGATGACAGGGTTTACTTGTGGCTCTACACTCAGGGATCACCTTTGGTGGGGGCTCAGAGACCTTTATGGGCACCAAAGATTAAACCCTAGTCAGCCACATGCAAAGCAAGAGCCTTGCTCACTGTACTATCTCTCTGGTCCCCATTTGAATTCTCTCTCTCTCTCTCTCTCTCTCTCTCTCTCTCTCTTTCTCTCTCTCTCTTTTTTTTTTTTTTTTTGGTTTTTGGGTCATACCCGGCAGTGCTCAGGGGTTACTTTTGGCTCTATGCTCAGAAATCGATTCTGGCAGGTTCGGGGGACCATATGGGATGCCGGGATTTGAACCACCGACCTTCTGCACGCAAGGCAAATGCATTACCTTCATGCTATCTCTCCGCCCCCCCATTTGAATTCTTGTGATTAAAAAATGTATATAACTCAGATCTTTGGGCAGGAACAACCATCCTTATAACCATGTAGACAATCAGAATTATATTGATAGGCGCAAATTTATTGGAAAGTACCCATTCTAAAAAAAAAAAGAAAGTACCCATTCTAGACCTTTGGAATATTGGCAGTGGAGTTTTATTGAAGTATTCTCTTCACTATGTTAGATTTAGCATGTTTCTTCACCAAAACAGCAAGGACATATAGATTCCAGAACTCAGGCTGTGCTGAGGTAGTTCAAGAATCTGGAAATTACACACTGCTAGGTTGAGGCAGTCTAGTGTAGCTTTAATAGACCCTGAGAAGATTCCATGGCCATTGTAGCTCCAGTTTCTTCCCCCATCCCTGTAGGCACCTGTGGGTTTCTGCAAGGGAGAGGGCAAAACCCCAGGTCCTGGGGACACACTGTCCCTAAGAATGATCCAAAGACAGTGCTGACCCGTTTCCACCCTGGTCAAACCTGTGTGTTGACCTGGTTGGGGGAATGAGAGAGGCTGGTCCTGAGACTTCCTCATTCTCAGGTCTTCAATGCACCCAAGCCAAAGTGGACCCAGCTCTCCGGGAGGAAGTTACAGAATTGGGGTAAGTGTCCCTGGCAGGGAGGGCTGAGACATGCTGCTTGGGGTGGATAATCTCAAATTCTGTAGTACTTTTCACTACTCAAGGAATTCCAGAGCCAGGAGGAGTCCGAAAGTTAGTAGAGGTCATAAAATATTGGGAATTTCAAGGCCAAAGAGTTAGTACAGCAGGTAGGGTGCTTGCTTTTTATGGCTGACTCAATTTTAGCCCCCTGAATTTCACCAGTAATAATTCTTGAATACAAAGCCAGGAATAACCCCTGAGCATACCCAGATGTAGTTCAATTTTTTTTTTTGGGTCACACCCTGTGGGCGACCGTACACCCACATATTCAATGGATTTTTCACCGCTGCCTGATTCAAGCCATAAGTTTGCATAGCCCTGAGCCAAAAGAACCCTGCAAATAAATTTAGCTCACCACAGAGAATCTGGCTTAACTAGATTCCTTAAATCTTTCCATGGAACCTATTTTTGTAACTGCTCTCATACACGCAATTATAGATAGGTTTTTGTAAGGTTTAAACTGTAAGATCTATTAAGGATTTGCTTCCCCTCCCCCCCATCCTGCCAGGTTTCTCCTTATCCTTCCCGCCATCAAAGTGTGTCTGCTCCCATTGGTTAAAATCGTTGTACCTGTACAAATCTGATTGGTTTAAGTTTCAATCCTATGTTTTTGCTCCTCCCACTGAAGCAGGGCATAAAAACTCTGCTTGCTCCCTCAATAAACCTCTTGACAGGAACTCAGCTTGAGCGTTTTATTAACTTCTACGGCTTAATTTTCTAGGTGTTCACAAAAGAGCTTAACACTTGCGAATTATTTGTATTCGCCTTCTACCTTCTGTCCTGGTTGAGAGAAAGCTGCTGGCCGGAGATCTCTCCCATTAAAGGGCAGAAGCGAGACGAGTACAACACCCAGCAGTGCTCAGAAATTACTCTTGGCTCTGTGCTCAGAAATCACTCCTGGCAGGCTCAGGGGATCATATGGGACACTGGGATTCGAACCACTGACCTTCTGCATGAGAGGCAAATGCCTTACCTCCATGCTATATCTCCGGCCCCCGTAGTTCAATTTTTTTTCCCGCCCCCCCCATAGTTCAATTTAAAAAAAAAAAACTTTACTTATTTTTTTGGTTTTTGGGTCACACTGGCAGCACTCAGGGGTAACACCTGGCTCTATGCTCAGAAATTACCCCTGGGGGACTCGGGGGACCATATGGGATGTTGGGAATAGAACGAGGATCCATCCTTACCGCTTTAAAAAACTTTAAAAGTTAGGAATGTCCTAGTGAGTGTGGGGGCATCTTGAAGAGTCTGGGTTTTGGAAAAAAATGTTTGAAGGGTTGGGAATCTGTGTGCTACTAACAACACTGGGCTATCTTTCATGAGGTCCCCATGTGCCAGGATCCTTAGCTTGGTGCCCTCAGGCCCCTCCTCCCTTTCAGGTGGACTCCCCCATCCCCGGGGGATGGTTCCTGAACGGCTGCCCATGTGGCTCCAGCGATATGTGGACAAAGTGTCTGATCTCAGCCTCTTTGGGGGTCTCCCAGCCAATCACGTCTTGGTGAACCAGTATTTGCCTGGAGAGGGCATAATGGTAAGCTCCTCCCCTCCACACTCTCACCTCAATCCCTGGCCCTCATATCCCACCCACCCCCATTCTGTCCTAGTCCTTTCTGGGAGGACCCCCATCATCCCTGAGGGTGGGAGCGTGGACTCCTGCCCTGTTCCATTCTGGTTCCCACTCTCTAGCCCCATGAAGATGGGCCACTTTACTATCCAACTGTCAGCACCATCAGCCTGGGCTCCCACACCCTGCTGGACTTCTATCCACCCCGTCAGCCAAAGGATGATGAGCTCACAGAGCAGGTAAGCCCTGGCACAGTGCCATCCCTCCCTCCCAACCACTCCTAATTCCTCTGTTTCCTCTCCGTTCCTCATACTGGGAAGATGGAGCTCACCTATATCCCCCAGACACCCAGCCCATCTATCGATAGGGTGCCCAGAAATCAAAGTAGCACATGCACCAGGGCTCCCATGCTCAGAGTGCTCCAAAGCCAATGGTCTACAAACCTCTGCAGGGTCTCCAGCTCTGCAGCAGACATTCACTTTCTCTGACTCCCCAACATTACTCACTGATGGCCCTGGTATCCCCTTCAGCAACCTAGTGTTTTGTGCTCATGTCACAGAGCACCTGCCACTCCAAAAATGTAACCTGTAGAGAGGACAACCCCAGAGTCGCACTTCAATACAGGATTTGCTCAAGGATTTCCAGATTTCCCAGCTGCCCTCTGTGAGGATGTTTGGACCTCTTTTTGTTGGTTTTGTTTAGGAGCCACACCTGGTGATGCTCAGGTGTTTTTCCTGGCTCTGCACTCAGGAATCACTCCTGGCAGGCTCAGAAAACTAGGGTGCCAAGGATTGAACCCAGGTCAGCCATCTGCAAGGCAAATGCTCCACCCACTGTGCATTTCTCTGCCCCCCCCCAGGGCTCCCTATTTTAGTTTACAAGCTCATGACTGCTCTCATATCCCTTCTGTACCACCTTGTGCCACCCATCCTGATCTCTGCCCTTGGCACAGCTCCACCCAGTTCTGGGATCAGAGATTCTTCCATTCAGCTGACTGCTTTCCTTTCCTTAGACACCCACTTTCTCAGCCTTTCTAAGAAAGTTCTGGCCTGGGGACCTTCCTCCCAACAGAGGTTTGTCACTCCTGACATCTCCATTCATTTGAAAACACCTGACTCTCTAGCCTGTGCCTGTGGGAATTTGCTAATCTTATTCCCTGACCTCACCCTCCCAAACCTCTTTTCCACCTTCACTCTCTGGAGTTCCACTGATGTAGAACCTTCTTCACAGCCTTGCCCCCCACTCAGGCCCGCTACCTCACTGCTGTTGGAACCTCGAAGCCTTTTGGTGCTTCGAGGCCCTGCCTACACGAGCCTCCTCCATGGCATCGCGCCTGCCAGTGTAGATGAACTGGACCCAACCTCCTTGCCACCCAACGCAGCCTCCTGTACCTTGGCACAGCCCGGAGCACGCCTGGTGCGAGGCACCCGCATCTCGCTGACCATCCGCCGAGTGCCCCGTGTGCTGCGCACTGGCCTTCTGCTCGGCAAGTGACTGCATTCCCAGTCTCTGGGATCCTCCTGCCCAAACACGGCCCAGATTCCCGGCCTCTGGGACCCTGTGCTCTATGCAGCCTGCAGCAGAGGTGCCTCCTCCGAATTATCTAAACTTCTAATTACTGTGTGGAAATGCCAAGAAGTCACACCATGGGGCTGGAGTGACAGCACAGAGGTAGGGCATTTGCCTTGCAAACAACTGAACCAGAACAGATGGTGGTTCGAATCCTGGCATCCCATTTGGTCCCCTTAGCCTGCCAGGGGCAATTTCTGAGTGTAGAGCCAGGAGTAACCCCTGAGTGGTGCCAGGTGTGACAAAAAAAAAGAAGTCACAACATGAAATCAATGTGTTTCAAATAAACTAACAAAAAGTACTCTGTTCTTGGATTTGGGGTAGCAGGCTAGATGCTTGTGTTGCTGATGGGAGAGGGCTCCCACCAAAGAAAGACACAGGGTCCCCTACAGGAAGGAAAGTGGCGAAGACCCCACAGTGGAAGTCTGCAGCTTCCATCTTTCCCAGTTGGGGTAATCACAGGAAATGCCTGGGAAGTCTAGGGCTGAAGTGAGTCTGCTCTGAGCCTCTGCATGGTACAGACCTCATGTCTCACCAGCCCCACAAGGTGGTCATCAAACTGCACCAGAGTTCCACTTGTTCTGCCTGGCGTGGGAAATAATCCCTGACACCCCATTTCTTGGGGGGAGCTTTGGACTCAGGCTGGAGCAGGAAACTTCTTTGCAGGAAAGTCAGTCCTAGACCATATTCAGGCCCTCCAAGTCTGTTGCCTTCCCTCGGAGCAAAGAATTTCAGGACACAAGTAGTGAAGTAAAGCAAGTTTATCTGGAATAGAAAGTGTGTTTGTGTGTTGGGGGGGGGGCTGTTTTTCTCCATATTGAAAAAAAAAAGATCAAAATACATATCTCAAGTGGGAAACCATGGAAAATCCAGAATGGGGAAATGCACCCTAAGGTCAAGAAAGATTCCAAAGATATGGACAATTGCACCACAAGTAAAAAGGTACACCTTTCAGGAGATGTAAACAGGCAACTTTTCCTTTGCCAAATTAGTTTATATACTATTAAACTAAAGGGTCTCTCGCAGGGCCGGCATGGGGGCGCTAGAGGTAAGGTGCCTTCCTTGCCTGCGCTTAGCCTAGGATGGACCGCGGTTCAATCCCCGGTGTCCCATATGGTCCCCCAAGCCAGGAGCTATTTCTGAGCGTATAGCCAGGAGTAACTCCTGAGCGTTACCAGGTGTGGGCCCCCCCAAAAAATAATAAAATAAAATAAAGGGCCTCTCGCAAAGTCTGTCATTGGGGTGTTTGCCAAGGAGGAGAGCTTGGAGTTGATGGTCTTTGATATTATTTTGGGGAAGAGGGTCACACTCGGTGGTACCTTTGGTACTCAGGACTTACTCCTTGCTTAGTGCTCAGGGGTCACTCCTGGCATGTTCAAAATGGTCATAAGCAAGACAAGCGCCCCACCCACTGTACTCCTTTGATATTCATTTTTTTTAGGGGGGATGGCTTTTGGTTCACACCCAGTGGTGCTGAGGGGTTATTTCTGGCTCTGCACTCAGAAATCGCTCCTGGCAGGCTCGGAGGACCATACGGGATGCTGGGAATCAAACTGGGGTCCACCCTGTGTTGGCTGCATGCAAGGCAAACTCCATACCGCTGCGCACAGAATCCAGGCCTCTTGAGTGGGGATATAGCTGGGGTGAGCTCAGCTTGGGAGGTTCAGCCACTGGTCTCCCAGGGAGGAAAGAGTTAAGTAGTGCTTAAGAGTCACCTGGGCAAGGCATAAAGTTACCTGGGTCAGGTTTCTGGGAGGTGTCCAGCTGAGCCTGCCCCTAGGCCCTTGGCTGTTTCTGGCCAATGGGAGTTCTGGCTGGGTCCCCCCAGGTAGGGTAAAGGTGCTGCTGCTGCTGGAGCTCCTCTTTGGTCTGTTCCCAGACCCCCAACAATGGCCCTGACTCCACTGCTGACCCCTAGACTCCCCTCAGACACCCACCCCCCTGGAGCTCCTAGAGAAGTGGAAATTGCTGCCATCAGGTAGATGTTGGCATTGCTGAAAGTTGGGTCCAAAAGGGGGGGGGGATAGTTTTCTTTTTGGAGTAACAGGCTCATCTCATTTATCTGGCCTGTCAATGCCGCAGGCCAGAACAGGCCTCAGAACTGGGGGAGGACTCCTTGGACTCTTCAGAGCGTTTCCTAGGCAGTCTAAGGGGTGCTGAATCTGCTGCTGAGTCCTCCACATTGCCAACACCTGCCCCTGAGGATCGAGTTGGGCGGAAGCACCCTGAGGTGAGCTGTGGTGATCCAGTTCCTGTGCCTCTCTCATCTCCTCTCTGTTCCCCAGAATCTGAAATCCACCCCGGAGATGAGGTGAGGTTCTGGACAAGCCTTTAAATTTTGTTTTGGGGTCACACCTGGTGGTGCCCAGGTCTTATTCCTGGCTCTACAGTCTTAAATCACTCCTGGTGGTACTTGGGGGACCATATGGGGTGGCAGGGATCAAACCAGGTTTGACTGTGTGCAAGGCAATCACCATAATCACTTTACTGGGCCCGGAGAGATAGTACAGTGGCGTTTGCCTTGCAAGCAGCCGATCCAGGACCAAAGGTGGTTGGTTCGAATCCCGGTGTCCCATATGGTCCCCCGTGCCTGCCAGGAGCTATTTCTGAGCAGACAACCAGGAGTAACCCCTGAGCACTGCCGGGTGTGGGCTAAAAACAAACAAACAAACAAAAAACAAACAAACAAAAATTATAATCCCTTTACTGTTTCTCTGGCCTCCAGCCTTTAATTCTACAGGCAGCTGTGAGGTGGGTATATGGGGAACAGTCTGTCAGTAGTTTTGGTTTGTTTTGGTATCACACCCAGCTGTACTCAGGGCTGGGTATTACTGTATTCAGGCTGTACTCAGTCCTGGTAATAGCAATAGTCAGTCTGGGAACCATAGGCAGTGTTGGGGATTGAACCTGGACCAGCCACATGCAAAGCAAGTGCCTTAACCCCTGTCCTACCTCTCTAGTCCCCATCAGGTTTTAATTTCAGAATTATTCCACCTCAGGCCCACTCTTTGGATTATCCAGTTCCAATACCTCTTACTGTCTAGACCCACACACACCACACGTCTCAGTCTTTAGGACCCTGTCGGTCTGGACACTTGGAACTAAGGTCATGAAGCCTGACTCCAGCTGAAACAATTCTGGGGGCTGGAAGAGGGACTTTTCTGGGACAGACTTGACGTGACAGATTCTGGTGGGGAAGCACCCTAAATATTAGAAGCTACAAAAGAGGGGTGGCAACAGAAATGGCACAATATCTGGGTTGGCTCACTGGTCTTGATTCAGCCCTTATGTCCCCCAGTGCCCCATTTCTAGCAGGGAGGTACTGGACGTTGAGCAAGACAATCTGCACCTTTGTCTGTTGGGGCTCAGCCTTCGGCTGCAGGACTTGGAGCGGGGCATGGGGCGCTGGGCATCGGCACAGAGCAGGATCGTCCAACTGCAGGTGGGGAGTGTGGATTGCAGGTGCAGAGAGGGTGAGTGTGGGTGCTGGTTTGATTTTGAGGGGTGGGAAATGAGTTTATTTCATGGTCCAAGTGTCTGGAAGAAAAGTAGAGGAGCTGTAGCTTGAGTTATGAACCTTTGGTACCCCCTGCTGTGTGTGTGTGTGTGTGTGTGTGTGTGTGTGTGTGTGTGTGTGTGTGTGTGTGTGCGCCCTCCAACCATGTGTCTCCAGGCCCTGCAGGCAGATCTGCGCGGAGCAGCAGAGCGTGTGGATGCCTTGGTGGCATTTGGAGAGAGGCTGGCACAGAGGAGTGAACCGCAGGCCCGGGCATCCTTAGAGCAGATCCTGAGGGCGCTGGGAACCCACCGGGACAGCATCTTCTGGCGACTGTGGCAGCTGCAGGCTCAGCTGGTCAGTTCCAGCCTGGTATGACCTGCCCTGGAGGTCCCCAGTCCAGGGCCCATGCTCCCAGCCCCTGACTTCTGTCCTCTGAATAGGTATTCGAGGAGGCTGACACACTGGACCAGGACTTAGAAGTGGAGGGAGACTCAGACAGACCAGGACCTGGTGGGATCTGGGGCCCTTGGGCACCCAGCAGCCTCCCCAGTCCTGCAGAGCTGGAGTGGGATCCAGCAGGGGATGTGGGTGGCATTGGCCCTCTGGCACGAAGGATGGCCTGGACTCCAGGAGCCCCCTGTGAGCTGTGTGGCTATTGGCGTCCCCAAAGCAGGGGTCAAGGCCTTGAGGTGAGAGAAGCTGGCGATTCCCCCATCCTGCACTCACAGGATACTGGGGGCCTTCCCTTCTGAGAGGGCTTCCCATTTCCTTCTCTCATGGGATTTCTTCTCCCTGTCTTTGTCATCTCTGTCTCTCCAGCTCTCTTTTTTATCCTCCCACTCATGCCTCTGTTTCCTCTTGCCCATGTCTGCATCTCTCTCTCTCTCTCTCTCTCTCTCTCTCTCTCTCTCTCTCTCTCTCTCTCTCTCTCTCTCTCTCGCTTTTGGGCCACACCTGGTGACACTCAGGGGTTACTCCTGGCTATGTGCTCAGAAATTGCTCCTGGCTTGGGGGACCATATGGGATGCTGGGGGATCAAACCACGGTCTTTCCTAGGTTAGCGTGTGCAAGGCAGATACCATACCTCTTGCACCACCACTCAGGCCCCTGAATTTCCTCTCTTGCTCTCACCTGCTACACCCATGCCAGCCTCCTGTCCCTTCTTCAGGCCTTTTGTGTGTTTGTTTGGGGTCACATCCAGCAGTGCTCAGGACTTACTCTTGGCTTTGAGTTTGGGGGTTACTCCTGGCAGTGCTTAGGGGACCATATGTCCCCTTACAGAACCCAGTTTGGTGTGTACAAGCTCTGTTAATCCCAGAGCTTCCTCTCCAGCCCTTCTTCAGACCTTTAAGTGTTGTGCCCTACTTGGAGTTCCCTAGCACCCCTTGCCCCCTACACTCCCTTTATTCATCTTTGCTCTTTGTTCACAGGTCCTTTCTTCAGAGGCTGGTCCTAGCCTCCAAATATTGTCTTTACAGCCCTGCATGAATTCACCACCTGTCTTCATTTTCCATTGTCTTGTTAATTTATGGACTCCTGTTTCCTGAACTGTGACTGTCAGGGCATTGTCTCTTTCTGTCCCAGTCCCTAAGAACAGTGCCTGGCAGGAACACAATTTGTTGAATGAATGTCTCTCTTCCCTTAATGTTTGTTTGCTTTTATTTTTTATTTTTTTGGGGGAGGTGGGGTGGTGTTTGGGCCACACTTGGTGCTGCTCAGAGCTTACTCCTGGCTCTGTTCCTAGGGATCAGGGGACTCTATGGGTGCTGGGACTCCTACAAATCAGGGGACTCTATGGGTGCTGGGACTCAAACCCAAGTTAACAGCTTCCCTGCTTCTCTTCATTATTTTGGCTTTGCCCTCCTGTCCCTTCCGAGATCTCGCTTCTCACTCTCACTTCTATGACAAGTTCATCTGACCTTTCCCCAACTTTGTGTCTCTGTCACCAGTTCTCCCAGGACCTCATACCTCTCTTGCCCCATAGGACCTGCTCATGTCAGGCCTTAGCCGTCGAAAACACTTAGCAGGACATCAGAGACACTCCCTGCTCCAGAAAAATCAGGTGAGCTGGTTTTTAGCCAGATATATCAATGGGAATCTTTGCTTCTTCTGAGCCACACTCAATGCATCCTCATTGGGGAATCATGTTTTTGGGGGTGTCATACATTCCAAGCCAAATTAGGCACAAAGGGCATGTTGTTTCTCCATGGAACTGAAAGTGGAAATTCCGGCTTTTCTGAACTCAGGATGTTGAATGCTATCAGGGCTCAGTTCCTCCTTTCCTGGAGCTCCTCACTCCCCCAAGGGCTGTCCAAGAGCGACATACTCACTTTGTACTCACTTTACCTGCTCCGCAAGACCAGGGTTCAGTTCTGATTTTGGCTCCACCCCTGACAGTGGCTGATGAAGCTCTGATTGCCTGTTCAATTATGGAAGTGGAGGGATGGATCTGGCTGCACAGGAACCTCAAGCCCTAGATTTAGCCAGTGTTTCTAGTTTCTAGGTAAAGGGGACTGACTGGAAGGATAGGTACAGAGAGACAGCTATTCCTGTGGGGCCAAATCCATATGAGGCCCTGGGGACTATGAGGGTGCCGGGAAAGGAACTCTTTAGCTCTTGGGCAACATGGATTAGTCCACTCCCCAAGTAACTTGCCACCTGCTGTCCACTGGAAGGCCAAGAAGCGGCATGCACCTCCCAGGCTCCAGGAGATGATGCTGACAGCAGCGCCAGGGTGAGATATCAGGTGGGGTTTAGGAATAGGGGCAAGGGGGCAGCTCTGACCCCTCTTTTAAAGCAGCATTTCCGCTTGCAGGACCCCAGCTCCTGCAATCTGGTGGCCCCTGACCTTCTTCATCCTCCTTCTCTTCCTTCTCCTGATGGGGGCCACAGTGCTGCTGCCCATGTCAGGGGACCCCTGCTGCTCGTCTAGCCAGCTGGCCAGGACACCTTACCTGGTGCTCAGCTATGTCAATGGGCCTCCCCCACTCTAAGGCCCAAGCAGACGTGTAATAAAGATTCACTGCTATTGGACTAGTCACTCTTGCTCTTTTGTTTTTAGTGGGTGGGAGGCACATCTGTCTAGTAAATGGCAGGAACTTCTCCTGGCAGTGTTTGGGGAACTGTATGGGATGCCAGGGATCAAACATGAGTTGGCAGCCTGTACTGTCACCTCAGACCAGACTCCTGGTCTCTGACTCAACTCTGTGCTGGTGGCAGTGAAGTGCAAGATCCAGGCCTAGCAGATGTGATGCCTGCCTGAGGAGTATATGCTTCATGCTTCATACTCTGGCCCATGCCTCATGGCAGAAGGGGCAAGACAGCTCTTTGGGTAATGGGATTAGGGCTCCACCCTCTAGATCTAATAATTTCTCACAGCTGCACAACTCCCTCCTTAAGCCATCCCTATGAATTTGGAGAGACACCAGCATTTGGTCTAGAGCAGGCTTGTGAAGATATGGGATTCTTGGATACTCAAAAGTGATGCCATGGCCCTGCGGTGACTGGACAGCCCTTTTTTTTTAAACCACATCCAGCAGTACTCAGGGATTACTCCTGGCAAGCTTGAGGGACCCTATCGGTTATCAGGGATCAAACTAAGGTTGGCCAAGTACAAGGCTTTACCTGCTGTGGTAGCTCTCCAGTCCTTTCTACAGTACCTGAGCTGAACCAGCCCTATATATATGGGTTGGGTTTCCTCAGACCCTGAGGCAAAAATCTAAGGACAAGTAGTTTCTTTGAGTAGGAGAATGGGGGTGGGTGGAAATTGAGGCTGGTGGGTCAGGGAGTGGAGTTCCAACTAAAGTTAGGAACTTTCCATTGCTCAAGGACTGTGGACTTGGTGCAGGAAGTTGGAGGTCTGTGGAGACCAACTGCCCTTAACCACCCAATCTGGGCCTCCTGCTGCAAAGCCTGTGCTCAACCCTTTAAGCTCTAATGTTCACTTTATATCTATTAGGGAATCTTCCTTCGCTGTTGAAATTAGGGCTGAGACAATTTCTTTCATCTGTCTTCTCCGTCTGAGGTGTATACTTCTCTAAGATCCTCTCCTTCTACCTACAAACTTTTCACCCATTTCCCACTTTAACCAGAGAAATGTTTCAGGTAGAGGCCTCTGGGTCCTTTTTTACCTCCCACATTCCTGGAGACAAAAATCTCAGCTTGCAGCAGATACAGAACTCCTCAGCAGGATGTGAGAATGAAGTTCCCAGGTTTTGTGAATCCATAAAAAGGATTTGCAGGGGGCCGAAGCAATAGTTCAGTGGATAATGTGCTGGTCTTGTATATAGCTGACCCAGGTTTGATTCCTGGCATCCCATATGGTCCCCCAGAGCCCTGCCAGAAGGCCTAAGCATCATTAGGTATGGTCCCCAAACAAAAAGGGTTTGTGGACCTTATGACTGCCTCAGGCGTTATAATAAGGCCTCCTCGTCTCTCCTACCTTACTAGGAGTCATTTGGGGTTTTCTGGGGGTCAGGACAGGGTAGTATCTCTCCATGCTAGAGAGAGAGCTGCTGCTTCAACCAACCTGTCTAGTGGGGCTCCTCAAAGAAACCCATGCCCATCACATAATCTTTAAAGACCACCAACCCGCAAGTATTCACACTCCAAATTTTATTCACTTTCTTCAAGCAATCCTGAGGAAAGATGAGCACAGGAGGACTCAAGCTTCCTTTTTAGAACCATCAAGTAGAGGTCTGGGCAGGTGATCAGTCGGGGGTGACTGACCTTGGCCACTTCCTCATGTTTTTAGTCCATCATAACGAATGGCAGCCAGGGCTAGGACTTCCAAGTGGGGATGGGGGGATTCTGGGGTTCTCACCAAGAACCATCAAAGCTTCACCCAAGTCCTCATCGAGAAAACTCAGCTCTGCTCCGAATCACAAAAAGATAGGAGAAGGGCGTGTGTAAGTGCAGGGTATTTACATGTATGTATTTCTCTTTGACAAATCAGGGTGTGTGTTCTGAGGATTGAGAAGGGGTTTCCGTCGTAAGAGGAAGTAGTTTTCCACCGAGTGACTTTCAGCTTGATCCACAGCAGCTGACCAGGCTCGCACCGCAGAGACCAAACTGTTACTATCCACCAAATCTGTCTCCATCGACTAGGGTGATCCTTGAAACCCCGGTCGCAAGAGGTCACCCTCTGACCTCCTGCAGTCCCTTGAGCATCTCTCAAGACTTCTCGCTTCCCATTAAATAAGTGAGCGATTGTCCCTTGCAGTCAGGTGGAGGAGCCCCTGTTCCCCTGGGCCATCATCAGATGAGCCATCTGATGAGCCTGGGCCATCCACCTGTCACCGTCCATCAGACGCGGTCTCAGGAGGCCCCAGGCTCGTCGGACGCTCCCCATCATGGTGGGGCGGCTCTTTGGTGGGGTCCCGGAGGCGTACGAAGGCGCCCATGGCCGTGGCGTGGCCAGAACGCAGCAACTGCAACTGGCGCTTCCCGCGACGGTACAGGTACTCGATGCGCAGCACGTCGGAGCGCGGCAAGCACGCGTGTTGCCGGAACTCAGCCCGCACCCGCGCCTCGGCGCCTGGCTTCCCGCGTCCGGCGCGGAGCAGCTCGCGGTATAAGCTCAGGACTTGTCTCTGCAACCGGCTGGGCCTGCTCATGACAGCGAGCAGCAGGGCTGCGGACTCCGAGGTTCTCCGGCAACACTTCCGCCCCGAGCTCTCCCGAAACCCCGCCCCCAGCCCCCCGGTTTCCGGTGCTCTCGCGCCCTCATTGGTTGCCGTTGGTTGTACGCCATAATATCGCGACAGGAGGGGGCGGGACTTCCGGCCCGCTGGTGCGACTCTCTGTCCTTGAAGAAGGGACGGGAATGCTTGGACTGTTGTGGGGGAAGGAAGTGGAAGCTGAGTCGAGATAAATTTCTGAACTGTGCCCTTGCACAGATGAACGGCTAAAGAAACTGTGGTACATATACACAATGTAATATTATGCAGGCGTCAGGAGATGAAGTCATGAAATTTTCCTATACATACAATCTATTATGCAATACATGCAATCTATTATGTTGAGTGAAATAAGTCAGAGGGAGAGAGATAGACACAGAATAGTCTCACTGATCTGTGGGTTTTAAGAAAAACAAAAGACATTATTGTAACAATGCCCAGAGACAACAGAGATGAGGGCTGGAAGTTCCAGCTCACTACTTGAAGCTCACCACAAAGAGTGATGAGTTTAGTCAGAAAAATAACTACCTTGAAAACTATCATAACAATATAAATGAATGAGGGAAATAGAAAGCCTGCCAGAGTACAGGCGGGAGTGGGGTGGGGAGGAGGGAGATTTGGGACACTGGTGATAGGAATGTTGCACTGGTGATGGAGGGTGTTCTGTTTATAACTGAAACCCAACTACAAACATGCTTGCAATCATGGTGCTTAAATATTTATTAAAAAAAAAAAAGAAATTGAGACCATTGTAGATTAAAGAAAAAACCTTCTGAACTGTGGGACGCGGGGAGAAAAAACGCACAATCAAGTTCTTTAGTTTTATTTATTTATTGAGGCAGTTTTAGGGCGCTCCTGGCAATCCCGCCGCCCTGGAGGCCCAACTCTGGGGACTGGGCCAAGAGAGACGCTCTCGTGTCTCGGCTGGCCGGCCTGGCTGCTCGGTGCTATGGGAAGAAGCAGAAAGATAGTGGCTCTAGGCCCTCAAGGGACTGTTTGTGGCCCTGGGAGTCGAGCCACTGGCACCTGTGGTGCTCTACTGTCCAGGAGCAATAGGGGGTGACTCCTCACCAGCTGCTGAAGCTCCGGGCCTGGCATCCTTGGAACATGTCTACTAGGTTGGCACCCCGGAATGACCCCGGGAATCTCAGGTCGTCGGCTGCAATCCCGTTGTAATCTCCGCACGCGGCCCGCAGGCGTCCTCGGAGTGCGGGAGAGGCGCGCAGGGCGACCACCCCTTGGAGCCCCACTTGCACCCGCAGTGTCGGGGACCTCTCGATGATCACTCTGGAGCCTTCTGCCCAGCGGGCCACCACGCCCCCGCATACCTGAGCAGGGAGACGCGTGCGACGACCGTTCACCTGAGGGAGAGCAGGACTGAGAATCCGACAGCCGGCGGCGCGCCTCTGCCTGTAACGGTTCTCCAAGAGTTCTTCTCCAAGCTCTTTGCTGGAAGAATTAAGTCTGGGTTGACTCCAGCGCGATGAAAACAAGAATAGTGGGAGAAAGTTTGAAGTAATAGTATATAGCTGTTGGCCCACCAATGGCCCAACTTCACCACTTTACAACTGATCTCTGCAGAGATACCTAAATAGCCAAAATTCCAGATGTGCTGGTATTTGGGCTGAGCATATCTGGAATTTTGGCTGAGATGTCTAGGGTCTTCTCGAAGTAAATGAAGGCAGCTTGCTGACCTCCTAATCTCTTCTATACTTTTTCCTGGAAGTCCTGTCATCACAGACATGTCTACAGTCACTGCCAGCTCAGCCACAACCTGGAATTTATGGAGTGTGTGGACACATACAGTCGCAAGACACATTCAAAGTTTTCAATACTGACACCCCGGTAGGAACACACCAAATTAGATGTCAAAAATAGTATGGAAGCCAACAAACAAAGGTCAACAAAACAAAGGTTAACTAACAAAACCAATAACAGAATCAATTATCAACACATAGTAAACCTTAGACAATGACTTAATGACCCCCCATTGTAAGATACTACAATTTTCACAAATTTTCTTTTACTGAAGCGTTTTCCCCTACTAATTCCATTACCGTTCAGTTGTAAACAAGCAACATAAAGTCAATTATTTTGTAGCTACCAACGAGACAGGCTTGGGGATGGGTGGGAATCCAAGGACAATGATGGAGGGAATATTTTTTTCTTTTTTTGTTTTTGGGCCACTCCTGGTGATGCTCAGGGGTTATTCCTGGCTATGCACTCAGAAGTTGCTCCTGGCTTGGGACTATTTGGGATGCTGGGAATCGAACTGAGGTCCATCCTGGGTCAGCTGCATACAAGGCAAACACCCTACCATTGTGTTATCACTCTGGCCCCTGATAGAGGGAATTTTATACTGGTGGTGGGACTGGTGTTGGAATATGGAATGCCAGAAACAAATGTATTGTGAGCAACTATGTAAACCATAGTGTTTAAATAAAATAATAGAGAAATTAAAAGCTGCAAGAGCGATCTCAGCTTACATTTACCAAGCACTTAACATGTATCAAACACTTTACAGGTATCCTCACAGCTGCCCTAGGTGGTGGTACTATTCTTGTCCTATTTTTTTTTTTTTTTGAGGAAGAGCAAACAGCCACAAATAGGTTGAATTGCTTGCCAGGGCTACCCCAGAAGCTGAAGATACCATTGGGACTCTCCATCACTCTCCTTTTTTTGGGGGGGGGGCACATAATAGACCTTACTCCTCACTCTGTACTCAGGAATCATTCCTGGTGGTATGTGGGGACCCATTTATGATGCCAAGGATCAAACTCAGGTCAGTTATATGCAAGGCAGGCACCACAGCCCCCAGTATCTACCTCTCAAGTCCACAGTTAGGGTCGCTTGGTCACTTCACCAAAAGCTTTGGCTTCTTCACCTGCCAGGCTGCATCTGATGCTTCTCCAGTCCTTTTCCTACTATAAACCTCCAAAGACACCGCTAGCTCCTTTCCCTGTACAGGCATTCTGGTTTGTTTTTGCTTATAAAACATGTCTGCTGGGGGTTGGAGCAATGGTGCAGCAGTAGGGCATTTGTCTTGCATGTGGCTGACATAGGATGAACTGTGGTTCAATCCCCCTGTATCCCATATGGTCCCTGAGCCCACCAGAAATGATTCTTGAGTGCAAAGCCAGGAGTAGCCCTGAGCACCAATATGTGTGACCTAAAAACAAAAATGGTCACAATCGGGGCCGGAGAGATAGCATGGAGGTAAGGCATTTGCCTTTCATGCAGGAGGTCATCGGTTCGAATCCCGGCGTCCCATATGGTCTCCCGTGCCTGCCAGGAGCAATTTCTGAGCCTGGAGCCAGGAATAACCCCTGAGCACTGCTGGGTGTGACCCAAAAACCACAAAAAAAAAAAAAAAAAAAAAAACAACAAAAAAACAAAAATGGTCACAATCAATTCATGCTAAGCCTTGCTTATACTTTCTTCCTTGTCTTTCTTCCATGGCTAGGGAGATTGTGTCCCTGACAGTCTCTAACTTTGGGTGCTGCTCCCTGGATCTGGTAGTTTCTTAAGTCCCCAATAATTTCCTTGATTCTGAATCCATAGTCATGTGGGGTTACGTGTGTGTTACTTTTTTTTTTTTTTTTTGGTTTTTGAGCCACACCCGGCAGTGCTCAGGGGTGACTCCTGGCTGTCTGCTCAGAAATAGCTCCTGGCAGGCACGGAGGACCATATGGGACACCGGGCTTCGAACCAACCACCTTTGGTCCTGGATTGGCTGCTTGCAAGGCAAATGCCGCTGTGCTATCTCTCCGAGTCCATGTGTGTGTTACTTTTTATCAGATTCCCAAAAAATGACTTCTCCTTTTCCTCCACTATGCCTCCTTCCTGTCTCTTCCCAGACTGACGTTAGGGATACTCCCACAGACAGCTTGAGAATTCCAAGACTGCTCACAACATTCTGGCCTGTGATTAAGGCTCTATTCCAATCCTTATTTGTTCCCAGGCATTTAGCAATTCTCAGATGTTTTATTTATATTTTAGGCCCCACCCCACAGTGGTCCTGGGTCTGTGCTCACGAATCACTCTTGGTGGGATTCAGGGAACCATATGGAGTTTGGGGTTTGAATCTGAATTGACTGTGTACCAAGCAAGCACCTTACCTACTGTGCTACTACTCTGGTCCTGCAGGGCTTAGGTGAAGGTGAGGTCAGGGGGTTCTGAGAAGTTCAGGTGGAAGTTTATGGACATTTTAGTGGTGGTCAGTGTGAGATCAGAATGATAAGAAGAGACATTGGTGGACCAGAAGAGCTCTAGAACCATGACCAGATTACAAGGAGGGGGATCTTGGCTGGGGTGGGAGTCGAGGATCTCTTACCCAGACATCTCCATTGGGTCCCACAGCTGCACAGCCATCCCGGAAGCCAATGATCACCCGAGCTTGTGGAGTAGAGCAGCCGGGACAGGGTGGGAAATCAGCAGTGACATGGAACCAGTCAGGATCTTGGGATCCAGAGCCCATCAGGGTGGCCAGTTCATAGGCACAGGGTGTAACAGGTGTGGGTGCCAGCCCCCTGAAGCCATCAAAGGTGGTGAGGAGGCCCCCAGGCACCAGGCGACACGTGGCCCCATCCCCTGACTCACAGCACCACAAGCCTCCATTGAGGATACAGCTTGTGCCTTGCGTGCAGGAAAAGGGCTGGCACTGGAGACCATGACCTGACAGACACACACAGCGCTCCTGACAGCCTGGCAGGATGAATTCCTCCCCCACCTGCAGAGTCAAAAAGACACATCTCAAACTAGGTAAAAAGCAAGCAAGCAAGCAAACAAACAAAAATATCAAAAGGGGACAGAGAGATAGTACAGTGAGCTGAGCATTTGCCTTATATCTGGTCAACCCATATTCAGTCCCCAGCACCCCATATGGTCTCTGAAGGTCTGCCAGTAGTGGATCTGTTTGCAGAGCCAGGAATAATCCCTGAATACCACCAATGTTCCTCTGCCACCCCCAAAAAAACCCTGCAAACACTATGAACATTAACAATAAAACTCACGTGTAATCCAAATCACAGAGAACTAAATTTCCTAATTTACAGAAAGTCCTTAGAAACAAAAACCTGAGGGGCTGGAGTGATAGTACAGTGGTAAGGCATTTGCCTTGCATGCAGCCAACACAGGATGGACCCCAGTTCAAATCCAGCATCCCATATGGTCCTTGAGCCTGCCAGGAGTGACTTCTGAGCGCAGAGCCAGGAGTAACCCCTGAGTACCGCCGGGTGTGATCCAAAAACAACAACAACAACAACAACACAAAAACCAAAAAAAAAAAAAAAAAAACAAACCAAAAAAAAACATCAACAAAACACCAAAGTCTAATATAAGAAAAGGTACAAAGGCTATAAAGTTAAAAGAAAAAACAGGAATAGTAGCACAGTAGGTAGAGCATTTGCCTTGCATATGGCTGGCCTGGGTTAGATCCTCAGCATCCCCTATGGTTCCCCTAAGCTTGCCAGGAGTGATTTCTGAGCACAGAGCCGGTAACTCCTGAGCACAGCTGGGTGTGGCCCAACCCACCCAAATAAATAAAGAAAAGAAAAGAAAAGAAGGGGCCGAGCGGTGGAGCAAGAGGTAAGGTGCCTGCCTTGCCTGCATTAGCCTTGGATGGACTGCGGTTCGATCCCCCGGTGTCCCATATGGTCCCCTAATCCAGGAGCAACTTCTGAGCGCATAGCCAGGAGTAACCCTTGAGCGTTACCAGGTGTGCCCCCCCAAAAAAAAACCAAAAAAAAAAAAAAAGAAAAGAAAAGAAAAGAAAAAACAGACACTGCTTAGATCAGGGGTCCAAAAACTTAAAACAGGGAGCCAGTTCACTAGGTTTACTAGGTTCAGACTATAGTTTAAAACAAAAACAAAAACAAAAACAATAGTTGTTCATGGCTATAGTTTAAAAAGCCCTGCCTGAGACCGAGAGGAGGAGTCCAGAAACAGAGAGAAGAAGGGGAGTTGGAGAGTGAGGCACGCATTCCACACATATTCTCTGTGGGCCTGGGAGGAGTTGACGGCTAAGCAGGAGAGGGAGCTGTGTCAACTCCCCTTCCTCCAGTGAGCCAGATAAGCATCCTCTGTGGGCCGCCTGTGACTTGTGGCTGTAGTTTGAGGACCCCTGACTATATACATGTTAAAAAAGATGCTTAGGGCTAGGAGACAGGACAGGGGTGAAGGTCCCAGCACCACAAGGTCCCTGAACATTGCTGTGAGAGACACCCTAGTGAAAAGCCTCAAAGATATGTATTCCCCTTATAACACAGAAACTGGAAAATCCATGGGAATTTTTTTCACCTATAGTTGGGCAAACATTAAATTTGCATAAAGAAATAAATAACATTTGCTAGGTTTCTCTAAGTGTGTCAGAATATCTTCTATAAATATATATATATATATATATATATATATATATATATATATATATATATATATATATATATATATATATTTGGTTTTTGGGCCACACCCGGCAGTGCTCAGGGGTTATTCCTGGCTGTCTGCTCAGAAATAGCTCCTGGCAGGCACGGGGGACCATATGGGACACCGGGCTTCGAACCAACCACCTTTGGTCTTGGATCGGCTGCTTGCAAGGCAAACACCGCTGTGCTATCTCTCCGGGCCCATATCTTTTTTTTTTAAACAAGGGGCCTAACTGGCAGTGGTTATGGGACTATACTGGGGTGCAGGGATCAAATTCGAGTCAGGCGCATGCAATATAAGTGCCCTACCTGCTATACTAACGCTGGCCCTCGTCACTATCTTTTTTTGTTTCGTTTGGCAGCCACACCTAGCGTGACTGCTCCCAGCTTGGTGCTGGGGTACTCTGTGCGGTACCATAGATTGAAAACATTTCCCTGCCTGGCTTCTAACTGGTCTCTTTGGACCTACAGTCCATCAAGCTCTTCACACTGCATTTGCCTGTTAAGTTTTTTTTTAATCTGTGAATCCCAGACAATCTCTCCACTTCTCACTGGTACAGACCAGTGCTGGGATCTCCCTGTGGCCCAGGATGTGGTATCAGCACATGAGCCTGTGGATAGCAGATCTGCGCTGTCAAGGAAGCTGCACTTTGCCTATGTCCTCATGAGGCACCTCCTAGTTCTCAGGGCTGTTCAGGGGATTAAACAAACATGTGTTTCCTACCATGTAGCCTCTGCTCTACAGGACAACTAAATTATCCTGTGCCTGTGGCACAGGGTTAGAAGGGCGAGTGATCACCTAACAGGAGACAGTCTGCTTGCCCCAATACTATCAATGGTTTTGTGACTTCTGGTGGTGTTTAGGGCTTACTTCTAACCCTGGTTCAAGGATCTACTCCTGGAAGGCTTGGGGAAAACTATGAGTCTGGATCTAGAATCTGGGTTGGCTACATGCAAGGTAAGCATCCTACTCCCTGTACTATTGCTGTAAGCCTCCAAATAAAACCCCTTCAATTTACCCACATGGGGTCACTTAGTTGAATGTGGGGCTCATGGAAAGCTAAACATTTTTTTCTGGGGCCAGAGTAATAGTATAATGAATAGGGCATTTGCCCTTCATGTAATTGACCTGGGTGGTTCCATTCCCATATGGTCCCGAGAGCCTTCCAGAAGTGATGCCTGAGTACAAAACCGGGAGTAACCCCTACTTTTTGGGCCAGTTGTGGCCCAAAAACCAACCAAACAACCCCCTCAAATCTTTGGAGAGTGAGAACTATTGCATGAGATATTACTGGCTTTCTATTTTCATGGTTATTTGTATTCTGTTTCCCCACATTATCTGCATATTTTGGTTTCTGTGCTAATACATAGCTTCTCTGTCACCCAACTTATGCATCCATTTCTGTTACTTCCAAATGAAAATTCTGTCTTGATATAATTGTGGTTTGGAGAACTTCAGTTTTTATTTTGGGGCCACACCCAGTGATGCGGGATTTGGGGATCATATGGTGTGCCAGAGATCAAATCTGAATCAGCCTGTGCAAGGCAAGTGCTCTACCTGCTGTACTATCTCTTCAGCTAAAGAACATCTTTTTCCTTTTCTCTTATTTGGCTGGGGCTAAATCCAATATATGCAAAGCCAGCACTCTTCCACCATGGTATACCCCTGCCCAGTGATGGGGGGTTTGTCCCCCTGCCTATACCTGGAACCTCTCTTACCGGTAGGTAACGTCCATTGTGCAAGCAGCCGCAGTGGTCGCGGGACACACAATCAGTGCCATCAAAGACAAGGCCGGGCTCACACTCACAGCCCTCATAGCACTGGGTGGCACAGTGAGCGGGGCTGGCAGGCAGGACACAGCCTCCTGCACATGTCTGGGCACAGACGCTATAGTGGTGTCGGGGCGGGCAAGACATGGCTGTGGGCAGACAGATAGCAAAGGCATGTCAGATTCTTTCCCCATCTTGCTGCCTCCTGTCCACAGCCGGCTTTCAGCCCTTGCAAATTTCCCATCATCCACCTTGGCAATGACAGTGACCCTTCCTGTGACTGTCTGCCCACGCGATCTCGTTGGCTGATTCCATCTGTCTGGGCTTCTCGATTCCCTCCAAGAGAGGGGATATCGGCTGGCCCCTATACAGATCCACACCCACACCCAGGCAAGGCACTCACGGCAAAGATCGGGGCTCCTCCAGGGCAAGACAGGGATCCCAGCCTCCTGGCAGGCTGCCGTATAAGCAGTGAGGGCCTGACAGAGGCTCTGGTTTCCATCCTGGGAGTGACATTCATCCTGTATGCATATCCTCAGGAAAGGCTTGGGGTCCACTTGGCCCAAGCAGTGGCCAAAGGGGCCATCGGGGGCCTGGAGAAGCCCACAGATCTTGGGAGCCTTGAAGAAAGGGGTGAGTTGCATAGAGCAGTTCATGCTAAAGCCCAGGTCAACTGCAGGCAGGGGGCATGGGGCAGCCACTGGGCCCATGGGCGAGGATCTTGTGTCCAAAGGCAGGTTGAGGGGGCCCTTGTCATCACCAAAGGCCCCACAGAGCCCAGCCAGGCGGCCGTGAAAGGCAGAGGGCACGCTTAGGTGCACCTGGCTCCCCCAGTCATACAGGAGACGAAGTCCACAGATTGCATGCACCACCACGTGGCGGCCCTCTAGGGTGGCCCAAACCTGGCCCCCTGGCAGGGTCCAGGGTAGCTGCCAGCGCTCCCCATCCACCTGTGCAGGAGGAAAAGGATCAGGGTCAGGCTCGAAGGCCCCAATGGCTCCTGCACCTCCCAGATACATGGCCCATGCCTAGTGGTATAAAAGAACCATGAGACATGGGGAAGGGGCTTGGATGTTCTCAATGCTCTGATTCTGCAGCCATGAACTGAAAAGCTAAGAGTCCACCCTGGGGCTGTGTGGAGAGAGAAATGTTCACCCAGAAAGACATGCAACAGCACTGGGAATATGATAAGGGCTTTATGACCTGAGCCCCAATCAGTCAAATTCCACTTGGCTCACAGCACAGGATTGAGAAAGCTGGCTGGGGTAAGTCACTGAAACTTGGAGGTGATTACTCAGCACTGGCTGACTGACACAGCTTTTGTAAGGATTAAATGAGATGAATGGAAAGTGCTCATCTGTGATGCAGACCACCAGGGGTCGCTCCTGAGCCTAGAGCCTGGAATAGTCCCCGAACACTGCCAGGAAAGTCCCAATCAGAGGAGTTTCCAGCACATTTGTATTAAATAATTCCCAGGGTTCCTCCTGGCTTCAGTTTCCTCAAACTGGCATAGACTGTTCCCTTGGTGCAGAGTGGCACACCTTTGGTGCAAACTGGCACATCTAGCCGTGGACAGGCACAAGCTGACATACCCAGGCTCAAAGAACAAACATCCGCCACAGTGCCTGCTGCCACCTATCATGTCACAAATGACAAAGGCTTTTCTCCTGGATACCCACAGTGTCAACCCCTGATGGCACATGGTAAAGATGTGGAAGATGGAAGAATAGGGGATGGTGGTGAACCTGAACTGGTCAGCCAACCAGGTCAAGGACAAACCAGTCCTGCCCTGCATCATAGGGGTAGGTATGGAGGTTACAGAGGAAGAGCAAATGAAACTCTGGCTTGAGCTTTGTGCCCAAGTCTTAGCAACTGCCAGTCCACACCCTTGTGGGCCTACAAATCAAATCCATCCTCAGCCTCTCCTGGACGTCTCCTCTTGCAGCCACAATAAATCACCATCAAGTTTGTGGCCTTCAGTTACACATATGTGCTTTAAGACTAGGCCTAGAAGCAAAGTGTTGGAGGAGGGGCTTCTCTCAGAGGTGGCAAGGAAGAAATCACACTTTGGTTTTTCCCCATCTTCGGGAAGCACCCTCAGCTAGCCTGGCCCTCCTACCCACCTCTCCTAAGGTCCCAAGATACCCCCAGACCTGCTCAGAGAGCCCAGGATCTTTTCCCAAGTCCTGAACTTGCCCTTTTCTGAGGACATACATGTGCTCAAGGGTCTGGGATTCAGAGACATTCTTCTGTGGTTGGCAAGACTGGCACAGACCTCATAGACTGGCATAGATAGGTACTTCCTGTGCAAATCTGGCACAGGATGACACATAAGAATACAGCCTGGGGGCTGGGAAGGTGGCACTAGAGGTAAGGTATCTGCCTTGCAAGCGCTAGCATAGGATGGACAGCGGTTCCATCCCCTGGTGTCCCATATGGTCCCCCCAAGCCAGGGGCGATATCTGAGCGCATAGCCAGGAGTAACCCCCGAGCATCAAATGGGTGTGGCCCCCCCCAAAAAAAAAAGAATACAGCTTGACACTGAGTGGCAAGACTGGCACATGCTGGATCATATGGGCACAGCTTGGCATTGCTAGAAAAAAGTTGGCACTGGATAGCACCAACAGTATAGGTTGGGACCACCTGATAAAGATGGCACTGCTTGGTACCATATGGCACTAAGTGGCACTGGCTTAGAGACTAGCAAAGGTTGGTACCAGCTGCTAAGTGATGCCCTGACTCTCAGTGTTCTTTGCCCAGGCTGCCTGCTCTTACTTCCTTTCCCTGCTACTTCTCTGCCTTATATCTTATCACCCCTAACCTACAGGTGGGGACCACACAATGCAAAGCATGCAAAGCACATACAAAGCATGCACTCCAGCACTTGTGCTATCTCCCTGGATCCCTTCATGAATGTTTTTTAATTTTTTTCCTCTTTTGGGCCACACCTAGCAGTGCTCAGGCCTTGTTTCTGGTTCTGCTCAGATGCTGGGGATCAAATCTGGGTTGGTTTCCTGCAAAGCAAATGCTCAACCCACTATACTATCTTTTTGACAATCCCTTATGTAGCACAGATTTTGCATTGTTAATGTTTCCTGGAAAAAGAACAACTCTAAATCTTGCTCACCATTGAATCAGATGGGGCTTTTCTGCTGTTGGCCACAGATTCTCCTTGACTACTTATCCTAAGTAATTTTTTTTTAGTTCATTTTGGGGGCCACACTCTGAAGTATTCAGGATTAAGCCTGGACTTCTGACATTCAAAGCAAATGCTCCAGCCCCTTGAGAGGTCTTGAGGTCTCCCTAATCCCTAAATAACTGATTGCATTTGGTCCTTTGTAAGTTTTCATGTAAATATTAACTGCAACCCTGCTGTGGCTCACTATTATATTATCCTTGTCACTTATTTGCTACTTTAAAATTCCTGTTTTGTCTTGGGACCACACCCTATAGCACTCAGGGAACACTCTTAGCAGTTCTGGAGAACCATATTCAATTCAGCTACTGGTGAGGCAAGCACCTTAGCACCATATTATCTCTCTTTAAATAAAAAAAATTGGGCAACACCCAGCAGCTCTCAGGGCTTACTCTTTGCTCTGTGCTCAGGGATCACCCCTGGACTTGGGAGACAACCATAGGTAGTGCTAGGGATCAAACGCAAGTAGACACTGCAAGCCTGGCAAGTGTCTTACCAACTGTCTATCTCTCTGGCCCCTTAAACTATTCTTTAAAGGGTTTACCTAAAGATGCACAAGGGACCACTTAATGTCCAAGAATTGAACCTGGTGGGGTCAGAGTGTTAGCATATCAGTAGGGCGTTTGCCTTGCGTGCAGACAACCTAGGTTAGATCCCTGGCATCCCATATGGTCCCCCTAGCCAGTCAGGAGCGATTTCTGAGTGTAGAGCCAGAAATAACCCCTGAGTGCTGCTGGCTATGGCCCCAAAACAAAACAAAACAAAACAAAAAAATCCAACCTGAGTTTCCTGCATGCAAGCCCATGCAAGCCCTCTTCAGTTCCTTGCATCCTTTTTGTTTTGTTTTGTTTTGTTTTTTGTTTTTTTGATTTTTGGTTTTTGGGCCACACCCGGCGGTGCTCAGGGGTTACTCCTGGCTGTCTGCTCAGAAATAGCTCCTGGCAGACACGGGGGACCATATGGGACACCGGGATTCGAACCAACTACCTTTGGTCCTGGATCGGCTGCTTGCAAGGCAAACCGCTGTGCTATCTCTCCGGGCCCTCCTTGCATCCTTTTTTGAACCTTGAGGGATTCACACACTCATTTTACTTAAGAGGAAGGTGGTGGATGGGAAGTGCAACTGGGAGGAGGTATTTTGGGGTGCATTCCACCAGCATTTACCGTGATGACACCAGCCACGTGGCGGTCTAGCTGCAGGCGACGCCCAGCGAGGCTGAAATGCAGACTGAGTGGCCCAGCACCGTCTCGGGCCATGTCCAGGCTGAAGGCCCAGGCCCCAGGGCGTATAGTGCGGGCCAGCACGTCCAGGCAGCGCTCGGGTGAGAAGGGCACGGGCACAGGCAGTGCCAGAGGGTGGCCGTCGAAGTCGAGCACATGCACAGGCCCGGCGAGGGTGCAGTAGGCGCGGCCGTCGGGCAGGCAGCTGCGCACGCCACCGCGCAGGCCACA
This sequence comes from Suncus etruscus, assembly GCF_024139225.1. Lineage (NCBI taxonomy): Eukaryota > Metazoa > Chordata > Mammalia > Eulipotyphla > Soricidae > Suncus > Suncus etruscus. The sequence continues at coordinate 81,631,920 of NC_064861.1, read as the reverse complement.
CACTTGGCCACGTCCGCATGGCCGTGGCCCGCAGGTCACCACACCGCCTGGTCCACAGCGGCAGCGACGCCTGCAGCCGGGCCCCGGGTACCAGACGGCACCCCGAGGGCGGTAGCGGCCTGCTTGGAAGCAGCCACACTGGGCAGCGGGCACGCAGAGGCCGCCGCTCCGCACGAAGCCTGCTTGACACACGCAGCCCTCGCAGCAGCGGCCAGTAGGGGCTTTACAGCTGGCCGTGCCCGCACATGTGGCCTGGCAGCAAGGGCCACACAGCTCATACTGTGAGTGTGGCGGACACTGGAAGGCTGTATTGGGGCAGAGGCAAGGGGTCCGAGATGAAGTGATGAGACAGATCAAAGACAGATGGGGTTAGGAGCAATGGGGGAGAAACAAGGGGTATTGTTGGGGAGAAAAATAGGATTAGAAAAAGGGTCACAGCGTGAGATCGAGGGGCATAGGAGAGAGTGACAGGCACAAAACACATAAAAACAGTGTTAGTTTCATTCACTCAAACTGAATCTGGCTGCTTTTCCTGGCCCAGCCCTCTACCAGCCTTTGCCCAGGCTGTGCTCTTCAGAGCTCCACCCTGTCCCTCTGTCCAGACTCAAACACTCACAGCAGAAGTCAGGCGTCCTCCAGGGCCATAGGCGAACACCCAGAGCTTGGCAGGCAGTGGTGTAGGTGGCCAGAGCCCGGCACACGGTGTTATGGGCCCCGCGGTGGCGGCACACGTCATCCAAGCAGTCATTGAAGAAGGGCAGTGGGTCTAGTGCTGCGTGGCAGGGTTCCAGGGGGCCTTGGGCTGAGACCAGCAGCCCGCAGTGTTCATCCCCAGTGAATCGTTGGCGGGCAGCAGCGGGGCATGGACTAGGGCACAGGGGCCCGCAGACAGGGCCACAGCCGGGTACCTCGGCCACCTTCCAGGTGTCGGAAGCGGTGGGGCTGTTTGTGCTGCAGAGTCCGCACAGGTAGGGGCTGTAGGATCTTGGCAGTGTGACCCGCACCAGGCCGTGCCAGTCATAGGTCAGCAGGAGTCCGAAGCTGGTGTGTATGCAGAGCTGGTAGCCCCGCAGGTAGGCATGGAGACAGCCGCCGTGAGAGAGAGGCAGTGATTCCAGAATCCCGTTCACCTATGGGGAGGCATGAATGTAGGGAGAATATCAGGGATGCTGGGGGACACTAGAAATTCTTAGGATCATTACAAAGGGTCTGGGGTGGGGTTAAGGAGCACACTGGTGGTTGGTAGAGGGAGGGACATGAGATTCTGTTGGAAACTATTAGGGGTTTAGTACCCAAATGGGAGATGAATGGCAGAGGAATGAAGGGTTAGCTAATGTGTGTGTGTGTGTGTGTGTGTGTGTGTGTGTGATGGAACCAATGGAGTAAGAAGAACAATTAAGGCATCGGTGGCTCAGGGTCAGTGAGGAATGAGTGGGAGGCCCAAGAAAAGGAATGTGAAGACAACCCAGGGGCAATTGTGTGGGTTGCTGGGGATCAGGATCCCATGGGCATCTCTGGGTGACAGTGAGAAAGGTTAGGTAGTGAGTGAGGAGGGCTCAGAAAGGCAAATACATGAATTATGGGGCCACTCTGAGGGGGTGAGAGAAAAATGGCTCAGGAGATCTGAGAATTCACCAGAGGAGACTCCATCCTTAGCAGCCTGGGGAGTGAGCAGGTAGGGAGATGTGGGGAGTGGTTCATGGGGTTGCCAGGGGGCCTGCAGGCACGTCACTGAGTAAATGGGAGTCTGGCTAAGAACAGAGCAGTGGGACTAAGAACAGAGGGGTGGGTGAGTCCCAAATGGGCCTAGTGACAAGCCCCTTCTGTGGGACTGTGGGGATCCACTGAGGAAGGAGATGTTGGGGTACCGGGTGTGAGGGACGGTGAATGATGAGCCTGAGGATTAAAAGAGGAGTCTCTGGAGAACTCATGGAGGGTAACCGTAGTGTTAAAGGGGTGGGGGGAGATATGAGCACATCATTAGGAAGGGGCCAGCAAGCTTGTTAGAAGAGAAGACAGCAGACAGGGCGGAGGTGACAGGCCCACTGGGAAATTAGAAGTTTACATTTTGAGGGGTGAAGAGAAAAGGAAGGTGTCTTTGGGAAAGGGGGAGCATCACCTCTTTCCTATGAGTATAGGAGATGTTGAGGGTCAGTGTGGGGCCTGAAGAGACTCACCTGGACTCGGTTGAGGTCTTTGGGATTCATGTCTAGCCTGAGGCCACAGGCTGAGAGGGTCAGAGCCTTGGGGCAGCCGTGTGGCTGCAAAAGTAGGGCCATATCCAGGCTAAAGGACTCCAGACCAGCAGGGTGCGAGTCACAGAGTCCAGCCAGGCGGTAGACGCAGGAGCCCGAGAATTCATAGTGGGCACCCCCAAAGGTGTGAAAGTGGAAGTCACCCGTCACAGTGCAGGTTAGTGGCTCCTCAGGGCTTGGGAAGCCAGGTAGGGACTGACCTAGCAGGCAGAGCTCCCAGCCATCTGCAGAGGCCTTGCAGTGACCGAGACATGTGTCAGACTGGCACTGGGGCCCCACAGCCCCCAGGGTGAAGCAGCGGCAGCGCTGGGTACAGTTGTTGGTCCAGAAAGTGTGGTGGTGGTGCTGGAGGCAGAGGCAGTGGGCAGAGGGCACACAGTGGCCCTCCAGCAACAGGAATCTGGGCAGGCACTGGCAAGTGGGAACACAGGGCTTCCCACAGTTCTCCGAGGCTGAGGGCTGAGCACAGGTGTCGGGACATGCAGAGCCACATGGGACAAAGTGAGAGTTGGGGGGACACTGAGGACGGGGAATAGGGAGCATTGGGGGAGGCAACATCATTGGAGTCACTGGACTCGGAGCAGGGGCTGGGGTGGCTGTAGGGGAGAGAGAGAGGGCAGGGACCTCTTAGTTTCAGGCATCTGGGTAACTTGTCCCCTTTTTCCCAGGACCCAGAAGGCATGTGCCAATCTCTGATCCCCCAGACCACAACCCATGTCACCTGGTGCCCGACAGCCCAGGACTCCATCTACAATGCCACAGACTGTCCCCACAGGGCAGCTGAAGGGAATGCAGGTCACACCATCCCGTGGCCGACAAGTGCAGGAGGAAGAACAGTTGTGACTGAGAATAATCTCGCCGGGCTGTGCAAGGAAGGGAGGCAAGAATGGGGTGATGTTGAAGGGGTGCAGGAAAGAGGTGGGGAGGAGTAGTCAGAGACACAAAGCCTTGAGAGACCCACATCCGAAGAGCCCCAACGATGCTCACCCGGAAGTACTGGCCATTGTGGAAGCAAGAACAATAGTCCACAGGGACACAGTCGCCCCCGGCAGGAAAGAATCCCTCATCACACTCGCAGCCCTCAGAGCAGGGGGCCGGCAGCTGCACCACTTTCTGAACCCCTAGACAGGGGGCCGGGCAGGGGTTCACACACAGGCTGTAGTGGCTGTGAGGGGGACACTGCAGGGCTGAAGAGATAGTTTGTCAGGTTCAGGCAAGTTGGCAGCTGCCTTTTGCCCACCCAGAACTCCAAGGTTGCTTCTTTCTCCAGAGCCACCTCACCACAGCTTTATCATATCATCAAGAACAGCCCCTCACTGAGGATAAGTGTTGACTGTATATCATGCCCTGTGTTTATGACTCAGATGGGGCCTCAGAATGATTACTGGTCTGTCCCCCAGGCTCAGCCTCTGATGCAGGAGTTAATCATCACAGGAAACACCAAGTGACAGTGTCTGATCTCCTGCCTGTAGGCCTGAGGGGACCCCATATGAACGTTTGGGATGGAAGTCAAGCCTTCATCCTGCTACTAATAGTACCTCCTCCTGCTTTGGGTACCACATCCTTCCTCGCTTTGGCCTTGAGGATGCTTCCGTGGCCAGACGCTGCTGGAGTGCATCCAAACCAAGGGGCCAGCCAATCAAAGCACTCGCCCTTCTCCAGCGTCATAGTGATTGGTCAGTGGGCAGCTGCTCAGGACTTTTGCAGGGGCCAATGGGGAAAGGGCATTAAATTTCCCCAAGGGCTTCGAAACTGGCGGGATTGGCAGCTGAGGTTGCTGAAGCCTGACTGCTACCAGGAGGGAAGATTGCCTGAGAATAAAGCCAACGTGGATGGAAGATGGAGGACAGAGAAATATTTCTTCCAACCACAATGGAAATTTTTGTTTGTTTTTGGGCCACACCCAGCAGCGCTCGAGGGTTACTTCTGGCTCTGCACTCAGAGATCGCTATGGCAGGCTTGGGGGATCATATGAGAGGCCAAGGATTGAACCAGGATTGAACCAGGGTCAGTCCTAGGTAGGCCATGTGCAGGGCAAACACCCTACTGCTGTGCTATTGCTCCGGCCCCTGTAATTTTCTTTTCTTTTCTTTTCTTTTTTTTGGGGTCACATCTGGTGATGCTCAGAGGTTATTCTTGGCTATCCTCAGAAATCGCTCCTGGCTTGGGACGCCAGGGGATCAAACTGTGGTCTGTCTAGGGTAGCACATGCAAGGCAGATGCCTTACCGCTTGCGCTACTGCTTTGGCCCCTGGAGATTTCTTTATTTAGTAGCTACATCGAAAGACAGAGATAGTCTCACTATGTCTATTCTCAGTCCTCCATTGTTCTTTCTCCCTCAGTGTGACCTGGGATTCTGACCCTGCTGTGTCAGAATCCTGCTTGCTATTGTGGCTACACAGTGTCCCCATGACACCACTGGGTCAGGTCTAGACAGAGCCCAGAGACTTTATCATCATTCTATAAGAGAAGCCAAACAGGCCAGAGAAAAAAGCTCAGTGAAGTGGAGTGTGGGCTTTGCATGCAGGAGGACTGGGTTTAATCCTTAGCACCACACGATTCCTCAGGTATTGCCAGCAACAACACCTGAGAAGAGCTGAGAATAGCCCTTCAGTACCATATGGAAAAGCCTCAAAATTAAATGAGAGGGAGGGGGAGAGAGAGAGAGAGAGAGAGAGAGAGAGAGAGAGAGAGAGAGAGAGAGAGAGAGAGAGAGAGAGAGAGAGAGAGAGAGAAAGAGAGAGAGAGAATGAATACGCAGGCCTTTTACAAATAAGGTTCTAATGAAGTCAGACAGCATCCCAGTGAGCATATGAATCTGGAAACAGAAAAGGATTGGCTGAAAAGGGCCAATTCTGACACAAAAGATCATTCTCGGGGCCCTGTGGGGAGGAGCAGGAGTGGGGACTCAGGTTAAGGACATTTGCAAACCGAATGAACAGATGTTCACATGTCAGTGAGTGTAAGATGACACCCAGCTATTAACCCAAAACAAAGGCATTCCCCCCATCTTCCTCTTTCCTGCAAATCTCTCTTTTGATATGTAAAAGTCCACCTGGATCACTCTCAACCTTCCCCCTCCTGGTGTGTGGGTATTGGTTTCATAAAGAAAGAGGCAATTCTGGCTTTTTTGGCTGAGAGAAAACATGAGGTGCAGACTGGCTCCTGACTGGCTTGGTTTATTAATCTTTTGCTTCTACTCTGCTTCTTCAGACCCATCTGTGGGGGATTAGAGATAAGGTGCATGGGGTGATATCTCAAACTGTGGGGTTTTATTTTACAAATGAGGTCTAGGGGTGTAACATGGGTACATGTTACATGTTACTGACATAATTACATGTCAGTGATTTTCTAGGGGTGTAACCTGGGCACATTTCTTGCCCGTCAATGTGTTTCCTTCATCCATAAGGCATCCCTGTCTGATGGGGCTGTCGGGAGAATTAAGCGAGGCTGACAAGGGCTTAGCACCAATAAATACTCAGCAAGGGCCACCATTCCTTTTCATGTTATTATTGGAACTCTTCTTTGCATTATTGTCAGAGACCTGCTAGAGAACGAGGCATCAGAATGAGGACTCCAGAGTCTGGTGGAAAGGCCACATCATGGGCTTGCAAGCAAAGAGCTAAGGAATGATTTAGCTTCGTGCCTCCTGGGTTGCTTGTTAAAGGACTCTTGCTGGGTCCCACTCACATTTCGGACTCAGAACACCTGGACCATGGCAAAACTTTGTATTATCTATTTATATATTTTATAATTTACTTCTTTATAATTGACTTTTTGTGCACTTCCCCAGTGTGCTTGGGGAAACTGGCAGCCACTCCTGTTGACCCAAGAAGTTCAAGCCTGGTGGTTCAGTGAATGTGCTGCTAAGAGCCACCAGAGCTGTTTCATGCCAGGTCGAATGGGCCTTGTGCTCTCTAGGCTCATGCTCCAGCCCTTTGAATCATTGCCCCACCATTGTCAAGTCTCTGGTGTGTGTGTGTGAGTGTGTGTGTGTGTGTGTGTGTGTGTGTGTGTGTGTGTGAGAGAGAGAGAGAGAGAGAGAGAGAGAGAGAGAGAGAGAGAGAGAGAGAGAGAGAGAGAGAGAGAGAGAGAGAGAGAGACCAGGCAGTGTAGGGGGCCATGGGCTACAGAAAATCAAACTCAGGACCACTACAGGCCATAGTTTCTCAAGTCTAAAAGTTTGCTTTGTGTTTTATGTCAGCCATGTTGGAACACAGAACCTCAGATATAAAAAGCTTGTGCTCTCGCGCTTGGAGCCTCATCCACAGGGCAGAAGGTTGCATTTCTCACTAGCCAGTGGTGCTGCTGCTGCTGCTGCCAGTTTAGAGCCAGCACGTGAGAAGCATGGCCTTAGCCATCACCTGACACAGGATCACGTTCTGCACATGCAGAGCTCAGAGATGACACAAACTGCCTCCCAGCAGGAAGACAGTGGGACACTGCCCTGTGGGCGCTGTGTCTGATGGGGCCCCTTGGTGATAGCTGAAGCCCAGGCCTTGCTCCCCTGACCCCACCTCCACACTGGCTGTTTTCAATTTGTTTTATTTTGCTTTGGGGCCACATCCGATGATCAGGGGTTAATCACTCCTGGCAGGCTCAGGGGATCCTATGGAATGCTGGGAATAAAACGTGGGTTGGCCATGTGCAAGGCAAGTGCCCTCCTTTTCCCTCTGTACTATCACTCCAGCCCCCACACCGACACTTACAACAGAAGCTGGGACCTCTCCAGGGTCGAATGCTGGCACCTGCTGCATGGCAGGCAGACACATAGGCCTGCAGCCAAGCGCAGATCACGGTGCCATTTCCTGGGGCTCTGTGCATGTCAGCTGTGCAGGCCTGGAAGAAGGGCTGAGGGGGTAGTTGGGAGTGGCAGGAGGCCAGTGGACCGCCAGGATCACGCAGGAGGTCACAGCTGCTGGACTGTGCTATGCCTGTGTCGATGACCACATCTGGAACCTGGGCAGCTGCAGGACAACTGGAGCCCCAGCAGGGCTGCAGTGCTGGGCAGTGTCCACTCAGCAGCAGATCGTCCTGGGCAAGGCCGTTGAAGTTGCCGCAGAGACCTTGTGTGAGGCCCCGGTAAGTCACAGGCAGCACCACACTCAGATGACAATTACGGCTGAACAGCAGCCGTGGGCCTCCCCGAACCATGAGCACCACTGAGGCACCCCGTGTGAAGGCACGCACCCCGCCGCTGGGCAGTGTAAAAGGCAGATAGCACCGGACACCATCCACCTGCGGGGAACCGAGAGTCAGGGGTGGGTTGACTTGTGGGGAGACTGTGGGAGAGTGTGCAAGGACTCTGAAAGGGTGGAAGGATGGGGGGAAGGAGGAACATAGAGGTGAAGTGTAGGGGAGAGTGGGGAGGAGCATCTAAGGCAGAGCTGGGAGCAGGTTCCAAGAATGCGAGTCAGGAAGAAGTGGGTGGCTGGGGCTGATGAAGGCAGGTGATGGGCGCATCAGACATGGGTCTGAGTGGTGCAATCAGAGAGGGAAAGAAGTGTTGGGGGGTATAGGAACAGGGGAGGGGCCATTTGGGGGAGTAAGGGCCTGGAAGGGGTGAAAAGAAGGGCAGGAAGCAGTTTGGTATAGGAACACACAGTGGTAGTTGAGGGGAGATGGGGATGGAGACTGAGGGTGCAGACCAGGGTGGGAGGAGAGGTAGAGGGCTAAAGGCAGAACCAGGTAGTTGTGGAAGGAAGGAGAGAGCAGGGGAGGCAAAACAGAGAGGAAATGAGGGTGCTCATTGGAGCCACACATGAGCAGAGATTTGGCAAGAACAGACCAGCAGTCATGGGGGCTCACCATGAGATGCCCCCAGTCCTGGCATTGCAGGCTGAAACGGTGGCCTTGCACTTGGAGCAGCAGGCGGTGGACTGAGCTCTCTCCAGGGCCAGGACTGTGGCCTCTCTCCAGGGTCACATGGAAAGGCCACACTCCCCGATGATGGTGGGAACGGCCGGTGCCCAGCAGCAGGGGTGTGCAGGAGTCGGGGAGGTGGAAGGTGGTACCGTCGAAGGTACGGAAGCCGAGCCGGCCCCAGACTAGGCAGAGTCCTGGGCCATTCTTGGCCACCTGGCAGGGCTGGCAGGTCACTTTGCCCCCCGGCTGGCAGTGGCAGCAGGGGGTGAGCCTGGTGGAGGATGGGGTTAGGGGTGGCAGCGGGGTGCCCGGCTCAAAATAGCGGCCACCCAGCAGACAGCCGCACTGAGCTGCAGGCACGCAGGCGGCTCCACTCTGCAAAAATCCCTCATCACACACGCAGCCCTCACGGCAGTGGCTGTCGCCTCTACAGCCTGGCAGTGGCTCTGGCCCCGCACAAGTGACTGGGCAGCTGGGGGCGCAGAGCGAGTAGTGGGCATGTACAGGGCACTGTGGGCCTGTGGGGAAAGAGGAAGAATGAGGTTATTGAGAAGCAAGTAGCAGCTTCCGTCCCAGGCGTTCCCTCTCTTTGCTCTCCTGCTCCTGGGTCGCAGGGGCCTTCTGGAGCCCTTGCAAGGTAAGTTCTGGAAAACTGCTTGTGCAGAACTGCAGGCAAGAACCCGCAGAGGGGTCAATGGGGCCATCTGGGTGGGAGGCAGAGCTGAGTCTGGGCTTAGAGGCTGGAGTTTCAATAGTCAGAGCCCTTGAATCAGTAAGGGGTGCTGGGCTTGGCCTTCAGCAGAGCTGGGAGAAGTTAGGGGAATAAGGGGGCAGAGGGTAGATGTCCAGTCAGAGTCCACATTTCGGGCTGAGTGGGCAGAGAGTGAAGGCATGAGGGCTGGTTGGAGCCTTGTGAAGAAAAAGTCTCAGGGACCAACTTGTGCGAGGAAGGGCTGGCAGCTCAGTTTGGACAAGGGGCAAGAAGCTGGAGCACAGGCAGGAGCAAGCAGAGTCAGACTCCCCAGAGGAGCAGAAATGAAGGTGGAACCGGGCAGAGATGAGGCACAGGCTACTCACTGCACAGATTCGCTTTCCGCCAGGGGAAGATCTGGCACCCCAACAGCTGGCAGGCTTCACAGTAGAGGCTGAGCATGGAGCAGGGCCCTGTGCCCTGGCAGACCCCCGCCACGCAGTCCTGGAAATAGGGCTTTGGTGCCAGCAGCTCATGACACAGGCGGAAGGGCCCCTGAGGGTCTACGAGGAGGTCACAGCTGTGGGAAAATTGGGCTGAGGAGCTGGTGGTTGACAGGGTGACACAGGATGGTGGCAGTGGTGGCATCTTGGCAGCAGCTTCTGGGCACTCCTCTGAGGTGCCCACCAAGCAGCTGTGGCCAAAGGCCCAGGCCAGCTCATCCTCAGGCAGCTCAGGGCTGGCCACAGCCCCAGGTACCCTCAGGTCATCCAAGGGATCCCCATTATAGTCTGCACAGAGCCCCACCACGTGGCCCTGATATGCTTTTGGGAGATCCAGTGCTACACGAATCTCAGGGGCATAGGTCACATGCAGGCCAAAGGAGCAGCGGACCACAGTGTCCCAGCCTCGACGAAAGACAAGTGTGCTGTTGTCTTCAGTACGGAATGGTAGGATCTGCCAGTCACCGTTGACCTGTGTGAAGTAAAGGAGGCACATCAACCTGGGGTTTGCTGTCAGTTCCAAGGAGTTTTGGGTCTGCAAGTAAAATTGGAGGGACAGGGTAAGCATGGATGGTTTGAGAGCTGTGGCAGGGCTCAGCTCAAGGCCTATATACACAAGGCCTATGTATGCTTTTCACCACCAGCTCTTTTCTAAGTAGTATGGACGTTGGATTAGATCTGGGAAGTTGAAAACAGGGGTCTCCAGAAGTGACATTTATACAAAACATCTAGTGCTTTTAGTTTAGTTTAGGTTTTCTTTTTTCATTTTTTTTTTTTTGAGCGGGGGCAAACCTGGTTGTGCTCAGGACTTACTCTATCTAGGCACTGTACTCAGGGATCTCTTCTGGTGGTGCCATATGTGGTGTTAGGATTAAACTAAGATCAGCTGTATCCACAGAAAAATGCCTTAAGCCCTGTACTATCTCTCTAGCTCATGTACAAACTACACAGAATAGTGGTTAGTGAATAGTCTATGCTCAGCAAATACTTGCTGAACTGGGCCAGCGAGATAGTACAGCGAAGCACATGTGTTGATCGTGCCCAATCTGGGCTCACTCATTGGCACCACATATGGTACTATAAACCCCATCAGGAGTAAGCCCTGAGTACAGCTGAGCGTGCCCCTCCTCCCAAAACAAACCCCAAATACTTGCTGAGCGAATGCATGCATGCATGCATGAATGAGGTTCATAAATCAAGCAAGACTTCTAGGGATTATGGAATTTCTAGGTAATGTCAGGGGCTATAAGGAGTTCTGGTGAGTGGTTTAGGGCTGGGGGGGGGGTCCTGGCCACAGTGGTTTAAAAAAAAACAAACAAACTGTGGCCAGAGAGATAGCACAGTGAGTAGGACATTTGCACACAGCCAACCTGGGTTCAATCCATGGCATCCCATATAGTCGCCTGAGTCTGTCAGGGATGAATTCTTAGTGCAGAGCCAGGAGTTACCTCAAGCGCTCATAGATGTGGCTCCAAAACAATAACAACAACAACAAACAAACAAAAACAACCTAAAAACCAAAGCTATATCTGCTGTCCATGGTTCTGAGCAAACCTCTCACAGGAGTTGAGACTGAGGTGGGGGGCTGTTTTGTGAGTCTGAAGAACTAAGGGTTCTGTACTCAGGAATCATTTCTGGTGGTGCTCATGAGACTATTTGGGATGCCAGGGATCAAGCTGTGAGTTGGCTAAGTGCAAAGCACTCTGGGTACGTCTTACTCATTGTACTCTCCTGCTCCAAAGATATGAGTTTTGTTCCAGGATATGTAAAGGCTTAGGTCAAACTATATGAAACCACTACATCTGTAGACAAAAGCATTAAACACTGGCAACTTCAATGGCTAAACTTCAACAACTACATATGTCATCACAGTAAAACATGGGTAAGTACATTGTAACTTTGGAGCCAAGTGGTCTGGGTCAAGACACGGCTCGTAGTTTGACTTTTGTTTTAGTTGTTTTACTTCTAAAGTTCGATTAAACCTTTACACAACATGAGGGAATAATAGAAACTGCCAGAGAGAATTTTTGGGATTAGATGAGGATTTGTTTGTGTATAGCACATCTTGGGATAGGAAAGGGATCTTGAATTAGGATCTATCAAAATGTGAGTAGGGGGCCCGGAGAGATAGCACAGCAGCATTTGCCTTGCAAGCAGCCGATCCAGGACCAAAGGTGATTGGTTCGAATCCCGGTGTCCCATATGGTCCCCTGTGCCTGCCAGGAGCTATTTCTGAGCAGAGAGCCAGGAGTCACCCCTGAGCACTGCCAGGTGTGGCCCCCCCAAAAAAATGTGAGTAGGGCTAGACCTAATCTGGTACAAATCCTAATTTAAAAAAAACTCACAGGCCTCCAGGAGCCAGGTTAGGGACATAATGGCATGATTGGGTGAAGAGAAGCTGCCAGAGTTTTTGATTGCCTCAGAGACATCAGAGCACAGCATTCTCATTTTAAAATATCAAATCAAATTTAAAATATCAAAATATCAGAACCAGAGAGATAGCATGGAGGTAGGGAGTTTGCCTCACATGCTGAAAGAAAGTGGTTCAAATCCCGGTGTCCCATATGGTCCCCTGAGCCTGCCAGGAGCGATTTCTGAGTATAGAGCCAGGAGCAACCCCTGAGCGCTGCCGGGTGTGACCCAAAAACCAAAACCTAAAACAAAACAAATAAAATATCAAAATATCAAGGCCAGAAAGATAGTGCAGCCAATAGGGCATCTGCTTTGCATGCAGTTGACCTGGGTTTAATTCCCCGCATCATACATAGTTCCCTGAGCTTTGCCAGAAGTGATCTCTGAATGTGGGGCTAGGAGTTACACCCGAGAACCATTGGGTGTGGCTCTCACACTAATAATAATAAATAAAATTATACCAAATTTAGTCATAGAGTTAACAATCTCTACTGGGACATATTGTTGACACTGCTCTCTGATGAATGATTTATGCATCCTCATAGCCCCAAGCTGCAGTGGCACCTTCACAGAACCTATAGCCAAACCCCCCAGGTTCAAACCTCAACCTCGCTAGTTAGCAGCTGTGTGAAACAGACCAATGTCTTCACTTCTCTGGGCTGGTTTTCTAGCTGGGAAACTAGCAATACCAACTGGACCCTGAAAATATTCCTGGGGACACTGAGCTACTATGTTGACCTCTGGTAAGTGCCTACATATGGGCTGCCCTGCACTCACACCTCTCCCTTCTCCCAGGTGTCATGGGAAACTGGGCTAGGGAGTCTGCATTGGGGAACTGAGTTTAAGTGGTAACTCTGGGGTTAGATTTGGGTGCCTTTGAAGTTAGGGCATGGACCAAGGGTGAGAGAGGCAGAACAGTGCATACAGCCAACCCAGTTGAATCCTTGCTGGGTCTCTATTATTCCCCCAGGTATACTCCCAAACTTCTTCCTCACAAACCTCCAAGAAAAGAGCTTATGAAAGGAAGAAGGGTCTTAGATTTAGGATCTAGTACCATAAGGCTATAACACCTGAGGTATGTGAGGGGGAACCCAGGGGAGTCTGGAAGCCTTGTGATGGCTGTTTATCCTGGGATTCACTGGGTCATAGCCCCTGGGATTAAGGAAGGGATGAGGATTCTATATGAGGTTCGCCGAATGTGCAAAGCCTGTCCTCAGTCTTTGTGTTCTTCCCCACCCCCAGAAGGAAAATTTTCAGAGGAGTATCTTGGGTCTGAGATGGGGATCCCTGGGATTTTCTCACCAGCACCCGACCAGGTTCCTTGGGGTCGAGCCTCAGATGAGATCCTGGAACTTGCACTTCCAGGCTTCCTGGGGCTCCCTCTGGCCCTGCGTTCTGCAGAACACGAAAACCGGGGAGCTCAGGCGGTGCGGCTGAGTCGAGACTGCTCAGCAGGTATGTGCAGGGGTCTCTGGGGAAGTGGAAGCGGCGCCCGTCGAAGGTAACATAGTGGCCTCCACCAGCCACGGTGCATGTGGCTAGACTGCGGGGCAGGCAGGTGAGCCGGCCACCAGCCAGGACACAGTGCTCTCCGGGCTTGCAGCCGGCCTCGCTGCACACCAGGGCCCCACCAGCAGCGGGGCAGAGACAGCGGCGTCTTGAACAGCCCAAACCCTCCCACACCGCCTCGCCTGGAGCCAGTGGGCGGCCCTGGTACGTGCAGCCACAGGCCACTGCGGGGCCTCTGTGCTGTGGGATGCACACGGTGCCTCTGCGCTCGTAGCCCACATCGCAGGCACATGTTTCCCCACAGGGCAGCTGACATGTCGCTTCCGATGGACCCATGCAAGTCTCTGGGCAAGAAGATCCACATGGCTCGTAGTGGCTGTTTGCGGGGCAGTCGATGGCTGGGGAGCATAATGGAAGAGGAGATTCCATTGGGAATGGAATAAAATGGTTGGGAGGGGTGTTCCCACCCCCTAGTGACTTGGTCCCTCCCGCAGCTTTCAGGGGGTCTTGCTTAGGGATCTTTTATTTTTATTTTTTGGTTTCTGGATCACACTCGGTGGATCTCAGAGGTTACTCTTGGCTCTGCACTCAGAAATCATTCCTGGCAGGCTTGGGACCATATGGGATGCCAGGGATGAAACCCTGGTTTGTCCCGGGTTGGCTGTGTGCAAGGCAAATGAGCTATTGCTGTGCTATCGCTCTGGTTCCCTTGCTCAAGGTTCTAGGGGACAGATATCCCTCCTAAAATGAGGACTTCCACTATTCAGATGCAGCTACCTCCAATGCAGAAAGTGCTATCTAGCCTTGGGAACCAGGTCCCCTCCCCTTTTCAGAATATAAAATTCGAGCACAGATTTCTGGCCCGGAATACTTGGGGATTCATATCCATCAAATTCTGTGTTCCATAGGTGGGAGCGATAGTACAGTAGGTAGAGAGCTTGAAGTGGCTGACTAGACTTCAATCTCCAGCACCTCAGCACTTCCTGAGCTCCTCAGGGAGTGAGCCCTTTGCACAGAGCCAGGAATAACCCCCCAAAGAAAGCATCATCCAAACTTAGGGGAGTCTGGCTTTCACAAACGAGCACCTCTGTTCCCCAGGACCTACAGAATTCAACCCCAGGACTGCAGCACAGAACCTAGAAGCCCTGTCCCTGGGCAGAGGAGAATTCACCCCCAGAAAAACCCTAGGTGCCTGGTTCTGGGGTCTCAGCAATTCCAAACACAAAAAAGACCCAAAGGCCTTCTGAGTGGAGGAACCATGGAACATGGCCAGGAATTGAAGATGACTCCAGCAGGAAGTAAGACAGTCGAGATCCCACAATCCTTTGTCCAGACTCGGCTCCCACAATCTTTTGCCCCAACCCCAAGCCCCAAAAGCTCACGATGACTCACCACAACCAGCCTGGAATCTCCAGGAATCGATCCTCACACCCAGGCGTTGGCAAGCGCGTGCATAGACCTGCAGGGCCTGGCACAGTGCAGGCCTATGGTTGGGAAAGGGGCAGGTCCAAGCTCTGCAGCTGCTCTCAAAGGGTGCAGGCGGCAGCACAGCGTGGCAGTGGCGAAAGGGCCCGTTCAGAGCAGCCAGGACTCTGCAGGGCTCTGGGGTCTGCAGTGGGATGGCCAGCACTGTGCAGGGAGCAGCCCACAGAGTGCTGCAAGGGTCATTAGGCAGCTGCAGGCCCCAGGTGTTCAGGAAGGCCCTTGAATCAGGGCCCTCCCGGTCATTGGAAGGGTCCCCGTCGAAGTTGCCGCAGAGGCCAGCCACTCTCCCATAGTAGCCAGCAGCCACTTGCAAAGACAGAGCGTGCTGCCAGTCATAGACCAGGCGTAGTGCCAGTGGCTCTGGCTCCAGCCCGGCCTCGGCCCAGAGTTCCCAGTTGCGGAAGGAGAGTCGCAGCTGCCCGTTGCCCAGGGTCACCGGCAGCCCCAGCCGCTGCTGGTTCACCTGCAATGGGAACCGAAGTGTCGTCGTCACTGGAAAACTGGCGCTCCTCAGTAGTGGGGGAGAGTTAGGGGTGGAAAGTGAGGGTGTTGGATGTTGGCATGCAGAGGGAGTGAGGGCTCTGGGGGATGTGGTGACTCTGAGTCACGACCCTGGGGTTATTTCCATCCCACAGATGTCTCCTCGGGAGGACTCAGAAATCCTCAGAGCAATCAGGTAAGAACCAGCACTGCCTCCTCCTAGGCTTGGGCAAAGCATATGGGAGAATTTGGGTACCAAGTCTTGCAAAGCAGTGGACTCTGGTTTCATCTGGACCTCTGCCTGTGGTCCCTTGATCCCCGCCAGGGGTCACTCCAGAGCACAGAGCCAGAATAGCTCCAAAATCCCCGACCTGGTGTGACACCAACTCCTCTCCAAATAGTCTTTCTGATTCACTCATCTTTTATGGTTTTGGTTTTAGGGGATCACACTTATAGGTGCTCAAGAGTTATTCTTGGCTCCCTGCTCAGGAATGACCCCTAGCATTGTTCAGAGACCATATGTGGTTCTGGAGATTTGAACTAAAGTTGGCTGTGTGCAAGGCAAGTGCCTTAATCCATGTACTAGCTCTCTGGCTCACCACTTCTTCCTTCTTTTACTTTATTTTTTTGTTTTTGTGTTTGGGTCACACCCAGCGGTGCTTAGGGGTTACTCCTGGCTCTGCGCTCAGAAATAGCTCATGGTAGACTCAGGGGGCCATATGGGATGCCAGGGATAGAACCCGGGTTTGTCCCGAGTTGGCTGCGTGCAAGGCAAACACTACCTCTGTGCTATTGCTCTGGCCCCGCCACTTCATCCTTCTAGAAAAAAGGAAGAGATTGCCTGTTTCTCCCAATCCTTAGCTTCCTTTAATTGGGCCCACCCACGCCCCTCTGCCTCCTTTTCTCTTCCTTCACCATTTGGACTGTTGCAGCAAAGTTGGCTTTTGTTGTATGTGAGGCAGGAGCCAAGGAAAGATTCTGAGCAGAGAAGGCCTAAGTCATTACTTGTGGGACTGAACCGGGGGTTCAGTTGTCTAGCATCTCCTGCCTGGACTATTGTAAACTGCCTCTTGGGGGGGTCTCTTAGGACTTTCTTCCCAATCCCTCAACCTGCCATTCACATGACAGGCACTAGCATCCTATTCAACCACTGTTTTGGCTCATGCCCCATCTGGCCCTGCACGGGGACCCTCATTCCAGCTTCGTGTTTGCTGCTCAGCCATCCCTTGCTTCAACCCCTCTGTCTTGTGGTTCCTCCACCCGACCTGTCTGGTTCCGTGTTTGGCACTAACTGTTCCTTTGGCCTGAAATGCTCTTTTCTCAGCTCTCCACAGGGCTCACTTCTTTATCTCCCGTAAGATTTGGCTTCTGTTTCATCTTCTCTGCCAGGCCCTCCCATTAAGAAGTGCACTTGCAGATATCTGGACCCTGCTCGCCCTCATCTGTGTTCGTCTCCTTAGCTTTCTTTCCCTCCCCTACTAGATGATTAGTTTCTGCTTATCTCTCTCCACAAGCAAGGATTTGGTGGGGCAAGAATTTCGCTGTGTCCTCAAAGCCTTGAGCAAGGGCGACACTCCCTCAGTTGTGGCTGGAATTTCAGGAGTGCCAGCCAGTTCCTGAGGAGATTAGCCTGAGTTGGTAAAAGTTTAATTCTGTGCCAGAGATAGTACAGGGGATAAGGTGCTTGACTTTGATTCTATCTCTGCCTCCCCATATGAGCCCCCAAGTCCCACTAGGAATGATTCACTGAGCACAGAGAAGATCTGATCATATACAATGCAAAATAAAACATACAGCCAAAATATACAATACAAAATAAACAAAAAAATAAATAATTCTGGAGTCCTAAGCATTTTTATGCTGCTGCAAATACAGAGAAAGATCTGCTAGGACAGTAAAAGCACTTGGGGGACTCCTGACTACATCATCAGGGTAAGCTCTTAAGGAGCATGGAAGTGGGGGTTGGCTAGGAAGATGTTAAAGGGCTTCAGACACTTTGCCTTGAATTTAGCTCACCCTAATTAGATCCCTACCACCATATTTGATTCTCCCAACCACCAATGGGAATGATCCAGAAGTAGTGAGCACTACAGGAGTAGCCCCAACTTTCTCTATTTGTAAGAAAAAGAATTGTGAAAGAGAGACTGGACTTATAGTACAGCAGACAGTTGCTTTGCACATGGGCAACCCAGGTTTGATCCTCAGCATCCCATATGGTCCTCAGAGTCCCACCAGGAGTGATCCCTGAGCACTGCCAACTGTGACTCTACAATCAAAACACAAAGCTAAAACAGGGAGGGAGTATGAGAGGATGATGTCTCATGGGCATAGAAATTAAATTTGAGCATCAAACACTTTCAAAGTTTTCCATGTATTTTTCTCCTAAAATTTGGGGGCCAGAGAGACAGTACAGCAGGTAGGATGCTTGCCTTGCACACAGCTGACCTGAATTTGTTCCCTGGCATCCTATATGATGCCAAACTCCTTCCAGAGTGATTCCTGAGTTAGTCCTGAACACCAGCAGGTGTGGCCAAAAACCCAAACCAAAAATCCAAATTTTTTGTCATCCTAATTTCTTAGATTAGAAAATAAAACAGGTGGGACAGTCACTGGACATTTTTTCTCCTTCGTCTCCTATTGATAGTATTGTATGCATATAGTTTATATATGCATAATATCCATCTTATATTGTGACCTTGATATGGCCCTACAAAGCTCATTTCTAATCTTTTAGTGCCTCAGTCCCAACCATTATTACCCCCATCTACCCATGTAGGTGCAGCTCATGACATGAAGCTCCCCACATAGAGTGATGAGTGCAGTTAGAGAAATAACTACACTGAAAACTATCCTAACAATGTGAATGAATGAGGGAAATAGAAAGCCTGTCTTGAGTACAGGTGTGGGTGAGGTGGGGAGGAGAGAGATCTGGGAAACTGGTGGTGGGAATCTTGCACTGATGAAGGGGGGTGTTCTTGATATGACTGTAATCATACAACTACAATCATAGTTGTAGTCATGGTGTTTAAATAAAGATAATTAAAAAAATAAAACAAAACCAGGAACAGAAACTTAAGTCATTTGTCTCAGATCATAGAGATAACAAATTCTTTGAACCCAAGCCTGCTGGCTCCAGAGTCCATTGTCTTTCCAGAGTGCTATTGAGGGGTGATTGAGTACATCCACCACCACTAGCCATTCTACCCCCTCTAACAACCCCAACTCAATATGGCCTAGTCCCCACAACCTTCCTATCTAAGCAATTTCCCTAAACCTGCCCCGAGGAGAAATTTAGGCTATGCTAGTGACCTCCCTTGGGGGGGTCCATGAGTACTTCTAAGGCTCAGAGACTTTGGAAGCTCCTGGTGTCTGTGTGGCAGAGCAAAC
Organism: Suncus etruscus; assembly: GCF_024139225.1. Classification (NCBI taxonomy): domain Eukaryota; kingdom Metazoa; phylum Chordata; class Mammalia; order Eulipotyphla; family Soricidae; genus Suncus; species Suncus etruscus. The sequence goes on along the minus strand of NC_064861.1, from coordinate 81,613,333 downwards.
AGCGCTCCTGAGACATTGAGGAGGCGGGCACTGTTTTGAGGGCTTCTCACCTGCTAACATTCCCACCTGACTGGAACGATGAGGTGCTAGACACCCACAGCCCTCTATGCGCCCCCAGTGTGAAAGTGGTTTGAAGATGGCAAGATGTGCCTGATGCTAAAACTCAATTGGCAGCAGCAAAGGCTGTGTGGCTGCTGGGAGTCTTAATTTATCCCAACTTGTGTGAATATTCAGATATTTCACCGCAGAGATATTAATGTATGTGATTACGCAACTCCCACTGGGAGCATTGTATAATTGGTGGCACTGGTGGGGTTTGACCATTTTGTAGTTCCTGAATTTACAAGGCACCTAATCCCAAACCTTTTAGATATGGGACTGGGGACTTACCTAGCTGCTTGCTTTCTACGGTGATGCTGGTGAGGAAAGGAGAAAGATAGGTAAGTGGTTGGGGGGGAGGGTCCCAGGAGTCTGTTCATTTGAAGTCTTACCCGGACAAAGCCAAAGTCGTGCTTGACAGCGGTGATGGTGGTGCCAAAGATGCGCATGGTGACCGAGTGCACAGGCTGTCTCGCCCCAGAGCAGGCAGCCCACAGGTGGAAGGCAGGGAGGCCTCTAGCTAGGGGCTCAGGGCAATGGCTCAAGGTGTAGGTACAACCCCCCAGCACGGGGAATGAGTAGCCATCAAAGGTATAGATGTACGGCAGCCCCGAGGCCCAGCAAGTACCACCCATGACAGCTCTCTGCGCCTCGTTAGAGACAGTCACTGTGCCTGGTCTGGCCACAAGCTTCAGTTTGGACCCAGACACAGTTTCCAACTGTAGTCCTGCCCCAGTGCCAGTATCTAAGCTTGGTTCCACTGCTGCCAGCAACTGTAGCCCCTGGTGGATCCCAGGAACAATTTCTGACCCAGACCCTGTCTTGGGTTTAGATGTGGCTCTGGATACTGGTTTGGCTGTGGACACATGCAGGGAGGCTAGTAGAGGTGAGAGTTCAGCTCCAGCCACAGTGGCGAGAGCTAGTTCTTTCCCAGCCACAGATGCAGGTGCTCGTAGAACCATAGATGCTGGCTTAGTTTGGAGTTCACTCACAGCCTCAGGTGTGAGCTCCAGATTGGCTGCAGCCATGGAGAAAGGGCCTGGCTTCGCTGCCAGGGTGCTCTTGCTCACTGAGCCTGCCTTAACTATGGCCATAGTTTTAGGGCTGGAGAAGGATGTTGCTTTCAAGTCCTTTCTATTTTTTGTCCTGGTCCTAAACATGGGCTTGGGCCCAGATGTGGTATTGGGCATGCATTGAAGCTTGTTGTTCACGAGATGGCAAATGGTTTCATTGGGGCAGGTATGGTCCTTACAGGAGACTGAGAACCGAATTGATATCACTTGGGAAGACTCTAGAAGAGAATGGGGAGGAAAGGAAGGCTCAGATCTTATTCAGCCAGAAGATCTGAAGATGAAAGGAGGCTGCAGCCAGACTGAATTCTGGCATTCTGTTTCACCTCTGCCTGGCCTCGACACCCAGCACCTCCAGGGACCCTTGATTGGAGACGCCAGACACAGTAGCTAGAGTCTCTGTCTGCACAAAAAGGAAATGGGGTTGAGAGACATCACAGAGGTGATTGACACAGCCTGGGAGCAGGAAAGAACCATGATGAGCTGGAGAGCCCAACCTCCACCTGAAAGCAGCCGTATCAATTATTCAGAAATCTCTGGGCCATTAGGCTCAACATTTCTGTGGGTTTAACCAGTGAGGACTTTAGTTCGCCATGTTAACTGACCCTAAGAGAACTCTCTCTTTCTCTCTCTTCAATTCCCGAGAAAAGAGGGAGTAATTTTTTCTACTTGTTGGTGTACAAAATTAGCTATCCTATAAATAGAAATTTTAAGAAATAACCTGCTATTTCTGTAGGATTCTGCATACCTTCCTTCAAGATGAACAACAGTGTTGTGGTATAGATCAGAAGATTGTCTAAAGCATCAGCTCCCTGGGGTAGGGATGATGTGTCTATATTTGTTCATTGTTACCTGGCCTGTGTTAAATCTAAAAGATAGATTATTAAAATGTAATCATAGCCAATATAAACTGTATTCAGATACGGTTTTATTAACTCCATTTAAAAAACAGGATGCACTGCCCATGATTCTCAGCCTAGAAGTGCTGGTCTGATGGTTCAGTGGTCATACTTGCTCTGGTACTGAGGAGGTCATATGGTACTGGGGTGCACGCGAGTCTGTGGTCTAGTACTTTGAACTATCTCTCCTTCCCCCTTCACTCATTTTTTTTAAAACAATTCCAAACCAACGGATCAAGGGACTAAAGAGATAATATAGAGGGTAGGACACTTGCCTTGCATTCATTTGACCTAGATTCAGTATGGTTCCCTAAATGCTCTAGGAGTGATCCCTAAGTGCAAAGCCAAGAGTAAGCCCTGAACACTGCTGGGTGTGGCTCCAAAACAAAACCAAACAATTAAATAAAAACTAGGGATAGTGAAATAGAACAGGTGTTACAGTGCTTTTTTTTTTTTTTTTGCATGGATTTGACCTTCATTTGAGCCTCCAAATCAGATATAGTTCCCTGAGTACTATGCACAGAGCCAGGTGGTACCCCCCTGTTACCCTCCTCCCAACTTCCTGGATATCTCACCTGGAGAGGGAGACACTCCCATAGCTGGGAGGGGTCTGGTTGGTAATTTAAGGGGTTGCCTGGGGGAAGGGGAAAGAGAGGAAGAGACTCAGCAATGAAGGCTCAGCAAGGGAGACACAGGAGGAAGAGAGAGATAAGAGACAGCATGGATGCAGAGGCTGTTTAGCTTAGAAGCCATGTGAGATACACACATGGCGGTTAGGGCCTTAATAAAGCTGCATGTCTCCTGACTTCTACTGACTGGCTGTGAATCATTTCTTCGCCATTATTCTTATACCCTCAGACCTGTTAGGCTGCAAGCACCATCCATCCAACTCCATCATGAACACTAAGGACCCTAATAATTAATATTTAATACAGCACCCCCAAATGCAATTCCAAAATGATATGTTGTTGCATTGCGAGACACACCTCAGAGAAGAGAAAATTGTGGGGAAAGAGGCAAAGGGCATAGATTGTTCAAGATTGGACAGACTGTAGGACTTGAATCTATACCCTTGGGCTCTTGAGTCCTGCCAAGCTATTATGATTAAATTTGTTGCATTTTGTGTCTTTGTTTCTAAGAAACCTCTCTATTTCTCTGAGAATACACTAACTTTCTCTCATCTCCCTCACTTTCTACTGTTTTTCAGGAGTGGAAATGATTGGTGGCAGCCCCCTAATTCTAGAAGCACCAGAAAAATCCCAATCCCACAGCTCCTAGAATATTCAGAACCATGGTCAGCACCCAGACACTGAGCCTGCGCCGAGCTCCAGTTTCCCCAGCAACATTCCTTCTCAACTGCCTGAGTGAGTTTGGGCTTCTCAGCTACCACCTGCTCTGGTGAGTGGCTTCAAGCAGATTTGGCACCGTCAACCTTCAATTACTTTCTCTGTGAAATGGGCCCAAAAAGAAAAAAAGACCACCCTTGGACTGGAGAAAGAATGCAGTTGGTAAGGTGCTTGCTTTGCACAAAACTAACCCAATTTGCTTCCCTGCACTGAATGTGAGTGCAGAGCCATGAGCACAACCCTGTGTAGAAACCCAAAAATTAAAAAAACAGGGCCCAGAGAGATAGCACAGCGGTGTTAGCCTTGCAAGCAGCCGATCCAGGACCTAAGGTGGTTGGTTCGAATCCTGGTGTCCCATATGGTCCCCTGTGCCTGCCAGGAGCTATTTCTGAGCAGACAGCCAGGAGTAAACCCTGAGCACCGCCGGGTGTGGCCCAAAAACCAAAACAAAAAAAAAAAATTAAAAAAACCATTAAAATGTTGAGGCCGAAGTGATAGTATAGCAGTAGTGTGTGTTTGCCTTGCATGCGGCTGATCCAGGATGGAATCAGGTTTGATCCTTGGCATCCCATATGGTCCCCTGAGCCTGCCAGGAGCAATTACTGAGTGCAGAGTCAGGAGTAACTCCTGAGCACTGCCGGTGTGCCTCCCAAAAAACAAAACAAAACAAAACAAAAAACTCAAAAAAGATTTTTTACGGCTGGAGCGATAACACAGCAGATAGGACATTTGCCTTACATGCTACTGACCTGGGTTCTATCCCTGGCATTGTATCTGGTTCCCCAAACCTGCCAGAATAATTTCTAAATGTTGCTGGGTGTGGCCCAAAATAAAAATAAAAGTTGTTTAAAAGTAACCTCTTGTGTAATTATGAGGAATAATGTGCATATACTAGAACCAGAGACACAGTACTGAGGTTAAGGAACTTGCCTTGCATATGGGCAAACCCTGGTTCTAATCCTGGCACTGCATCTGGTCTGTACACCCCAGTACCAGCAGGAGTGATCTCTGAGCACAGAAGAGTAATCCCTGAGCACCCTGGAGCTCACCAACATCCTCACAACCTCTTACCCACCAAATGATACATGTTCATCTACAATTCAGGGGTCTCAAACTCGTGGCCCGCGGGCTGCAAACGGACCTCCGTACAACATTTCGTGGCCCTAGATTCCTAGAGGAATCTCTTTTTGTTTTGTTTTGTTTTAGTGGTTTGGGTCACACCCCTCAATGTTCAAGGCTTACTACTGACTTTGCACTCAAGGATCACCCCGACTTTGCCTCCTGCGGCCCCCAGGTAAATTGAGTTTGAGACCCCTGCTCTACATAAAACACCACTTAGTTCATAAATACTTTTTTTGTTGTTGTTGTTTATTTTTTGGGCACCCCCAGCAGTACTCAGGGCTTACTCTAGGCTCGGGGATCTTATCTTATGTGTTGCTGGGGGATTAAACAATACCCTATCACTGGCCTATCACTCTGGCCTCAGGTGTGGAGTATTTTAAAATCTTTTAGAGGTAGAAGAAAAACTAAAACCAAATAGAAAGATGGTCAAAAGCCTGTTCTCAGGCCAGAAAGAGAGAACACAGACTGCATGCAGGAGGTCCATGTCAGATCCCTGGTATCACATGGTTTCCTGAGCACAGCTAGAAGTGACCATTCAAGCACAAAGTCAGATCTAGTCCCTGCACACTTTTTTGTTTTGTTTTTGTTTTGTGGGACACACCCAATGGTGCTCAGGGGCTATTCCTGGTTCTGCACTCAGAAGTTGCCCCTGGCAGGCTCAGGGGACCATATGAGATGTCGTGAATCAAACCAGAGTCCATCCAGAGTTGGCCTCGTGCAAGGCAACCACCCTACCGCTGTACTATCTCTCCACTCCACCCCCAAACACTTCTGAATGTGTCCTTTATGTTCTACCTCTCTTCCCCCTGCCCCTCTCCCCCCCAAATCTTACTTTCTGGAAGGAAAAGCACCTGGCTTAAATGGTGACTTGACATTTTATTCCCCTCCTTACTTGTTTGAATTTCAAAGTAAAGGAAAAAAAAAGTGGCAAATCACCATTTAAGCCAGGTGTTTTTCCTTCCAGAAAGCAAGCTTAAGAAAAAGTTATTGAATCGGCCTCGAAGACTTGTTGGAAGGCAGCACACAAAGTTAAAAGCCCAGCATTAGCTACTATTCTGTCAACCCTGTTCTTCCAGCCCAGTGCTCACATTTTACATTATGATAGGCAAGGGAAGCGTGTCACCTGCAATTATTTCTCTGAGCCCTGCACCTAGTGTACACGATGTGATGAAACTAAGCAAATGATGTCTGTTGCTATCATTATTCATTTCTCAAATACCCATTAAGTCCTGGGCACTGGTACCGATGTCTCAACAGTGAACTCAGAATTTTTATAAAAATTCCACCCTCATGGAACTAATTGAGGAGTGTAGAGATGTTCTACAACTTGATCCAGGTTAACACGAGAGTATAAATATCTGACAATTCGTCAGACTGGATGCTCAAACATTGGAGCACGAACTGCATCTTCTTCCATTTGACTTCTAGAAACATTGCCCCCAAGGAACTGAAGTGGAACCGAGGAAGAGAATAGAATAAAATAAAGTATATAGATAGTAAGAGGTGCTGCAATCCAAAACATCAGGTGCGGGGGAATGAAGGGGCTGCAACTTAGAACTGGACGTCAGGTGGGGTCCAGAAAGGCCAGGAGATTTAAACAAAGGCTTTGAAGGAGGCCGGGGAGCAAGCGTTAAGGATATTATTGTGGGGACAGTCGGTGCAAAGGGCTCGGGTGGAGCTCACAGAACAGATTGGATCAGTCTCCCAAGCGCTGTAAGGACTTTGCAGTCTGCCAGAGAGATGGAATGATTGCACGGGAGGACTGTGAGTAGTGGAAGGACGTGACTTGCATTGAAAACTCATCTTTCTGGCTGCTGTGTGAGCAGCAGAGCGAGGTGTTCTGGCTTTCTCCGACCTTGATCCCGGGAATATCATCTGTCCAACTCCCGACTCTCTGGGGCCCTAGAGCTGCTCGCCTTTCCAATCAGCGGTTCGGAGGCCCCAGCAGTTGGCGGGGCCCACTGCTCTGCAAGCCCCGGGCGCCCCGGTGTCCGGTCTCTTGCCCGCCGGCCAAAGAGGCGGAGGCAGAGCCGAGTCCGGGCTTGGCTCTGGCCAGATGCTTCGCGTCGCGCCTCTGGCCAGGAGCGGGGAGCTGCGGCTCGCCGGGCAGGAGCGCACAGACCGGATCGTTAAGGGGCGCCCCGAAAAACGCCCGTGCAAGAGGGTGGGGGAACGCAGACCGAGGCGGCATTGGGGTTGCGCTCTGCAATGCAGTTGCAACCCCTTTTGGGCCACCTCTCGGGGACCCTAGGCTGCAGAGCCGCTTGCCCACCACCAACTCGGGGTCTCGGGCTAGGAGCCTGGGATGCTACTTTGGGGTGGCAGCTCGGACCCAGGACTCCAGGTCTTGCAGACACCTTGCCAGCAGAGGGCAACCCCGCAGCCAGGACTGTCGTCCCCCGCGGGGTGCAGGCGCTCCTGGCCTTGCAGCGCCTGGAAAGGCTCGAGTGCATCAACTTGGTCGCCGTCTAAAAGCGCCAAGCTAAGGTGGCACACCCTTGGGGCGGGTCGTAGGCCGCGTCTTGGGGCTCTGGGGCTCGTCTTGGGGCGCGTCGTAGGCGGCTCTGGAGCTCCCACCCTGGGTTCACCTCATCTGAGCCGTGCCCCTAGAAGTGGTTCAGGGCTAGGGTGGCTGGAAGCTGCACAGAGTCCGAAGTTGGGCTCCGCAGAGTCCCCCACCTCCCGCGCCGCACCCCGCACCTCCCTTTTCCTAGAAAGCCACGAAGGTGAAAGAAAGCAATGGCCCTGGAAAGCTAGCAGAGGTGGCCCAGGGAAGCCGATTCAACAGCAGGATTTTGAGGCCCAGTACTTGGGATTTTCATCTTGGGGACCTGTCTGTCTCTGGACAGGAGAGCATGGGCTCTCGGCCTCATTTCTCTGGACCTCAATTGCCTTATCTGGGAAAGGGGGGTGTTAGCAGCACCTTGCAGAATGGAGGGGAGAGTACAGGAGCAGGCGGTATAGAGATGTATTGCAGGTTAAAATTAGCTTGTTTCTCCTGGACCATCTGTTCTAGAAAAGCCTGTCTGGCCTCCTTCCCACAGCCAGCTGGCTAATCCCCCCAACACTGAGCCTGCCCCAGTAGCCCCTAATCCCACCTGCTTAGGGGCTGGTTCCAGAAAGTTGCCAGCGACCATAGGGTCAGAGCCAGCACAGCCTCTCTTCGTTCAAATCCCACCCAGCTCTCCAGCCACCTGCCTGGGAGGTGCACTCACCCCATAGGAGACCCAGGGCACCCAGGCACAGCACGGCAGATGTGAGGGCTGCCATGGCCCTCAGAAGGTGCAGCAGGTCCGATGGTCAGTGTGTCTTTCCTGCCCTCTGCAGAAGCAGAGGGGCCCTCAGAGAACCCCGCAAAAGTCGAGGCTGGTGAATTTTACCTGCCCAGATATGGGAGGAGGCAGCCCCTGTGCCAGATTTATAGTCTGCAAGGCCAGGCCCTCAGCCCCCCTCCCTGGTCAGCACATGAATGTCTCATTAGAACTGGCTCCAGCCTGACCTGGTGCCATTGAGTATAACTCTGTGTGTGTGTGTGTGTGTGTGTGTGTGTGTGTGTGTGTGTGTGTGAGAGAGAGAGAGAGAGAGAGAGAGAGAGAGAGAGAGAGAGAGAGAGAGAGAGAGAGAGAGAGAGAGAGAGAGAGAGACACGAAGGTGGGGAGAGGGAGCAGGAGTTGAACAGACACTGAAGGAGGGAGAGGAAAAGCAGGGCAAAGGGATTTGTCTGTGTAGGCAACAGAAGGGACCCCAAAGCTATTTTTTCCTTTGAGAGAGAGGGACATGGCTGTATTTGGGAGGGGCGAGAAACTTCTGAGTGAGGGGATATAAGGCAAAGAACACCAAGGTCCCAGGATCTGAGAGATGGGGGCTGTAGCCTATTCTGGATTCTGAGGAAGGGAAGGCAGGGAGACGGGGCTTCTGGGTTTAGAACTAGGGATCTGGGTCCCTGGGACATGGAAAAAATGGCCAGGGTGGTGAGGACGTGGTGTCCAGGACATGGCAGGGCTCCCCCAGGGAGGACAATGGCTCCCCGTCCCTCCCACACTGGCGGAACGTCCTGAGCCCAAGAACAATGGTGCAGCATCTGGCAGGGCTTGTCCGGGCCTCCTCATAGGGCCAGGCCAGGGGCTTGGCAACCTCCTCCCTAGGCCTAAGACTCTGTACCCTCAGTCTCCCTCCCCCACACTTTGTCTTTGTGCAGGTAGAAAATCCAGAGGGAATTTCTTCCAGTAACTTCTCTTCTCACCTGTTCTTCCTCACACGCAGAAGCCAGGTCGTGCTCCCACAGAGGTCAATGCAGGGAGGCGAAAGTACCATCAGGGAGCAGTTTCTTCCACTCACTCTGACGTGGGGAACCCAAGGGCTAGAGATGGTTTTGGGGGTGGGCAAGGCCTGCCAAGCCAGGCTGAGGAACCCTGGAGGGCCCTGTCAGAGAAGGACCAGGGTGGACCTTAGGGTTTAGGGATATTCTCTGCTCTGGAGCAACCCCTGCAGGCCCTGGGTGGGTGAGGGCAGAGTTGGAACAGGACCCACGATGGTCACTCCATTGCTTGGCTCCCTTTTCTCCCCTGACAGGACCCAGAAAGAGGGGTGGGTGGGGGAGAAGCTGAGGCAGCGAATGATTCAGAGGGCGAGAGAGGCTGAGAGAAGCCAGGCTTGGGTTCAGGCCAGGCCTTGCAAGCGGAGAAGAGGGAGGAAGCCTCCAGAAAGAGGCAGTGAAGAAGCAGGAAAGGGGCCAGCTGGGAGACCTGGGGCCGTACATCCGGGATGCTGAGGAAGTTCCCAGCAACAGACATTGCATCGGAGGACTGATGCAGGCATGCGAGTGAAGTGTACCCCAGGGGTGCCACAGAGTTGAAGCCAGAATACGCCCAGAATAAAATCCTTTGAAGTCTCACACTTTATACACGGAATCCTTGCCAGTTCTCGCATTCACTCCAGCAGTCTAGCAGTGTGAGAGCTCATATGAAAAGAGGCTTCTCAGTTGCTTGCCTTTGTCACCTTTTAACACCCCCTATTCCCCCCTCCCCCCACCAAGAGTGAAAATCTTTCACTGAAAATAAGTCTTGGGGCTGGAGAGCGAACACAGGGGTTAAGGCACTTGCCTTGCATGCAGCTAGTCCTGGTCCAAGCCCTGATATCACACGGTCTCATGAGCACCATTGGGAACAAGCCCTGAGCAGAGAACCGGGGAGTAGGACCCAAGCACCATCAGGTAAGGCCCACCCCTCACCCCCCAAAAACAAAATGAAGTTGTGGTCAGAGAGCTAATAGAGAAGGTAAGGCATTTGTCTTGCACCAGGCAACCTAAGGTGTTTTTTTGTTTGTTTGTTTTGTTTTTTTTTTTTTTTGGTTCTGGTTTTATAGGTCACACCCGGTAGTACAAAGACCTTATTCCTGGCTCTGCACTCAGGAATTAATCCTGGGCTCAGAAGACCTTATGGGATGCTGGGAATCGAACCCCGGTTAGTTGCATACTAGGCAAGTGCCCTACCTGCTGTACTATTGTTCTGGCCCCTCCAACCTGGGTACAGATTCTGCCCATCAGGTACAGTGCACAAAGTTGGCCCTGCCTTCAGGACCTCTGTTCCTCCCACCTCCCAGCCCAGCCCCTTCTGTTCTCCCTAAGTCCCTGGGCTCCTGCAGAACCTGGTGTTCATTACTGCTGCCAGTTCTCACAGGCTGCTGTGGTTGCTTTGTGCGGACAGGAACCCTGGGAAGGCAGGCACTGAGTGCTGCCCCCCACTGTGTTCCCAGCACCCTCCCCAGCAGTCGCAGCAACCCTGAGCTGAGAAGTCCTGGTTTCTGAGGGTGCACCCCAGAATTGAAGCCTCCCGGTGAAACGAGCTTTTTATCTGATGTACCCACAGATATGCCCGTGGACAGTACTACAAAAGCTTGCCCTTCTCTGCGGCCTTTGTAAGCCACCCCAGGTAGGCTCCAGACGTTCAGGGCCCCGTCAGAACTGGCCAGACACAGGGCTTGGATCTGACAGCAGGCACCCAGGGCAGCGTCTTGGCCTCAGAGCTCCAGATCCTTCCAGAAAGTGCTTCAGTGATCTGTCCTGTATCGCTTTTAAGACCAGCTGACTGGGGCCAAAGCTGTCATGCACACAGCTGGACTTGGGGTCAATTCCCAGCACCAATCTGCTTCTTTCAGCCCCAATGGGGATCAGTGCAAAGCAGTCAAGAACAGCCCCTGAACACCAGTTCCATCCCTAAAAGTGCAGGGCATTCTTGAAGGCTGAATGGATGAATTCAGCCCTGCAGGCAGGAATATTGTAACTTTTTTTTTTCTTTTGAGACCCAGAGGTCCTCAACGATCACTATAGATTCTGGGAATCAAACCTGAGTCACCCGCAAAGTGCCCTACCCACTGTACCACCTCTCAACCCTGGCCAGTCTTATCCTTTCCCCATGGGGGGCAGGGTGAGTCCTGGGCAGGGGAGACGGAAGACTCATGCTTGGGGGACCAGCCTGCTGCCCTCATCACACCCTTCCTGTCTCTTGGGTTGCATCTCCTGGGTCACCCCTGGTCCTTCCTCTTCTCATGAACCCCCACACCCTACGCCCTCACCTTGTCTTGGCTTCTTCCCAGAAGCCTATAATAAACTGCCCCTACCTATCCCCTAGTTTCACAGGGTTTTGCTTCCCCACCTTCTCCCCCACTGCCCTAGGCCTGCTCCTGGCCTTGAACTTCTGCTCACAGGCTCCCTGCTCCATTTGCACATTTGTCTTAACCTGATCTCTGTCAGGGCTCAGCTGAGATGTCATTTCCTTCTAGGAAGTCCCCCTGTCAAGCTCTCTTCCTGGGTCAGGTACCCTGGATTCAGTCTTATATGTATCTCGTGCCAGGTCTAGCCCCTTTATTGCCACTCACTCGGCTTCTGTGATTATGTTTCCCCCCAAATAGGAGGTCTGGGAAGGGGGTCTGGCACACAGTGGGCCTGCAAGGCCAATTCTAGTCCCATAGTGAGGATGGTGGCGTAGTGCACGCTGGCTCCCCCTCCTGGCAACAACTGGTATTCCAAGGTCCATGCAAGGCATCCCACACTTGGCTCCCCCTTCAAGGGGCTGTGGAATTCAGCCACTCGAGGTAGCCACCACCAAGATATGACCTGAGAGTCAGGCCAGATCCCTTCAGCCTCAGAATGTTCCCAGGCTGATGGAGGACCATTTCCATGGCCTCACCCACCTTGAAAATACTGTTCTGTGAGAACATCTGTCTAGACACAACTGTCACACCAACGTCAGTCCAAGGAACAGGCACTCCAATTCTCAGTCATGTACATCTATAACAGGGTGGCCTGAGATCAGGGGGAATTTTCCTCTTGCTGCTGAGCCCATCTCCAGACATGAGGCCTGATGTGAGCAGAGGATCCAGGCTGGAGTTGGGGTGGCGGGCTCGAGGCACAGAGAACACGTCAGCATAGGAGCCCAACGCTGACCAGGCCACAGGCCGGCCTCCAGCACAGAGGTCCCTGGGTGGAACTAGCTTTGCTCCTTGCTCCACTGTGGCTTCCATTTCCATGTGGCCTGTCCCTTCCAGGTACAGAGTCCCAGCCTGCCTACCAGCATGTTGTAGTCTCTGCTACATTTCTGTGGACCGGCCCTTGCCTCTCCCCTTGCTGCCTTGAGGTAGCCCTGACCCGCTCCTGGTCCTCTGGGCTGCCTCATCCAGACTCCCATACCTGCTGCAGCCTCTCCCCCACCTACCCTGGACCGTCCCACCCTCATGCCTCTTGCCCACCCACAGCTTCACTTGCAGCAGAGGCTGGTCTACCCAGCCTCACTCTTCCCAGCCAGGCTCCTTTGGCCCATTCTCTTTGATGGTGACACAACCATTCTATAGCCCAAAATTGACCAATCACCCCCATCCACTCCCCTCTGTAGAGTCCTCTTTGGATCCCAGAATCTGAGCAACTTGGCTGAACCCCTGGACCCCATTTCTCCCACAGAAGCCCCCAGTCTTCACTGGGAGCAGATGCCTCTGTGCCTGATGCCTATAATTAGTACCCCTAATGTCATTCTGGGATCATACACCTTCTTCAGGAAGCCCTCCATGACCACACTCTAGACTCAGGTTCCTAACCATCCCGAAGCTCCCCTCATCACATCTTTGATTACTCTGGGATATCCTGGACTTTAGACACCACCCCACCCTCTAGGTTACCTCCATATGAGACGGGTCAGGGAAGGCCTGATGAATGCAGGACCATCCTTGAACTCATCCAGGGGCCACAGAGAGGTGTGGGTCTTGTCCCCAGAGCAGGCACTGCCCAGCCCCTGAATGACACCTGCACCCCCAACTCCCATAGACAGAGACAAGGGCCAGGGCCAGGCCCACACTTAGAAAAATAGGACTTTCTTGTTGTGCCTGGGGCCCCGACACCCTCCCCATCAGAGTTTTTAAAAACCAGGAGCAATTTGGTGAGTCTGAGGCCGCCTCAGGGCCAGAGGTGAGTATGTCGTTAGGGTCCTGTGGGTTCGTGGCTGGGCCCCCAGGGCTCACAATCCAGCTGGACCACGGTGTGGCCCCTGGGGCCGGCAGGCTCCGGGGCTGATGGGGCTGGCGAGGGGCCCAGGGCCCCGTTGGTCTGGGAGCAGACGCTGCTGACTGGCGCGGAGGTCTTGGCCTTCCCAGGGGGCTGGCTGCCATGCACCTTGTAACGCATCAGCAGCACGAAGATGAAGACTAGGACTGAGGCCACGATGACGCCCCCCAGCGCGATGATCATGGTACCTCCCAGGAAGGGCGCGTGGGGGGCCCCGCAAGGCCGCAGCGCCGGCTCAGTGGAGAAGTGGGTGCAGCCCACTGGCCGCGTGGCTGTCAGCCCCGTGGCACTGTCCTCATATACGGCGAGCACACACAGATCGTAGGTCCGGCCCGATGCCAGGTCCGTCAATAGAAACGAGCGGCTGTCTGCAGGGATCATCCTGGAGGGTTGGATGGGCAGGTGTTAGAGCTGGCCCCCAGCACCTGTTCTGTGCTCTCTGCACCCACCCAGGCCCCTTACACCCCTTTCATTCTCTCTAGCCTGGCTCCCCTCTAACACCAGGCAGCTGCCCACCCCACACCCCTCCAGGTTGCTGCTGCCAATTTTCCCTTAGCCCATCGGCTCACTAAAATCTTCCTGCTTGCTGCCCCTCTGGCCTACTGCCCATGTACTCTGCAGCCCAGTTCCACCACAGGCCCACTGGCCTGTTCCCCGGAGCCCACTCAAAGCTGTTAGGCTGCTTCTCAGGGTACGCCTAGCGCCACCCCCCAAATCCAGCACTGCCCATCTCACACTGTTCCCCACCTGCTTTGCCACACCCCAATGCCCTCCCTCTCCTCTAGCCCCAGGTCCATTCCTCCCAATCCCAGCTCCCTCTAGGCCTTCACCCAATTTTCCCCTCTCTACCCCTTCACCCGCTGCACCCCCCCCCCTTTTCTCTTCTATACAGCTAAAATCCTCTCTACCCTCAGGCCTACTTCCCCAGTTTAAAAAAAAATGCCCGATTTCCTTCTACCCTGCCAATAAAAGTCCCCCTAGGCTCATCGCCATATTATTATTGCTAGATCTTGGGCTGCTTTCTAGCAAGTTCTGTCAACTGATTCTGATTTCATTAAGTGGATGGGCCTCCGTCACCACTGTCCATTTCTTTTTCTCTCTGTTGCCTTATTTCTGGTTCCTGATTCCCTTTTTATCTCTGCTGCCTGGTTTCTCTTTATCCTTGCCCTTTCCATTTTCTTATAGCCTGAATACTCTGTCCCATTATTGTTTTGTTTTTCAGGTCACACCCAGGGGTGTGCTGGGCATCAAACCTGAGCTTCCTGCAAGCAAAGTATATACTTGGCCCACTGAGCTAGTGTTCCAGTCCCTCTGCCACTATTTTTCCTGTTGGAGCTGAGCACACTGTTGAAAATTTCACTTGTCTTATTCTTTCTGCTTTATTATTAAACTGGGTTTGTTTTTTTTTTTGGAGGGGGTGGCACACTCGGCTGTGTCCAGGTCTTATTCCTGGCTGCTCTCAGGGATCATTCCTGGTGGTGCTGGGGGGATCATATGTGACTATACGTGTTGCCAGAGAAGGAACCCAGATGGACTGTGTGTAAGGTAAGTTACTCTGTCCACGGTATAACTCAGCCCCTAAAGTACGTTAACAGGGGAGGTAAAGGAAACTTCATGATTGTCTGAAAGGGTGAGATTTGTTACCTTCCCTTCCTGGGAGAGGAAGAGGAAAGGGCTCAGATCATTTCCAGGATGGAAAAGGAAATCAAGGGTGATGCTTGCAGCTGGCAGTCCTTGGGGAGGGAGAGGTGCATGGGTATTGGGTTTGCCACCTCCAGCCTTGGGGAGCTAAAAAAGTTGCCCTCACCTACCCCAACAGCCAAACCTGAGGCCTAAAGATATAGGGAAATCCCCCAGGGGCCAATTGACATTCCTATTCAACAAGCAGGAGAAGCTGGCACTTGGTGTGATCTAATTAGAAAATAAGAATCAAGGGGCTGGAGAGAGAGCATGCAGGTAAGGCATTTGCCTTGCATACAGAAGGTCGGTGGTTCAAATTCCGGCATCCCATATGGTCCCCTGAGCCTGCCAGGAGCGATTTCTGAGCGTAGAACCAGGAGTAACCACTGAGCGCTGCCAGGTGTGACCCAAAACTCAAAAAAAAAAAAAAAGAATCAAAATGTCTCCATGATGAAAATCAAATAAGGGCCGGAGAGACACTGCAGTGGGTAGGGCTTGTGCCCTGCACAGAGCCAAACTGAGTTCAATCCCAGGCACCACATGTGGTCCCTGCATACCAAACCAAAATCAAACAAAGGAAAAAAAGAATTTGAACCTGTGGAGCTTGTGCCAAGTCCACTACTAAACACACCCAAAGCCTGAGCTGGACCGGGCACCTCTGAACCTCTTCTCTGAGTCTTTTCAGGGGGGCTGTCTCCTGCCCCCAAGATTTTATTTTCAGTGCTGGGGACTGATCCCAGCGTCTCACTTATAAGGCAATACTTTACTGCTAGGCCACATCCCCAGCTCCTCTCTTTCCTTCTTGAGGCCCTGCCAACTGCAAATTCCTGCTCTATTCCCTTTACTATCTGAACTTGTCCCTCAACCTTGTCCCTGCCTTGATTCTTGGGCTCTGCTATCTGATTTCCTTTGCAACTTTGCAGCCACATTTCTCAGCAGGGTCATAGCCTGGCTAACAGGAGATGCACCTCGGCTGTGTCCTGTCCTCCCTCCCCAACCCCAGCTGCCCCTCTGCTGGGCCAGGCACCTGTAGACGAGGATGTCGTCGGCAGAGCTGTTGTACTGGATCTGGTACATGCGGATGCCTGGGATGGGCCTCTGATCTGGCCACTGGACGAGAGCCGCCGTGGCCCCATGTTCAGTCACCTGGACACCGCGGTCGCTTGGGGGGCCCGCATCAGCCACTTTGGCCGAGGCGGAGGCAGAGGCTGAGGCGGAGGCAGCAGAGGGTGGGGTGAGAGCATCAGGATCCCCGTCCCGCGGGGGGTCGCAGCTGGTACTGTTGGCTAGCTGGGGTGGCGGCGGGGGGCCCACAGTCAGCTCCACGGCCGCAGTGGCCTCTCCAGCCGCATTGGCTGCGATGCAGGTAAAGACGCCGCCATCACCTGGCTCGGTGGCCAGCAGCTCCAGCGTCCCATTGGGGAAGGCACGGGCTCGGCTGGAATTGCCCAGCAGCCGGCCCTGGGGTGACACCCAGCGCACGCGGGGCTCCGGGTCCCCCACGGCCCGGCAGCGAAGGGCCGCTGGCCGGCCCGCTGGTACGGCCAGGGGTGGGGAGCGGTGCGTGACCACGGGGGGCTCGCACACGAACTCCTCCTCACCCACAGCCCAGAAGTAGCGGCCACCCAGGGCGGGTGGGGAAGCGCAGGCCTCCAGGTCATCCTCCCGTGCCAGCCTCCGCAGCCACACCAGCTCGCAGTTGCAATGCAGAGGGTTCCCCCCAAAGGCCAGTACCAGGGCGGAGGCGGGCGAGCCACGGGGCCGGGCCAGCAGCGGCAGCCGGGAGAAGAGGGGGTCAGGGGGGATAGTGGTCAAGCGGTTGGAGGTCATGTCCAGCCGTGCCAGCTTGTGCAGGCGTGAGAAGGCGCCGGCGGGCACGGATGCCAGCAGGTTGTGGTCGAGGCCCAGAGTGTTCACATTGCCCAAGCGGCCTAGTGCCTCCCAGGGCAGCTGCTCCAGGTTGTTGTAGGAGAGGTCCAGGTCCTCCAGCGTCTCGGCACAGTCGTCCAGGGCCCCGGCTGCCAGGGCTGCCAGCTGGTTGTTACTGAGAATGAGGTGGCGCAGGTTGACCAGACCACGCAGCTGCCCCTCGCCCAGCGAGGTCAGCCGGTTGCCATCTAGGTGCAGGGCGCGCAGGGCCCGCAGGTCGGCGAAGGCGCCTGCAGCCACATGGCGGATGGTGTTTCGGGACAGGCTCAAATGCAGCAGGCCCGTCATGTTGGCCAAGTCCCGGCGTCGCACCGCCGCGATGAAGTTGTCGGCCAGGCGCAGCTCGGCTGCCCGGCGATCCAGCGAAGGGGGCACAAAGAGGAGGCCCGCACCTGGGCACAGAACACTGAGGGGCAGAGACTGTGTCTGGCAGCGGCAGCGACGGGGACACAAGCTGGGAGTGGCCGGCTGAGACGAAGACGAGCCCGGGGCCAGCGGCAGCAGGCAGAGGAGCAGGGGGAGGACGGCCATCGCGGGCAGGGCGACCTATGGGGCAAAGGGCAGGCTGAGGCCAGGAGGTGGTCCCGACCAGGCAAGCAGGAGGGCGACTAAGACACCGAGTTGGTTCAAGAGGAGAGTGACAGGTAAAACCTAAAGCCAGAGCAGAAGTAGGGGGCAGCGGTGGGTGGTAGGGCCAGGGGTGCAGAAAGGAAGAGAGGGGCACAGGCAAGGGGCTGGCAGGAAGGGATAGAGGTAGCCTCAGAGAGGAGCAGGTCCTGTCGTCCTTAAGAATAGTCACAGATGGGAGCAGATGTTCCTAGAGGGCAGAGGTGAGCAGGGTGGCAGAATGAATGACCCGAAGCAGATGTGACAGAGGCAACTGGGGACAGTGAATCTGAGAGGTGGACTCAGAGGGGAGGAGAATGTAGGTTCCAGGAACAGTGAGATCCAGGAGTTGGTCAAAGCTGGAGGGGAGGGACAGGCAGACCGTGGGAACAGCTGGTTAGCGAGGTGGGGCCAGGCAGCACCAAAGGCAGGAACCAGAGAGATGGAGAAGAAACCAGTGATGAAGACAGCAGGCAGTCGGAGATCACAGACGGGCAGTGAGGGGGTGGACAGAGGAAGCCAGCGGGGAGAAGGTGCAGTGGCTGGAGAGGAGAGTGAGGGTGTGGTGGTGTCAAAGAGGGCCAAGACCCAGGCCCTGCTGTGAGGGCGAGGGCGCTGGTGACACACAGCGGGAGAGACACGGTGGATAGTGATGTCCAAGGTGGTCGCTGGGGGAAGCCCAAGACAGGTGTCCAGAGAGAAGAGCTGTGGACAGGGGTGTGACAGGTGATCAAAGACAGAGGAGGAACACAGATGGTGGCTGGGAGGAGTGGCAGCCAGTGGGGGGCCAGAGCCAGGGGTGATGACCAGGGTGTCATGCAGGGTGAGAGCAAGGACAGAGCACAGATATGGTTCATGGGGGGAGGCAAGAGGTGGCCAGAGAGGGTCCAGCCAGAGGAGTAGATGGGGACAGGGACTCAGATGTCACCAAGTGACAGACAAGTGGGTGAGGGTCAGGGCTGACAAATGTCCAGACAGGGGTCTGAGGCATAACAGAGCTGGAAGTCGACCCCAGGGAAGGGTGTCTGCTTCCTGGGGAAACCCCAGTGGTACATGGGGACAAAGCCTCACCTTCCTCCACCCCAGCCACCAAGTTCTCCCCCACATCCCTCCCTGCCATTGGGGTCTTGGGAAGACTTACCTGAGCTAGAAGCACCCCAGGGAGCAGAATCCTGAGGCTCCACGGGGTCAGGGGTCAGGGCTCTGGAAGGGGCACCTGGTCATGCCTTTCTTGACCAGATTCCTCAGGAAAGGAAAGTCTGTGGAGTCTGGGCTAAGATCTGCGGCTGCAGAAGCTCCAGAAATTGGGGTCTCCAATACCCAACAGGGTCCAGACAGACCCAGACCCCAGTTGGGGTTGCTCCGTCAGCTCCAGTCACCAACGGTGAGTCTAGCTAAGGACTAGGTACCCAGCCCAGATCTGGGACTAAGACGGGGAACTGTCCAAATACTGAGACAAAACCTGAAGGCTCCCCCAATTTCACCATTCAGGTGTGCCGAAAGGTACTTCAGGCCCAGACTCAGGTGGAAGCCCCTTTGGAATAAATGCCACAGTTCAGACGCTGGGTCCCAGGCCTGCGTCTCCAGGGTCAGGTGGCAGCATAAGGTCCAGGGTATAGACAGATGACCAAGGAATCCAGTCCCAGTTTTCAAGGTCCCAGACAGAGAACCCCGAGTTGAGTTCCAGAGCCAGCGTTTTAGCTGCCAGATCTTGAGGTTCAGGCTTCACATCTTGGGGTCCATATTCCAAGTCTTGGGCTGTCAAAGCTGGAGGTTCCGGGGATTGAGGGTGAGGGTCCAGCTCTAGACACTGCTGTTCGGGCTCCAGGTCTTGGGGGGACCCCAGGCCCAGATCAGGGTCCCAGGCTCGAGTTTCTAAGTCCCTGAATCCAATTTCGGGGTGTAGCTCAGACCCTCGAGGTTGGGGTGCGGGCCCCAGCTCTGCGGAGTTCAGCCTGGCTTCCCCGGGCTGCAGAGGGGCTGCCCGGGTGGTCCAGGGGTTCGGCTGCGGTGTCGCGGGGTGCAGCCGGGCGGCCCCGGGGGCCGGGTGGGGCGAGGCCTGGGCGGGCGCCGGCAGACCGGCAGCGCCGGACACGCGGGGTGGGGGCGCCGCAGGACGTGGGGGCGCAGGGGGGAGGGGCCGCGCAGAGACCCCTCCCCCGCCGGGGCCGGGGCGGGGGGCCTGGCGCGGGCCGGGCAGGCGGGCCGGGTCCGGGCGCTCCCGCGGCCTCCTCGCCGGGAACCCAGGGCCGCGCGTGCGCCCGCGCTTAAAGGCGCAAGCCCCGCGCGCGCCCGGCTTTAAAGGCGCAGGCGGGGGCCCCTCACCACCACCCCAGCACCCACGGAGTCACCACGCACTTCCTTGGGAGCCCGGATCCTTGGAGACAGGGGTAGGGGGGGGGGGAGACAGAGACAGAGACAGAGGCAGAGACAGAGAGACAGAGAGGAGACAGAGGCAGAGACAGAGAGGAGACAGAGACAGAGAGGAGACAGAGATACAGACAGACAGAGACAGAAAGAGACAGAGATAGCGACAGAGACAGGGAGACAGAGAGAGGAGAGACAGAGACAGAGAGACCAGAAGCCCAACCGATTTAGAGGGACAAAGAGAGAGGACTGGAATGAGAGAGAGAGAGAGAGAGAGAGAGAGGCAGCTAGAACCACCTACATATTCCAGGAATGGTGGGAAGACACAGAAACAATGAGAAATAGAGCGAGAGACAAAGACAGAAGGGTTGTGGGCCTGTGTGTACCCTGTTCACACTCACACCCTGGAGTGTGGCATCCACAGAGGTGTCCCTCCCCTTCCTGGCCTGTCTCCCTCCTGTCCCAGCCCCGCTTCTGGGATTGTCCTTTTGCTCATAGAGACACGCCTGGAATCCCTGGACCCCGTTTTGCAGGCTGCAGAAAGAGGATACCAGGTTTCCCAAAAGCTCCTCTTGGCAGCTTAGAAAGGGGGGAAAACGCGATGCCAAGATCCGGTGTCCCCTTGCAGTTAAAGCTAGAAGGCAAGAAGCACCCACGGGCCTTCCCAAGGAGGAAGGAGAAACTGGGAAATGGGGACAGAGGCCAAGCCGGCTAGGCTGACTCAGGGGAAGTGTGCCCACCGCCACCCATGCCCTTGCCAATGCACCACGGCATGGAGGTGGAGGACTCTGCCAAAGTTGTGCCAACCCCTGGGCCACCTGTCCTGAGACTTGTGAAAAGATGGGGGCGAGGTAAGGGGGCGTCCCACGTGTCTTCTGGCAGATGGTGTCTCAGGAAGAGGGATGTAGGCAGCGGTTTGCAAGCAGGGCTGAGAAATTGGTTAGAGCTCGTTGGGGGACAAGATCTTTGGGGAGTTGTGGTCTGAAGGAGACACAGCCTTGACCTCTCTGGTCATGGGATTGAATGGACCATAAGCCCCTCCCCGTGTCCCCAATGAGGAGGAAAGCAACACTGTTGGGCAGAGGTGAGGCATGACTGCACCCCCATCCCTGACATCCCCAGTTCTGCTGAAGGTTTCAGAACAGCCTTTTGGCTCCTTCCATTTATGGGTATTGAAAATTGCAGCTAAAATTAACTCAGCTCTAGGGCCGCCTTTCCAGATCATTAGCAAAGTTCACTACTGCTCCCGGCCCAGCAGAGCGGATGCCCAGACACTCAGTAAAAGGACTTAGAAGTTTCAGAGATACTATCGAAGTAGTGGGCTGGGAGACAGAAGCAGCTCCCTGGCGATGATCCATCCACCAGTGGACTGAGATGAGAATTCAGCGAAATTTAACCAATTTGGGGGCGGTGATATCAGGATACAGGGGCAAAGGAGGGTAAGGAGTGAAGCCGAGAAACAAACAAAATAATAGAGGGGAGGGTGAAGAGCAGGTTTCCACAGATGAGCTCAGTTCTAGGGAACATTAAGGGACTTTTTGTTTGTTTGTTTGTTTGTTTTTGGGCCACACCCGGTGATGCTCAGGGGTTACTCCTGGCTATGCGCTCAGAAGTCGCTCCTGGCTAACATTAAGGGACTTTGTAAAGATAAAAATGATCATCTTAGGTCTGAAGAGATAGCATAGAGGTATGGTGTTTGCCTTGCATGCAGAATGACGGTGGTTCGAATCCTGGCATCCCTATGGTCCCATATCCTATATCCCTGAGCCTGCCAGGAGCGATTTCTGAGCGCAGAGTCAGGAGCAACCCTTGAGCACTGCCAGGTGTGACCCCAAAACCAAAACCCAAAAATAAATAAAAATTATCACCTTAATGCTAGAGAGAGAGCACAATAGGTTAGGCACTTGCCTTGCAGATGGTTGATTCAGGTTTAATCCCCATAAGGTCTCCTGAACCCCACCAGGAGTAATATCCCTTATTGCAGAGCCCAGATTAAAAACCCTGAGCACCCAAACAAACAAAAATTAGCCATTTCATAGCCAAAGATAGTAAGTAGTAAGGTGCTTGTATTGTCCAGGGTTGTATTGTATTGTTCATGGTTATATCCTCTAAGCCCCACCAGGAGTAAACCCTGAGCTAGATCACTGGTCCCCACAACAACATTGGGGTCACCCTGAGTATTTGTTCACCACAGATCTCCGTGTCCCAATCTCAGACCTTCCGATTCAATATGCCAGAGCAAGGCCCCAAATGTGCAATTCTGACACGTTCTCATGTGATGCGATTCTAAAACTGCTGGTCTGGGCATCATGATCGCTGGGCAAAACCAAAAAGCCAGGTGCCTTGTGAGGAACTGTCCCTTATAGCTCTGCCAAACGCTACAGATCAAGGGAGCCAAAGTGCCCATCTGTGTGTCTCTGCATGGTTAGAGACATAATCTGACTTCTAAAGCAAAAAAGATTGAGAGGCAAAACAGTGACAGATGTTGATTTCTCTTCTCTCTCTTTTTTTTAGGGCTACACTCTGTGATGCTCAGGGTTACTTCTGGCACCATATGGGATGCTGAAGAATAAACCTGGGTTGGCCACATGCAAGGCAAATGCACTACTTGCTGTACTATTGCTCTGGCCTCAACATGTTGATTTCTGGGCTGGACAATGGGCATGGTGGGCAGGTTAATGCAAGTAAACATAGAGACCAGGACTGCACTAGGCAAGATCCCATGTGACCAAAAGAGACTATGACACATGTCTGGAATGGTCAGGGATGATGTAAATGAGACAAGGTTAAAGGATGGGAACTGTTCTGACAGAAGCACAGGTCAGAGTGTCAGGTTGTGACCTGTGAAACAAGGTGAAGGACTTAGAGGACAGAGCACAGGCAGGGTATGGGGTATGGGGGAGGTTGTCTTCCACCTGCCTCCTCCCAGCGAGTCAGGAGAATTTCCTGGAAGAGAGGACCTCCATGCCAAGACCTGCAGGATATGTCGGAATAAGCAAGTGACTGTGCAGCCAACCTGAGCACTCAGCTGTGGCAGATGAAGTCAGGGGTAGGAGGGTGGGGTGAGGCTTAGCTCCTGGAAAGAGATCTTGGTGGGGTGGTTGTTTAGAGGGCTTTGCTTTGGGACTGCATTTACTTAGTGACAATATCTGGAGAAGGGGGGAGAGGCAGCAGTAGCAACCACTGTAGGAAGAACGGGGGGCAGGCTTCCTGAGAGCCGAGGGGATGTGGAGGGAGGAGGAATTTCCCATGTCTACACACGCAAACAACTGACTACACAGATACACACCAAGGACACACCGATGCTCAGAGATACTATCAGATGATACTCAGACCAGAAATCATATGCAGAGGCTCGCCAGGCTATAAAGAGAACCCTTGGTACCTGGATGCAGGCTCCAATACAGGACACACAGACAGGCACTCACACACATCCATGTACATCTACATTGAAATATAATCACACAGGAGAGGCCATATGTGTAGAAACACAAGGCACACAGATTCTTTAGCACATGTGCACCACACATGCGAACAGAGATGTGAGAGGCACATTAAATACCTCCAAAAAATAGGTATATTTTCTCTCTCTACTCTTCTCTCTTCCTCCTCTCTCTTCCTCTTCTCTCTCTTCCTCCCCTCTCTTCCTCCTCCTCTCTCTTCCTCCTCTCTCTCTTCCTCCTCTCTCTTCCTCCTCTCTCTTCCCCCTCTCTTCCTTCTCTCTCTTCCTCCTCCCTCTCTTCCTCCTCCCTCTCTTCCCCTCCCTCTCTCTTCCCCTCTCTCTCCCTCTTCCCTCTCTCTTCCCCTCCCTCTCTCCCCCTCTCTTTCCCTTCTCTCTCCCTCCCTCATTTTTCTCTCTCCCTCCCTCTTCTCTCTCTCCCTCCCTCCTCTCTCTCCCTCCCTCCTCTCTGTCTCTGTCTCTCTGTCTCTCTGTCTGTCTGTCTCTCTCTCTCACTGCCAAACCAGGGAAGTCAGGTTCCTTCCACATCAAGGCTTGTCCAAAGGAGG
Organism: Suncus etruscus; assembly: GCF_024139225.1. Classification (NCBI taxonomy): domain Eukaryota; kingdom Metazoa; phylum Chordata; class Mammalia; order Eulipotyphla; family Soricidae; genus Suncus; species Suncus etruscus. The sequence continues at coordinate 81,589,656 of NC_064861.1, read as the reverse complement.
CAGGACAGATGGAGGAGGTTTCTCTAATTCTCAGTTGTAACCCAATCTAGTTTATTTTAAGGCCTTACTGGAATTAAATCCCCTCTGGAATATTAGCACATGAACTACATGCTGAGGACCAGAGCTAAAGGCATGCCAAAGGTAGAGCACAGAAGAAGTCTGGAGCACAGGCTTTGCATGCAGGAGACCTGGGTTGACTGCCGAGCACTGCATGGCTCCGAGCACTGTAAGGAGTTTCCCTGAACATTAACTGGTAGTAGCTTCTGAGAACTGCTGGGTAAACTCCAGCCTCCAAAGCACAAAAATCCTAAATTCAAGCCTAAAGGTGTCCTCATATAAAGGGACCAGTAGAGAAGTCAGTACATAAACATTCTCTATACTCTCTACTAATGAAAAACACACGGGAAAAGTTGACATTTGTACTCACTTTAGCTAGAGACAGGGATTTTCACACTGACCTATTTTGTGAGAGCCTGAGCACCTCCATGCTTTAGAGCCTCATTTGGGGAGATCATACCCAGCACTGCTGGCTGTGCACTTAGAGATCATTACTGGCTGTGCTCAGTAGAATATATAGGTTGAGAGGAATCAAATTCTGGTTGGCTGTATGCAAGGCAAGAGCCCTATCTACTGTCCTTACTATCTCTCCAGTCCCTAAAGGCTCATTTTATTACTTTTTTTTTTTGCGGGGGGGGGGGGAGTCATACGAGGTAGCACTCAGAAGTTACTCCTGGCAGACTCAGGGAACCATATGGAATGCTGAAGATCAAACCTGGGTCAGCTGTGTCCAAGGCAAACACCCTACCCACTGTGCTATTGCTCTGGCCCTATCCTAAAGGTTCATTTTAAAGAATGGCTCTGGAGCTCATACTTTTCTGAATCAAGAGCCAGAGGGAGATCAGCAGAATCAGGTTCTAAGAAACAGCTCAGAACGTCATCCTGTCATTGAAAGAGCATCATATAGCACATTTCATTCTCCCAACATGAGAAGTGACAGTGTGGAGGAGGTGGGTCACCCATAGCTTCTGACTGCTTTGATGGCAACAAGTCTGTGGTCAGAAGACGGGTTTAGCTCCATCTTTGACCAAACTATTACTCCGAAGAGCAGGACTGTATTAGTGAGCAAATGCCAGTTGTTCTTACAAATAACTCACCTGGATTTCCAGGACTCACACCTGATTTCTTTTCACACAGCTGTTCCCCATCTGGTGATTTTCACCTCAGACTTGTTAATCTTCTTCTTCCTTTATTTTTATTTTTTGGTCACATACCTGATGATGCCCAGGGCTTATTCCTGGTTCTGTGCTCAGGAATCACTCCAGGGAGTGGTCAGGGAACCATATGGATGCTGAAGATGGAACTCATGTTGGCTGTGTGCAAGACAAGCACCTTGCCCCTGTAATCTTGAAAATGAAAATAAAAACAAAAACAAAAACAAAACTTGGCCCAGATGTGACATACAAGCCTCTTCTGCCCATATTGTATGGGGTAGAATTCATGTCATGACCACTGCAGATGCAAAGGGGTCTGAGAATTATTTTGAAGCCAGACAGCAAAGAGGGTAGAGATTGTAATGGACTCAACAATAACTGCAACCTCAACTTCAAGAGAAGCAGCAGCAGAAAGAGGATGGGGGTCTCCTTCCCAACCCTCCAACAAATTCTGCTCCAAGCAGAAGTTTCCAGCCCCGTCCTAACACTAGATTTGGGATGGATGACCACAAAGATGACCACTTTTTTGAGGACAAAGGTGAATCTGTCTTGCTCTGATCATAAGGATGCTGTTGAAGGTTCCAAACTCTTCCCCCGAGCATTTATTGAACTTACCCTGGGTGACGGACCTGATGTCTGAAATTTGCCCATGGAATCAGATACACAACCCAGGTCTGGGAACTGAGTCTCCTTATAAGGCAGGAAGAGAGATTTTCTGAACCTGAGGTTGCTAGTGAGATATTCCATTATCAACAAGAGGTGGGCGAAGGGAGGGGCAAGGAAATCAAATCAGCCAGTGGGCGGTGGTGGGAGGGAAAGTTCAGGACAGATGAGGGGCAACATTGAGGAGGTAACCGGGACCAAAATGGAATAGATCTGGCTTTCCGGTTGGAAAGCCTAATCCCTGTATGCAGATTCATGTGCTAATCAGACACCTAAAGATTCCAATTCCTAACACAAAGCACTGCTGATTCAAGTGCTAATCAGAAATCTGATCCCTGGGAACACAAATCCCTGCTGATTCATGTGCTAATTATAAATCTATGCCATTTGTAAATTCTGTGCTGGAACAGGGCTTCAACTACTAACTTGGGCAGGAATTCGCGCTGATAATGATGGGCTCCAGGAACTCTGAGGGGCAGGCAGCCTTACTGAGGGGCAGGCAGCTCGTATTGATTCATGTGATAAAACCTTGGGGGGAAATGTAAGAGAGTGATCAGAGGGGTTTATTTGTCACTCTCTGATGTTCTACGTCTGGGCTAAGATTCCAGTTCTAGTCATTGATCAGTTGAATGGCCCTGCAAGTGATTTCCAGCTTTGGGCCTCTGCTTCATTCCTGCAAAGGAGAGGAATGAATGAAACAATCCAAGTGTCGGTAGCGTAAGTTATTACTTTGTAAATACTAGCTGTAATAATTATGCTATTCAGCCAGCTCTCGTTGATCTTCCTGACCTCATTTCATTCTCATAGCGGGTCTTAAATCCAATTCTCCCACCATTCCCACCCTCCTTTGGCCCGGGTCCGCGGGCTTTTCCAGGAGTGGGGAAGGGCTTCCCAGCGTATAACCGCTCGGCTGCCGCTTGGGGGCAGCAACACACCAATCAAACGGCGGCGCGCGGGGTGCATTGTGGGCCGTGTAGTCTCGCGGGTGAGCCAGACGGTGACGCCGGCCGATCGCTCAAACTACATTTCCCAGAAGGCCACGCGACACCCTCTGCTTCACCTTGCCCGAGTCTGGAGGCGGAGACCGCGCCCCTTACGAGCGCGCGCGCCTCCCGTGCGGCGCGGGGGATTGTGGGGGGAGGGACTGGGTTCCGCGCTCCTGGAGAGGGCGACTGCGCAGGCGCGAGGAGCCGGTCGCGCCTTCTAGACCTTGACAGGTGTGCCGGGAGCGCATCCTTAGTCCAGGTAGCACAGCAGGCAGGGATGAAGTTTGGTTAGCTGCATTCAGCCCCCTGCTCCAGGAAGATCGAGACCCCACACCCCATTCTGTGTATGCTGAGGACCCCTCTCAGCATCCTGGCTCCTGGCATGGCATAGTTCTTGGCACTTATAAAACCTTTGTTTTAAACCTAAGCTTTGCTCCTTGGTTTAACGAGGTGGGGGGCAAAAATCCTGATCCTCCATTTCTCTCTTCCTTCATAGTTACCCGTCCTCCTTCTCCCCCGCACCCCGCTTTTATGGATCTTATTTTGGTAATGTGCAGCCATGCACAAAAATAGAAAAGAATAATGGTTCTCCGGATACTCATCTCCCTTCTTCAACAATGATCAACATATGGCCAATCTTGTTTTATTTCTTTTTCTGCTTCCCCTTCCCACTGAATTAGTTTGAAACAACCCCCAGACGTCAAAAAGATTTTCACCTATATATGTTTATGTGTATCTATCTACCTATCTGTTTATCTCTCTATTCCTATAGTCAAAAAAGTAAAAATATTACTAATTCCTTAATTTTATTAACAATCAATCTGTCTCCAAATAGTCCCAGTTATCTCAAATGTCTTTTAATTGTGGGAAAATTCAAATCAGGATCCAAACAAGATCTTGCCTTATATTTGGTTGCTAGCTATCTCTTTAAATCTTCTATTTGGTAACATCACCTACTCCTTAGGCATCTCACGGTCTGATTTGGCTGACTGCATTTCTTGGAGTTCTTTAATATGTTTTTCTGTTGGCTGAATGACCCGCAGATGTGTAGATTTACATATGGGCCATTGAATTAGTCAATTTTGGGTAAGAATGTTAAATGAGGGCCGAAGTGGTAGCACATTTGTAGGGCATTTGCCTTGAACGTGGCTCATCCTGAATGGACCTAAGATCAAACCCTGGTATCCTCTATGATCCCCCTAGCCAGGAGTGATTTCTGAGCGCAGAGCCAGGAGTAACCCCTGAGCGCTCTTGGGTGTGGCCCTACCCCCCAAATGTTAAGTGGGTGGTGCTGAATTCTTCTGTTAGGGGCCACATAGTCTGGTCTTTGGAGTGGGTGAGTGGGCCTGAGCCACATTGGAGGCACTCAGCCTTTACTACTGGCTCTGAGCTCAGAAATTATTTCTGGGGGCTGGAGAGATAGCATGGAGGTAAGGCATTTGCCTTTCATGCAGAAGGTCATCGGTTCGAATCCCGGTGTCCCATATGGTCCCCTGTGCCTGCCAGGAGCAATTTCTGAGCAGACAGCCAGGAGTAATCCCTGAGTACTGCTGGGTGTGACCCAAAAACCACAAAAGAAAAAAAAAAAAGAAATTATTTCTGGCAGGCCCCCGGATCATATGGGATGCTGGGGATCAAACCCTGGTCGGCATGTAGTGCAAGGCAAACTCCCTACACACTCTAATATCTCTTCTTTCTTTCTTTCTTTCTTTCTTTCTTTCTTTCTTTCTTTCTTTCTTTCTTTCTTTCTTTCTTTCTTTCTTTCTTTCTTTCTTTCTTTCTTTCTTTCTTTCTTTCTTTCTTTCTTTCTTTCTTTCCTTCCTTCTTTCTTTCTTTCCTTCCTTCTTTCTTTCCTTCCTTTCTTCCTTCCTTTCTTTCTTTCTTCCTTTCTTTCTTTCTTTCTTTCTTTCTTTCTTTCTTTCTTTCTTTCTTTCTTTCTTTCTTTCTTTCTTTCTTTCTTTCTTTCTTTCTTTCTTTCTTTCTTTCTTTCTTTCTTTCTTTCTTTCCTTCCTTCCTTCTTTCTTTCCTTCCTTCTTTCTTTCCTTTCTTTCTTTCTTTCTTTCTTTCTTTCTTTCTTTCTTTCTTTCTTTCTTTCTTTCTTTCTTTCTTTCTTTCTTTCTTTCTTTCTTTCTTTCTTTCTTTCTTTCTTTCTTTCTTTCTTTCTTTCTTTCTTTTTTTTTTTTTTTTTTTGTTTTTGGGCCACACCCGGTGATGCTCAGGGGTTACTCCTGGCTATGCGCTCAGAAGTCGCTCCTGGCTTGGGGGACCATATGGGACGCCGGGGGATCGAACCGCGGTCCGTCCAAGGCTAGAGCAGGCAAGGCAGGCACCTTACCATTAGCGCCACCGCCCGGCCCCTTTTCTTTCTTTCTTTCTTTCTTTCTTTCTTTCTTTCTTTCTTTCTTTCTTTCTTTCTTTCTTTCTTTCTTTCTTTCTTTCTTTCTTTCTTTCTTTCTTTCTTTCTTTCTTTCTTTCTTTCTTTCTCTCTCTTTCTTTCTTTCTCTCTCTTTCTTTCTCTCTCTCTTTCTTTCTTTCTTTCTTTCTTTCTTTCTTTCTTTCTTTCATCTATCTATCTATGATCTCCTATCTATCATCTCCCATCTATCTATCTCTCCTATCTAAAATAATGTTAATATACAGTGTCAGCTATGAGTGTTGTCAGCCTGATCCATTATAAAAGCTGTCAGATTTCAGGAAGGAAGGAAGTGCTTGCATACTCTCAGCTCCGTTTCTCTCCCTCTGTTTCACAAAAATGATTCTTTGTATTGCAAAGCTCTCATTGCCAAACTCTAGGCAATTTTCTCTCCTAACTCACTGGCTTCTCCTAACAGACTGATACAGGATGGTAGATGGGAGGAGTTAACTAGTCCGAACTGAGCTGGGTTTTAAGTATAAAACATACCAAAATTTCAGAGTCAAAATTATAGTTTGGGGGATATGCTCATTATATATTATGAATGAGATAATAACAATTATTTTGTCTTTATTATTATTTTTAATTATTGAGTTACAGATGGTCTCAGGAGCTAGCTATTCCTGGCTCTTCTCAGGGTTCACTTCTGGTGGTGTTTGGGGGACCACATGTAGTACTGGGAATATGAGTACTACAGATTCAGATGGCAGTACTGGCCAGAGTTGGCTGTTGATTGCAAATATAATCTTTACTCTTACATGTTCTGCCTTGGACTTGATATCTCTGCAAGCCTGTATCTCAAAACATCTAGCAGACAAAAATTACGTGGCTTGCATGACCTTATCTGTGTCCCAGAGGTTAGCTTTCACTTGCTACTGTCTATGGGTTAATATAACCAGGAGCCCACCCAGAGTACAGGCGGCCCCAATACAGAGTGAGAGTACAGCAGGTAGGACACTTGTTGATCCGAATCCTGGCACAAATTTGTCCTCAAGCCCTGCCTGGAGGGATTCTGAATGTAGTCAAAAGTGCTTACTAAAAAAAAAAGAAAAAAGATAAGAAAAGGAAAAAAAAAAGAGGGCTGGAGAGATAGCATGGAGGTAGGGTGTTTGCCTTACATGCAGAAGGTGAGTGGTTTGAATCCCGGCATCCCATATGGTCCCCTGAGCCTGCCAGGAGCAATTTCTGAGCGTATAGCCTGGAGTAACCCCTGAGCACTGCCGGCTGTGATCCAAAAAAACCAAAAAGAAAAAAAAAAGAATGCTTACTAAGCACTTCCAAAGTGAATATACATACATTTCACCTCTTATTTTTCAGCCACTTCCAGTGATGCTCAAAGCTGTTACTCCTGGTTCTGTACTCAGGAATTACTCTAGCAGTGCTCAAGGGACCATACGGGATGCCAGGGATTGAACCTGGGTTGACCACATGCACAACAAATGTCCTACGTTATTATTGCTTTGATCCATATTTCACCTCTTAACGTGTGAAATCAAAGGTCAAAAGAAAATACTGGAGCTAGAGCACATAGTACAGAGGTTAGGGCCTTTGCCTTGTACATAACTGACCCAGGTTCAATCTCCAGTCCACCATTAGGACTAATTCCTGACAGTAGAACCAAGAGTAACCCCTGAGCACTGCCAGGTATGGCCCAAACCCCTCCACCCAAAAAAGAATAATTCTGTTTATTGCTATTATTATTGTTTTTTTTTATGTGGGGGGAACACTCAGTGACACTCAGGGGTTACTCCTGGCTATGTGCTCAGAAGTCGCTCCTGGCTTTGGGGACCATATGGGACTCTGGGAGATCGAACTGCAGTCCATCCTAGGCTAGTGCAGGCAAAGCAGATGTCTTACCACTTGTGCCACCAAGCTGGCCCCTGCTATTATTGTTTTTGAGCCACACCCAACAAAGCTCAGGACTTATTCTTGGGGTACTCAGGGATCACACCTGGCAATCTTGGTGATTTGGGTTGTAGGGTACTGGGATCAAGATTAGGGTCTGTACCACCTTCCAAAGAATAATTTTTGTTTTTCTTTTGAGCCACATATGTGGTGCCAGAAAATGAATTTGGGTTGGATGCATTCAAGGCAAATGCCCTACCTGCTACACTATCACTTCAGCCCCCAAAGAATGTTTTTGAGGTGACTATGTGAGTCTTTCTCTTGACTGACTCTAGACATTTCTCCTTCAGTGAACTTCTCTGTTATATTAAAGTGACTTTGAAGACTATCTTCATGGCTATTTTTGGGGTTGCTTGGTTGGGAACACCCTGTGGTACTCAGGGCTTACTCTTGATTCTTAGTTCAGGGATTACCCCTTGTGGGGCTTAGGGGACAATATGGGATACTGGGGATTAAATTAGGGTTCAACACATGCACGGGAAGTGATTTACCTGCTGCACTATTTCTCCAACCCCATGGCTACTATTTCCAATTCTACTTATTGCCTAGTATCTATTGATTTATTTTGGGTCACATCCACCTATGCTCATGGTTACTCCTGGCTCTTCTCTTAGGAATTACTCATGGTGGTGCTTGGAGGAATGTATAGGATTCTGGGGATTGAAGTGAGGTCCATAATCAAGGCAAGTACCCTACCTGCTATATTATCTCTCCAGTTTCTCTATCTTGATGCTTGGTCACTTTAAAATCAGAATATCCAATTGGGGAAAAGAGAGTTCTGAGGTTCATGTGCTTGCCTTGCATTCAGCCTGTCCCAGATCTATATATGGCTTTGCATGAACCCCCAAGTATTTCTGGACTCCTGAACACAGAGCATTAAGTAACTCCCAAACAGTACCAGGTATGGTCCAAATTCCCCAACCCCCAAGAAATCAATATTTAAATGAGAACCCAAGTGCTACTCCCTAGCTAGCTGGGAACCACCATTAGGACGAAAGCCAGATTACTTATGGGGCTTTTCAGGGCCTCCATCAACCCCTTGAGAGTGGCCTTGATTTGGCTCCAACTTTAAGGATTCACCAAGACACTATCTCTTAGGTTTTTTGCCTGTGCCCATGCTTATTCATTCTACTATGCTCCCCTTTTGAAGATACACTCTGGGATTACCACCTCCATGAAGGTTCTAAGGTCCTCCCTTAGTCTCAGGTTGGGAGAGGCAGCATCTTGGAGCTAAGAACCAGCCTAGACCAGTAGGCTTGCTGCATTTCAGCGGGACTATGGATGGCCACTACATCTGCTTCCTACCCTGGTGACTAATCTTTATGGAGCCACACAAACTGGATTCACACCCAGAGTACTATACCTTCCAACTTCTGTAGTTCTCTCTTTAAATATGCTTTGTATAAGGAAACAGAGACTCATGGCCTCTGGACAGCCATAAGTGGGTACTATCTCTTTAAGAGTGAAGACATCAATTACCAGAATCCCGCCCCTTGTAACTGCTGCAGGATGCTAGGTTGACAATTTGGGGGGGGTGTATAAAGTGCTTGCTCCCCTAGCTGAAGTGTTAGGGAGCAAGGAGACTCTGCCACTGCCACCCCTGCTGGATTGTTCCTGCTAGGCAGCTGCTGCCGGTGCCAAATTGCTGGAGAAATTGTTTGCCGTAATTTTGACTCCTGCTGCCTTTTGTCACCTCTCCTACTGCTTTGGGACCAACACTAACACCTTGAACTTGTGATTTGCAAAACACCAGCAAAATATGAGAGAAGTTACAACCAGCCACTTCTATTCTCAGCTTTTTTTTTCTTTTTTTTTTTGGGGGGGGGGCACACCAGGATTATCCCTAACTCTGTATTCAGTTCTTCTAGAGGTGCTGGGGTGAAACCTGTGTTGGCTGTATACAAAGCAAGAGACTTATACAATGTTTTATTTCTCCGTCCCCTCAGCTTTTGCTCTTTTTGTGCATTTAGGAGACCCTATTAGAGAGGCTACTTGGAGACAATATAGAGAGGCTATGTGGAGAATTTTTTAGACAATTTTAGAAAACTGCGGAAACCTGCTAACAATAAAGTCTGATGCTCCCAATAAAAAAATATAAATCCATGGGTCCAGAGTGGTGGCGCAAGCGGTAGGGCATTTGCCTTGCAAGCATCTAACCTAGGATGGACTGTGGTTCGATTCCCTGGTGTCACATATGGTCCCCCAAGCCAGGAGCGATTTTGGAGCATGAAGCTAGAAGTAATTCCTGAGTGTCTCTGGGTGTAGCCCTCCCCCCAAAAAAAATCCAATCTGGCTCTGGCTCAGCCAGTGCAGCAGGTTACTCTCCCAAAGCACACTAGACACTTAAGTGAAGAAGATAGTTTGAATAGCCCAGCCTTAATTGACATTCTGTGGATCAGAGACAAACTATTTTTGCTGGGTCTTGTCCAAAATTCCTGAAAGGCAGGGGAGGGAGGGAGAGAGAGAGAGGAAGGGAGGGAGAGAGAGAGAGAGAGAGAGAGAGAGAGAGAGAGAGAGAGAGAGAGAGAGAGAGAGAGAGAGAGAGAGAGAGGAGAGAGGGAGGGAGAGGGAGGGAGAGAGAGAGGAAGGGAGAGAGAAAGAGAGGGAGGGAAGGAGAGAGAGAGGAAGGGAGGGAGGGAGGGAGGGAGAGAGAGAGGGAGGGAGGGAGGGAGAGAGAGAGGGAGGAAGAGGGAGAGCAAGAGAGAGAGAATAGCTACACAGTTTTAAGTTGTTAGTCAACTAAATTTTGGAGATTTTTGTTATGTAGCATGCTATCTGCTACATGTAAACATACTTTTTCCTATGTATTTGGAGTACCATATGCAGGAAGGGGCAGTATGTTGTTCTCAGTATAAACATGCTCATTTCCAAGATTAGCATAGGCATGTTCTATGCATTTATTTATGTGTTTATGTTTTAAAATTTATTTTTTAAATGTTAATTAAATAAAATGCATCACGTAGTTGACAGAGTTGATAATAATACATGTTTTCAGATAAGTGAAAGAAAAGTTATTAAAAATAGAAATAAAAAATAAAATGGAGGAGAAAAAAAAGAAAGAAAGAAAAAAGTACAGTAGCAAGCTCATTTGAGAAATTATTGTATCACCAATGAAGTCATTAATACAATGACAGAAGGTTTAGTAAGATCTTGTTGTTATAGGTCCAGTCAGTTAAATTGGAGTATTTCTTTAAGAATGACAATATCAAACATATGAAGTTGTCCAGAAATTCAAAGCTACAATAGTATGGATTTTAGGAGCATATACTCAGCTGCAGGGTCTCCTGGAAGAAAGACCAGTGGTTTGAACATGGCGACTGCATTTGTGGGCGTGATTATAGCTGCCTGAAAGAAGGAAGATGCAGGGGAGAGTGCCTGCACTTGCTCCCAAAAAACGCCCTGGTGACATTAGCCCAACACTGGTGTGATCAGATTCCCTTGCAGGGAATCGTAGAGGACCAGTGATGAGTCAGGACCACAGGGAAATAGCGATTATGATTCTGGGTGATGGAGGCAGCAAGTGTGGCTACGGCAGGGTGGACGCTTGGCCCATCTTCTCCTCCTGAAATACCATTTTTGTGCTCTATGCTTTGATTTATTTGTTCTGTTGCTTATTCACTCATCTATTCTTTCATCAGATATGTACTGATCATTTCTAGGTACTGTGGATACTTTGGTGTTAGAAATGGCAAAAATAATGGGAGTTTATAGAACAAAGTGGGATTTTAGTGAAAGAGCATTTATCTGGGTAATGCATCAGAATGGTTGGCTGAAGACAAGAAAACCCAAACAAAATCAAAACCAACCAAGACTGTATTATAGAACAGAAGCATAATGTCATATGAGTTGAATTTATATTTCAGCCATTTGGGGGGGGAAATACCATTTTGAAGATTCATTTTACATGACAAATGAAAAATAAATTCCAGATGGACTGAAGTAAAATGTGGGAAGAAAATTGCACAATAAAAGTCTTGGAGATGAAATAAATATTTTATAATCTTGGTTGGGAAAGAGACTTTCTGAGCTTCAAAGTAGTAGAAAAAAATCACCAAGAAAAAGAGTGATAGATTTGCTTCTGTAAAGAGTTGAATATTCCATATGTCCAGAAAGGACATGATGGAAATGGAAGTTAAATAAATAGTAAAGAAAAATCAGGGCTGGAGAAATAGCATGGAGGTAGGGTGTTTGCCTTGCATGCAGAAGAATGATGGTTCGAATCCTGGCATCCCATACGGTCCCCCAAGCGATTTCTGACCCTAGAGCCAGGAGTAACCTCTGAGCGCTGCCGGGTGTGACCCAATACCAAAAAAAAAAAAAAAAAGAAAGAAAGGAAAGAAGAATCTTTGCAAGCAGTAAGATAGAAAAATGATTAAAGGTCTAGAAAGATAACTCAGTGGTCTGAGAATATACTTTGCATGAGGGAGGCCCAGATTCAATCCTTAATACCACATGGTTCCCTTATGCAAGACAAGTGCCTACCTGCTATCCTATGACTTCAGGCCCCTGTACTATGTTTCTTTATATCCCACATGAGAGAGGTCATTCTGTCTGACTTCACTTAGAACAACACCCTTCAGGTTCATCCAGGTAGTGGCAAATTGCATGATTTTGTCTTTTGGGGACGGTTGGACCACAGTCAGGGGGTGCTTAGGGGTTACTTTTAGCTCTGTGTTTTTGAGTGACCCCTATCAATGCTCAGAGGACCATATGCAGTGCCAGAATTCAAACAGGAGTTCCCTCAGGATATTATGATGGACATTTAGGATATGTATATTTGATATATAGCATGCACTCTAAATATTTTTTTGTTTTTGTTTTTTGGGTCACACCTGGCAGCGCTCAGGGGTTACTCCTGGCTCTATGCTCAGAAATTGCTCCTGGCAGGCTTGGGGGACCATATGGGATGCCGGGATTCGAACTACCGTCCTTCTGGATGCAAGGCAAACACCTTACCTCTATGCTTTCTCTCCGGCCCCTAAATTTTGTTTTTTTGGGCTGGAGCAATAGAACAATGGGTAAGGCACTTGCCTTACATATACATGGCCAACCTGCGTTTGATTTCCAGCAAGTACGGCCAGGATTAATTCCTGAGTGCGAAGCTAAGAGTAACCCCTAGTTATTACAGGATGTGGCCTAAAACCAACCAGCCAAACAAAAATAAATAAATATAAAAGATGCCTATCCTATTTGCATTTAGGACAAACTTCGCTTTTCCGAGCTAAGAAAATGCTGATTTTAGGAAACTCCCTGTAATTCTGCTGTAAGGTACCATAATGTTCATGTCCCTGAATTGTGTGAGCAGGAGACTAAATGTGATGAGCTTGCAGTATTGCCCTACAACAACAAGCTCTTGGGCGCTCAAACTTTATCTAAGGTTTTAGGTGCTTTCCCAGCCTAAACCCATCAATCTGATCAACCAATGTAATAAAGATCTCCTTGTCGTCCCCCCCCCCCCCCATAGATCGTCTCTGTGTGCTTGATTAAGTCAACACCCATTTAACAATGCAAGTTAGACAAGTGCTTTCATCCCTGTTTTCTTTCTGGCCCCTATTCTTCCATTATTCTATCACCCCCTCTTCGTTCTTCTGTTCTTTATCTTTATTTTTTTGTTTGTTTTGGGCCACACCTGGCAGCATGCAGGGGTTACTCCTGGCTCTGTGTTCAGAACTCACTCCTATCAGGCTTGGGGGACCATATGGAATGTCAGGAATCGAACCCAGGTCAACCGCCTGCAAGGCAAATGCGCTACTGCTGTGCTATCTCTCCGGTCCTCTTTATCTTTCTTTTATTATTGATTTGTTTTGGCACCACAAACTGGTAATACTCTGTACTCAGGAATTACTCCTGGTAGGCTCAGGGGGCCATATGTGGTGTTAGATATCAAACGTAGGTCAGCAACATACATGCAAGGCAAGCATTCTACTTGCTGTACTATTTCTCTGGCTCCATTTCTTCCTAATTTTTATTATATCACTATGATTTACCCAGTTGTTCATGATACTCCTGTTCCAGGCAGTAAATGTTCAAACACCAATCCCACTACCAGTGTGACCTTACCACCACCGGTGTTCCCCTTTTTCCTACCCACCACTCCAGTATGCCTTTATGTAGACACAAATTTACTTCATATTGCTTGTAGCAACACAAAGGCAAGTGGGATTATCAAAATTTAAATCAACAAGGGTCAATTGGAAGTGATTGTTATATCTCTCCATGGTATTGTTAAAGTCAGTGTCTGAGGATTTACTGAGCTGTGGTTGGTGCTAGTTGAGTTAAAGCCATAGAATCTTCTGTGTTACTGTGTGAGCTCACCGAGTTTGTAGATTACCATGTAACTTTTCCATCACATTTCCTGTGAGACTGGACTGACACTACTATAAAATATTGAGGTGTTGCGTAGATGTGTGGTTCAAGATTTATAGATCTAAAACAAATAAGGTAGCTTGGCAGTTTGATCTAAAACAAGTAAGTTGTGGAGACCGGAGAGATAGCATGGAGGTAAGGCATTTGCCTTGCATGCAGAAGGTCGGTGGCTCAAATCCTGGCATCCCATATGGTCCCCTGAGCCTGCCAGGAGCAATTTCTGAACATAGATCTAGGAGTAACTCCTGAGCAATGCTGGGTGTGACCCACAAACCAAAACGAACAAACAAACAAACAAACAAATAAGTTGTGGAGCTGGACCCCCTTTCTGTCAGAGGGTGTTGGGATTTATGTTGGGCTGTTAATGGAGAAAGGGGGAATCTGTTTCCTCCCCCACTTTCTCAGAATGCCGCAGAGGCTGGTCCCAGCTATCTGAGAAGTATCTTCAATCATTATTTTATTTTGGAGCTTGGTGGAGAGCCACACTCATATTTTTTTGTTTATATTTTCTGGTGTTGTGTGTGTGTGTGTGTGTGTGTGACATCTGTTGATTTTTAGAGATTACTCCTGGCTCTGCATTCAGGAATAGCTACCGGTGGGCTCAGGAGCCATATGACTTGCCAGGGATCAAACCTGGCTGGGTCAGCTGGGTACAAGACAAGTGTCCTAACCGCTACGCTATCGACCTGGCCCCATGGCCATATTGTTGGCCTTTCTTTTCTGTAGTGCTTGGAATCAGATCGAGAGCCACATACAATCTTGATCACTCCTTGTGATATCTTAACAAATTGGTAGCAATAGCAATTTTTATTTTTATTATTATTATTTTTTGGCCACACCTGGCAATGCTCAGGGGTTACTCCTGGCTCTGTGCTCAGAAATTGCTTCTGGCAGGCTCAGGGGACCATAAAGGATGCCGGTGATCAAACCTGGGTTGGCAAACTCCCTACCACTGTACTATCACTCTGGCCTCTCAATAGCAATATTTTAAAATACAAAAATAGGGCTGGAGAGGGGCCGGAGCGGTGACGCTAGTGGTAAGGTGTCTGCCTTGCAAGTGCTAACCTAGGACGGACCGCTGTTTGATCCCCTGGCATCCTAGATGGTTCCTCAAGCCAGTAGCAAATTCTGAGCACATAGCCAGGAGTAACCCCTGAGCATCATTGGTGTGGCCCCAAAACAAAAACAAAACAAAACAAAAATAGGGTGAAGAAAAATACAGCAGGCAAGGACCTGGGTCTAATTCCTGGCACCACATATGGTTCTCTAAGCACCTTTAGGAGTGACCACAGAGCTAGAAGTAAGCTCTGATCACTGCCCAGAATGACCCCAAAACAACAACAAAAAATATTACACAAGATATGAAAACATGGGCCCTAGCAACAGCACAGTGATAGGGAATTTGCCTTGCATGCAAATGACCCGGGACAGACCTGGGTTCGATCCCCAGCATCCTATATGGCCCCCGAGCCTGCCAGGAGCTATTTCTGAGTGCAGAGCCAGGAGTAACCCCTGAGCGCAGTTGGGTGTGGCCCAACCCCCCCAAAAGTTATAAAAACATAAAATAGCATTAGAAATATAAATGAGGGGCCGGGAAGGTGACGCTAGAGGTAAGGTGTCTGCCTTGCAAGTGCTAGCGTGGGACGGACCGCGGTTCGATCCCCCGGTGTCCCATATGGTCCCCCCAAGCCAGGGGCGATTTCTGAGCGCATAGCCAGGAGTAACCCCTGAGCGTCAAACGGGTGTGGCCCAAAAACAAAACAAAACAAAACAAAAAAGAAATATAAATGAAAGAACAGATACTCAAAAGAATTAGAAAACATTTAAATATAAAAGTATATCTATATTATGCTAAAGTATTCTTTGATGAACACAAAACTTTTTGTTTGCTTTTGTTTTGAGCTCCTAGTGGAGTTCAGAATATTACTCTGGCTCTTCACTCAGGGATCACTTCTAGAGGGTTCAGGGGATCAGATGAGATGCTGGTGACTGAACCCAGGTCAGCTGCATGCAAGGCAAGTGTCTTACCCACTGTACTATCACTCCAGCCCTGAATGCAAATTCTTTGTTATATCATCAAAATAGTAATTAATATTCCTGTCTTTTATAGTTAGTATTTTCTGGGATCTTCATTAAGAAATTGATCCTTCAGGAACTGGGAATTGAAAGGAAGTAAAGTGATATGCATGATAACCCTTCAATAACGGTATTGCAAACCATGATGCCTAGAAGGAAAATAAGAGAGAAAGAGAGAGAAGAAAAGTGTCTTCCATAGAGATGGCTGGAAGTGTGTGTGTGTGTGTGTGTGTGTGTGTGTGTGTGTGTGTGTGTGTGAACAACAGAGTGTAACTGGGGAAATTGGTGGTGGGTGAAGGGATGGGTGTTGGATCATTGTATGACTAAAATTAATTTGTTAATTTTTTTTTTTTTTTGGTTTTTGGGCCACACCTGGTGATGTTCAGGGGTTACTCCTGGCTAGGCGCTCAGAAATTGCTCCTGGCTTGGGGGACTATATTGGACACTGGGGGATCGAACTGTGCTCCGTCCTAGGTTAGTGCACAAAGCAAACCAAAGGCCCTATCGCTTGCATCACCGCTCCGGCTCTGATTTATTAACAAGTTTTTAATTCTGTATCTCATGATGACTTAATTTAGAAATAAAAAAATTGAGCCTTTTCTTGAGGTTATAAGTTTATTCTCCTACATTTTCTCTAAAAAATAAAAAGCGTATCAGGGGGCTGGAGGAATAGTACAGCAGATAGGAAGCTTACCTTGAATAGCTGACCCAGGATTGATCCCTTGCACCCCCTGTAGTCCCTGGAGCACGCCAGGAGTGACCCCTGAATGCAGAGCCAAAAATAAGCCCTGTGGTTCCCTGAGCCTGCCAGGAGCTATTTCTGAGCGTAGAGCCAGGAGTGGCCCAAAAACCAAAAGCCAAACCAAACAAAAAAAAAGCCCTGAGCATTGCCAGGTGTGTCCCAAAAACAAAACAAAACAAAACAAAAAAACTCAAAATGCCCCCCAAAACAAAACAAAACCACCCGTTTCTATCTTGGTGCATACTCTACTGGGAGTTGATTTTGTGTGTGAAATAGTTTCATAGCATTTTGATCTATTTTGATAACAAATAGAGCTATCTGTTTATTAAAAAGACCATCTCTCTCTACTGCTCTGCAGTCAAATCTACTGCAAAGAGGATGTCTAATGCTGGGTATATTTCTGGCTGAATCTATTTGAGTTCACCAATCCCCATGTAATTCCTATGGCTTTGGGTAGTATTAGTTTCTCACCTCTTCTTCTCAAGAGTGTCTTTATGATACTCAGCTTTGTCGATTTCTGTATAAAATATAGAAGACACCTGTGATTTTTCACAGGGAAGTCTCTTAGGTTTTAAGTTTACTTAGGATTGAGTATGGGTAAAATTTCAGAAGATAACTGATCCACTCCAATAACTTGATAGATCACATTATTTTATCTTATTATTATTGTTTTGTTTGTTTGTTTTGGGGCCATACCCAGTGGTGCTCAGTGGTTACTCCTGGTTTCGTGCTCAGAAATTGCTCCTGGCAAGCTAGGGATCATTCCCGATAGGTTCAGGGGACCATATGGGATGTCGGGGATTGAACCTGGGTCCGTCCTGGGTTGGCTGCGTACAAGGCAAATGCTCTACTGCTGTGCTATCTCTCTGGCCACTTATTTATTTAGATTTCTAACAGTGTTTTAGAAAGTTGTTATTTTTTTTAAATTTTTTTGGTTTTTGGCCACACTCAATGACGCACAGGGGTTACTCCTGGCTATGTGCTTAGAAATCACTCCTGGCTTGGGGAGTCATTCATATTGGATGCCGGGAATCGAACCCAGTTCTGTCTTGGGTCAGCTGCATGCAAAGGAAATGCCCTACCATTGTGCTATTGCTCTGGCCCCTAGAAAGTATTTTTTGGGGGTGTGTGCCACATCGCCAGTGTGCAGGGTTTTACTACTAGTTCTATACTCAGGTATCACTCCTGGTGGACCATGAAGTGATCGAACCCAGATTAGCACCCTTTCTGCTGCTATACTATCTTTCTGGCCTCAGCTGGGTTTACTTCTGACTCTCTACTCAGGAATCACTCTCCTGGTGGGCTCAAGGTCCCATACGATGTGCTCAGGATCAAATCTTTCTAGTCCTTGTTGTGTATGTAAATATTTTGGGGGATTACTATGTTACTCACCCTAAACTGATTGGTGATTGTGCCCTACCCTAGGGTGTGACCTGGCATTCTGCCCCCACCCTAGGGTAGGACCTGATTCTGCTTTCACCATTGGTTGGTACCTGATCCCACCATTGGGTGGTACCTGACTCTGGAGTATAAAAACAGAGGTCTGTGGAAGGCCAGAGCTTTTGGCTGGCTGGAACTGAATCTGAGTCTTTGGACTTCAGTTTTGTCCATCCGAATAAAGCAAATATCTCCACGAGCCTGACTGTCTGTGAGCTGTTTACCCACCGTTTCACCTCAGAACCGTGGGCTAGACAGGGTGGCAGACGCATGCTCCGAGCTGGAAGAAAAAGGCCTCATTCTCCATCCCACCATCAGTCAACCTCTTCAGGGGCTGACTTGCTACAGTCCTCACTTCCTTTTTGTTTTTTGTTTTTTGGGCCATACCTGGTGGCACTCAGGGGTTACTCCTGGCTCTGCACTCAGAAATCACTCCTGGCAGGCACAGGAGACTATATGGGATGCTGGGAATCAACTAGGTTTGTCCAGAGTCAGACGCTTAAAGGCAAACTCCCTACTGCTGTGCTATCACTCCAGCCCTCACTTCCTTTTATAGTCAACACTTCCTTTTACTTACAGCAAACAGTGAGTTGATTTCTGTCTTTATGATTCACCAGTTCCAAAACGTCATACAAATAGAATGGTGTATGTTGACTTTGGATTTTCATGTCTTTCACTTAGCATAATGCATCTTAGATTGATCTGTTCAGTGCATATCAGTAGCTCATTTCTTTTTGTGGGGGAGCCACTACTGTCACAGTGTTGGGTTAGTTCCAGTAATGGTCAGGGAAACCTTCTGAAGATGGGGATCAAGTCTGGTACTCCTGCAAGCAAAGCCTGCACTTGAACTCTTTGAGATCTGGCCAGCCCAGTGCTATTCATCTCTGAGTAGTATTCCATTGTACGATGGGCCACAGTCTGTGCCTTCATTTATCTGCTAAAGAACATTTGGGTTGCTCCAAGTTGGGGGGGGCAGTGATGAGTAAAACCACCAATTTTATGGCAGACTGTGTGTGTCTGTATGTAATTTTAATTTTTCACTTCTCTTGAGCAATGATCTAGGCATGAGTTTGCTTGCTGAGTCATATGGTTAAGTATATATTTAACTTTATAAAAAAATTGCCAAATTTTCCCCAGAGCATCTGTACTATTTCTCATATCCAATAGCGGTGTAGGAGGGATCCAATTGTTCGACAGACAATTTTAGCAGCCCTTGATGGTGTCAGATATGTGTTGGGTTTGAGATTTGGGTTTTGGAGTTTCCTTTTTTACCATTCTACTAGAAGTGTAGTAGTAACTAGTGATTGACCCTTTTTTTTTTCTCCCTTGATTGAAGAATCAATTATGAGATCTAAGAAGAAGCAGGCAGCTTCTATAGAAAGACCTTGTGGTGGGCCCGGAGAGATAGCACAGTGGTGTTTGCCTTGCAAGCAGCCGATCCAGGACCAAAGGTGGTTGGTTCGAATCCCGGTGTCCCATATGGTCCCCCGTGCCTGCCAGGAGCTATTTCTGAGCAGACAGCCAGGAGTAACCCCTGAGCACTGCCGGATGTGGCCCAAAAACCAAAAAAAAAAAAAAAAAAAAAAAAAAGAAAGAAAGACCTTGTGGTGCTGTGGACATTTCTCATGCTCCTCCCCCAAATTAGAGCCTTTTGAATATCATATCTATTTTTTTGGGCATTTCCTATCTTATAAATCCAGCCTCCCAGATCAGAAAGCTACATTTTTAGCATTCTTTATAACTATGGGATAGGCATCTTTTTGTACTCTGCCAATGAAATGCACTCAAGTTTTTTTTTTTTTGGGGGGGGTTTGGGTCACACCCGGCAGCGCTCAGGGGTTACTCCTGGCTCTATGCTCAGAAATCACTCCTGGCAGGCTCTGGGGACCATATGGGATGCCAGGATTCGCACCACCATTCTTCTGCATGCAAGGCAAATGCCTTACCACCATGCTATCCCTCCGGCCCCAAGTTTTTTTTTTTTTTTTTTTTTAATGAGCTGTTTTGTTTTGATTTTAGGCCACACTTGACTGTGCTCCGGACTTACTCCTGGCTCTGCCTTCAGGAATCACTCTGGATGGGCTCAAAGGACTATGTGAGATGCCAAGGATCAAACTGGGGTTAGCCACCTGCAAGCCGCATGTACTATCTTTTTAGCCCCATGCTTTTTATAAACTATTTTTTAGAACTATGAAAATACAGAAAAGTAGAGAGAATAGTATGAGGAGCTCACAGTTATTCAACAATGTCCTAATGTCCCAATTTCTCATCCATCTTCCTCCCCTCCATGAGATAAGACCCAGATAGACGATGTATTTCAGCTGTAAATATTCTGGTACTTCTATCAGAATGTGATTTCTTTCTTTCTTTTTTTCTTTTGGTTTTTGGGCCACATCCAGCAGTGCTCAGGGGTTACTCCTGGCTGTATGCTCAAAAATAGCTCCTGGCTGGGGCCGGAGAGATAGCACAGCGGTAAGGCGTTTGCCTTACATGCGGAAGGTCACTGGTTCAAATCCCGGCATCCCATATGGTCCCTCAAGCCTGCCAGGGGTGATTTCTGAGCGTAGAGCCAGGAATAACCCCTGAGCATTACTGGGTGTGACCCAAAAACCAAAAAAAAAAAAAAAAAAAAAGAAAAGAAAAAAAAGAAAAAAAAAAAAGAAAAAATAGCTCCTGGCAGACAAGGGGGACCATATGGGACACCGGGATTCAAACCAACCACCTTTGGTCCTGGATCTGCTGCTTGCAAGGCAAACGCCGCTGTGCTATCTCTTCAGGCCCCAGAATTTGATTTCTAAGCGGGTTCAGAGAAAGAGGTGATCTGAGGAATCAGTTTTTTGTTTGTTTGTTTGTTTTTGGGCTGCACCTGGTGGCACTCAGGGGTTACTCCTGACTCTGCCCTCAGAAATCACTCTCGGCAGACTCGGAGGATCATATGGGATGTTGGGAATTGAACCCTGGTCCATGCCAGGTCAGCTGCTTGCAAGGCAAACACCCTGCTTCTGTGCTATTGCTCTAGCCTCAGGAATCAGTTCTTATGTGAACAACAGAATTCTCTGCCAAAAGTCTTGTGTGGAATGAAGGATCAGCGTGATCTGATGACTGATTCTCTGGTCCTTTGAGGGAGTTAGTGTCAGCATTCTTGAACAGACCCCCCCTTTCTGGTGATGTTGGTTTCGATTGACTTGTACTGTCTGGAACTAAAAGCCCTGATGGTAAACATATCCTCTAAACAGTCACTTCCTGATTCTTCCACTGATGAATCAGATGAATTGATGGTTTACTGGCTGGAGCCAGAAGAGGGGTGTGGTGTATTCAGTTTCCTTGCAAATTCTGGGAGCATCAGGTTCTTTGCGAAAGAGGTAAGAAATGGAGGAGACGGGGCCCGGAGAGATAGCACAGCAGTGTTTGCTTCGCAAGCAGCCGATCCAGGAACAACGGTGGTTGGTTCGAATCCCGGTGTCCCATATGGTCCACCGTGCCTGCCAGGAGCTATTTCTGAGCAGACAGCCAGGAGTAACCCCTGAGCACCACCGGATGTGGCCCAAAAACCAAAAACCAAAAAAAAAAAAAAAAAAAAAAAATGGAGGAGACTTGCCTTGCATGCAGCCAAATCCAACTTTGATCCCTAGCACCTCTGAACCCTGCCAGGAATGATCCTTAAGCACAGAACCTGGGTAAGCCCTGAGCACAAATATGCCTATCCCCAAACACCAAACTAAAGCAAGCAAAAAAGAGGTAAGGATGAAGAACTCATTTTGATGATCCCAGGTTACTCCTTCCTTCCTTGCTCCCTTTATTCCACTGTGAGATCTCTCGGAAGCAGACCCTAAGAAAAAGATTCAAATACAAGTCCTTGCCTTGGGAAGTTCAGAGAACTTTCTACAGATAGTGGCTCTTTGTTTTATTGGGGAGTTCTAGTTCATGGTGCAGAGTTCTAAAGCTGTTTCATCCAGTGGGGGGGGGGGACAGAGCTGGGGTGTTAGCCACTAGTCCATCATAGGCATTAGTAGGGGCTGCTCCCAGGCACCTTCAATCCCTGGATCTCTCTTGCACCTCACAATGTCAGAAAAGCCTCTGAGGTCAGGAAAGGCCTTGAGGAGGACAGTCACAGGGAGGATGGGCAAAAGTTTCTTACATTGTATGTTTTTTGCAGGATTCTGGGCACAGACCTCCTTCAATCTTGCCCTTACCTACTTGTGCCCACATAACCCCTTCCACACTCCAGTTCCTTCCAGGGAGAAAATTGAAAAGGAGCCCAGGATAACCTTTCACATAGGCTCTAACCTATGACCTGTCACTTCCCAACTGCCCAATAGCCATAATGAACTCTGGTGGTCACTCGGATGCAAAGGAGATGGGAAAATACAGTCTTGAATGCCTTTTACTGCCCTGCTGAAAAATCCCATGGACGAAGCAGCAAGAGGACACTTGGAGGACACTCTAGCTTCTTATCTTCCAAGTGAGCAATTTAAAAAGAAACAGCAGGAGCCGGAGCAATAGGACAGCAGGGAAGGCATTTGCCTTGCATGCAGCTTACTGGGGTTCCATTTCTGGCATCCTATAGGGTTCCTCGAACATCATCAGGAGTTATTACTGAGTGCAGTGCCAGAAGTAACTGCTGAGTATTGCTGGGCTGTGGCCCTAACACACACACACACACACACACACACACACACACACACACGCACACCTAAGAAATAGCAGCACATCAGTGAAAGATGACACCATGGGGTTTTATTTTACACATCAGGGTACCCTTTAAGCCCCTGATGTATCTCATTAATCTGCTCTCATTGGTGGCATCTTGTTCAATGTCAAAAAATGATCGATTGAGCTTGGACTATGCGTTCTGGGGGAACAAGAACACATGCCAATGTAGGTAGAGAAGAAAAGCCTCCCAGTGTCATGGAGTTTCAATGCTAGAGGAAGTGGCCTTTAGCAGAAATGGGAACATAGCATCTTAGTGGCTACAAACACAGAAAGAAATTGAAATTGGTGGTGGGAGAAGACCATGGTAATGCTGGGAAAGAGAGGCTCTGAAAGGGTGCGACATTTGAGCCAGGAACTTGTGTGAATGTTTCTTTCCCTTGGGGTGATGCTGTCCTCTGTGGAATTTCTGGATGTCGGGGTAGGTGAATATTTAACTTTATCGAAAGGCACCAACCATGCTACTCTTGTAAGCTGTAGCTCCTTCCGCATCAGAGGTTTCCAGCTGCAACGTATTTCTGTAGATTCTGGATAACCGAGTCAGTCTTTTGTTTTGTTTTGTGTTGGGGCCACACCAATGGTGTTTGGGGGCTCCTACCTGTATGACATTTGCATTCTCCACTCTCAGGATTACAGTTGGGACTAAGGATCAAATTTGGGGCTCTGGATTGAAACACAAGGCTGGGGATCAAACCCAGGGCTCCTGTATTCCAAAACATACTCTTCAATCCTTTGAGTCTTCTCCCCGGCCCCAAAGGGCCACACTTTCATTTGAGTTACTGTAGCAACTAAGCCATGGTATTGTATTGTAGTTTTCAGCTATAATACCCTAATGACTAATGGTGTGGAGCACCTTTTTTTTTTTTTTTTTACATGCTTTATATTTAGTCAGACTTGTTCTTTTGTGAAGTGTCTGCTGAATTCTGTCAGCAATTTTTAAAAAATTGGTTTCTTGGTCTGATTTAAAGAATCGGGCTCCTAGGTTGCCTTTGGAGAGGGAAGGCAGGAAGGGACAGACATGGAAAGAGGGAGGGGACACCCTCCTTTGCATCAGGAGCTGGTTCCAGGCTTATCGCAGTCAGCTTTAATCTTTTCTGCTCTTAGCTGCCGCCTGGAAGAGCTGAGTTACTTTATCTACCACTAAGCAGCCCCGCTTGTTGGGATCTAAACTGTAGAGATTTTTCCTTCTGGTTGGGAATAAGTCTGGACGCCACCCCATCCTCCAAACACTTACAACACTCATAGCCTGCTGGGCTGGGCTACCCTGGGGCTTCTCCACATCTCAGCTCCTAAAGAGGGGGCTTTCCTGAAGCTCTGACCCCATCTGTTCTGATGGGATGGAGTTTGGGGTGCTGGAATTAGACTTTTGGCAATGTCAGGGCCTGGTGAGACTTGGGAGGATATGAATTAGGAGACAGCCTAAGGCCTAGTGGGAGGATTTAAGGATGAGAATAAGAATCATGGGCCCAGAGAGATAGCACAGCGGCTTTTGACTTGCAAGCAGCCGATCCAGGACCAAAGGTGGGTTGGTTCGAATCCCGGTGTCCCATATGGTCCCCCATGCCTGCCAGGAGCTATTTCTGAGCAGACAGCCAGGAGTAATTCCTGAGCACTGCTGGGTGTGGCCCAAAAAAAAAAAAAAAAAAAGAATCATGATGAACAGCCAGGCAGTCATATTCTCACAGAACTCACTAAACTCTCACAAACTTGACCTTTAAGG
The DNA here is from genome assembly GCF_024139225.1 of Suncus etruscus. Classification (NCBI taxonomy): domain Eukaryota; kingdom Metazoa; phylum Chordata; class Mammalia; order Eulipotyphla; family Soricidae; genus Suncus; species Suncus etruscus. Next base: position 81,565,427 of record NC_064861.1, on the reverse strand, counting down.
CTGCCACTGTCATCTCCTCACCCACCCGGTTTCAGCTGTGGCCAAGAAAGGCCCTGAGCATCTTACCCAGCTCAGGATCCCCTAAAGCAGGGCCTCCTCAGTGCCTGGCCCTAGTGCGCCCTCATGATCAAAGGGGACCCTGTGGGTTCTTTAGTGGCAGGACTGTGCCAGGCCTGGTTAATGGCGGCTGTTGATGTGATACTGTCTTCTCAGACTCTGACTTTCCCAGCTCCACTCTCACAGCAGCTCAGTCTCAGCACCATGCAGTTTCCTCACCCCCCCCTTTTTTTTTTCTGAGCCAGATGTGGGAATGAGACCTGCCGTGGGAGGGGGCTTCCTGCTGTTGACCCAGCCCCCAGTGCCCTAACCTCAGGTTCCTCCCTGAAAGGCCTTAGTGCAGGTCCCAGTGGGGACCTTGAAATCTCTGGCTCCTCCCTCCCCACCGCCAATGTCCTCACAATGTCTTTACTCAGTCACTTCCTCATTTGCTGGGTCCCATCGTACCCCTGTCCCCTTTAGCTCTCATCTCTGGACCATGTCTGTTGTTCTCCCTCTTTCCATCTGGGCCTATCTGCATCATAGTCCACTTTTCTGTTTCTCATTTTGGTTGGGTTGGGGTGCCGCCTTCCCCATATGGCTGCATGACTTCAGGCAAACGCCTTTATCATTCTGGAAAATGAGGGAAGAAGGTCAGAGCCCTCATAACAGGGAGGGCATTACTGTGCACATGGTCAACCCGGGTTTGATCCCCAACATCTCACGTGAGCCTGCCAAGAGTGATCCCTGAGTGCAGAACCAAGAGTTTGCCCTGAGCATTGCTGGGTGTGGCCCAAAACAGAAAAAATAGAATTGAGGGAAAACTGAGACCTCTTCCTCAGAGTATGTGGTGAGGGTTAACTGAGTGAATATGTGGGAAAGAGCCTGCATATCATTAGTGCCCAGATACTGATGGCACTTTCGAGACCCTGTGAAGTCCCAAACCTGGCAATCAATCACCAGAAACATTTTATTGGGAAAGTTGACAAGTATCAAATTCGATTCGAGAAATATTTATTTAGTGGCTGAAGCAATAGTACTGTAGGCAGGGCACTTGCCTTTCACATGGCAAGCCATGATTCAATCCCCCCGAACCCTATATAGTACCCCCAAGCCTGCCTGGAGCGATCCCTGAGTGCAGAGCGAGAAGTGAAGTAAACCCTGTATATTGCTAGATATGTGCCCCTCACTCCAAAAAATAAGAAATATTTAGTCATTTAGTTTCTATAGTATCCTAAGAAATAGGTTTGATTTTTTACCTTCCATTGAACAGACACACAAACAAAGAGCCAGAGACGCCAAGTGACTTGTTGAAGGTGGCCCAGACGGGGAGAGACAGAGTGAACCACTGACCTTTGTGAGACAGTGAAGACTGGCCCTTAGTTGGGGATAAACTTTGAGTGACTTCTGTGCCCTTTGCCCTTCCTATGTAACCCTTGAGGGCTATGGTATCAATCTAGGGGTGTCTGGCCCAATTTTTCTAGTCTGTCTCTGCCCTCCCCTACTGTCCCCTCCTCCCCCCCTGCCACCGCCCAGCTCTGACTTCCTCCTTCATTCACTTGGAGGCTACACCACATCCCGCTGACCCTCAGGCTGTGGTGTCCAGCGACATCACCTACAGCATGGGGGGTCTGGGACCCTCCAATATGCTCCTGGTCCTGCCTCTTCTTCTGACATTGGCTGGTGAGTTGGGGGCTTCAGTGGTTGTTGGGTGAACCCCTAGGCTCGGCCTGAGGCTCAGACTGTTAGCAGGGCAGTAAGAGAACCGAAAGGAAGGATTCAAACAAGAACAAACCCTTGTCCCCAAATCTTTGGGTTTCTCCCCATCCTGGGGCCCCAATATTAAGTCTCTGGTCAAAGCAGGGGGTGAGGGTCTAGGGATGTCGCAACATTGCTAGTTGCTGAAGTTACACAGTACAAGGCCTTGTGACCTCGATTCCAGCCCAAAGGCTGTGCAGGACCTCCTTTGGCTCCTTTCAGATCCAAATTCCCCAGTTTCTAGAGCCAACCTTCTCAGTTTGAGCCCTGTGGCTCAGTTTATCTTCTTTTTCTCTCCTTAGACATCAGCCCTGTCCAGGCCCAGAACGGTAGGCTGACACTATGTACCCCCACCTCTCAGAGCCCTTTTATTCACTCCTTCCATGGTCACCCCTTTCCACTCCCCAACTCCCTCTGCCCTCCCTCACTTTGGGGGGCCCTTTCCCAGGATGCAACTGCTCTGCATTGACCCCGGGAGTGCTGGCAGGGATCATTCTGGGGGATCTGGTGCTGACGCTCCTCATTGCTCTGGCTGTCTATGCCCTGGGCCGACTGGTTCCTCGAGGCCGAGGGAACTCAGATGGTAAGTGGGGTGGCCTGGGGCTGGCTTGGGGCACTGAGGCCTCCCATGGCAGAGAGGGCTCCTGGGCCACACACAGCTGTCCAGAGGGGTTGCTTCTCCAACCATGAAATGGTCCCGATTCCCCACCCAATGTGTCTCTGCACCCTACTTCCTCCCCACCCCTTACAGGGTCCCGGAAACAGCGCATTGAGACAGAGTCACCATATCAGGTGAGAAAATCAGCTTCCTCCCTTGGGCCTTTTGGGGGTCACTGTCCTCTCACCAGCCCTCCCAGAACGGAGACCCTCAAGATGCCTCCTGAGTGGCACCGCAAACCCTTATAGTCTAATGGGGTCACCTGTCCACATTGTCTTTGATGGAAGCTTAGCACCTGTGGAGGGACAGGGCCGAACTACAGCCTGTGACCTCTGCCAGGGTATAATTATTGGAGTTTGTCTAGGCAGGTCTGCCAGGTTGCCTTTGGTGGGAGCTGTCATGGATTAGAAGATAGAAATCAGCCCATGTGCTAGAACTTGAGGCGAGAGATCCTGAAACCAATGGCATTCTTTTATTTTTGGTTTTTCTGGGTCACACCCGGCAGCACTCAGGGGTTAATCCTGACTCCATGCTCAAAAATTGCTCCTAGCAGGCTCGGGAGACCATATGGGATGCCAGGATTCAAACCACTGACCTTATGCGTGCAAGGCAAACGCTTTACCTCCATGCTATCTCTCCGCCAACCATTGGCATTCTAACGAAGTTGGAGAGTCCTCGGAAGGTCCACCCCATATTCAAAATTGTGTGGACAATTCAGGGCCTGGTGTCAGGAATGCGTTTTGAAATCATTCACAATGAACAAAAGTACAGGGCACCTCTACTACTGCCACATCCTTAACCCTGTAGGCTTCTCTGAATAGAAGCCAGACAGACTTGTTCCCCAGAAATACACAGCCCCAACCTGGCCAGCTACCTCTGAATTCAAGGATCCTGCCCTGAAAGGCCACAAAACCTCCACACTGAAGCCTCTTTTAATACTTTTTTGTAGTCTGCACTGCTTTGCATATAAAATGTCTCTTTAAAAAGTCTAAGACTGGTGATCATCTCTGGGAAGTTCAAAGGACTGATAGGATTTGCCAGTTCTGGGCTTCATGAGATTTTATTTTAAATTTTTTGTTTGTTTGTTTTTTGGGCCACACCTGGCTATGCTCAGGGGTTACTCCTGACTCTGCACTCAGGAATACTCCTGGCGGTGCTTGGGGAACCATATTGGATGCCGGGGATTAAACCCTGATAGGCCATGTGCAAGACAAGCACCCTACCCACTGTGCTATTGATCTGGCTTCAAAGACCATGAGATTTTAGGGCCATTTAGCTCCAATGGATTTGTGTCTTCTCTTGGGCTTGATGTTGGTGACAAGCAGCAGAGCTGGTGGGATTGTTGAAGTGACAGATTTGAAACACAGGAGCAAATGGGGAGGCTCCTACAGGAAACAAAGGTCTCCAGTTGAGGTGAGGTTGGCTCGGGGAGCTAGAGCTGGAGAAACCAACCAGTTGAAGCACCTCTGAGGAAGTGACTAGAGCAGAGACTCCACTGACCTGCCCATAGAAAGAATATAGGGCCAAGCAAGAACAACACCTGCAAAGGCCCAGAGCTGGAGGTTGGGGGTAGGTGGAAGGACGAGGCAAGGAGAAATGGGAGCACTGAAGCCAGAGCCCTTCCATAGTGGCAGTTAACAGAAACTGCCAGGGGGCCCAGCAGGGAGGATTGCTTGAAAGTTTTTGGGAGAAACCATCCATGACAGTTCCTTATCCTGCCCATATGGCCTCTCATTCCTTTAGGAGCTGCAGGGCCAGCGATCAGATGTCTACAGCGACCTCAACACACAGAGACCATATTACAAATGAGTCCAAACTCTGCGGTCGACAGCCTGATGCAACCATTCCTGACATCTATGCTCTGTTTCTTGTTTTTGTTTTTTGTTTTGCCCCCCACCCTTTGGGCCACACCTGGCAGTGCTCTCAGGGCTTATTCCCAGCTCTGTACTCAGGGATCAAACCCAGATTGTGTGTGTGTGTGTGTGTGTGTGTGTGTGTGTGTGTGTGTGTGTGTGTAAGAAAGTGTCCTCTCCACTGCACTAACTCTAGTACACTCCCTGTTCTTACTCCCAAAGATGCATTTTACAGAGTGCCTTCCTTAGACATAAGGTCTCTTGCCACCACTATCCCCAAATAAACACTGAGTACAAACCATCTGCTGAGTTTCTCCCCTGGCCCTGGGCTAGAGTTAGGTTCTGAGGGTGGATGAGGGTGTGTTTATCTATGTCACAGATCCAGAAATAGCTAAATGAGTGTCAAGTTTTGGGGATTCTTTTTATTCACTCCTTAGCAGGTGGGAGTGAGAGCTCAAATAGTGTCTGGGAACACAAGGTCCATTCCTAGGGTACTAACCTCAGTGTGAGGGCCCCAGGATGTGCCCTGGCTCATACCCTGCAAGGCTCAGGGGGCTCCCAGGCTGTATCCCGGAATGTTGGGAGCAGGGCATGTGGTACCAGGGCTTGAACCAGGGTCTAGTGAACCCCTGTGCCATCTCCTTGGACTCAGGGGAGGAGTTATTTAAGGAAGATTTAGAATTAGAGGTATTTCAATTCCTTTATTCCGACTAGAAAGGAATTGGCTTTCTTGTGCTGCTTCTCAAATCAGGGTGGAGAGGTCACAGGTCAGAAGTTGCAGTCAAAGTGGTCATCCTCTTCCCGGCAGGTTGATGTAGATTTTGCCATCTGCTGGGCAGAAGAGAGAAAACCTGAGGCCTGAGACCCCAGGCTTGACCACCTACGCCCCCACTCCAGGGGAACCCCCACTTCAGGGCTTTCCTCAGGATTTCCCCAACACCCCCTTCAGGGCTTCCCCCAGGGCTCCCTCCCTAGGGACCCCCTCAGTCCCTCTGGGCCCTGCCCTCACCTTGGGGAGGCTGTTGGCGTGGGCGACAGCATGAAAACACCGCAAACACCACCACCACTATTAGCAGGGACACTGCTGCATCTGCAGCCACCAGGCAGATCAGGAGCCACAGGGGCAGGGAACCACACCCAAAACAGGAACCTGGGGGCACAGGGGAGGGTGCTGAGGGACCTGGACCCCAGATGCTAAACTGTAGATGTGTTGGGGACTCCTCAGGACAGGCTGGGGTTATCCAGTTCTTTTTTTCCGTCATAAAGCCGGAGAGAAGGAGATCTGGAAAGTTGCTGGGGGGGGCAGGACTGGCAAAGGGGAAGTAGTGTGGACATCTCACCTTCTGCCATCTGAGCTGTGGCCACTGTGGAGAGAGCAAGAAAGTGCATCAGTTGGGGGCAGGAGTGAATCAGGTGAAGGCAAAGACATGCACCCCACTTTCGGACAGCTCAAGTAATGGGGGATCAGATGAGAAAGGGGAGAGGCCCCTCCTGACACACAGAGACAGAAAAGCAGAAGTCGAGGCAGAGGCAGCCACAAGGCAAGGCGATGAGCATGCAGCCCCTCTAAATTTGAACCCCTCCACTCAAAACCAGGCCCCAAAACTTTGGGGACTCATCAGGGGATTTCTGGGAAGGAAAGGGCTGGAGACAGGTCACTCTCAGCACCCTCCTCCCTTAGAGACCACTCAGGTCATTCTTCTTACAAAAGGCCACCTGCCACCCCCCATCCCAGAGTTGCTGGCTTCACCTGGGAGCAAAAGCAGGAGCAGGAGGTTGCCTGGAGAAACCATGATGGCCTAGAGCTGGAAAGGGTCTTGAGAAGGACTTTGGTCCAGAGAAGCCTGAGGAACAAGTGGAACATAGAGAGGTAGCAAAAGCGGATGTGGCCTTGCCAAGCAACAGGGCTGTCTGCTTCCTGTATGGGGAAAGGAGAGGGGGTGAGGTGGTAAGTCCCTGGGCCTGCCTGTGTGGAGGGAGACAACACACTGCAGGGGGGGGGGGGTCAGAGAGAACTAGGAGGCTACTGTGGGTCTCCAAATAGGGGGTGGCAGGAGAGGGCCCTGAAAAGATTTGTGGAGGGAGAGTCAGAATCAGAAGCAGCAAACAAGCCAATGTGGGTGTGTAAGAAAGCTCTAGGCTGAATCAAAGCTTCTGGCTTGAGCAGCTGAAAAGATGGGGCAGGATAAAGGAGGGGAACCAGAGGGGACCAGATTTGGGAGAAAGGCCTGAGTTTTGGGCCACGGATGATGGAATATTGGGGGGGGGAGGTCAGTGGCGTTATGGAAGCGCCATTCCCATCTCCCTGCGGGGAAGTCCGCGACCACAGCTGCCTGTGTAAGTTCAGATTAGTCCGGTCTGGAGATAGAAATGTGGGGGCTGGAGACTTCTGGAGAGTGTTTAAAAGCCACAAGACTGGATGAGCTCACCAAGGAAGTGAGCACCGACAGAGAAGCAGCCCCTCACCCCCACACCAAATGTGGGTGAAGAGAAGGAAGCAGCTAGGCAAAGGAGAAGAGCAGAAGGTCTGGAGGGATGCCAGGAGGACTGGAGTCTGTCTGGCAGAGGCGGAACTTGATGTAAAGGGTCAGCGCCGTGGAGGGTCCTCAGTTGGGTTCTGAGTACCAGCCGCCCACTGCAGTGTCAGGGTGGCGAGAGGGAAATTCCTGCTAGCTTAGTTCACAGTCAGCAGCTCTGTAGTGTGTTTGTTACTTATTATTATTATTATTATTATTTTTATTAGTATTATTAGACCACACCCAGCAGTACTCAGGGCTTACTACTCTTGGCTCTGTACTCAGGGTTTACTCTTGGCAGTGCTTGGGAGAACACATGTGATACCACTGTACATATTTTTGGTTTTTGGGCCACACCCGGTGACGCTCAGGGGGTACTCCTGGCTATGCACTCAGAAATTGTTCCCAGCTCGGGGACCATATGGGACACCGGGGATTGAACCCAGGTCCCTCCTGGGTCAGCTGCATGCAAGGCAAACAAACGCCTTACTGCTGTGCTATCGCTCTGGCCCCTACTGTACATATTTTTTATTATTAATCAATTTTTTGTGCCTAACTGCCAGGGATTGAACTCAGGGTCTCACACATAAGTATACAATTATTTTTGTGGGATGGAGTGGGGTTGGGACCACACCTAGCTGTGCTCTGGGATCACTCTTGGTGGGGGTTGGGAGAGCAAATTTTGTGCCAGGTAAAAATCCAGATAAGAGTTGGGATGATGCAGAGAGAAGGCACTTGACTTGTTTGTAAACAATCCCCAGCAATATAAATATAGATTCCTGAGCCCAGTGCCAGGAGCACTGCCAGGTGTTGGCATTCCCTACAACCTCCTCAAAAAAGAACCCAGGTCAGGACGATTTTTAAAAATCTGAAAAAAAGAATAGGAAAGAGAAATTTGTGTCATTTGAACCTACGGACTTTTCCTGATTGGAAACAAAAAAGTTTGGAACCTTGTCAGCCTGACTCTAATAATAGTGACCTTCTTAGAATTGGGCCCCCAAATCAGCACCTCTTTAAGCCCACTTTGGGTCCCTTGTAGTTCTCCTTCAATGGTCCACTACCTAGGACACCATCTCCAGCAGACCAAAGCGGGGTGCCCCAGTATCTCAAAGTGGGCCCCTCCCGTTCACCGCCGGCTTCTCCTGGAGCGTGACGCGGGGACTCCCGGGGGCTGGGGGTTGGGGCTGAGCCCAGGACTAGGGGCGGTGCCAAAACATCAGTTTAAAAACTCGCGGGGGGTCAGACCCAAGACTGGGGGACCCGGCGGTGGCTCCGCGGGGGGAAGCAGCGAGGCTGGCGCAGCGCCGAGGCCGGGGCCCTGGGGGCCCGCAATCCGCGCCACGGAACCCCAGAGGTAACGGGGAGGGAGGTGCCTGCCCTAAGATTCCTTAAGGGGGTGCCGGTGCGAGTGGTCCCGGGTCCTGAGATTGACAGCAAGGATTTGGAAAAGGGAGTAAAGAGGATCCCAGAGTATTGGGATGTGATGAAGGACCTGTAAGAATTTGGGGGTACTGGGGGGCAGGATATTGGGGATCTGGGATCCAGACTTTGGGGTGCTGGGGTGGCAGGAGATTGGGGATCTGGGATCCAGACTTTGGGGTGCTGGGGTGGCAGGAGATTGGGGATCTGGGATCCAGACTTTGGGGTGCTGGGGTGGCAGGAAATTGGGGATCTGGGATCCAGACTCTAGGGTGCTGGGGGGCAGGAGATTAGGGATGTGGGATCCAGACTTTGGGGTTCTGGGGGGCAGGAGATTGGGGATCCCGCATCTTAGATCTTTGGAGAAAGTGGGGTGGTGGGGAGGGGATGCACCGGGCTGGGGTGCTTAGCGGCTCCAAACTGTGCCCCAGAAAGAGGGGCTTGGTGGTGTGATGGCCAGGTCCACCAGTCTCACTCCGGCCTGGCCCTGGCCCCCAGGGTTTCCCGAGTCTCCCCGATCGAGGGTCCCCCACTCCCAGGCTGAGCAGAAATCCCCCACGTGCGGGGATTCCACGAGCCCGCCGCCCCAGCCGCCACCTGCGCGCGGGCGAGGATGGAAGATCCCCCCCCCCGCACCCAAACCCGTGACGTCACACCGCCAGGCCAAGCCCCCTTAACCCTAACTTGGCCGGAACCGGGGCTCCCGGGGAACAGGGGAGGGTGGACCCTCGTCGATCTGGTGAACCTGGCCTGAAAAATCCAGACTCCCAGAGCCTAGGGAGCAACAGAGGAGGAGGGCCCGGGAGCCTTGGGTCTTGGGGTGCGAAGTTCCCTGAATTCAATGAGATGGGGCTTTGGCTCTTTTTTTTTTTGTTTTGTTTTTTGTTTTTTGGGCCACACCCGGCTGCTGTCAGGGGTTACTCCTGGCTCTGTGCTCAGAAATAGTTCCTAGCAGGCTCAGGGGACCATGTGGGATGCAGGGATTCGAACCAACATTGGTCCTGGCTTGCAAGGACCCATGGGGGGGTTTTGGCTCTTGGGTCTGAAGCCTTTGCAGGGTCTGGACCTCTGGGTCCTGGAGGTGCTTTTGGGGAACTATTGGGGACCATTGTCTCCTGTTCTTCCCGATGATCAAGTCCACTCCCAAAGTCAGAGGTGGTGGGAACTTGAACAGGTGGACCCCCTGTGAGATCCCTCTCTGACCTGGGGACCCGAGAAACCATCTAGGTGGGGTGTGGGATGTGGGTGTTTCTGGGGAAGTGGGGTGGATGGAAATGCAGTGGGCTGCCTCCCACCTCCCCCTTCCTCAGTTTCCACTACGCTGCTGGAAAATTGCGTCTCAGGGGAAAGTGCAGAGCTGGGCCTCCAATAGGAAACGACGGAGGCGGCCCTGTACCCGATAATCTTCATCTGGCTTGGGGTTCTCAGTGGCGTCTGATTGCCAGTTTTTTTCCGCGCGGGGGAGGGCGCTGGAGGCGGATGTGGGGTGCCCGGATCTGCACCCCCAGCGGACTCTGGTAGGACTTGGGGGGCCCCTCCTGACTTCCTTTGCACCTCCCCTCTTCAGTGAACCGGAGTGAGAGAGGACACTGCCCTTCACAGACGGTGAAGAAGCTGCTGGAGGAACAGAGGCGTCGCCAGCAGCAGCCTGCTTCCTTGGGGGTGCAGGTGAGGTTCTAATCACTGCTCTAAGGCCTGGTGGGCAGGGGTTCCTGCTGGGGGATTGATGAAACCTGAGGGACTGTAGTGGGGGAACAGCTGCAGAGGAATCAGAGAAACTCAGCCCCTTTTCTTCTGCCCCTCTCTTCAGGGACAGTTCCCACCGTCTCAGACTCTGGCCCAGCCCCTGACAGTGCCTCTGACTGCTGGGGAGCCTGGTAAGTCTGGACATATGCCTGTGCCTCTCCTCCCTGCCCAGCTTCCCTCAGCGGTTCCACACCCCAATTCTAGACCTCTGGGGATCTGCAGAGACAGCTGCTGTTTTTGTGGTTCCCAGAAGTGTAATTCTTTCCAGTTTCTCCGGAGCACATAGTTTGTACTTGAGTCTCAGCCTTTCCAGGCTCCAGGACCCTTCGCCTTCACTCGTCTTGGTCCCAAAAATTCAAGCCTTCATCCCCTTCCAGGAATGGGCTCCAGCCCTCACCAGGAGCTCAGGCTGTAGCTTCCCTGCTAACCCTGACTGCCCATCTCTTGTCTCACACAGGTCATACTCACTTCCCAGCGCACCACGAGACAGTAGGTCCTGGACCTGGCAATCTGGCACCCCCCACAGCTTTTCCAGACTGGGACCCCAATACACACACTGTCTACACAGACGGCTCTTTCTCCTACCCGGCTTCTGGGGCTGAAGGTTTTCTCACACCTGCGTTCTACCCTACCTCGGGCCCAGGGCGGCCTTGTCCATTTATTTCTGGAATGGAGGTAAGATGTATGGGTAGGGGAAATACTTGCAGAAGGGTCCCTCAAATTCCCAGTCATCCCTATGACTCATTCTGAGATATCTGGGTTAACATTTATCCCATTCTTCAGAGTGGGGGAACTGAGGTCTAGGGGTTCAGGGTTGTTGGGCCAGATGGGGATACTTGGTTATGGATATGCATGGTGGGCAGCGAAAAGAGACTTCTCAACTTACTAGCTGACCCTTTCCCCCATCCCCTGCACCCTTCAGGACCCCCTGGATACTCGGCTTTATGCAGAGCCTCCCCTGCCACAGGCAGGATCCTGGAGAGGTTCTGGACCCCCCACAGAACCCCCACAGCTGCCCCCCATGGTGACGGGTCCGTCCCTGGACACAGCCCGTGCTCACATGCTGGCTTTGGGGCCCCAGCAGCTCCTTTCCCAGGATGAAGAGGGAGACACGTGAGTACTGGGGAGTTAGTACCTGGGAGCGTACCAGGGAGCAGAATCTGTGGGCTCCTAGCCCCTCTGGACTGTGCTCAATGTCACCCCTACCTGTCCGCAGGCTCTTGCATCTGTTGGCAGCCAAGGGCCTGCGCTGGGCCGCCTATGCTGCTGCAGAGATTCTGCAAGTATACAGGCATCTGGACATCCGTGAGCATAAGGGCAAGGTAAGAGCTGGCTCCTGGGTTCCTGGGCTTGAGGACAAGGCATCTGGGGGCTCAGGGATTCGGGTGTTCAAAAGGGAGAGGTGAGGACCCAGACTGACCTTTCCTGCTTCCTGCAGACCCCTCTTCTAGTGGCCGCCGCTGCCAACCAGCCTCTAATCGTGGAGGATTTGCTGAACCTGGGGGCCGAGCCCAATGCCACTGATCACCAGGGACGTTCTATCTTGCATGTGGCTGCCACATATGGGCTTCCAGGAGTCCTCACGGTATGGCCCTTGGCAACTGGGCTGAGAGGGGGTGGATGGAGTCTGGATCTGCTTTCCCAGCCTAGGAGGCCTGAGGAGACCCGAATTTAGCTTTTCACTTTTCTTCCTCCTAGGCCGTGTTCAATTCAGGGGCCCGGGTGGACCTAGAAGCCAGAGACTTTGAGGGTAAGTGGGGTAATGGTGGCTGGTGGAGCTGGTGCATAGTCAGGCTCCAGGTACAGTGTTCTCACCATCATTTTTGCAGGCCTCACTCCCCTTCACTCTGCCATCCTAGCTCTCAATGTTGCCATGAACCCCCCAGCCCTGTGTCCAAGGATGCAGAATAGCCAGGCCCAGGACCGGCTGGCTTGTGTCCAGATGTTGCTGCATATGGGAGCTGATCACACCAGCCAGGTAAGCCAGGCAGCATCATGCTCAACTCTGCCTCTTCCCAGCAGTGTGGCCTCAGGCATGACCCTTCATTTTCTTTATGTCCTGTTACCTGGAACTAATATCCCCCATCTTAGTGTATATGTTTAGATCTTTCTCATTGACCCAGTACTGAGCTTCAGGGATGAGCATGAATGCTTCTCAGCTTGTTGATGTGTGTGCTATTCAAAAGTAAAGAAAAGGGACCAGATAGAGAGAACTGCAGGTTAGAGGCTTGCCTAGATTGTGGCCAACATGGTTTTGGTCCTGTGGTTCCCAGATCACTACCAGGAATGATCCCTATGCTTAGAGCTAGGAGTAAGCCCTAAGCATAGCTGGGTATAGCAACCCCCACCAAAGGGGGCATAAACAGAAATCCTTAAAGAGTAGTGTTTTACTGATAAACTGAGGTGTAAGGAAACACTTTTTTTTGGTGTGGTTTTTGGGTCACACCCGGCAGTGCTCAGGGGTTATTCCTGGCTCCATGCTCAGAAATCACTCCTGGCAGGCACGGGGGACCATATGGGACACCGGGATTTGAACTTATGACCTCCTGCATGAAAGGCAAACGCCTTACCTCCATGCTATCTCTCCGGCCCCAAGGAAACATTTTTTGAAAACACCTTATAGGGCCGAAGTGATAGAGCACAGCAGGTAGGGTATTTGTTTTGGATGCAGCTGACTGGATTTGATCACCAGCATCCCATGGTCCCTGAGCCTGCTAAGAATAATTTTTTGTTTGTTTTTTTGGGCCACACCTGGTGACACTTAGGGGTTACTCCTGAGTAACCCTGGCTTGGGGGACCATATGGGACTCCAGGGGATCGAACCGCAGTCCATCCTAGGTTAGATGTGTGCAAGGCAAACACCTGACCGCTTGTGCCATCATTTTGGCCCCAGCTAAGAGTAATTTCTGAGCACAGAGCCAGAAGTAACCCCTGAGCACTGCCAGGAGTGGTCCAAAAATCATAATAAATCAATAAATAAACATATACTAAGTAAAAAAAATAAAAAACAATGTGTGATTGTGTCAGAGGGAAGTAGACTATAAAATCCAGCCTCTAAAAAAAAAAAAAAAATCCAGCCTCTAAACTTTTATTTTGATGGTGCTGGGGATCAAATCCAGGGCTCCATTCATGCAAGGTCAAGTGCTATACCTCTTGGCCACATCCTCAGCACCCCCCTCCCCCCAGAATTTGGCTCTCAGCAGTGATATTACTTTGTTATTTTAGTTTTGTTTTGGGACCATAACATGGTTGTGCTCAGGGCTTACTCCTAGCTCTGTACTCAGGGATCACTCCTGGTGGGACTCAGGGGACCATAAGGAGAAATGGAGAAATGGAGTGCCAGGGATGTCTCGTGCAAGGAAAGGGCCCTACCTCCTGTACTCTCTCCCCAGCTTTTTGATTTTTGTTTGAGATTTTTTTTTTTTTTTTTGTTTTTGGGCCACACCCGTTGCTCAGAGGTTACTCCTGGCTGTCTGCTCTGAAATAGCTCCTGGCAGGCACGGGAGACCATATGGGACACCGGGATTCGAACCAACCACCTTTGGTCCTGGATCAGCTGCTTGCAAGGCAAACACTGCTGTGCTATCTCTCCGGGCCCTGTTTGAGAATTTTTAATACAGCAAGTGCAGAATTAGGATAATGAGCTCCAAGATCTCACATCAATAACCAGCAGTGCCGCCCACCCTACTCCATCCTTTCTGCAGTTGCCTTTAATATTATTATTATCATTATTATTACCACTTCATTATTTATTTTTATTATTATTATTATTATTTATTTATTATTTTATTTTATTTTGGGACACACTCAGTGCTGCTCAGGGATTATTCCTAGTTCTGCATTCAAGAATCACTTTTGGTGGTACTCGGAACCATATGGGATGCCAGGGCTCGAACCCAAGTCAGCCACTCCCAAGACAAGTGCCCTACCAGCTGTATAATCTCTCCAGCCCCTCCTTTATTATTATTATTATTATTATTATTATTATTATTATTATTATTTTGTTTGTTTTGGGGCCACACCTGGTGATGCTCAGGGGTTACTCCTGGCTATGCGCTCAGAAATCGCTCCTGGCTTGGGGAACCATATGGGACACTGGAGGATTGAACTGTGGTCTGTCCTAGGTCAGCTGTGTGCAAGGCAAATGCCCTACTGCTGTGTCACCACTCCGGTCCCTCCTTTATTATTTTTAAGCAAACCCAAGCCTATAAATTTATCTACAACTACTTGTGTTTTTAAAAGATAAGAACTCTTTTTAATCAGGGCCAGAGATAGTAAGTTCTGGGCTTATGCCTTATTCCAGGAATAAGCTCTGAGCATTCCTCCTCCCAAAACAGAAATGCCCAGTTCACAGAGGCTGTGAATATCCCCTCCCCACCCCCCGGCCTATGCCATCCTCCTGTGTAGACCTGGCTCATGGGCCCGCTGCAGGGAACTGACAGAGGAAGAGCTGATCCCGAGAGTTCTGAGGCTCTTGGGAGGGGCTGGGGTATGACAGGGTGTGAGATGGCCTGACCTCTGCTGTTCCCTTCTGCAGGAAATCAAGAGCAATAAGACAGTTCTTCACTTGGCTGTGCAGGCCGCCAACCCTACCCTGGTTCAGCTACTCCTGGAGCTGCCTCGGGGTGACCTGCGGGCCTTTGTCAACATGAAGGTAGGTAGTGTCCAATCCTTAGGGATTTGGACAATGTCTGTGACATGGACCGGGTCTGGGACGGTAGAGGGTTGTGGTTGTTGGGGGAGGCTCTAGGATGGAAAGGGAGCATGAAGAGATGTGGACTGGCCCAGTGTGAAATATTCTGCTTAGGCCCCAGACATGTGGGGCTGTTTTTACCTCCCTGCCTCTACTTGTCCCCAGGCCCATGGGAACACAGCCCTTCACATGGCGGCGGCCCTGCCACCTGGGCCAGCTCAGGAGGCCATAGTGCGGCGCCTGCTGGCAGCGGGGGCAGACCCCACCTTGAGAAACCTGGAGAATGAGCAGCCCATTCACCTGCTTCGGCCCGGCCCGGGCCCCGAGGGGGTAAGACTGTCCCTTCCCCAACCCTCAACTCCCAATGACAAGAGATCCCACCCTGTCCTCACTTTATTTATTTATTTATTTTGGTTTTGGGGCCACAAAACCTGAGCAGTGCTTAGGGTTTATTCCTGGCTCTCTGCTCAGGAATCATGCTGGCAGTGTTCTGGGCATCATATATTGGTGCTAAGGATTGAACTTGGGTGATCCACATGCAAGGCAAGTGCCTTCCTCACTGTACTCTCTCTCCAGCTCTATTTCTGACATAAAGGGATGATTTGTCATCCTAAAAGGTGACCTTGATGCTGCTGCTACACCTGACTTCATAATGTCCCCTTGGGGAATGGCAGGAGAGTAGGGAGCATGCTTACCAGGTTTGATTCCAGCATCATGGGCCTTTTGAGCTGACCCCAAGCACCATACTGGGAGCAGTGCTGAGTGGTGATAACACCAAAGCCAGGGGGTAGGGCACTTGCCTTGCATGCTACTGGCTTCTGGATTTGATCCCCAACATCCCATATGGTCTCCTGAGCAGGTGTGGCTTCAAAATCAAACAAAAAGCCCAAAGTCAAAATGTCACCACTGGCCCCATTGTCTGGTGACTTTTGATGTCTGCTTCAACCTGACCTAAAACACCACCTCTGGGACAGTTACAGGGGTTAAGGCACAGGCTTTCTATGCTGCTGAGCCTGGTGCCACCCCCACCCGGTTACTGGGTGTAGTCCTGAAGTCCCAGAGCATTATGGGTGGACCCTAATAGTCCCTAGTACCTCAGGGCCTGAGCACTGTCACATTCTGCAGCCCTTGTATTGAAACGCCAACCAACTGCCAGTGATTCTTGGCTGAGAATTGCTGCAAGGGTCCCCTGTAGACTTACAGCCCTTATGATGGCCTTAGATGGAGAAGGAGGCCTTTGTCCTTAAGCCCCAGCCATGTGGCTCCATCCCTCATTAACCAGTGGGTCTGGGTCCAGGAAAGCGAAGGGTATTGAACTCACTCACAGGCAGGCTTTCAGAGAGATAACATCTTTATTGTCCTGGCCAACAGATGTGGCTGCTAACCATTTACGCATGCCATTCTTAGCTAGCCCTGCATCTTACTTCTTTCATCCATGTCACCTCCAACATCCATCCTGGCAAAAGACCAAAAGGCCCTTAATCCTCTCTGGTCAAAGCCTTATCTAACCTTTCCAAGACTCCTCCCAGGAATGGGTGGGGTCTTGCAGGTAAGATCAAGTTACCTGGGAAGAATGGGGGATGAGGCCACAGTCCCCCAAAAGTATGACTTCTAAATTTGACCCTGAATCCTGACCCTTTGATTCCCAAGTTTTGGCTTTCCACTTTCTGTCCCTAACCTGGACCTCGAAGTAGGACTTCTGACTTCCAAATGTGACCTCTGGCCCCAAGCCTCTACCCTGACCCATTGTTAACTCAATCTGGGAACCCCCCAGTAGGCAGCCTTCTGCCCTTTCTCCCCAATTTTAGACCCCAGAGCTTTTTCCATATGTGTAAACCCAGACTTCCAGCTCCAGGCATTGAGCTGGACTCAGCACCTCTAACTAACCCACACCCTTCGCTTCTCAGTTCTCTGAGCCCCAACTCCAGAAAGCGTACACCTCCACCTTGCTAAACCCTCTCTCCTGCCCTGTCTTTTCTGTCCATAGCTCCGGCAGTTACTGAAGAGGAGCCGCGTGGCACCCCCAGGCCTGTCCTCTTAGGACGCAAACCCAGACCCTGGACTGATTTTCCAGTCCCCACCGTCCCGTGGGACAGCCAGCGTATGCTAATGTTGCAGATCTGTGATAACGTATGTGGAATGTCCAGCCATGGGGGTCTTACATTAAAACCCCAAAATGGCTGTGGGGGAGACAGTCCCCAATATTTGGGGGCAGTGATGCCCCTCCCCCACCCACCAGGAGCCCCTTAATGATTTCTGTGAAATCAAGGCCCCTTGGTTGTTTCTGTGAAACACCCTTTCCCTCCCGGGATCTTTGGAGTTCCTCTTCGAACTCAGCTCTTTACCCTAAGGATCTCAGGTGTTATTCCTTGACACCCAGTACTCGGGGTACCCCAAAGCAGCTTCCCACCAGTGCTCAGACCCTGCAGGCCTCTGACCCTGAGCCATCTAGTTCCAACCTCAGCCTTCCAGACAACCCTCTTTTCTGCCTCCATATTAAACTCTGTCTGGACTCACATTGGTGCTGTCATCTTGTCCCTGAGGTCTGGGTGCAGAGGAGGCTCCAAGGCGACCTGAAGAAGCCCGGGTGGGGAATGAACATACTGGGTAGACATAAGGTTGACAATTGCTGTCAAGTCCATATTTCATCCACATCCCCAAACACCATCTGATATTCAGCCTGCTAGGACAGTTCCTGACATTCTGCCCTGGACAGGAGTATGGCACCTCCCATGCCAGTCTCTTCCAACTCCAGTGGTGGTGGAGATAGTTTGTCGGTGCTCTCTACTCTCCAGCTTTGGTGTCACTCCAAAGTGTGTTTTCTGCAGTTTGTCACAGTCAGGGCCAAAGCAATAGTACCAGTAGGAGGGCACCCACCTTGCACATGCCAACCCAGGTTCAATCCCCAGCTGAGCCTGCCAGGAGGAATCCCCAAGCACAAAGCCAGGAGAAAGTCCTGAGCAACACTGGATGTGGCTCAAAAACCAAAAGCAAAATAAATAACTAAATAAAAACAACCCAAAAGATAGAGTTTACCACAGTAACTCCAGCTTGATTCTATAGTCATTCTTGGCTATTTTGCCAAATCTGTGCTACATCTCAACTTCTAGATAATCCTGGGCTCAGCACCGGCTTCTAGAGAACCAGCCAAGGCAGAGAACTGCCTAGTGCCCCTTCTCATACCTGCCTCCAGGGCCTCTGCTCTGGTCTTTGTCTAATTTCATCATCTCAACCCTTCTTCTCCCCACAAATTCCCCTAAAAAGCTTGCTGACTAGCCACCCCCCCACACACACACACACTCGGGGCTCAGCTCAGGGACAAAAACAAATATACAAAAAGGTGCCATGCCTCCACCTTAATACTTAATGACTTCATAGTCATCACTTATTGTGTTCAAGATTCTATAATCTAGTAAAAATGCAACAACAAGAAAAGACAAAGCCAAAAGATTCTGCGATCTGGATTGTGGGGTGTGTGTGTGTGTGTGTGTGTGTGTGTGTGTGTGTGTGTGTGTGTTAGGGTATTCTGATTTTCTGCTTCAGTCAAATGTGACCCTCAGCTGGAGGTCCAGTGGGTTGGACAGTGATAGGCCCAGCAGTGCTCCAGGTAGAGGTGGTGGATCGATGCACTGCCTCTATTTCCTTCTAGAGGCCATGTTCCTAGCAAGCCAAATCTGGCCAGTAATCAGTCTGCTTGCTGGTATCTCAGTGGTCATAGTCAGTAAACATGGGCAAGAGCAGCCTAGTAGAGGGGAGGCTAGCCAAGGACAGTAATGTCTATACTAGGCATTATTGGGAGCTGCCAGGCCCAGTCACTAGCAGCAATGCCCTGTGCTAGCATGCTTTGTTCTTTTTTTTTTTTTTTTTGGTTTTTGGGCCACACCCGGTGATGCTCAAGAGTTACTTCTGGCTATGTGCTCAGAAATCGCCCCTGGCTTGGGGGACCATATAGGATACTGGAGATCGAACCGAGGCCTGTCCTGGATCAGCCACTTGTAAGGCAAACACCATACCACTGCCTATTTCTCTGGCCCAGTGTGCTTTGTTCTGATGTAGTTCACCAGGGAAGAATTTATGAACAGCTTGCATTTTAATCATTCGAAATGTATTTAGAAACCATTTTACAATCCATTGTATGGCATTTAATTTTTGCATATTTTTCTTTGTGGTATTTCTTTTTTGGGGGAGTTGGGGCCCACACCTGGTGATGCTCAGGGGTTACTCCTGGCTCTGAGCTCAGAAATCACTCCATGGAATGCCGGGGATCGAACCTGAGTTGTCTGTGTGCAAGGCAAATGCCCCACCCACTGTGATATTGCTCTGGCCCCTTCTTTGTAGTACTTCTTACTTTTTTGGGGGTTCACACCCAGCTGCACTCAGGCATTACTCCTGCTCTGCAGTCAGAAATCACTTCTGGCAGGCACGGATGACCATATGGGTGCTGGGATTCCAACCACCATGCGTCCTGAATCGGCTGCATGCAAGGCAAACGCCCTACCGCTGTGCTATTGTTGCTCTGGCCCCATTTGTGGTACTTCAAAAAAAAAAGGGTATTTCTGATTCTTAGCAGAATCTTAGACTTTGCTAGCCAAGGTATATATATCTGGATACTTGTCAATGTACACAAAACACAAACATGAGAAAACCTCTTTAGAAATATTTCTGAAAATTTATTTACTTGGTCTGGGGGGGAGGGATCCCAGTGGACTTAGCCACTGGGCCAGTTGATTAATGTAAGGACCTAAAGATGTGGAAGTGCCAGGAATCAAACTTGGGTACTCATCATACTCTCTCCTGGTCCAAATGAGTGGTTTATATCCTTAAGGAAAATGATAGCTTCGAAGCACAAGTGCAGCAGATGAGCAATAGTAAAGTTATTTTCTGGCTGGATTAAAAAATCATTCAAATCAAATACTCTATTGCCACTAAAATATAAACATGATTAAGGAATCACTCAATATCTTGAGCAAAATGGCCCTTCATCTCCATTCTTCTTAGTCTGTGGATAACCCTTTGCTGTTAAAAAAAACATAGAAAGCCTTTTCCCAGTTGATTTCTAATTATCATTTCTTCTTATTCCTTGTAGACTTCTGCTAGATACTTCGAGTACAACTAACAATCTTACTAACGGCAGGGAATTCGCAAACTGGGTTCTCTGTGAAGTGGTGACATTCATTATATCCAGCTTGCATCCTAGGGACATCCTCCTAGTCGCTACCAGATCTCTATTTAATACTCTTGACCTATATATACATGTGTATAGATTACAAAGAGCCAGCAAGAACTCATTGGTCCTTTGGGCAAATTAGAAATCAGTGCTCCCCTGCCATCTGTCAGAAAACTGCTCTGTTCACAATAGACTATGGTACATTACTGCCGACTGCTGGGAAGATGTAAAAATGCAAATAGACTATATTTTGGAGATGAGTGGTATGATTTGGATTATGCATGTGTTGGGGTCACACTAGACAATGGTTAAGGTTTACTCTTGAGTCTGTCCCCAGGGATCATTCCTGGTTGAATTCTGGAGGTCTTGTGCAGTCAGACATCAGATTTAGCCTCATGTAAGGCAAGCACCTTAACCCCTATATTATTCCTTTGGTCCCCAGCTTTTTTGCTAGTTTGGAGAGGTCACCACCAGCAATGCTTGAGTGGTTCCAGAATCACTCCCAGTGGTGTTCTGTCTGGTGGTGCCTGGTGATTCTGGGTGGCCTCCAGGGCTACACTTAGTAATGCTACGGTGAGTGATGCAGTGACAAGGATCCAGCAGTGACAGCTAGGCATATGCTCTGCCACTTGAATTATCTCCTTGGCCTATTCCTAACTGTCACTTGGAATTTGGCAGGGCATAACCTGAATGTAAGTGATGGCAGGAAGATGGGTGCTGAGTCAAGCTGCTTGAGATGAATCTCTACCTTCAACACTTCTTAGATGGTGACCTGAGGCCCATGAAAATATGCAAAAACATGCATTGCTTTCTGGGGTGCACACCTGGCCACCCAGAGTTCAGGGCTTACTCCTTGCTCTGTGCTCAGGATCACTCCTTGCAGAGTTCAAGGGACATTATATAGTTCTAGGGATTGAATCTGGGTGGGATGCCAGGGAGATAAGAGCCCTACCAACTATACATCTTTCCAACCAAATGATGTTATTTGTCATTCCCATTTTCTTTCTTTTCTCTTTTTTTTTGGGGGGGGGGTACCACACCTACTCCTAACTCTGCACTCAGGGATCACCCCTGACTAGACTGACAGGACCAATGTGGTGAAGGAGATAGAACTTCTGCCATGTGCAAGGTAAGCATCTACCTGCTATACTATTGCCCCTTATCCCCATTTTCTAATCTATGAATGAGGACAGTCCTAGTACTTACATCATGATGATACAAGCAATAATTCCGTGTCCCATTATGTGAAACTCTCTGGCGATTGGCACAGGGAGAGAGGCACAGCACACATGTCTCTGTTAGCCAGCATGCCGATTTAAAATTTATCCAACCACTATATGACATAGCAAACCCATCTCTAACCTCACCATAAGTATTAGCCCTTGACATTAATATTTTTCTTTTTTTCAATTCTGGGTAATTGAACTCAGGGCCTGATACAATGCCAGACAAGCACTTTACCACTGAGAAACATCCCAGGTCAGAACCCTTGAATTCTTGTAACAAGGCTCTTGGGACAGGCAACATACAGCATAACACAGTGGGGAGGTATAAATCTCTGTGTTTGCACACAAGCTTCTCTGCCACTGCAGGGGGGAGTCCTGTCGCCTCCTTAAGACAAGACTAAAGATCGGGGGATGGGAAGAATGATTCAGAATGCCCAGATGTGCTGGGTTCTCAGGTTGGCAATGGATGCTGTGAGTGAGCGTTAGGAGCAAAAGGTGGGCGAGCCTGTAGGAATGCAGTCTCCTTAGGTCATCTTGGAACTCAGGACAGAAGACCGGAAGTTGCAGTGACGTGTTCAGCACCATGGAAAGCTCCAAGTTCTAAACAGTT
Organism: Suncus etruscus; assembly: GCF_024139225.1. Lineage (NCBI taxonomy): Eukaryota > Metazoa > Chordata > Mammalia > Eulipotyphla > Soricidae > Suncus > Suncus etruscus. The sequence continues at coordinate 81,543,745 of NC_064861.1, read as the reverse complement.
GAACCCAGTCCCTGACCCTGGCCAATGGCGCCCTTCCCACAGGACTGGGCACATGTTAAAATCCCACAGGCGGGGCCGGGCGGTGGCGCTAAAGGTAAGGTGCCTGCCTTGCCTGCGCTAGCCTTGGACGGACCGCGGTTCGATCCCCCGGTGTCCCATATGGTCCCCCAAGCCAGGAGCAACTTCTGAGCACATAGCCAGGAGTAACCCCTGAGCGTTACTGGGTGTGGCCCAAAAAAACAAAAAACAAAAAACAAAAATAAATAAATAAATAAATAAATAAATAAATAAATAAATAAAATCCCACAGGCAGGAGGAGGAGGTGAGAGAGAGAGGGCAGGGCTGGACACCAGCGTCCTGAACTTTGCTTCCAAAACACAGAGACTCAGGCTGGCCTGGTGGGGAAAAAGGCTTTATTGGATGTTAGTGGGGGACAAAGTGGGACAGTGAATTCCAGGGAACAACAGACACTGGGACCCAGCTGGCGGTCACCTTAAAGAACAATAAATTAAGTTACGAGATAAATTAAAGACAGGAGGTGCCAAGCGGGGGAGCAGCTGGGAATACCTGGAGATTTTTTTTTTTCAGGATGCCATTTGGAATTGGAAAAGGGGAAAGTCAGTCCCCCCTTGAAAGGGTGTGAAATGAAACTTTTTGGTGTCCCTTCCCCCAGGTTAGAATGTGGGATGCTGGAGGGCTCCAGGAAGAGGGAAGGTCTGGGCTTGGCCGCAGGGATGGGGGTGGTGGGGAGAGGTTCAGGGTCGTTCCTCCAAGAAGCGGTAGGTGGGGTTCTCATAGCCGTGACGCTGTAGCTCCCGTAGCTGCTGTTCCTCCAGGGTGAGCATGGGGTCCACCTGTGATGGGTGGGGGGCCAGCTCAGAGCACTGTGGCTGGGCCATGCCTCGCCTTGCCTGCAGAACTGCTCCCGACACACATTGTGGGCCTCTCACCTCCACCACCCCATGGCTGATGGTCCCGTAGGGCTTCTTCCTTCGCAGGAGCAGCAGGGAGAGAATGATCAGGGAGCCCCCGCCTGCACCCATGATCAGCAGACCCGACACAGCCTCTCGGGACACGCCTGTCCCCGCGGGTGCCTGCAGGGAGAAGAGATGAGGCAAGGGCCATGTGGAGGTCTAAAGTGGCTTTGGGGGTCATGACCTAGCTGCTGACCTCTGACCTCTCCCCCTGGCCACCCAGAACATTCCTCCTCTTACCAGTTCATCTCTCTGAATCTCCGATGAATGGAAAGGAAATCCCCTTGGAACAGACACATTCACCTGGGGGAAGCAGGAGATCTCAGGAGACAGAAGTCTGGGCCCCAGTCTCCCCTTCCCCTGGGGTACAAGAGTGCCTCCCCCAGCAACTTCCTTTCTTTGAGTCCTGAGTTTCCAGGCTTGGTCCTCTCTTCCCTCAGTCCAGGAGACCCGCCCCCCCCCCCCACTCCAGCTCTCAGCAGCCTGCAGCTCTGAGGGGCTCACCTTTCGCTCATTCTGCTCGGATGGGGATGGCTTCTCTTTCTCGGGGGAGGCAGGATCTTGTTCTGTGGACCCTAACCCACAAGTCCCAACTCATTCTTCAAAGTTGAGACTAGTGCAACCCCACCTGAGGAGGGGGGCCCACAGGAATACCAGGCCCCATCCCAGAAGTCCGGGGTATCCAGTATAAGGGCCCGGGAGTAAGTGGCTGGGGCCTGCTCTGTGAGACTTACCTTTTGGAAAGACCGTGGAGGACTCTGCTGGCAAGGCCGATGCAACAGTGAAGAGAGGAGGACACCATGGAAAAAGGGGACAGAGACCCTCCCAGGGACCGAGGGAGGAGGATCCAGGTGTGACAGAGGCCTCCCCACCTTCATTCTGTACCATCCTCTCCCCCTCATTCTACTGGCCAAGGCATGCCCAGATTTTGAAGGATTAGAGTTGAAGTTGGGGGTTCTCCCTCCACCAGTGTCTGAGGTGGAGAGACTCAGGCTAACTCACCGTCCTTGGACTCCACAGATGGCAGCCCACCCTTGTCCTCACTGCTACCCCCTGAGACAGGTGCATCCAAGTCACTGGGACCCAGGTGTTCAGAGCGGAGAAGCTCCTCTGAAGGGAATGGACAGAGGGTTATTGAGGTTCTGAGGAGCTCGGAGATGCCACAAAACACAGTGGCACCCTAACAGAAGGGTGGATGGGGGCAGCCAAATGTGATCTGGGGGTGGGGTGAGAAGCTGGATGAGGCCCTGCTGACAGGAATGACAGAGGAGAGAGTTTTAAGGGAAGGGCCTTCTGGGAAAGGAGAAAGGAATTTGCCCACAGGCCTGAGGGCTGCTGTGGGTCACAATTTCTCTAGTACTTTCCTTAAATGCACTTGCATTACCAATCACTGGGGGCCCAGGCTGGAAGAAGGCCCAGCAACTTCTGCTTTCACACTTCTGTCATGTAGAAAGTGCATGATGGGTATGCACAGGGTCCTGGACAGGTGTGGCTGTGAGCCCATGTGGAGAAAGACAGACTCCTGCCAAGCCAGGGTCCCAGCTCCTTGTTCATTTGCCATCAATGCAGATGCCTGCTGGACTATTGGGTGCAGGAGCAGCACCCAGAGACAGACTAATACAAGAACCCATCTGGATTCTTCCAGAAAAGACGGTAAAGTGAGGAGCCAAGAAAGTGATCAGGGTCAGAGGAATAGTATAGCAGGTAGAGCTCTTGCTTCGCATGTGCCAACCCAGGTTATTTTTGGGGGGACAAACTCAGTGATGCACAGGGGTTCTACACTCAGGATTACTTGGGGGACCATCTGGAATACTAAGGTTCAAACCAACTCAGTCTAGTACATGCAAGGCAAGTGGTCGATCTCGCTTTACTCCCCTCAACCCAGGTTCAATCCTCATTATCCCACAGGATTCCCTTGACACCACCAGGAATGATCCCTGAGGAGAACCAGGAGAAATACCTGAGTACCACTAAAAGTATCTTTCAACACATTTTTAAAAAATGATCAAATTAAGTCACTGAGTTTTGGAGTTACACGTGAATAGCTAACTGACCATAAAGGGGGAGTCATAGGCTGGGGTCAGAAGTCAGAGGTACTCACCAATCTGGGGTCGCAGTTCCTGAGCCAGGTGAGGGTTCTGGTCAAGAAGCCCCAGGCTCTGATTCATCCTCTCCTCGATTATTCTCAGGTGAGTCTGGACCTGTAGGGATAAACTGGTCAGGGGGAGCTAGAGATGGGGAAACTGAGGCAGCCCAAAGCTCACCAGGATCCAAGAGAAAGTAGCACAGATCATTTACAGGAAGTAGATCACAAGGAATTGAGCTATAGGAGGAAGGAAACTGGAGAAGAAGCAGAGTTGAGAGTGAAGAGAATGATGTAAGGAAGGCAGGAAGTGAGAAGCTGGGACGGAGGGGTAGTAGAAGGAAAGGAAATAGGTGCTAGAAAAGTGCATGGAGGCAGGATGAGCCCAGCAAATGGGCAGGGAGCAGAGGTGAGCAGGATAGAGGGCAGAAAATAGGGTCTGAAGAAAATAAATGAGATCTAAGGGATTTCAGAGAAGGATGATTGGAAGGTCATATGGAAAAGATGTGTTCAGGGGCAAGGCTTGAAGTTCAAGAACATGGAATACAATATTTGAGGACAAAAAGAATTAGAATCTAAGGGCACAAAAGGTGGGGAAGGGAGCTAATTAGGAGAAAAAAAGAAGAAAGAAGAGTTGAGGGGCAGAAACAGGATTCAAGACACAGGAGGGGATTCTGGCAAAGGACATAAAAATCCCAGGAACAGAAAGTGGATGGCCAAAGGTACAGTGTGTGGGAAGGGCAGTGAAGTGGAGCCAGACAGTTTCTGGGGTAGAAGGTAAGGATGGAAGGGATTAGAGAGAGTTCTGAGGCATTAAGAGGGCTTTCAGGGGGCTGGAGAGATAGCACAGTGGGCAAGGCACTTGCCTTGAACATGGTTGACCAGGGTTCAATCCCCAGCATCCCATATGGTCCCCAAGTACCACCTGGAGTGATCCCTGAGTGCAGGGCCAGGAGTAAGCTCTGAGCAACGCTGGATGTGATCCCAAACCAAGAGTTTTAAAAGATGAAAGGGGCTTTGAGGACAAAAGGAGGTTCTGATGGACATGAGGAGAGTCTGAGGGAGGGCAGGGAACTGGGAACCAGAAGAAGATGGGTACCTGGAAGCGCATCTGCTGGGCCTTCTCAGGATCCACGGCAGCCACATGCTGGTAGTGGCGCAGCGTGTGTCTCTGCTCCTTCTGCTCCACTCGCAGGTAGCGCCGCAGGGCCAGCAGGACACGCTCTGCCTGTGGATGCAACAGAGGTTGACCAGACCTGTCCCCACCCTTTCCCCTCCCTCACCCAGGGCCTGTGGGTTCCATCAGCCCCAAACACCTGAGGTGGGTCCCCCTGCAGAGCTGCCAGGAAGCTTTCCAGGGCAGCTCGACGCTGGTCATTGATGAGTGCGATGACTCTCTTGGCATGAGTCTCCACCAGGCGCTGTCGCTCTCCAGACACCTGCTCCTCCAAGGTCTGCAGAATCGACTGGAAGTGCTGGCAAGGAGGTGGACATAGGAGTGGGAAGGGTAAAGAGGGGGGAAAGTCTGGGTGGGCTGGGGTGTCTGGTGGGGCAGGGCTAATTAATGGGCTAAGGGGAGGGGTGGAGCATTGGGTCTGAACCTGGGTGAAGGCAACTTCCGGTAGGACTAGAGTCGGGATGTTGACCAGAGTGGTGAAGGGACAAGTATGACAGACTTGTACTTGGGCCTGATTAGGGCCTCACAGACCTAGACCCTGCTTATGTGAGATAAAGGGCGAGAACAACAGTTGGAGATGGGACTAAGCTGAGGCCTTACGTAATGAGAGTTCCAAAGGGACCAAGGAAGGACTGAGTAAAAGTGAGGTTAGAGGGTTAGGGTCAGGTGGTGGGACTTAGGATTTAAGAGGCTGAGAGGCCAGTAGCTGCAGGGGAATAGCTTGGGAGAAGATTCCAGAACCAACCCTCAGAGCTGGGGATCAAATGAAGACAGAGGGAAAGAGGACCAAGCTGAGAAGCAAGAAGCTATTATAGGGCACCAAGCAGGGTGGAGGCAAATATAGGGATGGGGCCAGAGGAGTTCTAGAAAGTAGGAAGGTGTGAGCCAGGCTGGAACCAGGGGTGCCCTGCTAATGAGCCCCTACCAGAAGCGCCTGCTAGAGCTTGTCCTACCTCATTCAGGGCCTGTCTGTCAGTTTTAGGCAGGTTCTTGGACTGGTTGTCTGCCATGGCCCATTCACGCATCACCTGTAGGCAGGGGAGTGTTAGGATCCTAGAATCTACCCAGAGTCCCTCTTCAAAAATCTCAGACCTGGGAGTAGAGAAGGGCTTGGGAGATTTGGGGAAGAATTGAATCAATGTGTCCCTAAGGGGTTTCCCTGAGGTGTTGGGTATTGAGGGGAATCTGGAGCCCCTTGGTATCATCACCTCATTAATCTGGCGCATCCGACGTTCCTCCAGATCCATCTTGGCCCGCAGGAACCCCTCATGCTCACTGATTTCTCCTGGCATGCCAAAGTACACGTCCACTCCATCTGTGGGCCTTGGGGTAGGAGTCACTGAGAGCCAGAAATAATTGGGTGAGTCTGAAGCCATCTCCAGTCATCATTCTTTGTCCTTCCTTCCTTCTTTCCTTCTGTCCTTCCTTCCTTCCTTCCTTTTTCCTTCCTTCTTTCCTTCCTTCCTTCCTTTCTATCTTTCTCTTTCTTTCCTTCGTTCCTTCTTTCTTTCTTTGTTTCATTTCTTCCTTCCTTCCTTCTTTCCTTCTTTCTTTTTCTCTCTCTCCCTCCCTCCTTCCCTCCCTTTCTCTTCCTTCCTTCCTTCCTTCCTTCCTTCCTTCCTTCCTTCCTTCCTTCCTTCCTTCCTTCCTTCCTTCCTTCCTTTCTTCCTTCCTTCCTTCCTTCCTTCCTTCCTTCCTTCCTTCCTTTCTTTCTTTTTTTTTTTTCTTTCGGTTTTTGGCCCACATCCGGCGGTGCTCAGGGGTTACTCCTGGCTGTCTGCTCAGAAATAGCTCCTGGCAGGCACGGGGGACCATATGGGACACGGGATTCGAACCAACCACCTTTGGTCCTGGATCGGCTGCTTGCAAGGCAAACGTCGCTGTGCTATCTCTCCGGGATTCCTTCCTTCCTTCCTTCCTTCCTTCCTTCCTTCCTTCCTTCCTTCCTTCCTTCCTTCCTTCCTTCCTTCCTTCCGTTTGTTTTTGAGCCCTACCTATTACTCCTAGCTCTGTGCTCAGAAATCACTCCTGCTGGGATCTAGGGACCATATGGGATGTCCGGGACAGTCACATACAAGACAAATGCCCTACCTGCTATCACATGGGCTCTAACTTTATTTTTTTTTTGGGGGGGGGGGGAGGCACACATGGCAGTGGTCAGGGTTTAATCCTTGCTCTGTGCTCAGGGATCATTCATGGCTTTGTACTCAGGAACTATATATTTGCTTGTGCCAGGGATCAATCCCGAGTTAGATGTAGTTAAGGCAAGCACTTTAACTAATCTCTGTACTAGCTCTTTGGCCCCTTTAACTCATCAATCTCTCCTAGAGCTCTACAGTCCTGTAGCCACTCTAGCAAGAGCTGCTACCTGGCATTTTAGGAGATGGAGTTACAGAGGAGGCTTGTTTTGCAGAATTTGGAACTCCATGACACCCTTCTCTGAGCTTCCCCCAAACAATCCTTAGGGCCTATCAAATGTCCCTCCATTTCCAGATAGTCTCAGACCACTCTTACCCTTTGTTTTCTTCACAGGCCAGCCCTTCCTTCCTTCCTTCACCTAGAGGGACAGTCCTCCCCTCCATCCACCTCCACTCTGCCTCTCCCTGATAGTTCCCTACCATAGAGCCCCCTCTGCCAAGCCAGGTTTGAGACTCCTCACCTTTGCTGACCCCCGCGGGAGTATGGGAGCTTGCGGTAGAGGGGGAAACCCTGTCCTCCTCTTCTTCTTCATCTTCAGCCTCTGGGGGCTCCACGAAGTAGTCATCGACTGGCTGTAGGAAGGATTCCTCCTCTTCCTCATCCTGACCCCCCTCTACTCTGCTCCCTGGGGGCCAGGACCGGGTCGAGGGGTCCCTGAAGGAGCAGGAGAAGACCAGAGGGGGTAAGAAGCCAAGCTCAGGATCCCCAGCCCTGGATTCCACCTCTTGCCTCAGGAGCTTTAGGGCAGATAGAGGGGGTGGTTGGTCCCCACTTACCCGCCTACTGCCCCAGATGGATCGGAAGTCACAGGAGGAGGACAGCACACATACTCCACACCTCGAAAGCGATCGGCGCCACAGGGCAGGAGCATGCCTGAGCCATGCAGGATAAGGCCCTGGGAGCTGCAGGCCTGTGGGAGGAGGAGCATGGGCAGGATTGTGGCTGAAGAGGCCTGAAAGTGCAGAGCATGGGGCCCGAGAGCCTGTATTCCTGCTCCTCCTCCAGGGGCCCTGACTCATGGGTTCAAGAGTGAGGAAGGTGCAAGGGAATTCACAGCCTCAGTTCTGGGGGGAGGCATGAGGGTGGAGGGGGGGTCCCCAGTCCTGACCTCCTGTGCCTCCTGGTGCCTCCTGGTTGAACTCTCACACTGGTCCATACGCTCCTGGTGTAGGAAGCGGCATCCTTCAGGAACCAGGAGGGCTTCGCTTACGAATTCACCGGCTGCAGAATGGGAGGCACTGGCGTGAGAAACCCGCCTCTCTCCATACTAAGTAATCAGAGCCCCAATGCTGTCCAGAGCAGGAGACCCTTGCTCTCCCCAATCTCCCACCCTCCCCAACCTGTCACTCACGTAGGCAGCGGAAAGGCACAACCTCATGGTGGTGATGGGCACAGTGGCCACTCTGCGCACCCCCACACCACTGTTCCATAGGGATGGCCTGTGTCGCCTGTTCCACGCGGGCCACCTGCAGCTCCGGGTACATCTAGGGCACAGAGTGGAGAGCATCAGTCCTCTGTCCCGCCAGTGTCACTTCCACTGGCCACATCCTTCTTCAAGGCTCTGGTGTCCATGAAGACAGCATTTCCAAAGCTCTGCTTCATTGGACCAGCCATACCCTCCAGTAGCTCTCCCAGAAGCCCCATCTTTAGGCCCTGCCCCCTTGCCAGTGGGGTTTCCCAACCCTCACCCCAAGACTCAGCCCCTCTAATATTTTCTGATCCTCCTCCAGCGTCTTCTACTTTTTCCATTCACCTCCACCTCAAGGAAGAAGCCTTTAGCCTTCCTAGTAGCTCTGCCCTCTTCCACGCCCTCTCCCTGGGCTCCCCCTTTTTTCCCTGGCGCAAAGCTCTTGTCTGTATCCCTCCTTATAGCTCTCCTTAGGCCACACCCAACTCAGACCTAACTGTAGAGTCTTCCCTTTCACACCTACACTCTTCACTGGGCATTTTTGGGTTGATGCTTTAGTTTTGTTTTGGGGTCACTCATGGTGAGGCTCAGGGGTTACTCCTGGTACTGCATTCCAGAATGACTCTTGGTGGTGCTGGGGGTGGGTACCAGACGTGACGCCCAGGATGCAAGCAAGGCAAACACCTATCCACTGAGCTATTATCACTCCCACCCCAACACTTTTCTTTAGTGGCTCTTCGCCATCCTCCCCCACTCCTGCCCTAGTTTCTTAGGAAAAGGCCCTGCCCTCTCTGAACTGCGCCTTGCCTCGTTGCAGGCCGAACCCCCTTTGGCTCCCCTGCATGTATCCAGGACGAGTCTCCCAGCATTGGGGCACGGTCTAATGTCTTTGAGGGTGACCCGTGCCTCCAGAAACCCCTTTTCCCTGGACCCCGCCCACCTGTCTGCAGTATTCCAGCACACGCTGCGGGTCTCGGAGGCAGCGTCGGGAGAGCTGCGGGTCCGGCTCCCAGCGGCCGGTGCGCAGGTCTCGGTGCAGGGTTAGGTGGCCACATATTCCTGCCACTTGGGCCGACCCGGGAGCCTAAGGATGAAGGTGGAAGAAGTCGTCTGGGGGTGGGGTGGGGTGGAGGGCATTGCATCTGGGTTCCCCACTTCTTTATCCCCCTCCCCTAGAATCCAGAGCCTCGGCCTCAGCCCCCTTCTAGCAAGCACCGAGCACCCACTCGCTCGCTTCCACGGTGGTACCGTTCCCCGGGAAACAGCTCCCACCGGGGTTGGGAGCGTCCCAGCTCTCCCGTTGCTATGGCGACCCGGGTCCCTCGGGATGCTCGCGGCCTTGTTGCCGTGGAGACAGGCTCCGCCTCCACCGGGCCCCGCCGCCCGAAGGGGTTAAATGGAAATCGCGGGGGAAGCGGCCAGAACCCAACCAAGCGCTCTGGCCCCTCCTCTCCCCATCCTCGGGTGCAAAGACAGACGGCCAGGCCTGGTTTTGGGGCCCTGCAAAGCCTGGGCTCGAGCATCCTCAAGTCCTTGAGGGCTGGCCAGCTAGCTAGCTAACATATTGGGGGGGACAGTTGTGGGAGGGTGGATGGAGGCCTGGACTCCAGGATCCTGAAAAACTGCGGGGACCTTCGTAGGATGGGTGATAAAGGATGCTGTCTGTGGGCGGGGGCTGCATTCTGGCTGGCATCTGGGTGCCTGGCTGGCCTTGGATGGAGAGATGGAGAGGGTCTGCTATTCAGGTGGAAGTGGGGGGGGGCTGGGGCTGAATCCCCCATGTTGAGGGCTCGAGGGGCTGCGCTTCTGGTATCAGAAGCTCTGCAAAAGCCAGATCCCAGGGTAGGTAAGCAGGATGACAGATAACGGGGAGCCGGGGCCTGAACTCCTTCCTGGCTTCATCCAGAGCGCGTGCATTTGGGGGGCGCTTGGGGGGGCGATCATCTGGCTGGAAAGAAGGAGCTTTCTGGCCCTGGACATGTCCAGTCGGCATCCGGGGTCACAGGCCCGATCGCACCCCTTCCCCATCCCCACCCTCACCCCCCAGGACCAGGCCGGGCCTCACCTCGGCCGCGCCGGGGCTCCCACCGGCCAGACTCCCGCGCAGCAGCAGCAGCAGCAACAGTGGCAGCAACAGCGGCAGCGGCGGCGGGCCCCGGCGGCCACCCGGACCTCGGGCAGCGGGGCTGGAGGGCCCCATGTCCCGACCCTCGCTCTCAGGTCCCCTGCACTCCCGCCCGGCCCCGGCGGTGACAGGAGCTCCCAGCGCCACCGCCGCCGCCGCCTCCTCCCCGCCGCCCCCGGGCTGCGCCGGCGCCGCCGGCCCCGCCCCGCTCCGGCTCCGCCTTCCTCGCCAGGACAATAGCGTTGGCAGCTCTGCGCAGACCCGTGCAGCTCCGGAACCCGAGGGGGAGCCTACACCGGGCTCCCCCAAAGAGTCTCCAGGCGTCCCACCCCACGCAAGCGTCTAGTCTGGGGGTTTGGGGCATTCTGCGTCCTCCCTTGAGTCCCTCACCCACCACCCCCAGCTTGCTTTCTCCCCTTCAAAGATGCAACCCCAGTGCCCTTCTTCATCAACTCCAGAATGCCAAGCCCTCAGCCCTTTCACCCTAAACCCCCCTGGGCCCCAGGAATCTGTTCTTTAAAATTCTGAGCTCAAGGATCCATGAGCCCCACTCCAGTCCTGGTGGTCCTTTCTTGAAGGAGCAGTTGGGAAACCTGCTCCTTGTCCAACTTTGCCTGGTTGGTCTGCTTGGTGCTCTGCCCAAGTACCAGGACACCCAGGGGTGCCCTAGCATTAAAGCATCTTTATTTTCTCACTCTTTGATTTTCTGCCTCCCCCGAGGAACTGTTTTCTCAACTGGCAGGAAGGAATTGGGTGGGTGCTATCTATGCATACCTGTCCCTGTATATTTATGAGTCTGAAGAAAGGGGGTGGAGTGATAGTACAGTGGATAGGGCACTTGCCAACATGGGTTCAATCCCTGGCATCCCATTTGGCACCCCAAGCCCACCAGGAATAATTCCTGAGTGCAGAGCCAGGAGTAACCCGAGAACCACTGGGTGTGGCCCAAAAACAAAGCCTGAAAAAGCCAGAAAGATAGCACAGGGGTTAGAGTATGCCATGTGCACACCTGGCCTGTTGGCCCCTTGCACCATGTGGTCTCCTGAACACCTGCAGGTCCCCCAAGCACAACAAAGCCACCTGGGTAATCCCTGTACCCTAGAATCCAATTATCATTACATCATTTGGCTTTTGTATTGAGCCACCATCTGTTTGGAAAAGAAGTACAGGGAAGGATCCCGGAGCACCACTTGGGAGCCTGGAGGCCTAAAGAGAAAAAGCAGGAGCCTAGTGGCTTCACTCCAACAGCCACTTCACAGCTCAGGATAGAGGAAGGGCCTTGGAGAAGGTTCCATGAATTCCTCCCTTGATAGAGAGCAATCCTAGAATCCCTAAAACACTCTGCATTTTCAAACTTTTTTTTTAATGAAACATAAATTTCTCACCCTGAGATTCTCCCCATTCCTTCTCCCTCCCCACTTCTCCCTCCTTGGGTACGGTTCTTTTAGGCATCCAGGAAGTCTTCTGTGTTCTCAGGGAGAAAATAGCCATTTGACTGCAATTCCAATGCTAAAGCAGAAACCCTTCTGGAATAGCCAGAACAGCACCTTGTTTGGGTTCATTTTACTCTTCCCATGTTTCTCTCTCAGTGTGGTGGTCATCTGAGATTATGATCTTCGGTTTGGGGAGATGGAGCTTTGCAAGTGGAGGTGCAGCTTCAATCTCTGGCACCATAAATGACATCTCCTGAGCATCATTAGGAGCAATTCCTGAGCACAGGGCCCTGAGCACTGCCTGATGTGCCCTCCCCCAAATAAGAAAGGAAAATAAAGCAGGAAGAAAAAAATGAGAAAGGCAGGAAGTATAAATGGAAGGATGGAGGGAAGGAAGAAAAAGAAAGAAAAGGTGAGAGAGGGAAGGAAATTTCTTCTATCAGCATCTTTTTTTTGTGGGGGGGGCACACCCGGCAGTGCTCAGGGGTTACTCCTGGCTCTATGCTGAGAAATTGCCCCTGGTAGGCACGGGAGACCATATGGGATGCTGGGATTCAAACCACCATCTGTCGGTTGCATGCAAGGCAAACGCCATGCCGCTATGCTATCTCTTTGGCCCCATTCTTTCAGCATCTTTTAGTGTCTAGAAGCCCTGTCCCTAGTCATCACCTTCACCCCTTGTCTTTGCCATCTTAAGTACCTTATACATGGAATAGGGGAGCATGGGGGTACCTTACTCCCCTTTATTCCCACTGGGGGCATCCCCTTTGGCTAAGATGCCCCAGATCATTGAAACCATCTTTCCTTCTCCCCAGTGTTCAATTCTTGAGGAGTAATGCAATCAACTGTTCAACTTGTGGTCCCTTAGAAATCAGGAGGATCCATTGTGGCCCAAATTCTTCAGCTGGAAGAATGTCACACATGAGTCTGGAGACGAGAGTGACTGGGTGTGGGAAAAGCAGTATATGGGCAACAGGGAGGTCCAGGGGTCAGATCTGGGAGCCCAAAAGATGTTGTGGGTTTGATGTAGTTGGTAAAATCTCGAGGCCGGGGTAGAGTGAGAGAGCCTGCTGGGTCTCTGTAGGGCCTGCACTGGGGTACCAGGCGTGACGTAGTAAGATAGCTTGTCCGATCTCGGTAGGGTCTGCATGGGGGCACTGGATTGCATGGGGGGAGGAAGTTGGGTCCCAGTTGGTGTTGTCTTTGAAAGTTGGTCATTGCCAGTTGTGTGTTGGAGTCAGGGTAGGTTGGAGTTCCTGGAGGTCCCGAGGGCGTGGGTGGAGGCAGGAAATTTCCTTCTCCTCCAGCATCTTCACCAATGCTCGGACTCACACTGGCTCCTCGCACCTTGTAGTAACCGTTGGTTGGGTCCTGAAGGAAAAAATGGAATTTGTAAGGGGTGAGGGTCACAGAAGAAAAGACACTGTGACCTAAGGATCCAGTCATAGTTCTTCATGAGGTGAACCTAGGCAAAGAAGCAGTTATCATTAATATATATGGAAACAAAGGTTGGTTTCCTCAAAACCTTCCTAATTATATCAAGTAACACATAAAATTTAAAATAGCACCAAGGAAGTCAAAACAGAAATGCCACAATACCCAGTTGGACAGGCATTAGTTCCTGGGGAAGGGATATAGTGGGGCCACTATCATGACTCATTGCCTTTAGAAAGTAATACTAGGCTGCTAATAAATAGGGTTGGAGGATAATATTGCAGGGAAGATGTTGCCTTGCATGAGGCTAACCCAGGTTCAAACCCTGGCATCTGGCACTCCACATAGTTGCTTGAATCTGCCAAAAGTGATGAGTGCAGAAACAAGAGTAAGCCTGAGCACCACTGGGTGTGGTCCCCAAACCAAAACAACAATAAAAATGCTGAACACATTTAAAATGTTCTCTCTTTTTTGGGGGGGGAGGGTCGGCCACACCTGGTGGTGCTCAAGGGTTACTCCTGGCTATGTGCTCAGAAATCGCTCCAGGCTTGGGGGACCATATGGGATGCCAGGGGATCAAATTGCAATCTGCCCTAGGTTAGTGCGTGCAAGGTAAATGCCCTACTGCTTGCTATACTGTTCCGGCCCCCTAAAATGTTCTTTTTGACTTCTGTGGTCAAAACAAAAATCCTCTTCTAATTCTTTTGGTTTACAAGCGCAAATCATAATGTAGATCTTTCATAAAAGCATAGCATCATAATTCAAACTGTCAATGAACAGGAGGTAAGTGCAACAGGCCAGCTAGGAGGTGGAGAGGAGAAGATGTACAAGGAACAAGAGAAACTGAGACCAAGACATTCATTCAACATTCCAGGAGCCCATAGGCTGTGATTCTGAGTCAGATCCTGGGCTGCTGCTGCAATTAATGGTTAGTTAGGACCATGAATGGGGCTTTCTTCTCATGAATACCCAGGCCAAAGGGTCAAAGGCAAATTCCCAGAGTCAAAGTCCAGAAGAGAGTTTGTGATGGGAAAAGCCTGGCAGTGGGTCTAACTAGGATGTTAGAACCTGAGGAGATTTGGTAGGACTTGAAGGGAAAGTACAGGTAGAATGATTTTGGGTATGGTAGGACAGTCAGGCACAGAGGACATGGCTGTAGTCGGTGGCACACAGACAGGATGGTCAGGGCAATAAAAAGGAAAGCCGGGGCCGGGCGGTGGCGCTAGAGGTAAGGTGCCTGCCTTGCCTGCGCTAGCCTTGGACGGACCTCGGTTCGATCCCCCGGTGTCCCATATGGTCCCCCAAGCCAGGAGCAACTTCTGAGTGCATAGCCAGGAGTAACCCCTGAGCGTTACCGGGTGTGGCCCAAAAACCAAAAAAAAAATATATATATATATATATATATATATATATATATATATATATATATATATATATATATATATATATATATATAAAGGAAAGCCATAGGCTTTCTGGAATGAGGAAGGTCTGCACTGAGTTCAGAGAAGTGATAGAGGGTGTAACTCTTCCTCCAACTTCCTGTTTCCCTAACTTCTTCTTTTGGTATGTAAAAGCCCACCTGGATTACAGGGTCTTCCCCCACCCTGGGTGGTATTCTGGATAATAAAGAGTCTGGCTGTGTGTAAGAGAGCAAGCACTTGGCGGATAGGCAGTACTGGAGAGAATGAGCACAAGGCAGATAGGCAGCACAGGGCAGGAGAGAGAAAGCACATAGCAGAGAGAGAGAGAGCCACAAATATCTCCAATGAATATGTTTTCTAACTGCTGTGTATTATTTCTACACCACTAGCCTGCTTCATCAGATTTGTTGGCCTAAGGCAGTACTTCTCAAATAGTGGGGCGTGGGGCTCCATAAAGGGGGGCGCATTTGACCTCGGCAAACACTGTCATAACAAGCTAAGCCCCATGTTTATGTCTCTGGAGCTGAGAGTTGCTGTGTTCTGCTTCAAATTCCGCTTCGAAAAAGCTATGCATTGCAAAACGTGCTCATTGTAGCCATTCATCCAGACATCACCTCTGATGAAAAAATCAGCTCAAATTATTTTATATATTTTTGTTTTGCAGGTTAAGGGTTTTTTTTGTTTTTTGTTTTGTTTTTTTTTTCAGGCCACACCTGTTTGATGCTCAGGGGTTACTCCTGGCTACGCGCTCAGAAATTGTCCCTGGCTTGGGGGGGGACCATGTGGGACGCCGGGGGATCAAACCATGGTTCTTTCCTTGGCTAGCGCTTGCAAGGCAGACACCTTACCTCTAGCGCCACCAAGCCGGCCCCTAGGTTTTTTTTTTTTTAATAAAGATACTATTTACAGTCACGAGGGGAGGGGCGCAAAAAATGTTTTCTTCTTCCTAGGGGTGCATGACAGAAAATAATTGAGAAGCACTGGCCTAAGGGGTTAGAAACATGGTGCCTAGGGAGGTCTCACCCAACTCGTGGATATTATATTTTATATTTTTATTCTACAGGAGGAAAGGAGGTCAATAAGGAGGAAGGAGCACTTCAGGCCAAGCATGTACTAGGTGTGGAAAAAACAGAGAAGAGCTCTGCTCTTCCCAAGATGGGACCCCAGAGGTTTGGAGAGATCTGAGGTCAGTGTGGATACCATTGTGTTGGAAAGGACTTGGGAAAGTCAGCCAAGAAGACATACCCAGGAGGCTAAAGTGGAAGAGGGCAATATAAACAGAGTGAACCTGCTCTGGGGCAAAGCTGAAGGCCAAGAATAGGACAGATAAGTGGACATGGTCAAGAGGCACACAAATGGGAACTGAGGCAGGAAAACAGTGGTGGTAGGGGTAGGTCCCATTTTTGAAGGAAAAAAGTGGAGATGCAGAGAAGGGAGCCCCTCCCTTCCCAATACTCACCTTGGTCTCCAGAGTTCCCTTCTTGTCCATGACCAGGTCAGTGTGGTCTGTGTGCACGGGGGTTCCCTGTGGGAGAAGATACTCAGTGAGTGAAAATAGTCAGAGTCTCCTGTCCCAGAGCCAAACCTTGAGTTGGGAGTCAGGGAAGAGGGTCCAAGTGCATCTAGGAATTGGAAACTGGACTCATGACAACAAGGCCCTGGAGACATATTTGGCTCAGAAAATCACTGTAGTGGGGATATTTGGGTCCAACGTAACTATTGGAAAGTCTGCTGGTGCTGGGAGTTACATATGGTATTACATTTGGTTGGTTTGTGTAGGTATGTGCCACACCTGGCTGTGCTCAGGGCTGACTCCTGGCTTTGTGCTCAGGAATCACTCCTGATGGGGTGACCACGTGCAGTGCTAGGGATGAAATCTGGGTTGACTTAATGCAAGGTAAGTGACTTACCTGCTATACTACTGCTCCAGTAGTATATATGTTTTAGAGGGGTATAATTTAGGGTCACACCTGGCAGTGCATGAGGACTATTTGCATTTCTATTCTAGGGGAACTACGTAGTGCCAGGCATCAAAATGGGGTCAGTCACATGCTAGGTAAGCACCTTAACCCATGAACTCTCTCTCCAGCCCTGGGTTAACTTTATATTTCGTTGGTTGTTGGTTGGTTGGTTTGGGGGCCATATCCAGCAATGCTCAGGGATTATTCCTGGCTTTATGCTAAGGGATCACTCCTGGTGGTACTTGGGGACCGCATGGGGTGCTGGGGACCAAACCTGAGTCAGCTGTATATACACATCAACCACCTTCCCACTGTCCTATCTCTCCAGCCCCTCTGGGTTACACTTTGGTTCTGGAAGCACATGGATCTGAAAACCACATCATCCTACCTTTTCTTCACTGTTTCCTATTTCTTCCTCCTCGTGGCCCCTTGAACTGGAGATGTCGCTGCTGCCTGGGATTCGCACCAGGTTCTTTTGCTTAGAGAAAGAGGCTATGGCCAAGGACAAGTGGACAGAGGTAAGTGATGGGTGTATCTCAGTTGAGGAAGACCCAGGAGCAAGAAAAGAGAGGAAAGGGCGATCATATAGGAAAGTTGGAGATCCCAGCCTCAGAGGGCAAGGAGTATGTCTCTGAGGAGATAGAGTTGGGGTTCCAGGACTTAAAGGGGAGCCCAGCCCTGTGCAGGGTAGAAAGGGTCCCCAGGGTCCAGTTCCGAGGAAGAGCCAGAGGTAAGTCTCAGGCACTGACCTTTGCCATTGCGACAGAAGCAGAGGGACAAGCCTGTGATGATTATAAGAAGGGTGATGGCTGCAGCCACCCCTACAGCCACGATCTGCACAGAGGGCACCACAGCTGTGGGGAGAAGATAGATGTCTTGGGGTGATGGAACAGGATACGGAGGGACTGAGGGCAGGGGCTCGGACCAGTGCTAGAGAGCTCTAGAGTTGAACATAGGTACCTTTGGGGATTCCCAAGGCTTATCATCCTTTAGCTTGAGATCACCTGGATTTAAGGGCTCATAAAATTTGGGGTGACATAAATTGAATTTCCCTGGCTCTAGGGAATCTTATTTTGGCTTTGTTTGTTTGTTTGTTTGGTTTTTGGGTCACACCCGGCAGTGCTCAGGAGTTACTCCTGGCTGTCTGCTCAGAAATAGCTCCTGGCAGGCACGGGGGACCATATGGGACACCGGGATTCGAACCAACCACCTTTGGTCCTGGATCGGCTGCTTGCAAGGCAAACACCGCTGTGCTATCTCTCTGGGCCCTATTTTTGGCTTTGTTTTGGAATCATATCCGGCAAAGCTCATGGCTTATGCCTAACTCCGCTCAGGGATGTCTCATGGTGGGCTCAGGGGACCATATGGGTGCCAGGGATCAAACTTGGGTCAGCCTTTGCCAGGCACGTGCCCTGCCTGCTGTACTTATACCTCCAGCCTACTTTAGGGATTCTGAAAGTTTTATTCTGCCATTTCCCATATTTGGGCATTCCATTTTTGGGGGCCTCTAATGTTGGAGTCTCTCAAAGTGGGTTGAACTCTCTCCTTGTGGGGAACTTATTCTTTGAGGGGGGTCACAGGATTCAAGAAATTCAGTCTTGAGGGCTCCCAAGGTTTGGAGTGTTTGGCTCAGGGAGGGGATCTTGAGATTTAGGGGTTCACAACCCAAGGGACTCACCTCTCTGATCCAGGCTCACCCAGGCTCCTCCCTCTCCTAGTCTGTTCCGGGCACTGCAGTTGAAGCCCAGTTTAAAGTCAGATTCCCGAGTTCCAGAAATGTGGAGCACGGAGATCAGGCCTGGGCCCTGTCTCCCCAGGGCTGCTGGGGCCGGGAATGTCTCCACCAGGAACCGGCCCTGTGACCCTGTTTCGAGGAAGCCATCATCCCAAGACCAGACCTGGAGGGGTGGGATAGGGAGGCACAAATTAGGGAGGCCACAGGGTAGGAAGAGGATTTGCAGAGTATGGAGAAAATCAGGAGGGTCACACCCTTGGTGGCACTCAGGGTTTATTCCAAACTCAGATCAGAAATGACTCATGGCAGGCTCGGAGGACCATATGGGATGGCAGGGATCAAACCCAGGTTGGCTGCCTGCAAGGCAAACGCACTACCCACTGCATTATCACTCCGGCCGGGTGACAGCAGTTTTGAGGGTTTGGATGGGTTGTGCTAACAGGGGAACAATTCCTTACCACGGCTTCAGGGAGGGGGGAGGCGAAGACTAGACACTGGAGGCGTGCAGGACCCATCAAGAAGGCGGGTGCGGAGCTCAGAGCAGTCACAATGGGAGGAGCTGGTTTGGAGATTACGGACCCATCAGAGAGGCTCCACTCTCCTCATTTCCCAAGACCAGGTCCCCTCGACAAACCACGCACCCCAGAGCCTGGGAAGCGAGATTCCTCACCGTTCACCGTCAGCCTGATCTCCGCGGTGCCTCCCCCATGGCCCGAGAGCCCAGGTTCAGCCCTGCATACGTAAACGCCTGCATCCTCGGTCTTCACCGACGGGATAAGCAGCGTGGGTCCAGAGGCCAGCACCTGGGATGGGGAAGGGGTATCAGGGCGCGCATGAAACCTTGTCCACCGCCGGCTAGTCACGAACTCCAGCTCTGATCTCACCTGCACAGCCCCACGGCGGGTCCAGGTTACCCTGGGGAGCGGATTCCCCCTCCAGGCACAGCTGAAGGAGGCGTCTTCCCCCACATCTACGGACACAGGTTCGGGCTTGGCCTGCAGAACTGGCCCAACTGGAGGAGAGAAAGGGCAGGTCATGTGGGCGAGGTGCTCTGAAATTTCTGATACAGGATCAGTCCCCAAATCCAAAGTGAGCTTTCCCTGATCTCTTGGAACTGCTTACTGATTTTCCACTCACCTATGTCCTATTTCTGCTGCAAATAGGCGCTGACCCACCTGCACCCAATCCTGCATACATACCACATCCCTGACCTGGTCCTCCTGCTTGGTCATAGCCACGCCCCCGCCACGCCCCGGTTCAACAAAGCCCCGCCCCTGCCCTGCCAGGCCCCGTCCAGGTCCGATAAGGCCCCGCCCCTCTCCAACCAGGCCCCGCCCCGGCCCCGCCCTCGACCCCTGCTCACACTGCACGTTCAGCGCGGTGCTGCGGTTCGCGCTACCCACGGCGTTGCTGACCTCGCAGGACACCGGCTGGGTCAGGAATGAGGCATCCGCCACCACCTCTAAAATTGACCCTCGAGCCCCGAGCACCGGGGAGCTTCCTTTTGCCCACCTGCAGAAGAGGGGGCATCTGTTAATGTTAGCCCTCCTCCCCCTGCAGTCCTCCCTAAATGCCTGCTCCCCAGTGGGTGCTCACCTGTAGCCAGTGACCGGAGGCTGGGCCGTGGCCTGGCACCGGAAGATGACCTTCTGTCCCTCCTGCACCGTCTGTGGTTCTGCAGACAAAGTCACCACTGGGGGGTCTGTGGAGGAGAGCCATTCATTGGTCAGCATGGACAGAGGTTTGGGACCCCTCCATGACTGATCTAGAAGTCCAATTCCCAGTCTTTCTGCCCCCAGGAATCTGGATCCCCAGTCCCATCTTCCCGTTGAGCCAGGAATATAAGCCTCTAGCTTCCAGCCCTTCAGGGACTCCAGGTCTACACCCCTTCTTTCCTCAGTCTGGAGTCCAGGCCCCTCTTTGTTTAGGGACCTCCAACTAGGATCAAGCACCCAACTACACTCACACTGCAGGCTCAGGGTGACGGCAGTGTCTTTCCCTGAGGGCAGGGCCTGATTCCTCGCACGGCAGACCAAGGTGGTGCCATCATCCTGGCTGGAAGGGGTCAAGTATAAGATGCTCTCAACTAACCCAGTGGTTTCTTCCTTCAGCTGCGTCTGGAGATTAAGAAAAACAACATTGATATGAAAGATCATACAGAGAGCAGCTTGCAAGGTAAGTGACCAATCTGGGTTAAATCCCTGTCACCCCATTCAGTCCCCTAGGAGTGATTTGGGGATGCAGAGCCAGGCGCTGAGCACCACTGGATATGGCCCACAAAACAAACAGAAAAAGAATTATAACTTTTGTGTGTGTGTGTGTTTTGGGTCACACGTGGCAGTGCTCAGGGGTTATTCCTGGCTCCATGCTCAGAAGTTGCTCCTGGCAGGCACGGGGGACCATATGGGACGCTGGGATTTAAACCGATGACCTCCTGCATGAAAGGCAAATGCCTTACCTCCATGCTATCTCTCCGGCCCCAGAATTATAACTTTGATTACACCACCTGTATAGTGTTTTCATTATAATGGGCTCTTTTCTAAGCAATTATAAACATCACATTATTTAATCCCTCAAATTACCCTATGGGTGCATATTACCATTATCCCCATTATATAGATAAGAAAACCGAGGAACAGAGAATTAAGCTCAATCAACTACTGCTGAGCCAGAATTTGAAATTGGGTAATCCAGGCCAATGGGCTGTACCATGCCTCTTCCTCATCTCCATAAGCCTGTGCCCTGAGTTGGCCCCCAACTTTCCGCTAATGGGTAAGAGTTGACAAAGGGACTTGGACCTGACCTGACGGAAGGTGGCCCCATCCAGCCGAACCCCATCTCGGAACCAGAGCAGCTCAGGAAAGGGATGGGCATTCCCACGGCTCCGACAGGTGAGGTTTGCAGGAATTCCAACAACCAGAGACACAGAGGGACCACCCAGTACCTGGGGTGGTTCTGGAGGCACTGTGGAGGACGGATCAGGAATCAGAGTTGAATCCTAGGCCCTCCAGAGCCTAATTTGATCAATCCTAGCCAACCACTTCCAGATTCCCTAAAATTTGATCCTCTCCCCCCCACACACCCCCAACACTAGTTATCCCCTAGGGCTCCCCAGGGACAAGAAGACCAGCTCCTCACCCAGAACGTGCAGCTGGGCTGGTCTGGAGCGGAGGCCCGCTTGCGAAGCCTGGCATTCGTACGATGCTTGGTCCTCTAGCTCCACTGGCCTAATGTGGAGGTCATGCTGACCACTGGCTCCACTCCCTGATATCCAGTACCGAGGCCACCCTGGAGTCAGGGGACAGACGATCACATCACCTTTCTGGCTTCCTGCCCCCAGGGCCTCCACACCCATATGTCCCACATAATTAAGACACTTTCTGAAGCAGATGCTGGACCAGGAACGCTAATCTCCAAAGTTCAAGTCACTGCACTCTTTGAAATGAGAGTGGGGAAAAAAAATCAAGAAAATAATTGCCCTGAGAGTCAGCTTAGGGGCTGGAGAGATAGTACAATGGATAGGACGCTTGCCTTGGATACTTGGATGTGGCAGATTTAGGTTCAATCTCTGGAACCACATAGGGATTCACTGAGCACAGAGCCAGAAATAAGCCCTGAATACAGCCAGGCATGGTCCACAAATTTTAAAAGAAAAGGGAAAAGAGTCAGATTAGATGCCCCCCGGGGCCTGAGAGATAGCACAGTTGTAAGGCATTTGCCTTGCTTGCAGAAGGATGGTGGTTCGAATACCAGCATCCCATATGGTCCCCGAAGCCTGCCAGGAGCGATTTCTGAGCTTAGAGCCAGGCAGAACCCCTGAGCACTGCAGGGTGCGATCCCCCAAAAACAAACAAGAAAAGATTAGATTCTACCTCTGTAGTGAGTGAGTGAGTGAGTGAGTGAGTGAGTGAGTGAGTGTGTGTGTGTGTGTGTGTGCATGTGTGTGCTGAAACGGGAAGGTACAAGGGGGGACTCTGGGAACCTGGGCAGTGGTTACAGAGCATCTTTTTTATTTATTTATTTATTTATTTATTTTGTGGTTTTTGGTCACACCCGGCAGTGCTCAAGGAAAATTCCTGGCTCCATGCTCAGAAATTGCTCCTGGTAGGCACGGGGGACCTTATGGGAAGCCAGATTCGAACTGATGACCTTCTGCATGAAAGACAAACGCCTTACCTCCATGCTATCTCTCCGGCCCCAGAGAGCATTATTTTAAACTTGGCAAATCTGGCCCGGAGAGATAGTACAATGGTAGGCTCTTTGCTTTGCAGACAGCTGACTGGGGTTCGATAGCCAGCATCTCTTACTTTCCCAAGCCAGACAAGAGTAATCTTTAATTGCAGAGCCAAGAGTAATCCCTGAGCAGCACCAGGGGCTACCCCCAAACCATAAGATAACATAAAATAAAATTGACAAATCTACTCGTGTTTTAAGGGCTTTTCTGTATTTGAGAATATTTTGTAATAATCATTAAAATAATCCGTAACGGCCACCCCCCCAAAAAAAAAAACTGCTAGAACTCCCAAATATTTAACAGAGCTGTGTCCCGATTTTGAAAGCATCAAGTAGAAACTTTAGTCGCAGCTCCAGCCCCGCCCCAGGATAACCCCCCCCCCACTAGGTCTACCCCCTCCTAAAAAGAAAACAGTCTCACCTGGCAGGTCCCTTTCGCCCCCTAGAGCCAGCCCATCCTTAGTCCACTGAACCAGCCCCCGATACTCTCCCAGGGCACAGGGGAGACGAGCCTCGGCCCCCAGCAGTACCACCAGGTCCTCGGGCTGTTGCACAAAGTGTGGAGAACCTAGGAAAAAATGGGGAGGAGGGCTGGGCTGCAGGCAAGCCAGAGCTGAGCTTCATCTTCTTCCAGCAACCAAGTATCCAGGCCCCCTACCTTCTTTCTCCTCCTCCTTCAGACATCCACCCTAGCAAAGCAGCAACTGGTAAACACCAGCCCCCGCCCCATATTCCATCACCGTGGTACCTGCATTCTCTCCGAGGCAGAAGAGGAGAAGGATGAAGATGCGCATCCCTAAGGAGTCGCCCCCCCAGATCCAGACGACTTGCCCCAAGTTTCCCCTGCCAACGTCTTCCTGGGCAGGTGCCTGCCACCACTTTGCACCCTCCCAGCCTACGCGTAGCCCCCGATCTCGGGTCCGGCTCTTGCTCGAGACAGCTCCGCAGCTCCGAAGCACTGGCGGGCTGGGCTCCGGCTCCGTCGGTGTCTGGAGACCCCCGGGAGGGCGGGAGCCCGCTCGCCCCGCCTCTGCCCGCCCCCTTCCATTGAGAAACTCCCGCGGACGCCGAGCCAGATGAATGGGGCCGGGCCCGCGCGGGGTGCCCCGGCCCGATGGGGGTCTGGGAACCTGGACACCTGGCCCGCAGGAGAGGAGAGGAGAGGAGAGAAGAAGAGGGAGTCCGGGCTAGGCTGGACACCTGCAGGCTAACGGGGTGCAGAGACGGAGAAGGTTGGGGGGGTGCTTGGAGATGAAGAGGGAGGAGGAAGAAGGGGGGAGTGGAAGAAACTCGCTCAGCCCCAGGTCCTGGAGGGAACAGAACGCGGAGTGGAAACAGAGCTATATCGGGGTGCCCTGGGGACCGCGCCTGTTTCCGCGCCCTAGGGAGGCGAGGCCCGCTGGTCCCCTGGAGGCTGGCGGGTCAGAAAGAGGCCATCGGAGTGTCCAGAGATAACCGAGACCCCGCTTCCTAAGAGGGGGTCAGTTCTTTCCACCCGTACCCCATAAAAAAACCTAGCCTCAAAAAAAATGTCTCTAGGGGCTGGAGCGAGAGCACATTGGAGAGGGCTTGGCTTGACTTTGCGTTCTGGGTTCGATCCTGGGCACCCCAGATGGTGGTGGCATGAGCCCCATCAGGAGTGAGTGGGTCCTGAGTGCAAGGAGTAAAAAACCCCTGAGCAACACCCCCCCTCCGGGTGTGGCCCCCCAAATCCAAAAACAGATATAAAAATATATATCATTTCTTGTGCCTGCTTTGTTACCACCGCTGTAAACAAGGCTCATCTTCAGATACAGCAGCCCAAACCCCTAGGCCCCCAAGTCCATTCTAGGCACTGCCCGGCCCGGCCCCCCCTTTCCCCCATGCCCCCCTCCCAAGTGGTTGCCAGGAAACGACGGGACAGCGGCGGCCCCCCGCGCAGCGCGGAGCGGGCGGCGAGGCTGGGAACCGCGCAGCTTGTGCTGGCGGCTGCGTGTCGCCCAGCTGCGGCGTTCCCACGCTGCGGGCCCCGAGTGTGCTGCGCAGCTGGCAGGGCAGGTGGGCGGACCCCAAGCCGCTGAGGTCCCCTGACCTCAGGGGGTTGCCTGGGCCAGACATCCCTGAGCCTGGATGGACTCGAGGGTCCACATCAGGTGCTCCTTTATTCCTCAGCTTAGATTCTTGTGTGTGAAGGGCAAGGGCTTGAAAATTCCCAGAATTCTAAGATTTGGGGGTTCAGATCTTTGTAGATGAGGAAGCTAGTGGCCTGAACCCCGAGTTTGGGAGAAGTTAGGATTTTATTTTATTTTATTTGTTTTTTTGGGCCACACACCTGGCTCTACACTCAGAAATCACTACTGGCTGGCTCGGGGGATTTGAATCCAGCCCCCACCCCCCACCCCTTGGGTTGGTTGCTGCAAGGTAAATATCCTACCGCTATGCTATTTTTCCAGGAGTTGGGAGATCTTGACTCCCGCTGCATGATGGAGTTGGAAGGGAATGACTGGGGTTTGGAAAATCTGCTCTTCTCTTAGCGGGAGTGAATTTAAATCAATTGCTTCCTGCCTCCCCACAGGCTCTGGAGGTTTTGGAAAACTAGGTGTGAACAACTAACTGCATAGTGTCCTGGGGAGCAGCGGGGTGGGGGGAGGAGGAGGTTTGGGGAGGCCCTATCTTCTGCTCAGAATGTGGGTCCGAACTCCTGAATCTGAGTGGGTGGGCTTTTGGGGGCCCACACTTTTAGGTTCTGACCTCTATTTGGGGATCCAGTGCTGGAGTTTGGAATAGGATGAACCTTAAGGCTGGACTCCTGAAATTGGGAGAGGAAGTCAGGTGGTGAAACTGTTTTTCCAGACACCTGACCTGGTTCCTCTTCTCAGCCCTCTGGGGCTGCGGGCATGGAAAGATGGGGAGCCAGAGATCCCTGGAGTTTCAGGAGGAAGAAAACAGCTACAGTGGAGGGTGGAAGGTTTGCACTAATTAAAGCTCCCAGAGACTGACAGCTCTGTGCCCTGATCCTGAGGGATACCATCTGGCAAGGGCCCCTCCAGCAGAACCCCCGCCCCTTCCCCAGGAGGAGGAGTGGGGGGCAGTCAGGAGTGGGAATGTGGGAGGAGGGAGAGGAGTCAGTAATGGGAGGGAGGCAAAAACCTCTAGGGAGGGGCTGTAGGGCCAGATGCCTCATTGGGTTCCTAGATGACCAGCTAGGGGAATGGGGGGGCGGTAGGGGGAGGGGAAAGTAGTTTCAATTTCTGCAGAAGAGAAACAGGCAGAAACTTATCATCATGTGTGTATGTGTGAAAGAGAGAGTGAGTGAGAGAGAGAGAGTGTGTGTGTGTGTGTGTGTGAGAGAGAGAGAGAGAGAGAGAGAGAGAGAGAGAGAGAGAGAGAGAGAGAGAGAGAGAGAGAGAGAGAGAGAGAGTATGCACACGTTTGGGCAGCCATGCAGCCTAGACTGATACAGTGCAAAGATTTGAACATCAGGAAGATTGAGCTGGATAAACAAGAATAAGGGGTGCAGGCAAAAGTTGAATGAGAACTAATATTTACTGTCTTCCTGGTATATGTGAGTGAGAGCACAGGGGGAGAGAGACCCAGAGGTAGAAAAACAGAGCCATGGAGGCAGAGAGGAATAGAGCTAATGCCAGTTGGAGAGATAGTGCAGTAGATTGAACACATGCTGTGAATGCAGGAGGCCTAGGTTTGATTCCTGGCATAAAATGGCCCCCTGAGCACTGCTTAGAGAGAACCCTGAGCACAGGGTCAGGAGTATCCCTTAGCACTCTGGATATGGCTCCTCCCTCTCTCAAATATTTTGACCTAGGGGAGATGACTCAAAGGGCTGAAGTATATTGAAGTACATGCTCTTTTTTTTTCTTTTCTTTTTGGGCCACACCCAGTGATGCTCAGGGGTTAATCCTGGCTATGCACTCAGAAATCACTCCTGGCTTGGGGGACCATATGGGACGCAGGGGGATCAAACCTCATCCTAGGTTAGTGCATGCAAGGCAAACGCCCTACTACTTGTACCACTGCTCTGGCCCCTGAAGTACATGCTCTTTTAAAAATTGGTTTTGGGGGCTGGAGAGATAGCATAGAGGGAAGGTATGCAGAAGGACGTTGGTTCGAATCCAGGCATCCCATATGGTCCCCTGGGCCTGCCAGGAGCGATTTCTGAGCACAGAGCCAGGAGTAACCCCTGAGTGCTTCCGGTGTGATCCAAAAACAAAAATAAATAAATAAATAAATAAATAAATAAATAAATAAATAAAGGTTTGGGGGGCCATACCTGGCAGTGCTCAAAGGTTCCTGGCTCTGCACTCAGGAATGATCCTTACATGCTCAGGGGGCCATATGGGATGCTGTAGTGTGAATCAAAGTAGGTCATGTACAAGGCAAATGCTCTACCTGCTGTGCTATCGCTCCAGCTTCTGAAGTACGTGCTTTGCATGTGGATATCCAGGTTCCATCCCTGGTCCCACATGGCTACTAAGCACCTCCAGGAGGATTCCCAAGCATAGAGCTAAGAGTAGCTCTTGAGCACCATTAGGTATGGCCCGCAAACAAGCCAAACTAGAAATAAAGACATTAGCTGAGATGAAACTACTTATGGAAAGAGAGGGTTTCAAAGAGATGGAAATAATTGGGAAGCTATTGAATAGGAATTACCTCACACAGGGCTCACCCCAAGACCCACTTTCTGATTTCACTCTGTGATCAGTCTTGTCCTGCATCTTCGTGGGTACATCTCCGCATGCACACGCACCTCTCCACATGGGCAAACATATCACCACATGCTCCCACACTCCTGTGGTCCACATTCTTCCCCTTGCCTAGTTCACTTAAGTGGGGACCATCTGCTCAGAAAGGAAGAGAGTTGCCAAGGTCATGTACCAAGGCATGAAGGGCCTGGGAGGGTGCAGAGGGGGATTGCCTGGGCCTGGCCTGCTCCCCATTGCCAGTGGACTCAGGCAGGAACTTGGGGAACACAGGACTGGAGGAGGCACTGAGGAATATGTTTGGCATGTGCTGACGGGACTTCACGCTCCAGCTGGGCTGGGAGGAGCTTGGAGGGGAGGGCAGAGGCCTGGAGTGTCCGGTAGTAGGGCCAGGGCAGCCATCCTGGGCTTCGGGGATGTGGGAGGTGAGAGGAGGAACAGTTGGACAGAGAGGAGTATAGGAAAGAAGGAAGAGGCAGGGAAGAGAGAGGCAGAAAAGACAGATAGGAGCCAAAGAGGGAGACAGAAGGGGTAAAAAATAGACAGGAGCAGGTAAGCAGGGGCCCCCAGACTAGGGGCAGAAATACTCCTGAGAAAAGAAGGAGAACAAGATAGACAGATGAGAGAAGAGCCCAAGAGTGGAGCAAGAACCCGAGACTTAGTGAGAAACCCTGAGAAAGCCAAAGGCAGGAGGCAATAGGATATAGGATGGTTCTGAGGAACCCCAGCACTGCTGTCCTTCTTCTGGGCTTCCTGAGCACAGGTAAGTGATCGAGGGTGGGGTGGGTGAGGACTCCCTTACAAGTGCTCTAGACAGACTTTCAGTAGGATTCCCTTTTGTCCCCAGGTCTGGCCTCAGGCCCCCGAGGCTTCTGGGCCCTGCCTGACAACATCACAGTGGTAGAAGGGGGCACTGCAGAGCTGCGATGTGGGGTCAGCGCCCCTGGCAGTGCAGTACAATGGGCCAAAGATGGACTCCTCCTGGGGCCTGATCGGCAGATCCCGGGCTTCCCTCGGTACCAGATGAAGGGGGATCCTGCTAGAGGTGAGGACTCAGAACCCCGATCCTGAACTGCTTTTGAGGCTGGCCTGGCCCTGACCTTGAGTCCCTGCAGGTGAATTCCACCTGCAGATCAACGCCTGCGACCTCAGTGATGATGCCGAGTATGAGTGCCAGGTTGGCCGTTCAGAAACAGGCCCTGAGCTTGTGTCCCCCAGGGTGATCCTCTCCATCTTGGGTATGGGTGAGAGACCCCCAGACTCCTCAAATGCCAGCCTTTTCCTCCCTACAGCCCCCTGTCCCTCAGTCCTTAGACTTGGTTAGGGGGGGGGGGTGATGGTGAACTCACCTCGTGAGCAATGAGGCTCCAGTCCAAATTCTCAAATCTAAATGCTTGGGACATTTTACTCCAGAGCTTTTCTCCCCAGTGCCCCCCAAGGAGCTTCAGCTAACCCCTGAGGCAGGGAGCATCGTCACATGGGTAGCTGGGCAGGAATACGAGGTCAGCTGTGTGTCTGGGGACGCAAAGCCAGCGGTGGACATCAATTTCCTTCAGAGTGAGTGGGGTGAAGGGGGCAATGGGGAATTTCCATTGTGAGGAGACTGTGCTAGCATTCTCCTAGGGCAGAAGGAAACAAGAACAACACCTCCAAGATGGGGCACAGGAGCAAATTTGGGGAGATGCAGATTTATAGGACACAAATGATGAAGGGGTGACATCACAGGGCAGATTGTCTGGGACTCAGGGAACAGGCCAGGGAGCCAAGCTGAGCTCTGAGGCACTGAGCAGAGACTGGAAGTTGAGGTAAGTGGGTGAGACTCAGCAAGAATGGAAGGTGAAGCGGAGGCCCCAAAATGCTCGAGGACTCCATGTGAATCCAGGGTGGACCAGAGCTGGTGCCCCAGAGGTGAGAGAGGAAGCAGCCCACTGACCAACACCCAATTCGTCCTGCCCACCTTCTGCTCCCCAGGTGGACAAACAGTTAATGACATCTCTACAGACGTGGATTCAGGGTCCCAAGAGAAACTCTTCATCACAGAGGCCACAGCCAGGTATGGAAGGACGGTCCACAGGTGTCTTCATGAGAACCTCATACTGCAGGAATTGAATCAAGTCTGACCATCTGAACCCCAACTGCCAAAGCTATGGAAGCCCCAGTTCCACAAAATCTTTGGTCATGCATGGGTCTCTGGGAGTTCATCTCTCATGACTGGCTCCCCAAGCCCCCTCAGAACCCCAAATTGATATAAAGATGTAGATCTGGGGGGCCAGAATGATAGCACAGTGGTAGAGTGTCTGCCTTGCATGTGTCCAACCCTGGATGGACCCCGGTTCGATTCCTGGCATCCCATATGGTCTCCTGAGCCTGCCAGAATTGATTTCTGAGTGCAGAGCCAGGAGTAACCCCTGAGCACCACCAGATGTGACCCAATCCCCACACACACCACCACCAAAGATGTAAATCTGGGCTTCTTCCTCCTCATCTTGACAAAACAAATTTCAGAGGACTCTGAGTTCAGAACCTCAATTTCCCACCCTAGGGTGATACCCCAGAGCTCAGATAATGGACAGCTACTGGTCTGTGAGGCTTCCAGCCCAGCCCTGGACACACCTCTCAAGGTCTCCATCACTATGAATGTTCTGTGTAAGTGGGGGGCTGGGTAACTGGGAAGGGAGCAGGAATTAGGAGATAAGAAAAGCATGGGAAACACAGAAGTCAAAGAGAAGGATGGCGGGGCGGGGGGGGGGGGGGAACTGTCCTGAGATTGATGTGGGGCCTGGGAAAAATGGTTGGATTGGGGTATGGTTCAAGTGTAAAGCAATACCTAGCACAAGTGAGGCCCTGGGTTTGCCCCCCCCCACTTTATGGTCCCCTGAGCAATGGGGGAGTTAGTCAGAGCCCTGCCCAGTTCACCTGAACAGCACAGGCCCACTAAGAGGTCATGATTCTCCAGTCCCTCCAGGGCCCCCCATCATTGAGTGGCCAGGCCTGGATGAGGGGCATGCACGGGCCGGACAGAACTTGGAGCTGCCATGCATAGCTCGAGGGGGAAATCCGCCAGCCACACTGCAGTGGCTAAAGGTGAGACTACAGCTAACTGGGGCTTGGAGGAAGGACAGTGGCCTGGAGCTGATCTAGAGCTGGCCCGGTCTCTTCCTGTCCCCAGGATGGGCAACCCATGTCTACAGCATGGGGCACAGAACATGTGCAGGCTGTGGCCCGCAGTGTCCTGGTGATGATCGTGCGGCCAGAAGACCATGGGGTGCGACTCAGCTGTGAATCCCACAATAGTGTGTCTACAGGCAGCCAGGAACGCGGGGTCACGCTTCAGGTCACCTGTGAGTCCTGGGACCAGTCCTCTGATCCATTGATCTGGGCCCCAGAGAACCATCTGTCTCCTTCTTATTATGTTTGTTCTGATGCCAAGGACCTGCCCTCTCTTGTAAGTATGGGTTGTTGGTCAGAGGCACCCAGGCAGCTTAAGGTCACTGCTCTGTCCTCGGTTCCTTCAGTTCCCCCCAGCGCCATTACCATCCTGGGCTCTGCCTCCCAGTCGGAGAACAAGAACGTGTCGCTCTCCTGCATCACCAAGTCCAGTCGCCCACGGGTCCTGCTGCGCTGGTGGCTGGGCTGGCGGCAGCTGCAGCCCACAGAGGAGACGGTGATGGACGTGAGGAGGAATCTAGGAAGGGAGGGATCTGGTGCCTGGAGGGTTCCAGGGTCATAGATTGGGGTCTGATAGGGCGGGGGGGGGTAGTGGATGCTTCCTGGTTGCCTTTGGGGTCCATGCATACAAAGGATTGCCCTAGTCTTGCATCTTGCATCTACAACTCACTTCCTGCTAGGGCCTGCACGGAGGCCACATCTCCATGTCCAACCTGACATTCTTGGTCCGACGAGAAGACAATGGTCTCACCCTCACATGTGAGGCCTTCAGTGAGGCCTTCACCAAGGAGACCTTCAAAAAGTCTCTCACCCTGAATGTGAAATGTGAGCCTCCTCCCCCAGTCATGTCCCCTGGCTCCTGGACCCTCTGAGGGAAAAACCACCTTCCGGGTCCTCTCCACAGATCCTGCCCAAAAGCTGTGGATTGAAGGACCCCCCGAAGGACAGCACCTCCGGGCAGGGACCCGAGTGAGGCTGGTGTGTTTGGCTATTGGTGGCAACCCGGACCCCTCACTCACCTGGTACAAGGTTGGTTCGAGCAGGATTGTGTGTGCATGGAGAGGGGATGGGTGTGTGTATGCGCATAATTCAGTTGCTGGCACTGCATGGGGTCCTGAGCACTATTGGGTGAGGCCCCCAAACAAACAAACAAACAAACAAAAAGAACAGTGGGGGTGAGCAGGAATCTGTGGGAAAGGAGAAATAAAGCCTTTTTTCCACTCCAGAGTCTGGAAGAAATCTTGAGGGAATTTTTTTTTTTTTGGGGGGGGGGCACTCCTGGCTTTGCACTAGGAAATTACTCCTGACAGGCTCAGGAGATCATATGGGATGCTGAGGATTGAACCCAGGTTGGCCGTGTACAAGGCAAACACACCCTGCCCTCTGTGCTATTGCTCTGGCCTGCCCAGAAAAATTTTCTTTTACTCTTTTTTAGGGGGGAGGGTCCATCCATGCAGTAGTAGCTTCCAGCTCTGCTAAGGCATGTGCCCCCACCCTTTTGCTCCAGATGTTTCTTGAAATAGACTGGAGATTTTGAGATCAAGCAGAGAATTGAAAAATACATAAGTGCCAGAAATTCTAGGAAAATTTTGGGTCTCTGGGTAGTGACACTTCTAACATTAAAAAAGGAAGTTTTGAGGCTGGAGAGATAATACAATGGATAGAGAGCGTGCCTGGCATGCAACTGTTCAGGGTTCAATCTTCAGCATATGGTCCCCAAGAAGCTTTAGGAGTAATTCCTGAGGGCAGAGCCAGGAGTAATCTCTGTGAATCACTGAGTATGGCCCCAAAACAAAAATGAATAAATAAAAGAGAAAGTCTAGTTTGGGATAGGGAATTTAAAAAAAAATGATAACTTTTATAGAATTAAAGGGAATCAGTTGAAAGGATAGCTTTAGAGAAAAGCTAAGAATTTTAGGATCAAAGACAAATGATAACTAAAAAGGACTAGAAATTTGGGGGGGGAGATGAGCAGGTCCACAGGATATTAGAAAAACATTAATATTGAATCAAAATTTGGAGGTTTGGGAATAAGAAAATAAAATAACATTAAAAAATAAATTCTGGGCCTGGAGAGATAGCACAGCAGCATTTGCCTTGCAAGCAGCCAATCCAGGACCAAAGGTGGTTGGTTCTAATCCCGGTGACCCATATGGTCCCCCGTGCCTGTCAGGAGCTATTTCTGAGCAGACAGCCAGGAGTAACTCCTGAGCACCGCTGGGTGTGGCCCAAAAACCAAAAAAAATTAAAATAAAAAAATAATTTCTAGTTGGAGAGATGGTATAGGGTTAGTTAAAGTGCTTACCTTGCAAACAAGGGGCCGTTGTTTGATTCCTGGCACCACTTATGGTCCTCTGGGCACTGCCAGGAGTGATCTTTGAGCACAGAGCCAGGAGTGAGCCCTGAGCACCAACGAACATGCAATATTTAATATCAAATATTGCACCAATAAGCAATATCTAATAATGCACCAATAAGCACCAATATTCGATACCAATGGATAATCAACATAAAGAAAGAAGTCAATGCATTTTTTAAAATTCTGACAGAATTCTGGGAAGAACTTTGGAAATCAGAAAACTGGTAGAAATTCTGGGAGGAAAGGTTAGAAAGTAGAGATGGATTGGAATTGTGTTTAACTGAGTGGGATTCTGTGAGCTAGAAAATGCAAAGAGCTGAGGGCACTGCAACTTGAAATGTTGGCATTCCAGGTCAATCCCTTTTTACCACATAGTCCCTGAGCAGTGCTGGGAGCTACCAGAGCTCAGAACTGGCTCCAAACTGAGCTAAGGCTTAGAACCTCAGGTTTGACCCCCAAACAGGTCAAAACATTTTAATGGAATTCTGGGAGCAAGTCACGTGGGACATATAAAAGATTTCTAATGAAGGGGCAGCAGAAATAGCACAGCAAGTAGGACATTATTAGCCTTGCATGTATCCAGCCCAAGTTGAACTCCTGGCATCCCTCAGAGGTAAACCTGAGTGCAGAGCCAGGAGTAACCACTGAGTTTTACTGGCCTTCCCCGAGTCCCTCCACCAAGATTCTAGTAAAAAAAAAAAAAAAAAAAAAAAAAAAACTAGGATAAGAGAAAATTGAGGAAAAAATCAGAAATCTGTGGCAATGGAGTAAAAGGTACACTTCGAGGAGAAAAGCTTTGGGAAACTGGGTGTTTTAACTAAGGTTAGGGCTGGAATGATAGTAGAGCAGGTAGGACACTTGCCTTGCACACGGCTGACCCAGATTCAATCCCTGGCATCCCCAATTGTCCCCCAAGTGTGTCAGGAATGATTTCTGAGTGTACAACTAGAAGAACCCCTGAGCACTGCTTGGTGTGGTCCCAAAAACCAAACCTAAACCATTCTGGGAAAACCGGGAATTCCAAGGGAATTTCCTAACACATGGACTGGGGGATAGGGTCTGGATGGGTTTTGAGGAGTGGGTAGAGTGTGGTCCAGGAGAACCAACCAATAGAAGTGCTCATTTTCAGAATAGGTAGGGGAGGGGTGCTAGGTTCATGGGGGCAGAGGCCACACTCTGATCCCCAATTTTGTGTGTTGTCAAGTCCAGGGTCTTTGCCACATCACTTTTCTTCCTCTCAACCTAAGGCCTTCCTTCCTTCCTTCCTTCCTTCCTTCCTTCCTTCCTTCCTTCCTTCCTTCCTTCCTTCCTTCCTTCCTTCCTTCCTTCCTTCCTTCCTTCCTTCCTTCCTCCCTCCCTCCCTCCCTCCCTTCCTCCCTTCCTCCCTTCCTCCCTTCCTCCCTTCCTCCCTTCCTCCCTTCCTCCCTGCCTCCCTCCCTCCCTGCCTCCCTCCCTCCCTGTCTCCCTCCCTCCCTCCCTCCCTCCTCCCCTCCATCCCACCATACCTGGGGCCTTGATTTCTCAGAAATCACTCCTGGCAGGCTCGGAGGACCATATGGGATGCCGGGGATTGAACTGGGGTTTGTCCTGGTTGTCAACCAGGGACAAGGTTGTGCAAGGCAAACACCCTACCTCTGTTCTATCGCTCCAGCTCTCTTTATCTGGACTGACCATACCGAGTCACAATATGTCACCAGGCTGGGCGGGGATGGCAGGACTCTCCAGGCACCTTCATCCACTCTCGGCCCTTAGGACTCCCGCACGGTGTCCGAACCACGGCAGCAGCAGGAGCCACGCCGAGTGCAGCTGGGAAGCGTGGAGAAGTCCGGGAGCACCTTTTCCCGTGAGCTGGTGCTCATCACGGGCCCGTCGGACAACGAGGCCAAGTTTATGTGCAAAGCGGGCCAGCTCAGTGTTTCCACGAAGCTGGTGGTGCAATGTGAGGGCATGCTTGATCTGGGCCAGGGGAACACTTGGGGGGCAGGGAACTTGGCTGGAGCCCTAAGGAGGGGACCAAGGGGATGTCTCAGAACCAGTAGGGGCCCAAGGGGACATCTCAGAACCAGGGATCCTCCCTGAAGACAACGCAGGCCCGGCCAGGGGTCTATGGCCCAGGCCGAGTCAGCCTTATGTATGACACTGACTCCCCCAAGTTCCCCCCACTAACTTGACCATCCTGGCAAACGTGTCTGAGCTTCGCCCCGGGGATGCTTTGAACCTAACGTGCATCAGCATTAGCAGCAATCCTCCGGTCAACCTGACTTGGGACAAGGAGGGAGAGAGGTAGGTGTGCCAGCACCCCACAATCCGTCTTCTACCCCGAGGAATGCAGCCGCCCCGGCTCTCGGGTCAGTGCCAGCCTGATATGCATCGACCACAGGCTGGAGGACTTGGCAGCTGCCCCCCGGACTGCGCCCTTCAAAGGCTCTGCTGCTGCCAGGACTGTCCTGCTGCGAATGTCCTCCCGGGATCACGGCCAACGTATCACCTGCAGCGCGCACAGTCCCAAGCTCCGGGAGACCGTGAGCGCCTTCTACCACATCAATGTGCTGTGTATGTAGGGGGCGGGGACCCCCTGGATCCCTCCCGACCTCTGCCACACCTCCACTCTGTCTTCCACCACCTTCTGCACCCTTGACATCTTCCTGACCTTCCTCTGGGTCCCTGCCTGAACACCAGCTCCTGTCTTGCCACTTCTTGTCTTTCCTTGGTCCTCTGTCCCCCACCCCTGACCATGACCCCCATCCTGATCCCTGTCTGCTCTAAAACTGGCTCCAAGATCTGCCTTTTCTCCAAACCCGGTTCTAATTTTTCTCCTGAACTGCCAACCCAGACCCTCATCCCCAGCTATGAACTTAACAACTATTTGTCCAGGGGTTCCTCCTGGCTCTACGCTCAGAAATCGCTCCTGGAAGGCTCCGGGGACCATATGGGATGCCAGTATTCCAACCACCGTCCTTCTGCATGCAAGGCAAATGCTTTACCTCCATGCTATCTCTCCGGCCCCATGTCCAGTCTTAAATCTAGCTGTGACTCCTCTTTCTTCAAACCTTTATTTATTTATTTATTTATTTATTTATTTATTTATTTATTTTTGGTGGGGCCACACCCAACAGTGTTCAGGGTTTACCCAAGCTCTGTTCTCAGGGATCATTCCTGATCTGTCTGTGATACGGACCCTTGGAATGCCAGGTCATCCTCACTGTACTATGTGGCTCTGGCCCTAAAACCCTAAAAACCTGTGCCCAGTCTTAAATCTATCCCAGATCCCAACCTTAACATTTCTCACTCTGAGCCTGCGCCCCCTGCCAGACCCTCCAGAGTTTCTTGGGGAGCAAGTGCTCGCGGTGACCGCGGTGGAGCAGGGCCAGGCACTACTGCCCGTGTCGGTGTCTGCCAACCCCTCCCCAGAGGCCTTCAACTGGACCTTCCGTGGCTACCGCCTGAGCCCAGGTGGGCGGGGTAGGGGTGTGCCGGGTGGGCACAGAGTTCCAGGAAAGGGGGGCGGTCTGGCAGCCCCCTTACCTGACCGTCTCCAGCTGGAGGACCCCGACATCGCATCCTGGCCGGCGGGGCTCTGCAACTGTGGAACGTGACCCGGGCAGATGATGGTCTCTATCAGCTGCACTGTCAAAACTCGGAGGGCACAGCCGAGACCCTCGTGAGGCTGCACGTTCACTGTGAGCCCCCATGTTTCCTGGAGCCCCGCCCACCTAAGATGGAGTCTCTGCAGTAGCCCCGACATCCCAACATTCTCTGGAAGTCACGCCCTGATTAAACCATGCCCATCACAGAAGCCCAACTATTTTAGCAAGATCCAAATCTGGAATCAACCAGATCTGGAATCTACCCAAACCATCTCCGGGGGAGATCACCTTTTCTGAAAGCTATTCTCCTCCCCTCCCCCCAGTTTGGAAATTCCCCAGAATGACCCTTGTCATTCCACAAAGACACATCAGAGGCTGGGACAACCTTATTTACCCTGAGAACTCTTAAGTACTTGGCATAAAGGGCAGACTAGTCACGTGGCACTTTTAAGATATCCCTCCTTCCTGGGATCCTAACCGCTCTCTGGGCCCAAATGCCTTCCCCAAGCTCCTGCCTCCCCCAGATGCTCCCATCATCCGAACTCTTCAAGACCCCACTGAGGTGAACGTTGGGGGTTCTGTGGACATTGTCTGCATTGTTGAAGCGAATCCCATTCTTCCAGAGATGTTCAGCTGGGAGAGGCTGGTGAGGATCTAAGCTTTGGTGGATGCAAGTGGGTTGGGAATATGGTTTCTTTTACTATTAGTTTTGGGAAGAAGAATCACATCAGCGGGCCGGGCGGTGGCGCTGGAGGTAAGGTAAGCCTTACCTGCGCTAGCCTAGGAGACGGACCGCGGTTCGATCCCCCGGCGTCCCATATGGTCCCCCAAGCCAGGAGCGACTTCTGAGCACATAGCCAGGAGTAACCCCTGAGCATCACCGGGTGTGGCCCAAAAACCAAAAAAAAAAAAAAAAAAAAAAAAAAGAATCACATCAGCATGACTCTATAACTATGTGCTTGTCAATATATACTCCAATAACTAATAGCTGAATGGTAGGTGGTTGAATGGACAACCAAAAGTGAGTGGGTGGGTGAGTAGATGGATAGATGGGGAAATACAGGGGCAGATAAATGAAGAACAAGAGGACAAATGAGTACATGAATGAATGGCTGTCTTGTTGAGGGAGAAAAATGAAATAAGTAGATTAGATAAGAGAACAAATAGATAGTTTCATCATTGCTGGAACTGGCATTTATGAGGAAGATGATAGATGATTAGATGGATAGGTCTATGAAGAGATGTAGAGATGAAGGGCAGATAGATGGGCGATAAGAAGAAGACAAATTGTTAAATGGATGAATAATAGATGAGTGGAAAGAAGAAAAGGTAGATAAAATATGAGGCAAATGGAAGAATGGGTGGTTGGATGGATGGACAGATGACTCCATGTATGAGAGGTTGTATAAATGGATGAGTGGGCAGCTGGCTAAACTGGTGGATGAATGGATGGATCCATGCTATGCATGAACTGTGTACATGGGTGAATGGACATGGATGGATGACTGGTGTAGGGGAGGTCCATTTGCTAGCTCTATTGGAGGAATGAGCATGCTTGTGGGTGGGAGAATGAGACTACAATTAGACTGGGGGCCAATTTCTAAGACTTGGACCTCTAGGGAGAAGAGGAGGAGGAGGAGCAGACCCTAGAAGACATGGAGCAGGTGTCAAAGGGACCCACGGGGCGCCTTCGGATCCGAAATGCTAAGCTGACCCAGGCTGGTGCTTACCAGTGCATTGTGGATAATGGGGTGGCACCTCCAGCCCGAGGACTGGTCCGTCTTGTTGTCAGATGTGAGTAGCACCTCGAACACCCCAGGCCTGCCTCTAAACCCTTCTCTCTCATATCACCTCAGAGTGACTCCCCAACTCCTAGTTGCCCCCCAGGTGGAGCACCCCACTCCCCTATCGAAGGTGGCTGCAGCTGGGGACAGTACCAGTTCTGCCACCCTCCACTGTCGTGCTCGAGGTGTTCCCAACATCGTCTTCACTTGGACCAAAAATGGGGTCCCTCTGGATCTCGAGGAGCCCAGGTGAGGCCCCAGGACCATCCAGGTCCCACTGCAATCCCAGTAACCCTTCCCAAGACCCAGGCCCCCCATTTCACCCCAGGTACACGGAGCACACCTACCATCAGGGCAGTATCCACAGCAGCCTCCTGACTATCGCCAACGTGTCTGCGGCCCAGGATTACGCCCTCTTCACGTGCACAGCCACCAACCCTTTGGGCTCGGACCACACCAACATTCAACTCGTCAGCATCGGTAGTATGGCAGGGTGAAGGTGCTAAATGTTCCCAGGGGTCTAGTTGGCCCCAGCTGGGCAGCATTCCTAAAACCTGAGAAGTCTTTATGAGTCAAGATGGAGGTTTTTGCCTGCCCTGGAGACTGGATCTTCAAGAAAACCCATAATAAAGAACAAAAAGAGGGAGGAGGGACTTAATTTACACCAGTAACTGAACAGTAGCTTTTCAGGAGTGGCTGGATGTGGGCTCAGCAGTCATCAAGAACTCTCCACCTCCCAGCTCTGCTTTTCTCTGTGCTGGCATCCCAGGGGAAAAAGACTTTTCTCTCTCTTCCCAACAGTGGAATTAAAGTGCTAGAATTAAGATTAATCGGTCTACTAGCTCCCACCCCTGAACCAATCATGTAGTCAAAGGAAGGCGGCATTCTGATTGGCTAGGCCTGGTCACATGCCCAGCCTGCCAGGAGTTCATTATTTGCCCTGTCTGTATTTGCAAATCTGTCATTACTCCCTAAAATTTATGATGCAAATCAACACTCACGGTGCTTTTTTTTTTTTTTTTCCTTCTTCTTCTTTTCAGTGTAGGCACAGAGCAGGCAAAAAAAATGTGAGTTCCCCCAATAAGCTTGACTCTCAGTGCAGGCAAAATGAGGCCACCATCTGTCTTTTTTGTTTCAGCTCAGACTGGCACGAGTTATCTGTTTTATCATCTGTTTAGTGCCACACCTTTGGCACTTTGGGGCTTTTGGATCAGGGATTTGGTTATTTAACACGTTCTCCCACCCCCTCATAGCCCAGTGTTTCTAAGCACAAGAAAGCTGAGAAGTGCAGAATGGAGAAAATCGTCATATTGGATAAAACATCATGTGCAATGCGGCTGGCCCTGAGTGCGGTGTTACCGATTCAGTGATAAATTGGGCACCCTTTAGCAGAAGCACCTATAAAAGATCATGTGTGACAGATCCCTTGGCCAAAAGGCTGTGATTAACAGGAGACTATCCCCTGCCTTTCCCCTAGAAGCAAATGCAACAATTTGCGAATTTCTTATTCTTAATGACTTGATGGAAAAAGCCACCATGAGCAATAGGAATTGACTTTATTGAAAACAATTATTGGGGCTGGAGTGATAGTGTAGTGGGTAGGGTACTTGCCTTGTAAACGATTAACCCAGATTTGATTCCCAGCATTTCAAAAGATCCCTGAGCACAGAGCAGGAGTAAGCCCTGAACACCAATATTTTTTGTTCTCTCCCCTCACCCAATTTACAGTACTTCGTACAAATCTGACAAAACAAACTGGGAAGAATCTTATAGAATCCATTTGTATTCCTTCCTCCAGGCCGCCCAGATCCTCCATCGGGGTTAAAAGCTGTGAGTGTGACCCCATCCTCTGTGGACCTGCAGTGGAAACCTGGCTTTGATGGCGGCTTACCTCAGAGGTTCCACATCAGGTAGGTGCCTGAAAGGGCAATAAGAGGTGGCAGGAACAGGTTCAAGGGCCCCTTGATGAGTGACTCTTCCCCATCTTGGGCAGGTATGAGATTCTGGGGACTCCAGGCTTCTTCTACATGGATGTCCTACCACCTCAAGCTACAACCTTCACTCTGACTGGGCTGCAGCCATCAACACGGTATAGGATCTGGCTGCTGGCTAGCAACGCACTGGGGGAGAGCGTCCTGGACAGCAAGGGGGCCAGGATCTCTCTCACCACCCCAGGTGAGAAGGAACAGCCTGGACAGTTTGTAGAGTTTCCTAAAAAATGTGATACGGGGACATGCATTACTCTTCCTTCACAGAGGAAGACACCGAGTACCAGAAAAGTTAAGCAAATTGTTGAAGGTCACACAGCTGAAAGGATTTTGAGATGAGGTTGAAACTCAGGCAGATAAACTTGAGAGCCAGGTTCCCGGTGCTGGACCTGACGATCTGAGTATAGTAAAAGAATGCAGAGAAATTAGCAGAGTTAGAATTGAAAATGAAAATGACAACGGGAAAAGTCAGGGGTGTAGCCAAGAAGGCTGCTTAGCAGGAACTGTATTACTTAATTTAGAACTGCTGTAGGTGAGGCCAGGCATGATTTTGCATGGGGAGAGCCTGTCAGGCAACCCTGGATTCCTCCAGGATCACAGGAAATGGGCTACTGTACATGGATGTACAGTTCAAAGTTAAAAAGAAGGGCTAGGGCCGGGCGGTGGCGCTAAAGGTAAGGTGCCTGCCTTGCCTGCGCTAGCCTTGGATGGACCGCGGTTCGATCCCCCGGTGTCCCATATGGTCCCCCAAGCCAGGAGCAACTTCTGAGCACATAGCCAGGAGTAACCCCTGAGCGTTACCGGGTGTGGCCCAAAAAACCAAAAACAAAACCAAAAAAAAAAAAAGAAGAAGGGCTAGAGAGATAGTATCTGACCTGGTTTGATCCCTGACACCCTACATGGTCCCCTGAGCCCTGCCAGGAAGGAAACCTGGGCACAGAGCTAGAAATATGCCCTGAGCACTATCAGGTGTGGTCCTAAAACCAAAGCTAACAAGAGTTGCAAAGAAGTAAAGATTTATTGAGAGTATAAACAGGAAGGACCCCCGAGTGGGAGGGATATCAGAGGAAGTAACTCATTGTTGAGCTTCTGTCTAGGGGTTTTACACATTATTTCTGTTATGGGCCCACACTTGGCAGTGCTTAGGGCTTACTCCTGGCTCTGTGCTCAGGAATTACTCCTGGCAGTGCTTGGAGGACTGCAGTGGTCCAAGGCTGCCAGGGCTGCGGGGTGCAGATCCCCAAGACTGTCAGGGCCTGGTGATACAAGGCTTACAGGGGCCTGTGGGGCCCAGCTATTGGGTGGGGCCTCGTGCCCACCCAGGGATGCCAACATGTAGCGGCCTAGGACTGAGAGAGAGAGAGAGAGAGAGAGAGAGAGAGAGAGAGAGAGAGAGAGAGAGAGAGAGAGAGAGAGAGAATCTAAATATACTTCTTATTCCTGCTGGTGTCTGAGGCCTGCTGCCCTCTACTTAGAGGTTTCAGAGAGAGGGAGAGATGGAAATGGCATCTCATATGGTCCCCTGT
Source organism: Suncus etruscus (assembly GCF_024139225.1). NCBI lineage: Eukaryota > Metazoa > Chordata > Mammalia > Eulipotyphla > Soricidae > Suncus > Suncus etruscus. Next base: position 81,502,450 of record NC_064861.1, on the reverse strand, counting down.
ATGACAGTTGGACTTGGACATGCCCTCTTGGATACCCTGACTGCAATGATATGCTAAGAATCAAACCCAGGGCCACCATGTGCAAGACAAGCACCCTACCCAGTACTCTCTTGGGCCTTCTTGGTTTTATACTTTCTCCTCACAATAATGCTACCTTAGACCATTACTCCAGGACTAATGATGCTATTTTCTTTTTCTTTTTGGTTTTTTGGGTCACACCTGGCTATGCTTAGGGCTTACTCCAGGCTCTGCACTCAGGAATCACTCCTGGCACTGCTCAGGGAACCCTATGGGGTTCTGGGGATCAAATCCAGATCAGATGCCTACAAAACAAGCCCCCTTGTACTATTGGCCAAGTACCCACTGTACTATTACTTCAGCCACTATCATTTTTTCCCCTGGGTCCCCAGACTGAGTTAGGGCACCCACACATGTTCAGCTAGTATTTTGAAAGAAGTGGCTGACATTTCCTTAATCTGCTTGCAACTCTGATCATATTTTACTCTGACTTTTAACCGAGCCTTTTTGGAAGCCGTGGGCTCTGCTAGTAGCTCAGAGGACTTGGGTTTTATTGACACTGTCTTTTGCCAGCAAGGACTGTTTACATTTTCTGGCTGAGGAGGACTGTTGACTCTTTCTCTGCCCTGGTCTGGGGAAGAACTGTAAACAAAGTCAATGGCTCAGAGCAATCTTTTGCAGAGTTCACCCAATTTTAAGGTAGCAGAGTGATGGGGTTATTTAAGGTGGTTTAAGATGAGTTTTCTCCTGACAAGATAAAATAGAGTAGTCCTCTGTCACAACTCTAATAAATATGCTGTTTTCTATGCTGTTGTTATCATATAAAAAGAAGGCCTCACTTTTCATAGATGTTCCATAGTTCCATCTCAGTCAGGGTTCCCTAGGCTCCCCACCCCCAAAAAAGAAGGCTCCAAATGGATTTTAAATCCCCACTCGACTTTTTTCTTTTTGTTCGTTTGGGGCCACACCTGGTGGTGCTCTGGGCTTACTCTTGGCTCTGCTCTTAGGGATCAATTCTGGCAGGGCTAAGGGAGCCAAGAGTGGTGCCTAGGATTGAATCTAGGTCAGCAAAGGCCTCATTTGCTATACTCTCTCTCTAGTCCCTCAGCCACAAATTCTAAGAATTAGGTTGATCTCATGTCTCTTGAGTCTTCGTTTCTGTAAGAAAACTCAGATGGGGCTCTGGAGAGATAGAACAAGGGGTAAGGCATTGCCTTGCATACACCAGACCTGGGGTCAATGCCTAGCAACCCATATGGTCCTCCAAGCCACTCCAGGAGTGATTTTTATTTTATTTTTATTTTTTGGTTTTTGAGTCATACCCGGCTGCACTCAGGGGTTACTCCTGGCTCTATGCTCAGAAATTGCTCCGGCAGGCTCAGGGGACCATATGGGATGCTGGGATTTGAACCACCGTCCTTCTGCATGCAAGGCAAGGCAAATGCTCCACCTCCATGCTATCTGTCCGGCTAACCTGGAGTGATTTTTTTTTTTTTTTTGGTTTTTGGGCCACACCCTGTGACGCTCAGGGGTTACTCCTGGCTATGCACTCAGAAGTTGCTCCTGGCTTCTTGGGGGACCATATGGGACGCCGGGGGATCGAACCACGGTCCGTCCTAGGCTAGCGCAGGCAAGGCAGGCACCTTACCTCCAGTGCCACCGCCCGGCCCCTGGAGTGATTTTTAAGTGCAGAGCCAGGACTAACCCCTGAGCATTGCCGGGTGTGGCCACCCCCTCCTCCCCTCCAGAAGAGAACTCAGATGGTTGTTAGGATTTAGTGAGTTAAAGAACGTCAAGCAAAGGGCTGGAGCAATTCCACAGCGGGTAGGACCTTTGCCTTATGCATGGCTGACCTAGGTTTGATCCTCTGCATGCTATATGGTCCCCTGAGCCTGCCAGGAGTAATTTCTGAGCATAGATCCAGTAGTAACCTCTGAGTGCTAAGTGTGAGCCCCTAAAACAAACAAGTAAACAAACAAAAAAGAATGTAAAGCTCTTGGAACAGGGCCTGGTGCTAGGTGAGCACTCTTCTGCTAACCAAGATGCAAATGTTCTCTCTCCCTTCCCCAAGGTAGACTACTTCCCTGTCCCTACACACTTCTCTCATGGTTTTTCCCATTCTGGTCTTCTCTATAAACCTGACAGTATGGAGAACTACCCATACTTCTCTTGCTCTGGAAATGATACCTGTATCAAGAGCTCTTGAGAGTCTACTATCACTGTTAAAAATATTTAAATATTAAAAAAATTGTTTTAAAATCATTAATACCTAAAATTGGCCATTTTGGGGGGATTTGGGGTCACTCAGATGTGATGCTCGGAGGTTACTTTATAGGCTTTGCACTCAAGAAAATTATTCCTGGAATGCAAGACAAATGTCCTACTTGCTGTACAATCAGTCCAGCCCCCAAATGGACAATTTTGGCTAAAAGGATTTTATACACCATACAATTCTAATTGACAAATAATAATAGAAATGATTATTACTTTTTGACACTTAAATGATTACTAAGGGCCAGAGAGATAGTTCTGGGGTTAAGATACTTGCCTTGCCTGTGGCTGACCTTCATTAACTCCCCAGGATTCTTTAGGAGTGATCCCTGAGCACAGAATCAGGTGTATTCCCCAAATACCATCAGGTATGGACCCCGAACAAACAAACTATAGAATATTTATAGTATCACTATTATCAGCAGCAATTTTTAGTTCTTTTATTAATCTGATATATGATAAACCAGTTCCCCTGAGTCTCAAAATAGGTTAAAAATCTTAATAGGAAACAGAAATACTGAGGGTTTGTTCCTCAAATTTTTGTTTCCTCAGATTTTAGTTTTTGTTTTGTTTTGGGGCCAAAGCCAATGGTGTTCAGAGCTTACTCCTGGCTCTGTGTTCATGCCTGCTGGGACTTAGAGGACCGTATGGGATGCTGGGGATGGATCCTGGACTGGTCACATGTAAGGCACATAACTTAATCTGCTGTACTGTCTCTCTCCAGCCCAAAGTCCCAGATTTATTGCTATTAATTCTCAATTTCTTTTTTCTTTCTTTGGCCTAGGTTTGGAGCAGCCTTCTGGAGAACCAGACTCCCAGCTACCTACAGAGCAGCCAACAGGCAAGTCCTCCATCCACTGTGAGATGAAAATAGAACTCCTTCCTCTGAGAATAGAACTTCCAACTTGCCTGGGTTGATAAAGCAGGTCTAAGGTCATCTAGCCCCTTAGACATGTTTTATCCCATATGTCCTCACTCTTAGAGATTTTCTCAGGCCTCTACACAATCCATTTTCTCAACCTAGTTTAACTCTGAGAGAATCAGCAGATTCTATGTCTTGTGTGCAGCTTGTATTGGTTAGCTTTTGCTGCATAACAAATACCCCCAACCAAAATGGGCATTTAGAGCAACAAGCATTATTTTCCATGGTTCACTGACTGTCTGGGCATCTGGTCTACAATTATTGGGCAGCTTGACCAGGACTGATTCATGCAGTAAGGCCACTTCTTCCTCACATAGCCAGCAATTGGCTTTCAGAGAGGCCATGGAGATAAATAAACCCATGTGTGCCTCTCCTAGATTTGCTCATGTTGAGGCAGACAGAATCTCAAGAGCAGCAAGATGGTAGTCCCTAATTTTCAAGCACTTGACAATCTTCTGGTTCTGTCATGTTTGTGATGGCCTCAATGGCAAGAGCAAGTCACAAGCCCAGACTCTGGAGTTAGTGTGGGAGGGGACACTTGAGAGCGAGGCTTCAGGTAGAGAGTTAGGACATGTCTACAAACACTCTTTCTCTACAGATGAGAAATGACAGGGCTGAAACTCAGCTTCTGGTGCTGGAGAGATAAAATACAATAGTTAGGCAAGCAGCAGAGCTGGGTTCAGCCTCTGGCATTCTATGTAATCCCTGGAGCCCACAGGAAGCCCTGAGCATTGATGTGTGTGACCCCAAAACAAAAGAAATAAAGAAATAAGGAAGGAAGGAAGGAAGGAAGGAAGGAAGGAAGGAAGGAAGGAAGGAAGGAAGGAAGGAAGGAAGGAAGGAAGGAAACTCTTGTTATCAATAAAAATAAAGTGATTGGCTCACTGCATGGCAAACCTCAAGGAATTCAGGTGCTCAGAATGTTCACCCAGGCCCTGTTTCTTACCGGCTTGCTTTCAACGTGGCCTTGATTTCTCTGGTGATTTTCTCCTCAGATCTAGCAAGCAGGCAAAAAATCGTCCACAAACTTCATCTCTCTTTCACTTCTTAGCAGCTGGTAGAGCTGTGTTCTAAATGGTCAGGAAAAATTTTGCCTGGGGCAAAATTCAGAATCAGTCCCTGTGGACACCGGGAGGGGACATGAGCCGGGCCTTGACTGAGAGGGGAGCGGCTCTTCCTTCAGAGTCAACACCAGCTGAGAAAATGGATGCTGAGCTGTTCTTGGAGAGACTTGTCCCCAGGGAACTGCGGGAAGAGTTTGTTCTGCTGTCTGAGCTGAAAGTCTGAGCAAAGAGTTAGTGATTTGAGGCAGACTTTGCAGGAGTTAGTGCAAGTTGGCCTGACGCTGTCTTTCTTGAGACAGAAGGACAGGCCTGGGCTATTCCAAGACTTAGTAGTGTGGTGGGTTGGCATGGTGATGCTGGGAACGAACGACTGTGTTATTTTTGTGTGACCAAAGGTCTCTGATTGGTGGCTAAGATCCCTGAATTTTGAAAGCCCAGCTGCCCCCATCTGAATGAACCCCCCCTCCTTTTTTTTTGGTTTTGTTTTTTTGGGTCACACCTGGCTGCACTCAGGGGTTACTCCTGGCTCTAAGCTCAGAAATCGCTCTTGGCAGGCTCGGGGGACCATATGGGATGCCGGGATTCAAACCACCGTCCTTCTGCATGCAAGGCAAATGGTCTACCTCCATGCAATCTCTCTGGCCCATGAGTGAGCCCTTTGTACCTGCATTCACATAGGTAGCAGCTATTGGTAGCCCAGAAAGGCGCCCCCTGCCGGGGAGGACCAGGAACACTGGTGCCTTTGTTCCCCAAGATTTGGAGGAAGACTTGGCTTGGCCTGAGATGCACTTTCTTGTGCAGGACCTCAAGCTGCTTTTGTGGGCTCACTAAGGGGGTCCCCTTTCTTTAGGACCCTCGACGCTGCCTCTGCTGCCTCTGCTGTTTGCAGTTGGGAGTCTTCTGCTGATCTCGAATATTTCTTGTGTTGGGGGATACTTCTGGCAGCAGAGACTGAAGCGACTTGCAGAGGGTGAGGAAAAATTCTTCCCTGCCAGGCTGTGGGTGTTGAGGGGGCCCTAGGGCTGCTGCCTAGGAAAGGAGGGTGTCCAGGTCCAGGCAGTGATGGAACCCTGACTTCCTTTCCACTGTTTTCCTCAGGCATCTCAGAGAAGACAGAGGCAGGGTGAGTAGGAAGCTCTTTCTGTAACAAAGGCCCTGAGGGGAATCAGGGCTTAGAGGTCAACACCCACTATGCTCCTTTGTCACCCCAAAGGTCTGAGGAGGAGCGGGTCAGGAATGAATATGAGGAGAGCCAGGGCACTGGGGACCGGGACACTCGGAGTTCAACGGTGAGTGGTAGTGCCTGACAGCGAGGAACATTCCTCAGTCAGCTGTAGGCTGGTCATCACTTGTCCCAGAACTGTGGGGTCACCTGATGGCCAGGACCCTGTTTCCTGTATGTGTGACAGGTCAGCACGACTGATGTAGAGCCATATTACCACTCCATGAGGGACTTCAGCCCCCAGCTGCCCCCTACGCTGGAGGAGGTATCATACCACCAAGGTGAGCTATGACCCCTGTAGACCCCCTACTCAAAGACCCCCTAACCCTTCCCCACTCACACTTGGTCTCTCCTTCAAATTCAGGTCCCTCAGGTCGGGAGGAGGAGTTCATGGCCTTTCCCGGGCACCTGTATGATGAGGTGGACAGACTCTACTCCCCATCTGGAGCCTGGGGGCCCCTCTATGATGAAGTTCATATGGTGAGACTTATACCCACAGGAATATTCCTTGCCATTGCTGATCAGTGAGAGTAAATTAGTGCTGTGGCAAAGAGGCCTGGCTATAATCCTGTGGCCTAAAGAAAACCAGTAGAGGGCCCGGAGAGATAGCACAGCGGCGTTTGCCTTGCAAGCAGCCGATCCAGGACCAAAGGTGGTTGGTTCAAATCCTGGTGTCCCATATGGTCCCCCGTGCCTGCCAGGAGCTATTTCTGAGCAGACAGCCAGGAGTAACCCCTGAGCAACGCCGGGTGTGGCCCAAAAACCAAAAAAAAAAAAAAAAAAAAAAAAAAAAAGAAAACCAGTAGAGGGCCCGGAGAGAGAGCACAGCGGTGTTTGCCTTGCAAGCAGCCGATCCAGGACCTAAGGTGGTTGGTTCGAATCCCGGTGTCCCATATGGTCCCCCGTGCCTGCCAGGAGCTATTTCTGAGCAGCCAGCCAGGAGTAACCCCTGAGCACTGCCGGGTGTGGCCCAAAAACCAAAAAATAAAAAATAAAAACAGAAAACCAGTAGAGTCTTTCTTACATAAGAAGCAATTATTAGGGACCAGAATGATAGCAGTAGGACATTTGCCTTGCATGCAGTCGACCTGGGACAGACCCAAGTTCTATTCCCAGCATCTCATATGGTCCCCCAAGCCTGTCAGGAGCTACTTCTGAGTGTAGAGCCAGGAGTAACCTCTGAGCCGGGTGTGGCCAAAAAATAAAAAAGGAAATAATTATTAGAGGTTATAAAATGAATCCAATCTGTAGGGCACCTGCCTTGCCCACAGCTGACCTAGGTTTAATCTGGCATCTCATATGGTCCCCCAAGCCCACCAAGAATAATCCCTGAGCATAGAGCCAGGAATAAGCTCTTCATAATTCCAGGTATGGGCGACTCCCCCCAAAGTGATTATTGTACATGGTTATTATTCTTTTTTTTTGGGGGGGGTCACACCTGGAAGTGCTCAGGGGTTACTCCTGGCTTTACACTCAGAAATTGCTATGGCAGGCTCGGGGGACCATATGGAATGCTGGAATTTGAACCACTGTCCCTCTGCCTCTAAGGCAAATGCCCTACTGCTGTGCTATCTCTCCGGCCCTATTATCCTTTTTTTTTTTTTTTTAACCATACCCATTGCTGTTCAGAGATTACTCCTGACTCTATATTCAGGAATCAATCCTGGCAGGGTTCAGGGTACCCTCTGGGTATCTGCGGATCAAACCTGGATAGACTGTGTGCAAGGGAAGCATCTTACTTGATGTACTATCTCTTTGGTTCATGTTTATTATTCTAGAACCTGAGTTCTTTCCATTAGGTTTTTCTGCCATCCCAAGCTTGTTGTCCAAGTTTGTATTGACAGGGCAGCGAACTGGTGGGGTGGGGAGTGCCCAATGGTGGGAAGGGGAAAGAATGTGGGATACTAAGCTTGCTCTCATTCCCCTGTATCTAGCTAACTAACTGCAAAGGATGCTGAGAAATGCAGTTTTGTTTGGTAGCTCTATGCTTTAAACTATGATTCTTTTTCTTTTTCTTTTTTTTTCCCCTTTTGGTTTTTGGGCCACAGCCAGCAGCACTCAGAGGTTACTCCTGGCTCTGTGCTCAGAAATCGCTCCTGGCCTGCTCGGGAGACCATATGGGATGCCGGGACCATATGCAAGTGCTCTACCCGCTGTGCTGTCGCTCCAGCCCACGCTTTACTATGATTCTAATACTGTGGAGGAAGGAAGCCACACATGTCATTAGGCTATTGGATTGTGAGCCATTCCCGCTATGCTGGTTAAAGAGTGCTCCCCCTATTGGAACATCAAGGGATAGAACTGAGGCTGGACACAGAATTCTTGAAAAATGTAGCACATCCAGGATTGTCTTATTAGAACAAAAGCCTTGAAAGAAAGAGCTGGAGCTTGTGAGACAGCTCAAAGGGCCGGAGAGCAGGCTTTGATCCTGGGTTTGATCCCCAACATCACAAAGTCCCCTTTGAGTACTGTCTGGAATAAACACAAACACCACCAGGTGTGGCTTCCAAACCAAATATAAATAAATAAATAGATAAAATATAAAGGAAGGAGAAAGAGAATACTTTTTCTCCCAATAGCTCCAATGCTCTGGCCTGGGTGATTATGGGTGTAGCTGGGATTACTACAGTGAAAGCAGTGAAGGAAATTTTCTTTTTTGGTTTTTAGGCTTAGGGGTTACTCCTGGCTCTGAGCTCAGAAATCACTCCTGGCAGGCTCAGGAAACCACATGGGATGCTAGGAATCGAACCCAGGTCTATCCCAGGCCGGCTGCATTCAAGGCAAATGCCCTACCACTGTGCTATCTCTCTAGCCACAGTGAAGGAACTTTTCTAACTAGACAGACCTGGATGAGTGACCAACCATAGCAAAAGAATTAGAATCCAGCTGCACCCAAACCACTGGACAGAGAGAAACCAAAGGGGAGCGAAGAGGGTGTCTGGGCAGGCAAAAACTAGCCTCCACCTACAGGGACCATGGTTAGTGAGGTGGGACAGGGCCTATAACTTCCTGTGTGGTCTTGGTTAGTGCTCTCGTGCCTCTGGGTGGAAGAATGACCCTTGTGGCCCTGTCCCCCAGTGGACCTTCCCAGGAGCCCAGAGTACGTGGTTGATGCTGTCCATGGTGCTGAACCACAGCTCTTATTTTGGTGCGTTGTGCACACTTTCTTGTTCATAGCCAGGTAACTAAGGCTTTGCAGGTCATGCTTCCTCTTGGGGGCGGGGGGGTTTGAGCCATACCCTGCAGCACTCAGGGGTTACTCCTGGCTCTGCACTCAGAAATTGCTCCTGCAGCTCAGGGGACTATATTGAATGCTGGGAATCGAACCTGGGTCAGTCCCTGGTTGGCCCCATGCAAGGCAAATTCCCTTCAGCTGTGTTATCTCTCTGGTCCCCCCTCTTTTCTTTTTTTTTAATTGTGGGAGGGGTTGGGGGTGGAAGGCTGTTTGCAACACCTAGTGGTACTCCAGGGCTACTCCAGATTCTGTGCTTGAAAATTGCTTCCAGCCATGCTCAGGGGATCATGTGGTGCTGAAAATGGAACCTGGACTCCTGCATGTCCTCAGCCCATTGAGCTAACTAACTACTTCCTAATTAACTAACTCACTCCCCCACTCCCTGACCCTCATGTTATCTCTTTAAAAACGACTCCACTCTGTTCTTACGGAGTAAAAGCAGATAAAAAAAATCCATAAATGGAATAGTGTCGCAAATAATAAACTTCACGGGGGGTCAGGAATATGGCTCAGCTGGTATAGCACATGCCTCGCACACTAGGGTTCCCGATGTAAGCGGGTTACAATCACCCTCCCCTTTGTGTGTGGTGAGGTTTTTCTATAATTAGAAGAGAAAAACTTCTGGGAAGCCCAGCAGAGCTGCCGCAATGATCACAGGGCTTCTCTGTGGTTCTAACCCCTTCCTCTGCTTGTCAGCAGAGAGACCCCCGCTGGCATGGGAATACGTATGAGGATCAAAGAAGAATCTACGATCAGGTGGCTGGAGACTTGGAGCATGTGGAAGCTGATTTTCTCCCCTTTGAGCTGCGGGGACATTTGGTGTGAGAGCCTTCCAACACCCTCTTCTACACCTGCATGACAGAATATTCCCATTGAGCTGGAGAATGAGAATTGATATTGCAAATAGCATGAGGGAATTTGGGGTTGGAAATGTTCACGCTCGTGATTGTGGTGGTTATGTGATTGTCTAGTTCTGTGAAAACCCACTGAACTACATATTTAACGTGAGTGCATTTTCGATAAATTATAGTTCAGTAAAAAGGTAATTTTAAAGACTTACCCAAAATAAGACATTTTAGTGAAATATTGAATTGTAGGAAAAAATAGCTATCAAGGGCTGGAGTGATAGTACAGCGGGTAAGGCTTTTGCCTTGCATGTGACCAAACTGGGTTCTATTTGCAGCATTCCATATGGTCCCCTGAGCCCACCAGGAGTGATCCTTGAGTGCAGAGCTGAGAATTAGCCCTAAATACAGCTATACGTGTCCCCAAAACCAAGATAAATGACAATTATAATATGCCTATTTCCATGAGAACAGAGTAAAGTAAAAATCTTTCTTTAGGCCTCTGTTTAGTTTATCATATTATTAAAGTTACTTAGTTCTCATTAAGTAGACTTATTTTGGCAGTCATTTAATTAAATATATATATATGTTGAATTCTTATGCTGGACATCTGAAACTAATGTTATATACCAACTGCATATGAATAAAAATTATCTAGTAAAATATTTGTCCATATATTATTTGATTAGGGCAGATTAAAATTGTATACACAAATATGTTAGGGTCCAAACTATTTTCTTTCTTTTTTTGGGGGGTGGGTTACACCCGGCAGTGCTCAGGGGTTACTTTTTTTTTTTTGGATTTTGGGCCACACCCGGTGGTGCTCAGGGGTTACTCCTGGGCTGTCTGCTCAGAAATAGCTCCTGGCAGGCACGGGGGGACCATATGGGACACCGGGATTCGAACCAACCACCTTTGGTCCTGATTCGGCTGCTTGCAAGGCAGCAAGCTTGCAAGGCTGCTGTGCTATCTCTCCGGGCCCGAGGGGTTACTTCTGACTCTATGCTCAGAAATCACCCTTGGCAGGCACAGGGGACCATATGAGATGCCGGGATTTGAATCACCGTTCTTCTGCATGAAAGGCAAATGCCTTACCTCCATGCTATCTCTCTGGTCCCCAAACTATTTTCTTTAATCAAAAAATAATTCTGGGGGCTGGAGAGATAACACAGCAGTAGGGCATTTGCCTTGCATGATGCCTACCTGGGAGGACCTGGTTTTATTTCTGGCATCTATAAGATCTCCCAGCCTGCCAGGGGTGATTTCTGAGTGCAGGGTCAGGAGTGACCCCTGAACATCACTGGGTATGGTCCAAAACCAATCAATTAATAAAGTTTTTAAAAATTCTGGGAACAAAGTGATTGCATAACAGGTAGGCCATTTGCTTTGTATGAGGTTGACTTGTGTTTGATCCCTGGCATCCTACATGGTCCTCAAGCCCACCAGGAGTGATTTCTGAATGCAAAACTAAGAGTAATGCCTGAACATCATCAGGTGTGGCCCAACCTTCCCGCAAAAAAAGATTTATTCCTAAAAGTATAATTTTTCTAATTGCATCTTTATCCTTTCCAAGAAAGAATGTTACAGCATTCTGTTTCCACATTGGCTGAACAAGAAAAGTGGATTTATTGTTCTTACAGCTGATAATCCGGGCGGGGGGGTTTGCATTGATTTTTACTGGAGATAATTCTAAAATAAAATCATATGGGATCTATCTCTGTGTCTCTTGGCTCTTATTCTCTTTACGTTGACTTAATTCTTAAGCAGATTCTGCATTTGGGAGGCAAAGACGATGACTTATAGTTCTAGACTGGCATTCCACAAACTCAGCAGCTAGAGGACCTCATTAAAATTTAATTAAAATTTTTATTTTAGACACCATGATTTACTACAATACTGTTTGTGACTGAGTTTCATGCAATACGGTGTTCCAATTCTAAACCCTCCACCATTGGCTCAGTTACCCCTTACCCCAATTCCCTTATACTCGCTGTGCTCAACCCTACTTGAGCCACTAGGCAAGGATCCCAAAGGACACTGTTCCACACCGGGACTGGGTTCCTGCAGTGACTTCCTCCTTCTTCCTTGCTGTTGTCTGAGTAACTATAGCAAAGCTCTATGCTGCTGTCTAACCAGCATCTAGTTCCTCTTATCCTATAGCTATGGATGAAAAATGAGACAAGTTCCCCATTACCCCAAATCCGCCACGTCAGCTGCATCAAAGTGTCTCCTAGACTGTAAATTTCCCTTCCTCCTGAGATCAGTCAGAATATTGCCCACACTTGTTTTAGACCGTAAATAATCCTCTCCATTAATCAAATTTCAAGGGGCCTTTAGTTAATTGACACAGAAACGTGTAACTCCCCGGGGAATAGAAACTCAAACTAGTAGAGCTAAAAATAAAAGCATTTCACGATAGAATTTGAATGCATGTGTCTATATAGGTAATTAGGATAATTATGCATTTTTAAAAGTCGCTGTGAATGCTTTTGAGGATACTTTCAATTGTTCAGGACGTGAGCAGGGTCCAGCATTCCTGGTCCCTGACCATTGTCGTTTGTTCCAAAGTGGTAATAAAAATTTTGATGTGCCCACCAGAGGGTGCTACCACCCTATTGGAGAAGAACAAATCCTGCCAGTGATTAAATGTGGCTGGCGGGGGCGTTGGTGGAGAGAAGGTGGACACCGGTGAAGGGATTGGTGTCGAAACATTGTCTGCCTGAAACCCAACCATTAATTATACATTGATTATGTTTTTTTTTTTAAAAATCTAAAAGCAAATGAATGCTGCTGCATACTGTGATCTGCATCTCAGGGGAGAGAGGTGTGAGAGCTGGTGGGGCAGTGCCAGACGTTTAGGAAATACTGCACACATTAAGGCCCTTGCCTGGCATGCTGCCAACTGCTAGTTTGATCCCCAACACCAAATATGGCCCCTTGAGCACCACCAGGACTAGCCCCAGAGCACTGCTGAGAGCTGTGTCTGTAAGAGCACTGTCATCCCTCCCACAACACCCAGAAACCAAACAAAAATACCAATTTGATGATGGTGATAGTGAGGCCCAAGAGGAAAGGTAAATAGGTACAGGTTCAGGACTCAAAGGCATAAGCTGTGGGGAGAGATCTACTCAGCATTTTCAGATGAGTCAACGGTCAAGGCCCAGGATGATAGAAATTTTCATTAATGAGATGACTAAGAAGCATTGTGACATTTCTTTTTTTTTGGGGGGGAGGGAGTATGGGCCACACTTGGCAGTACTCAGGGATTACTCCTTGCTCTATGCTCAGAAGTCGCTCCTGGCAGGCTCAGGAAACCATATGGGATGCCAGGAATCAAACCTGGGTCTGTCCTGGGTTGGTTGTGTGCAAGGCAAACACCCTATTGTTGTGCTATTGCTCTGGCCAGTGACATTTCTTTTCATATGTAATAATTTTCATATGTAATAAGGAGTCATTGAGGGCTGGGGATATACTGAAATGGCAGAAAAACACACCTTGCATGTGTAAATCTTAGGTTCCATCTTTACTCCCCATCTCCATGCCTTCAATTCCTTCACCTGTGGATGTGGTCTGGTGCTGAGTGTGATTACCACAACAAATTTTTACTTTTTTTTTTCTTTTGGTTTTTGGGCTACATCTGTTGACACTCAGAAATCACTCCTGGCTTGGGGTATCATATGGAACACTGGGGATCCAACCGAGGTCTATCCTGGGTAAGGTGATTGCAAGACAAACTATCGCTTGGCCCTTCAATTTTATTTTTATTTTCTTGGTTTTGAGGCCATGCCCGATAGTGCCCAGGGCTAACTCCGAGCTCTGCCCTCAGGGAATCACACCTGGTATGGGTTTGTGAAGGGGCTTATGCAAGTACTTTAATGCTGTACTATCTCTCCAGCTCCAGACAACCATTTGAAAAATGTCATTGGGGGCCCGGAGAGATAGCACAGTGGTGTTTGCCTTGTAAGCAGCCGATCCAGGACCTAAGGTGGTTGGTTCGAATCCCGGTGTCCCACCGCTGGGTGTGGCCCAAAAACCAAAAAAAAAAAAAAAAACGTTATTGGACAGATGAGAAAACAGCACACTAACAGCACTTACGAGTTGTTTTACAGGCTAATCCCAATTCTAAGGCTTTGATGGTGTGTGTGTATGTGTGTGTGTGTTTCCTTTTCTGGATTAGGAGATGATGTTGATCTGCACCAGCCTAATGTGGTGGGAATAACTTGCAATTTATTTTTAGTTTAGTTTAGTTTTTAATTTGGGGGCCACACTCATCAGCGCTCAGGGGTTACTCCTGGCTCTGCTCTCAGAAATTGCTCCTGGCAGGCTCAAGGGACCATATAGGGTCCGGGAATCAAACCCAGGTCCATCCTGGGTTGGTCGCATGCAAGGCAAATACCCTACTGCTGTGCTACAACACCGCTGATTATAGGATTCCATGCATACAACATTCCATGAAAACTCTCCACCAGAGAGACCACTTTTCTCCACCTTTGTCTTGGGGTCCCCCAGATTCCTCTCTCCACCTCCTTCCATGCCTACGTTCTCCCTCCATAGTAAGTTTAGTTCTGTAGAGCCGTTCTGGGTTTCTATCACCTTTGGCTATTGGATTTTGTTTGGGGTATTTTGCTTTGCCTTTTGGGTCATAGCCAGGGATTGTTCTGTGCTCAGGGATCACTCCTGGCAGGGTTCTAGGGGTCATTTATGTGATATCAGGGATTGAACTGCATTGGCCTCATGCAAGACAAGTTTGTACCTGCTGTACTATGGCTTTAGTCCCCTGCACTATGTTTCTTAATATCTCACATGTGAGAGATCATTCTGTCTGACTTCACTTAGAACAATACCTTCCAGGTTCATCCATGTAGTGGCAAATTACATGATTTTTTTTTTGAGAGGGGCCACACCTGGTGACACTCAGGGATTATTGCTGGCTCTTGTGCTCAAAAATTGCTCCTGGCAGGCTCAGGGGATCATATGGGATGCCTGGGATCGAATCTGAGTCAGTCCTGGGTCTGCCCTCAGTGGGAGTTTCCCCCTTTCTTTAACATTTTTTTCGAAATCAAGTGTTATTTATTTCCTCTGTCACCATGGATGTCTTTGATGCTGTGGTACCTTTGAATCTTGGTCCAAGAGAAGGCCTCCTCTAAGCAGAGGGACTTTTCTTTGCTCAAGGGTGTCTGAGTAGTTATGCTCCCCTGCTAGACCCTCCAAACAAGCTCTCAAAAAAAAAATAAAGAAAGAAAAGAACCTTCTTCAGAAAGAAGCAGTTAACATCTTGAAAACTAGGGTCTAAAGTGCAAAGACTTTCACTCCACAGTTGGCCACCAACTGTGTGACTTCAGGTAGCTATACCTCTTTGAGCTTCTACTTTTTAACACCTGTAATGGGGGAGTTCGATCATAAAGGATTAAGTTCACACAACTCCTGGGATGAGATCTCAGCTTGTTTAAAAAGAGCTTGTAGTTTGCCTGTGGAACAGCAGTTCTCCATTTGGAAGAGCCGGAGGTGCAGGCCAGTCATGTGGGAGGTTAGCCATGCCCACACGTATGATCTCAATAACACCCCAATTCCGAGGTTCATGAGAACTCTGCTGGGGGCAGTTCTCCACTTACGTTGCTGGGAGAACTGAGCTCTGTTCACTCAATAACTGGGAGAGAAGGGTTTGAAGTTCATGTCTGGCATCTCCTGGGCCCTGCCTGCCTCTTTTCTTGGATCTTTTTGATTTATAACTTTTCACTATAATAAACTGTAACTGTGAGTACAACAGCTCATTTGGTTTTTCTGTGAGTCCTTCTAGTAAAACATGGGACCTGAAGGAGTTCTGGAATAGAAAAATAATAGGCACCAATGAGATTGTGTTTCCACCTGTAACATCACAGTCAGAACTCTCTGAGCATTTATTTGGTACCAGATTGTATGTGTCCATGAACTCACTGGGTCCTCATAACTGTCCCTGGAGACTGATACTATGACTGATTTTAACTTGTACTCTGAAATGTACATTAATTCCAGATGTAGAAAGTCTGTAGATATGGCTTGTAAAGTAATGGGACCAACCATAAATTATCATGAAGTTAAGAAAAAGGATTATGGGGGCCGAGCAGTGGCGCAAAGTGGTAAGGCATCTGCCTTGCGAGTGCTAGCCTAGGATGAACCATGGTTAGATCCCCTGGCCTCCCATAGAGTCCTCCAAGCCAGGAGCGATTTCAGAGTGCATAGCCAGGAGTAACCCCTGAGCGTCACTGGGTGTGACCCAAAACTAAAAAAAAAAAAATTATGTGGACTCACTCCTACCCAGTCTACTTCCTCCCTACTGAGGTCACCACTTCCTGACACACTTCCTCGTGTGTGTGTGTGTGTGTGTGTGTGTGTGTGTGCCACACCTGGTGGTACCCAGGGTTTACTTTTGGCTCTGCACTCAAGAATCACTCCTAGTGGTGTTCATGGGACCATATGGGATGCAAGGGATCAAACCCAGGTCAGCCACTCGAGTAAGCTGCATACAAGGCCAATGCCCTACCCACTATACTATCATCCTGGCCCCCTACCTCCTAACTCTTGTGATAATAATGAGTGGTACCAAAGATTGAACCCAGGGCCTCATACTTGTGAAGCATGCACTTGGCCACTGGTCCTCCTTTGAGTCTTCTTACTCAGAGTGATTCCCCAGACGTTTATTGCTATTTCGTTTTATTTGTGCTCAAATCAATTGCATAGAATAATAATAATAATACATTGTGTCCTGTGTGCCATCTGGCATCTTTCACTCAGCATATGTGTAAGATTTCTCTCGGTGGTTGCTTGGTTTCAGTCGTCCCTGACTATCTTGCTTATAGCGATGAATTCTACCAAAAATATGTCCTTAGGCAATTTCATCACTGTGCAAACTTCACAGAATTTAGTTACACAGAACCAGCTGGTGTAGCCTCCAACTCCCTCAACTTGACATAGGGACCACAGGTTTTGTGGGGGGTTTTGTTTTTGTTTGTTTTGGGGTCACACCCTGCAGCGCTCAGGGGTTACTCCTGGCTCTATGCTCAAAAATTGCTCCTGGCAGGCTTGGGGGACCATATGGGATGTCGGGATTTGAACCACCATCCTTCTGCATGCAAGGAAAATGCCCTACCTCCATGCTATCTCTCAAGCCTCTGGGATCACAGTCTTGTTCTTCCTTAACCAAAACACTGGAATAAGGCAAATGATTGGAATAAGACTTTTTTTTTTTCTCCCACATCTGTCTAGTGCCATATTGTATGATTAGACCACAATATGCTTATTCGTGCTCCAATTGATGGAAGTTTGGGTGGGTCCCACTGGGCTATCCCCAACCATGCTGCTATGGGATTTTCTTTCCCACTTCCTGACACCCACGTTCAAGTTTTTTAAGACTCTCAGCTTGTCACCTGACGAGGACACTGCCGTTGGGGTCAGCCACTGAAGCCACTGCTCTAAGCTGTGGACTTAGCACGGGATATCAGGATTATGGGTTCTGTATGTTTTTGGATATGATCAATATTTGCACTCTTGCCCAGTTTAAGAGAAAGCAATTCCAACCAGAGATTATGGGACTTCCCCAAAGTAACTGACCTTAGATGCTGCCTTGCACCTACAATCTCACTTTGCACCCACAGGTCCCCATTGGGCACCTAATCCTTGGGAATGCCTGTACTGATGGGGGGCTAGGGCTGCAATTTGGGGGGTTTCTTTTCCTCTTGCCCTTACTTTGAACTCTGTTCCCATCAGTTAATCATTAACTGCCCCCCAAAGAGCCTGTGACTCTAAAGATTTATCTTTTCACTGCCTGGTTAATCAGTCACGCTGGGCAAGGGGCTGTCTGCCTCCAGAGGAAGCCCCTTAGTTGAGTGTGGAAAGACTAAGGATTTGGGATGCTCCAGGCCTGGCGAGCATTGTGCTCCAGAGCTGGCCCCTCCACGGGGGGCTGGCAACAGCTGAGTTTCGACAGTGGTGCTTTCCGACTCAGGGGCACTGGGGAGCTGACTAGGGCACTGCTAGTGCTGAGGCTATGTGCCTGGCCCCCACTGGTCACTCATGGGCTGGCGGTGAGCAGGGACCCCAGGGCCTGATCTCAGGACATCCCCACTCTACACACACACACACACACACACACACACACACACACACACACACCCCTAGGTTCTGAGTCCCTATTCTTGTCACCTCAGCTTCAGGCCTGGTGCCAGCGACTCCTGGGTGCCCGACTCTCTCGCTTGCTTCTCAGAGCCTCCTTCTATGGCCAGTTTGTGGCTGGCGAGACCCCAGCAGAAGTGAAATCTTGTGTCCAGCAGCTTCAGACCCTAGGTCTCCGGCCCCTGCTGGCAGTGCCCACGGAGGAGGAGCCCGACTCGGCTGTTAAAACTGAGTGAGTAGTGCCCAGGGCTCTGGGGAGGAGAGGGAGCATGGCAGGAAAAGTATTAGGGGGCCCCAGGCCCTGACAGCTACTGGCTGGGCAGCGAGGCCTGGTATGAGGGGAACCTCAGAGCGATGCTGAAGTGCGTGGACCTTTCACGGGACCTTGCGGAGACCCCAGCAGGAGAGATCCTCATGCAGCTGAAGGTGACAGCGCTGGCCAGCACGCGCCTCTGTGTAAGGGACAGATGGGCAGGAGTGGGGGAGAGTGTGGCGACCCTCAAAATGATTAACATCCCCCCTTACCACCCTACTTGACACTCCATTCCAGAAGGAGCTAACATCATGGATCAAAAGGCCTGGGGCGTCCAAAGAGCTGAGCTCAGAGAGGCTGGCAGAAGCGATGAACTCGGGGAAGGTAAAAACCTCAGGCTGGGGGAGAGAAATAGTTTGGTGGAGAAATGTGAGGGGCTCAGAGTCCCTTAAACTTGGCTTGGTGGGCATGGAGGTGGGATGTTAATGTATTGAACTGCGGCTACTCTAGTCATTAGAATAATCGAGATCAAGGTGACTTGGAGTGGACACAGGTCATGCAAGGGTTCAAGAAGAGGGACTGGGGCTCCGAAAAGGAATGTCCCTGGTCATCCTGTCCTGACAGAAGAAAGTGTGTCACTGTCATTCATTGTCCTACTGGCTGACTCAAGGATGTCAGTGTGGGCTGGTTGACTGAAATGAACATCAAACCAGTAGACTTTGGGTTCATGCATTGTTTATTAGTATTTTTTCTTATTTCTTTTGTTTGGGGACCACACTCAGGGGTGCTCTGAAGTTGACTCCTGACTCTGCACTCAGGGATCACTCCTGGAGGGGCTTAGGGGTTGAGCCCAGGTCAGCAGCATGCAGGAAAAG
The DNA here is from genome assembly GCF_024139225.1 of Suncus etruscus. Taxonomy (NCBI): domain Eukaryota; kingdom Metazoa; phylum Chordata; class Mammalia; order Eulipotyphla; family Soricidae; genus Suncus; species Suncus etruscus. The sequence goes on along the minus strand of NC_064861.1, from coordinate 81,483,597 downwards.
TATCCTTCCCTCTGTACTACCATCTTCTTGGCTCCCCTTAGTCCTTTTCATCCATCTTTTTCTTTCTTTCTTTCTTTCTTTCTTTCTTTCTTTCTTTCTTTCTTTCTTTCTTTCTTTCTTTCTTTCTTTCTTTCTTTCTTTCTTTCTTTCTTTCTTTCTTTCTTTCTTTCTTTTCTTTCTTTCTTCTTTCTTTTTCTTTCTTTCTTTTTCTTTCTTTCTTTCTTTTTCTTTCTTTCTTTCTTTTTCTTTCTTTCTTTCTTTTTCTTTCTTTCTTTCTTTTTCTTTCTTTCTTTAGTTCTTTCTTTCTTTCTTTCTTTCTTTCTTTCTTTCTTTCCCTTCCTTCCTTTCTTTCTTTTTCTTTCTTTCTTTCTTTCCCTTCCTTCCTTTCTTCCTTTCCCTTCCTTCCTTTCTTTTCCTTCCTTCCTTCCTTCCTACTTCCTTCCTTCCTTCCTTCCTTCCTACTTCCTTCCTTCCTTCCATTCCTTGCTTCCTTTCTTCCTCTTTTCTATTTTGGGCCACACTCAGTGATGCTTAGGAGTTACTTCTGGTTCTGTGCTCAGAAATTGCTCCTGGTAGACTTGGGGGGTCGGATGTCAGGAATTGAACCTGGGTTCATCCTCAATCTGCATGTGCAAGAAAACATCCTACCATTGTGCTATCATTCTGGCCACATAGCTTCTAACATTGAGCTCAGAATTTGCTCCAGTTCTCAGGGGACTATATAGGATGCTGAGGATGGAACCCAGGTCAGCCATATGCCAGGCAAGCACCCTACGCACTGTTCTATCTCTCTAGCCCCCTGTGGTGCCTTATTTAATTCCAGGTAATATGTGTATACATTGCACTGGGAAAATGAAATATATCTTGGATAAGCATTATCAAGAAGGCACATCTGAGCTCTGCAAATTGCTCTGGAGATATAACATAGCCCCAGCTCACAGTGCTCCTTCATCAGGCCTTCCCCCCTGAGAACAACTGGGCAGCATCACTTCTTGTGGGTTCATTTGTTTGTAGTGCTAAGGGTCAAATCTAGTGCCCTGGACAAGACAATGACTTTATCCCCAGGTAGTTGATCCCAGACTGTCAGCGACAATGCTGGATGCTCTTCAAAGCCGCAGCCACATTCTGCTTCTTACTCCTCCACTGGGCCCTAATTTTAAGGTCCACGTAGGTGTCTCTGTGTGTACCTCATCTCGAATCCCTTGCTTCAAATTGCTGCTACTGGGAGGGACATCCTGTCAGAGTTGCCATTGTCCCTAAACAATAAGGGGCCAGAGAGAAAGTATAGCAGGTAGAGTGCTGGACTTGCACATTACACTACCAACCAGGTTGGATCCCTGATGCCCCATATGGTCCCCCTGAGCATGGCCAGGAGTGATCCCTGAGCACAAAACTAGGAGTAGGCCCTAAGCATTGCCAAGTGTGGCCCCCACAAAACAAAAACAAAAAACAATGCTGTGAAGATCATGTGGAATTTTTTTTCTTATTTTGTTGCTTTTGTTTTGGGACATACCCAGTGGTCCTCAGGAATCACTCCTGACCATGCTCAGGGGTTTAAACCTGGGCAGGCAACATGCAAGACAAGTGCCCTACCCACTTACCTATCTTGATTCTTTTTTTTTTTTTTTTTTTTTGGTTTTTGGGTCACACCTGGTAGCGCTCAGGGGTTACTCCTGGCTCTATCTATGTTCAGAAATCGCTCCTGGCAGGCTCGGGGGACCATATGGGATGCCGAGATTCGAACCACCATCCTTCTGCATGCAAAGCAAACACCTTACCTCTATGCATCTTTCCAGCCCCACCACTGTGCTATCTTACCAACGAGATATTTCACTTTGACCTCTGATGCTTTCTTTTCATTTTGATTTTTTTTCCTTTTTTGTGGAGGAGGCTTCCCAAGTAGTTGTCAGGAAGCCTGGGACCATTTGAGTGTTTTTCAGCCAATCAGACCAGTGGTTGAATATGAAGGCATAAAGATGAGGTGTTTCTCAGGACCTGGGGAACTGGGGACCACTACAGCCATCTTAATTGTACTGGAAATCTTCTAGGACTTGGTGATGAAGAGGGTCAGGTATGATATGCTGGAGACTGAACCCAGTGCCTTGCATGTGTCTATACTATTTCCCCAGACCCTTTTCATTTTTGATTTTTAAGTGTAATTTCATTTAACTAATTAATATTTTTTAATTTTGTGGCCACACTCAGCAATACTCAGGGATTACTTCTGGCTCTGCACTCAGAAATTACTCCTGGTGGGCGTAGGGACCATATGGGATGCCGGTGATGTGCCAGGTCAGCTACATACAAAGCAAATGCCCAACCTGCTGTCCCATCTCTCCAGCCCCTTAAGTATAATGTTCGAGACTGGAAAGATGCTCCATGGACCAAGCTCATGCTTTGTTCAGGAGGCCAAGGTACTGCATGCTTCTTTAGTACAGCTGGGAATAATCCCTAAACTCCAAGTTAGAAGTATCCCCCAAGCACCACCAGGAGTGACCCAAAAACAAAATTTGCAATTAAAAAAAATGTGCCATAGGGCCTGGAGAGATAACACAGCAGTGTTTGCCTTGAAAGCAGCCAATCCAGGACCTAAGGTGGTTGGTTCGAATCCCGGTGTCCCATATGGTCCCCCTTGCCTGCCAGGAGCTATTTCTGAGCAGACAACCAGGAGTAACCCCTGAGCACCGCTGGGTGTGACCCAAAAAAAAAAGTGCCATAGAACATGTGGAAGCAGGACAGAATGTTTCAAAAGATCAGCTTTATTTATTTATACCCTGAAGTGCTCAGGGTTTAGTCTTGATGAGAGGGGAATATCTTGAGAAAGAACAATAATATTGGGGACTGGGGATCGAATCTGGGTCATCTGGGTGCAAGGCCTGCGTTCTAACCACTGTGCTATCACTCTGGCCCTGACTTTGTTACCTCAGTTTCCCCACCTGTGAGGCAGAGATATTATAGTGGTGCAAGTAGTGATGACATGGATGGGGACTCTACCAGCAGCTGACACCCCACAGCTCTCCTAAAAATGCCCCAAGCCAGAAGGAGAAAGTTCTTCAGTGGAGGAAAAGTGGCCCAGGACCTCCCTGCTTTAGCTGGGACACAGCTGAGCTCAATCAGCCTGTGCAGAAGAGGTTCACCAAGAGGGGCCTCCTGGCTTCCATCTCCTCCTGTTGGAAAGACCAGAAGTCAAGTCCTTAGTTCTCATTCTTCAACTCCCCAGCGGGGGTCACCCCCCCCCACACCCCATCACGTTCAGTCCATGACTCCCCATAGCAATTGAGATAATGGGGCCAGAGAGGTAGGTTTATTTTTGTTTTGTTTTGTTTTTTGTTTTTGTTTTCTGAGTCACACCCAGCGGTACTCAGGGGTTCTGTCTGGCTCTACACTCAGAAATCGCTCCTGACAGGCTCAGGGGACCATATGGGATGCCGGGATTCAAACCACCATCCTTCTTACTGGAAGACAAACGCCCTACCTCCATGTTATCTCTCCAGCCCGGAGAGGTAGTTCTTATAGGACACCAGCATCACATAGGATCCCTCAGCACCACCCCTGCTTGATCCCCAAATAGAAATAAAAAAACAAACAAAAATAAGACAACCAATGAGAGGGCCCAGAATGATATAATACAGCAGGGAAGATACTTGTCTTGCACATGCCTGACCTGGGTTCAATGCCCAGCATCCCACATGGTCCTCTGAGCACCTCAAGGAAGCACAGAGCCGGGAGTAAGCCCTGAGCACAGCTGAGTGTGGCCTCAAAACAAAAACAAGGACTGTATACTAGGAGTCATCTTCCAGGCCTCCACTAAGTGTTTGTGGAACATCTGCAGGTCTGGGGTGGAGGAGACTGAGCAGGACTGACTGGCAGATGCCCAGCGAATGCCTGCCCTCAGCACTAACTGCTCCTTAGAACAAAACCTAAAGCTGTTGCAGCACAACTCAAGTGACTATCAACATCCCAGGGAAAAAAGGCTGAGGAGGGCTGAGGAGAGTCGAGAAATGCCACCGAGAGAAGTCAGGGAGACCCTCACGGAGGAGGCAATCCGGAACAAAGTCTTGGAAGAGTGTCAGAAAAGGAACGATACAGGGGCAGAGAGTGATTTAGATGGAATTAGGGTCCTAAACTGGCCTGGCCTTGGTCCCTTCAGAGATTAGCAGGAAGGCCCTTGTGGCTGGAGGTGAGAGCTGAGCCTTCAGGCGAGACCTCAGAGGTTGAATGGTGACTTGTGGTATTTTATGAAGAAAAGGAAGTTCCTGGAGGGTCCATTTAAGTTCCAGTGAGAGCTGGCTCTGGCTCAAGTGCTCCAATATGTTCATTCCTCTTTACTACACTCAGAGCTTCCATCTCTGGAAAGGACGATGGAGCTTGGACTAACAACAACAATCCCTTGTCATGGGATTGTTATAAATCATGGGTTTATAGTCATGGATCATTATAAAGAGGAAATCGAGAAGGTCGCCCCTTAATAAACCAGCCCATTGAATGTGGGGGTACGTAGGTCCAGGCACATCTCACCTATGAACTCTGCTGGGTCTATGCTCTTCCTTCATTTTACAGAGGAGGCAGTGGAGGCCCAGAAAGGTTGTCTGACTTGCTGAAGGCGAGGACTATCACCCAGACTCTAGGCTCAGGACATCCTCGTGACCCCCACGTGACCCCCCAGTAACTGCCTGGTGGCGGTCACACTCCCCAACCTTCCTGCTTCCGGCTAAAGGGCAGCTAAAGGAGTTCAAAGATTCTGCAGAGGGTTGGAGTGGTAGTGTAGTGGTAGGGCACTTGCCTTGCACGCGGCTGACCCAGGACGGACCTCAGTTCGATCCCCGGTGTCCCATATAGTCCCCCAAGTCAGGGGTGATTTCTGAACTCATAGCCAGGAGTAACCCCTGAACGTCACCAGGTGTGGCCCAAACCCCCCACCCCAAAGACTCTGCAGTGCCTGAGCCTCATGGAGGTGCCTCCTGTTGCCCTCCAGGAACTCCAGGTTTCCTGCCTCAATTCTGAACAAAACCGATACCTGCAGGCCACTCTGGGCCGACTGCACCAAGTGGCACAGGTAAGTCCCTGCTGGGACCCCCAGGAAGTACCTCTCCCTACTCTCCCTCTCCTAGCAGGTCTGGGGGGGCCCTGACATGCCCTCTCCCTTTCCCTCTCCCAGCGGGCCCGAGACCAACGCGTTAGGCTGCTGGTGGACGCCGAGTACACTTCACTCAACCCCGCACTCACGAGGCTGGTGGACGCCCTGGCACTGCGCTGGAACCACCCTGGGGAGGCCGGGCCCTGGGTGTGGAACACCTACCAGGCCTATCTGAAGGTGCCGAGGAGACTGGGTGGGATGGGGGACTGGCTCTGGGTTTTCACCTCACTCCAGTTGTCCGGCAGGACACGCCTGAGCGCCTGCAGCAGGCCGCAGAGGCGGCGGAGCAGGCAGGCCTGACTTTCGGGGTGAAGCTGGTGCGAGGCGCCTACCTGGAGCAGGAACGAGCTGGGGCCCGGGAACGAGGGGCCGAAGACCCCACTCAGCCCAACTACGAGGCCACCTGCCAGAGGTAGGGTAGAGAGGTTTCCTGAGTGCTCGTGACCTGACCCCAAAGTGAGGGGCATAGGTGTGTCCACCTAGCGCCCTCTCCCTGGCCTGAGATACCCCAAGACACCGCCAGTGAAGAGCAGCCTCTACCTGGGGCTCTCAGTGACCTTCTGTCCCCCCTTCCCAGTCTCTTCCCCACCTGCTGCAGCCAGATATCTGGGAGGCCCCATCCCTCTCCACTCCAAATCTTAGGCCTCCTGCTGAGCCTTCAGATGCCCGGTCCCTGATGCTTGCCCTGCTCCCTCCTTTGCTCCTCACTCAGTGCCTTCCACTGTACTCCCTTCCCACTGCTGAGACACTCCCCCGTCCCTCCTCTGCTCTCCTCACTGCTTTCTCAAGGCTCCTCATATTTTGTCTCAGACAGGGACCTGAGCCATAGCACAATGGGTCGGGCTTTTGCCTTGCATGCAGCTGACCCGGATTCAATCCCTGGCATCCCATATGGTCCCTTGAGCCTGCCAAGAGTAATTTCTGGGCTCAGATCCAGGAGAAACCCCTGAGCACCGCCAGGTGTGGCCCCAAACCAACCAACCAAACAACAACAAAACTAGAACAGGGGCCAGAGCTATAGCACAGTGGTAGGGCATTTGCCTTGCACATGGCTGACCCAGAACAGACCTGGGTTCGATCTCTGGCATCCCATATGGTCCTCCAAGCCAGAAGTGATTTCTGAATTCATAGCCAGGAGTAATCCCTGAGCATCATCGGGTGTGGCCCCAAAACCAAAAAATACATACATACATACATACATACATACATACATACATACATACATACATAAACAGAACATCCCAGGCCTACTCCTACCCAGATTTAGTCTCCTTAGCACTTTGCAGCCAAGGTCCCCAATCATCGCCCCCTCAATCACTGTCTCTCCCACCGGAACTTGGACCCCCAAGAACTGGTGTTTATCATTTGTCTGACTGCAGAATCTCATGCTTACCTACTATCCCAGGTTTGAGCCGGGGCAGAAAGACTCTAAAGTCAGTATTTGTTGTTGTTGTTGCTGTTGTTTTTTTGTTTGGGGGCCACACCTAGCAGTGCTCAAGTACTATTTGTGGTTCTGCACTTGTGGCAGGCTCGGGGGACCACATGGGATTCCCCAGGGATCAAACCTGGGTCCACAGCATTCAAGGCGAGCACCCTACCCGCTATGCTATAGCTCTGATTCTACTATGGATTTGTCTTTCCAGACATTTCCACACATACCCCCTTTCATATCAGGCTCCTTTGTGATCCACAGGTTTTTAGGGTTCAGCTATTCTATGCCTTGACCCAGAACTTCCTCTTTGTGGAGCAGCCACCAACAAACAAACCTTGGGAGTTTCCACTTTAGGGCTCTTGGAAATGAGGCTGCTCTGAGCATGCAGCATGTATTTTTGCAGAAATAGATATATTTTCCATGTTCTGGAAAGTCTGTTCTCTGGGAGCAGAATCGCTGGGTCAGATATGAGTCCCTGCTTGCAGGGTAGGCTATGAGATGTTTCCCGGAGCAGCTGCCCTTTCCATCACACCAGCACGGGATGAGCGTAATGTTCCCTGCACAGCACCATCGAGGTTTGCATCTAATTCTGGAAAACACAATAGATTCAAGTGATTCAACAATTGAGACAACACATGATGAATTCCCTAATTCATCCACAATAATTGCCTTATTTCCCCAGACAACCCTCGCCCATGGACTTCCCTGCCCAGCATTTCTTTTGATTTTCTTTTTTTTCTTACTTATATATTTTTTGTTTGGCTTTTGGGCCACACAGCGGCACTCAGGGGTTATTCCTGGTTCTGTGCTCAGAAATTATTCCTGGTGGGCTCTAGGGACAATGTAGGATGTCTGGGATCAAACCCCGGTCAGCCGCTTGCAAAGCAAACACGCTACCTGCTGGGGTATTTATTACACTGGATCTCCTTCCTTCCTTCCTTCCTTCCTTCCTTCCTTCCTTCCTTCCTTCCTTCCTTCCTTCCTTCCTTCCTTCCTTCCTTCCTTCCTTCCTTCCTTCCTTCCTTCCTTCCTTCTTCCTTCCTTCCTTCTTTTTTTGGAGTTTTTTTTTGGCCATACCCGGTGACGCTCATGGTTACTCCTGGCTATCTTTAGAAATCGCTCCTAGCTTGGGGGACCATATGGGACGCTGGGGGATTTAACTGTGGTCGGTCTGTACTAGGCTAGTGAGTGCAAGGCAGACGCTCTATGCCTTGCACCACCGCTCCAGCCCCCCTTCCTTCTTTTATTTTTTCATTTTTTTCTTCTTTTCTTTTTTCCTTCCTTTCTTCATTCCCTTTTCCTTCCCTATTTCCTTCCTTCCTTTGTTCCTTTCTTTCTTTTTGTATTTTTTTCCCTTTGGGGACCACACCAGTTGTGCTCAAGGCTGCCTCCTGCCTGACTGCCTGCAGGGCAGAGGGGACCAGGCTTTTGCCAAGTCAGTTTTGTTTTGTTCTGTTTTGGGTCACATTCTGCTATGCTAGGGGGTTACTCCTAGCTCTGTGCTCAGGGATCATTCCCGATGGAGCTCAGGAGATTATATGGGGTGCAGGGGAACCCAGGTCAGCCAGCCACATATAAGGCTCTACCGACCGACTGACTCTGACCAACGACAGATTTTCATGACTGTGACCAGAAAATTTTCTTGTTCACTTTCACTACAATGGGGGTGGGGGAGAGGTCTGAGTTCAATTCCAGCACTCCTAGGAGTGAACCCCTTCCCCCACCAAGGCACCACCAAGCCAGGAATAACTCCTGTATACCACTGAGTGTGGCCAACTAACTAACAAAATCTCTTTTTAACCACTGGGTGGTGCCCTGTGCTCTGAGTCCTCAGTCAGTCGGTGCCCCCACTTTTCTCTACAATGGTACGTAGCATTGCACCCAGGTCTCATGCAGACAAGGCAGCCCATCAGTTCCCTGATGGTGGGAACAGGCAGAGCTGCTCAGAATTCTGTGGACGGTGCTGCTGTGGGGCACAGAGCAAATCCTTTGCATGAGGGGCCCTTGAGCCTCCTATCTCCCAGCAGCAACCCCCAACAGGTTAACACCCTAGTACCAGACCAGGGAAGAGGCACAGAGAAGAGCACCTGAAGGCTGGTGCTGGTGGAAGGTGTGGGGCCCATGTCAACTTCCTAGGATGGGCCCCCATCACTATGGCCTGACCCTACTAGAAGCTGCTGGTCTTCTCTCAGTTACAGCCGATGCCTGGAGCTGATGCTGAGCCATGTGGCCCGCCGTGGCCCCCTGTGTCATTTAATGGTGGCTTCCCACAATGAAGAGTCCGTGCACCAGGCGACGAAGCGGTACGAGGCAGGGTGCAGGGGACCAGCCTGGGAAGGCCCCTCTCCTCCTCATGTGCATGCCAGGGATGGGCAAAGAGGGATGGTGTGAAAAGGGTGGGAATAGGTGAGGCCAGTAGGTCCCTAGGGGCCTTCGATCTAGAGATGAAGGAGGTCCCAGAAACAAGGCTTGGGGAACCTGAGGGTTCTGGGAAGGGATTAGTCCTCACAGGGCCACAATCAATGGATTCAGAGCAGTGGAGATAATGCAGCATAGATGGCAGAGCAATGGAGATGCCTCAGTATAGAAGGTAAAATTTCCAGAGCTGGAGCAGCCACTGTCTAGTGTGCAGTGGCTGATGTCAGCTCCACGTTCAGCCTCTGAGAGCACTGATGGGTGGCCTTCTCTGCAGCATGTGGGAGCTGGGGATTCCTGCAGATGGGCCAGTCTGTTTTGGACAACTTCTGGGAATGTGTGACCACGTCTCCCTGGCACTGGGTATGTGACTGTACATGCCCTACCCTGTCCTCGCTGGGGTCTGCCCTCTCTCCTCCCAGCCTCACCACTTCTCTCCTTCCCAAGCAATGCCCAGTGTGCCCAAGGCCTGAAGGCTGAAGACTCAAGGGCTCCAATGCCCACAGTTGCTGTTGTGGGGGAAAATGCCTTCAGGTGCTGCAAGCACAGCACTTCCAGTAGTGCCCTAGGGAGTGGGGCGGTGCTCGGGTTGCACCCCTGAGTCGCACACATGCAAGGCAGGTGCGCTGTTCCTTGAGCCACATCTGGGCTGCTGCAGACTATCTGGTCTTTGTTGCCTCCTCAGGGCCTGAAACCAATAACTCAGGGTTTGTTTCTTCCAGGAGCTAAGGGGCACATATTTGCTTCACCTTAAATTCACTGATGCCAGTTTCTTAAGCCCCACCCCCAAATTTGAGTGCAAATATCTTTTATTCTTTCTTTTTGAGTGCAAATGTTTAAGATGAATCCATGGCTACAGCCTCCCCACCAGTTGCTGTTTCTTCCCAGTTCTGCTTTAGGTCAAGGCTGTTGCTTATGAGTGGAGGGTGGGATGTGGGGTGGGGGAAGAGCTCTGGTTAACACTTCCTCAGTGGAGTGGAATAGGGGGTTTCAGTTTGACTGGGTGGAAAGGGCTCCTTGATAATTTTTTTATTTGTTTATTTGGGGGGCTACACCTAGTGACACTCAGGGGTTACTTCTGGCTATGTGCTCAGAAATCCCTCCTGGTATGGGGGACCATATGGAACACCGGGGGATCAAATTGCGCTCCATCCTAGGCTAGCGCGTGCAAGGCAGACACCTTATGCACTGTGCCACCACTCTGACCCCAAACTTGATAACTTTTTATTTGAGGTTTAGAGCCATACCTGGAAGTATTTGGAGCTGATTCCTGGCTCTGCACTCAGGGGTCACTCCTGACAGGGTTCAGGAAACCATATGGGGCTCTGGGATAAAACTTGGGTTGGCCTTGTGCTAGGCCTGTGCCTACCCGTGTGCTGTCTCCCTAGCCCTGGAGTTTTGTTTTTGTTTTTGGGTCACACCCAGCAGCGCTCAGGGGTCACTCCTGGCTCTGCACTCAGAAGTCGCTCCTGGCAAGCTTGGGGGACCATATGGGATGCCGGGAATCAAACTGGTCTGTCCCAGGTTGACTGCATGTAAGGCAAATGTCTTAATTGCTGTGCGATCTCTCTGGCCCCACTGGAGAATTTTTGGATTTTGGGACACACTCGGTGATGCCTAGGGGTTACTCCTGGATATGTGCTCAGAAATCTCTCCTGACTTGGGGGACCATATGAGAACCAGGGGGTCGAACCAAGGTCTGTCCTGGGTCAGCTGCATGCAAGATATATGCCCTACCACTGTGCTATCACCCCTGGTCCCCTGGAGAAGTTTTGTCCAGCTCACCTAGTCTGCCAGGTTCTGGAAAATGGACTCTGTTCTAGATGGATCTGCGGGAGCTTCGCCCCCATCCATAAGCCCAGCCCCTGCCAAATCTCCCCACAGGACAAGCCGGCTACTCTGTGTATAAGTCCATACCCTATGGCTCCCTGGAGGAGGTGATCCCCTACCTTATCCGGAGGGCACAGGAGAATCGGGGTGTGCTGCAAGGTGCTCGCAGGGAACAAGAGCTGCTGAGCCAAGAACTTCGGAGGAGGCTGCTTGGGGGTGCCTAAAGGAATCCTCTTAGTACCCACCCTGGGGTTATGGGGTCAATAAAAACTCTCAGCAGATTGTGTCCTGCCCTGAATCCACCTCCTTGGGGGAGAGTCTGCCTGGACCTGTCAGCCCAGCTCGGGGGCTCTGCAGCTTGAAAGATCTTTGGATGAAGCTAGATCATAGCCAAACATTGGTAAAGCATAAATGAGGTCTCCCCAGGCCTTGGCCCTGCCAGCCTGTCTGCAGTCCAGTGGGTCCCAGATGAAGATTGGATACAGAACCTCTAAAATGAAGGGCTGAGCCCAGGCCATAGATCCCAGGAGACACAGAAGTAGAGTCAAACCATTTACTTAAGAAGCATTCATTGGGGCTGGAGTGGTGGTGCAGCGGTAGGGCATTTGCCTTGCACACGGCTGACCTAGGATGGACCAAGGTTCGATCCCCAGTGTCCTATGGTTCCCCAACTCAGGAGTGATTTCTGAGCACATAGCCAGGAGTAACCCCTGAGCGTCACTGGATGTGGCCCAAAAACAAACACACAAACAAAAAAGAAGCATTTATTATAATTTCTTTTCTTTTTTTTTTTTTTTTGGTTTTTGGGCCACACCCGTTTGATGCTCAGGGGTTACTCCTGGCTATGTGCTCAGAAATTGCCCCTGGCTTGGGGGGACCATATGGGACGCCAGGGGATCGAACCTCGGTCCTTCCTTGGCTAGCGCTTGCAAGGCAGACACCTTACCTCCAGCGCCACCTACCCGGCCCCTATAATTTCTTCTTTTGGGAGGGCCACACCCAGTGTTGCTCAGGGATCACTCCTGGTGGTGCCTGGGCAATCATCTGGGATGCTAAGCATCGAACCTAAGATGCTAGAACATCTCACTCTGACCCTACTGGGGCCCCTTCTGAGCTAGGCTTTGAGGGGAACAAAACCAAAGACAGGATAGTGACAGAAACACGTCTCTGGGCCCGGAGAGATAGCACAGCGGCATTTGCCTTGCAAGCAGCCGATCCAGGACCAAAGATGGTTGGTTCGAATCCCGGTGTCCCATATGGTCCCCCGTGCCTGCCAGGAGCTATTTCTGAGCAGACAGCCAGGAGTAACCCCTGAGCACTGCCGGGTGTGGCCCAAAAACCAAAAAAAGAAACAGGTCTCTGCCATAGGGCTCTGAGTCCACCATGGTGACCAGATTCAAGCACAGATGGTGGCTACACAGAGTGCTTAGGGCCAGGATGAGGAAGTACAGGCAGAGGACCAGAGTGATGTTGTGGAAAGCCTGAAGGCTGTGGGATACAAGAGAGGCTGGAAGTCAAGAATAACTGGCCAAGGGGCCAGAGCAATAACACAGCTGGTAGAGCCCTTACCCTGCATTGCATGAGGACCAACCTGGGTTTGATCCCCAGCATCTCATATGGTCCCCTGAGCACTGCCAGGAATGATCTCTGAGCAGAGCCAGGAGTAACCCCTGAGCATTGCCTAGTGTGGCTCAAAAGCAGAACAGAAAAAGACCAACCACTGGCCAATGAGATGAATCCTCAAAGACAACATCCTGTGGGGCTGGGAGATGGAAGCAACAAGGATGGAAAGAATGGGGGGGCAGGCCCAGATGCTGTTGGCTTTTGTCAAAGGGGCCCACACCCCATGCAGTTCTTGGGGCTGCATCCTGGTACGGTGAAGGAACCTCGTTTCCTGCATTCAAAGCATGTGCTTCAGCATTGTGAATTATCCGCAATCTAGGATGCCTTGGACTCTGTCCTCTGGAGGGCCTGGAAGGTTATGAACTGGTGCTTAGTCTGATGAAACTTTAAAAGATGCCCCAGCTGACAGCGTGGGAAGAGGAACTGGAGCTTAGGAGAAACTGAGGCAAAGAAAGGGTGCCATGAGCTTGTGGTGCAGGGAGGAGAAGTAGAAAGTAATATGAGGGCCTGAGCCATGAGGAGGATGCATTGAGTGGGAAAAGTTCTTGAAAAAACTGGGGGGGGGGGAGTGAACACACCACTGTGGTTAAAATGAAGTCAGGGGCAGGCCCCACCCCATTAGTGTGAGGGTCTAGAGGACACCAGAGGGAGGTGACACTGTGATGTTCCTGGCTTAGAATAGAGGGGTGATAGGACAGGGACAAAGAAGGACATGGAGAAATGGTTGGCCTGAAAGCTGGCTGGTAGGTGAATGTTGCATGAAAATATAGGAGGAGAGAGAGAGAGAAAGAGAGGGAGAGAGAGAAGAGAGAAGAGAGAGGGAAAGAGAGAGGAAGAGTGGGAGGGAGAACAGGGAAGAGAAGAGAGGGAAGAGAGGATCTCAGGTGGGGAAGCTGGAGCACACCTCCATCACCTCTGGGTTCTAGGGACCCAGTGCAGGGGGTTGGAGCCACAATATGGTGCAGAAGGCCTTTGCTGTTACTGCACATGTGCCTTGAACTCCAGCTGAAAGCTGCCCGGTCACGTGACAATCACGTGAGCATCACTGTTGGATCCCAAAGGTTGGTGTAGAACTGCCAGGACTGTCTGGGCTCTAGACCTCCTGAAAGCCACTGGATCTTCTCAGATCCTCTCCCATCCCACGAATCCTACCTCAGCACTCCCCCACAAAAGTCCTCCCTTACCCCCCATCATTTCCATAGCCCTCACACCCATCCCGTCATCAGATCTGGCTGAGGGTCTGCACAGGACCCTTTTCTGATTCCTTCCTTCCTTCCTTCCTTCCTTCCTTCCTTCCTTCCTTCCTTCCTTCCCTCCCTTTATCTCTTTCTCCCTTTCTTCTCTTTTTCTCTTCCTTCCCTCTCTTTCTCTTTCTTTTCTTCTTTCTTCCTTCCATCTTCCGTCCATCTTCCTTCCTTCCTTCCTTCCTTCTTCCTTCCTTCCTTCCTCCTTCCTTCCTTCTTTCTTTCTTTCTCTTCTTTCTTTCTTTCTTTCTTTCTTTTTCTTCTTTCTTTCTTCTTTCTTTCTTTCTTCTTTTCTTTCTTTTCTTCTTTCTTTCTTTCTTTCTCTTCTTCCTTTCTTTCTTTCTTTCTTTCTTTCTTTCTTTCTTTCTTCCTTCCTTCCCTCCCTCCCTTTATCTTTCTCTCTTTCTTCTCTTTTTCTCTTCCTTCCCTCTCTTTCTCTTTCTTTTCTTCTTTCTTCCTTCCATCTTCCGTCCATCTTCCTTCCTTCCTTCCTTCCTTCCTTCCTTCCTTTCTTTCTTTCTTTCTTTCTTTCTTTCTTTCTTCCTTCCTTCCTTCCTTCCCTCCCTCCCTTTATCTTTCTCCCTTTCTTCTCTTTTTCTCTTCCTTCCCTCTCTTTCTTTTCTTCTTCCTTCCTTCCATCTTCCGTCCATCTTCCTTCCTTCCTTCCTTCCTTTCTTCCTTTCTTTCTTTCTTTCTTTCTTTCTTTCTTTCTTTCTTTCTTTCCCTTCCTTCCTTCCTTCCTTTCTTTCTTTTTTTTTTTTTTTCTTTCTTTCTTCTTTCTTTCTTTCTTTCTTTCTTTCTTTCTTTCTCTTTCTTTCTTTCTTTCTTTCTTTCTCTCTCTCTTTCTTTCTTTCTTTCTTCTTTCTTCTTTCTTTCTTTCTTTCTCTTTCTTTCTTTCTTTCCCTTCCTTCCTTCCTTTCTCTTTCTCTTTCTCTCCTTCTTTCTCTCTTTCTTTCTCTTTATTTCTTTCTTTATTTCTTTCTATCTGTCTGTCTTTCTTTCTTTCTTTCTTTCTTTCTTTCTTGGGGGGCCACACCCTGTGACTCTTCAGGAATCAATCCACTGTCTGTCCTGGATCGGCTGCGTGCAAGGCAAACGTCCTACCACTGTGTTATCTCTCAGGCCCCTTTGTCCCTAACCAATAGCCCCAACCCAACACTGACACTTCAGTCCAGGGCACCCCAACCCTCAGACCCATTCACAAGTGTCTGGTCTTCTTCCTTCCTGTTCTGCACAGCCCTGGCCCACCTCAGACCTCTTTCCCCAGGGAAGCCTCTTCCCAGTACTCCACTTGAAGTCCCATAGCTCAGACCTCTCAGAGCCGAACCTTCAGCCTGCTTCCCTCCAGCCCACTGGGAGTCTTTAGACCCTCTTCTTAAGTGCCCTGACTTTACCCTGGGTCCAAATGTTGTCCTTCTGGTGTTTATACAGGCTCCCCAGATGGAGAACTCTCCATTTTATTTCCACCTCCATTCACCCTTCCACTCTTTTAGGGCACTGAGCTTTTACTACATAGAGGTGTTTCCCAAGTCATCCTTTCTTATGTGAGTGTCTCCCACAAGATCAGAATTTCCTTCCTTTCTCAGACTGCCCCCTATCTCCTACACAGCTATTTGTTTTGGTTTTTTTTTTTTGCCCCCAAAGTTCCTTTTCATCATCCTCTTTTCATCATCTCCCACAAGACCCCCTACCCAGCAGCTGGCTGAGTCTGGAGCCCATTAATGTCCTCCTGGCCCTCGTGTTTCCCAGTGGAGCTGGGATCCAGGATCCAGAAGGGCAGGAGGGCCGCCTGCATGTGGAGGACTCCAGGCTGGGGCCTCCTCCCCTGGCTCCTACTGAAGCTGCCCTTCAAAGAGCAGGCCAATGAGTAGGATGGTGGGTGTGAGATAAGGTGGCCCCTCCACACTTGTTTTCTAGGCTTTTCTGTAATGGGATTTAAGTTGAACATAATTTTGTAGGTCATGAGTGAAATTATAAAGGGACTGAATTTACAGCTCAGCAAATGAGCTTGCCTTACATGTGTGAGGGTTTGGTTTCTTTTTTTTTTTTTTGTTTTTGGGCCACACCCGGCAGTGCTCAGGGGTTACTCCTGGCTGTCTGCTCAGAAATAGCTCCTGGCAGGCACGGGGGACCATATGGGACACCGGGATTTGAACCAACCACCTTTGGTCCTGGATCGGCTGTTTGCAAGGCAAATGCCGCTGTGCTATCTCTCCGGGCCCAGGGTTTGGTTTCTTACTGGGTATGGTGTCTGGCAACACACACACACACACACACACACACAAACCATATGTTACAGGAATTTAAGAGTGATGAGGATAAGTGGGTCTACCATATCCTTGTCACTCATGATATTCCCCTCTCATCACCATGCAGAAAGCTGGGGCAGGAATCCTTTAGAAAGACAGAAGTGGCAGGGGCCGGAGAGATAGCATGGAGGTAGGGCTTATGCCTTGCATACAGAAGGACGGACAGTGGTTCAAATCTCAGTATCCCATATGGTCCCCCAAGCCTGCCAGAAGTGATTTCTGAGCTCAGAGCCAGGAGTAACCCCCGAGCGCTGCCACCGGATGTAACCCCCCCAAAAAAAATTAGAGAATCAGAAGCACTGGAAGGATGCCACAAGGCAATGTGTCTAAGCTGTGAGACACAGGCACTTGTCGGATTTTGCTTCGTGTATGGGATAACGAGGTGCAGGCAGGAACCTGACCAATTCACAATTTTTATGATTGATTTTTATATATTAATTAAATAACCTATCCCCTTCTGAATATGCTCAATAGTTGTGCTTCTGTAGTCTTCACCGTTTTTGATATCTGCAGATAGGGACATTAGTCTGGGGCTTCAATCTTTTTTTTTTTTTTGGAGGAGGGCACACCTAGTGGTACACAGTGGTAATTCCTGGCTCTGAACTCAGGAATCACTCCTGGTGGCATTAGTGGACCACATGGGATCTCAGGATTGAGAGATTGAACTCATGCAAGGCAAACACCCTCTCCACTGCTATAGTCCCCCTCCCCTACAGAGGTGGCCCTGCTCCTAGACTGTGTTGTTGATGGTTGTTTCTCTTTTGGCTTTGATTTTCTAGGTGTGTGGGGTGGAATGAGGTAGTGTGGGCTGGTGGAGAAAAGAGACAGAGTAGGAAAGTCTTTTTGCTAGAAGAGTCTTGTTTTACTTATTTTTTTTGGAGGGGGTGCCATACCCGACAGCGCTCAGGGGTTACTCTTGGCTCTGTGCTCAGAAATTGCTCCTGGCATGCTCGGGGGACTATATGGGATGCCGGGGATCGAACATGGGTCCGTCCCGGGTTGGCCCCGTGCAAGGCAAATGACCCACCGCTGTGCCCCTGGGTTTTGTTTTTTTTTTTAATTTTTTTTTGTTTTTGTTTTTCTTTGGTTTTTGGGCCACACCCGGCATTGCTCAGAGGTTACTCCTGGCTGTCTGCTCAGAAAATAGCTCCTGGCAGGCATGGGGGACCATATGGGACACCGGGATTCGAACCAACCACCTTTGGTCCTGGATCGGCTGCTTGCAAGGCAAACGCCGCTGTGCTATCTCTCCGGGCCCTGTTTTTTTTTTTTTTTTTTAATTTTATCAAATCAAAGTTTCTATCTCAGGGGCTGGAGTGATAGCACAATGTGAGGGTGTTTGCCCTGCAACATAGCTGACCTGGGTTTGACCCCTGGCATCCCATATGACCACCTGAGTCTACCAGGAGTGATCCTTGAGTACAGAGCCAGAAATAAGCCCTGAGCTCTGCTGGTGTGGCCCAAATCTTACACACACACACACACACACACACACACACACACACACACACACACACACACACACACACGAGTTTCTGTTTCAATTTTCTTAGATGATTTTTTTCTAGTCTTGGCTAGGGATTCACATTTCTCTTTTAGATGGGGCATTGGAAGGAGCTGTGCTTCAGGCTGAGAAGCATGAACCATGCTCTGTTCCATCCCACCCTGCTCTCTCCAGTACTGTCCTGTTTCTGCTGAGTTACCTGCACAGCAGGCAGATGCCCGCAGCTGTCCCCAGCTACTGGAAGGTGGGCTCGAGACAAAGCAATGAGAACTGCAGTAAAGGCTTGCCCAGTCCAGGGGGCCTATGAACACTAGAATGGGGGGGGCAGGGAAAGCTCTGAGCCTCAATGCCCCTCAGTTGCCCAGGTGGACAGTGGGAACTCAGCCAGGCAGACGGGTCTCTCCTCTTGGCCGTGTGGCACCACTGGCCTCTGGTGCCAACCCCAGCCAGTGAGTGGCCAGAATTCATGCCTGAATCCTGCCCCCTCCAGGACCTTCTTCCACCTGACCCCTTTCTATCCCCAAACACATGCCTATATCTTGGGACCCACCCTGCCCAGTGCTCTCCTGGCACCCTCTGAGTCACCAGGACCCATGGTGTCAGTTTTCAGATCTTCCCCCCATTACCTGTCATCTCTTTCTTCTTCTCTCCTCCTTCAGTCACTGTCTGTCTGGACAGCAGCACCCTGGTGCAAGCAGCCACTGCTGATGGCAGGGGGGTGGTGTGGGGTGGTGTCATGAGCAGCTGCAGGATAGCAGGGCCACTGCCTTGGACTGACCCAAGCAGGGCAGGGCCAAGTGGACCTCAGCAGTTACCCAGTCACCCCACCTACCTTTAGGGACCCCATCCAAGCTGGAGCTGTTATAGCCCTGCCATACCTACTTATTGGGCTGGTGCATGGGTCCATGGCACCCACTAGTTCTGGGCCTATGGCAGGCCTGGCCTGCTCCCAGCCCAGCCTGGAAGTGACTGCTGCAGGCTGACAGGTAATACCCCAAAGCACACTGGCCCCACCATCAACTACCTGAAGCCATCTTGTGCTGCCATTCCCCAAATATTAAGGCCAGAGTGGGTTTGGAGATCCCCCTCGATTCCAACCTTAGAGTTTGGCCAGTATTGGGGATGCAGCTCTGCACTTTCAGGTCCCCAGGGCCGGCAGAGGACAGACCCCCAAACTCCTTTGGTCCTCCCACAAGTATCCCCTGTGATGCAGAGGGCAAGAAGGACTGAGGGTAAGGAGAACAGGTGGGAGATTAGGAAACACCCTGACTCTCTTTTTGCCTCATTGTATTCCTTCACCATCATGCTAGCTGAGCAGCTGTGGCCCCTGTGACTGGGGATGGGTGAACCCCTTAGAAACTCCGAGAAGCTGCTGCCAGTGCAGGGAAGTCGGTGATACATTTGAGAATATCTCCCTCACACTCATGGTCAATGAGAGCCTCTCACTCACGGGACAGCACAGCAGATACCCACACACCCATCTCACCCAGGTCAGTGTCTGCCTGTCCTCCAGCTGGACAGGGTGGGGAGCAGTGGCCCCTCCTAATGGAATCTGCCAGCATCATCCCTGGGAAGTGGGCGCACAGTTCTGTGCTGTGCCATGGAGGTTGGAGAAAGGCAGTAGGTCACCCTGGGCAGGACCTCTGGGTGCCAGCTCTCACATCTGAAGCTGCATATGGTGACTTTATGTGCTTCTTGCACTACCCCAACCTATTGCTGCTGATGGCCCTGAACCCCTGGCGTCCCTCTCAAGATGTACCTGCTCTTTGAACCCAGGCAACTGAGCTCCTGGCATGTGGGGTTTTTACCCATGGCTCTCATACGGTGTAGCTGCCGAAAGTATGAGTGTCCACTGCACCAGCACTGGCTGCAGCCCAGGTATAGTAGCTTTACCTGAACCCTCCCATGCCCTACATCATCCCCAGCAGCTGCTGACTCACCAGACCCCTTTGCTGCCACAGGCTACAGGTCACTACTGGATTAACCTTGGGGAGACCTGGGTCTGCGCTGCTGCTGCCTTCCAGACTATCCATGGCTGCCACTTGAGCTCATGCTTAGGGATGTGCCTGCCACCACCTGCCCTCTGCAGGTCTGTGTATCCTGGGCCAGGTCTTTAGGTCAGTGACAGCCCAAACCCAACCTCCTTGGGATCCCTCACCAATCCACTCCCCAATCCTGCTTCAAGGTGAGCTGCCTGGGGCTAGAGAGATAGCACAGCAGTAGGGCATTTGCCTTGCATGAACTGGGAGGGACCCAGTTGGATTCCCAGCATCCCATATGGTCCCCCAGCCTGCCAGAGGGGATTTCTGAGTGCAGAGCCAAGAGTAACCTCCGAGCACTGTTGGGTGTGGCTCAATAACCAATAAATGAATCAATAAAAATAAAGTTTAAAAAAAGGTGGGGTGCCTGGAGAGATAGCACAGCGGTGTTTGCCTTGCAAGCAGCCAATCCAGGACCAAAGGTGGTTGGTTCAAATCCCGGTGTCCCATATGATCCTCCAAGCCTGCCAGGAGCTATTTCTGAGCAGACAGCCAGGAGTAACCCCTGAGCACCGCCGGGTGTGGCCCAAAAACAAAAACAAAAACAAAAAGGTGGGGCCGGAAAGATAGCATGGAAGTAAGGTGTTTGCCTTTCATGCAGAAGGATGGTGGTTCAAAATCCCAGCATCCCACATCCCATATGGTCCCCTGTGCCTGCCAGGGGCGATTTCTGAGCATAGAGCTAGGAGTAACTCCTAAGCGCTGCCAGGTGTGACCCAAAAACCAAAAAAAAAAAAAAAAAAAAAAAAAAAAAGGTGGGACTGGAGAGATAGCATGGAGGTAAGGTGTTTGCCTTGCATGCAAAAAGACGGTGGTTTGAATCCCAGCATCCCATGTGGTCCCTTGAGCCTGCCAGGAGTGATTTCTGAGCATAGAGCCAGTAGTAACCCCTGAGCACTGCCAGGCGTGACCCCAAAACCAAAATAAATAAATAAAAATAAAAGGTTAGCTGGCCTTAAGATGACAGCAAAACTGGAGGCAGATGAGAGCTGTGTCCGTATTCACTCCTTACTGGGCCCTTGTTCTAAAGGGGCTGGGGCCTGCTGACCACCAGGGCAAACTGCAAAGCACCTGCTACCTGCTGTGGGCAGCCATGGCTCAGGTAAGAACAAGGGTGGACAGGACAAACCCTCTTCTCGCCCAGCCTCCTATCCATAGGACTCAGTTTCTGAGCTGAGCAGACTGGCCTCCACTGTCCCCAGCAGGTTAGAGGGCAAGATGGTGGCAGTGGTCAAGAGGTTCTTCCAATCTCCCAGCTCATCTCCATTTCCGGTGTGTTCTGGTTTCCTAGAGACTATTCTATGACATAGATCCTGGAGCCAACACTACCCTAGTCTGTGCCCCCTGATTGTGCCTGGTATTCTGCATCACAGGTCAGAATCAGAGAAGGGTTTCTTATGGGTCCTAGGGAAGTTCTGTCCTCTGCAGACCCTGGCAACCTGAGAGTACAGAGCTGCGCTCCTGGCACTGGGCAGCAGTGCCTCCACGGGTCAGCCTATACCCGCCAATATGGCTGCATCCAGGATCCTGGGCACCACCACCACCGCTGAGACACTTTCTTAGTTGGCCTCTATTTCTCTGACTGCTTCTCCTCTGACCAGACTCCCAAGAGCCTCCAAACATCACTGACCCTAACCCTAACCACCACTTAGCCCTATAGGGCCTGGGCCCAGGGACTGCGAGAAAAAGTTCTCTGCCAAGATGCCCTGCAGTGTAGGAGTGCTATGGCCATGAGGGAATGATGCCAAGGCAGGGGGGCACTGTCCTAGGCCCATCTCGATTTCCAGTCATGGAGGCCTGGGGGTCAGCCTTGGCCTTTTCTCAGGCAGGGGCCTGGCACTGAGCCATCACAGGGTATTTCTTCAGCCTGCAGAGGTGAGAAATGGGGTGCTCCCTCTCTTCAGACCCTATTGCTCCCTAGAATGGATCTGCTCAAGGAGATTCTTACTGAGCCTGACAACAGGTTATGCACCCCTGAGATGACATCTTGGAAGCCCATGGTCCCCTCTACAGTGTGGCCCCCAGCCTATCTAGGGCCTATTGCACTGAGTAAAGAAAGGAGAAGCAGCTCATGTCTGTCTGTGCCTTTATTCGTGAAGCCTGGCCCAGCACAACGCTAGCAGCCACCTTGTCACTTTTTATTAATTTTGTCAGATGGTTAGTGGGGGTAGGGGCAGGGGAGCAAAAGCGTCCCCCCACGCCCATGCACGTGCCTGGGGCTCTTGGGAGAGGGAGAGGGAGGATGGAGTGTCATCCTGGCCCTCAGATTTGGGCGTGAGCCCCAGGGTGGAGGGGCAGGGAGGAGGGCGGCTGTGGGAACAGGTTAGGGGGCAGTATCAGAAGCAAGTTACAAAGTTAGAAACCGGGATAGGGGTCCAGAGCTCAAGAAAATATGAACCAGGAGAGGGTGGGGCCACAGCAGGGAGGGACTCGGGGGGCTGAGCCACCTTGGGCTCAGCAGTAGCTGCGGGTCTGGCCCTCGGAGCGGAGGGACCAATTGGGAGTAGGGTAGGGAGGTGGGGGACCAGCCCCCTCCCTTCCTGGCCCATTTCTGTACAAGGAGCCTCGGTGGTGCTCACTCCCTCTGCCATAGGGTGGTGGGGCTGCCCTACGGAGCAGGAGAGGTTCAGAAGGGCCCCAGGGCCCAGGTACCCTGTGAGGGGTATGAGGACCCCAGGGGGACCGCTGCTTCTGAGGGAGGCGGGGGGCTGGGGGCCCTGGATCTGAACGGCTTCGGGGGTGGGCAGGAGGAGAGGAAGAAGAGCAGGAAGAAGCAGGTGAGGGGCCCCTGGGCCCAAGGGCCAGGTTGACATAGAGGGGCTCGGGCCGCGGGGGTCGCCGCACAGATTGCTGGGGGGCCAAGTAGACCATGTGGTCATGGGGAAAGCAGGAAGGGGGCGGGGGGTAGCTGAGCAGGAAGTCGGGGGAGCTATGGAGTGGAGGTGACTGGCCAAGCATGCCATAGGAGGCATTGAGCCGATCGGGGGGCACAGAGCGAAAGGGACTCCAGGATCGGGGGGGACCAGAGTAGGGAGACCCCTCACCCGCCTCAATCTCATAGTACAGGTTCTCTCCTCTATCCAGTGCTGTTGGGCCCTGAGGGGTCCTCCAGACCGGGGCTGGGGAGCTGGGCTGGAAGGATGGGGAGCCCAGGGAATAGAAGCCAGACTTAGGGACCCCCAGGAAGGGTGGCAAGCACTCCCGGGGGGCTGAAAAGCTGGGCGCAGGGAGCTGTGAGGGGACAGGACAAGGGAATTGGGCTGCTGTCTCGGGGGCCTCTCTGCTCCCATCTCCCCTAAGCGGGGCACTGGCCTGGGCAGTGCTTCTGAGCCCCCTCCTGGAGGTGCCTGGGGGCCTCTGGCTCCTCACCAGACTCCCATCACTTTGCTGCCTTGGGAGGGAGGGTAGGGGGCCCGGAGCCCAGGCACCAGAGTGGGCTAGGGAGTTGGAGGGGAGCCCACTCCCTGGGGTCTCTGGGGACTCACTGCCCACCTCCAAGGACAGTGAGCGGCGGAAAGGGGAGCGGGAGGCAGATGGGGTGCTCCTGTGCTCCTGTCGGCTCTGTCTCTGGGCCACCTGCTGAGCCCGCTCAGCTAGGGCCAGGGCCATGAGGCGTGCTGGGTTCTTGGGGGGTGGGGGCGGGGCTCCCCCAGGCCTCAGGAGGGAGAGTGGAGGGGCCAGTCGTGGGGAGTCCATCCTGGGACCTGCAGGAAAGGAGGGGAAGGAGGTTAGCCAGGCTGTGGATGCCACCAGGGCCGGGAGGAATGCTGGCTAGGCAAGGTTCACTCACTGGGCTGGCCTTGTACACCCCGGGGGCCTGGCAGTGCCAGCTTGCTGCTGATCTCCTGTTGGCAGTTGTCACTCAACTGTGCTTCTGCACCTCGCAGCAGCAGGGGGATGAGATGAGGGCGCAGGTTGGGGCTGGAGCTGAGGGCTGGTGTTGGGGTGACTGAGGCAGGTGTGCCCCCTGCTCCCAGCAGCTCCAGGACGGCAGGTGGCACTGAGACAGCCAGGGGCTCTGAGATGTCCAGGGCTGTTGGAGAGGCAGGACTGGTGGGGCCTCGGGGGGAGAGGGTCTTGGGGGTCGCCCTGGGTGGGAAGGCAGAGGCAGAAGCAGGGGGAGCTGGACTGGCTGGAGGTGCAGGGTCACCGGGAGTGGGGCTGCTGCAGCGGAAGGTAAGGGGGTCAAAGTCAAGGCCCCGGAGCCCCTCCAGGCAGCGAGGCGGGCTGAAGTCCAGCTCATCACCATCATCCAACCAGGCAGAAGTACGGTGCGGGGGAGAACCAGAGAGCGCCCCCAGCCCAGCTGCTGAGGACTCAGAGGAGGACCCGGATGACGAGGAGGAGGACTCGGAGGAAGAGGAAGAGGAAGACAGACTCTCACAGGAGCCTGCTGGTGCAGGGCCCACCGGGAACGCATCGCTGCTGGAGTGTGGCCGCCGGAGCCTGTGCAGCCTCTGGAGGCCTGGAATGGTAGACAGGAATTGGGGTGAACCACACACCCAGACACCCATGAGTACCTGGCACTCTTCAGTGGTGGGGGACTGTGAAGGAAGGGGCAGTTCCTCCTGGAACACTTTAGATTCAATTTAGCATTCAGACGCTCAGAGGATGAAGGAAATTGGATGTAAAGGCCAGAAGAGGGCCAGTGCAGACAAGCAGGAATGCAATTAGATGGGACATGGCACAGCAAAGAAGAAACTTCCCTGCCCCTGCACTCGGCCCTGGGTTCTAGCAGGTGTGTGCCCTTCAACCCCCAGGGAGAGATCTCTGAGTGCAGAGCCAGGAGCCTGCTGGTGAGAACCACACCTGGGTTATTTGACTGTGGGCCACCCTTTCCACACCCCACACATTGTCCTGGTCCTGTAGTGTGGAGCGTGAAGCTAGCAGTCGGCAAAACCCCTGCTCTGAGGATGGAAATGTCTGAGGGGAGGGGACATGACACTGTGCTGGGTAAGCCAGTAGGGTAGGAGGGAATGGGCATCGCCACCACCCAGCTTGGGGAGGTTGGAGGCAGAAAGGCCCACCCCAGTGCTGATGGGGCCTCCTGGGAGTTTCACAGGAATAGCAGTGTGCAGAATGCATGCACGGATAAGGAGTGACTGCCCCACATCCAGAGGAGCCTGGGGTAGGGATGGGCAGTACAGGTGGGAGAGGGGTGAGTGGCTGAGTTCTGCCCAGTGGGCTCCCAGATGCTCTTTATATTGTTTACAAATATTTTCTAAGAAAAGTGAAAAAACACAAGAACAATATCCCACGAGCCCCAATGTATTGCTGATCTTGGCGCAGCATCTGCCAGAGAAGACGCTTTCTCTCCCGCACTGAACCTCACACCCATCAATCTCATTCCAACAAGCCCGCCGAGCCCCACTCACCAGCCCCGCTGGCTTGCGATGACAGCGACTCCTCACTCTTGGCAGAACGCAGCGTGACTGTGTCAGGGCGACTGCCTGTAAGAAGATGGAGAGGGGAGTCATGGGCACATTCCACTGCCTCCTGCCCACCCCCAACTACCCAGCCTCTGACCTGAAGGCTGCGCTGGGGTGCGAGTGCCCCCCAGCCAGGGCAGAGGCTTCTTCCGGGGGATGCTGGGGCCCCGGCCCAGGGCAAAGAAGGTCTTCCAGCTGCTGCCTCCAGGCTTCCGAGGCTTCTCACCTCTCTCCCCCTTCCTCCTAGAGTCCAAAGGGGAGACAGATTGCGTAAGGAACTGGGGGAGCCTTCAGGAGGGCCCCCTACCTCTGGAACCCCTTACCTTTGGGCAGGTGAAGCTGGGGCTTTGGAAGCGATGGGTTCCGTGGGTGTCCCCAGCCGGCCCTGGGTGCGCGCCTGTGCTTCTTCCAGCGTCAGCAGGCGGGTGGACTGGCTGCTGCCCGCAAGGGACTTGGGCCTGGGGAGGAGGCAGCGGCCTGGAGAGTTGGAGAGAGACACTGGTCAGCCCAAGGAGCCATTCGAGTCCACAGGCAAAGCCAAGCTGGACAGCCCAAGCCCCGGCCCGACAGCGTGCCCACCCGGGCTGGCAAGGCAGGGCCAAGGTGGATCAGGCGGGAACGGGTGGGCAGCAGGCAGGTGAGGTAGGAGTGAGGCAGAACGAGCTGATGGAGGCAGCTCCCGGCAGCCAGCGAGGGCAGCGGTTCTGGCTTGTTACCTCAGGCCCGGGGCCCCTCCGACGAGCTGAATCCTGACTGGGCTGGGGTCCGGGGCAGGGTGGGGATTCTGGGGGGGGTTGGGGAGGGACCAGGTCTGGGGGCCTCCCACCTCCTCCCAGGTGGACCCACAGCCCCAAGAGGCCCCAGGAGCTACAAAGGGTGAAGGAAGAACGATGTCCGGGCCAAGAAGTGGGAATCCTGAGCGTAGGAGCTGAAATGAGAAGTGGGGGGGCAGGGAGAGGCCGGGGCGGGGTCCTCAAGGGGCCGGGAGGGAGGTCCAGCCTCAGTGGGGTGAGGATAGAGCCGAGAGCCCCCCTGCCCTCCCACAGCAACAGGGGCCCTAGTTAGGAGTCAGGGCTGGGCCGGGTTTACCTGCAGGGTCCAGGCCAGCCGAGGCGAAGGTGTCGCTGAACAGGACATCCACATGTGTGAGCAGGAATTCTACCACAACCGACTGCACCCGCACCTCCCGGAAGGCAGCAGCGCCGCCCAACCCCACGGACTCCAGCTCCATAGACCTGGGGGGGGGGGGGGAAGGTGCTCTGTGTCAAATGAATGGGGATTCTGCTAGGCCACTGGGGGACAGTGGGAGTGATGCAACAACTCTGACTTGTCAATCCCATCACAGCTGGAACTGGGTCCCCAGCCTCTCCTGAGTCAGCTGTCACTCCTCATGTCCTTGCTATTCTAGGGATTCAGGGCAAATGACTGGATGCCACTGGGGCCGGGTAGGTGGCGCTGGAGGTAAGGTGTCTGCCTTGCAAGCGCTAGCCAAGGAAGGACCGCGGTTCGATCCCCCGGCGTCCCATATGGTCCCCCCAAGCCAGGGGCGATTTCTGAGCGCTTAGCCAGGAGTAACCCCTGAGCGTTAAACGGGTGTGGCCCAAAAACCAAAAAAAAAAAAAAAAAAAAAAAAAAAAATGACTGGATGCCACTATCCTGCATGCCTAACTCTAATCTATCTGTCACCCCCCACAAAATCATTCCAGAACTGAAACTGCACCATGCTGATTTGACTGCCCCATCTGGGTTCCTCATACAGCTTGAGAGAGGTTCAGGTTCTGTTGGCTCAGCAGCTGAGGCGCTGGTGGAAGTCAAAGTCCTCGCCATAGCCACCCGCCCATATGGCACAGCTCTTTGGGGGCCCCTTATTACCTCTGGGCCATCACCTCCTCTCCAAACCCTCCATTCCTCCCTCAGCTCCAGCCACGCAGGATCCCTGTGGCTTCTCCCCTATGTGACATGATGCTGACATAGCCCCTGGCCCTTTGCATTCACTGTTTTCTCACTGACTTGTTCCTCCCCGAGAATCATAGGAGCCCACCCCAACTCTTTACCAAAATATTACTTTTGCAATGGACTCTATGCCACCTACCTTTTTTATTTTATATGTATATTTAATTTTGGAGGTTCTGGGAGCAAACCTAGGGCCTCACAAATGAAAGGCGGGTAGGTGCTTTCCCATTGAGTCTCATCCTAAACTCTCAGTCACCTTAATTAAAATTGTAAATCCAAAGAGCTGGAGTGGTAGGACAGCAAGTGTTTGCATTTCATGCATTTCATGTAGCTTACCCGGGGGTTTGATCCCTGGCACCCCATCTGGTTCCCAGTTCCCGCTAGGAGTGATCTTTAAGCACAGAGGAAGGAATAAGCCCTGAGCACAACCAAGAGTGGCCCAAAAGCCAAAACAAGATTATAAACCCCCATTTCTCTCCAGGTCTTTCTTTGCCTCCGGAGTTCATGTACTACTATCTGATATATCAGAGATTTTATTACCCCAGAAGAATGTGAGCAGAGAGGCCAGATAGTACAGTAAGTAGCATGCTTGCTTTACAATCTACCAAACTAGGTTCAATCCCTGGCATTCCGTATGGTCTCCTGAGCACCACCAGGGGTGATTCCTGAGTACAAAGCCAGGAATAATCCCTACACATTGCTGGGTATGGCCCCCAAACAAACAAAAAACAAATAAAAGGGCTGTGAGTGTAGGTTGCATGCCTGCTGGATCATCTTCAAACCTGCTATCCCATTTTCCCTTGCACTCTATCTACAAAGGCCAAAATGCAGCCAGGGTTTGGTGTGGTACAGGGGGTATAGGGCATGCAGCTGACCAGATTTTATCTCTGGCACCCCGAGCCTGTTTGGAGCAAGCCCTGAGGACAGGCGGAAGCCCTAAATGTTGCTAGTTGAGGCCCCAAACAAAAATAAACTAAAAAACTCAAAATGTCACAGTACTGCACACCTCCTTTTCCTGCTTCATGTCTTTCTCTTGCACCCCTCACCATCAGACAGCACCCTGTGTCTCCTGGTGAGGGTCACTGTCTGATTCTTACACTGTAATATGAACCCCAGAACTTGCTCAAGTAGTCCCAGTGCCGAGGAAAGGGGTAGATCCGTGGAAAGTATGAACAAGAGTCAAAGTTCCTGAGTCCCTGGGATGGGGGTAGCTAGGCTAAGGGAATGGAGACAAACTGCTGAGCTTACCGTAACAAGTTGGGTGCCCAGACAATGGCCAGGTTGCGGGCATGCATGCTGGTGTTGGCACTGTGTTTTGCCATGCGGGCCAAGTGCCTTAGCAGGTACTCAAGGGTCCTGGGGGCAGAGATAAATGGAGACATCTGAGCCTCAGCCTCCTTGGGCACCTACCACAGCCTTTCCTGGCCTCTGCTGGCTTACCTATAGTGCGGCGGGGGCAGCTGCTGGATGACATCATGGACCCGCACCAGGCGTTCCTCCTCCCCTGGCACTGACATGGCTTCCTAAGATAAAGGACGGGCATGCTGGGCACAGGCCGACCACCCAGCACCCACCTGCTGTGCCAGCTCCCTTACTCACACTGAACTTTCCATAAAGCTGATAGGTGAGCAAGGGGTTGGGCAACTCCCGAAAGTAGAGTTTACAGAGTGAGGACACGCTGTGGATGTCCTGCAGGAAGGCGGGGCCAGACAGCTGGGGGATCCGCTCACTGTCAAACTCATGCCTGCGGCCCAAGAAACAAGAGGGAAGCAGAGTCGGGCAGAGCCGGCCCAGAGTCCAAAGTATCTGGGTCTCTCCTTGGTGAGGCAGGACTCGGAGTCCCACTGCTCAAGGTGACCTCATGCCTGGTTTCTCATTATCCTCATCTTTGGCACTCACCTACGTCTCTCCCTATGTCTGTGCCCTTGGTCTTGGTTCATCCCAGGATCCTCTGGCTGCTTCTCAGCCCCTAGAAACTCCAGCCACATCACTCCTTCCATGTCAACTGCAGCTCTTTCCTCCCTGTGTGTTTCTGTGCCTTGAAGGCTCTCCCAGGACACCTGCAGGCTCTCCCCTTCATATCCTTCAATGCAAGCTCCCCTTTTGGCTGGCCCCGGTCCAACTGTTCTTCTCCTCTGCCCCGGACACTCACAAGGAAACTTCCTCAAGTTTCCCCTCCAGCATGGGGGTCCTAGTGGAGGGTTTCTCTGCTTGTCACCCTCATTATTGTGGTCCCTGTTCCTAATACTTGGCTGGTGATGAGTGCTAAGTAAAAGCTCATCCCTCTGCTATAAATATGAATTCCTCTCTCCTGTCTCAGGCCTCACTGTTACTTCCTCCAGATAGTCTTCCATAATGCTTCCCACAAATCCAGTTCCACTCTGCACCCTCCTAACTCCCCAAAACTGTCCTCAGCACAGGGCCTAGACTAGAGAGACTGCTCAGTGAAGCCTGTGGAAGGTAGGGCAGGTAGCAGCTCTCACCGCAGCCTCTGGATGTTGGACGACACGCCTGAGAGCCGGTAGATTCCATCCACCACCCCATGAGCCTCAATGAACTCAGAGCAGCAGCGAAGCACCTGGGGCACTGGAAGGGAGAAAGCAGTGGTGTCAGGCTGAGTTGTTGGCAGCCTGGGAGGGAGGGCTGGGCGGGGTTGGGGCAGGAAGGTGGGACGCACCATCCTGGCCGGAGTTGCTGAGATGCTCCCCGAGGTCACAGCCAAACACTCTCTGACGAAGAATGCCCCGTTGCCTCAGTCGCTGCCGTGATGGACGTGAGCGCATGAAAGTTCGGAGCAGGCCAGCCAGCTTTCCACGTGGCCGGGGCACAGCTGTGGGCAGAGGTGGGTCACTCAGTTCAGTGGAGCCACCAGTGTGGGACCATCGGGGCTGGGGCCTGACCCCTGATTCCTATTACCTGAGGTCAGTGCAGATACGCCCTGGGCAGCTGGGACACCACTGAGGGGACTGTCAGCATCTGTGGGGGTGAACGTGGCAAAGGCTCAGTGGACAGCAGTCAGGGCAAGCGGACCTCCCCACCATGCCCAGGGCTCTTACCCCCTTTGAGGCCCGGGCTTGGCCGTTCAGTGAAGAGTTCTACACACTCGCTGGGGAAGAAACCAACCTGTGGGGTTTGCAGGGTCAGTAACCGGCCATCTGAGCTGGTCTGGAGACCCCTGTCCTCCCAGCCACCCTCCACCTGGGTCACCTGAAAGCCTCGCTTGCCCCGCCACCAGCTCCGGTCCTCTGTGGGCGGCATGTCAATCACAGACACGATGTCCCCCACCTGACCAAGGCAGGGGTGAGGAAGGAGGGTCAGAAGCAGCCGGGAATGGGGCAGCCCACGGGTCTATTCCCTGCCAGCCTCACCTCGAAAGACAACTCGTCAGGTGCCTGGGCTGTGTAGCGTTTGACCACATGGGCCGCAGCCACAGCCGGGACATTGAGCGAAGCCTCCTCGCTAAGGAGCAGGCGCCGGCCATGGTTGTCCAGCTGGGATGGGATGAGAGTGCGTGCAAGGAGAGATCAGAAGATGACAATAAAGATGCTGGAGAAGATTCTTCCATGTCCATGGAGGCCACTACCGGGACCCCATCTGAGAACCCCTGGCATCCACACTGACTACCTCAGTCCTCACTCCTCTCTTTCCCCTACATGTCCCACATCCTTGCACACCCACACCCACCCACAGATGCAACATGCTTGCCTTCTAAAAGCTGCTTCAGGTCATTTTTAGGTGCTCAGAGTTCAGCTAAACCCATTTATTTTTAACTAATATACCTTGAAATCCTTTCAGTCTCACAACCCAATGCCTGCTCACATGCACACTGTCACACGGGCACGCACTTGCTTCCCTCACCGGCAGGCGCCCACACAGACACTGAAATGCCAGCGCCGCCTCTGTCCCAGCTCATTTCTGTCCTTCGCCTACACGCTCCCAGACAGGCTCTTGGCTCCCTTCCTGCCCCCTCGAAGCCCCCCCCCCCACCTACCTCCATCCAGGTGAGCACAGGCCCACAGTTGAGGTTACTGTCCACCAGTCCTGACAGCGTCTCCAGGTACTGCAGCAGCAGTGGAACCAGCATCTAGGCAGAGGATAGGAGGGAGGACACTTGTGGGGGACCCCTAAAAAGAACACACAGCTGTCCTTTAATGCCTTAACTTGCTCTGGGTGCTGAAATCCAACCCTTGCAGTAACAAGGTGCCCCCGGTACCCCCACAGCTCTGGCCTTGCTGACCTCCAGCAGGGTGCCTGAGACTCCCTGTGGTGATGAGACTAAAGGCAACTTCCAGAACCCTGCTGCTGTTCTCAGCCTCTCCACCACAGGTTTCTCTAGAGAACTGGGAGGGAGAACGGGACATTTGTGCTGAAATGTTCAACTACCCTCATTCAGTGATTTCACATACGGCTGAAGCTGAGGACACATCCCCAGGTAAGGCAGGGCCTGGGACAATGAGTGGATTACCTGCGCAGCCCTGGCACCTTCTGGGGGTGGGGGAAGCTCTGGAAGGCAGGAAAACCTCCGGTCAAATATGCATCGGTGGAGGTGGGCATCCAGAGAACGAAAGTCATCATAACTACGGAGAACTGGCCAGGAGCGACCCTGTGCAATAGGGAGAAATGGGAGAGAGCCATTCGCCTCTAGTGGGCTGAGGGCCTCGAGGTCCAGTCCATGGGGCAGCATTTGAGCAGGTAAGTAGCCTCACCTGACAGGTCACCTGCACCCCAAACACCAGCTCATTCTCTCCAGAGAAGCTGAGGCCTTCGCGCTCTGGAGACAGCAG
Source organism: Suncus etruscus (assembly GCF_024139225.1). Classification (NCBI taxonomy): domain Eukaryota; kingdom Metazoa; phylum Chordata; class Mammalia; order Eulipotyphla; family Soricidae; genus Suncus; species Suncus etruscus. Next base: position 81,451,898 of record NC_064861.1, on the reverse strand, counting down.
AAGCTGGGGGGGAAAAAGGACCAGAAGGACCTCTTATTTCAGCCTGGAGCTGTCCAAGTTAACTCTGCCTAGGAAGGGGTCAGGTCTTGTCCACCCCCGCCCCTCTGGGACTACCCCCAAGGGCAGTGCCTGGTGATGTCTCTGTCAAGGGACAGGCTTCAGGCACAGAACGTACAACTAATGAAGAGTAGTTGCGAATGGATAAAAGAATAAATGAATGACATGCACCAGCAATTTCTCCCAAGGACTGCACAGATGGCTGGAGCAGCTAGTCCGGAGATAAGTTTCAGGGAAAAGTGACTGACACTGCTTCAGGTTGCTGGGGGTGAATCTCACCATCCCATCTGCATGCTGAGCCCCCATACCTGGATGTGGCCAAAGTCAACGTTCTCGTAGTGGAAATGGGCACAGTCGGCCAGCCGAGGGAAGGGGCCTCGTGGAGCAGAGAGCCTGCGGGACAAGTGGCACATCACTGGCGGCTCCTGCGCTTGGCCCCCCCACCTATGCTGAGCCTCGCCCTCACCTCTCACCTCTTCCCAGGCTTCCCCTTCACACTGGGCCCCCCAGTGGGGGGCAGGGGCTGCACTGAGCCCTCCCCTGGGCCATCCAGGCTGTCAGTGCTGCGAGCCTTTGGAGCAGAAAGAAGAATCAGAGGCCCCCAGAGATGGGAGCAGAGATACAACGGGAGCATTGTTATCTGCCAGTCTGGGCACAGAGGCCCAGATCATGCCACACAGCGTGAAGGGTAGGTGGTTTGTGTGTGTGTGTGTGTGTGTGTGTGTGTGTGTGTGTGTGCGTGTGGGGAGGGTGGGCTGAGTGAGGATAGGCCTGCTTGGTGTGTGGTCTAGAATGGGAGATTCAAGAGCTAGGGCTAAAGGAGACAGATCATGCTGGCATCATCTTGCCCAGTTTAAAATCCTCCTTAGAAGCCAGGGAAGTAGCTTAGGGACAGCATCTATCCTTCACAGGTTCAAACAAGCCACAAGCAACCACCCCAGCTCTGTCTGGAGCACCTGCAGAACTGTCTTCTTCACAGGAGGTCCTGTCCACCATTTGCCTTCCTGTGTCAACACTCACAGTTCCCCTCTGATCAGTTTATTAGTTTTGTTTTTGAGCTACACCAGGTAGTGCTCCGAATGTACTCCTGGCTTTGCAATCAGAGATCATTCCTGGTGAGTTCTGGGAACCATATGGAATACTGGGGATTGAACCTGGCTCAGCCACATTCAAAGCAATCACCTACCTACCTTACTATCACTCTAGACCACTTCCCAAACTGTTTTATGACGGCTAGCTCCCCATTCTTGCCAGGCGCTTCACATCAAGCAACCACTGATTTTTCCCAAGTCGCGAATCTGCCTCAGTCTGTCTCTTCTGTGGTTAAAGAACTTCCTGAATGTTCAAGGGAACTACTTGATTTTCTGAAATCTATTCACCTCTCTTGGGCCACCTGCATCTTCCCACTACCTTTACTCAGAGTTCCCGACACTTGAAAATTCCAACAAAAGCACTATCTCTCATTTCTGTCTCTGTCTTTACAAAGGTGGTTCCCTCAGTGTGACACACGCTTCCTTGTCCTGTCACCAGGATCACTCTCCTGCATTCCCTTGAGGGTCTTGACTCTCAGTTCCCTCCTCTGGGATATTAAGACCCTCCAATCAATGCTATGTTCCTCTTTAGAAATCCTTGAAGATCATTGATCCTGGGGCTCAGGACTATCCAAGTTCCAATACTGCCCTGGGTGCTCTGAGATGTCATGGGTGACATCTTTGTCCCTTGCTGGTTCAGAACCTTGCCTGGAGCATTGGGGCCGTGACCCCAGCACAAAGCTGAACACAGAAGCAGAGGTCTCCTCACATCAATCTTGACTCATAGCCTTGGGTCTAGTCTCTTTGCAGAGCTCAGTGGGGGTAAAAATCTGACAAATACAGGAACCAGCAGCGGCCAGCTGGGGATTCCCCAGCCCGGAATCTAATTTCTGCCTCCACATCCCTGCAAACCCAAATCCATCATGCTTGGGTCTCATGCATCCTCCTATCCGCCCCTCCTCCTGCCCAGGCAGAAATCCTGGATGGGCTGGATGAATGGGCTCGATGGATGGGCTCAGACTTGCTCTGGTGTCTCTTGCAGGGGTCTGCACAGAGATCTCAGTAAATGTCTTGTAAAGCCAGCGAGCCAGGGAGGGAATGAATGGATGAATGAGCAGGAGTGCTGGGTGGTAGAGGGAGGCCAAGGAAGGAGGGAGGAGGAGGAGGATGAGAAGATGGAGAGGACCCAGCCTTCAAGTGGGAGGCATGCTGGCTTGGAGTTGGATGGAGTGAGGAGGAGGGGAGCAGCTGGTGGGCCCCGAGGCATGGATTCAGAGGCATGGATTCAGGGTGCTGGAGGGGTGGCTGGTAATGTCGAGGAGAAGAAAGGAGGCTGATGGAGCATGTGGGGGTGGGGCTCCAAAATGAGGGGCTATAAGGGAAGAAGAGGGGGGCCAAGCAGTGGGTTTGGGGGCAAAAGGCTGGAAGAGGCCCCTGAGGATGGCTCTGGGTTGGGGCGGGTGGAAGATACCCTGAAATTTAGGGGATCCAGCTGGGGGCCACTAGGGGCTCCCTGCTCCAGCCCCTCCTCCCGAGCCCAGGTCCTCGGGGCCACGCTGTCATCCTCTCCTGGGGCGTGCAAGTGGGGGGATAGGGAAAGGGGCGGGTCCGGCGGGGACTGGGGGTTCAAGACCCGGCCGGGGACCCGAGCGACCCCCCCAACTTGGGGTGAGGGGCGGTGCAGGCCGCGGGGCTCGGGCGGGGCCGGGGGCGGGGCCGCGGGCGGACAGACAGACTGACACGCGGACGGACGGACAGACGGACCGACGGCCGCGTGGGGGCCCCCCTCACCACCATGGTCGCGTAGCCCTCCTCAGGCGCCGGCCGCGCTCGACCCCTCACTCGTCGTCCTCGCCGCCGCCGCCATGGCGACACAAAGGGGAGGGAGCGAGCGGCGCGCGGGCGGCTGCAGGCTCCGCCCCTAACGGCTTCCCGTTGCCCAGGCGCGCGCTTCCAGGGGGCGGGGCTCGAGGTAAGCGGCTCGGCTTCTCATTGGTCCTAGGCAGAAGCACCTCCCACCTTCCGGTTTTCCATTGGCGGCGGCTCGCCCAGGAGGGCGGTTCCTAAGTCGAGGCACCGCCCCCGAAGTTTGACAGCGCCACGCCCAGGCCCGCTCGCCATTGGCTGTCATTCAGCGCTCGGACACGCCCCCCGGTCCTTTATGCTCTGCTTCCCTGGTTCCTAAGACTTAAGCAATTGGACCTCCCCATTCTGTCCAGTTTTTTTTTTTTTTTTTTTTGGTTCTCTTGGGCCACACCCGGTGGCTCAGGGGTTCCTCCGGGCTAGGAGCTCAGAAATCGCTCCTGGCTTGGGGGGACCCTATGGGACGCCGGGGGATCGAACCCAGGTCCGTTCTAGGCTTGCGCGTGCAAGCCTTACCGCTAGCACCACCGCCAGTTTTAAAGCCCATTCTTCCGTTCTTTAATCGGACGCTCAGGACTTTTCTCCATTGCCCCAAGTTAGCCTTTCAAAGTCTTAATCCTTTATTTGCACTTCCACAGACCTGATTTGGACCTTGCCCACAGAAAACCAGGGGTGGCTTTCATTGACTCAGATGCGGATAATGGACCTAACTCCAGGCATTCTGGACTTGACCTCGCCCTCACCCACTGGACGGTTTGTTTCATCGTCTCTTTTGCTAGATTGTTACAGGCCGACCTCCAGACTTGACTCCCTTCCTAGAAATATGTTAGGTCACAATACCAGACCATGACCGTGCCTCCCATGTAACCCATCTCAGTGCTTTCCAAGACACTCTGTAACAATGTCTTTCCAAAAGGAAGCTCCCACCCAGCATATCCATAATGAGTCCTCCTCTCACCATCCATGCTACAGTTATTCAGTCAGCTACTGTGGTAACTTAAATTGTGGACACAGTAATAACCAAAAAGAAAAAAATTAATCCCTATCTACATGAAACTCTAAAGCTAGTGGGGAAAGACAAATATTTAAAATACCAAATATTAAGTGAGAAATTATATAATAGAAAAAAAAGAGGGATTGGAAAAGGGGATGTTGGTTGAGTGGCAATTTTGGGGAGAGGGCTATCTCTGAAACCTTGGCTACCTATGCAGTATTTTTTTAAGCTCTGATAATTGGGGGATTGGATTTAACTTTATTCTGTTTTCCATAATATACCCAAAAATCTATACTTATGCCAATAAAGTAAGCCCATTGCCTTTTAAATTTAAACAAAAACCAAAACCTTCAGCTTCCTACATGCAAAACATGCACTCCAGCCTGTTGAGTTATCTTTCCGGCACTTCTACCATTAATATTTTATATTTAGTTTTGGTTTTTAGATCATTCCTGGCATTATGGGGAGTGAACATGGGTCAGCTGAATGCAAGGGAAGCATCTTACCTGCTGTACTATCTCTCTAGTCCCTATTACATATTAATCTAAATTTTTTTTGTGCCACACCTAGTGGCGGCTCAGAAATTGCTCCTGGCATGCTCGGGGACCATATGAGATGCCAGAAATCAAATCCAGGTCTGTCCGTGGTGGGCCGCATGCAAGGCAAACGCCCTACTGCTGTGCTATCCCTCCAGCCCCTAACTTTTAATACATTTCAAGATAAATTAGATGTTTATATTATGTATTAAATGTATAAATATCTCAGCATGCATATCTTTCAGTTTTGCTTCTGATGAAAATTTGAATTTGAAAATTCCCATCGAATTTGAAATTTTCACTGACTGGGGCTGGAGCGATAGTGCAGCAGTAGGGCATTTGCCTTGCACGTGGCTGACCCAGGATGGACCAAAAAAGAAAAGAAAATTCTATTGAATTTGGACAAGTTCGTACATCAGTGTAACTAATCTCCTACCCAACATGGCAACTAAACTTTTCATATGGTAACCCAGGGATCCAAAGCAAGTATTGGGGGTAGAGTGAGGGGGCAAAGAGAACAAGATGGAAAACTGTAGCATCTTTCCTAGTCATTATTAAAGCAGGATTGCTTCCTCTGTGTCCTGTTGAAGGAGTCACCACAGTTCTTTGCAGTTTCAAGGATGAGTAACGAAGACTATTTTTGGATGAGATATCAAGACAAAACAGACTTTTCAACAGTCCAGACTGTTGTTGATAGCCTCGACCAGGTCAAAAGCAGGATTAGGGGAGAGTTTTATTCTGGATAGATTTGGGGAGGCTTCTCTCTCCCCTCTCTCCCTTGTCTTCACTTTAGTGATAACTGGTGGTTGCACATGTGTCTTACTGTAACACTTAACACTTAGTTTCTTTTTGCACACTGAGGGCCACCCATCAGGTGCTCCTCAAGTTTTGTGCTCACTCCTTCAGTCACAGTGTTTACAAGTACACTAGCTTGGGCAAGCAGACTCTGCTGAGGTGCTGCTTTCTGAGGTTCTATGATTGTGCACATACATTCTCGCCAGAGGTTGAACATTCTGGTTCTGGTGCTCATACATTTTTCCTAGCTCACCAAGGACCTCACTCCCCTTTTGAGAGAGAGAACATTCAGCTGTAATCAGGGATTATTCCTGACTCTGCACTCAGGGACTATATGGAGTTCCAGGGACCAAACCCAGTTCAGCCATGTGCAAGGCAGGCACCCTACTTGATGTACTATATCTCCAGCCTGGGCCTCACGACTATTTGTGGAATTTACAAATATTGCACTGCAATGTGGACAGAAATACAATTCCTAGCGTAGTAAACAGTAGCTTCACTAGCAGAGGTTGAGTATCATGTTCATTACATATATGACATGTGGGATTTGACCTCATGACCATACTCTTATAAAATAGGAGCTCTAAACAACTATGTCATTTCCTCTGGGCCTATTGGATAGTTGTTATTTTATTGGATGGGGATATTTGGGGCCATACTTGTCAGTATTCAGGATCTATTCCTGTCTCCAGGTTCAGAAGTCACCGCTCCTGAGTGAGTCATTATTCAGGGGAACACAGAGAGAATTAAACCATGGTTGGCACACAAGTGTCTTAACCCTAATACTATCTCTCCAACTCCCTCTGGATAGATTCTAAAGATAGAGAGAATAGCTATTGCTGGTTAACTATAGATATCAGGAAAAAGAGATGACTTTTGGCCAGCAGGTAGAAAGATGAGACTGAGGAAAGCAAAGGAATAGATTGAGGAGGAAGAATGAAACTCCACTCAAGACCAACAGAATTCCAGGTATCTCTAGAATCTGAGGGTAGAAGCAGTGAACAGTCCAGGTCTTTACTCAAGAGAGAAATTTGGGGACTATCAGAATTAGAGCTGAGGTTTAGAGACAGGCTAGATATCACCTAGGAGTGAATGTGGAATAATCAACCAAGGTCTGAGCAAGCAAGATGAGAAGGCACAACCAGAGAGGTGAACAGAAGGTGGGGTGCAGGAAACCAGGATAGGAAACAGTAAAAAGTAGGAAATCAGTGCATGGAATGCTGGCTGACTGTGGTGACAGAGGAGGGATGATCATGTGACACTGTTGGTCCATCAGTCCCCCGGTCTCATCTGAGACAGGAAGGCACACCCATTCCTGAGCTGAGTCAGATAAGGTGAATCCCAGGCTTGCTGAGGTCGCCCAGGAACCCCTCCCCAGAGGAAGTAGCATGACCCTTGCCCTTTTCGAAACAGCCCCTTTCTTAGACAGCAGCTGAAAATGAAATCCCAGTAACCTGTAACAATATTTCATTGGGAAAATACAAAATGTGTACAAAGTCATCTCCTTCCCTCTGCAGTCACACCATCAGGGAATCTGAGGATGAACTCAGCTGAAGGTTAAGACCCTGTGTATCTTCAGCCTTGTTCAGTAGGAGAGACAGTTGGGCTTCCACTTGCCTGAAAAAAAGGTTGGGAGGGCGAAGGCTAAAGTAGGTGCTCAGCACGGGGGATGGATGGCAACTGCTGTGGGCAGTTAGTTTCAAGAGAGGGGGTTCAGACTGGGCACCCAAAGGACGTGTCAGAGATCTTTGGTGTGGGGGGATCACCTTTTCTGGCTCCGCAGCTCTGCTCTCTGTACCCTTAGCACTTGCAACACAGGGTCGTCCTGGAAGTCATTGCCGTCGGAGTCTGGAGGGAGAAGAGCGAGCTCTAGCCAGGTGATGGAGGTACTCAAGGGGGGTCTCCGGCCTAGCTTACCTTCAGCAGCTTCTAGGAGCTGGGCGGCTTGGGCCAACAGGTCCTCCGAGGGGGAATGGTCAGGAGCTGTTGGGGTGGGCGGGGCTCTAGCACGAGCCGCCTCCTCCCCTCCAACTGCAGGGCTAGGGACCTGAGGGTGTGGACCCCGAGTTCCCGCCACCGAAGTGTCTCTGTCTTGGTCTGATCCCACGTGGAGAGGCGTAGCCCTGGTGTTCCGGGCCTTCGATGGCCTTTTTGGCAAATGCGAGAGATGGGGCATCATCTCGGGTTTGGAGGGTGTGGCACAGGCTCCTGGGGAGTGTGGTGGTGGAGGCGAGGTATTGGGGTGCGGGGACATGTCCTCCAGGCTGTCTGCGAACAGGCGGGTGGACACCACCTGGCCCAGGGCGCCTCGGAGCTGCGGCGTGGGCCCCTCATCGGTAGCTCTGACACCCCCAGCTCTGCTCCTATGAGGCTTACGACCCTTCGGCTGGGTCTGGGGGGAGCAGCAGCTTGGAGCAGGGGGCGAACGTCCATGGGCTGCAGCATGAGGCGTGGGAGTGGAGGCCGAGGGAACAGGGGGATTGGGGGGAGGAATGGGAGGAATAGGAGGAATGGCCCCGAGCGAGACCCAGGGTCCAGGTTGCGGGGTCCAGAAAAATGCAGGAGGGCTGGGGCCCCAGAAGACTTGGGGTGGGAAAGCTGGGGGAATAGGAGGTCCCCCCACATGGAAGGCCTCGGTGGGGCCTGGCGAGGCCACGCTGCCTCCCAGGGGGGCACAGGGAGGCTGACTTCCAGGCACAGGAGCAGGCACAGGTGGTGGACAGATGGGGGCAGCAACCTATGGGAGAAAGGGCCAAATCCTCTGATCCCTGCAGGCTTCTTCTCCACCCACACTCCATCTTCTTTTAGGACCCCCCTCCAGTACCCATGTTTCTTCTGTCCCGCTTCTCACTGGAGGGATGCTGCTAGGGGTCTGAGGGCACACCCAGGTTCCATCTTTCTGGCCTCCGGGAACCTGTTGAGGCCTTGAAGCCAGCTGGAGCTTCTGGGCCTGTTCAAGTTTCCGCTGCTGCCGCCACTGGTACAAAATGTCATCCTCTGGCCGCAGAGGAGTCTGGGAGGAAGTTGGGGGTACAGTAGGAGTGGGGTCCGGTGCTGGAGTGGCTGTGGGGTAAGCCAAGAAGAAAGGGGTCAGGGCGAGAAGGGAGATGAGATGGGTACTCTGAGGAGGGTTCCCCCCCCCCCCCCACATACTAAGCACACCTGAAGATTATGTGGCTATGCTTTGCAGGCCCTGCCTTAACTCATCACAAGTGGCAATCGGGGAAAGGCTCAGTCAGAAACTTCAGTTTACCTGCTCTTCACCACAACACTGGGCCTTACTATGTGCCAGGTATGATTCTGAGTGTCAGCCATGAGCAAAAACCTAACTTCTCTCACTTCCCTGCTGCACCAGGTCCCAGGCATAAAAACCGCCTTGGGGGGCCGGTGAGATAGCATGGAGGTAAGGTGTTTGCCTTGCATGCAGAAGGACGGTGGTTCATATCCCAGCATCCCATATGGTCCCCTGAACGATGCCAGATGTGACCCAAAAACAAACAAACAAAAACAAACAAATAAACAATCAAAAGCCCTCCTTGGCCACAGAGTGTAGCAAGCAGAAAAACTGAGTGGAGAAGGAGAAACACAAATACGAAAGGATGGAGGCCAGGGGTCAAGTGGTCTCAGGTGCATTGATGGTGGTAAAAAAAAAAAAAAAATCAGAATTGAATATCCAAGCCAAAGGCAACAACAATGGAATCAAACTGTAATAATCTAAACAAAATGGGCCTGTTATGGAGCCAGAGAGATAGCATAGAGGTAGGGCGATTGCCTTGCATGCAGAAGGATGGTGATTCGAATCCCGGCATCCCATATGGTCCCCTGAGCCTGCCAGGAGTGATTTCTGAGTGCTGCTGGAATGTGACGTGACCCAAAAACCAAAAAAAAGGCCTGTTACACTGACAGGTTGGAGAGCAGGGGGAGTGATATGGGATGCACTTAGGGAACATTGATGGAGGGAGGTCGACACTGATGGTGGGATTGGCCCTGATTCACTTTATGTTTGATGAAACCCAACTATGAAGAACTTTGTAAACCACAATGGTTTCAATAAAATAAAATGACACGTAAAAGAAGGCTCCTCCTGGTGTCTCCTCTCAGCACTCAAGCTGCTCTCACTGTCAGCAGAAGAAGACTGAATGCCTGCCTCAGTCAGTGCTCCTGCTGAGCTCTCCTCAGGCTGCAGCTGGGAAGCAGCAAAGGCCTGGGGTGTGGAGAGCTCAGTGGCTGAGCACATGCCTTCCACCTAGATAGCTCTGTTGGCTGTCACTGGCTATCCTTAGTTCAGCAGGGCAAAGGGACATCATCTCCTCCCCCAGAGAACCCTTTCCTCAATCAAGACTAAGGCCTCCCTTATCTCTCAGAAGCCCTCCCACCGGACCCAGCACAAAGGAGGGGTTCTCAGCCCAGATATCTCTATATCCCGGGATTTTGCCTCCGAATCAACACGTCGTCTTGTTCTGCTCCGTGAGTGTGTGTGTGTGTGTGTGGGGGGGGGTGTCTTTCCTGGCTCTGCACTAGGGAATCATTCAGGCAGTTTCATTCAGGGGACCATATGGGATGCTGGGGATGGAACCCGGGTCGGCTATGTGCTATTGCTCTGCCCCCAACTAGTGACTATATTGACACTCCTCCAGGCTCGCCAGCACCCAGCATGACCAAAGTTAGTGACCTTCCATGCTTCGGGGCCTCTGCCACTCTGACCCCTGGTGCTTGCTGTAGACAGTCCACCCTTTCATCATGCTCTTCTACCCAAGTTTTCTGGATGGGCCAGAGGGCTGCTTCCCGCCAAACCACTCAAGACCCCATGGGCTGGAGAGATAGCATGGCGGTGGGGCGTTTGCCTTGCATGCAGCCAACCTGAGAGATCCCGGTTTGATTCCCAGAATCCCGTGTGGTCCCCCAGACTGCCAGAGGAGATTTCTGAGTGCAAAGCCAGGAGTGACCCCTGAGCACCGCTGAGTGTGGCCAAAAAATCAATCAATCAATCAATCAATCAGTTAAAGGGTAAATAAAGTTAAAAATAAAGACCCCAACTGCACAACACCATGTCCATGAAGTGCTCCCTGACACTGATTTTTGGTCACATCAGCATCCCCTTAGGGGGTTATAAATTGTTCTCTGCCCCTTGCTGTCTATGTTCTGAGAGCCCCAAAAGTGAAACCATGTGTACTTAGTTCACTGTGGCAGCCCCAATTCTGCTCACTGGCCTTGTAAACAATCAGTATAAAAGTGTGAGTTGGAGGCTAGAGAGAGAGCACAGTAGTAGGGCGTTTGCCTTGTGTGCAGAAGGATGGTGGTTTGAATCCCGGCATCCCATATGATCTCCCGAGCCTGCCTGGGGCAATTTCTGAGCACATAGCTAGGAGTAGCCCCTGAGCAATGCTGGGTGTGACCCCAAAAAACAAACAAACAAACAAAAGTGTAAGTTAGATGAAAGAGTGAATACAGTCAAATTGTGAAATCTGGGCCTGAGCAAGTAGAGCAATTGCTTCACATGTGGCCAATCCAAGTTCTATTCTCAGCACCCCAGAGGTTTTATCAAGCCCTCCAGAAGTGGCTAATGACTACAGAGACCGGAATAAGCCCTGAGCATTGCCAGGTATGGCTCCCCACCCCCCCCCAAAAAAAAGGGCAAAAACAACAACAGCAACAACAACAAAAAAGCCCTATGAAACCCACTTTACAGATAGGAAAAAAGGAGGCTCAGGAAAGTGAGATGAATAAAGAGAATGAAACAGCAACAGCAAATGCTAGGCAGGATCAAGCACCTTGGTTTAGCTGTGCTTGCCTGTGCCCATTCGTGGTAGCCCTGAGAGACATGGGACACCCATCCTGTGTATACCACCGCACCCCAGAACCTGCTGGGTATAGAGTAATAGTAACAACACTGTGGCAATGATAGCAGCTAGGACCCCTGCTGCCCTCTGTCTTTATCACCACCATAATCTAATGAATCTCCTCAGAAGGCCCACTGAGAAGTCTTCCCTCAGCGTAGATGGTTGACCAAGATTTTTGATAGTGAAAGGTGATATTCTTTTTTTTTTTTTTTTTTTTTTTTGGTTTTTGGACCACACCCAGCGGTGCTCAGGGGCTACTCCTGGCTGTCTGCTCAGAAATAGCTCCTGGCAGGCACAGGGGACCATATGGGACACCGGGATTCGAACCAACCACCTTAGGTCCTGGATTGGCTGCTTGCAAGGCAAACACCGCTGTGCTATCTCTCCGGGCCCAAAAGGTGATATTCTTTTTTTTTTTTTTTGGTTTTTGGGCCACACCCGGTAACGCTCAGGGGTTACTCCTGGCTATGCACTCAGAAATCGCTCCTGGCTTGGGGGACGATATGGGGGCGCCGCGGGGGGGGGGGGATTGAACCGCGGTCCATCCAAGGCTAGCGCAGGCAAGGCAGGCACCTTACCTCTAGCGCCATCGCCCGGCCCCAAGGTGATATTCTTATGCTTAATAACAAACACTTTTTTGGTCTAAATATAAATCTCCCTTTTGCTGTATTAAGTGTGTATATAGTTGAACCTTTCACTTCCAAACATAAGGATTTTTTTGTTTGTTTGTTTTGTTTTGTTTTGTTTTGTTTTTGGGCCACACCCGCCGGTGCTCAGGAGTTACTCCTGGCTATCTGCTCAGAAATAGTCCTGGCAGGTACAGGGGGACCATATGGGACGCAGGGAATTAAACCAACCACCTTAGGTCCTGGGTCGGCTGCTTGCAAGGCAAACAATGCTGTGCTATCTCTCCTGCCCCAAACATAAATTTTTTTTAAAAAACATAAGGATTTTTGTGGGTTTTTTGGGGGGGAGTCACACCCGGCAGTGCTCAGGGGTTACTCCTGGCTCCAGGCTCAGAAATTGCTCCTGCCCCATATGGGGCGCCGGGATTTGAGCCGATGACCTCCTGCATGAAAGGCAAACGCCTTACCTCCATGCTATCTCTCCGGCCCCAAACATAAGGATTTTTAAAGGCAACTAAACTCTTGATTTGGGTGCTGGAAAACTCAGCACCAAAATATACCCCAAAACAACTTTATTTCTCTTTGTCTTCCATATGTCCTTGCAGTTTTAAACAGAAAGAAATGTTCTGCCTTTTGGAGATCTCTAAAAGGCTTTTGAGCATTTGCTAATTCTTGCCTCAGAACTTACATCCAAAGTTTTATCCAGAAAACAGCATTGAGCTATTGAGAAAACCTTCACCAGGTAGGTTTGCATCTCTTTCAGATAAGTTTGTTTTCCCTAAAAACTTTTTCTTAGTCAGACCTTATAGAAAGTTAATTATCTGTATTAGCCCCGAAAATTACAAAACCTGTTCCTCAGAAATTAGGAAAAACCGGCTCCTTGCAAACTCCCCATATCAGTATTGACATCTAGGACTACCCGGACAGGAACTGCTTGAAGATGTTTTTTAACTCTGGATTCTTACTTGAAACATATCTACTCGTCAGGAGCCATGTGAATTGTTTTGTTTTTCTGTTTACAAGAGAGCCATGTTATAATTTAACATAGGAGAGTATTCTTTTCATGCCATAAAAAAAAACTATAGCTGGTAGTCCTCATTTATACCTCTTTATTTTATTTTATTTTTTTTTTGGTTTTTGGTTCACACCCAGCGGTGCTCAGGGGTTACTCCTGGCTGTCTGCTCAGAAATAGCTCCTGGCAGGCACAGGGGACCATATGGGACACCAGGATTCGAACCAACCACCTTAGGTTCTGGATCGGCTGCTTGCAAGGCAAACACCACTGTGCTATCTCTCCGGGCCCTCATTTATACCTCTTATTCTTCACGCAACAACTCAGAATGCTGTTTCTCTCACACGCATTATGTAGTCTCTCTTTTCTTCATATTTCACTGTTCGTGTCACCCACTCTCCTCGAGGGAACTCAAAGTTCTTTAACGCAACAACACCCAAAAGCTAGCCCGTGGCATGCCTTCTAGTTTCTCTGGGTCACACTTGACAGCACTCTGGGATTACTCCTGGCACTGTGCTCAGGAATGACACCCTGTGGTACTGGGGGACCAAACACAGTTTTCAGTATGTTAAGCCTTGGCTCCAGCCTTTGTGCTGGCTCTTGGCTCACTCTAAAACCACAGGGAAGAAATTTGAGAGTTTGATAGTGTGTTTGCCTATTTAGTAAAGTTACATAGTACAAATGGCATAAAAAGGAATCTGGGGGGTTGGAACAATAGCACAGTGGGAGGGTGTTTTCCTTGAAGCTGACCCAGGATGGACCTTGGTTCGATCCTGGTCATCCCATATGGTCCCCCAAGCCAGGAGAGATTTCTAAGTGCATAGCCAGGAGTAACCCCTGAGCATCACTGGGTGTGGCCCAAAAAAAAAAAAAAGGAAGGAAGGAAGGAAGGGTGGAAGGAAGGGAGGAAGGAGGAAGGAAAGAAGGAAGGAAAGAAGGAAGGAAGAAGGAAGGAAGGAAGGAAGGAAGGAAGGAAGGAAGGAAGGAAGGAAGGAAGGAAGGAAGGGAGGGAGGGAGGGAGGGAGGGAGGGAGGGAGGGAGGGAGGGAGGGAGGAAGGAAGGAAGGAAGGAAGGAAGGAAGGAAGGAAGGAAGGAAGGAAGGAAGGAAGGAAGGAAGGAAGGAAGGAAGGAAGGAAGGAAGGAAGGAGAAAGAAAGGGATCTGAGAGGGCAAAGTGAGTAAGGCACTTGCCGTGTTCTGTCTCCAGAGCCCCATTAGGAATGAGTCCTCAGTTCAGAGCCAAGGAGTAACCCCTGGGCATCTCCAGATATAGCCCCAAAATAAAACAAACGGAAAAAGGGGTCTGGATATTGGGTTAAAAAAAAACTGTTCTCAGAATGAGTGGGACAGTCTCCTTCCTGCCTGAAGGCACAGCAGGCCACAGGCATACCCATCACCCTCTAACAGAAATGGCCCAGATCCATGACTAAGTACAAATAACATGAGCATCTGAACCTTCTAAGTGGGACCAGACTATGAGCTGAAAACTCTGAGGTATTACTGAATGGGAATAGGCTAAGTGTCCCACACATGTCCCATGTACCCCACACATCCACCACCAGAAAACCCAGCAGCCTTGCCCCCACACCTGCCATCTTCCTGGTAGAAAAATGCCCCCCCCCCCCCACTAAGCTCCAAAAGAAAATGATGGTCACCAAGTCAACCCAGGTTGTCTGGTCCAGACTGAAAGCTCTGGCGACTTCTCAGAATGGATGAGGGCAGATTCCTTCTTCTGTCTGAAGCTACAGCAGCCTAGCACCACACCCAACACTCTGGACAGAAACAGTTGAGCTCCCCAACTGAGCCTTATCAAACAGCCAAGCCACCAAGCTCCGGATCTAAAGATACTACTGGATCACTTGTGGTTACACAACAACCCTTAATTTCATAAGACTGTCAGGCCAGTAGGATCACAGAAAATATATGGGAAAGTTACCCAAAAGACCACCAAACTCAGTGAGCCCAAACAGTAACCAGAAGGCTCAATTAGCACTAACCACAGCCCAGTAAATCCTTAGATACACTGACTTTAGTAACAATATGGAGATAATTATTTCAAAATGATCTTCAGTTATCTAAGTTTTGACGATTCCATTTGTCATAACAAATGATATAGATTTATTGTGTGTGTGTCTGAAAGAAAGCAGGCTAGAGTGGTGGATGGTAAACTGGGGACACTGGTGGAGAGAAGGTCACACTAATTGTGGGATTAGTGTTTGAATATTTAATGCCTGAAACACCTGCATTATATACAACTTTGTAAAGCACAGTGTTATAATAAAAATGTTTAAACTTGTTTGAAAATATGGTGCCAATAAATAAATTTGAAACTAAGGGGCAGAGCAGTGGTGCAAGCAGTAGGGTATCTGCCTTGTACACGCTAACCTAAGATGAACTGAGGTTCAATCTCTGGCATCCCAGAAGGTCCCCTAAGCCAGGAGTGATTTCTGAATGCATAACTTGGAGTAACCCCTGAGCATCATCGGGTGTGGCCCAAACTCCCCCCACAAAAAGAAAGAAATTTGAAACTTGAAAATAAAAAATGAAATTGTATGGTCTACTGAGCACTTCCAGGAGTGATCCCTGAGCTCAAAGTCAAGAGTAAGTCTGTGGCCCAAACACATCTCGGCAAAATTGACAAGTATGACATTTTCTAGTTGTTGTTTATTTTTTTGTTTTTTGGGTCACACCCTGCATCGCTCAGGGGTTACTCCTGGCTCTATGCTCAGAAATTGCCCCTGGCAGGCACAGGGGACCATATGGGATGCTGGGATTTGAACCACCATCCTTCTACATGAAAGGCAAACCCCTTACCTCCATGCTATCTCTCCGGCCCTGAAATTTTTAATATTAAACCATTTTAGTGGTTTTGAATTGTCAATATTAAACCATTTTAACTACACATAAAGACAAAATATTTCATATAGTTTGGTGTCATACTCATAGAAAAAATTACACATTTTCACTGTTATAGATCTATTACTTAAACTACATGATTTATATATAAAAATGATACATATAGGGACTGGAGAGATAGCATGGAGGTAAGGCATTTGCCTTTCATGCAGAAGGTCATTGGTTCAAATCCCAGCATCCCATATGGTCCCCAGAGCCTGCCAGGGGCAATTTCTGAGTGTAGAGCCATGAGTAACCCCTGAGCGCTGCCGGGTATGACCCAAAAACCAAACAAACAAACAAACAAAAAAGACATATATACATAATTTTTTTTTTGTTTTTTTTTTTTTGTTTTTGGGCCACACCCGTTTGACGCTCAGGGGTTACTCCTGGCTATGCGCTCAGAAGTTGTCCCTGGCTTGGGGGGACCATATGGGACGCCGGGGGATTGAACCGTGGTCCGTCCTATGCTAGCGCTTGCAAGGTAGACACCTTACCTCTAGCGCCACCTTTCCGGCCCCACATATATACATAATTTTTAAATAACTTCATATTCTTTTTTTTTTTTTAATCTTTTTTTTTTTCCTTTTTGGGTCACATTCAGCAGTGCTTAGGGGTTACTCCTGGCTCAGAAATCACTCCTGGCAGGCTCGGGGGACCATAGGGAATGCCAGGAATCAAACCCTGGTCTGTCCCAGGTTGGCCGCATGCAAGGCAAATGCCCTATCGCTGTGCTATCACTCCAGCCCCTTATTTATTTTTATTATTTTTTGAGCCATACCTGATTGTGATCAGGGTTTAGTCAGGCACTGTGCTCAGGGATCAATCCTGATGGTCTTTGGGGGACCATAATACAATGCCAGGGACTGAACCAGAGTTTATTATGTGCAAAGACAGTCCTTACCCATTATACTATTTCTCCAGCTGCTAGCTCCATAGTCTTTAGGTCAGACTTTGCTGGGAAATCAGGTATGGTACCAAAATTAAGAAAACCTTCTGATTTTGGAGCTTCATGTTCAGATGTGCAGAGAGAAGCAAAGAACCTGTGAATAAAGCCAGGCCCAGTGCCCCATGTACTTCCCAACTCCAGGAATCCTCCTCACAAGACTGAATTCAACTTGTTTTTGTTTTTGTTTTTGGGTTACAACCGGCGGCAGTGGTGCTCAGGGGTTACTCCTGGCTCTCAGCTCTCAGAATTTGCTCCTGGCTGGCTCGGGGGACCATATGGGATGCCGGGATTCAAACCACCGTCTGTCCGGGATTGACTGCATGCAAGGCAAACACCCTACCACTGTGCTATCTCTTGGGCCCCTGGAGTCAACTTTTAGCCCTATTGTCTTAAAGTTATGGGAACCAGGCCCCAAGAGATGTAAGTGGCAGAGCTGGAATCCACACCTACACTGCCCTCAATCCTTGCCTCAATCCAACACCTACCAGATACCCGGGAACAGCAGTTCTTGCTGGAGTCAGCGGTGAAGGTCACAGGGAAGGGAGAAAGGCCATCGGAGCTAACAGGCAGTGAGGAGTTGCTGACATCACAGGGGCTGAGGGAGGAGGAGGAGGAGATGGAGGTCTTGCTGGAGGGAGAAAGCAGAGTGAGGTCACTAGGTCTCTGAGATGGGCACGAAGAGTGGGGAGTGGGCAAGCAGATGCTGCTAAGGGAGTTACCTGCGTTTGAGAAGCCTGTCAGCTCTGCTCTGCAGGCTCAGTGTCTCCAGGTCTAGCAGGGATGAGTTCCACGAGTTGAGGCTCTGTGGGGTGAGAGGGGTCAGAGGTCAAGCTTCATCCCAAAGACTTGTTGGGAAAAGGAATCTGATGTGGTTAATGGCAAAACTATCTTGTTTCATGGGGCCAGAGAGGTGGCGCTAGAGGTAAGGCCTTGCAAGTGCTAGCCTAGAACAAACCATGGTTTGATCCCCCGGTGTCCCATATGGTCGGTCCCCTGAGCCAGGGGCGACTTTCTGAGCACAGAGCCAGTAGTAATCCCTGAGCATCAAATGGGTGTGGCCCAAAAAACAAAACAAAACAAAAACAAAAAAAACCTATCTTCTGGTTCCTAATGATTGGCTCCAGGATAAGGGAATGAGAAAAAATCTGGGAATTTAAATGGGGCAGTAGAGAGGCTAGAGTCATGTACAGCAAGTAGGCCACTTGATTTGTTTGGGCCAACCTTGACATCTCAGATGGTCCCCCAAGACCACCAAGGGTGATTTCTGTGTGTTGAGCCAAAGGCAATCCATGAACACTTCTGGGTGTGGCCAAAAAACCAAAACTGCCCTGCTAAAAAAATTTAAAAAATAAAATAAGGGGGGCCATGGAGAGATCTCCCTTTTCCACTGGTATAACTAAAAGTCTAGAGGGGGTCCAGAGCAATGGCATGGCAGGTAGGGTACTTGCCTTGCATAGGGCAGACCTGGGTTTGATCCCCAGTATCCTATATGGTCCCCCGAGCTTGCCAGGACTGATTCTGAGTATAGAGCCATGAGTAATCCCTGAGCACCACCAGGTGTGGCCCAAAACACAAAAAATAAAATCTATTGCTCGCTTCGGCAGCACATATACTAAAATTGGAACAATACAGAGAAGATTAGCATGGCCCTGCGCAAGGATGACAAGCAAATTCGTGAAGCGTTTCATATTTAAAAAAAAAAAGTCTAGAGGGGTAAAGATAGAGTGTTTGTCTTGCATATGGCCAACCAGGATTTGTTCCCCAGCACCCCATATGGTCCCCAATTTCTCCAGGAGTGATTCCTAAATGCAAAGTCAAGAGTAATCCCTAAGCACTGCTGGTGTGATGCCAAAATTAAAAAAAAAAAAAAAAAGCACCAGGATCCAGTCATTCCTCACTGTATTAGTTTTAAAAATCCTTATTTGTTGACTCTTCCTTGAATTCCTTTGTTTGCTTGTTTGTACCATACCTATCAGTGCTCAGGGGTTACCCCTGCTCACACTCATGATTCACTCCGGGTGGTACTCTGGGGACAATATGGGATGTAAGGGATCAAATCTGTGTTAGCCACATGCAAGGCAAAAGTGCCCTATCCACTGTATTATCTGTCTGGTCCCTCGGTATAGACATTTATGTCAAACAGGGCTGGTAACAGTCGTCCAGATATGTAAGGGAGAGAGTAGATTGAGATGTCACCTGTTTTATTTCTTGAAGAGGAACCATTGTGTTAATCTTGGATGCACTGGCCATTTTGGTCAAAGTTGAGACTGCAGTATTGGGTCTTCCTTCTGGTTCACTGGTTCCTGCTAAAGAAGCCCCAACTTGAGTTAGGGGGAACATGTGGAGTGGCTGCAGGGGCACAGGTCAGGATGAGTGTTAGGCTAGGAGTGGATGGGGTGGATGCAGGTACCTGCAGCAGGTTGGCTGCTGAGGTCTGGACAGTCAGGCTGAAGCCACCAAAAGTCAGCTGGAGTTGGCCCTGCAGACTGGCGTTCCTCTCGGCTTGTTGGCTGGGCCTGGCGGAACCTGTTTATGTATCTGTGAAGGCAGATGGGGAGAAGGGCCAAATACAAATAGTAACACCAACCCTAGTCTCTTATTTCCTTAAGTACTTAGAAATAGAACTTACTACTTTGGGACTGAAATGACTCTAGCTTCTGGTTTCTTTATTATTTTGGTATTAGGGCCACACCCAGCAGTGCTCAGGGTTTACTCCTGATTCTGTGCTCAGAAATCACTCCTGGTGAATCAGATCGGGTGGGTGTCTGGGATCGAACCCGGGCTGGCCATGTGCAAAGCAAGAGCTTTGCCTGTTGTACTTATCTCTCTAGCCCCTGAATCTACTAATTTTTTTTTTCAGTTTCTGGGCCACACCTGCCAATGTTCAGGGGTTAGTCCTGGCTCTGTGCTCAGGAATTATTCCTTTGGGGTTCAGGGGACTATATGGGATGCCTGGGATTGAACCTGGGTGAGCTATGTGCAAGGTAACTGCCTTACCCACTGTATTATCTCTCCAGCCCCTGAATCTAACCGTATTTTTCCCCCTCCATTTGCTTGCTAATAAAAACATTATTTTATTTATTTATTTATTTGTTTGTTTGTTTATTTATGTATTTATTTATTTTGGTTTTTGGGTCACACCCAGTGGTGCTCAGGGGTTACTCCTGGCTGTCTGCTCAGAAATAGCTCCTGGCAGGCACAGGGGATCATATGGAACACCAGGATTCGAACCAACCACCTTTGGTCCTGGATCGGCGGTTGCCTTGCAAGCTGTGCTATCTCTCTGGGCCCTAAAAACATTATTTTAAACATTAGAAAAAGAACAATTGAGCCCAGAGAGATAGCACAGCGGCGTTTGCCTTGCAAGCAGCCGATCCAGGACCTAAGGTGGTTGGTTCGAATCCCGGTGTCCCATATGGTCCCCTGTGCCTGCCAGGAGCTATTTCTGAGTAGATAGCCAGGAGTAACCCCTGAGCACCGCCGGGTGTGGCCCAAAAGCCAAAAAAAAAAAAAAAAAAAGAAAGAAAAAGAACAATCATATCAGATACTGTTTGTTGAATAGCAGCATCATAGTACCAGTAGCTATGCTTCACAGCATTCATCTTTAGGATATGGTAGAGCAGTTTTTATCTGTGCACATAACTGATCATTTATACTTATATTTTCCAGGTATCCTTGTAGCCTATGGCTGGGTAACTAGGTTCCTGATCAACTGAGTATGAAGAGACGATTCTGAAAAGTGGTTGTGGTTCGAAGCCATTTAGCTCCAGAAGTGTAAAGTGTAAAGTGATGCTGGTGGCTTCTGTCTAAACTACTGGGGAAGGGAGAAATCAATGTCTTTTTTTGTTTCAGCCACAAATAGTTTGGGACTCTTTTTGTTACACTAGTAATTTGTGTCCTACAAATCCAATTTCTCACTATATATATGATGACACTGTTAATGATGCTTGATAATAGTAACTCACTGAAAGCTTAAAACAAGCCCTAGGAGAGGCCGGAGTGATAGTACAGCAGTAGGGTATTTGCCTTGCACATGGCCAACCTAGAATGAATCTGGACTCGATTTCCAGCATTCCATATGGTCCCCTGACACTGCCAGGAGCAATTTCTGAGTGAAGAGCCAGGAGTAACCCCTGAGTGCTGCCAAGTGTAGCCCCAAAACAAAACAGACAAATAAACAAACAAGCCATAGAAGGTAAATGCTATAAATCTCACCAATTTGCTGATGAAGTAACTGAGACCAAAATTCTACTGTGAGTGACAGAACTAGGATTTGAACCCAGGCAGTCTAGTCTTAGGAACACTACAAAGTTGTCCTTATTTTGGAGGGGGGTGTTAGGGCCCCACATCTGGTGGTGCTTATTCCTGACTCTGTACTCAGAGATCACTTCTGGTGTTGTTAGGGTTCAATTTGGAGTTCCAGGGATCAAACTTTGGTCAGCCATGTGTAAGGCAAATGAAATGCTCTTCCTGCTATACTAACCCTCAGACCCCACAAAGTGCAGTCTAACAAGAGCTGCATAAGAGGGCTGGAGAGATAGCACAGTGGTATGGCATTTGTAGATTCAGGAAGAATGGTGGTTTGAATCCCAGAATCCCATATGGTCCCCCATGCCTGCCAGAAGCAATTTCTGAGCACAAAGCCAGGAGTAACCCCTGAGCAGTGCTGGGTATTATCCAAAAATCAAAACCAAGCAACAACAACAACAAAAGAGCTGCATAAGGGCCTGAAGAGAGTACTCTGGCAAGGCATGTATTAGGCCTCAAGCTCAATCCTTGGCACCATGTGTCCATTTCCCCCTACCATACCTGCACTGGGTGTCTCCTGAGCACTGCCTGGGTGGCCTTGGTGGCCTCCAGAACTATTGGGACCCAAACAACAAGTATGGTCAGTCAAAGCACCAGGCTTTTAAGCTCACACTACAAGGCTGAGAGTGGTCCTGAGCACCACTGGGGAAATACTTCCCCCCAAAATAACAGAGTACTTTATAAATAACCACTGTTGTTCTCTTTTCCCAACTCAAACGCTTCTCTGGTGCTGTTATCTGCTGGTACTTACTTGGCCACCACAGAGTCCCCACTGTCAAGCAGGGTGGGTGGTGGGGAAGCTCCCATATTTTCCTCGGGGGTGCTGGGCAGGGAAGATGTCCCTGAACTGGATGGCCAAGACTCCTCAGTCAGCTCAGCCTGTGTAACTTCTGAAAGACTTGATTTTTGGGATCTGAATGCACTCAGGGGCTATAATAAGAAAGAGGATAGAAGGAAAAGTTAAGACTGAGGGGTCACCCCTAAAAGGAGCAAATTCCCCCCAAGAATTTTCAGTTCAGAGAGGAAACACACTAACAGTCAAGTGGCAAGGGTGTTCTGGGTGGGAGGATTCCAGAAGGCAGGGGTGGGGGGCTGAGAAAAGAGGAGAGAAGGGAGGAGGGAATGTCTTTCAATCACTCACTCTCGGGTTTTTGGCTTTTGTTTTAGGTGGTGGAGGGGAACCTATACCCAGCAATACTTAATGGTTACTCCTGGCACTGCACTCAGGAATCACTCTAGGTGGTGCTTGAGGATCTTATGGGTTGCTGGGGATGGAGCCACATGCAAGACAAAAGCTCTACCTGCTATGCCACCCCCTCACACCTGGTTTTCATCATTCTTCCCTCTAGTTGCTCACTCCTTGCTACTGGGCACACACAGCATTCTCTGGGGGACATTCTCACCTTGAGGTGCTTGGCTTGCCTTCCAGATGGCCAGCAGTTGCTTTGACTATGTGGAGCATATCCAAAGGGGCGATTTTGCAGGGAGGAAATTGGCAGGCTGCAAAGGAAGAGTGAATTTATACCCCTGGGGATGGGGCCCTGGGGTGGGTCAGGGTCAAGTTATGAACACACAGGTTAGAATACCCATGAAGTTACACAGTCAAGGTAATGATGCTAAAGGTACAATTCCCACCAGCCCAAAGCAGTCTAGGAAGAATCCAGGAATTGCCAGCCAGTAGTCTCAACCCATAATTCAGTCTTTAAAAAATATAGGCATGGGACTGGAGCAATAGCACAGTGGTAGGGCGTTTGCCTTGCACAAGGCCAACTGAGGACGGACAATGGTCTGAATCCCGGCATCCCATATGGTCCCCCAAACCTCCCAGGAGCAATTTCTGAGCGCAGAGCAATTTCTGAGCGCAAAGCCAGGAGTAACTCCTGAGAAATGTTGGATATGGCCCAAATATATTTATTTCTATATAGACATATAGACATGCAGTCCTCACCCCATACCAAATTAATCAACCTATATGCAAGTGAAACTAGGTAGCATCTTTTTCACAGTCTCCAGGTGACTTGGACATGGAAGTGAACACCGGATTAAAAACCAACCTAGAGGGGCTGGAGAGATAGCATGGAGGTAAGGCGTTTGCCTTTCATGCAAGAGGTCATTGGTTCGAATCCCAGCGTCCCATATGGTCCCCCGTGCCTGCCAGGAGCAGTTTCTGAGCATGGAGCCAGGAGTAACCCCTGAGCACTGCCGGGAGTGACCCAAAAACCACAAAAAACAAAACAAACAAACAAAAAAAACCAACCTAGAAACTGGGAAAGTAGAAAAGAGGGTAAAAGCGCTTACCTTGTACACAGTCAACAAGGGTTCGACCCTCAACATTGTATACGGGCCTCTGTGCCTCACCAGACGTGATTACTGAACACAACTGAGTGTGGCCCTCAAACCGAAAAAGAGCCGTGGCTAGCAGCCAGAGAGATTGCACAGCGGGAGGGCGTTTGCCTTGCATGAGGCTGATTCAGGAGGGTCTGAATTCGATTCCCAGCATCCCATATGGTCCCCAAGCCTGCCAGGAGTGATTTCTGAGTGCAGAGCCAGGAGTACTCCTGAGTACGGCTGAGTGTGGTCCAAAAACCAATCAATCAATCAATCAAGTTTAAAAAGAAAAAGAACCATGGCTAGAACACAGCACCTTACATGGCCTATTAATCTTTGGACTACAAACCCCATCTATATCATTGGACTCCTTTGCAAGAGTACAAAACCAACCCCCACGGAAGTCTAGGAACAATATCAAAACGATAAAGTGAACCCAAAAGTTGCTGGTGGACCCTTTTTAGAGTTCAAGAAAAAGGAAAACCTACAAGTCCTGGAGCTACTTAAGAGAGCTGAACGTGGACATTGCAGGACCCTCCAAGGAGAAGATGCAAGTCAAAGACTTGCAGTTGCACAGGCCAAGCGCTGCGGAGCATCATGGGAATTGTAGTTCCATGCAGTGGAAAACGCGGCAATCCTGACCCAGCCTGTATTGCCCTAGCCTAGCCCCTCGCCTCGCCCAGGGCCCTGGACTCACCTGCGCTCCATCTCGCAGCGACTTCAGTACTTCCGCCTGCTGGTTCCGTTCCGCGGCAGGCCCGAGGCGTTGCCTCTCCGTCGCTTAGCGACGTCCGCTTGGCCCCGCCTCTATGGGCGTGTCCGCGCGGGAAGAGCGCGGCCTCCGAGTCGACCAATGACAGACAGGAACAGAAAAGGAACGTCAAGAAGCCGTCCCACGATTGGCCGTCACGTTCGGCCTGCCTGAGAGGGCAGATCTGATTGGCTAGTCGGAGTGTAACTGTCACGTTCCTGGTCCAATGGGAAGGGCCAAAGGTTGGCCTGGCTGTTAGATGCTATAAAGCGACACTGACTTTCCAGCCCGCGTGTCCCCTTGCCACGCCCTCTCTCGCAGAAACCGTCTCTGGACCTCCTGGGGTCTCTACCGTTATTTCCCCCGTTGAGAACCAAGCTGGCAGCTGTCCCTTCTCTGATGGCTTGTCCTTCCATCCCTGGGACCAGCCGCTTTCTGGTTGCTGCAGGAGCAGCTGGCTCTACAGGGTGCCAATCCTGGGCTCCAGGCCCAGGTGGCTGGATCAAAAGGAGCTATTTCAGGAACCCAGCGTGGGCCCCCCCTGTAAGGCAAGGCCAGCCTGCACCCCCTGGCAACCACTCACCTGGCTGTCTCCGCTGTCCTGCACACCCTGGCTGAGTCAGAGGCACAGAATTAGTCCTGGCTTAAGGGGTGGGAAGGGGGTTGGGCCTGGAGCAGGGTCTGTTCTGTGTCCTCCTGACAACCTGGCCCTGCAGCCGCATTCCCTTTACTCCTAAAAGGGCCATCTGCGTCATCCGCAGGGCTGCCTGCGAGGCGGGGTGGTGGATGAGAGTGATTGGAAACTCGGCTGTGAGTGTGGGCCCTACTTTGCCTCCCCAGCCTCAGTTTCCCTTTGGAACTTTGGCTCTTACCGGCATCTCGCAAGCATTCATCAGGAGCTTAATAAAACAGTCAAGTCATCCTTGGGCTTGCTAAATATGGCCCAGTCTGGCCCAGGTCCCGATGTTCCCGGGCGGCCTGCCGAAAGGGCGGACACAGGGTGTACTTAAAGGAGGAGGCTGCGGACGTTGGGGCACTGCAAGCCCAGGAGGCAGAGAAGAAGCAGGATGGAGATCCCGGTGCCTGTGCAGCCTTCTTGGCTGCGCCGCCCCTCGGCCCCCTTTCCTGGGCGCCTTTTCGACCAGCGCTTTGGAGAGGGGTTGCTGGAGGCAGAGCTGGCCACCCTCTGCCCCGCTGCACTGGCACCCTACTATCTGCGGGCACCCAGCGTGGCTTTGCCCAATGCCCAGGTGAGTGACCCGAGGGGAGAAGTGGCAGCCCGCTTCCCAGATCTAGGGGTCTTTCTTGGTCATCCAAAGCAGGATGGATGTTGCATGGATTTTGCAGGGCTGCTAGCAGAGGGAAGATCAGAGGCAGGCTGAGTGTTGAGTGAAGTGGTACAGTCCCCAAGGATCTAAGGAAGGGATTGATGGGAGGTGTCTTGGTGACTCTTTTTATTTTTTACTTATTTATTTATTTTTGGTTTTTGGGTCACACCCAGCAGTGCTCAGGGGTTACTCCTGGTTCTATGCTCAGAAATCGCTCCTGGCAGGCTCAGGGGACCATATGGGAGGCCAGGATTCGAACCACCGACCTTCTGATTGCAAGGCAAACGCCTTACCTCCATGCTATCTCTCCGGCCCCTTCTTGGTGACTCTTAATTGGTCTAGAACCCAGGACTCTGGGGGTAAGGGCCTCCATGACTCCTAAGGGGGAATGTTGACTCTAAGGACTGGTGACTTTCCGGGAGGAGGAAGGGTCCTGTGACTTGAAGAAAAAAGGGGTTGTTCCCCTGAGGAGTGTAGTGGAGCACCTTATATATGCTGAGGACTCGTGACTGGAGTGGGAGGAGAAAGGACACTGGAAAGTCTGACTTCAGGAATCTTGGCCTTTATTTACATAGGGGGCCCTGGGGATCTGGGAGGTAGGGAGACCCAAAAGGAAAATGACTTATACAATCATCAGCCTGGCTGGAGGGGGCAGTGTCTATGTGGCAGAGGGAATGATGGCAACCTTTTTGTGCCAAGAGGTCCTAGGCTGGGGTGGGGGTGGGCTGATGGATAAAAGGGGACCTCTGGTTCTGAAGTTAACTGTGGAAACTCAAGGGTGAGTGAGGCCTTTGCTACACCCAATGTCCACCTGACTTTGCATAGGTGTCCACCGACCCTGGCCATTTTTCTGTGCTGCTGGATGTGAAGCATTTCTCCCCAGAGGAAATCGCTGTCAAGGTGGTTGGTGACCATGTGGAAGTGCACGCACGCCATGAGGAGCGCCCGGTGAGCCGGCTGGTGGGGACTGTGAGGAGTGGGGGGTGGACAGGAGCAGGGGCCTCGCCGCTCAAGCCTCTCTCTTTCCAGGACGAGCATGGTTTCGTCGCTCGTGAGTTCCATCGCCGCTACCTCTTGCCACCTGGCGTGGACCCTGCGGCCGTGACCTCCGCACTCTCCCCGGAGGGCATTCTGTCCATCCAGGCTGCCCCCGCACCCGTCCAGGCCCCACTGCCAGCGCCACCAGCGGCTGCTGCCAAATAGGGGTCTGCGCGTGCCTGAACCCTGAGGCCCCCCCGAGGCCCTCTTTTAAAGCCGACCTGACTCCACATAGCCAGAAGTCCGGAATGTGTCAAGACCACCCTCCCCTTCAACCTGGAACATTGCCCTGACCCTTCCAGCCAAACCTTTCCAGGGCATGCATGCCTCCTTAGCTATCAACACCACAGCCACACTTCCCACACTCCGCCCCCAGCGCCCAGAGTCTGTAAGCAAACTCCTTAGCTCAGGATGTCCCACTGCTGTGGGCCCCACTCTATCACAGGACCTCATTAGAAATTCCTTCTACTCAGTGACCCACAAATTCAAGCCTCATTTTGAGCTCTAACAGACAGGCCTCACCCACCTGAGCCCAGACCAGCTCTGGAAGGCTCCAAACCCTGCATAGGCTGCCCACCCTGACCATCCACAGCTGGTCCCTCATACATCCTCCGCTTTTATTAGGGGGCCCCACACTTGGTGGAGCTCAGGGGGTTACTCCTGGCTCTGCACTCAGAAATCACTCCTGACAGGCTCAGGGGAACATATGGGATCCCGGGGACTGAACCAGGTAAGCTTGGAAAATGCCCTACCTGCTGTGCTATGGCTCCAGCCCTCACCCTTCACTATTGTCTCACCTGAAACTCCAGGTTCCCCTTCAGCCCCCTTGCCCCTTCCTTCTGACCCTCTCCCCTTAGGCCACCAGTACTCTTAAGCTCACATTGTATAATATAACCCATTTCCCTAAACCTGTAGCCATTTCAGGCTCCTCGTCCTAACTCTAAGCAGAAGTACCCCAGTCATTTTGTCTTCCAGCCCCATTAACCCTGGTAAATCCATCTCCTGTCCATTTTCCCTGAGCCTCCACGACCCAACCAGCCCCTCTTAAGTCCTCACCTTGAGTCCCCTGTGCTCCATCTATTTATGCTCACCCCTCCCCATCCCCAATAAATGTCCAATCTATGCCAATTGCTTCCTGTCTGGGAGCAAAGGGTGGGCTGGAGCAAGCGGATGACAGCGTGGTGGTGGGGATGTTTATTGGGGGAGGGCGTGGGGGTCATCACTGGCGCTCGTACATCTCCCGTAGAATCTTCATGCTCTCTGAATACCTAAGCTGGTTTCGATGAGACGCCTCCTTCGACCTGGGGGCGGGAGGCAAAGGGAGGACTCAGTGATTAGGGCCTTTTGGGGTCGGGGGGAGAGGGACGTGCAGGCTGGGGATCCTCACCTCTGCCGGATACGCTTCCAGCGCTGCATGTTGCAGTAGATGAGTGAAGAAGTTGAGGGTTCTGGCTCTGAGGGCTGTGGGGACAGAAAAGCTGGGCCCAGTGACCAGGCCAGAGCCCCAACACACTAGCCCTGCCCAGAGCCCAGGGCTAACCGCATACCTACCTCATCCTCTGGGGTGCTCTGCAGGGGAGATGGTATGCGGGACCTGCAGGCTTCTCCAGGGGCTGTGGGTGGAGGCAGTTTGTAGACATCCCGGTTCTTGCTGGTGGTGACCTCTGAACCCTAGGGACAGAAAAACCCCAACCCAGGGCCAAGAAAGTCAGAGCAGAGCAGAGGACTTGCATCTCACTTCGCCTGTTCCATACAATAAATAGATGAGAAATCTCAGGAGAGAACTATGCTTAAGGCCATGTCTGGGATTTTGTTTTTGTTTTGGAGTCACACCTGGAGGTGCTCAGGATCACTCCTGGAGTTCACTCAGGGGACAATAAGGGGTACCAGGTCTCAAACTTGGGTTGACCACAAGCAAGGCAAGCGGCCTTACCTGACATGCTATCACTCTAGTTAGGATCACTGTAGGAACACTTTAGCCAGCTTAGAGGTTGAGTTCATTGGCTTTGGGGCCCACTGTTCTATTTCAAGTCACATAGCCCCATTCACCACAGTCTAGCAAGGGACCCCATATCACTTCTTCCTAGCTCAGTTCAAGAAATTCCCATGGGGGGGGTCAAAGTGATAGTACAGTGGGTAGAGCATTTGCCTTGCATGTTCTAGCTCCTGTATATACAGGTTCTAGCTCCTGTATCCCATACGGTCCCTTGAGCCTGCTGGGAGTGATCCCTGAGCACAGAACCAGGAGTAATCCCTGAGTGCAGCTGAGGATGGACCCCCTCCTGCAAAAAAAATTCCCATGTATGGCAAGGGGGTCACTACCTGTTGGCATGAAGGTTCCCATCCTGCCCCTCAGTTCTTCAGGTGACACCTACCACTCCAAGAAGCCCTGGCTCCTCTACTTCTAGACCAGAAAGTCATTTTTATTCCCATAGTGGGAGATGTTGGGGTGGGGTGGAGGGCAGCCACCAACCCACCTCCTCGTCCTCAGGCAGTGGGGGCAGTGGGGAGCCAGGTGAGCGCTCCTGCTCACGGACTGTGGGGCTGTTGCGCATCCAGGCACGGCAGATGGGGTATAGGGGGGTATTCTCGCTGAACTGGGCCAAGTCCACACTCCGGTCAAACAGCTTGATCACATATGTGTCTGGAGAAGGGATGGAGGTGAACCTCTGCCTGCAGTCCCCATTCCTTGTCCCCCACTCCACTACTCTCTCCCACCACTCACTGGACCGCTGGGGTCCTCCTTCAGCCAGTCCATCATCCATCTCTCTCCTCTTCTTCCTCCGCTGGTGAGGGAAGCGTGCTGATGGCCTGTGCAGAGGCAGAAGGTTATGCTGGGGGCTGGGCCCCCTCACAACCGCTGGCCAGACTGTGGGCCGCCTCTGTGCCTCTTACCGTTTGCCGGTGGCTGTAATGGAGCAATCCCTGAGGGGAGAGATGCAAGTTGAGAAAGGAAGGCATCGAACACCTTCCCAAGGGCCCCCAGGGGTGTGACCAGAGCGCTAGCACAGTGGGTAGGGTGTTTGCCTTGCATGCAGCCAACCCGGGTTTGATCCCTGGCAAATGGTCCCCTGAACCTGCCAGGAGTTAACTTCTAAGCTCAGAGCCAGAAGTAACTCCTTAGTGCTGCCAGGTGTGACTCAAAATTTAAAACAGAAACCTAGGGCACCTGGGAATACTGAGAAATCACACTCATCTGGCCCTTCTCAAGCCCTAGAGTGGCTCTGGCTCTCAGACACAGAGCATGGTGGTAAAGACTGACAGGGAGGAAGAGGAAAGAGGGGTGTACCAAAGAGTCTCAGAGACAGAGCCCGCCGTGGGCTTACTTACTTGCTGTGGGAATCTGTGGGGGTCTTCCCGGCTTCCTCATCTAGATGCTCCCTGGTAGCAAGACAGAACTATGGGCTCAGGGTTCCAAAGGCCCAGAATGCAACAATGC
Organism: Suncus etruscus; assembly: GCF_024139225.1. Taxonomy (NCBI): domain Eukaryota; kingdom Metazoa; phylum Chordata; class Mammalia; order Eulipotyphla; family Soricidae; genus Suncus; species Suncus etruscus. Next base: position 81,422,108 of record NC_064861.1, on the reverse strand, counting down.
CCAGTGGTTTTCCTCTGGAATACCTGCCGTCCCCAAGCTAGTATCTGGGATCCCACTTAGATCCACCAGGACTAGAGTGTCCAGGGTGGGGCCAGCTCCCCACCTGTCCATGTGACTCTTCTCCAGAAGACATTGAAGAACTGCGTCCAACTGGTTCCGGGCCTTGGTCATCTCCATCTCTGGCAAAGATAGTACCACGCAGAGGTCAGTACTTGGGCCCAAAGAGGTGGATAGTAAACTGGGTGGGATCATAAATGTATGTCCATGGGGCCGGAGCCATGGCGCACCAGTAGGGTGTTTGCCTTGCACGTGGCTAACCCAGGATGGACTGCGGTTTGGTCCCCAGCGTCCCATATGGTCCCCAAGCCAGGAGTGATTTCTGAGAGCATAGCCAGGAATAACCCTTGAGTGTCACTGGGTGTGCCCCCGCAAAATATATATGTCCACACCCTACTATGGAAGGCTATGGAAGGAAGGCTATGGCACACTATGGAAACCACAAGCAGCAGCACTGGTTCCCACATGCTCATGCAAGATCGAAGGCAGGGCCTCTCACTGTGCTGAATTTGTTTCCCCTACATGAATATGGGTCTCAAAAACTCTCCTGCCAGGGCAGTTTTGAAATTTCAATAAAGCTTTGTTGTATACAAATCTCTTGGAGTGATGCAATGGCAATAAATAAAATGTACAGAAAGCTTCTAAAGCATCAAGTATTCCAAGAACAACACACACAAACACACACACACACACACACACACAAACACACACACACATTTGGGCCAAGGGACCAAGTAGCACATGGTTGACAAAGATCAAATCCTAGGACCCTACATGCAAAGTGTGCACGCTAATCCTTTGAGCTATCTCCCAGCCACGTTGCAGGTAAAAATCTACTTGTTCAAAGTCACAGAGAAATTGAATTGAATTGCAGGTTGAGATTTTGTGTGCAGGTCACTATGGGGTAAACTGGGTGGAGAATTCAGCCCCCCAGTGTGCCGTGCATCTGAAACAGTGGTGTGATCTCACATCTGAATTAATGAGTGAGTAATGAATTAATAAACGAGCTGACAACGTGGAGTAACTGTAACATGATTCAAATAACTATTTCTAAATCCTTCCCCAAAGGAGATATATACAGCGGTCAGCCTGTATTACAAATTCTCTGTTACAGAATCAAATGAGGTGATCAGGGGGCTGGAGTGATAGCACAGCGGTAGGGCGTTCGCCTTGCATGCTACCGACCAAGGTTCGATTCCCAGCATCCCATATGGTTCCCCCAGCCTGAACGCAGAGCCAGAAATAACCCCTGAGTGCTGCCGGGTGTAGTCCAAAAAACTCAAAAACAAACAAAAAACCATCAAATGAGGCGATTAACCTTTCACCACTTCCAACAATTTAGCACAGAGTTCTGATTCTATGCAGAAGGTTGGTTCTATGCCTGAAAGGTTTATTGCCTGGAAGGGTCATTATGAACTGGTTTTGTCAGCCCTGGTGACAAAGTTTCCTGAAGAAACCTGGAAGACAGGGACCACTCAGGGGAGCTAAGAGTGGAACTGTCAAAGGGTTCCCCAGTTCTTTTGTCTGTCTGATTTTGGACCATACCCGTCAATGCTCATGGATCACTTCTGAAGGACTCCGGGGTTGCTGGAGATAGAACCTAGGCCGGCCACCTACAAGGCAAACACCCTACCCACTGTACTATCGCTCCAACCCCTGGGTCCCCATATCTCCACGCATCCCACTGCCAAGACTCTACCACTCATTCTTCCAGTTATCCTGAGCACAGAAAGACCCTGAAGGTACTGAAGTGGGAGCAATCGCATCGCTCTTGCCTGATAGAGCGACTGTCAGAGGGGTTGGCAGAGGGGAATCACAACCTGTTTACCAAGACACCCCATAAGCAGATCACTCCGGAGCTCTTCTTCTACAGGTCCCCAACTTCGGGGTTGGGGGATCCTCACCTGATTTCTCCACTTTCACCTTCACCGGGAACATGGTCTGGGTCTGGGGTCTGTCTAGTTGAGTCAAAGTAGCTCCCAAGGACCTGGGGTCACAAGTCAACAGAGGACGCAGGCAGACAAGGAAAGGTCAAAGGTGAGCTTCGAAATACAGCCAGCCCTGCGCCGAGATCGCGATGGGCCACGATCGCTGCCGCTGCCGCTGCCGCCACCTTCTCCGGATCCCCTTCTCTGGGAGGGCCCTTTCTGCAAGTCTTTGTTTCCATTAGTTAAGATGCCAGTCGATCTCGTGCTCCGCCCAATGGATGGATTGCAGCTAATGTCAACTTTCCAGCTTCAAGCCCCACCTTTCTGGGGGGTTCGGCTTCCGAAACAAACCAACGATATCCGGCAGTGAATTCTGGGAGTTGTAGTTCTCGCTGCCCTCGAAGAAACGTTTGCGCCTGCGTCGCGCGAGGCACTGTGGGAATTGTAGGAGCGGAGAATCGCAAAGCTTCTTGGGATTTGTAGTGTTCGAAGCGTTGAGTGGGCGTCCCCACCAGGAGTTACTGCGCAGGATTTAATGAACAAGAATTCTTCTTGCCCCTAGATAAGCTTAGCTCCCCCTTACCAAACACTCTTCAGTTACCCGTTAATTTAGCTTTCAGACAAAAACATTATGTTATTAATTTATCAGTTATTGGGGGATATTAGTGAACAAAAGAAAATCCTTGTTCTGATGAAGCTTGTATTTTATTTACTTGTAACTATTTTTCTTTTTTCTTTCTTTATTTTCTGTGCCAGGAAGGTAAGTGCTCATTTGTCCATAAAGTATTTTATTTTATTTTTTAAAAATAATATCTTTATTTAAGCACTGGGATTACAAACTGTTTGTAGGTGGTTTTCAGTAATGAAAAATGAACACTTCCCTTCACCAGTGCAATGTTCCCACCACCAATGCCCCCCAACTCCCTCCTCCCCCACCCACTGCTTGTATTCAAGACAGGCATACTACTTCTCTCACTCACTACCATTGTCATGATAGTTGTTAGTGTAGTTATTTCTCTAACTGCACTCACCACTCTTTGTGGTATGCTGCATAAAGTGGCCTGGTCCTTTCAGCCCTCATCTCTATTGTCTGGGTGTTATTATAATAATGTCTTTATTTTTCTTAAAACCCATAGATGAGTGAGACTATTCTCTGTGTGTCTCTCTCTCACTCTGACTTATTTCACTCAGCATAATAGTTTCCATGCCCATCCATGTATAAGAAAATTTCACAATTTCATTTTTCCTAATGGCTGCATAGTATTCCGTTGTGTATATGTACCAGTTTCTTGGTTTTTTAGTTTGTCTGTTTGTTTATTTTTTGTTTTGGGGTCACACCCAGTTGTGCTCAGGGGTTATTCCTGGTTCTGAGTTCAGAAATCACTTCTAGCAGGCATGGGGGACTGAAAGGGATCCTGGGATTCGAACCATCATCTGTCCTGGATCAGTTGCGTGCAAGACAAACAACTTACTCCTCTGCTACCTCTGTGGCTCCATATACACGGTTTCTTTAGGCACTCATCTGTCACAAAGTTTGTGTGTGTGTGTGTGTGTGTGTGTGTGTGTGTGTGTGGTTTTTTTGGGTCACACCTAGCAGTGCTCAGGGGTTATTCCTGGCTCCAGGCTCAGAAATTGCTCCTGGCAGGCACGGGGGACCATATGGGATGCCGGGATTCGAACCGATGACCTCCTGCATGAAAGGCAAATGCCTTACCTCCATGCTATCTCTCTGGCCCCTGTCACAAAGTATTTTAAAGTGTGGTAGACAAACAAAATTTTTAGGATAAAATATAATAACGGGCTGGAGATAGTGCAGTGGGTAAGGTGCTTGTCTTGGATATGGTTGACTTTGATTGAATCCCCAGCACATCATACGTCCCCCAAGCCTGCCAGGAATTATCCCTGAGCATAGCCAGCTGTGGTTCCCAAACCAAAACCAAGGAAAAAATATGAGAAAAAAATAGTCTAAAAGAGATATGGGGTAGACCAAGGGGATCACAATTTTTCTTCTTTTTTGGCATCACAAATTTTAAAAAGATAGTAAAAGAACTATTTTCTGGTAAGGCTCTAGAGCTGGTAGATTTCTATTTACCAAGTATGCCATGGACCTATTAAATTCTTTTTTTTGTTTGTTTTTTGTTTTTTTGCTTTTTTGGGTCACACCTGGTGACGCTCAGGGGTTACTCCTGGCTATGCACTCAGAAATCGCTCCTGGGTTGGGGTCCATATGGGACGCCGGGATCAAACCTCGGTTAGCGCGCACAAGGCAAAGGCCCTTTTACTTGCGCCACTGCTCTGGCCCCAGACCAATTAAATTCTAAGAGACAACATTGTGATCTGAATGTCTGTTGTATGGGAACATATTTCAAACATTTCGAGTTATAGGACAGCAGCCCCTGGTGATGGAAGTATTCCTTTCTTGGGTCATTGTGTATAGAAAAGTTTCTAAAAGTAAAGTTCCTATTTCAGGGGGTCCAAATAGAGCAATAATTCAGCGTGTAGAATGTTTTTTGCACATGGCTATCCTGGGTTTGATCCCCAGCATCCTCTGAGCACCACCAAGAGTAATCCCTGAAAGGTCCGATTTCAGAGATTTATGAGTAGTTTTCAGTGAAAACGTGTATGAAGGACTAAGCCTAGCACAAAGTGAGCATCATGAAATATTTCTAAATACTAAAATCAATCATCAGAATGCTAGTGTTACGGCTCTTTTAGAATTTGTCCAGCAGGCCTTCTGGTCTCCACCGTAAGGTCCAAAAAAGAAGAAAAAAAAATCAGAATGCTTCCATTTCCAAAAGATCCCAGAAAGCCAATATAGAGAGTTAGGGTATTTTTATTGAGGGATGTCAGAAGAATACACAGGGGAGGGGAAAAGTCTTCAAGGGTTGAGAGAGGTTTTAGACCTTTGGAGCCCATTCTGGAAGAATGAGCAGCTTCCAGAGATTGCACAGAAGATGTCAGGGGGTACCCAAGGGTATGGTGAAAGAAAGATAGTCCCCAAGGGCACCCCAACGGGGCCGGTAGATCTGGAAAATGGTGATCCAGGTGGTAAGTACAATCACCCAGAAGAGGAAACCCACAGCTGAGCGCCAGACATCTGGAAAAGAGGACAGGGGTGTGGGGAAGCTGATATCTCCCCCTCTCTACCACTAATGCCCTGGAATCTCTGCCACCTTTCCCTCCGAGGGTCCCCCCAGTCCTCCCCACACAACCTAGGATCTCCTTTGCTTTGGACTCACAGCCTTTAATTTGGCTCTGTTCAGTGTATGCAGGGACAATGAAGGCCTCTCGGAAGAACCAGAAGATATTTACCAACCAGAGGAAAGGTAGGAAAGCAAATCCACCTGAAAGATAAAACAAAATAAACAAGCAAACAAACAAGGGAGAGATTAAGGCAATGAAGGTTTCCCTGCAACAGCCCTCTCCCGCCCCTAGCACCCTCAGAGGCCTGACTGGAAGATCCTCTGCGTACTCAGATTCAGAGATCTCTGCCATCAGGGACCCAGAAATCCAGGAGCCCCAGCCCTGTCCCTGCACATTCAAGTCCCAGGCTCTTTGGGGACTTAAGAAACCGAGATCTCAACGTCCAGGTCCTTCTGGACACAGGGCCCAGCGGCTTCTAACGTTAGATCGAAGCACACAGGCTTCGGGTCCTCTAATCCAGCCCCCCCCCCCCCGCATTTCTCCTGGGACCCTAAAAAAAAACAGGCCCTTACCCAGGTAGTACTTCCGGCATAGGTTCAATTTCTCCTCGTTGGACACCCGCTCCAAATTCATCGTTGCGCTGGGTGGGCTAGGTGGTCCCGGGTGGGTAGGCCGGGCAGGACCTAAACCTCGATCCTATTACAAAACAAGGCTAAATGGGGGGACAGGAAGAAAGATACCCCCGCCTCACCTGCAACTGCGACGTTTGGTGTCAGCTGCGATGCGCAACAGGACCCCCCAACTTGCCTCTGCTGTCGACTTCCTCCTGCTGGACCGCCTCTGTCAATTTCAACCCTGAGCGCATGCGCGAGATGTCCCAATGCTTGCTGGGATTTGTGGTTTTTTTGTGGCTCGGCAAAGGGTGGCGCGCATTACACATGCGCCCTTCGGCAGTTGGGAGGGGGGAAGAACAAGGAGGGTTTCTTGCACGCACGCGCACTGTGGCGCCTCTGCTGTCACAGCGACGAACTACATTTCCCAGAACTCTTAGGCAACAGACTTGACGCAAGGCGCAGGCAGTTGGAGGGTTCGGATTAAAAATGGCAGAATATTTAGCTTCGATCTTCGGGACTGAGAAGGACAAGTGAGAATGGGCGCAGGGGAGTGCCCCCTCCCCACACACACATCGGGGATCCAGGACTAGGGCATTCGATGCTTCTGTGGCTGGGCGGCTTGGGGGAGATATTTCTGGGGGGTATCCGGCCCACTCGATTCACCTCTGTCTTTGCACCTCTTCCAGGGTTAACTGCTCTTTTTACTTTAAGATCGGGGCCTGCCGGCACGGGGACCGGTGCTCCCGGCTTCACAACAAACCGACTTTCAGCCAGGTGAGATCCTGCATAGAGCCGGGTGTTTGAGGGGGGGGGGTTATTTAAGGCCTCCTTAGCCTGTCCCCCTTCTGTTGTCTTATCATCACGAGGTCCCCCTCCTTTTCAGGATTGCTAACTCCCACCCTAGGCCGGCCCATTCATTATGAGACCGTCCAGGCAATGTGGCTAGTCCTCGACCCCCGCCCCCTCACTTTTAGGTCCCCTCCCTTCTGGTTTCCTTAGGCACTTGCATCACTGATGCACCTGCGAGGCTTATTAGACTGCTTCTGAGGTGCCGGGTCCCGCTCCCCCATCTTCATCTCCCATCCCCTTTGCATGCAGCCCCGCTCTCTGAACTCAGGCCCCGCTCCCTGACATTCTATTCAGACCATAGTGCTGCTCAACCTGTACCGGAATCCACAGAACACCGCCCAAACTGCAGACGGATCGCACTGTGAGTGGGGGTGGGGGTGGTGGCTCGACCTTTGGGAAGGTCAGCTTCTTACAGACCACCCCCGATCCCATTCCCTCCGTGTCATCCTCCTCTAGGTCACGTGAGCGATGTGGAGGTGCAGGAACACTACGATAACTTCTTCGAGGTGAGGCCTGGCAGGGGTGATTTGAGTTCCCGATGGGCCCGGAGCTCAGCTAAGTTCTGTCTGGTCTTCTGCAGGAAGTCTTCACAGAACTGCAGGAGAAGTACGGGGAGATTGAAGAGATGAATGTGTGCGACAACCTGGGCGACCACCTTGTGGGCAATGTCTATGTCAAGGTGCCTGTGCTTCCCCCTTAGTGCCCAGAGGCCGAGACATCTCTGAAGCCTCATAGCTTGCTGGCCATTCATAAATCCAGTCTAGATGCCACTAGTTGCTTACTAGTTTCCTGAACTAGTTGGCTGACCTTGCCAACTTTCCCCTAGTTCCGGCGTGAGGAGGACGCAGAACGGGCAGTTGCTGATCTCAATAACCGCTGGTTCAATGGCCAGGCAGTGCATGCCGAGTTGTCTCCTGTCACCGACTTCCGGGAGTCGTGTTGTCGACAATATGAGATGGGGTATGGTCATGAAATGAGGGGGTACTGGTAGTGAGGGAGATGGGATGCTGAGGCACAGGAGAAGAGTGCTTGTATCTGGAGGAACGGTCAGAAATCCTGCTGCCTCCATCTGTTCATCTTCTGTCCAGGGAATGTACCCGAGGTGGCTTCTGCAACTTTATGCACCTGCGCCCCATCTCCCGGAATCTCCGGCGGCAGCTCTACGGGCGGGGACCCAGGCGCAGGTACCTCAAGGCCTGCCAAGGACTATTCCTATCCTACCCTGAGTACTCTGCCCTGAGAAGAAACCGATTCAACATGCCAGTGACCTTCTTCCCAGGCCTTGTGTTCTAAAAGCCCTAAGCCCCATTGCAACTCCACAGCTAGCTCAAACCTCAAAGTCTTGTTTTAGGTTTTGTTTTTGAACCACACTTGCATCAGTCAGGCAGGGGGACTATATGGGATGCTGGGGAATCGAACCTGGGTTGATCACATGCAAGGCAAGCGTCCTACTTGCTGTATATGTGCTACCTGCTCTAGCCCCCAAGCTCCAAATTCTTGTTTTTGTTTGGGCTATATCTGGCGGTGCTCAGGGTTTGCTTGCTCCTGGCTTTGTGCTCAGGAATCACTCACTCCTAGTGGGGTTTTGGGGACCACATGTGGCACAGGAGATTGCATCCAAGTAGGCTGTGTGCAAGGCAAACCCCTTGCCTGCTCTGACACTCAAACCCAAAGCATTTAATCCTAAAATCAGACTGCTCCCCAATCTTAGGCTTGCCAAAAACTTATATTACCCGCCTTGTCCTGTTCCAAGGAAGAGAAACAGAGTTGGAGGTCTATACTAATCTCCCTTTCTTCACTCATCTCCAGGTCACCCCCAAGGTCTCATACCAGCCACCGTCCTCGAGAAAGGAACCGACGACACTCACCAGACCATCGCCATGGCCGTTTTTGAATCCCTCATCCCCTTGTCCTCCACCCATCAGGCACAGACATTCTGGCCAGATCCCTTCCTCTTTCAAGTTTCCTATATAAGCCCCAGGGCCAGATCTTCCCCCACTGGCGCTGGGGTTCCATGATGTAACCTATTCAGCACAGAGACTTTTGCCATTCCCCCCCCCCAATAAAGTTCTGTGATAAGGGTTGTTAGCCTTGCCTAGTTGTGGGCTGGCGTTTCCTTTCAAGCCCACGTTTCCTGACTAGTGGGGCTGGGCTCTGACCACAATATCAGTTGAAGAACTTGAAACAGTAGGTCGGAAAGAAAGGGGTCCAAGAATCTAGATACATTTGGGAGGGCACCATCGAGACAGAAACCTCATCCCCTCCATCTGAGGCTTCTCAAGGGGGAAACCTGGTGGTGGCAGGTTGGAGGATTCCAGCTCAGAGGAGACTGGGCTTAGGAACTAAGGTAAGATGGCTGGGTGCCAAGTGGGAACCTCCAGTGGGGGGCGGGCTGGGGCCTGAGTGTTAGCTGCGCTAAAGTGGGTGCTGACAATATCTAGTATCTTTAAGCATCACACTTTCTAGTAATTTATTTTCTAGTTACCCCCAAGGATACTTAGGGTTTACTCCTGGCTCTGTGCTCAGATGGAGTCAGGCAGACGTGGTGCTGGATATCAAACTCAGGTTGGCCATATGCAAGGCAAGCACCTTACCCACTGACTCTGGATCAAACTGTATTCTATACAATGATGTTACGAGGAAGATGCTATTACCCCTTTTTTTAGCTGCGGGGAAAGAGAGGGCAGGAAAACGCGAAGGTGAGCCTCTGACTATCAGGCCAGGAGATGGATTGGCTGGGTCCCCCTGGCCCTCCTCTGTACCCACTGGTGCCTCCTGTCCTGTTTCCTCCTATGTGTGTGACAGGGCGACAGAAGTGGGCTGTCTGGAAGTCCTGTGGTCACGACCTCCAACGCAGGCCTTTCCCAATGGGGCCCAGATTCCTCCTGAAGGCCGTGTTGCTCCTGGCCCCGCCGGCGTCGCTGCAGACCTCGCAGCACTGTGGCCGCCTGGAGTACTGGAACCCCGACAACTTGTGTTGTGCCAGCTGCCTGCAGCGCTTTGGGCTGCCCCCCTGCTCCGGTGAGGGGTCCACAGTGCATCGCAAGGGGCTATGCCCAGGAGTGACTGGGGGGGAGCTGCGTACTGGGGTGAGGGTGGCAGAGTGGGGCATTGGTACTGTCACGCAAAGGGGTGCGGCCTGTGACGAGGGACCCAGAGGAAGGCGGGGGCGGGGAGTGGTGAAACCCCTGTCCATGTGGTCGTCGAGAAGTGGGGGGGCGGAGCCTGGTCAGCGGGTTTCGGGACTGGTGGAAGCAGGCTGGGCCCGGGACTGGAAGGGCTGGGGAGGGGCGTGAGGGAGGCGGGGCTCGGCTGCCGGAGCAAGCCCTGTGTACCTCTAGGCTACGAGTTTTCTGAGAACTGCGGACTCAATGACTTCGGAGATCACGTGGCACACCCCTTCCAAGAGTGCCCCCCTGGGCATTGCAACCCCCAAGGCGCCCAGCTATGTAGCCCCTGTGGCAGCGAAGCCACGGTTCCCGCTGCCGTGGAGAACAAGGGGAGAACCCGGGCTCCCCGCTGCAGAGAGGTGCTGGTTGGGGCAGTGGCCAGGGTGCAGCAGGCGGGGGCGCTGGAATGCTGGGTTTGGGGTGTGGGATCGGATGGATGGGCAGGGTCTGGGTGCTGTGGTGGGATGAGGGTGGGAACGTGGTCCCATGGAATAATGATGGAAGTTGGGGGGGGCAGGAAGTGGACCTAGCCTCAGCTTTTCTCCAAGCTCCCTTCCCCCATTTCTAGAAGCCGGTCCCCGTCGAGGAGCCCTGCCCTCTTGCAACTTCCCGCATCTCCCAGACAGCGGAACCCATACAAAGTGTCTCCAAGCCAAGCTTTGTCCTGCTCGCGATGCTGGCTCTGCTGCCCGCTGTGGCAGTGGTTCTTGTGTTTGCTCTACAAACGCATTGCAGTCGCCGGCGAAGGAAAAACAGTCCTCATCCTTATCCTGGCTTTGCTTGCAAGGATCTTGACCCCCGCTTCAAGCTGCACTGGTCCACTCCAGGCTCCCCCAGCACTTCACAGGCAGGAGAATCCAGGAAGGCCGCGTCTCTGCTTAAGCAGCTAGGCAGTGGTTAGTAGGGCTCATGCCAACAGGGGAGGTGGATTCAATGGATTGAAGTTCTCCTTGGGGGTGACAGTACAACAGGTAGGGCACTACCTTGTGTGTGGTGGGCCTGGGTTTGATTCCCAGCACCCCATTTTCTCCAAGCACCTCCAGGAATGGTCCCTGAATGCAGAGCCAGGAGTTAGCCCTAAGAATCACCAGATGGGGCCCGGAGAGATAGCACAGCGGCGTTTGCCTTGCAAGCAGCCATCCAGGACCGAAGGTGGTTGGTTCGAATCCCGGCGTCCCATATGGTCCCCCGTGCCTACCAGGAGCTATTTCTGAGCAGACAGCCAGGAGTAACCCCTGAGCACCGCCGGGAGTGGCCCAAAAACAAACAAACAAAAAAAGAATCACCAGATGACACAATTATTTATGTAATCAAGATGTTTAAATAAAGAAAAAAAAAAGGAAAAAAAATCACCAGATGTGGTTCCCCCCCCCAAAAAAAAAAAAACTAAAGCAAGCCCCTTTTTTGTCTCCCAGAGCTGCCAAATCTGACCTCACAGCCCCTGTCTCGGCTCCTGGATGAGCTGGAAGTGCTGGAGGAGTTGATTGTGCTGCTGGACCCAGAGCCAGGGCCTGGTGGGGGACTCGGCACCACGCGACATCTGGCTTCCAGATATGGCCTGTCTGCAGTCTGGTCCAACTTTGCCTACTCGCTGCGACCAAGCCACTCACCTCTGCGTACCCTGATTGAGGTGGTGGTGGCAAGGGAGCCCTCTGCCTCTCTGGGTCAGCTTGGTGCACACCTCGTCCAGCTGGGACGGGCAGATGCACTGCAGGTGCTGTCTCGACTTGGTGGATCTGGGGCTTGTCTGGCTTAATACTCTATAATAAAGTTTTCTTGAACTAAGTGTTCATGGACTCCAGGTTTCGTTAAGAGGCCCCTCTCTCCAAGTTTTAGGCAGGTCAGGATCCCATAGACCTCCTCCCATATTTCTTGGCCCCCTACACTCCCCTGCTTCTCTCAAATATAACCCTATTCCAGGAATTCCCAAGGCCTAGATTCTGTGGTTGGAAAATGTAGCTCCCCAACTTACTAGTTGTAAAAACTGATGTCTCCCTTAGTTGCTCCCACACCAGACAGATGGGAGGACCACCTTTCCAAACATTGACAGACTTTATTGTGGGGGGTTTCCCACCTGGGATCCCACCCTCTTAAATAAAAAAGTGCATAGAAAAGAAGGGATTTAGAAACCTTTGTACAGTATCTACATCTTGGGCCCCCAGAGTAGGTAGAGGGCGATTGCTGGGTGGACTGGAGAGGGTTGGGGGACAGCATCACAGGCTGCCACTAGGATGCCCACATCCACCATGAACACAAGTAGGGGTGAGATGCTCTGGGAGGAACTAGGAAGTCCCCAGGTCGGGGTAAGATGGCAGCAGGGATTCTGGTGTTATCTTGCTGGGCAGCCAAAGCTTCAGTTTAGGAAGCGCCGACAGCGCTTGGCGCCACAGTTGCAGGGCAGCTTGTTGCTGGCATCTTCGATGGGGAACTTGTAGTCATAAGTGAGCTCCTCACCACGCAGGATGCGACGCAAGGCAAAGATGACAATGTGCTTCTGGCCCTCCACGTGGATGACGCGCGAAAAGCAGTTGGGCTCACACGAGTGGTTGATAAAGCGGGCGGCATTGCCGTGCATTGTGGCATCCACTACATCAAAGTCATCCATGCGGAACATATAGCACCCGATGCCCTACAGGGATGAGGTGAAGTGGTCAGGCGTACTGTTCTCCGGAGCAGCCCGCGCCTTACCTTCCGGCCTGACAGTGCCTACCTTCCCGTCATAGAACTTCTCCCGCTTGTCAGTCAGCACAGAGCGAATGACAATACCAGAGTATTCAATGACCATCTCGCCCGCGTCGATATTGCGCTTACAGAACAGGCCCCGCCCATGGATGGCAGATCTGCAGGGCAGGATGGGCAAGGGGATGATCAAGGGTAGGGGGAAAAAACCCAAAAGAACCCCCCAAAGGGTGCCTATCCATCCACCCAAAGGGGAAACTCCCTTATGTCCCCTAGCCCCACTAACCTGTAGACACCCACTGCCTCTTTGGATGTCTTCTTGAGGTGGCGAAAGCGCATGGCCATGGGCAGCTCCAGGCTGGTGGCACGTCTGGTGGGAGACCAGAGTTATAGGCTGATACCAGCAGTGAGCACTGGGCCTAGCACTTTAGCACCCTTTCAACAAACCAGCCCAAGCAGCATCCTGACATACTGCCCTCATACCTGGTTGACCTGAGCTGCACCTCATCCTCTTCTTCATCGCAGGTGGCACCCTCAGGTAGAACACGGTGCTGAGAGGCCAGGAAGTTGAACATGTCAAAGGTGCACTTCCTGCAGGGTAGGAAGGAAAGGGAGAGTCAGAGCTATTCCTTTTGAGAGGAGCTACCCTGCTGTACTGTGCGTGAGGAGTGATGCTACAGTGAATCGCTGTTTGCCTAATGTAAACTCAAGGAGCAAAATAAAGGAATTTGCCTTTACTTTGTTGATTTGTTTTTGGGCCACACCTGGTGGTGGTCAGGATTTACTTTTAGTTCTGCACTCAGGATCCCCCGATGGTACAGGGGACCGTATGGAGTAAGAAATCAAACTCATACAGTTCACCTGCAAGGCAAATGACCTCCATCCTGACCCCATTGCTCCAGCCTGTTTGTGTGTGTGCCACACCCAACAGTACTCAGAGCTTACTCCTGGTTTTGAGCTTAGGATCACTCCTAGGGGGTGCAGTGGACTATATGGAATGCTGGAGCTCGAACCCAGGTCAGCCACATACAAGGTAAGCTCACACTGTATTACTACTCTGGTGCAGTATGAAATTATTTCTAGATAAACCAAATAACTCTTGGCCTGTTATCTTCTCTTCAGGACTCAACTTCCAAAATGTTTCCAATCTAGTATTTTGCTCCCACCCTTGAAAACTCCCACTGGACTCCCCAGGTATCACCCTCAAACCTCTCACCGGAGATAGACCTCAGCACGGGCTGCCCCATGGGGATTCAGGGGTGGTTCCTCCTGGCCCTCTCCCTGCTGGTGGTACCGGAACTTATAGTGCTGGCAGCGCTGGGCCCCAGGCAGTTGCTCTGCCAGGAAGATGACAGCATCGTGGTGGATGCCCAGGAGCCTTGCCCCACTCATTCCTGGAGAGAGTAACAGGTTAGGACATATCCCAGTCATGCTCAAATCCCAGCCTGCCCTCAGAAAGTCACTGCAGTGCCCCCTCTCAGGGACACTTACCACTAAAGGAGAGATGCCTGAGCCGGGCATGCCCTCGAGCCTCTTGCACTTTCTCAATCAGAGTTCTCCATGCCCCTGAGGAAAACAGCAGGTTCCCAGCAGTAAGGCATGGTGTTCTCTGGACACTTTCCCACCCAGTGAAGCTGCTCCTCACTTACCCTCCAAGCTTTCTGCCTCCACACTGAATCCATCCTCACTGCTGATCTCAAAGCGCAGATGTGGGCCAGCCCGTTTCGGGGCCTGATTCTCTTTGTCTTCTGGAGATTGAGGCTCTTCCTCAGAGCTCGAAGCTTCACCTGGTTCCAAAAAGCAAGTCAAAGCAAGTGAGGATCATTCTTTTCTTGTTCAAAAGCCCTGATTGCCCCCTGCTCTACTTCCTTCATGACAGAAACAGGATCTCATGATCCCTTCCTTTTGATTATTCCTGACTCTGTGATCAGAAATTATTCCTGGTGGTACTCTGGGGACCTTATGGGGTGCTGAAGATAGAACCTGAGATGAATGCATGTAAGACAAATGCTCTACCTATTGTGCTATCATCTTGGACCAGGACCCCTTATGACCCCTTAACTTTAACCTTTCCCACACCTTAGCAGGCCTATGGGCCCTTCTCTCCAGGACTTTGGACAAATGATCAGTTCCATGAAATGTTGTAGCTCTGCAGGACATACTTGCTTCATTCAAAATCGACCGACCATAAATATCTAACATTCCTCATTCCTCTCATACAAAATACAAGAGAATCTTTTTTTATTTTGGTTTTGGGGCCATACCCGGCAGGCAGCACTTGGGTTATTCCTGGCACTGTGCTCAGAAATCGCTCCTGGCAGGCTCAGGGGACATGGAATACCGGGAATTGAACCTGGGTTTGTCCCAGGTTGGCCACATGCAAGCCTGCCCATTGTGCTCTGGCCCCCAAAAGTGGAGAATCATATTTCACATATTTGTTTTGGTTTTGGGCCACGTTAGGTGGTGCTCAGGGGCTACTCCAGACTCAGTGCTCTGAGGCCACTCCTGGCTTCTGAGATTACACAATACCAGACATCAAACCAAAGCTCTTGCATGCAAAGCATGTGCTCCAGTCCACTGGAGCTCCAGTCCACTCATTCAGGCATTTTTCACATATTCTAAATATATAGACCCAGACTTGCATAATCAGAAGAAAAGGCACTTACTAATACAGGAGATGTAGACATGAGAGAAAAATGGGCAAAAAACAAGGCCAGGGGCCGGTGAGATAGCATGGAGGTAAGGTGTTTGCTTTTCATGCAGAAGGATGGTGGTTCGAATCCCAGCATCCCATATGGTCCCCCGAGCCTGCCAGGGGCAATTTCTGAGCGTAGAGCCAGGAGGAACCCCTGAGCACTGGCCGGTGTGACCCAAAAACCAAAACCAGAAACAAAAAATAAGGCCAGAGCAGTGGCGCAAGAGGTAGGGCATTTGCCTTGCATGAGCTAACCTAGGACGAACCACTATTTGATCCTCTAGCATCCCATTTGGTTCCCCAAACTAGGAGCGATTTCTGAGCGCATAGCCAGGAGTAACCCCTGAGCATCACCAGGTGTGGCCCAAGAAGAAAAAAAAAAAAGGGCAAAAAAAAAAAAAAAAGAACATCAAAAATAACTCTGAGATCTATGGCCATAATTAGAAAAGCAAAAGTGCCTCTACCTTTGGTAAGGGTAGGAGAGGGCAAAGTTTGGTGTAGATACCATGAACTATTTAAGACTGGACTATTTAAGCCTAATTTGTTGAGAGGAAGAAAGCAGCAGGGTACAGGAGTAGTCAGCAGTTTGGAGACTATCAGAACAGAGATGGGGTTTAGAGCCAGAAAGTAGGAGTGAGAAGGAGAATAAGTCAAGGCCACGGTCCTGAGACAGGCCAGAACTGAAAGGCCAGAACAACAGGAAGACACAAAGACAGGGTGTCCAGAGGGCTGAGAACCCATTGAGAGGTGCTTCAAGGTGGAACAAAATAGAGTGATAGCTGCAGCTAGCACAAACCAGTTAATGGCTGAGATGTGGGAGCTGCCCTGCAGTGTGTTGGGCAAAGTGTTTGAGTCCTCTTTGAGAGATTGGATGCTCATTCTCCCCACATTTCCAAACCCGATTCTCAATGGGTGACCAACATCACCTTTAGGCCTCCGTGTCCCCTTAGGTCCACCCGACTTCTTCTTTTCTTCAGTCTCCTCCTCATTCTCCCTGCCCTGTTCTATGAGTCTGTACCTAATATCTTCCCATTTCTTCTTTCTCACATGCAGCAGATTCCCTTATCACTTATCAGTGTCTGGTCCCTATGAGCAAGGACTACTTTGTCAGTCACTGCCACACACATGCATCTCTGGTACTCATAGGTAGCCTTAAGTGCTTTTCTTCCCCCTCACTCCATTCCACATTCAGTAGTTGGTCAGTGCTGAAAAATTGACACATCTAGATAAGAAATTCCCCCAAAAAAGTTTGTTCTGTTTTTGGCCACACTCGGTGGTGCTCAGGGACCATCTGGGGTGCCAGGGATTAAACATTGATTGGCTGCATGCAAAGCAAGTGCCCTATCCATTGTACTCTTGCTTCAGTCCTGGATTCTGACCCTTGAACTGCTTGACTGATAACTGGTTTGGCTACAAATCCCCCTCTCCCACTGTCTCCTGTGACCAAGAGAATACCACTTCCTTTCTGGAGCCGTAAGGCACGGTCCCATCCTGTATATCCATGTCTCTACAGTTAAACCTAACTTCCCACCTTTCCCTCAGCACAGGTCTCCTAGTCAAACCTCCCTTCCCTCCCACCCCTTTTTCTCATGCATCTGTGGCTTTGCTTGTCTTGGTCTTCATGCAAAACATTTCTTTTGTTTTGTTTTGTTTTGGGCCACACCCAGCGATGCTCAGGGGTTACTCATGGCTATAGGCTCAGAAATCATTCCTGGCTTGGGGGACCATATGGGACGCCGAGGGATCAAAACGTGGTACGAATGCCCTAGGTTAGCACGTGCAAGGCAAACGCCCTACCGCTTGCGCCACTGCTCCAGCCCCATGTGCAAAACATTTCTAAGCTGCTTCCTCATCTCCACCTAGAAGCTCAACTCAGATTTTGGCAGGGTGCCTTTGTGTTGTTTTGGCTTCAACCACACTGTCTTCAATTCTGGACTGACACATATTCCCCACAGTATGCCACCTGCCCTCTCTGCACATCAATTTCATATCCCCGAGGCTGGGGGTGCTATGCCTACTCACTACTCTCTTCCCTGGTCCTCTAGCCATGCCCATCATCTTCCAAGGTGTGCTCTACTCTCTATGAATGAGTCTCAAGAGTTTCATCTGCAGGTTTCATCTGAACCTAGGACTGGCACAGACCAGTCTCTGAGGTATGCCTGGCATGCCGTGGGCCACCGAATAGACCACTTTCAGAGGATGTCAAGAGGACAGCAAGTGCAATGTCTGCTCTGAGTTTTGCCAGAGATGAGGAGTGCCCAAGGACGTGCCTGTAACTTGAGAACGTGGGGTGGCGAGGTGGTGTGCGACTCCACTGGGCAACACCCAAAAGGGTTATCAGGGAGAAGGCTGCTCCCTACCTGAGTAGTGGTGCCACTGGGACTCGAGCAGCAGGTCTGATGGGCCATCACAGACTACTGGAGGCCCAGCTTCTGGAAGTGGCAGCAGAGGGGAGCTGTCCTGGAGGGGCCTGTGAGGAGAGACCTGTCAGAAGGGGAAGAGCCCAAGTCCCAGACTCTCCAGGAAAGGAGACCGGCGTTCACCTTGGGCTCTCCTCCCCAGTGGGCTCCCTGGGCTCATCCAGGTCTAGAACTCCACGCACAGTAGGTGTTTTCATGCGCACTCGGCTAAACCTGGGATGGGTGGGAGCCACATGAAGGCTGAGCTGCAATCTTCCTGCCCACCCTGCTGCCCACCTGTGCAGCTTCAGTACAAGGATTTACCTGCTACCACTAATCCCTGGATCTTGGGGGTTATCTTCCAAGGACTCCCCATCTTCCTCCAGCCGGGGGGTCTTGTTTGGAGGTGGTGCTGGTGGGGAGCGGCCAGAAAAAGTGGACACTCTCTTGACGCGAATGGCCTGGCGGGGAGGGCTAGGGGGCCCACTGCTCAATACCAGTGTCAGTGGAGGAGGTGGAGGGGGTGGAGCAGGGCGGACCACCCCCACCCCTACGACTGGCAACACACCCAGCAGGGGTCCTGGGGGCAGAGTCCAGGAAGTGGGGGCTGTAGGAGGGATGGGAGGGGACAGAGGGGACTGCTTCACTGGGGGGGAGACAGGCTCGCCTTCCCCTGCCATCTTCACAAACACTTGCCCCAGCTTATTAACAAGGATGATTTTAGATGTGGCAGGTTTTGGGGGCTCAGGATTAGGGCCCAGGCTCAATACTCGAACCCCCGGAGCCCCCGGAAGCCAGGCAAATGTCCGGGTAGGGTCTGCTGGGCTAGGGGACAAGCCCTGGGGGGCCTGGCTACCATTGGCCAAGGGAGGAGCTGGGGGGATTGGCTCCTCTCTGGGCCCAGCACCTCCTTCTCCAGGACCACCTAGGTTCTTCAAGACAAAATCCACAATTTCAGAAGGCAAGTCCTCAGGAGGTCGGGCCCGGTCCCCTGCGGCTCCAATGACTCCAGCACGGCCTGCTCCTGGCCCTGAAGGAGGCGTTCCCTGACCTCGAGGCTGCTGGATGGCCTCGGCTTCGCTGTCCGTGCCATCATCTACTCCATCGAGCTGTTCGATGCGGGGCATTCCAGGGAGGGGGCCTGGGGCCAGAGCTGGACTCGATACAACAGTCACAGGGAAGTGGACATAGCGGTGGGTGGAGCTGGCCTCCTCTTCTGAGCTGTCCCCTGCGCCCCCATGGCTGCTCCCTACTGCCCCTGCAGCCACAATCTCTTCCTGGAAAGGCTCAGTCCCCAGCAGGCTGGCCGCAAAGTCCAGATCAGCAGCGCTCAGTCCTGACACCACCTCCATATCCTCAAAGTCTGGGCCCAGGTCTTCAGAGGGTGGTGGAGACGGGACTGGCCCAGGGGGAGCCAGCTCCCCTGAGGTAGGTGTGAGGGCTCTAACAACTGAGGTAGGAGGGGGCACCCTGAGCTGAGGGGAAGTTCTGAGTGGTGAGGAGGCCCGCCTTGATGCTGACAGCCTGGGAGCAAGGGGACTAGGACGACGAGAGCGCCTGGGGGGAGCAGGGAAGTCCGGGTCTCCCACGGTTGGGATGTGATGAGTCAGAGAAGATGGACTTCCTGTGAGAAGAAGGTCAGTGTCAAGGAGTGCCTCTGCCCCACCTGTACTACCCTGCCCTGACTCACCAGAAACTCACCAGGGGAAGGCAGGGGTCCGAAGGAGACACCCCCCAAGGGCCTCCGGGATGGCGAGTAGTTGGGCACTTTGATTCGAGCCCCTGAGAAGGAGCGGGGCGCTGGAGGAGGGACACTGCCTGGATCTGGCCGAAGTGGGGGGTCCAGGTTCTGAATGGGTGAGTGGTGCTCAGGAGCTCCAGAGATAAGGGCGTCTGTATCTGGTGGGGGTTCCACATGATCTGGGGGCTCTAAAGAGGCATCAGAACTGCATCAGAGATGGAAGGGGCTGCCTGCCAAAGTTTCCCACCACATGTGCACCTTTCCTTCGCGCCAACTATGCTGCCTCCACCTGGGAGCTCCATTTCCAGTGCCCACCCAGGCTGGTTCCCAACAATCACTCCTGCTCATTCTCCTGTGGCTTCTGCACAACCTCTGTGAACCCCTGGGGGCTGCTTCCCTTATGCTCCATACGCCTCCACCTCCTTCCCCTTTGGCAGCCAACTGCCTTCTGAGGACCCGTGTGCATGGAGGCATTGCCCTCTTTAGCATAGTCAATACGGCCACTCTCTTGCTCTGCGCATCCTGGCCACGTCAAATGCAGCACCTACTCTGGAGCTTGCCGCTCACCATTCCCTGGCCCCACCCAACCCACGCAAGCTAACCTCTGCTTCCTGCTGCCAGTTTCTAGTCATAGGAGAAATGCACCTTTTGCTCCTTTCCATTTCACGTAATGCTGCACTTAGAACAAATCCCTTCCTACAAACAATCCAAATTTCTTCCTTTCCCGGGCCACCTGGGACTCAGCTGCATCTTTAGACAGCATGGCTGTTAGGTGGGAACTGAGTTACACCCTAGTTCTACCAGGTTACTACAGTGGAGCAACTGCTCAGGAAAGCTGTAGTACCACAGAATTTATACTTCCTCAGAGGGCTGCGGGAACATTACTCAAACAGAGCCCAAATCGAGAGACTACAAATGCTCTCGACATCTGTCTCGAAGTTGTCATCCCACAATAAGCAGGTAGCATGGTGCTTTCCCCCCTCACTATTGTGAAATGAAGGGCACAGCTCCTGGCATGTAATGCAAAGCCTAGAAATTACCAGATGGAAGATAGTAAGCACCCTGGGGGGTTTTAGGGGAAAGGGAGGTGGGATAGAAGGTAACCACTGTGGAGAAGGCAAGGGGATTTTCTGGGAGTTTGAGGACTGCACTCCACCTGAGGATGGGGCAGGGCTGTGCACAATCGTCTGGTTCTCCTCAGCGGCCTCCAGATAAACTGGCTCTTCCCTGGGCCCCCACGGCCGATACTCCAGGATCCGGCACCGATACCAGCAGCGCCGCCGAGCATCCACAGTGCTCCAGTACAGACGAGAACACCTACAGACGACATACGGGGTCAGAGGGGTAGGACCTCCTGAGGAAACTGATTCAGTTCTGAAGACCCTCACCCACCCAGGGCCCCAAGGTGAGCTCACTGGTAGCCAATGGGGAAGAGCCGTCCCTCGCAGTCTGAGAGGTCCGACAGAGTACCCAAAGAGTCAATTCGAATCGAGCCTAGGGTGCAGAGGAGGCACATAGGATCAGGCCAAACTAAAAGCATCACGAAGATGGGCGTGAGGAATACATAGCTTACCAATGAGCACATTGATGGCATCAGGCTCGAGCCCCGTCAAAAACTTGCGCTTGAAGTTGATGCCCTCAAAGTCCACGTAGACTCGGCGGAGAACATCAAATCCATCGGGGGTCACGATCTCCTGGGAGGTGGGTGGCGAATGGGGTTGCTGGATTGGTGGGTGGTGAGGGGGATGCGAGGGAAGGTTCTGGAGGCAGGGACTGGACAGTCTGGGGCTTGGCTAAAGGACACTGGGAGAACAAGGAGGAAACACTGAGAGGCAGCAGGGACCAAGCCTAAGGGGCCATGGCGGGGAGGGTCCCTGAGTGGGTGGGCAAAGCGAGAGAGAAGGTGCTGTCTCCCTCACGGTGAAGGCCCACCTTGCCATCCAGCAGGTCCGTGTGTTTCTGGCAGAAAACTTTCTTGTCATCCTGGAAGATGCAGTAGCTGGCCCGGGCACACATAAAGTGGAAGTTGCTGAGGCAGGAAGACAGGCAGCAGCCCACCGTGGCTCCAGGCTTCAGGCAGAGTTCACAGCGCTGTGGACAGAAGCAGCTGCTAAGGGGAGAGGCCATGGACTAGCACATACAAAGTCAAGGCACTTGCTAAACACAATTTCCAACCCAGCTGCCTCCAAGGCCCAATACACAGAAAAATTCCCTCAGGTTAGGGGAAGCAACACTAAGTGAACACTAAGCAGATTTCTCCAGCTTTCTGACACTGCTCTAAGGAGCAACCTGCACTATTCCACTTAACCCTATTCAGCCCTGGGCTGCTAGCTCTGTCATCGTCATTCTGAGCAATCTGCAATCCCTCAGCTAAAGGCACTGACCCAGACAGATAACCACCTCAGACACACCTCAACCACCTCAGACACACAGGAAGACCTAAATGCCACACTGGACGGAAGTGACCAGTACAGAGTCTGTGGATAGAATCAATCTAACATTAGTCCCCTGTACCACACACTAAAGGCACATAAAAGAAAAAGCACTGAGGTCTCAGGACAAGCAAAAAAGGAACCTAGGATGGCAGAGCAGGGAATGTGCCCCAAGAACTCGCCCTTGCCCTTACCATCTGCCTCCCCCGAGCCACAGCAGCGTGCACATTCTTGAGGGAGCCGTCATTCTCCTCAAACACCTCAGCTGACCAAATGGCACAGTTGACATGTGTCCATTCATTCTGCCCAATATACAGTAGCCGTCCTGCCTCCTAGGGACAGAGGAGTCATGGTGAGATGGGAGATTCCAGGAGGGGTGGGAAGGAGTGGGCTAGAGGATTTGGGTCTACTGCTGCAGCCCTCACCTTCGAGTCCGCATCTCCATACTTGAGGCAGAGCGCACACTGACGGGGGTCCTCCGGGTGCGAGAAAGTGGCAGGATCTTTGCCCTGGGAAGCTGGAAGACATGTGGGAAGAGAGGCCTAAGAATCAGAACCCAGGGCCTGGCTACTGATAAAAGGGTGCTGGCTACTCACCACTACTTACCAGTCGCTGCTGATGGGTCCCCTGGAGGCTGTCCAGATTCTGGGGTCTCTGGTTCCTGCTGTCTCCACTGAGCATAGACGTGGTCAAGGGATGGGGGCAAAACAGCATTGGGAAGGACTCCGCTGTAGACAAGGCAGGATGAGATGACACTTCCAGAGTGGTACACTAGAGCCCACCCCCAGGGTTAGCCTAAACACGAACGACAGCCTCTATTGTCTCTATGTGGTCATTCTTTCTCCCAAACACCAGGTCTGCAATATTCTTCCTCTCCCTCTCTCGCAGATTAAGGTGCCTAGCAGGTACCTCTTTCTGAAACCCTAGCCCCCATACAGTTCCCCAACAGGGCACAAAGTGCAATACAGCCGCCCTGCATAATCCCATTGAGTAAAGAAATAAAGTGGGAGCTAAGTGCATGCTCAGAGGCACTGCTACTCTGGAACTCCTCCTCCTGGCCCCAATCATCTTCCTTGGCCCTTCCTGGTACAGTGAACCCTAGAACCCCAGGTGCCCACACCCTGGATCCCAGCCTGCTACCCAGCCTTGCTCACTTTGGCAACCGGGCACTCCGTCGCCAGTACTTGGGGTCGTGGGCGTCGAACCAGCCGAACGCAGACTCTAGCAGCTGAGAAGTGGGTTAACAAGATGAGGACTGGCTGCCCCAAGTACACCATCTCCTCCCCACCACTCAGCCCTGCTCCAGGTGTCCAAAGAGAACATACCTTCAGTAGGAGTCCCTTAGTCTGGCCTCCTGCACGGCGCTCTGGGGTCTCTCCTTCCTCGGAATGCCTCATCAGAATGCCCACCACGTCCTCCATGAAGCTGTGCTGTAAGGGGGCTTGTCAGGATGGGAGCCCCAGCCCCTTCTCTTGGCACCCACCTGTGTCCCCGCAGTCCTGCTCACCACTGATTTGTAGTTGCCTTCCTCGAAGCGCTGACTCACAGCTTGTAGGTCACAGGGCCCTGGATGCTGCTGCTTTCCGTTTTGCACACACTGCAAAGCAGGGCAGTCAACAGGGCTAGAACTGGGCTGTCCCCGCAACTCCCCTCCTGCCTCCTCGAGCCCTCCAAACCTGAGTGCACAGCAGCAGTGGGCCCACCACTTTGGAGCTCAGCAGGCCCTGGAGCACCTGGCGTAGGCCCCCCTGCAGGGCCCCGCTCAGGGCCTCTCGCCAACGGGGGTGTGTCTCTCCAGCACAGGGTCCGCAAGTGTACAGCACCGAGTCCGGCAGCCCCGAAAGGATTTCGTAGTCTTCATCTAATCAAGCCAGGTGAAGGAAATGAGGGTACAGGAGCATGTGAGGGCTCTGAGCAGCCCCTTCAATGCCAAGGCCATGTAGTTCCCTTGTCCTCTGAACATCCAAGGATCTACACCTCCAGCTGCACCCCAGCTCCTCTGCGCACACACCTGAGAGTCCTTCGCACTTTGCATGCACCCAGTGGTCACACTGTGCGCACTGCATCATTTTGCTCTCATAGTCGTTGTCTTCATAGCAGCGGGTGCAGATCGGGCAGTAGTTACCTGCGGGAGGGAGAGCAGGTCAGAGGTGTCAAGACCACAGTCAAGAGTCTAGGGACAGCCACTGGCTATCCTGTATGTAGAAGTCATTATGGGCTTCTCCCTCAGAACCCAGAAAGCTAGTTGAGAGAAAGGGCTATTTCCCAGCTCCAAGTACAATGCCTCACCAAGAGGAGGACCTGGCTCCAGATGAGGGCAGTCCAGGTCTGCAAACTGCTCAATGGATATTAGGAAGTATCTTAGGGTCTGCTAAGAAATCAGGGTCCCCCACCCCTTCACTCCCACTACCCTTAAGAGAAGTTCTATACTGTGTTCCCTGAATGGCAGAAGGTTCTGCAGTTGAAAGACAGTGGAAGGCACTCAGAGTATCTATTCTGCCTGTTTAGGGGTGTGGCCCATTGCCCAGTGGCTCCCAGGACCCTGCCAGGTCCCCACCTTTCTCAAAGAGCTGGGTGCACCTGGGGCAGAGGCTGTAATCTCCAGACCACTCGACGTCCCAGTTCTTGCCCGGAGTGGCGCCGCAGCTCTTACAGCGCACACAGGCTGAGCAGATCTGGGGGGCAAGGTGGTGTTAAGGGAGAGCTCCACAAGGGCACAGAAGGGGAAGGCAGGCAGGAAACACAGAAAGACATGGAAAAGAACGAAAGTGTGTACGAGGAGTTAGGAGGAGGAAGTAAAGGAGAGGAAGAGATGGGCCAGAGGAGAGGGCTAGGAAAGGTCTGAAGTGGGAATATTGAGGGGAGGAAGAGTGGGGAGTAGAGGGAAGAATGGACATCCTGAGCCTAGGACTATGGACCAGAGCCTCGGAGACCATTTTGAGACCATACAAGTTCTGCATATATGGGGATAGGATCATTGGGTGTGTGGGAGCCTGGGAACCCTGGTGGAGGGAAGAAAACTGGTGGTTGGTTTAGTGCTGGGACAGTTTGTCTAAAACACCACTATCAATAATTTTGCTAATCACGATTCTTTTTTTTTTTTTTTTTTTTGTAGTTTTTGGGTCACACCCGGCAATGCTCAGGGTTTTTTCCTGGTTCCGTGCTCAGAAATTGCTCCTGGCAGGCACGGGGGACCATATGGGACGCCAGGATTCGAACCGATGACCTTCTGCATGAAAGGTAAATGCCTTACCTCCATGCTATCTCTCCGACCCCATCATGATTCTTTTTTTTTTGGTTTTTGGGCCACACCCGGTGGTGCTCAGGGGTTACTCTTGGCTGTCTGCTCAGAAATAGCTCCTGGCAGGCACGGGGGGACCATATGGGACACTGAGATTCGAACCAACCACCTTTGGTCCTGGATTGGCTGCTTGCAAGGCAAATGCCACTGTGCTATCTCTCCGGGCCCTATCATCATGATTCTTTTTTGATTTGTTTTGTTTTTTGGTCACACCAGGCAGTGCTGCTCAGGGGTTCCTCCTGGCTCTGCACACAGAAATCGCTCCTGGCAGGCTCAGGGACCATATGGGATGTCAGGAACCACTGTCCTTCTGCATGAAAGGCATCCATGCTATCTCTCCGGCTCCCAATCGTGATTCTTTTAAAGGTTTCAAAATAAGGGCCGGAGAGATAGCATGGAGCTAAGGGGGTTTGTCTTGCATGCAGAAGGTCATTGGTTCGAATTCCGGCAACCCATACGGTCCCCCGAGCCTGGAGTGATTTCTGAGTGTAGAGCCAAGAGGAACCTGAGTGCTGACGGGTGTAACCCAAAACAAACAAAAAAACAAAAAAAAGGCTTCAAAATAATATGCATATAAATCCTGTCTGAGTGATCCAATCCTTATTTCCCATCTTCCCATGTAGGTGCAGCTCATGACATGAAGCTCAACACATAGAGTTATGAGTGCAGTTAGAGAAATAACTACACTGAAAACTATCATAACAATGTGAATGAATGAGGGAAATAGAAAGCCTGTCTTGAGTACAGGTGTGGGTGGGGTGGGGAGGAGAGAGATCTGGGAAACTGGTGGTGGGAATCTTGCACTGGTGAAGGGGGGTATTCTTTATATGACTGTTATCATACAACTACAATCATATTTGTAATCACGGTGTTTAAATAAAGATAATTTAAAAAAAATAAAAATAAATCCTGTCTGAGTGAAAATGGTTTTTTTTGAGGGGAATCACACCTGGCAGTACTTTGGGCTTAGTCCTGGCTCTGCACTGAGATCACTTCTGGTGGGCTTGGGGAATCAGAGAGAATGCCAGAAATTGAACCAGGGTCAGTTGCATGCAAGGCAAGCATCCTATCCGCTATACTATTGCTCTGGCGCTTGAGTGGAGTTTTTGTAGAGGCAAAGTTCCATTATCAAACCCAAAGAACACCAACAATCCATCCCCTTCTCACAAGAGCTATGGCCTAGAGTTCTCTCATGAGAATCGGGTAGAGTGGGGATAGAGGCATCAAGGAGAAAGAAGTGTGAAACAAGGATCTCATCTCTCACCCAGTGGCGTCGTTTGCGGGTGGCCCGGGTTGGGTAGCTGGGCCCCAGGCAGGCAGGGTGGTAAGCATGGCGGCAGCGCTCACACTCTAGAAGGTGCTATTGGATTTGGAGAGAGCAATAGTAGCAGAATCTACTGGCAGAGGGACACCCCTAAACACTCACCCCAAAACCCCCGGGGCCCCAACCTTGGATCCCCGGCCTTTGCGCCCACAGACATGGCAGAACTTGCAGCGGCGGCAGCACCAGGTGTCATGATGTTGGGGCAGGGGTCGTTCTGCTTCCTCCAAGCAGAAAGGGTGGAAAGGGTCACAGCACACTTGGCAGAACACCAACTGGGGACAGTGAACAATGGGCACATGGTGAGGCCAGGAGACAGGAGAATGAGACATTGCAAGAATTATATATATATAAAAAAAAAATTAAGGCAGTAAGGGCCAATGGAAATCAGGGGTATGTGTAAAATGTCAGAGACAACACCTCATGCAGGCCTTTGCTGGCACACAGCAAGCACACCATTGGAGGGCCCCCTGGCACGGAGGTAAGCACGCTCAGGCCGCCCATCAGCCACACATTCTCCAGGTCACAATCCTCCTGCGAGAAAAGGACACCATCAGGAAGACAGGCTATGACCATTGGTAGAGACCTGGTTTCTCACTCACTATCTACAAGTTTCCTCCCACCATTGCTTACAGACCTTCCCCAGCAAAACTACCTTAAAATCCACACGGACCCGGTGTACACCATCAGGGGACTTCTGTTTTCCAGTCCAGCCATTAGGAAAAGCAGCAAAGGAGCCAGGGGCCAATGCATCCTAGGAAGGGAAGGTGGGGTTCAGTAGGCTGACAATCTCACCCTTTGCCATGTGTTTCTCTTCACTGCCCTCTCGCCCTGCAGTCCAACCCTGCCTTTTGCTCAAATCCTCCATTGCTTTCCTGAGGACAGGCCAGCATCACTCCTTGGGCCTGTCTGTGTGGACACACAACATTTGATGAGTCCACGACTGTGACTTGTCAGGAAGTTTCAGGCCTGTCTCTAAGCTTGGGGTTATGGTGGGGGCCTGACCTTGTCCAGGCGTCTCCGAGCCTTCAGCTGTAAAACGGGCTGCAAGGTGGGTTTGCGGGGTCGGCTCTGCTCCTCGGGTTCAGGCATTTGAAACTCTAGGCAGGACAGCTCAGGGTAAGGAAGGTTCTTCCTCTTCCCTGATCCCACTCCTGCCAATCATAGGGACCTGAATCTCCAGGCCACCTTCATTTAATCAAGGTCCACAGGGATGACTGGAGGAGCTACTTGAAAACGTCACAAACCAGTTCTCCCTGTCCACCTCCAACCAGCCCCTCTATTATTTAGCCACTTTCTCTACCAGACCTATAAAATCCTAGGTCAGAGAGCCCCAACACTCCACACAGAAAGACCCAAGACAGATAAAGAAAGCAATAAGTAACTCGCACCATTTTCTCGGTGAGTTCGACGCCGAGGAGCAGGAGGACCCCCAGGGTCTGAGTCATCCGAGTCCTCAAAGATATCATAGGAGGGTCGCTGTTTGACACAGCGTCGGGCTGACTTGCGTTGTAGTAGGAGGCAGTCCTGTTCCTCAGATCCAGGGGGGGCCACCACCTCCTCCCGGGGCCCCCCAGCTCCCACCCCCCGGCGTGGGCCTGGAGGACCAGGAGAGGCCTCAGGAGATTCATCA
Organism: Suncus etruscus; assembly: GCF_024139225.1. Taxonomy (NCBI): domain Eukaryota; kingdom Metazoa; phylum Chordata; class Mammalia; order Eulipotyphla; family Soricidae; genus Suncus; species Suncus etruscus. The sequence continues at coordinate 81,394,145 of NC_064861.1, read as the reverse complement.
GAATCCCAGGGCAGCAGCGTCTTCACTATCGTCCGGCCTGTGGAAACAGGGGATTTAGTAGGATGTGATCTCAACCAGGGCACAAACACTGGGATGGAGGAAAGCCAGAAAATGGGGCAGAACGGGACAGCAAGGCAGAGAAATAAAAACACAGGATGGACAGCACAGGCAGTCTGCAAAGATATGAGGAGGAAAGTAAAGAAAACAAGGGTTTCCTCCACCCCACAAATCAATCTGTATCAAGTGCTCCTCAAACCCAGTTACCTTTTTTAGCCAGCCTTTCCATCTTGCGAGCCTCTATCTTGTCGCACCTCCGGTATCTGGGGAGGGGAGCAGCACGTCACCAGGGTAGGGGACTGTGGTCTGGGGGAAGAGAGGAAGCTCTCCACCAGGATGCCAATCCCTCTGCTTTGATGGGGCAGGAGGCCAGAGTGACCAACAACCATAGTGAGAAGAGGTTGTAACCCAGCTACTCACACACAGCACTGCTTCTTGGTGTTAGGACCCCCAAACTTGGGCTTGTCCAGGCAGTTAACACAGGTCCCACAATCCTGCACGCGCAGGCAGCCCCGACAGTGGCCACATCGTGCCATCCGCATCTTCTTGCCATGGTGGGAAGGCAGTGAGCGTCGAGGTGTATGAGCCAGGGTCGCTGCAGACCCTGCAGGCTCTGAGTCTCCTCCAGGTCCTGCTAATTCTACCTTTTCTCGCTGGGACCGTGAGGGTACACTCTCGGTCTCTGATGCTGATGAGGTATCTAGTACACACAAAGAGAAGGTTATGGAGGCACCAGTCACCAAGCACTGGGCTTCATTTTCTTATTTTTCTCCCCTAAATTCCTTTCAATTGGCCATCTAGTCAATTGAACGCTACACTACATAGAACAGGTGTCTCCAGTATTGTCTAAAGCCTGACACTCCAGGTCATTTCTACTTATATCAAGCATGCAACTAGGCTTGGTAACTCTCCTAATTTTGGCGCATTCCCTCAATCCCAAATCTAAGAGACATCAAACCTCCCCACACATACATCTGGCCCTACCCTCGGTAGCGAGGTCCTGCCGGTCCCGAAGGGGGAGAGCACTGAGGCGGGGGACATCTTCAGGCACCATGGCCCGGGCCTGACCCAGGGCCACAGCAGCATGACGGCAGACGTGCTTGATGCGGGGACCTTGCACAGGGGACTCGGGGCCCTGAGGAGGAGAGCGGAGGGGTACATGCGGGGACCTGCCCCTGGTTTTCTGCTGCCAACTTTCTCCAAAGGACACCCCTCCTCCTCCCAACCATACCGATGGTCGCTCTCTCTTAGCTTCCACAGTGTCATCTTCACACTTCACGGAACCTCTATCTGGAATCTGCTTGACAGTCCCCAGGCCTTCCTCTATGGGCCCATCAGGACTTGGCTGGTAAGGGAAGAAACAGGGTCAGAACCAAAAAGGGAGGAAAGAAGGAACCAAGGGTCTAGGATGGGGTGGGATTGGTCAAAAAAAGACAAGCTAAGAGTACCTCAGAATGCTGGAGGGTTCAGAGGAGGATTGGGGAAGGGATGCTGTGAGTCTGAGCGAGATGACTGCATGCAGGGGTGCAGATGAACCCCCACACTCACCGGCATCAAAGATGCCACCTTCTGCTGCTGCTGCTGCTGCTGCTGGTCGATCTTGAACAGCTGCACCTTGGCTCTCTTGAGAAGGGTGAACATTTTTTCCTCCACACCAGATAGAGGTAAGGAAGCCAGGCTTGCTATTTCGGCCTTTTCCAGCGATGGTAGCAGCTGCTGTGGCTGTGGTGGCTGCTGTAGTGGCAACGGCTGCTGCGATGGTAGCTGTACTTGTACCGGTGGCTGCTGTGGTGGCAGTGCCTGGGGCAGCAGCTGTGTTTGCAAGGCTTGGAGGGGCTGCTGTAAGGAAGGTTCCTGCCCATTGCTCAGAACTGGAGCCCCAGGAGGGGCCACCTCGGTCTTAGCAGGAGTGGCGACCACAGGGGCAAATCGAGGCAGGCTGAGGTGGTTGGTGCGGCCCACTGCCCGCAGCTCAGGTTCAGCTGGAGAGTCATCAGCGGGAGGAGGCTCTGGCTCAGGGGCTTCTGGGGCCCCAAGAGGAGGAGTGGTAAGCACCGATTCGTAGATCTTCAAGTGAGCTTCGCTTGGGGTAAACTGAGGGGCCCGAAGGAGCAGAGGCTTCCGGGGTGGAGTGACAGGGGCAGGAGGTGGGGCTGGAGGAGGTGGGGGCAGTTCCCGTGTGAGTGAGGTCCAGCGAAACGTGGGTTCCCTTAGAATAGACCTTCGTTTTTCAGGGAGTGGGGCAGGTACAGATGGGGGAGTTGGGGCACGAGGTGGAGAGGGAGCTGATGGTGGTTCCTGGGGGGCAAGTGGGGAAAAGGCAACAGGAAGCTTCTGAGCAGGTGAGATCTCCACCTTCAGGGGTTTTGGGGGGTCTTCATCCATAAAGCGCCGGGGTGTCTTGATGACACGGGAGGAGCGGGCACTCACCACAGGCATAATAAACTGCCGGATGTTCTTAAGGAAGGTGGTACTTTTGGGAACCACAGTGGGACTGTCTTCCAGAAGGCCTCCTGTGGTGGCACTGGGGGTTGGAGCAGGTGGTGAGGTGCCCTCTGGCCCTGCCCGAGCAGCTTCCCGCTCTGCCCGCTGGCTAGGCGTCAGGGGAGGGCGGCCCCTCCTCCTGGAGCAAGTGGCTGGGATCACAGGAGAGGGGGATTCTTCTTGTTCCTCCAGAGCAGGGGGTGGGAGAGGGGATGGCAAGGGTGTGGTGGACACAGAGGGTGGTGGAGGAGGGGTCGAGGTGGAGGGGGGAGAAGGAGGAGGAGGAGGAGGAGGAGGAGAAATAGCAGGAGGAGGAGGAAGAGGAGAAGAAGGAGCGGGAATGGGAGGGGGAGGAGGAAGGACAAGTGGAGTCAGGGGTGGAACGAATGGCTTTGACTCTTCTTTCTCCTCAGCTAGCTCCATCTCTTTCTCGGCTACAGCTCTCTCTTTCTTCTCTTCCCCTTCCTCCTTCTCTTTCTTTACTTCTCTCTCCTCCTCTCCCTCTTCCTCCAGCTTCTGGGCCTTCCTCCAGCATGGATTCTCTCCCTGTTCAGATCCAACTTTTCCTTGGGGGGCATCCTGCCAGCTTTCCTCATGTTGCTTTTGACCCTGACCTGATTCAAGTCCCAAGGACAATCGGCCCATCTTCACTTTTCTGGCCTTTGAAACAAACTTGATCACGAGGGGCAGCCCACCTCGGCCTCGACCCCTGCCTCCACGGCCTCCTCGCCCAGACTGTCCTCCACGTTTGGAGGTCCCAGGGCCTGGGCCCGGGCCCTCTTTGCACTTCCAGCTGCCAGTTCGGTGTTTTACGGGAAGCACAGGAGGTGGGGGCTCAGGAGGTTGGGGGATTGTCACAGCTGCTTCTGCCACCACCACTGCCTGTTGCTTCTTTCTGCAAGGGCCTGCAGTCCGTCCTGGAGGCCGTCCCCGAGAACGACGAGGGGCAGAGGGCTCACATGCCCGGTTCCGGGGGGCTTGGGGTGCCTGAGCCCGCCGGAGAAGTTCAGTCAGTGCCTGCACCATCCGTTCTGTGCCCTCCTCACCCCGTTTACGGGCAGGAGTCTTTGTGGGAGCAGGAGGCACATCATTTAGACGAGGAGGGGGAGGGGGAGTCGTCTTAAGCTTGCGGCCCCGACCTCGGGAGGCTCGACCTAAAAGGAAAACAGGTGCGGGGAGATGGGTCAAGCTAGCCCTGTGGACCACGAAAGGTGCTCCAGGAGGGAGGGACTAAGTCTTTCTTGTCTGATTACCCACAGCCCAGCCTCGCTTGTCTTTAAATACCGACACACTTGGTAACTGATAGAGTAGCTGAACAGGGAAGAACTGATACAAAGTGAGAATAACATTCCTGCAAAGCTAGAGAGGCAGAGTTTCCCCATCACTCACCTCGCTGGGATCGGAGCGCAGAGCGCAGGGAACTGGGGGCCACATCTTCATCTGAATGAAAACCCTGAAACTCCTGATATAGAGGACCAAGGGTGGAGGGGAGAAACAGCAGTCAGTGCCCAAGCCCTGGTTCCACCCTAGACTCAGGTACGCCCAGCTTCCCTTCTACCCTCACCACTGTCTGTCTACAAAATCAGAGACCATTACAGGTGAAGGGAGGAGAAAGTTGCGGCTCTGTCTAGGTAGAGGGACAGCCCGGGGCCACACCAGCACCTCACTGGCTGGGCCTGGAGTACAGAACAAGGCTCTGAGGGTCAGGGAGTCCAACACTACCCTCAGATTCTCTTCTGTGCATCTATGAAAATGTGAGTCCTGTTTCCTCCCCCTCCACCCAGCCAGAGGGTCATCCTGAGTGAGACTGTACTTCCCAAGCCACCGGAGGGAAGAGAGGGAGAAAGGGAGAGAGAGGGAGAGAGGGAGAGAGAGAGAGGGAGAGGGGGGGAGGGGGGGAGAGAGGGAGGGAGAGAGAAAGAGAGAGAGAGAGAGAGTGTGTGTGTGACAGAGAGAGACAGAGAGGGGAGAGACAGACCGACAGACAGACAGACACAGTGAGCCTGTAAGTCTGTGCGTCTGCGTGTACGTGTGCAGCAATCGGCTCCTCTCCGGGTCCGTCGGGGATAGGCTGGACTGTGAGGCAGGTCACCCCAACTCAATCCCAACCCTTCCTGCCTCTTCTGAGCATTTGGGGAGAAAGCCTGAGCTAAGTCAGACCCGCTGGCCAGTGCAATCTCGGCCTTCACTCCCTGTCCCTTCACTGTGGAGGCCTTCGCCTTGAGAAAGCAGCTCCCACGGTCGGTTCGCAGAGGCGCCAGGCCGGGAGCAGCCGGACTACGTGGGAGACAGCGAGGCCAGCCGGGGCAGCTGCAGTCTCAGCCCGGCTGCGCTGGGCACGCTGCCGCTGTCAAGCACCACGGCCCGGCAGGCCAGGCGGGACCCGCCGCCCTCTGGCCCCCGCACACGTCGGCGGGCTTGCAGCCCCGGGCCGAGCGCAGCGCTGCAGCCGGGCTGCCCGGCCACTTCTGCAGGCGCTCCCACCGACCGGCCCGCGCGGCCGGCCGGCTCCTCCCGGGGGGCCCCGAGGCCCGCTTTCCCACGCCGCCCCCACCTGGACGGAACCCCCGATCCGGCCTCCGGAGGCCCCGCCCGGCCGCCTCACCTCGTCGTCCGAGTCCCCGTCGCTGCTCGCCTCCTCCTCCTCGTCCTCCGGCGCGCCGCCCCGGCTCGAGCCCCCGCCCCGGCCGCGGCCCCGGCCCCGGCCCCGCTGGGCGCGCGGGCCGGCCCACAGGCGGCGGAGGCGGCGAAGGCCCCGGCGGAGCCCCAGCAGGCGCAGCAGGGCCGTGTCCTCCCCGGGCTCGGCTCCGCCCGGGCCCGCCGCGCCGCCGCCGCGCCGCAGCGCCACCCGCACCCTCTCGGCCCCGCTGCCGCGGCCGCCGCGGCCCCCCGCCCCGCCCGAGCCCCGCGGCCGGCCCGGGAAGCGGCCCCGCGCGGAGCCAGGCCCGGGGCAACCGCCGCCGCCCGCCGCCGCCGCCATCTTGGCACCGTGAGAGGGGCCGGGAGGCGGGGGAGGGGCGCTGCGCAGGCGGGGGGAGGGGAGCGAGGGAGGGGGCGGGGCGCGGCGCGGACAGGCCAGGCGAGGCGCGGCGCGGCGGCGGCTGCGGGGCGAGCGCGGGCGGCGGCGCCGCGGGGCCCGCCACGCGCGGGGCACCACGGGAGCGGGAGGCCGAGGCCGCGGGGCCGGCTCCGGGACTGCGCCTGGAGAGCACCGACCCCGCACCGCGGCCGGGGCCGGGCGAGGCGCGCGCGGGGGCCTCCGGGAAATGTAGTCCGGGCGCCCGGCCGCGGGCGCCGCGAGAGCTGGGCGGCGGGGTTCCGACCGGCCCGCCACGCCAACGTCAGGGCCGCCGGGAGATGTGGTCCTCGCCCCCGGCGCCGCCCATCGTCCGGGCCGACGCGGGGCCCGCGCGAACTACCACTCCCAGCTGCCGCGGGCTCGGCCTGGGAACCCGAGGCTGGGGACCGACTCCAAGTTGGCGACTCCCGGAGGCGTGGGCCGGGCAGGGCCGGCGGCCCCGCGCGCCGCTGAGGGGAGCTGCAGGACGGGCCTTTGGGCTCCGGGGCGGAGGCGGGCGGCCGAAAGCGGGCGGAGCTGGCGTTCCGCTCGACCCCACGTCGGGCTCAGCACACTCGGCGCACCTTGCCTGCCATGAGAGGGCGAGCGGCTGTTCTCACCACCCCCGCGCGGCCCAGCTGCTACACTGCTGGTCCCCGAGCCTGGCGCAGCCCTCACTCGGCTCCGGAATAAAACGGGAGCCGGGCCGGCCCCGCGGAGCCGCAGAGGCAGGCCGCCAGGGGCCGCTGCAGGACAGCGGAGAGGCCGAGCATCCGCCTCCCGACGGACCAAAGTCTGGACTTGACTTGCTCCTCCTGGAAGGAGGCACAGGAAACTTTATTTTGGTGCCGCACCTCCAGAGTCACCCCTCACTCGCGCACACTCCCAACCCTCGGGCCCCCTGCCCCTAGCACAGGCGTCGGCGGCCGCGGCCGGCAGGGAGAGGGCTCCGCTTCAGTCAGCCCGCGCGCGGGGCGTCCTTCCTTCTGCACTTCTGTCCTGGCTGTGGCCCGGGAGCTCCCGACCGCCCGTCAGGTGGTGGAGGAAGGGGCGCTAGAGGGAGAGGGCGAGGGCGAGGCCCAGGCCCTGGCAGGTCGCGAGGAGGAGTAGAGGAAGGTGGAGCGGATGGTCCATCCGGGCGGGAGCTGGCTGGGCGAGTGGCCGCGCATGTGCGCCTGCATGGAGGCCAGGCTGGGGCAGCCAGCCCGGCACAGAGGGCAGCGGTAGGGTGCGGCCCCGTGTGTCCGCAGGTGCTTGGTCATGGCCGAGAAGTCCCGGGAGCGTTGGGGACAGAGGCTACAGGAAAAAGGCTTCTCTCCTAGCAGGGGTGAGGGGAAAGCCGGGGAAGAAAAGAAGGGCAAATGCAAAGGTGGTGTATTTTGACCTAAGGGTTGGTAGTGCCAGGGGTAAGGAAGCCGCAGGGAGCCAGACCTACAGAGTGGGGCTCACGCTAGCCACCAGGTTTTGACAGCAGGCAGACCCTTCCGAACGGGCAGGGCTCCCCTACCTGTGTGGACCCGGTAGTGTGTCTCCAACTGATGTTTGAGTGAAAATCGCTTGCCACAGACGGAACAAGAATAGGGCCGAGACCGAGCAGGCGGGGGCAGCTGAGCCCGGTGGCCTTCTGTGCCCACTTGACCCACACAGGCTGCAAAAGCATCTGGGAGGGCGCAGAGAAGGCAGAGGGTAGGGCTGGGACTCCCAGAACCAGGACATGGGTACCCAGACAAGACCTCAGGGGACAGAGAGCTACTGAAAGATGGAAACCAAAATGCCCTGTCCCTGCTCACCGCTGGGCCTCCGGTCACACTTGTCCATCTCCCCAGGGCTGAACTGGGTGGAGCCCTGGGGGAGGGAACCTGGAGGAAGCAGGAACAGGGTGCTTTACTCAGGCTGAGCAGAAGCACTACCATATTATAGGTTTGCCCAAGAGCAGCGAGGGCTTTACCTGGGGTAGGGCTGGAGAAGGCCAACTGGTTCTGGCTCCAGAACCCTTTGTGGGGATACAGGGGTGGTAAGATCCTGAAAGTGGAGTGGAGGAAGAGTCACAACCTTGCAATACCTGAGGGAGCCTGATCAACCCCTTCCCTAAGTCCTCCCCAGAAGCTGGGCTTGCCCTGTGGCGTGTTCTAACTTGATCCATGCCCAGCTCAGAAAACGCATTTGGGATAAGAAATGGGGTGCCCTGCCACCCCCATCACCACTGCCTCTCCTTCCCAACCAGGAAAGTCTTCACTCACCTCTGGTCCCAAGGCCAGACCTGCCAGGCTCCAGTGATGGGGGTGCTATGGGAGAAGGGATTGCCACATCTGGGTGGCAACAGCAGGATGCTCCACAGGGCAGGCTGGCCCTCCCCCCACCATGGGGCTCCAGCTCGACAGGGCCTAGGGATGCTGCTGGTTTGGAGGGAACTTGGTGGAGGGATGGGGCCTGGGAACTCCCCAAGACTCTCAGAACCTGCATTTTCCCTTCTCGTGATTACTTCTGGTTTCCCATCTGCCTCCCGGTGGTCCAGGGAGGACGGGCTGGGCTTCACTGCTATCATCTGCTCTCCTTCACCCGTCTGCATTGCCCTCGCCAGCTCAGGGCTCCTTCCTGCTGGCCTGTGCTCCTGCTGTTGCCCCCCACCAACACCAACAAACTTCATTAGTCGTCTTTTCTCTTCAAGAACCCCTAGTTCACTCTCAGAATTCCACGTGAGTTTGTCTGGCTCCTGATTCTCCTTCATCCTAGAACCCATTTCTTCTCTAGCCCTGTTCCTTCGAGCCCTCCTGCACACCTCTTCCAGGGACTGTACTTCCAGGACCTTGGCTGCTGCTTCAAGGGGCTCCAGTTCTCCAGGCTGCAGCTCTACACTTTCCCCATAAACAAAGTGTAACACCTGGGCAAAGGTAGAAGGGCTGATGCCTTTTACCAGAGTCCAGTGGCCCTTGCGGCCCAGCTGCTGGCTCACACCTGCCAGCACCAGACTGTGGGCAGGAAACTCTTGGCTCTCCACAGTGATCAGTGTGTCACATAGTGCTGGTCGGAGTCTGGCTGCTAGACGTACTAGCCGCTCAGAGCCATAAGGACTAGACAGTATTACTGGAGACTGGGGCATTGCTGCTATGACAATCTCAGAAGTTTTGAGTTAAAGGCCACAGTGTGGGGTCCACGGTAGAAAGGGGTGGGAAGAACGGCATATTCTCAAGCCTGTGGAGGTGAGGGGAGAGACAATGAGTGACTGGTTCCAAATGAATGCTCTCTGTCCTGAATGGAATAAATAAACCATAACAGAACCTGACTTTGTTCAGAATAATAAGGTGCTGGGAGTGGGATGCTGGTGAGAGAATGGAAATTACACCAAATTCAGGATTTAAAGAGCAAGTATTACACTGGTTTTTTTTTGTTTTTTTTTTTTTGGTTTTTGGGCCACACCCTGTGACGCTCAGGGGTTACTCCTGGCTATGCACTCAGAAGTTGCTCCTGGCTTCTTGGGGGACCATATGGGACGCCGGGGGATCAAACCGCAGTCCGTCCTAGGCTAGGGCAGGCAAGGCAGGCACCTTACCTCCAGCGCCACCGCCCGGCCCCAAGTATTACACTGTTAATAACTCAAATATTGGGACACATGCTAGTATAAACAACCCTACCTATTAGATACCTACCTATCTTGACTTTTTTTTTAAGCGCTGCAAATGGTGATAATTCTACCTCTCCAACGCCCTCTGAAGGGAAAGAACTGAATAAGCCTGGTTTTCCTGATTCCAACTAAAACAACAGCAAACTCTAGACAATCAGGGATGGAGAAAACCGAACTTTGGGAGTTTTCAGAAAGCTGTGTGTCGAGGCTGAAAGCATCAAGATGGGAAGGAGCTACGGTCTCCTTCTAACATCTCTCTGTGGCTGAATCTTCTAGAATGTATCCTGAGAGAAGGAATTGGAGGACACCAATGGCTTCTTTAGAGAGTAGGTATAGACCACAGGGAAGAAGACTCCTCACCCCAGGGAGACATTTTAGAGAAAACTTGGGCTCTCCAAAGGAAACAGGCAAAAGGAAAAATGCGAGCCATAGAGATGGGGAGGCTCTTTTTTTTTTTTTTTTTTTTGGTTTTTGGGCCGCACCCGGCGGTGCTCAGGGGTTACTCCTGGCTGTCTGCTCAGAAATAGCTCCTGGCAGGCATGGGGGACCATATGGGACACCGGGATTCGAACCAACCACCTTTGGTCCTGGATCGGCTGCTTGCAAGGCAAACGCTGCTGTGCTATCTCTCCGGGCCCGGGGAGGCTCTTTTAAGGTTAGAATAAGAACACAGTTTAATTTTGCTTTCCAAAAGCCAAAAGGAGAAAGAAAACAAGCCAGAAGTTTATCACTCATTAAAACCACCTTACTGACTTAAGAAAAGAACCAAGAACCCAGATAGAAGGAGACAGACCGGTCTCAGTGTCTCAGTTCCAGCAGATGTATTCCTAAGATGGGCTCACTGCTCACAAGGACCCATCTGGGAAGGAAGACATCTGGACACAGACAGAGCCACAGGTTGGCAGGAAGTAGACAGAAAAAAGTGTAATGGGAGAAAGTCTCAGCTGGGGAGATGCAACTCACCAGTTTTTGTCGGTTCCTCCTGGACACCACATGCTCTGAACTGCTGTTGGGGCTCCTACACCCCCCCCCCCCAGCTAGCCACGCCTCTAACCTCACTGTCTTCCATTGGATGTCCAAGTAAGTACTAGTCTGCTTCAGTCCCCCATAAGGGTGTGGTTTCCCCCGCCTTTGCTTTATCTCCCCAGGTGCCATCATTCCTTTTATTTCCAGAACCTGGGCATTTTGCCTTCTATCTCTGACTCTCAGTTCATTTGCGAACTTCTAGAGTTATAATAATGTAGCTGAGGCAATAGTAACTTTGAAAAAACATCACTCCTGCATTTTAGATACAACTGTGTGTCACTGAGCCACCTTAAGCAAGTCATCTTTTAGGTCTTACTAAAAGTCACCTTTTAGGATGGAAATAACCTCTGCTCACCTCATTTGAAAATGGGAGTGACTATGCAATAACATGCATATGAAAGTGGCTTGGTGGTACACAGCACCAGTCAAGTAATATTCAGTTTCTTAGAAGTATCTGTAGGGTTTTAGCAGCTGGGTGCTATTTCCAATACTTCAAAAAGGGGTGGAAATCTTTGATCTAAAGAGAGCAAAGGAGGGCCCAACTCATGCCTCCTCCTCCTCCTCCTCCTCCCTGAATTGATTTTGAAAAAGAAGACTCCAGTACTCTGTGGGAATGACCCCTGTCATCAGGGCCACCACTGGGACTGGTTGTATGGATGACTCAGATCCTCCCAGCAAGCTCTAAAGGGGGCAACCCCAGGAAGATTTGCGGTGGTCTTTGAAGAAAAAAAAGAAAACCTCTTGGGCTGATGACAAATGACATTTCTCTGAAATCAGGACTCGGGTCTGTCTCACTTCCTGCCCAAAGAGGCCTGGTCCTCAGGTTTCCCCTCCTTTCATACACTGGGGAAAGGATGAAGTCTAAGAGACTTAATTTTGTTTTGGTTTTGGGTCACACCCAGAAGAGCTCAGGGCTTACTCCTGGTTCAGTGCTCAGGGATGACTCCTTGTGGTGCTCAGGGGACAAGATGAAGTAACAGGAATAAAACCCAGATTGATCACTTGCAAAGCAAGCATTCTATCTCTCTATCACCTCTTAAATTTCCCTTTCTTTTTTCGTGATTCTATTAATGCCTTATCCTGGAGAAAAATATGCATCTGTATGCCTAATATTCCCAATGACTCTAAATCAGACCTTACATTCCTTCCCTCTATCATTATGGCTTCAGGTGCAGGCAAAAGTTAACCCTTTCTAGATCATACAGGGTGTGCCAATGGGTGGAGCTGATAAAGGGGCATACTAGGGTGGGGACAGGGGAAGGTGAGTCAGAGTGAAAGGGAAAATGCAAATGGGCAAGCAGTATTCATTTGCTACTACGAACGTTAAATATTTTCCATTTCTGAGCTTTCTAACTCCACAACCACACTCAGGGACTCTATTAAAGGCACTTGAATACATAAAACTATCTGAAACATGTATGTGGAGTGAAACTTTACTATAATGTTGAAATAATTCCTGAAGATGTGGAATACATGGGGAAAGTCATGGGAAGGTACTCTTTTTTTTTTTTTTTTTTTTTTGGTTTTTGGTTTTTGGGCCACACCCTGTGACGCTCAGGGGTTACTCCTGGCTATGCGCTCAGAAGTTGCTCCTGGCAACATATGGGGACCATATGGGACGCCGGGGGATCGAACCGCGGTCCGTCCTAGGCTAGCGCAGGCAAGGCAGGCACCTTACCTCCAGCGCCACCGCCCGGCCCCGGGAAGGTACTCTTAAGTGTAGAAGTAAGGGTACAGGGGTCTGTCAGGGTACAGATTTCCCCTCCTACCCCTACATTATGTGTCTATGACTCAGGTCACCCTTGTGTGGCTTGTCCATTGATGGAGAGAGCTAAAGACTGCTCAAAGGGCAACTATACTGTGTACGCAAATGCAATTGATGGGAGTTGTCAGTGGGCTTTCGCAGAACCCAAAAGGGAGAAAAAGGGGCAAGGGGATTCCCCACTCAGTGAGCAAAATCTTCCAAGAAAGGGAAACCCCATCTTGCCTCCTACGTGGTGCCTAGCCCATCTAAGGGTATCCCTTTAGAGACAGGTTCCTGAGAAGTATCTCCAGGGTCCTCTGCACCCCAGCTCCTTAAGACCTTAAAAGCTGGTACCAAGCTAGGCCCTTCTCTCTCCCTTCAGTCTAGACTGCACAGTCCAATTCATCCTGCATGGAGCAGTGTCAGCAGAAGCAAACAGCTCTTTGACTTGGAAGGGGCGAGACAATGCTGACTTGTTATAATTGTCCCCCTCTCTAGTTTCAGGAACTATGCTTATTATTCTCCACTTTCCATGATAAGGAGGAATCCCCAGGACTCATCTCCAGAAGTGAAGCAAGAAACTATAGGTTATATATTATATACCATTTTGCATACTGGGTGTGAGGGACGGAGAGTAGGAGGAGAGATTAGGAAAGAAATCATTGGGAGAAAGTATATGGGGTAAAGTTTATGATTTTTGCCCTTTTGGCGGGGGGCACATCCAGTGATGTTCAGGAATTACTCCTCACTATGCTCTCAGAAATTGCTCCCAGCTAGGGGAACCATATGGGATGCTGGGGATCGAACCAAAGTCCATCCTGGATCAGCTGCATGCAAGGCAATGGCCTACCACTGTGCTATCGCTCCAGTCCTGCCTCTCAGACTTTTCCATTAATATCCTTATTACTAAATAAATTTGGGGGCCTCACTCAGCAATATTCAGGGGTGACTCCTGGCATTGAGCTCACAGAAATTACTTCTCACAGGCTCAAATGATACCAGGGATGGAATTCAGGTCAGCTGCGTTCACGGCAAATGCCCTACCTTCTGTATTATCATTCTGGCCCCCTAAATAAATTTTTTATCTGGTGTTTTTTTATTCTTACTGATTTGGCTAATGAGACAGTTGGGAGAAATGTCTGAAATACTCAGCACACACCTTGGCTAAAAATTAGTTTCCTGGGGCCGGAGTGGTGGCGCTAGCGGTAAGGCATCTGCCTTGCCCATGCTAGCCTAGGATGGACCTCGGTCAATTCCCCAGCCTCCCATATGGTCCCCCAAGTTCAGGAGTGATTTCTGAGTGCATAGCCAGGAGTAAACCCTGAGCGTCACCAAAAAAAAATATATATATATAATATATATATATCTATATATATATATATATATATATATAGAGAGAGAGAGAGAGAGAGAGAGAATGTTTCCTGATACCACTATGTGCCTGTATGCCTAATATTCCCAATGACTCCAAAATGCTCAGACCAGCCTTCAAAACTTCAGGTATAATCCAGCTTGATATAAAAATGTCAACATTGGAAAAAAAAAAATGTCAACATTGGGGCCGGAGAGATAGCATGGAGGTAAGGCGTTTGCCTCTCATGCAGAAGGTCATCGGTTCGAATCCCGGCGTCCCATATGGTCCCCCATGCTTGCCAGGAGCGACTTCTGAGCGTGGAGCCAGGAGTAACCCCTGAGCACTGCCGGGTGAGACCCAAAAACCAAAAAAAAAAATAAATAAATAAAAAAAAAATAAAAATGTCAACATAGTAATACAGGTATGGATTCTCTTTAGACATTATAATCAAAATTAAATCCTCAGAAAAGGCCATTTCATAAAGAATGTTCTTCCTTAATCTCTTAGAGTATCTCCAAAGTCAAATTAAACCAGATTTAATTTATAAAAATTTATGTGAATTTTCCATATTCCCCAGATACACATCTCCTTCAACAAATTAAGTTAAACTCTACAGAGCATTTCATATAAAGATCACTTCTGTAAATCTTACATAAACTTCACTCTTTCTAGTTAGATCATTCAATACAAGCCAGAGAAGGAACACCAGAGTGAAGTTATTTCTTCATTTAAACTGTGTTCTATATGACCCAAGAACCAATACAGTCACTGCAAGTGAGCCAAAATCTAATCAGAGACTAGATCATAACACACCTTTTGTGGATTAAGTTGGGGAAAATACACTAGGACAAAAAACTTGGGTTCCACAGCATTTTCACAATGTATTGAGATAATGCTTCTGGCACATTCGACCTCTTTAAAGGGATTGTTTTCAAGAAAATAATTAAATATCATTATTGGTTTAAACCCAGATGTACTCACTCTCTGTAAGTTGAAGACTCCGGGGCCGGGTGGTGGCGCTAGAGGTAAGATGCCTGCCTTGCCTGCGCTAGCCTTGGACGGACCGCGGTTCCATCCCCTGGTGTCCCATATGGTCCTCCAAGCCAAGAGCGACTTCTGAGCGCATAGCCAGGAGTAACCCCTGAGCATCACTGGGTGTGGCCCAAAAACCAAAACAAAAAAAAAAAAGTTGAAGACTCCAAGTGCATCTAGGAAGGATCCACCTGGAACCTGGAACCTACAACTCTTAACTAATTTCTGGCAATTCAGAACCCTGAATCTCCTAGCCCAGAGGGCTTTGAGCCACTTTTAGGGCCTCCATAGACCTCAACCATTGGTCTATAGTCATGAGAGTGAACTATGTAACGGATGTATACCATACTTTAGTTTCTAATTGTGTGCAGGGGATATATATATCCCTTACATCTCGAGTGGTGTACCAATAGCAAGTAAGGGAAGGAAAATATACCCCCAAAAGAAAATAAAAGTGACTCTTAATATCTTTAAATTAGAACCTAATGCCAAAGCATTGACATTAGTACTACTGTATAACCATGTTACCAACTAGCACTACCATATTGAAAATTATAGGAATGAAAAAAAAAAGGGGGGTGAAGAAAATTATAGGAATGGCCCACTGAACACTCCTTGTAAGTTATCCCACAACAAGAGAAAAAGCATCTTTTTAAGGAAAAAGAGTAAAAAAATTAATCAATAAAAAGAGAAAATATATTTAATGTACTGAATGTATTTATACTATAAATTTACCATTTTTCTTTTTGTTTTTTGGATCACACCCAGTGATGCTCAGGGGTTACTCCTGGCTATGCTTTCAGAAACTGGTCCTGGCTTAGGGGACCATATGGGATGTCAAAAATTGAACCTAGGTCCATTCTGGGTCAGCCACGTGCAAGGCAAACGCCCTACCATTGTGCTATCGCTTCGGCCCCTAATTTACCCTTTTTTTTGGGGGGGAACCACACCCAGTGGTGGCACTCAGAGATTACTCCTGGCAGGCTTGGGGAACCATATGGGATACCAGGGATCGAACCCATGTCTGTCCCAAGTCAGCCACGTGCAACGCAAATGCCCTACTGCTATGCTATCACTCTGGCCCCTAAGTTCTCCTTTTATATTTACAGTATGGACTGCATCTACTTCAATATTGTCAATATTAAACAAAGCACTGTAGATTTTAGACATATCACTAACACTATATATAAAAATTTAAATATGTGATAAATAATTTCATAATTATTTTCATGTATATCTATTCACACATCTTTATTGAAAAAAAAGCTCTATTTAATAAGGCCACACAGTTCAAATGTATTGTTCAAGGGTCAACTGTGCTTTCTTCTTTTAAAGGAATATTTATTCTTTGTTTTTTTTTTTGTTTTTTTTTTTTTGGGTCACACCTGGTGGTGCTCAGGGGTTACTCCTGGCTTTGCACTTAGAAGTCGTTCCTGGCAGGCTTGGGGAACCATATGGGAAACCGGGAATTGAACCATCATCAGTCCTAGGTTGGCTGCATGCAAATCAAACACCCTACTGCTGTACTATCTCTCCGGCCTGCAATACTTATTCATTTTTTGTTTGTTTTTTTTGTTTTTGGGCCATACCTGGTGATGCTCAGGGGTTACTCCTGGCTATGCACTCAGAAATCTCTCCTGGCTTGAGGGACCATATGGGACGCTAGGAGATCGAACTGCTGTCTATCCTACATCAGATGCATTAAGGCAAATGCCCTTCCATTGTGCCACTGCTCCAGCCCCTCCCTGCATTATTTATTTATTTATTTATTTTTTTTTGTGGTTTTTGGGTCACACCCGGCAGTGCTCAGGGGTTATTCCTGGCTCCAGGCTCAGAAATTGCTCCTGGCAGGCACGGGGGACCATATGGGACGCCGGGATTCGAACCGATGACCTCCTGCATGAAAGGCAAACGCCTTACCTCCATGCTATCTCTCCGGCCCGCATTATTTATTTTTAATAATTACTTATATTTTTTGAATATAACATCTAAAATATAGCCAAGATTTTTTTTTTTTTTGGCCACACCCAGCAGTGCTCAGGGTTACTCCTGGCTGTCTGCTCAGAAATAGCTCCTGGCAGGCACGGGGACCATATGGGACACCAGGATTCGAACCAACCACCTTAGGTCCTGGATCGGCTGCTTGCAAGGCAAACACCGCTGTGCTATCTCTCCGGGCCTTATAGCCAAGATATTAACTCAAAGAGGCAAACCCATGTCCACAATCAAAATCTTCCAAGTTGATAGATAACTGAGCACTAGTGAATGCACCTGGCTCTGAGGGAATAAAGTCAAAGCGATTTTAATAGTTTATAGAATAAGAAACTCCATTTAACCCAAATATGATCATGTTACTTAAAAAATATATTAAAAAAAATAATGAGGGGCCGGGCGGTGGCGCTGGAGGTAAGGTGCCTGCCTTGCCTGCGCTAGCCTAGGATGGACCGCGGTTCGATCCCCCGGCGTCCCATATGGTCCCCCAAGAAGCCAGGAGCAACTTCTGAGCGCATAGCCAGGAGTAACCCCTGAGCGTCACAGGGTGTGGCCCAAAAAAACCAAAAAAAAAAAAAAAAAATGAATGAGGGAACTGGAAAACCTGTCTAGAGTATGGGGGGGGGGGGATGGAGGGAGATTTGGGATATTGGTGGTGGGAATGTTGCACTGGAGATGGGGGGGTGTTCTTAACATGACTGAAACCTAATCACAATCATATTTGTAATCAAGATGTTTAAATAAAAATATTAAAAAAAGAAACTCCATTTATTTGGGTACAATGTAGAATAAAATGTAAAATATCTATTCCCAAAGGGAGGTAAAATTTCCAAATTTTGAAATGACCCAGGTAGAGAAAAATTAATTTCCAAATAGCTTTGTACACAATTTTTTGGGAACATCTTTAAAAAATAATGTAAATCCCCCATCATAGAAACACCAGTAGAACCTGCCCACACCAAACATCTTCCAGAATAGAATTTCCCTACTTCCACAACTAATCTCAATTACCAAGACACCAAATTTTCAGTTCCATAGCTCCTGGAGTTCACAACTGAGCAACACTTCCAAATATCATAGTACTGCCATTCCAGTAGGACCACAGGAAATTTGATGGGTAAGTTATGTAGAAGATCACCAAATTGAATGAGTGAAATCAGTAACACAAAAAGTTCAACTAGAATTAGTCAGCCCAGTAAAACCTCAATGACTCTAGTAGCACCATTGTGAGATACAGCAAATATCACAAATTCACTTCTCATCTAATCTTTTTATAATTCCATTTGCCTCTGTGTTGTAACACGCAACATATAGTAAATTTGTTTGCACCTTCTAAGCAAGCTAGCTTCAGTGGCAGGTGGGAAACTGTGACATTGGTAGAGGGAAAGTTAAGACTGGTGGTGGGAGAAGTACTGAAATACTGCATTTCTAAAACAAATGTATTATGAAAATCCTGAAAAGCACACTGTTATAATAAAATTTAATTTAAAATGAGGAATATTATAGTTTTCTCAGGCCCTATAAATAATGAGTCTCCTTATTCCAATGACTTGGGGGGTTGTAACACACCGAGTAGTAGTCAGAGGTTTCTCCTGGCTCTGTGCTCAGGGATCACTTCTGGCAGGGCTGGGGGACCCTATGAGATACAGGGGATTAGAAGATGGGTTTGCCATATGCAAGGCAGATGTCTTACTACTGTACTATCATACCAACCCCACATGCAATTATTCTTAACCTTTTCTTGTGGGTTTGGGGGGTATGATAATATCTCTTTGAAAATAGCAGACATTGGGCCCGGAGAGATAGCACAGCGGTGTTTGCCTTGCAAGCAGCCAATCCAGGACCAAAGGTGGTTGGTTCAAATCCCGGTGTCCCATATGGTCCCCCGTGCCTGCCAGGAGCTATTTCTGAGCAGACAGCCAGGAGTAACCCCTGAGCACCGCTGGGCGTGGCCCAAAAACAAAAACAAAACAAAACAAAACAAAAAAAAAAGAAAAGAAAATAGCAGACATTGTAAATCACATAACCTCATTGCTTTAAGTTTTAAAATGTTTTAAATCCACAGAAACAACTATATCAGAAAAATTGTACAATTACAAAATATACTGTTTTGTATCTGGATAAAAAAATTCATAGACTTTTCTAAATATTTTTCTTATGATTTCTGACCTTGAAATGGACTCACGAATTGATTCTCTCTGCCGTTCCTGTTCCTATGTAAGGACTCTGGCTTACATGAAAGCTCTCTGAAAGCGTTAATCCCATGTTGAACTTGAACAGTTGAGTGGAACTAGACATCATCATTCTATCACAGAAATATAAGATCTGAGCCTGATAGTTGCAGTGACGCAGATACAATTTCCAGTAGCACTTGTGGTCTCTTGAGCCCTCTCAGGAGTTATCCCTGAAAATAGCCAGGAATAAGCCTGAGCAGTTGAATGAGACCCAATTATCTATGCACAACCATCTTATGTAAGAGACAACCTGGGTGATCTCCTGAGGAGCAGATCTCCCACCTGGACCCATGCTCCACTATGACATTCCTCTCCCCTGAGATGGCTATTCTTTATTCTGGCAATCTGGAAAAGACCAAAAAGGAGAAGATCTGGCCCCTAGATCAAGGCTCCAAGCATGACCCAAAACAGTCTGTTTAGCACACACATATACACACAAACACCCCACCACCAACCACCATACTAGAGTCTAAGGGATGCAAAGCTCCAAGCATGACCCAATACAGTCCGTTTAGCAAACACGCAAACACACACACCACACCACACAGGCCACACTGCTTCTCAAAGGGCCAAAAAGCCTGGCTGGAAGTGCAGAGAAAAACAACACTAGATTCACCAGCCTGTATGGTCCAACCTGCACCCAACATTTTAAAAAGTGCCTCAATCAAGACTCCTGAGAGACTTCCCCCTTAACAAAAGAGAGCTCGTTGCCACACACACACACACACACACACACACACACACACACACACACACACACACACACACACACACACAATGTCTTGGAAATATTCCAGAAAACATCTCAAGTATAATTGAGCTTCACCTCCTCACCATGAAGAGTGGGTGAGTGCAGTTAAGAGAAATAACTACACTGAGAATTCTCATCCCAACAATGTCAAGGAGGGAGGGAAGTCTCGAATACAGGCAGGGGTGGGGAGGGAAGAGGGGGGCATTGGTGATGGGAATGCTGCACTGGTGAAGGAGGGTGTTCTTTGACAGAAACCCAACTACAATCATGTCTGGAATCAAGGTGCTTAAATATAGCATTAGTAATGTTGGGGGGGGGGGCTTCCTCCTGGCTCTACGCTCAGAAATCGCTCTTGGCAGGCTCAATGGGGGGGCCATACGGGATGCTGGGATTCGAACCACCGTCCTTCTGCATGCCAGGCAAACGCCACACGTCCATGCCATCTCTCTGGGCCCTAAATAAAGATATTATTGAAACAAAACAAAACAATTGAGTTTCACCTCAGGGTCACTTACTCCCCTCGAGCCCCAGAGGGCCATCATAGACGGCTCCTCTCAACTACCACATTCAACCAAGTCCTGATACCTCAGTGTACCCCCCAGATGACCTCTCAGGGCTCACAGGCAAGCAGCTTCCACGTCAGACGGGCCCCAAGAGTCACAGACGACGCCAACTCGCCTTCTGCCAAGCCTGGGCCCGCAGGTGGGCCCTCAGCCATCACTTCTCACACCTCTGTGGGGATGCAGGCCCAAGCCTTCGAGCTCCATTTTCGTGTGGTCCACAAGCAAGGCCGAAAGAAACGGGAAGGAAAAACCTGTCACCACTCACCCACTCCGTCTCTGGGCCTCTCTCCATTGGTGAGGCGCCTCACACAGCCACACGCCAGCAGGCGCCACCTGAGGGACCGACCGTTACGGTGTGGACGGCGGGCGCGAGTGAGGCTGGGGAGAAGAGCGACGACCCGCCACGTGAACAGAACAGCTCGCCCGCTCGCCCCTCCATCCCATAGTGGGCTCTGATTGGCTGCAGCGCTGGCCACGCCCCCTCACTAGCTCCCGCCCCCCCAGCGCGCCTCAACGATCAACGGCTAGTGAGGCGCTGCTTTCTCGAGCTCGCCCCTGATTGGTTGTCAAGTCCCGTGCCCAGGGGCGGGGTCTTGGATCTGATTGGTCCGTAGACTCCGACGTTGCTGATTGGCTGTGGCTCTGGCTCGGGTCTCAGGAGAGAACCTTGAAGCAGTTGTCTCTGTCTCTCTCTCTGTCTCTGTCTCTCCTCTCTTCTCTCTCTGTCTCCTCTCTCTCCCCCTCTGTCTCTCTTTCCTCTCTCCTCTTTCTCTCCCCTCTCTCTGTCTCTCCTCTCTTCTCTGTCTCTCTCACCTTTCTCTCCTCTCTCCTCTTTTCTCTGTCTCTTTCTCCCCTGTCTCTCTCCCCTCTCTGTCTCTCTATCTCCTCCTCTCTTCTCTCTCTGTCTCTCCTCTCTCTGTCTCTCCTCTCTCCCTCTCTCTGTCTCTCTCTCTGTCTCTCCTCTGTGATTTTACATTCACAGGGCTCTTGGAACCCACTGCCATCTCTCTCTGTCTCTGTCTCTCTCTCTCCTTTAAAGGCTTCTAAACCCATATGCTCAGGAGATACTCCCCACTTTCTTGTGCCTTAATCCAGAGTACCTCTCATGACACATCCCTTTCTTTCAAACTCTATTACCTTTCTTTATTTATTAATATCTTTATTTAAACACCTTGATTACAAATATGATTGTAGTTGGGTTTCAGTCATGTAAAGAACTCCCCACTTCACCCGTGCAACATTCCCATCACCAATGTCCCAGATCTCCCTCCTCCCCACCCCATTCCCACCTGTACTCTATCTAGACAGGCTTTCCACTTCCCTCATTCAGTCACATTGTTAGGACAGTTCTCAATGTAGTTATTTCTCGAACTGCACGCATCACTCTTTGTGGGGAGCTTCATGTCCTGAGCTGGACCTTCCAGATCTCCTCTCATTGTCTCTGAGGATTGTTGCAAAGATGACTTTTATTTTTCTTAAAACCCATAGATGAGTGAGACTGTTCTGCGTCTATCTCTCTGCCTCTGACTTATTTCACTCAGCATAATAGATTCCATGGACATCCATGTATAGAAAAATTTCATGACTTCATCTCTCCTGACGGCTGCATAATATTCCATTGTGTATATGTACCACAGTTTCTTTAGCCATTCTTCAGTTGAAGGGCATCTGGGTTGTTTCCAGAGTCTGGCTATTGTAAATAGTGCTGCAATGAATATAGGTTCCACCACCCTTTGAGGGGCTTTGGCAGCTCCCCTTTTCCTTCCTCTTGCCCTCCGTCACAAAACTTACTGTTGCAGACAGAACTCACCCTACAATACCAGGGAAGTTTTGACAGGGGAGACACAAAACCAGAGAGCATTTAGATTTGTCTTGAGTTAGCCTGACTGCTCTCCAGTCAAATTTTCATTGAAGTTTCCTGTCAGTGAAGGCAACATTAAGGGTCCGGCCTATCGCCACCTCCGCCTTTAATTTGCCTGTGGTTGGAATCTAGTCAGAAGATGTTTTCTAACTCACTGCTGACTAGAGCGAATCGCACTCGTCCACAGTGCGGCTTCAGCAGCGGCCGCACTGCTGATTGGATGGTTCCCTTCTTCTAATTGGCTACTCCTAGGGCAAGCATTAATAGCCAGCCAATCAAGTGCGACTACACTTTTATGAGGCGGGCGTTGTCCACCGCTTTCACTTCTGATTGGTTGCCAGGAGTCTGAGGCCAGTCCAACGGCTTCAGCGGATGGTTGGAGCTGCCTCTCAGCGCTTCAGTTATCTATCTGCTCCTTATCACCTCACCAGTATTGTCTGGCGCCCTCTGACTAGCTGAGGGGCTGGGTACCGAGTAGGTCAGGCAGGAAGACTGACTGGGGAGCCCAGAACAACAGCCGGATCTGATTTAAGAAAAGCATCCCGCCTGTGGGAGTCAAGCCCTCAAAAAGTAGAGAAAGAAAGACAAGGGCTGAGGTGATAAGAATAGCACCAAGGGCCAAAGCGATGGCATGGCGGGGAGGACATTTGCCTTGCAAGCAGCTGACCAGGGTTCGTCCCCTGAGCATCGCCGGGTGTGGCCCAAAAGCAAAACCAAAAACAACGAGTTAACTCCAGCTTAGTGAATAGGAAATGTTGTGTATCCACTCACTGAATCCCAAATAACCTTCTAACAGACGACGACTTATGCCAACTTATGGGCAAATCTCTGTGGGTCATGAGGACATCTTGAATGTCACACAGCGAGTCTGATGTTGGAACCAGAATGGGGTTAATTAAGGAAGATTGCTCTGGGGCCGCAAGTGTGGCTCAGTCTTGCCAATATAAGGTTCAATCTCCACCTCTACCCCCTTCAGTCCATTCCTAAGTATCAGATAAAGATTCTGGACTCAGGATTCAAATTTGGACTCAACAAGTTGCTTAAACTCCCTTGGCCTCAATTTCCTTCTATCCAGAAACTTCGCTGGACAGGACTGTAGAGAGAATGAAAGGGACCACTATATCTTGTCTCTTTTATGCCCTAAATTTGAGTTTTCTTCTTGTGGTCGATCTCACCTGCCTGGACTCTGATGGAGACACTGAATTCTGGGCTCTCTGATGGAGATATTTCGGGGGGGGGGGGGAAATGTTCTGAGAGGGAAGGAGGTAGCAAAGCACCGAGGCAGGAGTGACCTCACTATATTTGAGGTACAGCCAGGCATCCAGCCAGTAGAGTCAGATGAATGACATGTGAACTGTATTTCTAAGAGATGATAAAATGACCCAGTGTTTTTAATAACACAAAGGACTTTCCCCCCAGTTCATCAGAAACTTATTCAGTTACTTAATTTTCAAGGTCTTCGTCCAAGTCCAAAGGACTCTTCCTTTCAGTTTCAGAAACCTTGACTACATTTTAAGGCCATGACTAAATGGTAAGGCTCTGTGTCCAAGGTCACAAGAATTTAGAGATAAAGTTTAGAATTCAGGGCTTCTTGCTCCTCACCCAACATTCAGGTATTATTATGACTAAGTATTTTATTTATGGAACTAAAATGGCATTCACTCAGTTATTAAACTGAACAGCCTGTCTTCTGTCAGTGGATGCTTGCCTCACTGAGCCGTCTCTCCAGCAACGAAGTTGGTTAAAGCTTTATTTTTTTTTTATTTTTTATTTTTTGTGGTTTTTGGGTCACACCCGGCAGTGCTCAGGGGTTATTCCTGGCTCCAGGCTCAGAAATTGCTCTTGGCAGGCACGGGGGGACCATATGGGGCGCCAGGATTCCAACCGATGACCTCCTGCATGAAAAGCAAATGCCTTACCTCCATGCTATCTCTCCGGCCCCAAAGCTTTATTTTTATTTTCTTTTTTTTTTGTAAAGCAAGATGGGTTTTTTTTTTTTATTGAAACTTAAGATATGTGATGGTAGGGAAAGAGAGAAAGCATGTGTTCATTAGAGGATACAGACTATGGAATGGAAAGATACATAGAGACAAGCATGATGCATGTTCAAGGAAGAACACAGGCTTGTACAGCAAGGCTGAGATCCTTAAAGCTTTAACTGGGCTTGCATGTGGGAAGCCCTGGAGTTTGATCTCCTTTACCACATGATCCCCAGAGCACCGCCAGATTGATTCCCTTTTGAGTACTGAGCCAGGAGAAGACCCAGGACACCACCAGGAGCATCCTAAACCCTAACTCGCAGCTATGCAAAAGTTTTAATCTTATCAAACCAAGGAGAAAGTGGCAACTGAAACCCAGAAAGGACACTGAGGACAGAGATGGGGACAGGAATGGTAGAGAAAAGATTTTGCAGAAGAGAGGATGCCTGAATCTTTTACATACCTGCTGTGTATCTGTTATGGTACTTTGCGTGCGCACGCGCGCACACACACACACACACACACACACACACACACACACACACACACACACACACGAAATGCCAAGCAAGAAGAGATCGAATGTTTTAATCTAATGGGACTTTAGACACAAAATGTCATAGGTAAGGAGGTTTAAACTTCAAATTTAGGCACCAGAACAATGGGACAGCCGGTAAGGCCCATGCCTTGCACACAGTCAACTTAGATTTGATCTCCAGCACTTACTATGGTCCTTGGAGCCCCTCCAGGAGTGATCACTAAGCCAAAAAGAAGGCTTGAGCACCTCTGGGTGTGGCAAATTGTAGAGAACAGGGTAGCCCTTTTATCAGACTGCTATAAATGAACGGGAAAGTGAATTCTCACTGGTCATCAAGTCTGCTACTAACTTGATCTGACTTCCCAGCTTCAAAAAAATGTGAGAAATAAATCTGTGCTATTTATAACCTATCTGTTCTTTATTTTGTTACAGAAGCCCACTGGGTGAACATAAGATTCCATCTGATTGGATTAGGAACCCACTCTCTTTCTTTCTTTCTTTCTTTCTTTCTTTCTTTCTTTCTTTCTTTCTTTCTTTCTTTCTTTCTTTCTTTCTTTGTTTCTTTCTTTCTTTCTTTATTCTTTCTTTCTTTCTTTCTTTGTGTCTTCCTTCCTTCCTTCCTTTCTTTCTTTCTTTCTCTCTCTTTTCTTTCTTTCTTTCTTTTTTCTTCCTTTCTTCCTTTCTTCCTTCCTTCCTCCCTCCCAACCTCCTTCCCTCCCTTCCTCTCTCCCACCCTTCTTCCCTCCCTCCCTCTCTCTTCTTTCTTTCTTTCTTTCTTTCTTTCTTTCTTTCTTTCTTTCTTTCTTTCTTTCTTTCTTTCTTTCTTTCTTTCTTTCTTTCTTTCTTTCTTTCTTTCTTTCTTTCTTTCTTTCTTTCTTTCTTTCTTTCTTTCTTTCTCCCTTCCTTCTCTTCCTTCCTTTCTTTCTTCCTTCTTTTTTTTTCATTTTTGTTTTTTGGTTTTTGGGCCATAACCAGTGATGCTTAGTGGTTACTCCTAGCTATATGCTCAGTAATTGCTCCTGGCTTAGAGGACCATATGAGACGCCAGGGGATTGAACCAGGGGACCTTCCTAGGTCAGTGCATGCAAGGCAAACACCCTACTACTTACACCACCGTTCCAGCCCTTTTTTCCTTTCTTCCTTCCTTTTTTCCTTCCTTCCTTCCTTCCTTCCTTCCTTCCTTCCTTCCTTCCTTCCTTCCTTCCTTCCTTCCTTCCTTCTTTCCTTTCTCTCTCTCTTTTTCTTTTCTTTATTTTGCCACACCTAGCGTCACTCAGGGTTTACTCCTGGCTCTGCACTCAGAAATACTTCTGGCAGGCTCGAGGGACTATATGGGATGCCGGGTCGAACCTGGGTGGACTTTGTGTAAGGCAAACGACTACCTGATGTGCTATCTCTCCAGCCCTGAGCCAGACTCTTAATGATGTCATTTCACCTTAATTCTCTCCTTCAATATAGCCACATTGAAGTCATTTTTTGGTTTGGGGACAGACACACCAGTGATGCTCAGGGGTTATTTCTGGCTCTGCACTTAGTGATGTGTGGCTCAGGGAAAGATATGAGATTCTGGGGTCAAACTTGAGTTGACTACATGCAAGGCAAACACCTTACCCACTGTACTGTCTCTCTGGTCCTGAACTCCCTTTAACATAAAATTTGGGGTGTCACAATATTCAGTTCACAATACTGACAAGCTGAAACTATTGGAATTAACAAGTTGAATTTGTAATATGTCAGCTCTGGAGTCATACTGACAATTTGGTTCCTAGCTCGACATTTACCAACTGTGTGAACTTGAGCTAATCTTTTTCTCATTCCATTTCTTGAGAGAATCAAATGAGCAGACTCTCATGACATTCTCAGAATTGTCCCTTGCACAGAATAGATGCCTATTAAATATTAACTATTGTTATTACTTGTAAGTAAAACTAAAAACTAGACTTAGTGCTCTAAAGAAAAACCACATTTCACTTTAAGAAAGTAAAATGGGACTCTACCCTGATTTGAGCTTTTAAGAAAGACTTCCTGGGGCCGGGCGGTGGCGCTGGAGGTAAGGTGCCTGCCTTGCCTGCGCTAGCCTAGGACAGACCGCGGTTCGATCCCCCGGCGTCCCATATGGTCCCCCAAGAAGCCAGGAGCAACTTCTGAGCGCATAGCCAGGAGTAACCCCTGAGCGTCACAGGGTGTGACTCAAAAACCAAAAAAAAAAAAAAAAAAAAAAAGAAAGACTTCCTGGGGCCAAAGTGATAGCACAGCGGGTAGGTCATTCGCCTTGCGTGGCCGACTAGGGTTCAATCCCAGCATTCCATATTGTCCCCCAAGCCTGACAGGAGTGATTTCCAAGCAAAGAGCAAGGAGTAACCTCTGAATGCCACCGGTGTGACTCAGAAACAAAAAAAAAAAAAAAAAAAAAAAAAAGACTTCCTGGAGAAAGTGATGTTTGCACTAAAATCTGAAAGTAACTCACTAACCTGACTAGGGAGAGGGGAAAGTCTTCCAGGCAAGAGGTAAAAGGGTTCCTGAGCTCTGGGTCTGAAGAAAGTGTAATCCAGAAATTTGATGCTGCTAGACTGAAAAGCAAGGTGGGGCAAAGGGGCATGCGGAGAAGAAAGTCTGGAGATGGTTGGCAAAACCTGGCCTCATAGGGAATGCTCAGGAATGCTGGCATTATCCTAGGAGCCACACAAAGTCACAGAAAAAGTGGGATTTTTGGAGGAAGAGTGGGTATGGAGCTACGCCTACCAATGCTCAAGGCTTACCCTGACACTATGCTAAGAGATAACTCCTGACAGAGCTCACTCTGGAGTACTAGGGTTGGAAACCCAGTAGGCTGTGTGCAAGGCAGGTATCCTGCCTACACTGTACTACCTCTCAGGCCTTAGGAAGTATTTGTTGTTGTTTTGCAAAGAACAGTTTAATAAATGCCAGTGTGTACTCATCTCTCATGTGCAGTTATCAACAGTCTGCCTCATGTTTTATCAATCCTCTCAATTTTGTAATGTTTTTAACACACTCTACTTAAGCTACTGGAATAAAAATCTCTTGAGAAAAAGGAATGTAATAAACATATTTGACTATTATTTTTTGTATTAATTTATATATATAATTTTTATTTCTTTTTTTTAAACACCGTGGTTACAAACATGATTGTAGTTTGGTTTCAGTCATACAAAGAACACCCCCCTACACCAGTGCAACATGCCCGCCACCAATGCCCCATCTCCTTATTTGACTATGACTAAACAGTAATATATTGTGAACCATCAATAGGTTCCTACTCGAGTTGCAATTTCATCTTTTGTAAACTAACCTTATAACCTTCAATCTTGCTTTCTCCTGGTCTGTACATAGGGATCACTCCTGGCAGTGCTTGCGAGACCATATGTGATGCTGGGTTCTGGGAGATCTTATTGGATTTGACTACATGCTAAATGACATTGGCCCCTACTATTTTTCTGGCCTTCAGTAAACTTATTTTAGGAGGATTGGCTCTACCCACTTGGGCTCAGGACCTATTTCAGGCTATGCATTCAGGGATAGAATGCAGAGAAGCCTGTTAGAGCTTAGGAGAGGGGGCTCCATATGGGATGCTGGGGATGGAACCTGGTTTCGATGCATGAAGGGCAAATGCCTTACCACTGAACTATATCTCCCCCATATATCAACAAACATATATTGAAGAATTTAAGAAGGTTAAGGGTACATCTAAGTGGTTAGTGTAATTTCATGAGTTGGACCTGCAGCGCCACCCAGCATGATTAGACTGGAGAATCTGGTGTTGCTACAATGCATGATCTCCAAAACAGCCAGGGGTGTAGATACCACAACTAGAATGTGCAACACCCATGATCACTGCAAGATGCATATGCAAGGCCAAGGATGTAGCTCAAAAAGCTGGAGCATATGACTTCATGTACAGACCCTGAGTGCCTCAAGCCACT
Organism: Suncus etruscus; assembly: GCF_024139225.1. Taxonomy (NCBI): domain Eukaryota; kingdom Metazoa; phylum Chordata; class Mammalia; order Eulipotyphla; family Soricidae; genus Suncus; species Suncus etruscus. The sequence goes on along the minus strand of NC_064861.1, from coordinate 81,365,909 downwards.
CCCGACCTGTCCAGCACTGCTATATTTAGTCCTGGTGGCTCCAAGTACTGTTGAGCCCCACCATCACCACATCACTAGGCTCTAGCATTGAATTATCAGTCCCAATTGCCAAAATGAATATTTCTGGGAGTGGCCACAGGACTGTCCCCCTCAAAATAGATGTTGAGAGCACCTTGGCCAAGCATGTGAAAGCACATGTGAACACCCCATCCCCAAGGAAAAAGATTTTAGTTTATTTTTATTTGTTTGTTTGTTTGTTTGTTTGTTTTGGTTTTTGGGCCACACCCGGCGGTGCTCAGGGGTTACTCCAGGCTGTCTGCTCAGAAATAGCTCCTGGCAGGCACGGGGGACCATATGGGACACCAGGATTCGAACCAACCACCTTTGGTCCTGGATCAGCTGCTTGCAAGGCAAACGCCGCTGTGCTATCTTTCTGGGCCCCTTAGTTTATTTTTAATTGAAAAGATAGGGGCCTGGATGATATTGCGGCAGGTAGAACATTTGCCTTGCACACAGCCGACCCATTGTATGCCATTATATGGCACCCCATATAATCCCCCCTAGTCTGCCAGGAGTAATACCTGGGCACTAAGCTCCACTGGGTATGGCCCCAACTAAAATATAAATCAATAAATAAAATTGTGAAGATGGGGCTGTACAGTGAGTGGGTAGGGAGCTTGCCTTACATGCTGCTGACCTTCGTTTGATCCCTGGCATCCGATATGGTCTCCCAGGCCTGGTCAGAAGTGATTCCTGGGCCCGGAGAGATAGCGCAGCGGCGTTTGCCTTGCAAGCAGCCAATCCAGGACCAAAGGTGGTTGGTTCAAATCCCGGTGTCCCATATGGTCCCCCGTGCCTGCCAGGAGCTATTTCTGAGCAGACAGCCAGGAGTAACCCCTGAGCACCGCCGGGTGTGGCCCAAAAACCAAAAAAAAAAAAAAAAAAAAGAAGTGATTCCTGAGTCAGGAGTTACCTCTGAGCATTGACAGGTGTGTCCTCCAAGCCAAAAGTAAACAAATTAATGAAATGAAATTATGAAAATACAAAGAAGTCTTTAACATATAGTAACCCATTACAAGGTCAAAAACTGAAGAAAGGGCCCGGAGAGATAGCATGGAGGTAAGGTGTTTGCCTTTCATGCAGGAGGTCATCAGTTCGAATCCATATGGTCCCCCGTGCCTGCCAGGAGCAATTTCTGAGCATGGAGCCAGGAATAACCCCTGAGTGCTGCCGGGTGTGACCCAAAAACCACAAAAAAAAAAAAAAAAAAACCTGAAAAAAATTAACATTGATACTATGCAATAAACTCCCAGCTTTATCAAGATTGTTTCCCATTTTTCTCATTTGTGTTCTATTTGTCTATTTTAGGAACCAGTTTAGGAGACCAGATGGCATTTAGCATACATTTAGTTTTAGACTTTGTGTTTTTCTCAATAGGCAATACATCTTAGAGATGACTCCTTTTATTTTTATTTTCTTTGTTTTATTTTCTTCTACTCAAATGGAAGAATTAGTAGCTGTTAGGCCATATCCAGCTGTGCTCAGGACTTACCCTGGTTCTGTACTCAAGTATGACTTCTTTTTTTTTTTTTTTTTGGTTTTTGGTTTTTGGGTCACACCGACAGTGCTCAGGGGGTTATTCCTGGCTCTATGCTCAGAAATCACTCCTGGCAGGCTCGGGGACTATATGGGATGCCGGGATTCGAACCATCATCCTTTTGCAAGCAAGGCAAATGCCTACCTCCATGCTATCTCTCTGGCCGCTTCCTCTTCTTTTTCTTTCTCCTCCTCTTCTTCATTTTCTTCTTCCTCTTCTTTCCCTTCTTCCTCTTTTCTTGTCTTCTTTTCTCTTCTTTTCCTTCTTCTTTCTCCTCTTCTTTTTTCTTATTCCTCTTCCTCTTGCTCCTCTTTTTTATTCATCTTCTTCCTTTTTTCTCTCTTTCTCTCTCTCTTTCATTCTCCTTCCTTCCTTCCTTCCTTCCCTCCTTCCTTCTCTCGTTCCTTCCTTCCTCCCTCCCTTCCTTCCTCCCTCCCTCCCTTCCTCCCTCCCTCCCTCCCTCCCTCCCTCCCTCCCTCCCTCCCTCCCTCTCTCTCTCTTTCTTTCTTTCTTTCTTTCTTTCTTTCTTTCTTTCTTTCTTTCTTTCTTTCTTTCTTTCTTTCTTTCTTTCTTTCTTTCTTTCTTTCTTTCTTTCTTTCTTTCTTTCTTTCTTCCTTCCTTCCTTCCTTCCTTTCTTTTCTTTTTTTCTTTTTTCTTTTGGTTTCTGGGTCACACCCGGCAGCACTCAGAGGTTATTCCTGGCTCTAGGCTCAGAAATCGCTCCTGGCAGCCTCAGGGGACCATATGAGATGCCGGGATTCGAACCACCATCCTTCTGCATACAAGGCAAATGCACTACCTCCATGCTATCTCTCCGGCCTCTCCTTTTTTCTTTTTATTCTGCTTCCCCTCTTCTTCCTTTTCTTTTTAATCCTCTTCTCCACTTCCTCCAACTCTTCTTAATATTCTCTTCCTGAGTCTCTGGGACTCCAATGATTCCTGTGTCATTCCTGTTGAGTTTATCAAAGACTTCTATTTTCATCTGTTCATATTTATTGAGTAGTTTATTCATTGTCTGATCATTTGCTTTAAAGTTCTTTTCTAATTTCTTCTGCTGTATTGTTGTTCTGCATCTCATCCTCTGGCTCACTGACCCCGTCCTCAGCAGCTGTTACTCCCTTGCTTTTCATTGAGGTTTTCATTTCAAATACTGAGTTTTTCAGTTCTGTTGTTTGAGTTTGGAGTTTTCTGAGTTCTATCATTGTGGTCTGTTCAGCTCACATCTATGCTTACTTTGAGTTCTTTGAGCATCCTCCATATTAATACTCTAAACTCCTTATCTGAGAGGCTTTTCAAGTCGTCTTCATTTTCTATGCATGGTGTTTTCATGCATTTTTTTCCCCATTGCAACACTTGTATAGTGGTTTTTACTATATGCTGTGCTGGGGTTAGTGGATTAGAACCTCTGGCTACATCTTATTGGGTGGGGCCCTTACTGGATTTGGGCCCTGAAGATTGTGTTCAATGGTGTCTTCTTAGCTGTCTTATGCAGAAAAGCAAACAGGGAGCAAGGCAGCAGTCTTTTATACCGGCTATCCTTATTAGGTTGGGCCCTTACCAGGTTTGGGCCCTAGAGTAACTCCAACTCTTCTACGTCTTTGCACCACGAAGACCAGATTCAAAGAGTTGGAATCAGGGCCCGGAGAGATAGCACAGCGGCGTTTGCCTTGCAAGCAGCCGATCCAGGACCAAAGGTGGTTGGTTCGAATCCTGGTGTCCCATATGGTCCCCCGTGCCTGCCAGGAGCTATTTCTGAGCAGACAGCCAGGAGTAACCCCTGAGCACCGCTGGGTGTGGCCCAAAAAAAACCAAAAAAACCAAAACCAAAAAAAAAAAAAAAGAGTTGAAATCAGGCAATTCAAATGAGTATCTATTTTCCAGTTAATGAGTAAATAACTGGCTCCTTGGACAGCATGGAAGAAGCAGTGGATGGGGTGGTGGAGTGTCTGCTAACTGACTTCAAAATTTTTTCTTTTCTCCATTCTGTGATCTCAGAGATCTTGACTCAGTGGATTAGGAAAGAAGGAGGTGGTGATATGACAGGCCATGAGACCCCTCAATGCCCAGCTGAGAAGCTAAACTTTGTGATAATGGTGCTGGGAAGCTAGAGGCTGGAGAAAGCCATGGAAAGATGGGCTAAGGGTGGGTGGGTATTTCAGTAGAAATGACCACAATATAGTTGTCTTTGGAGGCCAAGGTTATAGTACAGCTTAGGGAGTTTGTGTTGCATACAGCCAACCCAGGTTGATCCCCAGCACCCCATATGGTCCCTTGAACCTCTTCAGGAGTGATTCCTGAGCATAGAGTTAGAAGTAAGTTCTAAGCATGGCTGGGTGTGGTTCCCCAAAAAACAATAGTTGTCTCAGTCTTGAATGGTCCAGGGAGACTTACCAGACCCTCATCCCTCATCCCTTTGCTTCCCTCTCACCCACAGGGGCAGGCCTTGGAGTGGAGGGGGCAAGGTAGATGAACCTGTCTTGCAGGCTCAGACCTGGCTCCCCAGGCCACAGTGCTGCCCATCCGGCTAGTCCACACTCGTGGTATGTGGTCAGGAGAGGCCGAGACAGGAGTGGCAAATGTGGGACAGAGGGTAAGACTTGTGGTAGTGCCCAGAGACCAGGAGCTCCCCCCAAGCCCCCAGAACCTGGCAGGGATCTATCTATCTTTATTATTCTGGTAATTTGAAAATATTCTTGGGCCTGGAGAGACAGCACAGCGGTGTTTGCCTTGCAAGCAGCTGACCCAAGACCAAAGGTGGTTGGTTCGAATCCCGGTGTCCCATATGGTCCCCCGTGCCTGCCAGGAGCTATTCTGAGCAGACAGCCAGGAGTAACCCCTGAGCACTGCCGGGTGTGACCCAAAAACTAAAAAAAAAAAAAAAATTCTGCAGTCTAATTCTTTCCTCAACACATATCCCTGCCAAGACAGGGATGGATTTTGGTGGAAAGACAAAAGTAATAATTATCATAGCCTATTTGGAAAATAATAAAATGCCCAGGAACAAAATAAAAATCCCCTATGTTTCCCTTTCCTCAATAGCCAATGTTAATCTCTGGAAGATTTTATCATCTTATAGCAAACATCCATATAACTGTTTGTCTTCTTTTGTTTTAATGGTTCTCAGAACTTTCTCCTGGCCCTGCACTGAGTGATCACTCCTGGCAGGGATATGGGGTTGCAAGATAAGAAAGCAAGTTCCTTATTTGTTGTACTATCTTTCAGGTCCCCATGGCAGGTTTTTCTTTCCCACAGCAATTTTTAAGAAAAAGCTGTTTTGCATTTCAATCTCTATAAACTCCATAGCCATTCTTTAAAGACCAGAGCAATGATACAACAGGTAGAGCATTTCCTTGTATGTGGTAAAATTGGGTTTGATCCTCAGCACCCCATATGGTCCTTCATACCAACCAACCTGAGTGCAGAGCCAGGAGTAAACTCTGTGCACTTCTGGGGGTGACCCAAACAAAACAAAACAGAAAAGTAGATTAGGATGGAATCTCTCCCTCTCTCAGTTACACTTACATGTTGGTCAAATACATGTCCAGGATTGGGGAGACATTTCATTCCAGGGCCTGCTGAAAAACCAGCTAGGCCAGTTAATCTAGAGGGGCTGTGTGCTAAAATATGTTGTGTATTTTGTTTGGGGTATTGGAGATTTTACAAAGAACTCACACATGAAATATGTGTGCTGAACCACTGGGCTATTTCCTTATGGTACATATTTCTGGAGGTCTCCCAAATGAGGCTTAGGGGGTCAAGGACTACTGCAGGTGATATTTGGATAACTGGGCCCAGGGTTCATTGCAAAGGCCCAAGGATAAATATTCTTTAGTGCCAGAGATGACTTAGGCCATCCCAGCAATGCTCAGGGTCCTCCAGGATCACTCCTGGGCTTGGGGGACCATGTGATTCGGGGATTGAATTGGAATTGGTTACATGCAAGCTATATGTCTTAACTCCTGCACTTTCTCTCAAACCCAATGGTGCAGATTTTCAAATGACTATGATGGCACATCAGGCCAGAGGCCACCTTGATTAAAATGTTGGGCTTGGGGCCAAAGTGATAGTACAGCAATAGGGCGTTTGACTTGTACAGGGCCGACCTGGGTCGGACCCGAGTTTGATCTCCAGCTTCCCATATGGTATCCAAGCCTGCCAGGAGCGATTTCTGAGTGCAGAGCACTGCTGGGTGTGGCCCAATCTCCCCCAAAAAATGTTGGGCTTGATCTGGGTTTAGTCCACAGCACTGTGAAAAATGAAAAAGTAAACATAACAAAAACTTAAAAACTGAAATCACATATGCATTTATGCTTTCTGTTCTGCTCCTTACCTCTTTAACCCACTAATAGATCCTGCTACATCTATACTCTGAAACACATTTTAACGATAGAAAAGAATATTTGATACAGGAAAATGACCATAATGCATAGTGAAAAAAGAACATTTTAAATTCTATAAAGCAAGTATGACTATTAAATATATGTGAAGTCTTATTTAAATTTATATAGATGTGTCAGTTTCAAACATCAAAGGACTGTTATTTTGTTCACCTTGCCATTCTTTCTAGTTATGGTGGGAAATACGCTTGACGGAAGCTTACTGGGACTAGAGGCCTGGAACACTCCCATTTCTGTATTTGATATTTTCTTCTTATTTGTTTTGGTTTTGGGATCATACCTGGTGATAATCATGGCTTATTCCTAGCTGTGTGTTCACGGATCACTCCTGGTAATGCTCAGGGAACCATATTCAGTGCCAGGGCCAGCCACATACCTATACTATATTTCTGGCCCCATTTTATTTTTATTATATCATCTTTGAAGAGGAAAGGTCACACATAATTTTTGCTTTTTTGTTGTTGTTTGTGTTGATGCTGCTGTTCTGGATCACATTCAGTGATGCTGAGGGGTTACTCCTGGTTCTGCACTCAGGAATCATTCCGGGTGGTGTTCAGGGGACCATATGGGATGCAGTGTATCAAATCTGAGGTGATTCAAGGCAAGTGTCTTATTGGCTGAAGTATCTCTCAGGCCCCCAAACTTGAATTATTTCTTTAAAAAGAAAGACCAACCCTGTGTATGTATCCACAGGAATGTATCAGCTTTTATACTGCTTGTGATTTGCAGGGTTTCCTGTTCTGCAAGTCTTAGAGCTTTCCCCATGTTAAAACTAGAGCAGAATTGTTCTTCTTACTGTGTGGTAAGGTTTTTTTTTCTTTCTGAAGGTCAAGGACACATCCAGCATTGCTCAGGACTTACTCTTGGTTCTGTACTCAAGAATCATTCCTGGTGAACTCAGGGGACCATACAAGGACCAGGGATTGGACCCAGGTTGACCACTTGCAAGGCAAACATTGTACCTGTTGTAATATTGCTCTGGCTCCCAAATTATTATTTATTTTATTTTTATTTATTTATTTATTTTAGTTTTTGGGTCACACCCGGCAGCGCTCAGGGGTCACACCCGGCAGCGCTCAGCACTCCTGGCAGGCTTGGGGGACCATATGGGATGCCGGGATTCGAACCACCGACCTTCTGCATGCAAGGCAAACACCTTACCTTCATGCTATCTCTCCGGCTCCCAAATTTTTATTTTCTTAGTATACAGAGGTATACATGCAGTTGACCCTGTTTCAAATAGCACCACAAATAGTCCCTTCAATACAGCTGAGTGTGACCTAAACCACCCTGTACTCCACCCTCCTCTAAATTTTTTTTTAATCTATTTTGGTTTTGGGACAACACTTGGCAGTGCTCAGGGTTTACTCCTGGTTCTGTGCTCAAGGATAACTCCTGGAAGAGCTCAGGGACCATATGGGGTGCTGAGACTCAAACCTAGGTTAGCTACATGCAAAACATCCTTTCTACCATACTATGGCCCCCTTCACAGATTTCTTACAAATATATGTTTAAAAGCTTGCAACTGAATTTTCAGAGCTGCTGGAGATGAGTCGAGGGAGGGAGGAGCCTGAAAATGCCACTAGATAGTAAAGGAAATCAACCTTCATCCCCACCCCACCCCCCATAGAGACCAACTTATAAAATGACCAAGGGCGGGCCAATGTGGAAGTAAAGTAGAATGCTGGTGAGATTCTTTTCTTTTTTAGATGGGGCACACCTGACTGTGCACAGGGGTAACTCCTGGCTCTGCACCTAGGAATAACTCCTGGCAGGCTCTGAGGACCATGTGGAAAGCTGGGGATTGAATCCAGGTTGGTCGTGTGTAGGGCAAACACCCTATCTGCTGTGCTATCACTCTGGCCTCACTGGTGAGATTCTTAAACTTCTGTTGTACATTCGTTAAGGAACTTGCTGGAAGCAATAGCCCCTGGAAGGAGGATGTCTGTCACTTGTATTGGCATCCCAAGTATATTTTCCCTGGGCCACCATTGGCTCCCTTGTTAGCAGATACTGTTCCTTCCCCAACCAAAGGGGCCAAACCTGAACCAAGACAATGAGGTGGAACCCCACTCTTGGATAAAGCCATTAGGAGGGACCCTTTCCCACTGCTGTTACTTAGCTCTAAAGATGTCAGCCTGGTGTTTCTATCTGAGAATGAAGCAGGCTTCCTGGAAACCCAAATGGTCCTCTCTGGATCCAGATAGACCTGAGGACTGATTCATTTCTGTGAATGAATAAATACATGTACAGTCTCAGTCCCAGCTGAATGCCTGTCACTTCCAATGAGTGGTCTTATTCACTTTGATCCAGCCAAAAAAAATGCATTCATTTCATCAATTTTTATTGAGTGTTCATGCTCAGCCCAATGCAGGGGACAAGATAATGACCATGACAAAATCCATTCCTGCCCTCTTAGCGTGGCCCATCTCCCAGAGCTTAGATAGTTCACTGAAAATGGTTCTGCCATAACCTGCCACAAAGGAGGGGCTTGGGCAGCTACAAGATAGGCGTGGCAGGACCAGGAAGACACCCTGAGAACAGGATCAGGTTGAGTTAGAAGGCAGGTCAGGAGTCAGACATCAATGAGGTTTGATGAAGTTAAGGGTTATGGGTGCATACATAGTTTGGGCTTGCTAAGGGCACCTTCAGTCCCAGCAAAGCCTAGAAATCCATCCCAAGATCTTTGATGGAAAGCAGGAAAGGCACCAGGAAGGAGTGAAGCAAGGGGGCCAGCAGGCCTGGGGGTGGGCAGAGCAGAGGATGTAGAGGGGTGCGCTGAGCCGGCCAATCTTGTTCCTCACAAGGTGGTATACAGGTACATGGCCAACAACATCACAGGCAGCTGGACAAAGGGTAGTGAGATTGGGAGGGTCTCCAGATTCCCCCAGCCCAAACCCCCCAGTCCACCGTCTCCCCATCTCTCACCGTCCACATCAGGATGGCAAACCCGAACCACGAGATGCCCCAGGTGTAGCTGTCGATGGCGTGACCAATGTGCTCGAAGCAGCCCTGGACAGGGGACAGGGGGCTTGAGAAAATGCCCAAGTATGACTGACAGCTAGAGGCTGTAGCAAAGTCTTTGCCTTCCTGGAACCTCTGGATAATAAGGGCACAGAAGCATCTATGTGGGAGGTGGATCCTGATGCCCTGAAGGTGGCCATGAGGGTCGAGGCAGGTTGTCCTGCTTTCTGCAGGTCCTCAGAGTATGAAATGCACCTTTAGGATCTTTTGACACCTCCTTGAAGCCCCACATCCCATCCCCTCCATGTACAGCCCTGGCCCCCCAGTGGTAGTTGAGTATAAAGATATAGTATGTCCTGGAATCAGACAGGACAGAACAGGGAGTGCCCAGCATTGTCTGGCTGGGGCTTAGAGATTACTGACCCCCTGAACGTCTGCTGTCCTATGTGGAAGGTGGGCAGCTGGGTAGCACAGCCCTTGTGGAGCACTTTGTGGGTACCCTGTGAGCACTTGGCCCAGAGTTGGGGCTTGAGAATAGGCTGACCCATTCTTGTGGGGTGTCTCCATGAATCCTAGTCCCAGACCAGCAGTGAGAGATGCAGTGAGGGATGGCTGTGTCTCCACTCACCTCTCCACCTTTTATCTCAGCCTCTGCACCTGGTGGGGACTCAAATGTCCCAACCCAGACCCTATCACCCTTCCCTAGTCAGAATCCTTTGGGTTTCATCCTCTGGAAAATAGGATCCTTATGGCTGGAGAGAAAGTAGGAGGGCTGGAGCTGGTGTTCTGTATGGGGGAGACCATCCCCAGCACTAAGCAGACATCTTGTTAACTTGTAGAGGGAGATATGGAGAGACAGAGGGGTGGCATGCAGGGTGGTGACCCCAACTGGAAAGGGGAGGTAGAAGAAGCAGGGAGAGGAAGAACACACCTTAGTGTACAGGTAATCCACGTGGCCCACGCGACAGCCTTCTTTGTTGAGAGGAAGGAAGTTGCCTGATCTGCGACAGCACAGCGGTGGCCAGGGGAACACCACTTCTGGGGTGGCTGCACGGAAGACCGAGGTGAAGTTCACCCAGTCCATGGGCCCAGAGGTGCCACAGCACTGTTGCTGGAGAGAAAGGTCAGGTCAGGTAGGTCCAGCATGGAGAGAGCAGTCTGGAGTTACACAGGAAGGGGGTCAGGTGTTTCTTTTTATGAGGTGGGGATCACACCTGGCTTTTGGTTAAGGATTACTTCTGGCTCTGCACTCAGGTGTTGTTCAGGGAACCATATGGGGTACTGGGGATTGAACCCAGGGCAGCTACATACAAGGCAAATGCCCTACCTGCTGTGCTATTACTCTGGCCCCAAATAAATGACTTTAAAAAATTAAATTTTACAAAGGGCCAGAGAGGTGGTGAAAGGGGTAAGGCATCTGCTTTGCCCATGCTAGCCTAGGACGGACCTCGGTTTGATCCCCCAGCGTCCCATAGGGTCCCCCAAGCTAGGAGCGATTTCTGAGCGTATAGCCAGGAGTAACCCCTGAGCGTCACCTGGAGTGGCCCAAAAACAAAAACTAAAACAAAAAAAAATTGGGGCCAGAGAGATAGCATGGAGATAGGGTGTTTGCCTTGCATGCAGAAGGATGGTGGTTCGAATCTCAGCATCCCATATGGTCCCCGAGCCTGCCAGGAGCGATTTCTGAGCATAGAGCCAGGAGTACCCCCTGAGTGCTGCTGGGTGTGACCCAAAAACCAAAACAAAAAAAAATTAATATAAAAAGGAAAGCCAGAAAAATAATACAGCAGGTAGAATGTTTTCATTACATATAGCCGTCTCCAGCATTCCAGGAGTGATCCTTGAGCACGTAGCCAGAATAGCCCCTTAGCACCACCAGATATATCCCCCAAATATAATAAATAAATAAATAAATGAGGACAGGAGGGATAGTACAGAGGATTGAACCTTTGTCTGTACTTAGCCAACCTGGATTCAATCCCTGGCATCCCTTGAAGTGGCCAAGAGTAATTCCTGAGTGAAGAGTTAGGAGTAACCCCTGAGCACCACCTGGTGGGACCCCAAAACAAACAAACAAAAAGGAGCTTCAGGGCCAGGGAATCAGACAGTGGTAATATGCATGTCTTACATGTATGAGGCCCTAGGCTTGATCCCCAGTTCTGCAAAAAAGAAAAGAAGAAAAGGGGAACTTCTAGGGTGAGCGATGAGGGCGGGAGAGAAAGGGAGAGAGAGAGAAGAAGAAGTAGAGAAAGAGAGAGAAGGAAGGAGAGAGGGAGAAAGAACACTCAAAGAGCACTTTGTATGTAGGTTCAACCTACAGCACTGCATAGGCACCCAAACATCACCAGGAATAGCCCAAAAATAAAAAGGGGGAAAAAATAAAGTAACTTTTGGAATCCAGTGGCCTGATTCCATGACCTCCAGTGATCCATTGAAACTCCTCTCCACAGGAAATCAAGAAAAACAAAGAATTAAAAAAAATTAGACAAAAGAACAAATAGCAAACAATACACCCAACTTACCTGTTTCCTTTTCCCTGAAACACTGATCTTCCTTACAGAGTGATGGTGAAAATTAGAACAGTTTTTAAAGTGCTCTGAACTATATAAAAGTTAGTGCTTATGAAATGTCTGTTATTGTCCCTTGTGGTTATATTTTTTGGGGGTGGAGTGGGGTTGAGACATATCTGGAGGTGCTCAGGATTTATCCTGGCAGTGCTTTGGGATCAAGCCTGTGTCAGCTGCATGCAAAACTGCACCTTGGGGCCCGGAGAGAGCACAGCGGGCGTTTGCCTTGCAAGCAGCCGATCCAGGACCAAAGGTGGTTGGTTCGAATCCCGGTGTCCCATATGGTCCCCCGTATTTCTGAGCAGACAGCCAGGAGTGACCCCTGAGCACCGCCGGGTGTGGCCCAAAAACCAAACCAAAACAAAACAAAAACTGCACCTTGATCTCTTAATTTGAATTGGAATTGGGTGGGGGGTTGAGCAGTGCTAGGGGAATTATACTCTGGAAATCCAACCCAGGAATCACATGCTGAGCAAGTGCTTCAGCTCTTTGACAACTCCCAGAGTTGGATCCATTTTGATGCACAGTGAGCCTAATGGCAGAGAGGAAGGGCATGGGCCTAAGCTGCCAAGTTTGCACTCAGAGCTCCCACTTGCCAATTGACTTTCCCTTTAGAAGCCTGCTTATTAATCTAAAATGGTGATCATTAGGAAATTATAAGGAAGCAGAGACTCTTATAGCCCCTGGTCAGCCAGAAGTGGGGTACTATCTCTTTAAAGGTGAAGCTGTCAACTACCAGGTAGTTGCCCCTTGTAACTGCTGCTGGAGGGCAGTTGGCCCAGGTATATAAAGTGAAGTGCTAGAGGATGACCCCAGCTGAATTGCTGGGGAAACTGTTAGCTAGTTTCTTTAATTAATTTTTTGGTTTTTGTGTCACACCCAGCAGTGCTCAGGGCTTACTCCTGGCTCTACACTCAGAAATCGCTCCTGGCAGGCTCAGAGGGCCTTATGGGATGCCGGGATTTGAACCACCATCCTTCTGCATGCAAGGCAAACACCCTACCTCCATGCTATCTCTCCGGCCTGCTGCTCCTGTTTCTTTTGCAGCCCCTCTCCTACTGTTTCCCTTTCTCTGGTGGCTAACTCTTTGCCTTGGTCTAACCTTGACCTTCTCTCCCTCTCTTGGCCTAGGGGGTTGACGGTAAAGGCCCCTAGCCTCTCTGCCTCTCCCTTGATTAAATCCTGTTAACTCTCTCTTGTTGAGATTTTGTTTGGCACTGACAGTGATGACCACAGACTTCCCAATCAGGACCCCAAGAGTGGATTCACATACATGTAGGGCATCATGGGAGCCAACCTGGCTCAGTCACAACATCTAGCGGCCTCATTATGGCCTTCTCCACCTACCTCCATCATGATGCGATCCCAGAGGCGGGTCAGCTCCTGGCCCTGGGCTGTGTCTGCACTGTAGAAGGTCAGCATCTGCTTGGTGATCAATGAGGGGTTGGACACCATCTGTCCAAGGCAAGAACAGCGGTCAGTGGGGCTAACCATAAGGGAGGTCACGGGCCAGGCCTGTACCCTCTCACCCCACCCTGGAAGCGATGCCATCCCAGGCCTATGCCCTGCTCACATAATCGCGGTGGGTGTAGGATGTGATGCAGGAAGCGCACTCAAAGATGTAGACAATGAGCATGAGCAGCAGGTACTGGGGAGAGAGGAGGGAGGGCAGAGATGGGCCTGGTCAGGGCAAAACATGTGAGACATACTGCAAAGTGCCTTGAGGGGCAGACCAAGGCATTAGCTAACTGGCAGCTGTTATTATTATTTTTCTTTGTTTTTTGGTTTTTGGGTCACACCTGGAGGCGCTCAGGGGTTACTTCTGGCTCTGAGTTCAGAAATCACTCCTAGCAGGCTCGGGGAACCATATAGGATGCCAGGAATTGAACAACCATCCATCCTGGGTTGGTTGTGTGCAAGGCAAATGCCCTACCACTGTGCTATCTCTCTGGCAACAACCGCAGTACTCAGGGATTCCTCCTGGTTCTGCACTCAAGAATCACTCTGGCAGGACTCACGGGACCATATGGGGTACCACGATTTGAACCCGGATTGGCAGTGTGCAAGGCAAGCACATACTGCTGTACTATCTCCCCACCCTGATCATCACTCTCAACTCGAAGGCACACCCCTGGCCACATTAGCTGAGAGTCACACCCCACTCCTCTTGCTCAGAGCAGCCTCCCCTCCGCCCACTGCTCCCCAGGTTCCTGCAGGGTCCACCTCTGTGTGGGAGACCCCCCTCCAATTGCCCGCCCACTCACCGTCAACAGCATGGAGCGGCGGTGGCACAGCGCAGCGCCCACACCCAAGCTGCCCACCACGAAGAAGGAGAAGCCACAGAAGATGGCGATCCAGGCACCCGCGAAGACATCGTCCTTGCCGGAGACACCCAGCATCGGGTACACACGATACTGGTCAGCAGCCACCCACACCGTCTCGGCAAACAGGGCCAGGCCTGCCAGCTGGATGGGCAGTGGGTTAGCAAGGCCCTATCCAGTCCAGGTCATGATCGCCTGGGAGGCGCCCACCTCACCCCCCCACCAGTCCATCTCCGTGCCCAAGCAGCCTGGTGGGAATCTGACCTCCAGAATGTTGGGAGGTGCCATGCCACAGCCTGGAGTGCAAGGCAGGAGGACAGGTAGTGGGGGCACTCAGGCTCGATGACAAAAGAGGTGATGGGCAGGGAATCAGCCCCCAAAGGGCCCCTGTCCTGGGCAGAACATCACAAGCCTAAGGGCTGTTCACTGTCACCTAGTTTAAGGGTACCAGAATGCCACACTCCAGGGAACCCCTGTCTGAGAACTTCTGAAATGGGGTGAGGTGGGGAGGGGAAGGGATAAAGGGAGAGGAGAGGGTCTCTTCTAGGGAGAAGCTGAGCTGGGGAGACAGTTCAGGGTCCTGTACCCTGCTGCTCATGTGAAATCCTTGCTGGGTCTGAAAGGTTCCCTAAGCATCTACAGGCAACCTCTGAGTACCTCTGGGTGTGGCACCAAATCCAAACAAAACAACGCACCCCCCCATAAAAACCACCAACAATCCTAGCCTTCTGGAGTATTTACTGGGTGTCCTGCAGTGTCTTAGCATGAGCTGTCTGTGTCTCCGACTGTCACCTGCCTTTGGTCACTGCACATGTAAGCAGCGAAGCCAGCCAGAGGGTGTTTGCCTTAACCCAAGTTCAATGCCTGAGACTCCTAAGGTCGACTGAGAGTGACCAGGAATGATCCCTGAGCACAGAACCAGGAGTTAGCCTTGAGCACATTTATGTATGGCCCCAAACAAACAAAACAAAACAAGACTAACAAGCTTTCCTTTAATCATCAGCTCCTATTTGACTTCCATCTTACAGATAAGGAAATGGACACACCAGGATTTCTTTTTTCTTTTCCTTTCTTTTTTGGGCCACACCCAGCGGAGCTCAGGGGTTACTCCTGGGTATCTGCTCAGAAATAGTTCCTGGCAGGCACCAGGGATCATATGGGACACCCGGATTCAAACCAACCACCTTAGGTCCTGGGTCAGCTGCTTGGAAGGCAAATGCCGTTGTGCTATTTCTCCGGCCCCTTTTATTTGTTTTTTTTTTGGTTTGTTTGTTTTTTGTTTTGTGTCACACCCAGCAGTGCTCAGGAGTTACTCCTGGCTCTGCACTCAGAAATCATTCCAGGCAGGCTCAGGGGACCAGGATTTCAGGATCAAACCCAGCAAATACCTTACCTGCTGTGCTATTGCTCTGGCCCCACATACCAGTATTTTTGACACCACTGGCAAGTTTCCTCAACTAGAAACTAGCCATGCTGAGATTTCAATTCAGCTAGTTTTGTGCTGCTAAAAAAACAACAATGTGGAGAGAAGGTATGTATGAGAGGTGAGATTGTGTTTGTAGTTGACCCGGGTTTCATCCTTGACACTGCACAGGTCCTCCAAGTTCTGCCAGAAGTGATCCTTTGGTGGGGGGGAGGCAGAGAAATAGCACAGCAGGTAGGGCCTTGCTTATGGTTGACCTAGGTTCAATCCCCAGCATCCCATATGGACGCTGAGCACCAACGGAAGTGATTCCTGAGCAAGAAGCCAGGAAAAAACTCCAGGGTTCCTCTAAACATTGCTGTGTGTAGCCCCAAAACAAAACAAAACAATCAAAAAAGAAGTGATCTCTGAGCACAGAGGCAGAAGCAAGTCTTGAGCACAGCTGGGTATGAGCCAAAAGAAATGAAAACCAGTCCAAACAACAATGCCATTGTTAATCCTGTCTGGCTGCCTGAGTGCCCAGCGGGCATTTTCTGAATCTAATCAGGGTGATAAGAGTTTACCCTGGGGTCGGAGAATTAGTGTGGAGGTAAGGCGTTTGCCTTTCAAGCAGGAGTTCCTCTGACATCCCATATGGTCCCCGTGCCTGCCAGGAGCAATTTCTGAGCCTGGAGCCAGGAATAATCCCTGAGCACTGCCGGGTGTGACCCAAAAACCACAAAAAATTAAACAAAATAAAAGAGTTTACCCTGCACCTTTTCTGAATGGAGTTCCTATATATCCACAGCAGTCCCCACAGTGAAGAGCCACTCACTCCACCAATGGGGAAACAGAGGCACGGAGCGGTAAAGTGGCTTATTCCAGGCTGCTCAGAAGGGGAGAAGCAGAGCTTGGGACCAGATTCCAGGCTGCCCTATGGACAGCTTACAGCAGTGGCCTCCCAGAAACACTGTCCTCAGGCCTACCCAGACCTGCCTGTCACCACCTCACTCTAGGTTCAGGGCCACACTGGGAATGTCTCACCAGGATGATAATGTTGCCCAGGACCAGCAATCCCTCCACGACTGGAGAGCCCTTCTCTGCCTCCTCAGAAGCCATGTTGTGCCTGCGACACATAAGTAGGGATGAGGACCCTCTCCCACTCCCCAACCCCGCCAGGGGCTGCCCTGTTTTCTCTGCTAGGCACAGCTGATACTAAATATTTCTGCCTCCCTGTCAGTTCTGGGCCAGTTTGCAGAAGGGGACACTGAGGTTTAGATGCAGGAACATTGACCACAGCCCAGCACTGGCCCTCCCAGGGCTTCAAACCACCCCAGTTCCCCAGGTCCTATGCAGACCCTAGAGGCCCTTCCTCACCTTCTCTGTCGGGGTGTCTTTGACCAGCCCTTCCCAAATAACTCCCTATATATATGCCCAGGCCCCTCCTTAGCCAGTCTCTGCAGAGGGGGGGCTGGGTATCTAAAGGAGGGGCCGAGGGACCCAGCAGGCTGAGACTAGCACCTGTCCCCTTAGCCCAAGTGGTTCACAGACTTGAAATTCCAGACTGGTTGGCTGGTGGCAGTGGAGTGGGGAGGACTCGAGGTGAGTGCAGGGCTGAGGTCTTGTGCTGCACACATAGAAGCCTAAGATGGAGTCGTGACCATGTGCCAGTCCAACCCTGAAACCCAGAACTACCTCCTCTGCTAGGCATCTGGGAAGGTGGGACAAGAACCCCGAAAGTCACACCAAAAAGTCAGATGATTGTATGGAGGGAAGGCGGGCACTGTAAACTGGGTTAGCAAGGGGTGAGTGTAGGCCAGAATGTAGAAAGAGCTGAAAGAGGAAGGGCTGGGGCCGGAGAGATAACATAGCAGTAGGGTGTTTGCCTTGCAAGCAGCCAACCCAGGACCAATGGTGGTTCGAATCCTGGCATCTCATATGGTTCCCCGTGCCTGCCAGGAGTGATTTCTGAGCGCAGAGCCTGGAGTAATCCCTTAGCACTGCTGGGCGTGGCCCAAAAACTACAACAACAACAAGCAAAAAAAAAAAAAAAAAAAAAAGAAAGAAAGAAAGAGATGGGGCCGGGCGGTGGCGCTGGAGGTAAGGTGCCTGCCTTGCCTGCGCTAACCTAGGACGGACCGCGGTTCGATCCCCCGGCGTCCCATATGCTCCCCCAAGAAGCCAGGAGCAACTTCTGAGCGCATAGCCAGGAGTAACCCCTGAGCCTCACAGGGTGTGGCCCAAAAACAAAAACAAAAACAAAAAAAAAAAGAAAGAAAGAAAGAGGAAGGGCTGGACAGGGTAAAGGGACATGTAAGGAGAACAAGCACACAGATGCACACATACATGAGAAAACGGACACACGAACACTCATGCATACATGAGAACACACATACATGCACACACAGACGTGTATACACACATTCACACAATCACACATACATGCCTGAGGGTGCAGGTTAGCCCCAGCTAGCAGCCATGGGGGGAATATCTTCAAGCTACAGAATCAAGACCTAGGGACCCCCCCCTTCCCCGCTCTGCCACCTCTGTGCTGTGCAAACGGGTGCATATGCCCCCCAACGGGCATCATCAAGCCCTTTTCTAGGATGGTGTTGGCCATTCAGGGCCAGATGTCTGCAAAGGAGTCTTTGGAGTCTGGGAGGCCGCAGAAGGGGCCCCGCTACCGGGAGACCCAAGGTCATTAGATGCTGCCCCCTCGTGGCATACACTGATAACGCAGACGCAAAAGACGATTGGGAATTCTAGGCTTTCCCTACCTAGAACTTCTCCCACCCCGAGGCCCCGTCTTCTTTGGACCCCGGCTCCCGCAGTGCATGCAAAAATGCACAGACAAATGGAACTTAACATTCCATTGTCAGGATATTGTTTCTGAGACCCGAGATGTTTTCCAACTAAAAGTAGACCATTGAGTTTTCAGTCAATCCACTTTCTACCTGGGCAGTTTTTCTCTGCTGATCTGCATTTATATTGAAAGAACATTTTCTTTGCTATTGTTTTCTGCTTGGGTGGGGTTTTTGGGCCGCATCTGGCAGAGCTGGGGAAGGTGGAGGGCTGGGCTGTGCCTCAGGGACCATTAAACCCAGGCTTAGTCTGTTGCGCTATCTCTCTGGCACTTAAAGAAAAAAAAAAAAATCTAGTACAGCAGGTAGAGCGTTTTGCCTTGAACATAGTCAACCTGGGTTCAATGCCCAGAATACTATATAGTTCCCCTGAGCCTGCCATAAATGATTCCTGAATGCAGAGCCAGGAGTTAAACCCTCAGCAATTCTGGGTGTGGCCTCCACACACACACAAAAGTTTTAAAATAAATTTACAGGGGCCAGAGAGATAGCACAGCAGTAAGGCTTTTGCTTTGCACGTGGCCAACACAGGACAGACCCCGGTTTGAATCCTGGCACCTCATGTGGTCCCCCAAGCATGCCAGGAGCAATTTCTGAGTGCAGAGCCAGAAGTAACCCCTGAGCGGCCGGGTGTGACCCCAAAACAAAACAAAAAACAAAACAAACAAACAACCTCGGACTTTAGGGTTTACCTTAAAATGTAAAATTATTTGGAGCTGGAGAGATAGCGCAGCGGTAAGGCGTTTGCCTTGTAAGCAGCCAATACAGAAAGGGACCCAGGTTCAAATCCTACACACCATATGGTCGCTTCTGAGTGCAGAGCCAGGAGCCAGGAGCCCTGAGCACCACTGGGTGGGTCCCAAAACCAATCACTCAATCAATAAATAAAGTTTGAAAAATAAAGTAATTTTACTTTTTTGTTTCTTTGTTTTTGGTTTTGGGTCACATCCTGCAACACTTAGGGGTTACTCCTGGCTCTCTGCTCAGAAATCATTCCTGGCAGGCACGGGGGACCATATAGGATGTCAGGATTCGAACCAATGTCAGTCCTGGGTCAGTCGCTTGCAAGGCAAACGTCCTACAGCTGTGTTATCTCTCCGGCTCCAAATAATTTTCCATTTTAAGGTTTTTTTTGTTTTGTTTTGTTTTGTTTTGGGGGCATCCTTGGTGACACTCAGCGGTTACTCCTGGCTATGCATTCAGAAATTGCTCCTGGCTCGGGGACCATATGGGACTCCGGGGGATCGAACTGCGGTCCGTCCTTGGTCAGCCACATGCAAGACAAATGTCCTATCGTTGTGCTATCACTCCAGCTCCATACATTTTTAAATTTTAAATTAAAAATAAAAAATTTAGTGCTCGCTTCGGCAGCACATATACTAAAAAAAAAATTGGAACAATACAGAGAAGATTAGTGTGGCCCCTGCGCAATGATGACACGCAAATTCGTGAAGCGTTCCATAAAGAAAAAAAAAAAATTTAGCAGGGGCCAGAGAGAAAGCACAGTATGTAGGGCCCTTGCTTTGTGCACCACAGACCCAGTTTGATCCCCAATACCCAAAATGATTCCCCAGGCTCCTCTGGGAGTGACCCTGAGCACAGAGCCAGGAGTAATCCCTGAGCCTCAGTGGATGTAGTCCAAAATCTAAAAAGTAAGTCTGCAGTTAAAGAAAAATAACTTAAATTACATTATATATATTTAATGCCATTTATTTGGTGTGATCTTTTGTACATTTGCATGTCTAAGTGAAAATAAACTGCAAAATAGTGCTATTTCAGTAATGTGAAATACTTTTATTTTCAAATAGTTGTTAACTACTGGTAGAAGTTATATAAAATGTTCAGTAAAGGCAAAAATTTATCACCAGTCATGAAAAGATCCATTTTATTCTGAAACATGAAGCTAGTGTACTTTATGTCAAACTTGAATTTTTAGGGGCTGGAGCAATAGTACAGCAGGTAGGGCATTTGTCTTGAGTGCAGCTGACCTGGGTCTGTTCCTAGTATCCCATATGGTCCCTTGGGCCCTGATAGGGTCCTGAGCACAGAACTGAAAGTAAGCCCTAAGAACCCTGGAGTATGGCCCCAAAACAACATCATCACCACAAAAAAATCTTAAATTTTCTCTATTTTTTCCTTACTAAGCCATTCGCAAAACAATGCATTTTGAAATGCTAATTACTTCTCTTTTATAAAAGACCCTCCTCATAAGAGTTTGAGGGTTCCATCCAAGCACTTTAAAGTGTGGCCCTAAAACAAACAGTACAAAATGAAAAGTAAGGGGTCCGGAGAGATAGCACAGCGGCGTTTGCCTTGCAAGCAGCCGATCCAGGACCAAAGGTGGTTGGTTCGAATCCCGGTGTCCCATATGGTCTCTTGTGCCTGCCAGGAGCTATTTCAGAGCAGATAGCCAGGAGTAACCCCTGAGCACCGTCGGGTGTGACCCCAAAATCAAAATAAGTAAATAAATAAGTAAATAAATAAGTAAATAAATAAATAAATAAAAAAGAAAAGTAAGAATGACGGGCCTGGAGAGAGTTTCTGTAGCAGAGCACATAATTATGGTGCAAGGCCCAGAGGTCGAGTCTCAATCAGCTCACACAGGCCACTGCGCACAACAGGTAGGACTTTAGCGCCACCTATCACAGTTGGGTGGAACTTCATCAAGAGCGGTTCTTTGGCTCACTGAGCACTGCGAGGTGTGTGTGTGTGTGTGTGTGTGTGTGTGTGTGTGTATGTTGTGTGTGTGTGTATGTTGTGTGTGTGTGTGGCCCCTACATTGCCTGTGTGAGGCACCGGATTTAGTCTCTAATCTCTCAGGGTCTCTCAACACTGCAGCACTGTTGGGTCCCAGCAACATCGATAGCATCACTGGGTCAACCACTGAATCGTCCAGTTCAACTGGCCAAGTTTCTGGGAGTAGCACCCAGACCCCCTCTGAGTGGGTGTCAGCCCCCACCCCACTCTCACAATGAGAAGACCTAGTAAAGAACTAGCATAAGTCTATCATATAATCCTAACATATATATATTGTATATAATAACATATAAGTCTGGCATATAATATCATTAGTCCCTGGGAATTCCCATTTCTGTGTACCAATTATGTGAATGTATTCATATCAACCCTTAATTATAATGATAAACCTTTACAACAATAGATTTAATAATAAAAATGTAACAGCACATATTTTTTTAATTTTATGGAGCTGGAGTGATAGCACAGTGGTAAGGCATTTGCCTTCACGCCGCTGATCCAGGACAGACCCCAGTTCGATCCTCAGCGTCCCATATGATCCCCCAAGCCAGGAACGATTTCATTTTTTTTTAACCTTTACTTATTTATTGATTGGTTATTGGGCCACACCCAATGGTGCTCAGGGGCTACTACTGGCTCTGCACTCAGAAATCGTCCCTGGATGGCCCCGGAGAGATAGCACAGCGGTGTTTGCCTTGCAAGCAGCCAATCCAGGACCAAAGGTGGTTGGTTCGAATCCCGGTGTCCCATATGGTCCCCCGTGCCTGCCAGGAGCTATTTCTGAGCAGACAGCCAGGAGTAACCCCTGAGCAACACTGGGTGTGGCCCAAAAACCAAATGGGATTCCGAGAATTGAACTGAATCCCTCCAGGGTTCGCCGCACACAAGGCAAATGTCCCACCACTGTGCTATCCCTCTGGCCCAGAATTAAATTTTCATATTTACACTTACTGCTCTTTTTTGTTTGTTTGTTTTTGTTTTGGGGCCGTGCCCATTGACACTCAGGGGTTACTCCTGGAATGCTGGGGATCGAACTGAGGCCAGTCCTGGATCAGCAGTGTGCAAGGCAAATGTCTTACCGCTGTGCTATCACTCCGGCCCCTCCAGAGCGATTTCTGATTTCTGAGCGTATAGCCAGGAGTAATCCCTGAGCATCACTAGGGTGTGGTCCAACCCCCCCCCCCCCCGCTAAAATTTTTGGGCAACACCCAGTGTTGACAGATTCAGGAAACCATGTGGGATACCGGGGATCAAATCTCATTGGCTGCATGCAAGGCCTTACCTGCTGGGCTATCACTCTGCCCCTAGAACGTATAATGTCATATACCACCAAAGCACTTAACTATATATGTATAACATAAACACACAGTATGTATTGTATATGTATGGCATAATATATGCTGTTTATGATATATATAACACTTAAACGCTTACTCTTACCTGGAGCATAGGTGTGCATTATGGCAAGTATGCACAATGAAACTTCACAGCAATAAAAGGGAAAAAACCATAGAAAATACAGAACACCCAGCAATGTTCAGAAATTACTCCTGGCTCTGTGCTCAGGGACCATTCCTGGTGGAGCTTAGGGGACCTATTTATGATGCTGAGAATTAGGTTTGATCAAGGTTTGTGCAAGATAAGCACTTCACCCACTGTACTTTCTCGGGTACCATTCTTGATCTTTATGTATTGACACCCCCATTGGTACTGTTTTTGCTGTATCCACGGATTCTATGTTGGTCTTTCACTTCCTTTTTTTTTTTTTTTAATTTTTTTTTTTTGGTTTTTGGGCCACACCTGGCAGTGTCAGGGGTTACTCCTGGCTGTCTGCTCAGAAATAGCTCCTGGCAGGCACGGGGGACCATATGGGACACCGGGATTCGAACCAACCACCTTTGGTCCTGGATCTGCTGCTTGCAAGGCAAACGCCGCTGTGCTATCTCTCCGGGCCCACTTCCCTTTTTTTTTTTTTTTTAAAAATATATTTAAGCACCATGGTTACAAACATGTTTGTAGTTGGGTTTCAGTCATAAAAAGAACATCCCCCTTCATTAGTGCAACATTCCCAGCACCAATGTCCCCTTCTCCTTCCTCCGCCATACCCTGCTTATATTTGAAACGGGCATTCTACTTCTCTCACTCACTACCATTGTCATGATAGTTGTCAGTGTAGCTATTTCTTTTTTTTTTGGGGGGGGGTGTAGTTATTTCTCTAACTGCACTCACCACTCTTGGTGGTGAGCTTCATATTGTGAGCTGGTCCTTACAGCCCTTGTTTCTATTGTCTCTGGGCATTATTACAATAGTGTCTTTTATTTTTCTTAAATCCCATAGATGAGACTATTCTTTTTTGTTTGTTTGTTTTTTGTTTTTGGGCCACACCCGGTGGCACTCAGGGGTTACTCCTGGCTATCTGATCAGAAATAACTCCTGGAAGGCATGGAGAACCATATGGGATGCCAGGATTCGAACCAACCACCTTAGGTCCTGGGTCCGTTGCTTGCAAGGCAAACGCCGCTGTGCTATCTCTCAGGCCCCTAGATGAGACTATTCTGTGTCTATCTCTCTCCCTCTGACTTATTTCACTCAGTATAATAGTTTTCATGTCTATAGATGTATAGTAAAATTTCATACCTTTATTTTTCCTGATGGCTGTTTAGTATTCCATTGTGTATATGTACAACTGTTTCTTTAGTCACTCATCTGTTGTCGGGTGTCTGATTTGTTTCCAGACTCTGACTATTGTAAATAGCACTGCAATGAATATAGGTTGTAGAAGGAATTTTTGTGTTCCTAGGGCATATTCCTAGGAATGGTATAGCTGGATCATATGGGAACTCAATTTCCAGTTTTTTGAGGAATTTCCATATTGTTTTCCATAAAGGCCTTTCTCTCCACATCTCCACCATCACTGATTGTTTTTGTTCTTTGTGATGTGTGCCAGTCTGTGGCGTGAAATGGCACCTCATTGTTTTCATTTGTATTTCCTTGATGATTAGTGATGTGGAACATTTTTTCATGTGAATTTCCCTTTTTCCCCCCAAGTACCTACTATGTCTAATCCTATAAAAAGGGAGGCCAAACTGACCTGAGTACATTTTACAGTGAATGTGAGAGAAGCCAATCAGATAAAAAAAAATCCAATTTCATGTCATCTTTGACTGTTATCAAATTATACATACTTGCTTATTTTTAATTTTGGGGTCATGCCCACTAGTGTTCAGGGGTTATTCCTGGTTGAGGGATATTTGTCCTGGTGTTGCTGAGGGACCATAAAGGATGCTGGGGACTTAACCTGGGTCAGCTGCATACAAGGAATGTACCTTACCTGCTGTCCTATTGGTCCAGCAAATTTCTCATATTTAAACTGGAGCAGTAATATGGTAGGTAATGTGCTTGCCTTGTATGCAACTGACCTGGTTCGAACCCCAGAACTACATCAGAAATGACCACTGAGTACAGAGTCAGAGTAAGTCCTCATCGCTGTCTGGTATGGCCGCAGCACAAATCTTCTCATATTAGTCTTTTTGCTTTGGGTAGTTTTGTTTCCTGCACTGAACCTTATTTTATGTAGTCATTGGTGTGCAAATATACCAAACTGCATGGGATGGGAGCATCATTGTAAAATAGGGGTCGTCTGAGTCATACATGGCTTGCCAATTTTTTGGAAGGGCCTAAGTAAGATAGGGAAATAGTAGTTTTACAGCCTCTAGCCCCTTGCTAAGAAAGGAGGTGGAAAGAACTGTGTGAAATCAGAACTAGGGAAAAGTTCAGACCTGGTTTTGTTGGGGTAAGTCATCTCTAAAGTGCATACCAAAGCAATGCATCTCCAATGTATTTCTTCCACTTTGTAGTTTTAGGTTGTATAGTCAGGTATAGTTCATTTTGATTCATTTTTGTGTGGGGTGAATTTCATTTTATTTTTTTATTTTTTTATTTTTGGCTTTTGGGTCACACCCGGCAGTGCTCAGGGGTTACTCCTGGATCTACACTCAGAAATCGCTCCTGGTAGGTTCAGGGGACCATATGGGATGCCGGGATTCGAACCACCAACCTTATGTATATAAGGCAAACGTCTTACCTGCATGCTATTTCTCTGGCCCCCCATTTTTTTTGTTTTTTGGTTTTGGGTCACACCTAGTGCCACTCAGGGGTTACTCTTGGCTCTGAGCTCTGAAATGGCTCCTGGCAGCTGCTTTCCTGTGTGAGGTAGCCAAGAAGACGAAAGTGAATATAATCTCTTCAGGGCCCAACACCTGGTAAGCTGTCTCTGCCCAATAGGATGTAGGCTGATTCCTGCTGTTTGGGCACAGGAGAGTCATTATATAAGGCTGCTTCCTCGCTCACTGCCTGTTTTCCTTCATGAAGCAGCCAAGAAGAAGGCAGCAAACATAATTTCTTCAGGACCCAACACCCAATAAGGGTGGAGCCAGAGGAGTGCAGCCGCAGAGGGAAGCGGAGCGGCCATGCACATCTTCTAGCCCATAAATCCAACCACAAAATATATTAAAAACCACATTACAAAAGTGGCAATGGGGAAACAATGCAGGACAACACCATGCATAGAGAATGAAGATGGCAGTCCTGATGACCCGAAAAGTACCAACTAACTAGTTATCCTCTCAGGGAAGGTGTTTAGAGAATATGGAGGATGTTCATAGAACTCAAAGAAAGCTTAGGTGGAGCCGAACAGAGCACGAAGATAAAAATCAGAAAACTCCAATCTGAAACAGCAGGGCTGAAAAGTCTCAGTAGATGAAATGAAAACCTCAATGGAAAGCCTCTTGGACAGAGTAACAGCAGCTGAGGGCAGAATCAGTGACCTGGAAGAGGAAAGCAGAACAATTCCATACAGCAGAAGAGATTGGAAAAGAACCTTAAAGCAAATGATCCGTGGGAAAACTCTCAAAGAATGTGAACAAATATAAATAGAAGTCTTTGATAAACTCAACAGAAACAACATAAGAATCATTGGAGTCCCAGAGACCCAAGAAGAGAATAATAATAAAATGAGCTGGAGGAAGAGTGAGAAGAGGAGGAAGAGAAAGAAGAGAGAAAAAAAAGAGGAGAAAGAAGAGGAGGAAGCTAGGGATGTGGTTCAACTTGTAGAGCATATTACCTTCATTTTCCCATGGGATTGTTTTAGCTATTGGGAGTCTTTTGCAGTAGTAATGCTTTCCTTTTTCTTGAAAAATATCATTTAGGGGCCAGAGAGATAGCAGAGTGGTAGGGTGTTTGCCTTGCACACATCCGAACCAGGATTGATAGTGGTTAGATCCCGGCATCCCATATGGTCCCCTGTGCCTGCCAGATTTCTGAGCAAAGAGCCAGGAGTAACCCGAGTGACTAGGGGTGTGGCCCAAAAAACAAACAAACAAAAAATGAAATTGAGGAAAGTCTGCTGAGAGGAATAAATCAGAGAGAAAAAAACACCAACATAAACGATGACAAAACAAACAGTCCTTAGACTCTGACAGCAATATAGTGGTTTCCAGAAAGGCATGGTGGGGGTGGGGTGGGGCCTATGGCAGTGACAGAGGGTCAGACACCAGTGATGGGCATGGATGGTCTACATTTCAAGAGGTGATAAGCTGAACTGCCCTAATTCAAACTGTCCTGGAAACCAGTGTAGGAAGAGGAGGAAAGGAGAGGGGGAATAAGATGGAAGAGGGAAAAAGAATGAAGGAAAAAGAGGGAGGGAATGAAAGGAAGTGGGGAAAAGTAAAAAGGGAGAGTGAAGGAAGAAACAGAGACAGAAACAAAGAGGGAGAGGGAAAGGGAGAGACAGAGACAAGAGAGAACCACCATGTCCCTTGTTGGAGCAGTGCTCCGAGCTTACTGCTGGCACAAAACTCAGGGTTGATTACTGCTGGTAAGGCCAGGTAGACCCTGGGTGCCAGGGTCAAATCCCAGTTGTCAATGTACAAGGCAAGCACCCTATGTGCTGTACTATCTCTAAGGACCCACATAGGTGCTATAAGAGGAAGAATCAAGGTGCTGGCTGAGGTTTGGGATAGTCCATTGAAAATTCCCTTCCTTGGTTTATTGGGAAATGTGAAAGGATTTGGGCCCTTTGGGAGAGCCTTTTCCCTAGATCACCCCACAGGACCAGTGAGAGTGGCGAAAGGGAAAACTTCTTGTCCCCAGAAGAAATTGCCAGTGGCCACTTCACCCACGAAGGGGGCCACCAAGCAAGCAGGTGCTTTGGTAGGAAGATACCCAGATGCACACAGGAGCCTCCTCCTTACTAGCCTCCTGCCAGACCTTTAGTCATTCTAGTTTCTAAGCTCTGCAGAAGATGGTGGAGGCTGGCTGACCCCCTGATTGAGCAAGGTAAATCCAGAGTCAGGATGCTTTATCTGTGACTGAAAAATTAAAAGTTATCTTTTGGGGGCCTGACAGTATAGAGGTTATGGTGTTTGCCTAACAGGACTGACTGTGGTTCCATTGCTAGCACCACTTATGGTCCCCTGAACACTGCTCGGAATGACATCTGAGCACAGAGCCTTAAGTACCACGGGGTGTAACCTAAAAAGTCTACAAATAAAATCATACAGATAAGAGTTAAAACATGGGGCCGGGCGGTGGCGCTAAAGGTAAGGTGCCTGCCTTGCCTGCGCTAGCCTTGGACGGACAGCGGTTCGATCCCCCGGTGTCCCATATGGTCCCCCAAGCCAGGAGCAACTTCTGAGTGCATAGCCAGGAGTAACCCCTGAGCGTTACTGGGTGTGGCCCAAAAACCAAAAAAAAAAAAAAAAAAGAGTTAAAACATATAAAGTTGGCGCCGGCGAGGTGGCGCTAGAGGTAAGGTGTCTGCCTTACAAGCGCTAGCCAAGGAAAGGACCACGGTTCGATCCCCCGGTGTCCCATATGGTCCCCCCAAGCCAGGGGCAATTTCTGAGCGCGTAGCCAGGAGTAACCCCTGAGCATCTAACGGGTGTGGCCCGAAAAAAAAAAAAAGAAATTAAAAAAAAAAACATATAAAGTTTTGAGGCTATTTTGTATAAACCCTCTGTTGTCTGGCATGGGAGATGTCAAGGTTCACTGATTGAACCTGAGGCAGTCTCAATTGGAGCCTTTGCTTTGCTTCATCTGCAGGACCCCTGAGCACAGTGGGATATGGCCCAGCCTCACCTGCCCTCCAAAAGTTTGAAAATAAAATTTTAAAAGAAAATAAAATACAAAAAAAAAAAAAAAAAGAAAGAAAGAAAAAATAAAACACGGGGCTGGAGAGATAGCATGGAGGCAGGGTGTTTGCCTTGCATGAAGAAGGATGGTGGTTCAAATCCCAGCATCCCATATGACACCCCCCCCCCCAGCCTGCCAGGAGCGATTTCTGAGTGTCAAGCCAGGAGTAACCTGAGCACTGCTGAGTGTGACCCAAAACAAAAACAAAAACAAAAACAAAAAAAAAAAAGAAAAGAAAAGAAAAGAAAATACAGGGCTGGAGATAGTACAATTGGCAGGACATTTGCCTTGTACTGGCCAATCTCCAGCATCCCATATCATTTCCCAGTCCTCATCAGAACTGACCATGGGCTAGAGCGGTGGCACAAGTGGTAGGGCATTTGCCTTGCACAGGCTAAACTAGGACAGACCACGGTTCGATCCCCCGGCGTCCCATATGGTCCCCCAAGCCAGGAGCGATTTCTGAGAGCATAGCCAGGAGTAACCCCTGAGCATCACTGGGTGTGGCCCACAAAGCAAAACAAAAACAAAAAAAAACACAACTGACCCTGAGTTCAGAGCCAGGATTCAGGACTATGCACTGCCAGGTATGGTTTCTTCCCCCACAAAAAACTCAAAACCCCAAAGCAGTTTGAGTCTCTTATTGTCACATCTGTCTTACCACCAGTTTCTTTCAGCCCTTTTACACAGAGTCTTACATGGGTTTTCAGTAAGTGTTTATTAGTTAAGTCAAGAGTCAGAATCCCAGCGTGGGGATCTCAAAGTGCTCTGGTCCTTCAGCATCCTGGGAAAAGGACAGAGGGTGGAGCCAGCTCAGATCTTCCCCGGAAACGTGCCGTCAGCCCGGCGGTCATCCCACGCCGACACCTGCGGGGACAGGGCCAGTGTTAAGTCCATTGGGGTGACCCCCTGGAGGGTCTTCAGCCCTCCTCCCCAATTTTGTGTGCCGGTACGGGCATTGCTCCAGCCAGCATCGCTGTCCTGGGTTCAATCTCCCCACACTGCATGCTGCTACTGGGCACCACCAGGTGGAACATTCCCATCTTCTGCCCCCAAGAACTGTCCTTCCCAGGTAGTGGAAGGAAGGAGGAATAAGAGACAAATCCCCTGTCATGTCCCGTCCCAGCAGGGCTGTTCCTGAGAGAAATATGGAGTTTCAGGAGTGTGGCTGTGCCCTGCCTAAGGAATCGGAGTCTAGAGGTCTTTATCAGGAAAAACAAACATACAAACAGGGAAAAGCGGCCAGTGCAATAGCCCAACAGGTAAGGCATTCCCCTTGCACATGGTGGACGGACCCGGCTTCAATCTCCAGCATCTCACATGGTCCCCTGAGTACAGCCAAGAGTAATCAGAGCAGAGACCCAGTAAGCCCTCAGCACTACAAACAAATGAGAAAGAAAGCCAAAGGAGAACTAGACAACCGTGGGGGAGAACAAGGCTGGGATTGACCCCAGCAAACAAGGGTCTCCAAGAGAGCCAGGTTCAAAGATTCCCAAAAAGCACTTCAGCCGGGATAGCTGGAGGGCTACAGTGAGACAACTGGTACCCCTGCCGAGCACCAAGACTGGGCACATAACCCCAGTCACTACAATAGGACAAAAGGGGTGTGGAAGAAGGGGCGGGATTCTATTGACAAGCGCACTCTTCACTTTCCCCTGCTCCCACGAACCTTCCTTTCAGGGCTTCTTAGAAGCATGTTTGCTCCTCTCACCTGACTAGGAGTAACTTCTGATACACTTACTTGTTAGTTACTAGAGGCCAAAAGCAAGGCTGATAGAGGTGAGTCTGAACTCCCATCCACAAATGTCTGTGTGAGAACTGAGTTAATGACATGGCCAGTCAGGGGCTCGCTTCCCAGGCTGAAAAATTAGCATCTCGGAGCCTGACCTCACCCTCCTCTCTCAGGGTCCTTTAGATACCATCCAATGTCTTCAATGTGGCTGGCATGAAGTCAGTGCCAAATATGTGTGACTTTATTACACACCCACATCTTGCTGTGCTTAAAGGTGGGTCAACTAAGGAGACTGTTCTAGAACTTGCATGTCCTGGTTTAGAGCTCTTTCTGCATTATCATGTCAAGCCAGATAAATGTACCATGTCTGACCTAACATGGGTTCTTCTGAATGTTCCCTGGTTCTTAGAGAAAACACATTTGGTGCAATGAAATTGTTTACTAAAGTAGCATTTGAAATAGTGACATGGCTAGGGGGGAGGGGCATTCAAAGGGCTGAGCCCATGCTGCATGCAAGAGGCCTGGGTTCCAGCCCTGGCACAGGGTCCTCTAAATACCACATGGGGCATAGCCATCAGCTCTGTGTAGCCTCCAAAAAAAGCACCATGCAGCTGGGCATAATGGAAGGAGCCCCACAGACTGCTGCAGCCCAGTCAGGGCAAGCCCCGTGCTTGGGATGGGACATGGGGTGCCACTGGGACCTGCAGCAGGATCTGGGACACCCGAGATTGGAGCACATGACAAGAACCACGTGTTAACAAGATTGTGGAGAGCCAAGAAGTCCAAAGGCCACTGGAGACTCAGACCCAAGTCAGTAAGATTAGTGAGGAGAGAAAGCCAAGAAGCTCCCCAGGCAAAGGCCCAAGGAACAAACCAAAGACAGGCATCAAGATGGGTAAGACACTGAACAACTGTGGAAGAGACAGTTGAGTAGAGTGCTTGTAGCCACCGCAGCTCAATCCCCAGCATCAAATTGGCTCCCCAAGCACTGCTATGAGTGATCTCTGAGCATAGAGTCAGGAGTGGCCCAAGCCCCCAATAAAGAAAAAAAAAAAAAAAAAAAGAACCCAATCTCAAAAGGAAACCATCTAAAAATTAAGGCAATATGGCAGGTCAATAAAAAAGGCTCCTACGGGCACTGGTAAGAAGAGTACAGCAGGTAAAGCATCTGCCTTGCACATGCTAATTCTAGCAAACCCCCAGCACCCCATATGGTCCCGTGAATAATTTCTGAGTGCAAAACTAGAGTACTCTTGAGCACTGCCAGGTGTGACACAAAAACAACTCCCCAAAAAAGATCTAAGAGGGGCCGGAGAGATAGCACAGTGGTAGGGTGTTTGCCTTTCATGCAGAGAGATGGTGGCTCAAATCCCGGCACCCCATACGGTCCCATGAGCCTGCCAGGGGTGATTTCTGAGCGCAGAGGCAGGAGTAACCCCTGAGCGCTGCAAGGTGTGACACAAAAACAAAAACAAAAACAAAAAAGATCTAAGAAAGAACTGGTGATGTTTGGGGGTGCCAGGGCCATGTTTCCTTTGGTTAACATATATTTGACTTGATGAAAGGAGCAATGCTAAATATTATTTCATTATTAATAAATAAATAAATAAAAGAGGTGCTGGAGCAATAATACAGCAGTTAGAGCATGTGCTTTGCATGCAACTGACCTAGGTTCTATCCCTGACATCCCATATGGTCTCCTGAGCACTGGCAGGAATGATTACTGAGTTGTAGAGCCAGGAGTAATTCATGATCAGTGCTAGTTTGGCCCAAAAATCAAAAGCATATGAATGAAATAAAACTAAAGAGTATGACCGAGTGACAAAAAGAGATCAATAGTCTGGTCCTATGAGGACCAAGGTTGCAGAGTTCTGACTGCCAGCACCTCCAGGACGCACACTGTACTCAGCATAAAATGGTCCTTCTGACTTAGTTGATTAAAATATTTCAGCAAAGGAAAGAAAAAGGAAACAGACGATCAGAGAAAGGTGAAAAAAATCTTGAAACTACTGTTTTTTTTTTGTTTTTGTTTTTTTAGTTTTTGGGTCACACCCGGCGGTGCTCAGGGGTTACTCCTGACTGCTCAGAAATAGCTCCTGGCAGGCACAGGGGACCATATGGGACACCGGGATTCGAACCAACCACCTTTGGTCCTGGATCGGCTGCTTGCAAGGCAAACGCCGCTGTGCCATCTCTCCGGGCCCATCTTGAAACTACCGACTTTGAGCAATGAGTTCATTTGTGGTTCACTGAACTATTTCTCACTCTTTTCTTTTTTTTTTTTTTTTTTGGTTTTTGGGCCACACCCGGTAACGCTCAGGGGTTACTCCTGGCTATGCGCTCAGAAGTTGCTCCTGGCTTGGGGGACCATATGGGACGCCAGGGGATCGAACTGTGGTCCGTCCAAGGCTAGCGCAGGCAAGGCAGGCACCTTACCTCTTGCGCCACCGCCCGGCCCCATATTTCTCACTCTTGTCTATTTGAAATGTTCATAATAAAAAGGAGGATCAGGAAGAAGGCATAAAGGGGAGGATAACAGTACACACTTTACGTAAAAGCCCTGGAATCAATCCCCTGGCTAGTTTCTTACAGCACCAGTGAGACCAGCCTCCAAGGGGTTGCTCTCCTGAACTAGGCTGGCCCCAAAATACATAAACAAAAGCCGTTAATTGTGACAAGAGAGACTACAGGTGGTACTAACTGACCATGGTGTGATCACCAGCACTACATAAGGTTCTCTGAGGCCTTCCAGGAGTGATCCCTGAATTCAAGAGCCAGGTGTAAGCCCTGAGCACTGCTAGCTATGGCCGCAAACAATAGAAACAAAAACAAAAACCATAAAAAATGATATCACACAAGTGGCGTAAACATAGGCTGACCCAACCACCACTATCTGCACACGGGTGACAGTACACGGGTGACAGTGCTCTAGTTAAAAGCCACCCCATACCACTCCAAAAAAAGTGTCCGTGGAAGAATGGGTGATACTCTAGGAAGAAATGAAGTCCAGAAGAAAAAGTCTGGAGCTGGAACGACTGTACAATGGGGAGGGCGATTGTCTGATTCATGTTCAATTCCCAGCACCCTATATGGTCCCCTGAGCACATCAGGAGTGATTCCTGAGTACAGAGCCAGCAGTAAGCCCTGAGCACTGTTGGGTGTGGCACCTAAACCAAAACAAACAC
This sequence comes from Suncus etruscus, assembly GCF_024139225.1. Taxonomy (NCBI): domain Eukaryota; kingdom Metazoa; phylum Chordata; class Mammalia; order Eulipotyphla; family Soricidae; genus Suncus; species Suncus etruscus. Next base: position 81,332,935 of record NC_064861.1, on the reverse strand, counting down.
ATAAACAAACAAAAAATCAGAAGAAAAGCCTGTCCTTTGGGGCTGGAGCAATAGCACAGCGGATAGGGTGCTATTGCCTTGCACACAGCTGACCTGGGTTCGATCCCTGGCATCCCTTACAGTTCCCTGAACCCTCCAGGAGTGATTATGATTGCAGAACTAGGAGTAACCTTGGAGCACCACTGGATGTGGCCCCAAAACCAAATCAAATCAAACCAAACAAACAAAAAATAATGCCTGTCCTCTCTTCCTCTCACAGATGAGCACCTACCAAAACACTATGGTCCTACCCAGAAGATCCCACCCACCTCAGCACCCCCAGAATGAGACACATACCCAGGATATGGGGCAGAGGGACTTGTACACACGCTGGTACCACTGGCACACAGAGACGTCACCCCCTTTGGCGTTCATTGCCTTCTCGCAGCGGTGGAAGTCTGTGAAGAAAGAGGTCCTGGTCAGCCCACTCTCAAAAGCAGACACAGCTGGTGACTACAGACACGCACACACGCATATGCACACACATACAAAATCTTCACAAAGAACCAAACAAATGTTCTGAAAATGGCTTGACACAACCAGTTCATTGAAGGTGCAAGCACTAAAGAATATTCCACTGGAATATTCATTCAGGAGTGATGAGGCCAATACGGAGACCAGGTGCAGGAATTACAAAATTCCAGAACCAGGGCAATGAAGTTTTTTTGCTAAGATACTGGAAATCTAGAAAATAATCGATCTGGTCATAATTCTATTTTTTCTCTTTTTTTTAAATCATTTTTCTTAATTTTTTTAATTTTAATTTTCTTAATTTTTATTATCATATTATTTTGATAAACTACACTATAAATTACAAGTTATGAATTACCATTTACCGTATTTTCCGGCGTATAAGACAGCTTTTGAAACAAAAAAAAGTCAACCAAAATCAGGGGTCATCTTATACGCCGAGTATATCCCCAAAAAATGTTTCAATATGCGGCTAAACAAAACAAAAGAAAAATCAGGCCGCAGAGTTTCCAAATCTCTTTATTGGGGGCTCCCAAATAGTACTCAGGAGATCTGGGGGCCTCTTCTGGCAAAACCCAGCTAACTGTGTTGGTGGTTCAGTGCTAGGGTCTGAGGATGGGGTATTGTTTGGTTCATGTAGTGGGGGAGATTAACTGACGCCACCAGGGAATTGCCAGAAAAGGTGCCTATGATAAGGGACCAATCACTGCAAGGTTGCTCGGACCGCCTCTCTGACTCAGCCAATCCAAGCAGGCTTTTGATGCATGCAAATTAGACAATGTTCTGGACCTGAATCTACACTGTCAAAGCCTGCTCAGATTGGCCAGAGTCAGAGGGGAAGTCTATTACAGTAGAACCTTTGAACCTTTGCTTGTTGTGATTGGCTCACTGTGGTGCATACAGTTGCAGCACAGGAACGTTCTGTCTGATACAGCGAATATAGGCCTAAACCTATGTTTTAACTGCAAAATTAGGGGGTTGTCTTATATGCCCGGTCGTCTTATACGCCGGAAAATATGGTACATGTTGATAGTTTTTCACTTTTACAGATTTATTGAAATGTAAATGATTAATAAACAGTGTACAGCTTTGTGATCTGATTTATATATTGCTTAATAATTGCCATAAGTTTAGTTATATCCATTATCTTATTATTTAGTTATATCCATTTTCATAAAAATCATTTTTTTTGACTTAGGATCAATTTATTATTGGACCAGAGATAAAAACACAAGATGGTAGGATCTTCTAACTCATATTTCTTTCATGGGATTCACAAGTAAATCTGGGTTTAAATTTAAAGGGAAATGGAATCTTTATACTTTGGGGGGAAAAAAGGGTGTCACAATAACGTTAACATTGCTACAGCAAATGGGATATTATCATTATCACTAATAAAATTAGTAGCTGTTTTCTACTGATCACCATAGCACCATTTAGATGCTACAGTATTAATATTAATTAATATTGATAAATTAATATTAATAGAACAATCACTGTCTTTTTTTGGGGGGGGGCCACACCCGGCGGTGCTCAAGGGTTACTCCTGGCAGGCACGGGGGACCATATGGGACACCGGGATTCGAACCAACCACCTTTGGTCCTGGATCAGCTGCTTGCAAGGCAAACGCCGCTGTGCTATTTCTCTGGGCCCAAAAATCACTGTCTTAAGGAATCTTTCAACAGGGTATATGTATTTTTAAGAACATTTACAGAAAACTATGATAAGCACAATACTTACTGCAGAGTTTGCATTAGATTTTTGAGAGGCATACATATGAGAGGCATTTGAAAATAAAAGCAATAAGCCTTTGCCAACATAAAAATCATTTTTGATGGGGCTGGAGCAAGAGCACTGTGGGTAGGGTGTTAGCTTTGCCTATAACCAACCTGTTCCCTAGCATCCCATATGGTCCACATGTCATGAATAAATTCTGAGAAGAGATCCAGGAATAAGCCCTGAGCACTGCCAGGTGTGGCCCAAAAACAAAAAAATAATTTTTGGGTAACTGGAGAGATAGCACAGCAAGCAGGACACTTCCTTTGCACATGGCTGGCCCAGGTTTGATCCCCAGAACCTCATGCAGTCCCTTATTCCGTCAGGAATGATTCCTGAGTGCAGAGCCAGAAGTAAGCCTTGAGTTCTGCCGGGTGTGCCCCCAAACAAAACCAAGAGAGATTCTTGGGGCCAGAGACAGGACACAACAGGCAGAAAGCCCAAACTCGATCTCAGCACTGATCCCCTGAGCCCAGCCAGAAATGAACCAGCACCATCAGGTATGGACAGCCCCCTGGCCCTTCCCTATTTATTCCCAGAAACAGTCCTGAAAGCAAAAATCACTTCACCTGGCTGTGATGTTATAACTGTAAGAGCCCCACCTGGAAGACACGCAGGTATCCAGGAAAGACAGAGTGATAAAAGTGCACAAACACAGCAAGGAAAATCCTAAAAATCACTGATTAAAGAAATCCCAGGCTAGAGGCGGGAGAGATAGCATGGAGCTAGGGCATTTGCTTTGCATGCAGAAGGATGGTGGTTCGAACCCCGGCATCTCATATGGTCCCCCGAGCCTGCCAGGAGTGATTTCTGAGCACATAGCCAGGAGTAACTCCTGATTGCTGCCGGGTATTACCCAAAAACCAAAAACAAACAAACAAACAAAAATCCCAGGCTAGAGAGGCCGGAGCTATAGCACAGCGGGTAGAGTGTTATCCCTGCACATGGTCAACCTGGGTTCAATCCCGGGCATCCCATGTGCTTCCCCGAGTCTATCAGCAGTGCTTCTGGGTGTAGCCCAAAAAAATCCCAGGCTGGATAGTACTGCAGGTAGAGTGCACTTGCCTTGCACACAGTCGAGCAGGTTTTTTTGTTTTGTTTTGTTTTTTTGTTTTTTTTTTTTGGTTTTTGGGCCACACCCAGCAGTGCTCAGGGTTACTCCTGGCTGTCTGCTCAGAAATAGCTCCTGGCAGGCATGGGGTGACCATATGGGACACCGGGATTCGAACCAACCACCTTTGGTCCTGGATTGGCTGCTTGCAAGGCAAACACCGCTGTGCTATCTCTCCGGGCCCCTCAAACAGGGTTTGATCCCTAACATCCCATATTATAACATCCCTGAGCTACCAGGAGTGATCCTGAGTTCAAAGTCAAGAGCAAACCCTCAGCACCACTAGGTGTGACCCACAACAATACCCCCCCCCCCCCGAAAAATAAAAACACAAATAAACCAAAAAAGGGAGCTGGAGAGATAGCACAATGGTAGGTGTCTGCCTTGCATGCAGCTGATCCAGGACAGTAGGTGGTTTGAATCCCGACATCCCATGGTCCCCTTACCTGCCAGGAGCGATTTCTGAGCACAGAGCCAGGAGTAACTCCTGAGCGCTGCTGGGTGTGACCCAAAAACCAAACCAAACCAAAACAAAAAAGAGCATTGGAATGACCCAGGGCCAGGTCTTGAACTGAACTGGAGATGAGGGGAAGGCTGAGTAGGAGAGAAGAGGATGGGGTACTTAGATCCCCAGGAAAGAGGTGAATAGTATTCAACCTGAAGGATGAGCCCAGGGAAGGGGCACAATCCTCACCACCCCAACACCGCTCTGCTTACCCAGGTAGTTCTGCCAGCAGTTCCGGGTCTGGTTTTGGTTGGGGAAGCGACTGTCAAAGGGGGCAGTCTGATAGTTCTTGATTTTCCTTTTCATGTCTTCCGCCATGATGCTGACTCCTAGAGGCGAAGAGTGGGTGTTGGTTGGGGTGCAACAGGGCCTAGGTACCTACCTGCCTAGGTAGAGCCAGCTGCAGTGAAGGTAAAGAGACAGGATAAAGGGCTGAGTTTAACCTGCCCTCTCTTTAAACTCACACACAGGCCCAGAGAGACCTATATATGTGGATGTGAGAGTTAGAGAAGAGTTTGGGGGTAACTCCTTAGTAAAATCAGGCTTTTTATTTGTCTCTAAATCACACTAGCCAACAGTCACTGAGCGCTTACTACGGGGCTTATTACTTATTGCTCTCCACACTTTACCCCTCCTGCCACTCTAAAGGATGAAACTATTATGAAGGACAGTGTGTTTTGCAAGGTGACACCGAATACAAGAATGGAGCTGCCTGTAGTCACTGATAGACTCACACTGCAGAAATTATTAATATTCTGGGTGCTGGGAAGCCCTCCAGAGATCATCTGAACACTTTTCTATCAAGCCTCCTACACAAATTAAAAAAAAAACTGCATAGGAGAATTTAAAAAAAAAACTGCAAAGGAGAAACAAGAAAATAAGTTATATGGTGCTGAGCTTTTTGTTCTGTAAGCCCTGGACTTACTCCTGACTGCTCAGGGCTCACTCTAGGCAGAATTTAACTCCTGTAGTATCTCTCTGGTCCTGTGGCTGATAAGTTTTCATTCAGTTTTTTCGAAGTCATGAGTACAAACGCTATTGTGGCACCTGCAATCATGATGCAGGATGGTAAAAATGCCATGACATGTATTCGCTGGCAATACGACCGTTTCAATTAAAAAAGAAATGTTAAGACTTCAGCCAGATGGCTGGTCCGATGGCAGTAGTTTATCAGAACTTATTAATGTTAGTATCACAAAAGTTGGTATATAACCCCCCCCACTGCTCAATTTGACTGGTTTAAAAAAAAAAAAAAAAGACTTCAGCCAGAGCTTAGCAATATCATAGATGTCAACCCTTCCCCTCATTCAAGTTCTAGGACCCCTTGAATTCGACAGCATTCCGTGGCTCGAACGCATTCTATCCACGTCTGTCTCCTTTGACTTTTCACGAGGTAATTAAAAACCTGCAAACCCCTGCCTCTATCCCAAGGGACTCCCAGGAGTCATGAGGGGTTACATCAAGCTGTGGAGGCAGTGGTAGTGCAAACGCGAGGCACTAGCGCTGTCTTTTGGGATGCCCCAGGTCCATGGTGGGTAAAGTGATGGGTTGGAGCAGTGGCTGGCTACAAGTCACCCATTCTAGCTAGGCCAGGGATGGGGATGATCGTGATGACAGGAGTTCTTCCAACGCGGGGGTGGGGGTGTAGGGTAGCTTCTGTCACAGAGAGAAGGGCTGCCTGTCATTAGGTAGGCTGAGGAGGCCACAGCCTGCAATTTGACAGCTGAAAGCGCTGCCGGGTCCAAATCTGGGTTGCTGGGAGGCCTTGGACCTTGGGCAAGTCGATCTGAGCCTTAGCCTCAACTGCTAGGCCTTAGAACCAATCAGAGGCCCCAGCACCAAGGTTTGGATGAGAATTAAGTGTTTTTTTTCCTATTAATCCCATAGAAAGCGATGCAGGATTAAGGAAGGGCGAGATAATCTCTAACACACCATTATATCTCCTCTTATCATTACAACCAGATTCACCCTCCCAGGGCACCCCCGGAGGCCGGCCTCCAAATTCACCTCACTGAGGGCAGCACAAGGCTCAGAATCTCATCCCCATACCTCGGAGCTGCTGGGACCCGAGCCCCAGAGACTCACCTAAAGCGGCCTCCAAGCACCTCGCAGCTCAATGTGACCCTTCTGCAAAGACGCCACGGTCCCACCGGAAGCGGAAGAAGCGACCGGAAGGCGGGTGAGTTGGGGCATAGAGAAGTCTTCCCCGCGGCTAGAGCGGTCTCAGGGCGGCAGCCAATCACACCGTTGGGATACGCTCATCCCAGTCGGATGCGAATGCTGATTGGGCGGAAGGTCTGTTCATCATCTCAGCTGGCCCAACGGGCTGGAGCGAGGGAAAGCTGGTGGCAGCTTCTCATCATCCTGGAATTGGAGAAGGTTCTGGAATCTGGGACTTGCTGGAGAAACAAAGGGGGAAAGTATCCCAGCGGTAGAATGCTACTTGATACAAAATTATCTACTCAGTGATTTCTGTATAAGATTAGGAGATGGAAAAAAAAAAAAAAAAAGATTAGGAGATGTAATGTTGAACCAAACGGAAAAATTCAGCATCCTCTAGCCAAGAGCAGTTAGGGGTTAAGGGTGCTTGGCCTTGTGTCCATAAGGACCTGGGTTTGATCCCCACCAGGGATAGCACAACGGTAGGGTGTTTGCCTTGCACGCGGCTGATCCAGGATGGACCTAGGTTTGATCCCCAGCGTCCAATATGATCCCCCAAGCCAGGAGTGATTTCTGAACGCAGAGCCAGGAGTAACCCCTGAGAGTCACTGGCCCTAAAACCAAAAACTTAAAAATAAAAAATAATAAAAAGAACTGAACACTGCCAGGTTTGTCCTCCAAACCATGAAAAACAAAAACATATCAGTGTTATCTCATGATTGGTGTTTTTGCAAAGTTGCGGACCACACCTGGCTGTGCTCAGGAATTGCTCCTGGCTCTGTACACAGGTATCACTCCTGACAAGGCTAAAAGAGACCATATGTAGTAATAAAGATTAAATTCAGGCCAGTGCCCTGAAATCAGTGCCCTACCCATTGTACTATCTTTCCAGGCCCCTCATGATTATTAAGATAGTTTATTTATTTGGGTTTTTGGTTTTGAGGCCATACCCAACGGCGCTCAAAGGTTGCTCCTGGCTCTGCACACAGAAATCGGTCCCAGCAGGCTTGGGGACCATATGGGATGCCGGGAATTGAAACCGAGTCCATCCCAGGTCTGCAGCGTGCAAGACAAAACAAGGACTGGGCCGTTTGCTACCGCTGTGCTATTGCTCCAGCCCCATATTAAGATAGTTTATAAGGGGCTGAAAATGAATCAGTCTCTGTTCGAAAACTGTCCCCATTTCAGAAAGCAAGCGTTAAGAATGAAAGTTCTGGGGCCGGGTAGGTGGCGCTGGAGGTAAGGTGTCTGCCTTGCAAGCGCTAGCCAAGGAAGGACCACGGTTCGATCCCCCGGCGTCCCATATGGTCCCCCCAAGCCAGGGGCGATTTCTGAGCACATAGCCAGGAGTAACCCCTGAGCATCAAACGGGTGTGGCCCAAAAACCAAAAAAAAAAAAAAAAAAAAAAAAGAATGAAAGTTCTAGGGCCCAGAGAGATAGTACAGCGGTGTTTACCTTGCAAGCAGCCGATCCAGGACGAAAGGTGGTTGGTTGGAATCCCGGTGTCCCATATGGTCCCTGTGCCTGCCAGGAGCTATTTCTGAGCAGACAGCCAGGAGTAACCCCTGAGCGCCGCTGGGTGCGGCCCAAAAACCAAAAAAAAAAAAAAAAAAAAAAAAAAAAGAAAGAAAGAAAGTTCTAGAGGCTGGAGCGATAGCGCAGAGGTAGGGCCTTTGCCTTGCATGCGACTGATCCCAGTCTCCAAGCCAGGAGTGATTTTTGAGCACATAGCCAGGAGTAACCCCTGAGCGTCACCACGTGTGGCCCAAAAACCAAAAACCAAAAAACAAAAAAAGAAAAAAAAAAAAAAGAATGAAACTTTAGGATTCAGGAAAAGGCTTAAAGGGCTAGAGCATATGCTTTGCATACTGGAGCCCTGAATTCCAATCTTGCCATTGCATGCCACCTTCCCTAGCACTACAGGGTTGACCCTGGTGGCTTCGGCAGCACTTAGCACTGATCGGCCTGGAGTATCATCAGGCCTGGCCTGGCCTGCAAGTGACTCAGGGATATCCCCACACACATACCCAGAACTGCTGGGTATGTCCCAAGGTCCTGGGTGTTTGGGAGTCTCCCAGCATCTGGAACTTTGAAAAAGGAGGAATGTGGCTCTGTAGTTAAGTTCATGCCTTTCCTCTTCAAGGTCCTAGGTTCCATTCCCACCATCAAAAAGACTTAAGGCTTACTTTTTTATAAAGGGTCTGGGAGAAATCGGCCCATCTTGGAAACTGTTATTGTATGTTTGTGGTTATAAAGTCCTTGGTTCTATGATGAAACTTCCCTTGCCATATCTAGTCCATCTCTGCAACTCTGGTCTAGGTTATTGTGGTGACCCTCTCTCTGGCTTTGCTGTTGCTCTCCACAGTCTTTCTCAGCCAGCTCTGTCAACCTCTGTCAGATCACTTCTCTCCTGTGCATCTACTTTAGACAAAGTTATTTTTATTTGATTGTATTCTTTTAGTGCTTGTCTAGTGTGATATGCATTGATGCTCAGACACTAAAGACTGTGTTTAGGCATAGCTCCTGGTGATGCTCATAGGAGTATGTGATATTAGGCATTGAACTGCATATAAAGCATGTACTCAGTTCACTGAGCAAAATCTTTGGTCCAAGATAAAGAACTTTAAGTTGTCATCTTTTTGTTTGTTTGTTTGTTTGTTTGTTTTTGGGTCACACTCGGTAGCGCTCAGGGACTACTCCTGGCTCTCTACTCAGAAATTGCTCCTGGCAGGCCCTGGGGATTATGTGGGATGCCGGGATTAGAATCACCATCCTTCTGCATGCAAGGCAAACACCCTACCTCCATGCTATCTCTCCGGCCCAAGTTGTCATCTTTTATTTTTATTTTTGGTTTTTGGGCCACACCTGGCGGTACTCAGGGGTTACTCCTGGCTATCTGCTCAGAAATTGCTCCTGGCAGGCACGAGAGACCATATGGGACACTGGGATTCGAACCAACCACCTTAGGTCCTGGATAGGCTGCTTGCAAGGCAAACACAGCTGTGCTATCTCTCCAGCCCCAAGTTGTCATTGTTTAATTATTGTCATGGTAGGGATACCTGGAGGCTGTGTGGACTAGATAACCACCAGGACCAACCCTGATGATGCTCCAGAGACCATGTGGGGCCAGTGATTGAACCCAGGGGCTCAAACATTCTGAGAAGGGCTAAAAAGATAGTACTGAGGGTAGGCCCCATAAGGTCCCCCCAAACCTGTCAAGTGTGATCCTTGAGCACAGAGCTAGAAGCCCTGAGCACTGCCAGGTGCAGCCCATGAATAATAATTAGTATTGTTTATGATTTTGATTAACAACATGTGCATGAGACCCATTAGGTCTGACTACTGCAGCCCACATAGAACATGTAAAATTTTAGGGGCTGGGTAGGTGGCGCTGGAGGTAAGGTGTCTGCCTTGCAGGCGCTAGCCAAGGAAGGACCGCAGTTCGATCCCCCGGCGTCCCATATGGTCCCCCCAAGCCAGGGGCGATTTCTGAGCACATAGCCTGAGCGTCAAACGGGTGTGGCCCAAAAACCAAAAAAAAAAAAAAAAAAAACATGTAAAATTTTAAAGGTCAGACTGGGAAAGAGGAAAATAGTTCTAATTCAGACCTCCCTCTTGCAGGCCCTAGAAGCACAAGAAGTGACTAGAGGGGCCTGAGACAGCTTGGCAGGCATGAGGTTAAAATGAGTTTAAAGCAAGAACATTAACCTGAAATTATAATTTGTGGAGTACCTCTGTTCATAGGCTACATTCTCCCATTTTATTTTATTTTTATTTTCAGTTTTTGGGTCATACCTGGTGGCTCTCAGGAGTTACTCCTGGCTCTGCATTCAAAAATTGCTCCTGGCAGGCACAGGGGACCATATGGGATGCTGGGAATCAAACCGAGGTCTGTCCTGTGTTGGCCGCGTGCAAGGCAAATCCCCTATTGCTGTGCTATCTCTGCGGCCCCTACATTCACCCATTTTAGTGAGATTTTCCTAAGGGTCAAATTTCACAGGCTGGAGATGTACTTGAGTGGAGTTCTGACACTAAAAACCCAATCCCTCCCACACTTAACTTCATCACCTTATGTCTTCAGGACATTCTAGGCTCTTCGTCAAGTTCCAGCAATCCTCTGTGACCTGATCCATGGCCACCTTCTAGTCACTGTGATATTTTAGTACAAGGAATCTTGCAGTTGAGAAGCTCTGTCTCCAGTTTTTTTTTTTTTTTTGGGGGGGGTCAAACCTGATGATGCTCAAGATTTACTCTTAGCTCTGCCCTTAGGAATCACTTCTGGAAGGCTTGGAGGCCCCTTGGAGTGCTGAGGATTGAACATTGGTCTGTCTGCCTTGAGCAAAGCAAACACCCTAACCCTGCTGTATTATTCCTTTGCTTCCCCTCCAGGTCTTTGTTTATGCTGTTTCTAATGCCTAGTGTAGGGGTCCTCAAACTATAATTCAAGGGACATATGTGGTCCACCAACGTCATTTATCCAACACACTGGTATTTTTTGCCAATGCAGCCTGTCCTGCTTAGCAGCCACTGGTTCCAGGCCCACAGTGTGGACCACACTCTCCTCCTCTCCTCCTCTCCTCCTCTCTGTCTCTCTTTTTTTTGGTGGGGGACACACCCTGTGATGCTCAGGGGTTACTCCTAGCTCTGTGCTCAGAAATCGATCCTAGCTAGAGGGACCATATGAGATAGAACCACCCTACGTCCTGGATCAGCCGCATTTAAGGCAAATGCCCTACCACTGTGCTATAGCTCAGGGCCCTCCTCTCTGTCTCTTGACTCTTCTTCTCAGTTTTGGTCAGGGGGTCCTCAAAAACAGGGGGCCTGCTTTTGGCAGGCCATAGTTCCCATTGAAATACTGATAAGTTTGTCAATTTAATTTAACTTGTTGTTCATTTTAAATATTGTATTTGTTCCCTTTTTTTACTTCAGAATAAGAAATGTGTCCAGTATGCATAGGAATGTGTTCAGTTTTTTTTTTTTTTAAACTATAGTTTGGCCATCCAACAGTCTGAGTGAGTGTAAACTGGCCCCCTGTTTAAAAAGTTTGAGAACCCCTGGCCTAGTGAGTTCTTGGCTCATCTGACTTCTCAAATCAGTTGATTACTCTTACAGGAAGACATCTCAGATACGACCCTCTCACCCCTGCCTCAGGCTAGGTCAGTTCCCTCCTTTTGGCCTCCGCTGGGCCCTGGGGGTTTTCCTGTCTGGGTGGATCATCCAGTCTGACTGTGAGCTCCCAAGGAGTAGGGTCCATTGCAATACTGCTGGGAACTGAGAACTTTCTTATTTACCTTCAACAATTGTTATTGTTCTTTGTCTTGTTTGGGGGCCACACCGGCCTTAGTCCTGGCTCTGTTTAGGGATCATTCCTGGAAGGGTTTAGGGGACCAAATGTGTTTCTGGGGATGCAACCCAGGTTGGCCACATGTGAAGCGAGTATCTTTACCTACTGCTCTCTCTCTCTCTCTCTCTCTCTCTCTCTCTCTCTCTCTCTCTCTCTCTCTCTCTCTCTCTCTCTCTCTCTCTCTCTCTCCCACACACACACACACACACCCGGTGACACGCAGGGGTTACTCCTGGCTCTATGCTCAGAGGGTGACCATATGGAACGCTGGAGGATAGAACTATGGTCCATCCTAGGTTAGTGTGTGCAAGGCAAATGCCCTACTGCTTGCGCCACCACTTTGCCCCCCTGTGCTCTCTCTCGTAATGGGAGAAGAGGGCAACCCAGCAGATCAGTGACTGGGCCTGATTGATTCCTTGCCAAGGACCCGGCAGGCATGAACTGGCAAGACTGAGTCTTGACTCCCCTGCAGGCCCTACAATAAGCCCCCTAAGAAAAAGTTGACAATCACTTAGCACACGGGTCAGTGGGCAAGGAAATACGCATCTAGTGGGGTGTGCGGTGGCGCGCCCCAGAGGTCTACCCACCCTGGGAGGGAAAGAAAGAGGCCAAGGCGCTGTGAGGTTGGACGCGATCATTTTATTGGGTCGTTGCTCCCTGCCCGCCCGCGGGACTGCAGGAATAGGCTAGAGCCGGGACGCGGCCCCCAAAACGGTAAGTGTACTTTCGACCCCCGCTCTTGAGCACGATGTCACGACGGTAGTAGTAGCGCAGGCCTCGGCTCAGCTTTTCGTAGTTCATGCTCGGCTTCCTCTTGCGCTCGCCCCAGAGCCGGGCCACCTAGGGAGGAGGAAGGCAGGGTTCAGGGCTCAGGGTCGGGTCAAGTCTAGGACCCCGTTAGTCCCAGGAACCCCTAACCGGTTGAAATGAGGACGAGTGGGCAGGGATGCAGGGCAGAGGTAGGACACCCAGGAGGAAGCCAAAGACACATTGGGGCCAGGCGGGTCCGAAGGAGATGGGGACCCCGGCTTGCTAGCAGGGTTGCTGCCTCACCTCCTTGGGGTCACAGAGCTGGAACTCGCGGCTGTTCCCCGTCCAGCGGATGCAGCTGCTGCGCGCCCCATCTTGGAGCAGCTCCAGGAGAAACTGCCAGAGCTGAATGGGACCTGATGGTGGAGGGAGGCAAGCGACCATAAGGCCTCCCGCTTGCAGACTGTTGCTTTCATCCCTTCCAACGTCTACGAGTCTTCCCTTCCCCTCGGGGATCCCTCCCTAGAAGAGACCCAGACTGGGGCCGGAGCGATAGAGCGATAGATAGCACAGAGGGTAAGGGAGTTTGCTTTGCAAGTGGCTGACTAGGGTTCGATTCCTGGCATCCTATAGGATCCCCAACCACCGTCAGAAATGACGCCGGAGCGCAGAGCCAGCAGAAACCCCTGAGCACCGGCCGGGTATGGCCCATAAACCAAAAAAAAAAAAAAAAAAAAAGAGAGACCTAGGGGCCGGAGAGATAGCACAGCGTTTGCCTTGCGCGCGGCCAGCCCAGAGTTAGCACAGCGTTTGCCTTGCGTGCGGCCAGCCCAGGATGTTCCCCGGTTCCTTCCCCAGCATCTCATATGGTCCCCTGAGCCTGCCAGGAGTGATTTTTGAGTGCAGAGCCAGGAGTAACCCCTGGCACCGCCGGGTGTGACCCAAAAATGAGAGAATGAGAGAGAGAGAGAGAGAGAGAGAGAGAGAGAGAGAGAGAGAGAGAGACAGACAGACAGACAGACAGAGAGAGACAGAGAGAGAGCAGAGAGAGACACAGAGAGAGAGACAGAGAGAGAGACAGAGAGAGACAGAGAGAGACAGAGAGAGAGACAGAGAGATCCAGAGAGAGAGACAGAGAGATCCAGAGAGATCCAGACTTCCAGGTCCCCATTGCAGAGATCTCTTAGTGTAGCTGCCCCCAGCTCGGAGACTCTCATTTCTTTCCTCTTATATATAATTCAAGAGCCAGAGCCCGCTCCCCCTGCTCCTCAAAAACTAGGAGTGTGACTCCCCGCCACTCCTCACCTCTGTGATTTGTTTTGGGGTAACGCGCCAATGCTGTGCGGTCCGACTGCCGGCTGGGTTCGGAGCGAGCGGGGAGTTCTGACATGGGGTTCCCCTTGGAAGAGGTGGGGCCGTGCGTGTGCAGCCCCGAGTCCCAGTAGCTGGTACAGTCTGAGCTGGCAGTTCCCCACGAAACGTTACAGTCCGCTAGTGGCTCCCCGCCCAGATTGTTGTTGCTCCAGCCGCCGGCCCGGTCGAGGGCAATTGGACTGTCCCAGCTGGTGGCGGTCGGGATGGCCGGTGCATGCGGCCAAGAGCCGGGGCTGGGCCCTCCCGCCGGCGTGGTGCATCTCAGGCTCGCTGCTCCGTCCAAACTCGCCAAGGGGCCGGTGCCCAGGGCCTGGGAGAACCCGCTCCAAGTCCCCGAGCCGGGGTACGCCTGCTCGGTCCAGTCTCCCCACCAGGGAAGAGCTTGAGCGGAGATTTCTGCAGGGTAAAAGGCCCCCAGTGAGGGAAGCCCGCGTGTCTCAGGCCCCTCCGAGCTCTAGGCACCCCACGCTCTCCCATGCCACCCACACTGACCGCCCGGCCCAGTCCCATCTGCAAACACTCACCTGTCCGCCACGAAGAAGCTTCTGGGTATGCTAACGCTGAACCCCAATCCAGCTGCGGAACCCCTGCGAGGGATAAGAACAGAGCCGAGTTAGGGAATGGGGTGAGCATTGATGGAGAAATCCACACCCCCCCCAACCCAGCCTTTATTTGTCCTTTATTTATCTTTTAATAACCCATCAGCACCAGGACTCAGGACTTCAGCCCGGACAGCAGCACCATCGTTGGGAGTTCAAGCAAGGGGTGCAATGCATCTCTTCCAGCTTAACACCCAGGGGTCCCGATCTCTCGCCTTTATCCCCAGTACCCTGGGGTTTCCCCGGGGCACAGGTACCTCTCCAGCACGTGTCCTCTGTCACCGAGTCCTCCTGCAGCGTCAGCTCAGGCACATAGAAGCCGCAATCATTTCCTTCTGCAGGCAAAAGGAGAATTAGGGCTTGGCATCAACAGTGGTTTCCCCTTCTTGGGCACTACTTCCCCATCCCCTGCCCAGCAGCCTACCCAGTCCTGGCAGTGTGCTCCCTGAGGGCACTTCCTGAAGGGGTGCTTCATTCCAGTTCCACAAATCCATGCTGGCTGGGAAAATTTGGGGCTGGGGGAAGGAGGGAAGGACAGTGAGCATGCAGAGATCCTGGAGTCTGGACTCCATCCAGGCCTCTGCTCCCCCTCCTTCCCTAGGTCCCTGGGATCTTGCTCCCCAACTTTTCAAACCAGAGTTGATGGACCTCAGCCCTCTCTCTTCCCTCAGTTCCAGAGTTCAGTCCCAGACACCCAGACAATCCTTAGCTCACCTCTGGCTTGTCCCTCTGTCCCCAACCAGGGGTCTCAGCCCCATTTCATACCCTGCACCCCTCCCTAGGGTCTAGGTGGGGGGGGATTTTTCCAAGACGTCAGAGCTGGGGGTCTCAGCCTGGGTCGAATTGCAGGGTCTGGGGCGGGGCAAGCCACCTTAACTCCCTGCAGGGATGCTGCCAGCCTTTGCCAGCAGGGGTTGCCCTGCTGGGGGATGGGGGGAAAACTGGGCTTGCACAGGAGCTCAGGGAAGGTGTGGGGTGCTGATGGGGTGTTAGGGGGTGTTGGGAGCGGGGTAGGGGGGTTTGGTGGGCGGGTCTCTTCATTTAGGGACTTGTTACTACGACATGGGGGGTAGAAGTGGAGGAGGGCCTGAGGTCAGCAGGGCTGCGCCAAGCTTATCTGCAACAGGAAAGGGGATTTCCGGCCAGACCCCTGCTCTGTCTACGTCACAGTGTCACAAAATGCAGGGTGATGGCGGGGGTGAGGGGGACACAATGGATTGGAGGGTGGGATGTCATCTCAGAATCCAAGCCCAGTTGAGTTGTCCCTTAGAGGGCTGCTCCACAAGGCTGTCAGTCATGCGAACAGTCCCATCAACAAGGAAAAAACAAAAATTAACACTGAGTGTGGCCACCAACAGAGTAATGTGTCTTCCTGTAGCTGCTTCTTTGAGAGAGGTACTATTTTCACCCCCATTTAGTGGTCAAGACTGAGGCAGTCTTTCCTTTCCCTGACTCTTTCCCTGTCCTTCCAGGCTAGAATAGTCTGGGGTAAAAACAAATACAAGTTATGGAATTAATTTCTTTATATGTGATAATGGCATATCAAAGATGTCTCTACAAGGAAATAAGCACTGAGGTATTTTGCGGAGAAGTATTTTGATGTTTAAAATTGGCTTCAGGTGATTCAGCAGAACAACAAAACGAAAGAAAACACCCCCCCACCTGCTGTACTATGCTCTAATCCCCTGGTTTTAATTTATTATTAAATTATTTAATTATGGGGGTTTGGGCCACACCCAGATGTGTTTAGAGTTTACTCTTTGAGGCTCAGGAAACAATATGGGATGCTAATGATTGAATCCAGGTGGGTTACATGCAAGGCAAATGTACTACCTGTTGATTTATCTCTCCATCCTATAAAAATATTGTTATTGGGAGCCAGAGAGGTGGCGCAGGGTATAAGGCGTCTGCCTTGCACTCGCTAGCCTAGGAAGGAACTCAGTTCGATCCCCCGGTGTCTCATATGGTCCCCCAAGCCAGGAGCAATATCTGAGCGAGTAGCCAGGAGTAACCTTTGAGTGTCACCAGGTGTAGCCCCCAAACCCCCCCCCAAATATTTTTATTGGGGGGCAGAGTAATTCCTGAGTAGAGAGCCAGGAATAACCCCCGAGCATCACTGGGTGTGGCTAAACTCCCCCCCCCCATTTCCTTTATTGGGGCAGGAGCAATAGCACAATGGGTAGGGCATTTGCCTTTCATGTGGCTGACCCAGGTTCGATCCACAGCATCCCATATGTCCCAAAAGCACTGCCAGTAATGACCCATCACCACAGAGCCAGGAGTAACCCCTAAACACTGCTAGGTGTGGCCCCCAAACCAAAAAACATATATTTTAATTGAGGCTTTAGTTTACAATTCTAGCCAAGTTATTGTTTCCTGTTGCAGGGCTACTGTACCAACCCCCTACTGCCAGTGTCCTCACTTTCTCGGGCCATTGATTCTGTCCCAAGGGTTGTTACATTGTGGATTGTCTAATCCCTAACTTTGTTTCTTTATACTCTGTTTAAGAGAGCATCTAGTATTTATCGTTTACTTTCTCATTTGTTTGGTAGCTTCCAGTTCCATCCAGATAACAACCGAATACAAGATTACATTTTTCCTCATAGCTGAATAGCATTCCTTTGGGCATATATTTTAGTTGGTATGTTTTGTTTTGCTGGGGATTCATTCCAGGTTTCACACGTGCAAGCATGCACTTACCACTGAGCTACCACCCTGCCTCAGCCATGTCCTGCATTTTGTTCCTAAAACTGATGCCCTAAGCCACATTAGGGTATTTTTTTGTTTGTTTGTTTTTGGGCTACACTCGGTGATGCTCAGGGGTTACTCCTGCTCAGGGGTTGCTCAGAAATCGCTCCTGGCTTGAGGGAACATATGGGGTTCCAGGGGATCAAACTGCAGTCAGCCCTAGGTCAGCGCGTGCAAGGCAAACACCCTACTGCTTGTGCCGGCGTTCCATCCCCACTAAGCCACATTAGTTTTGCTTCATAGTGGGTGCACATCCCATTCTGCTAGATTCATAATTATATTTACCCTGACTTTTGTTTTGTTTTGGGGTCATACCCAATGATGCTTGGGGGTTACTCCTGCCAGTGCTTTTGCAGGCCATATGGGATGCTGGGGGTTGAGCCTGGATTGGGTGCATGCAAGGCAAACAAACACCCAGTTTACTATCATTCCATGCCACCATAAAAAATTGCAAGTGAGAGATAATACAGAGGGTAAGGTAATTGAATTATCTTACATGTGATCAACTCTGGTTCTATCCCCAGCACTACATATGGTTACCAGAGCCCTGCCAGAAGCAAGCCCTGAGCAACAGGCAATGGCTCAAAATCCACTAAAAAAATTAATCCCAGGGCTGGAGTGATAGTGCAGTAGGGTGCTTGCCTTGCAAGTGGTTGGCTTGGGGTTCAATACCTGACACTTCATATGGTCCCTTGAGACCAGCCAGGAGTGATTCCTTACCAGAAGCCCTGAGCACCAAAGCTTATGGCCCCCAAATAAAGCAAATCAATAATTTTTTTTGCCACACTCCAGTGCTCAGGGGTTATTCCTGGCTCTGTGCTCAGAAATAGCTCCTGGCAGGCTCGGTGGACCACATGGGATGTTGGGGATTGAACCCAGATCTGTCTGGGGTCGGCCACATGCAAGGCAAATAAATGCTTGACCGCTGTGCTATCTCTCTGGCCCTTCCCCACCTCCCCCTTTAAAAAAAAATCTGGGGCTGGAGAGAGAGCACGGAGGTAGGGTGTTTGCCTTGCATGCAGAAGGACGGTGGTTCAAATCCTGGCATCCCATATGGTCTCCCAAGCCTGCCAGGAGCATTATCTGAGTATAGAGCCATAGAGCCAGGAGTAACCCCTGAGCGCCGCTGGGTGTGACCCCCCCCAAAAAAAAATCTTCATATGGGGTTTTTTTTTGGGTTTTTGGTGCTCAGGGGTTAGTCCTGGCTGTCTGCTCAGAAATAGCTCCTGGCAGGCACGGGGGACCATATGGGACACCAGGATTTGAACCAACCACCTTAGGTCCTGGATTGGCTGCTTGCAAGGCAAACACCACTGTGCTATCTCTCCGGGGCCTCATATGGCTTTTTGCTAGGGAGTCATTGAGTGGTCATCAACCTCTTGATATTCTGGGGGTGGGAGGAATGTGTGTGAGAGCTGTTGTTAGTCTCTTACAGAAGGCAAAAGGCTTCAAGGAGAGCCTCATGGTAGAGTGCTAGGGTTGGATCAGTATTGGCTATCCCACCACGGAGCCCTTGAGTAGAATCTTTTATCCCTTGAGGATCAGGCTATGGGCCTCCAGAGTCCTGACTGCTCTTCCCCTGGCGCCTTCCCCCCCCCCCCCCCCCACCCCAGGCCTGTCTTCTTCTCCTGGTAACCTGTTACTCTTGGCCCTTCTGTTCCATAGCTCCCTTTCTGCCCAATAACCTGTTTTCCCATCTTTTCGGCTTTTTCTCCCCACTGTACTGTCTCTAACTCCCTCTCCATCTACCTGTTCACAATGATTTTCCTCTGGCCTTACACATCCCAAATCTTGTCAACTGTCCTCTGCCTTCTCACCTCTTCCCTTGCCCCCATGGTTGAAGAAGGTCAGGAGGGTAAAAGATGGGAGTGGGGTTGAGGGTCCTGGCACATGATAGTCCAGACCAGGTGGCAGGGGGTCGAAGGGCACTTCCTGCCCAGTAGGGAGGCCCTCACCCGAGCAGACTGGAAAATGTGACGTCAGAGATGGGGCCAGGAACAGAGGAAACCTGACACCTCTCCTGAGGACAGCTTCCAGAAGCCTTTAGCGCTGCTTCCCCTCCCCCAGACCCTGCATTGTCCTTCTGGCCATCTCCAGGAGCCCCTCAATCCCTTCCCCAGGCTGTAGCTCTGCTTCCTGGCGCCTGACTCAGCCTCCTCCTAGACCTCCAGCCAATATCTGGTAATCACAGAGCTCTTAAAAGACAAATCTGGGATGCCAGTCCCCAGTCTAATTTCCCAGTCAGTCTAAGTTTAGCTGGTGATAATGCTCCAGAACACACTACTGTTTTCTGTTTTGGGGCCATATCTGACAATAACTCCTGGCAGTACTTGGGAGACTATACAGGATGCCGGGTACTGAACTGTCAACTGTGTGCAAGGCAAGCACCCTACCTGCTGTACTATGGCTTAGCTCCCTGAACACTTTAGATGAGCAGGCAAGGTGACACTGGGAAGGAAAAACCTATCAATTCAGAGAATAACTGAGCTATAGATAATCAGAGACAGGAAACAGATGGGTGCTTACAGAGACAGAGAAGCACATCCCGAGAAGCACTCAGACCTACGTATGGTAGCTATACTGGCTAGGCTTCGGCAGAATAAAGAATGAAGAATCTGGAAAACAATTTCAGAGATGATCCAGGGAGAGAAGAAACTAGGAGAATGACAGGAAGAGTTACCAAAATGCCCACTTCCTCTGGGAAGTTTTCCAGGCTTCAAGGCCAAAAGCCTGGGCTGCACCTGGCCATTTGGAACCATCACTGGCAATGGGCCAGTTTCCTGCCACTAAATCATCAGCTGGGTCTCTGGGTGACCATGTCTCCAGCACTGTCTCTACCTTTGAAGAGTGTCTGCAAGTGAATCAAAGCCTGATCTCCTAGGATATAGGCCCAGGAGACCCCTATCTGGTGCTGTCAGGAGAACCTGAGCCCTAGCTATGGTGCGGGCTGTGCTCTCTTCCCCAGAATAGGCATCTAGCAGGTGCTGAAAAAACCCTCCCACACGTGTGTCTGGCTCCACAGCATTCTTGGTGGGATGCCGAGCCTTGCTACCAGTGTTTCTAAGCCCAGCCAGGGATGGAAATGAACGTAAATTTATTGAAACTGGTGATGGGGAAGAAGGGCGGTGGAGACTGGGGGTTTTTCCAAAGAGAGCTGTGGGGAAAAGCCAGCGCCCGGCCAGGTGTGATCGGGTGCCAGGCCACAGACCCTATCTTAGGCCCAATTTCTTCTTCTCTTTCTGCTTCTTGCGCACCACGTCCAGGTTTCGGTCCTTCCACATGCTCTTGCGCAGCTTGATGGGGCGTGAGCCCACATACTTTCCTGTAGAAACGAGGAGTTCAAGGTTAGGACTGGGGTCAGGATGAGACAGGACTGCCACACCAACCATCCAGGAGGCCGCACCCACCGTTCATCTCCCGCATGGCGCGAACGTAGTCACTGGGATCCTTGAAGCTGACAAAGCCATAGCCCTTGGTCTTGCCTGTGCGCTTGTCTCGGATCACCTTAGCCTTAAGGAAGGATGGGAAGCGGCTGAAAGCACGTGCCAAGATGTCGTCGTTCACCTCATTGCCCAGATCCCCACAGAAGATCCGGAAGTCATCTGGGGTTGGGAGAGAGGCGGTAAGTGGAAGCAGGTGCCCGGCCTGATGTCTGCCTTATTTAGATGACTCCACAGTTCTCTGGAGACATCTCCCTGTATTCCCAGAAGTCTCTGCCTGGATCCTGTTAGCAATAACAACCAATACCAGTGTTCTTGGCCCTGTACTAGGCTGTCATTTAGTTTGTATTTTGGGCCACACCCAGTGATGCTCAGGGGTTAATCCTGCCACTGTACTCAGGAATCAGTCCTGGCAGCTCAGGACAGGATGCCAGAGATCAAACTTGGGCCAGCCATGTGCAAGGCAAGTGCCCTACCTGTTGTAATGCTCTGGTCTACTCCTGAGTTTTTTTTTTTTTTTTTTTTTTGCAACACTCAGTGGTTACTCCTGGCTCTGCACTCAGAAATCTCTCTTGGCAGGTTCTGGGGGACCATATAGGATAGTTCACATGCTAGGTAAATGCCCTACCTGCTGTGCTATCACTCTGACCCTGCGCTCCTAAGGTTTTAACACTGACAATGACAATTGGAAGACTCTTATACATGGAGGTAAAGTAAAATCCCTGCCTAAGTTATTTATCAGGATCAGCAGATCCTGGCCTTGAATTCAGGTATTTGGCTCCAGAGGCCTCACTTGAACCACCTGTGTGCTGCCCTTTCCCAGTATAGGTAGCTCACCCATCCACAGCGAAGCCCTGAGAGTCCCTGTGCCTTTCCTAAGCCCCTGCATTCTTACACCCCCTGGATACCTCCCCACACATTCCCATGGCCCCTAACAAGCCCTGTTCCTGTAATAGCACCCCGGTACCTTTCCTTAGCTCTGCTTCCTTTACAAAATCACTCAAATTCCCTGTTGAGCTACTGAAAATTAGACACAGGCAAACTACTCAGCAGCTTTCTGCACATTTTCTGGGGAAGGCCAGGTCTGAGCAGAAGAGGAAACAGAGTGGAAAGACTAAGTAGATCACAGACTAGGATCTACATCTGAGCTGAAGCCCTGGCTTGGGGCAGGCAGGCAAGCAAAAAGAGGAAGGAGTCAAGGACTGGGATGTGAAGTCAGTAGTTTCCTATGGTGAAGTGATCATTCCTATGATCCAGTGAGGATCCCTTGGAGGAAAAAACATGATAGACTCAGAGCATGGAAGCTGCACTAAGACAGCTGCTCTCACATTTCAAAAAACTAGAATATAGGGGCCGGAGAGATGGGATGGAGGTGGGGCGTTTGCCTTGCATATAGAGGGACGGTGGTTCGAATCCCGGCATCGCATGTGGTCCCGAGCCTGCCAGGAGCGATTTCTGAGCATAGAGCCAGGAATAACCCCTGAGCGCTGCTGGGCTTGACCTCCAAAAAACAAAAAACAAACGAACAAAAACAAAAAAACTAGAATATATAACCAAAGCAGTGGCAGGAGACCAGTCTCCTTTAAAGATGAACTAATGACAATTAATTGGATAAATTCTGGTTCAAGACCAAGCCTTTTCTTAGGTGTTATTAGTATTACAATATAAAAGAAAACTTTTTTGGTCACACCCGGAGTGCTCAGGGGTTACTCCTGGCTCTATGCTCAGAAATTGCTTCTGGCAGGTTTGGTGGACCATATGGGATGCCGGGATTCGAACCACCATCCTTCTGCATGTCAGGCAAACACCTTAGCTCCATGCTATCTCTCCGGCCCCAAGAAAACTTTTTTTTTTTTTTTGCCATACCCAGCATTACTTAGGGCTTTGTGCTCAAGGATTATTCCTAGTGGTGCTTGGAGGACCATATAGGATGTTGGTGATTGAACCTGGGTTAGTCACATACAAGGCTTACCACTGTACTATCTCTACAGCTTTGAAATCATCCTTTTTTTTTTTTCCCCTTAGAGGAGTACTAATAGTACTTAGGACAGATAACTTCCATCATCTATAAGCATAGAAGAATAAACTTAATATACAAAAGTCTTTTTACAAGGGAATAACTGACATCAGATTTGATTTTTGATATGTTAGAAAATGCCCACTACAGGCTGGGAGATAACTCTAAGGGCTGGTGCATATGCCCTGCATGCAGGAGACCAGGGCTTGATTTCTGTTCCTATAGGTTCACTTCAGTGTGGAGCTGAGTGTCCAATTGTCCCCTAAACCCGAAACAAATGAAAAAAAAAAAAAAGAAGAAGAAGAAAAAAACCCACCCTAAATGACCACCACAGTATGTTATTATGGTCAGCCTCAAATAATGATAAAACTATTTTCTTCTCCTCTAGCATCCAGGAAGGTGCTTGGTGGCCAGGGATGTGGCTCAGGGGGTATGAGAACTAGGTTTGAGTCGTGGGAATTGAAAAACCAAACTTTTTTTTTCTTAAGGTGAGAAATATAGAAAAATGCCAACCTTGCTAAATCAAGGTGGTATAGATGTGGCTCTTACTCCGGGCAATTCAGCGCTTAAATGTTTTCATAATGAGTTAGGTGGAAAGATCTTCGACTTTCAGCAAACCAACCAGCTCCCTCATAATCAGGGGCCACGTTGTTGTTGGCAACCAACTCTTCGGGGTTCTGTCCAGTGCTGGGCCCTGTCCCCGACCAGCCCCCTCCCCACTTACCTGCATCCCACTCCAGCAGACTGGGGTCCTCCCAGCTGCTCCCTGCTGCAGTGCGAATGCAGCGTTTTGATTTCTCGGGCTTTCCTTTTTTCTTGTCTTCACCCAGGGGTTCTGGGACCTGCAGAAGGACAGGGATGGCGTGCAGAGGGCCTGATATTGTCGTCTTCTGGATCCCCCTTTGCCCTGCAGACTCACCCCCTTTTCCCTTTGTCCATGATGTTGCTATCACCATGGTTACAGGATGCTTGTGCTTCTATGGGGATAGGGGTGATGAGGTTATGTTTACTTTCCTCTTCCATGTCCTGGCCCCACTACCAGAAGAGACTTTGTGAGCCTGTGTGTGGAAGCGCACAGACGCCTGCCTGCACCCACCCTCTTTGCCCTCATGGAGGTGCCCTGCTTACCTCCAGAGCCATAAGGCCAGGGGGTGGCTCAGGACGAGGGGGTCGTGGGCGTGGGCGCAGTGACAGCAGCTCAGGAATGCGTAGTGGGGGCAGCAGTCCCCGAACCACTTCCAGTGGCAGGGGCAGGGGCTCAGGCTCAGGCAAAGGCATGGCCAGAGCCAGCGGTAAGCTGGGCCCGATGACTGCAGGGCCTGCTGGGGCGCCTCCTGCCCCCACAGCCACCGCTGCACTAGCCTCTTCCAGTCCAGCTGCTGCTGCCACTGCTACCTCTTCCTTCTCTTTCAGGCCCAATCCCAGGCCTAGGCCCAGCTCTCGGGGCGTTGCTGGCTCTTCCTGTGGGTGAGAGGAGGGCATGAGGGAGGCCAGACCACAGGTTGTTCCCCAACTCCCATCCCCATCATGAACAACAAAGCAAGGGCCTGGGACTCAGTGAGCAGGCAAGAGACACAAGACAGAAAAAGAAATTTCTAGTCAGAGATGGGGACAAACAATGAGACCACAATACAAATGGGCTGGAGAGAGAGTGCAGCAAAGTAAGGTGTTTTCCCTGCATGCAGCTGACCCAGGTTTGACCCCTGGCACCCCAAATAGTCCCTGAAACTCTGCTAAGAGTGATTTCTGAGCATAAAGCCAGAAATAAGAAACCCTGAGCAAGACCACTGGCTGTGGCTCAAAACCCAAACCATAAAAACAGGGACAGTCAAGAAAAAAATAAAGCTACAGAGACACACACTTACAGCTTGTTCTCACTCTCCTCTCCTCACAAAAAGACTGGGCCACAGAAAGAAACAGAAAGACAGAGACTGAGACAAAGGCAGGGAGTAGGTAGAAGACAGGTGACAGCAGACCTGCACCTATCAGCTCGGGAGGGCACTCCTGGCCCCTGTAATGGCCCTGCAGACCAGCACCCAGTTCCCACTCACCAGAGCCGGCCTCAGAGCCATGGAGCTCAGCGGGGGGCCTGGGGCCCGCGCCATCGGTGGCAGCATCATCGGCGGGCCGGGAGGCCCAGGCAGAGGGGGTCCCACAAGGGCCTGGTGAGGGGGCCGAAGGGCCATTGGGCGGGGGCCACCTGCTGCAGAAGAGAGAGCAGGATCTGTCAGGGTGTGAGTGGGGTAGTCGGAGGGCTGAGGGGGAGGTATGTGGCAGGGATGATGACCCTGGCCCCTCACCTGCTCTCTGTAACACGTGGGGGACGAAGGCCGGACGCAGGATAGGAGCCCTCTGGGGGGCTACAGCTGTGGGAGAGAGAGATGGGGTGTGTGTCATGGGGGACCAGGACAATTGGACACCTAGGACAAGGTATGTATGTGCATGTGTGTGCGTGCGTGCATGCCTTTGTATGTGTGTTGGCATCCAAGAAATCATGGAGAAGAGCCTCAGTAGCTGTCTGGGAGATGAAAGGATCTTTTATCTGTTCATTCAGCAAAAACTTTCCACCGACGATCTCTTCTGTTCTGGGAAATATTAGGGAAACATCAAAAGATGGGCTCTCAGCTTTCTAGAGCAGGAGGAAATAGGCGAGGGAAGAGAGCTGGTTCCCAGGGGTGGGGACCTGGAGAGCGAGTGGGGCTAGACAAGGAAAGCCAGGAGTGATGGGAGCAAGAGATACCACCACCTGTACACAACTATAAGGTTCCTGAAGAAAGGGGCCTAGAAGCTCAGACTCAAAGGGTAACAAAGAGCTAAAGAGACAGAGGGTGAGTGCAAGGAGAATATTGTAAACCAAATCTTCTCCCGTTTTCAGATCGGTGTACTGTAACAGAGGAATCTGATGGTTGGAGAGCGCTGAAGCAGAGGTGGAATGGTAAGAAGCCATCAAGTACAGCCTGACTGGCCAAGCAGTGGAGGGCCTACAGCAGCACAGGATGCTGGGCATTTGAATCAAAGCTCTATTACAGAGTAAGAGATGTTATGTATCTCAGGTCTTCAGATAAAGGCGCCTAAGAGGATTTAAGAAACACAATTAACAAATTTCATCTAATAGAACTTTTCATCTAACAGAACACAAATCCTTCTGCACATGTTGAAGAAGTACTGGCACAAAGACTGTGTGGGAGAAGGTCACCTCAACTACCAAAAGAAAGAATAACTGTAAATAGGAAAGGTTTATTTAGTTTAAGCTTGATTTGAGAAATTTTTGACAATCCGGGCAATGCTTCTAGGAAGGATGTAAAGGGTCAGGTGATAGAAGGTTCCTGACTGAAGAGGAACCGAATATTTGATTGTTTATCCACCCTGTGAAACAGGCAGTAGGTAATGGTTCCTTTGTAACAGACTTCCATCTCTCAATGGAGCTTCTTTTTCAGAGTATGTCAGAAATGAGAGTCATAGTAAATAAGTCAGAGATTGCTAGTAGGTGTTAAGTGCCACAGATGACACAGCTCAGGTAGGGCTTAGGAGTGACAGTCAGGCAGCTGGGTGACTGATGAAGTTCTTAACTTAGTTTGTGTTTTAGGAAGATGACCTCAAGTGGGGGATGAATTGAAGAGAGTTAGAGCAATGATTTTGGCAAGATAGTGAAGCAGTTGGCTAGCTGGGGGTTCCCTGGCCCCAGACCTACCTGCTCGCCGCAAGAACAAGGCTTCTCGAGCCTCTGGACTGTCCAGGTGACTCCGATCCGCAGGGCCAAAGCCAACTGTTTGGAGGGGAGAGATGAGAATGGGAGGAGGAGAATCCAGGGCAACTCTTCCGACAACCCTGTCTGAGCCCAAGGATCCCTCACCCCATTCCTTACCTGGGCCCACAAAAGGAGGGCCACCCACCATCGGAGAAACAACTGTGGCTGCAGCAGCTGCCCGGGCTTCCAGAGTCTGCTGGACCTATGGGAGGAAATTGGCGTGAGGCCGATTCCACTTTCGGATCTGCCAGACTGACTCAATCTGGGGGGCCCAAGCATTTCATTCCTTGTGTAGAGCTGGCTCAGAAACTTTCAGGATCAGTGAAAAATGCCAGAAAGGCTTTTCAGAAGGTTTTTGGGAAATCATACTGGCTGGAGTTATCCTTAATCCCTTCCAGCAGCAACTTCTCCTGCCAACCCTTATCATCCTCTCTACAACACTGAACACTCTCTGAAATTATGTCCAGTCTTGTTCCATCTCCACACCCACCCTTTGTTGAGGCTGTCATTATCATGCGTATAGATTATGACAGTGGTCTCTTCCTCATTTTCCCTGATCTGACCCACCCCTCCTACTCTGTCCTCCAAACACAAGCAGGGTGAGCCTGTTGATTGATCAGTCCCAGTTTCTACTCAAACCCTCCACAGCTTCCTATTACCGGAAAAGACCAAAGTCCTATAGTTGCCCATGGACCCCAGAAATCTGTCCTCATACTTCCAATTCTCGCCTTTGCTCATTCCCCTTGTCATTCTATTCTCCCTGTTCAGGAATTTGTTATTTAAGTACCTCCCTCTACCAGGGCTACGCTTTCCCCAGGTATCTACATGGCTTCCCCTCCCACTTATTTGCTTAAACATCAGAGATAGCCTTTCTTTTTCTTTTTCTTTTTTTTTTGGATGTGTGTGTCAGGTTTTATTCCAGGCTATGAACTCAGGGAAAACTCCTGGTGGATTAAGGGAACCATATGGGACATCAGAGATCGAACTGGGTCAGCCTCATGCAAAGTGTCTACCACCTTACTATAGCACTGGCCCCATACACCTTTTCTTCTTTCTTTTTTCTTTTTTTGATTTTTGAGTCACACCCGGCGGTGCTCAGGGGTTATTCCTGGTTGTCTGCTCAGAAATAGCTCCTGGCAGGCACGGGGGACCATATGGGACACTGGGATTCGAACCAACCACCTTTGGTCCTGGATCGGCTGCTTGCAAGGCAAACGCCGCTGTGCTATCTCTCCGGGCCCTCTTCTTTATTTTTTTCTTTGGCTTTAGGGCCATATCAGGCAGTGCTCAGAGATTACTCGTGGCTCTGCACTCAGAAATCGCTTCTGGTAGATTTGGGGGATGCCGGGAATCAAACCTGGGTCCATCCAGGGTCGATTGTGTGCAAGGCACACAGAGAGCCCCTATCCTGCATCTGGCCTTCGCCCCCCACGTGCTAGAGAGCAGGTGAGGGGCCAGGTTCATCATCCCTGCTACATACTGAGGTGCTATCAATCCTGTCTCTTCTTTTTTCTTTTTTGAGAGTGGGGAGACAGGGTACCATCTGTTAGGAGATACTCCCTACAATGTTCAGGCGACCAAATAGTGTTGGATTTTGAACTTGGGGCTTGTACACATAGTATGACTTCTCTGACACCAGGAGGACCTTCTTTGACTTTTCTGGTAAATACCAATATTTTCTAGTAAATCATAAACTTCCCACCTACAAAATCATGACTGGCTTGGTTTGGTTCTCTGCTAGATGCCTAATGCCAGGTGCTTAGAAGGCACACAGATTATTACCTGCCGGATAAATTAAGTTTCATGTGCTTTCTTCCCAGGAACTCCATTAATTATCTCTGTTAAGGAGCACTTGGAATTGAACGAGATGTAAAGCTATGAAATTTCATCTACACAAAAGATCATTTCCACGTTCTACCAGACCATGGCACCCCCAAATACATGCAGAAAGGTTTTTGTCTGAGTCCTTCTTGTGCTCTCAGCATCAGGCACATGTTTATTACGGCAATTCACCACCACGCCAACCTCTGGCCAGCGGTTGTTTACATTTACTGTGTTCAAGGCCCTGTACTCTCATTTACATGCCTCTCAGCTCGGCCATACCTGCTGATATGTGTTGGTGGCGATAATTGGGCGGATGACAGGAGCTGTTGGGACTTGCATTGCTTCGACCGTGGGGACAGTGGGCATCGCAGTTGGGATTCCGGTTACTGGAGCCCCCAAAACTTCTTGCTCAAACCTGTATGAAAAAATACAAACACCACACCCTCGCGCCAATGCTGTGACTCTGGGTACATTCTGACAGCGTTTTTCACCTCTGTCAAATTCTCCCTCCATCCGCCCCATTACCTCCTAAATCCCATATCCCCATCATAACGGGCCTATCTAGGTCCGAAGACGCCCAAAGCTCAGTGGCTCTGGTTGCAGGATGGCCTTTATCACATAAGCCTTGGCCAGGGCCTTACAGGGCCATCTCCGCCTCCATCTCCTTCAAGCGCTCCTCGCCGCTTTTGCCCGGGAGGCCGGCGCCAGGGCCCGGGACCACAGGACCTCCTGCACCCGGGAGTCCCGGGGCTGGTACCGCCCCGGCCATGGTTGCTGTCAACGCTGTCGTCGCTAAGAACAAGTCGGCTCGACAACCTTCCAGGTTCCGCTGTAGGTCCCGGGCTTCGTCAGACTGGCGCCTAGAAATGACGTAGAGGCCAAGCGCTCGGCGCGGTGGCATGACGCCATCGGAAGCTGACCAATGAGAATGCGGCCTCGCCTGGCGGAGCCAATCAGATCGTGAAAAGACAAACCAATGAAGCGGCTCGGTCTCCGGAAGTGCCGCGTAGCCGGCCACGCCTCCTGGGTGGAGGATTCTGTGGTCTGTTTTCTGGTCTCTAACGGGGAAGCAAGGGGGAAGCTTGATGTTTCCACGCAGGTACATGGAAGTTTGTCCATGTTGCCTTCTGGAAGATATCGACGTTCTTCTTCTCTCTTACATTTTTTTTTATTATTTTGCTTTGTTTTTGGCTCACACCCGACTGTACTCGGGTTACTCCTACTGCTGCACTCAGGAATCTACTCCTGGCAGGCTCAGGGTACCTTATGGGATGGCGGGATGAACCCGGGTAGGCCGCGTGCAAGGCAAATGTCCAGCCTCCAACATTATATATATATATATATAAGCACCATGATTCCAAGCATGATTGTAGTTAGGTTTCAGTCATAAACAGAACACCACCCCCTTCACTAGTGCAACATTCCCACCACCAATGCTCCCCCTTCCCAACCTCGCTTGTATTCGAGACAAGCATTCTATTTCTCTCACTCATTAAGACTGTCATGATAGTTGTTAGTATAGTTATTTTCCTAACTGCACTCACCATTCTTTGTGGTGAGCTTCATGTTGTGAGCCTGTCCTTCTGGCCCTCATCTCTATTGTCTCTAGGCATTATTACAATAATTTCCTTAAAACTCATAGATGAGTGAGACTATTCTGTGTCTATCTCTCTCCCTCTCTGACTTATTTCACTCAGCGTAATAGATTCCATGGACATCCACGTATAGGGAAATTTCATGACTTCATCTCTCCTGATGGCAGCATAATATTGCATTGTGTTTATATACTAGTTTCTTTTCCTTTTTTTTGGTTTTTTGGGCCACACCTGTTTGACGCTCAGGGTTTACTCCTGGCTATGCGCTCAAATTGCTCCTGGCTTGGGGGGACCATATGGGACGCCGGGGGATCGAACTCTGTCCTAGCGCTTGCAAGGCAGACACCTTACCTCTAGCGCCACCTTCCCGGCCCCAATGTACTAGTTTCTTTTTTTGGTTTTTGGGACACACCCGGCAGTGCTCAGGGGTTACTCCTGGTTGTCTGCTCAGAAATAGCTCCTGGCAGGCACGGGGGACCATATGGGACACCGGGATTCGAACCAACCACCTTTGGTCCTGGATTGGCTGCTTGCAAGGCAAACGCCGCTGTGCTATCTCTCTGGGCCCCAATGTACTAGTTTCTTATGAACGCCCTAAGGTTGGGTGAAATTGAAGACTGATGAGTGCCCTGGGCTCCCACTTTGGGACAATTAGGCTCGCTCCCAGATTATGACTCTATGACCGACCAGGGACATGTTGTGGAAGCTCAAAGTAGCTGCTTGAGCGAGTTTTTCTGGGGGTGACATCTGAAGACTTGTAGATGAAAATGTAGGAGAAAATGTTGCATCATTCACACACAGATTGGGACAACAGACAGATGTATGGACTTTGAAGGTCACTTTGACTTCCAGGAGTACAGCTGACATTTGAAAATGTTTTATTATGTTTTCTTAAATGCACAAAAGTAGAGATACGTTCAGCAAATACACTTATCTACTATTAAAGTAACCCTATTGTTTCACTTATTTTAAAAATTTATTTGTTTTGAGCCATACCCAACGATGCTCAGGGATTACTCTTGGCTCTGAACTCAGGAATCACTCTTCGTGCTCTTGGGTGACCATTTGGGGTGCTGGGACAGAACCTGCGTTGGTTGTATGCAAGGCCAGCACCCTACAGTACTATCTCTCTGGTCCCAAAGTCATGGAATTCTTTCTTGCACTCTGGTACAAGATTCTCAACAGTCATTTTGATTACCTTTTTTTTTTTTTTTTTTTTTGGTTTTTGGGCCACACCCTGTGACACTCAGGGATTACTCTGGCTATGCACTCAGAAATCACTCCTGGCTTTTGGGAACCATATGGGATGCTGGGGTGGGGGAGATCCAACAGTGGTCAATCTTAGGTCAGTTGCGTGTAAGGCAAATGCCTTATCGCTGTGCCACCATTCCAGCCCCTCATTTTGATTACTTCTTGACCTACAATCAGCTATAATTTCTTGGAATCAGCTGTTGTTTCAAGGACCCTGGATTCCTTCTAGTCAGAAATGTTATTTACACATCACAACCTGATTGTTGTGTTGTTCCTTACTGGCTTGTATTTTAGAAAAAAAAAGATTCATTGTTTCATTCTGGTATTTTCAAATGAAATGACTACATGGTATTCACTTGTGTACTGCTAGGGATTAAACCTAGGTCTCACACATATACGTGTTCTATTGCTGACTACATCCCTGGCCCTCATCTGGAACACCTGTGCCACCAACCTTGTGTTAGGCTCCTTTTCAGCTTTTGATTTTAAGGAATTTCTTTTTTTTTTTTTTTTCCTTTTTTGGTTTTTGGTTTTTGGTTTTTGGGTCACACCCGGCGGTGCTCAGGGGTTACTCCTGGCTGTCTGCTCAGAAATAGCTCCTGGCAGGCACGGGGGACCATATGGGACACCGGGATTCGAACCAACCACCTTTGGTCCTGGATCGGCTGCTTGCAAGGCAAACACCACTGTGCTATCTCTCCGGGCCCTTAAGGAATTTTTTATTTAATTGTGAAAAATAGTTGTTGGGGCTGGAATAATAGTACAATGGGGGTAATGTGCTTGCCTTGCTCAAGGCCTAGCTATCCTTGAATGCCAGCACCCACTAGGAGTGATCCCTGAGTGCAAAATCTGAAGTCAGGTGTGGGCCCTAGGCCACCCAATATAATTTTTCCAATCAAGAATATTAAACTGGGCCCGGAGAAATAGCACAGCAGTGTTTGCCTTGCAAGCAGCTGATCCAGGACCAAAGGTGGTTGGTTTGAATCCCTGTGTCCCATATGGTCCCCCGTGCCTGCCAGGAGCTATTTCTGAGCAGACAGCCATGAGTAAGCCCTGAGCAATGCCGGGTGTGGCCCAAAAACAAAAACAAAAAATTAAACTACATATATTTAGAGATGCCTAATTTCTTTTTTTGCAAGGCATAGGAAACCATGAGATGTTAGGGATCAAACTCAAGTTGGCTGCCTACAAGGCAAGTGCCCTACTGTTGCTCCAGCCCCTTCCTCTTCTTCTTCTCTCCTGCCCCAAACTATTTCAAAGTCTGCAAACATAGTATTTAAATACACATCCTCTAAGAACATTCTAAATATAGTCTTATCAGACTTAAACTGATATTCTGTAATCAAATTTTCCTAATTTTCTCCCCAAAAGTACCTTCTTTACTTTTCGTTGTTTTTCAGGCCACATCTCAGCGCTTACTCCTGGCTCTGTGCTCAGAAATCACTCCTGGCAGGCTTGGGGGATCATATGGGGGTACCAGGAACTGAACAGGGTTAGCCACTTGCAAATGCCTACCTATTGTACTATCTCTTCAAGCTTTGGATATGATTTTGAATATTTTTCAGAGGACATCATTGATCTCATATTATTTTGAAGGGGGATAATAAAGTGAATATGTTAGAAAAATATAAGGTGGGTGGGGCTGGAGAGATTGCACAGTGGTAAGGCATTTGCTTTGTATGCAGCCGACCCGAGGTGGACCTGGGTTCGATTCTCAGGATCCCATATGTCCCTTATGTCCGCCAGGAGCAATTTCTGAGTGCAGAGCCAGGAGTAACTCCTGAGCATTGCTGAGTGTGACTCAAAACAAAAACAAAAAAACAAAAAACAAAAAACAACAACAAAAAAAAGGTGTGGGAGGGTGTTGGCTTTGTGTTGGTCCAAAGGGGTTTAACCCCAGTATCCCATGTAGCCTCCCAAAGCATGCAGAAGTTAGCTTGCCCTAAGCACTGCCAGGTGCAGCTCCAAAACCAAAAGAAAAAAGATGTCAGGAGCTGGAACGATAGAATAGTAGGTAGGGCATTTGCCATGCACATGGCCAACGTGGGTTTGATCTCCAGCATCGCATATGGTCCTCCAAGCCTGCCAGGAGTAATTTTTGAGCGCAGAGCCAGGAAGAACCTGAATGCCAGAGTGTGACAAAAACCCTCCCAAAATTAAAAAAGCTATCAGGCTGATGATGTGGTTCAGTAGGAGAGCACATGCCTTGGGTTTGATCCCTAATCACAAAAACAGGAACGGGGCCAGAAATAGTACAGTGGGCATGGTGCTTGCCTTGAATGTAGTCAACTTGGGCTCGATCCCCCTCATTGTACCACCAGGAGTGATCCCTGAGCACGGAGCCAGTAGATCCTGTTGGGAATGAAAATAAAATACACTAGTAGGTTGTACACGATTCACATGCTAGGCGTATGCTGACCTGGGCTTGATTACTGGTGTTATATGGTCCCTAAAGTATTATCAGGTAGTCTTAGAGGGTCTGCAGCACCACTGGGGGTGGCCAAGTGGTGGCCACCAGCACTGCAGGGACTGAGAAACTTCACATCTTCAGGTTTTTGCATTGAACCAATGGCCAGCTTGGCCTAGAATCAAACAGCGAGCCCACTGGACCTCTTTAGCACTGCTTGGGAGCACCAGCCCTCCCCCCACCCAAAGGGAAAAAGTTGTACTAAGGAGACACATTAGGAGAGAAAAAGGATCCTCACACTCATAGTAGCTGGGTGTAGGTAAACAGTAAGGCGGTATTGTAGTGGGAAAGATATATTCAGGAGTAGGAAGAAGAGTGTGAGGGTGCTTGGAGGTCATGAGGAAGCATGAAAAGAGGGTGGACAGCTAGATTTCAGATAATAAAGGGATCAAATATTCCCTAATTCATACACTTACTGCATCCCATAAAACTTTCCACTCTTCTCTTTCTTCTGGTGCCAGGTAGGTTTAGTATAGCTTACTTCATTTTGGAAAAAAAAAATGAACAAGGAGAGGGAGGGAAACATGGAAAATAAGGGCAAGAGGGTAACCAGCCATTCCAGATATGAAAATATACACGAAGCCTGTACACTAAACTATGGTGGGCAAGGCACATGCTGAGATAGTCTGTGGTTTTAGTGAGAATCTAGGAGAGTCACAGAACTCGAGTGGAAGGAAATGTGGCATGTATTTAGTAAAATTCAAATGTTATTCTATAAATATGAACATACACTGTGTACTGAGGAAACATTTATTACACTGAAATGCACAGACCTAAGAAGCACAGCTCGAAGGTGCTGGGTCATACTCAACATTCATTTCCAGTGCTCTACAAAACTTTGTAGACAAAGTTCCCTTGTCTCTTAGGTTGACCTACATACTCGTATCTCAGAAGGAACCAGTCCAGACTGGGGATATGAAGTGCTACTGAGATATATGTATAAAGACAAAATGGGGGTAATTTGCTTATTTCCTGAGGGCTCAGATTTCGAAGTAAGAAGATCGAAGCCAACTAGAAGCAAGTTAATCTTAGACACCAGCCTCCAGACACCCACAGGGATTCCTCTCTGTCACAGTGGGAGCTGTGCCTTCTGCAACCCCATCCTCTCCACAGCGGGGGTCTTTGCTGACTTATCTGCCAGTGCCTGACACTGGTGTTTAGAGCAGGTGGTCTAGTACTTTGTCCTAAGAGGCACTTCAGGGCGTCCTGGGATGGAGCCCAGGGCACCCCTTCTTTTTCACAGTGCCTGCTGAGTGCCCTGGGCCTGGGCCCAGCGAAGCTGCCACTGTGACAGGGACAGGCCATGGCAGAGCTCCCCGGAGAGGGCGACTTGACCTGGCTGCTCCCACCTAGGGAAAATAATGGGATCAGAGGTCAGGCGTGACATCCCAACACCACAGCCTGTTCCACCAGCTCACCCCAGACCCCACCATCAGCCTCCTCACCAGTCTTCCACAGCTCTCTTCAGCTCAGGGATTCGCTCCACCGCTTGCTTCAGCAGGACCTCCATCTGCTTCAGGGTGTGCCCCAGACTCTCCTTCTGCTGCTCCTCCTGGGATGCTTGTGTCTGCAGTAGCTCTGTGGGAAAATGGAATCAAGGGTGTGGCAGCAGCAATGATTCCCCGCTCTCTGGAGCTGATTGTCTCAGAGGCTCCCAATTCACTTCCCCTCTCCCGTCTCCTAGGCCTTCCTCGTAGGGAAAACTGCACCCCCTTCAAACCTCATCTCGGTTGCCTTCTTCCTTCTCTCTGACTGCTTGTGTGGAGAGAGGGGTGCATTTCTATGGGCACCCCTACAACTCCTTTCCCCTTACCAAGTCATCCCTTTATCTCTGTTGCTGAGCAGGCTTCCTGATACCTAACCCTGACCCTTTCCTTCACTGGGGCCTGGGGCTCCCCACTGCCACAGAAAGAGCCCACATTCCTCCGCCTATTCCTAGCGGCCACTGATACTGCACTGGGTCAGAAACCCATCACCTCTCGAGCTTGGCTGTATACCTTCCCTGAACTGCCCTTCCTAGTATTCTGCACTCCAGTGGCTTTTCCCAGAGGATGGTGACAGGGATATGGTCAGGTAAGCAGTGTGACCTGAAGTCTGATTGTCCTACTCTTGTCACCTGACCTCAGGCATGAGTGTGTGTGTGTGTGTGTGTGTGTGTGTGTGTGTGTGTGTGTGTGTGTACAGGGATTTTCTGAGCCTCAAACTTGGGAGACATGGGGAACTGGAACTTTGACGGATGAAGGGACCTACAGAATTGGAACTCTGGAGAAGAGACCCACAGGGCTTCTGGACACGCTCCAGGTGAGGGGGCCAGGAAGAGAGAGGAATGAAGGGTAGTGCCTGGTCCTAGCACCTAGCTGAAGAGGGTGGGGGTCACTTCCTAAGGGTGGGAAGTAAGAACCCCAGAAGCATCTGTTGAGAAGGGGATCAGTTTTGCTATGGCTCTCCGGTAGGGTCCAATGTCTGTGAGGAGGGCAGTTCCTTCAACTGCCCTTTGCCCAGGTAGGAGACAGGGAGCCCTAAACTCAAAGGCCTGCAAATGGTCTCTTCCTGCAGCACCTCTGGCACCTCAATTCACATCTCAGCAATCACTTCTCCATTCAGTTATCCTTCAACTCTGCTCTACCCACTGGGAAAGCCCGAAGGCTGGATGATTCTCACTTTACTCCTCCCTGAATCATGTTGGCAAGGCCCCAGGTGCTTGTCTAGAGACTCCAGAAAGGCAGGATTTTTCTGAGTTTCCTCTCCAGAAACTTGGATCTCATTAGCCCCTACCTCTGTGTGAGGGCAGAAGAGAACATTACAGATAGACCCCTTCAGTCAGGTGGGAAACAGTCTTTGCTGCAGGCCTCCAGCATGTTGGGGTAACCTGGGGGATCTGAGTTCCCAGACATTCTGGGAGGTCTTATGACAATGTATACTGCACTGAGGGGGAAACTTGAGGCACAGAGTCACACAGCAAGGAAGGAGGGCTGAGAAGAGAATCCAGGGAGCTGAACTTCAATTTTAATGCCAACTATTTTTTTGTTGTTTAATTTTGGGAGGTTGGAGGCATACCTGGCAGTGCTCAGGGCTTACTCCTGGTGGTGCTAGGGACAAAAGGGATGCTAGAGATTGAACCCAGGTCAGCTGTGTTCAAGGAAGTACCCTACCTGATATACAACCACTCAAATTTTCTGATTGTTTTGGACCACACCCAGGGGTGCTCAGGGTTTACTTCTGGCAAGCTTAGGGAATTATATACAGGATGCGGGGGATTGAACCCAGGTTGGCTGTGAGCAAGACATGTGTTTTATCAGCTGCATAATTCTCTGGCCTTTTTTTTTGGGTTCCACCCCGCAGCGCTCAGAGGTTCCTCCTGGCTCTATGCTCAGAAATAGCTCCTGGCAGGCTTGGGGGACCAACTGGGATGCTGGGATTTGAACCACCGTCCTTCTGAATGCAAGGCAAAGGCCCTACCTCCATACTACCTCTCCGGCCCCAATTCTCTGGCCTTTAATGTCAACTTTTAGTTATCATTAATACTACCAAATGGTGATGAGAGTGTGCTAGAATTGCTAGGCAGTGAGCCTTGGCGTGAGGAGCACAGGCGTGCAGCACCCTGCCTTGACTCACAGCCTGAGCTTGGCTATGTGGGCAGCTAGCAAGTTCCCTGTACCCAGCAGGCTCTGTGTGTGTGATCAGACTCGTGCTTTCTTCTGGAGGTTGCAGTCAAGAATTGTGGGGTTGCAGGTCAGGTAGGGTTAAGGTTAAGTTCAGGGGAGTAGGATACAGAAGGGGGCAGACATACCCTGGGCAGAAGGTCCTGGCGGCAAGCTAGTCTTCATGTGGTGCAGGCCCCAAGCCCGGAGACTCTGCTGGTCCTGGATGAAGAGGAGGTCCTGGCGCAGTGAAGCAACTGCTGGAAGGAGCAGCTCTGGTGCCTAGAGGCCAGGAAAGGGCCGGTCAGAGGGGGTTGGCAGAGGGACAAAAGGACTGGTTCTAGGGGACTGGCACTCACCTTCCCAGAGGGCAGCCCTAGCAAGTGGCTCAGCACTAGGAGGCTGGAGCCCCTTGGGGAGGCGGGATGCAGCTGGTGGATGGACAGCAGGAAGGTGGGCAGGGCCAGCAACCTATGGAAAAAGGTCGGGTGGGAGGGGCAGCAGAGGAAGGCTCTGAGGCTGATATGGGCTGAGCTTAGACAGGGGCCTGGGGGCCACTGGAACTGAGGGTGAGGTTCAGGGCCTGGATGTGAGTGCATGTGTGTATATGTATGCATGGGAGTGTGCAGCCTAGATGTGTACGTGTGCGTGTGATCGCAGAGGTTCTTTTTTAGAAGGGGCCCAGGAAGTGATGTCATCATAAGGCTGGGGCACAGCTGAGCCTCACCCCTCAGGACCGTGGCACAGCCAGGAGCCCAGCTGCAGGTGGGGCAGGAGCTGGGCTTCCTTCTCCAGACAGCGAAACAGCTCCTGGCTTTGCGGAGCCACCATCTCAGACGTGGGCACCAGTTTCTTCTGAACCAGACTCAGCACCTGGGGTGCAGAAAGGGCTCCTGAGGCTCCAGCCCCATCACCAGGAGACTGGGCCCTTCCCAAGCTTCACCCCATTTTCCTCTCACCTTTGTGGGGCTCTGGCACAGGACCTTCTTGCTGGTCGAGTTGCTCTTGATGAGCAGGCAGACCTGGGTCTGAGTCTCTTTCTGGGCAGTGGGGAGACCAAGTGGATGGGCTTCCCTGCCTCGCAGGACCAGCCTGGACCACCCCATTGCATAGGCTCTGTTCATGCAGTTTCACCCCGGGGCCCTCCCTCAACAGACCTGTCCTTCTCAGGAGGCTCAGGTCTGGACTGATGGGCTCCCAATCTCCCTCTGGCCCTCTTCTGGGCCTGGCCATTTCATTTCCCCAGCTCACCATTAGCTGGCGCCAGGACAGGATCCGGTGCTGCTTGGCCTGGAGCTCCCGCAGCTGAAACTGCCGCTGCTCAGCTGCCTCCTCCAGCTCCTGGACCTTGGCCCGAAGGGCCTTGAGCTCTGCCCATAGGCCACAGCGTTGAAGTCCCAGCATCATTGCCTGCCTGGGGGTATGTGCACAAGAAAGCCAAGAGGAAGGGGCTCAGCAGTGCAAGGACGCACGAGGAGACACAGACACAGGGAGGCACACCAGGAGAGGAGGATGGGGAGTGGGGGGGGGAGAGACCACAGAGACAGCTTCATCACCCGAGTCCTGGGAGGGAGATGGTCCAAAGACTTCTGCCCATGGCAACCCTCACCTGTCAGTGGACCCCAGGTTTGTTCTCTCTGCCTCTTCTATTAGGTCCTGGAGGCGCCTGGTCAGAATCTGCTGCTCCTTTAGGAGGGGTCCCCGCTGGGAGACCAGTGTACCCACATCCCTCCAGCCCTCCTAGTGCAGGGAGAATAAAATCAGGATGGCATGGTTTTGGGGGTGAGAGGACAGATTAGGTTCTGGATTGGGGGCCTGGGGTTCACCTGGATGAGATGCATTGTCGATGACAGGGCCTCGCTGGAATCAGCCTTCTCTGTTACCTGGGACCTGACGTGGGGCAGAACTGCTGAGGGAGGCGCCCTGACCCCTTGGCAGGGTCCTTGGAGGCAGCCAATAAAGTGCCCCCTGCCGTACTGTCACTCATATTCAGACCCACTTCTCAGCTATCACACCCAGACCTGGTTGTTGACCCCAACCTTCCCATTCCATCCATACCTGTCTTTCTCTGCATCCTTGGGCCCTGTTGGA
Organism: Suncus etruscus; assembly: GCF_024139225.1. Taxonomy (NCBI): domain Eukaryota; kingdom Metazoa; phylum Chordata; class Mammalia; order Eulipotyphla; family Soricidae; genus Suncus; species Suncus etruscus. The sequence continues at coordinate 81,293,982 of NC_064861.1, read as the reverse complement.
CTGCAGAGGGCTCGAATCTCTGCTTCTCGTTCTGCTGCCAGGTGCGACAAGGCAGCCAGGATGTGGCCTGGTGGGTGCTTTGTCAGCAGTGTCTGGTGGCAGGGAGGGGTGAAGTCAGAATAGGATGGGTCAGGCTGCACACAGGGGAGCCACAGGGTTGCGGTAGGGATCAAGAGTTAGGGGCTAGTCGGGCTTGAGTGATAGCAGAGTGGGGAGGCATTTGCCTTGCATGAGGCCGATTTGGGTTTAATCCTGGCATCCCATATGGTTGCCAGAGCACTGCCAGAAATGACTGCTGAGCGCTGAACCAAGAGTAACCCCTAAGCACCACTGGGTGTGGCCCAAAAACCAAAAATTGAATAAAATACATTTATAAAAAAAAAAAAAAAGAGAGGCCAGAGTGTGTTGCCTTTCCCAAGAGTCCCTCACCTCCACTGAGCTGAGCCATTGCTGGTAAGAAATTCCAAAGTGGTCATCCTGATGGGTTCTGTGGGTAGCAGGAGGGGGACACAGAATGTTACAGACAGGCCAGTAATCAGTACTGCCCCACGAGGCAGGGATGCTCACAGCTCACTTTACAGATCAGAAAACCAGGTCCAACTGTTCCCACCACACTTCATACCAACTCTCTGGGGACCTTCAGATGAGCGATGGCCTGGAGCACAATCAACCTTCCTTTGCTCACCTCACAGGCTGGTGAGCTCAAGGGATGGGGAGGGGGGCACACAGCATGCCACAGATGTTCCCAACACTTTAGTGAGCTCAGTGGCACTGTCTGTGATGAACGTGTGCCTTACTTTCTCTTCTCAGCCCAGCGGGTGCTGGAAGGCAAGTCCTGAGGCTGACAGCCTAGAGGCTTAGTGTCCAGGATCAAAACCCAGATTCCAGATTGGAGAGATTGTAAAAAGAGTAGGCCTTGCACACAGCTGATAAGGGTTAGATCTTTGGTATCCAAAATGAAACCCCAAACCCATCAGAAGTGATACTGAGCACAGAGCCAGGAGTAAGTTCTGAGCACCACTGGGAATGCCCCAAAACAAAACAAAACAAACAAAAACCAAAGTCCAGGTTCCGGCAAAGTGCGGTCTGCCTTCGGAGTATGGACACTCACTGGGCGCTGTTGGTCTTGGCTTGAGGAATCAGGAGGTTTTGCAGGAATTCAGTCCGCAAGGCACAAGCTGTTCGCACATCATTCTGGGAAGAGGAGGATGAGAAACAGAGAAGACATCTAAGTAATCTTACCCTACACTTCCCACCCCTCCCCTATAGCCCAGTATTCTTTTTTTTTTTTTTTTTTTTTTGGTTTTTGGGCCACACCCGGTAACGCTCAGGGGTTACTCCTGGCTATGTGCTCAGAAGTTGCTCCTGGCTTGGGGGACCATATGGGACACCGGGGGATCGAACCGCGGTCCGTCCAAGGCTAGCGCAGGCAAGGCAGGCACCTTACCTTTAGCGCCACCGCCTGGCCCACTAGCCCAGTATTCTTACCAGAACCATAGGCTCTAGGCCCAGAGTTGGTGAGGTCAGGGACCCAAAGGTGATGTCCACTTTGGCTTTCCTGAAGAGAAGGGTGCAGGTCCGTTAGAGGAGGGGCCTGGGAGTTCAGAGATCTGTGGCTCAACTGAGCTACCTCCAAAATCTGGCCCCTGTCATCTCTGGCTGGATAAGTGCACCAGCCTCCTCACTGGCCTAGGCTTTGCCCCTGCAGCTTGCTCTTTGTGAAGCAGTGAAGGGTGCTGTTACAACTGCAATGTTACACATTACTGCTCTGCTAAAAATTCTCAGACACAAAGGAAGGGTTCCCATGCATGTGCCACCTATAAAGTAGGAATCACACTATCCCTGGTCCCAGGATCTTAGAAACCAAGGCACAAGGAAGCTAAATATTTGTCCAAAGTGACACAGCTGTAAGCAGCCCAGGCCAGGAGGAAAATGCCAATGCCTCCATGGCACTCTGTCCTCTTTTTCGACCTTCCCCCCTTGTGCTTTCTCTTACATGGAAAACTGAGTCAGGCCTGGCCTGGCCTGACAGTTCTTCCTATATGACTCTGCTCAGGATATGCTCATCAGAGAATTCTACTTCACTCACATATGACCTCTTTCAGGTGTCCACAGCAAGAGGTGGGGCTAGCCCTTATTCACTGCTCATATCCCAGCCTGGGAATTCAGGAAAGACTGTGGGTGGCTTTCTAGGCACTGGGATGCAAGTGGCAGAGAAGAACAAAACATTCTGGACTTCCAGAACTGAAATCCCAAGAAAGGGCATTCAGAAATCAGGGACTCCACGAGGGGTCACAGCAAAGCACTAGGGTTTCTATGGAGACTGTGTGTTGTTGATCTGGCCTTATGAGGCTAGTACCCGATCCCCTGAGACACACCCCTGCATGTCCTGTAGGTGCTTGAGTTGATTCTGCAGCTCCTGTGTGGGCTCTTGGAGTACTTGCTGCCGTTTCTGCATAGCCCCTGCCTGGGCACGGAGGAGAAGTGCCCGAAGCTTGGTGTCTTGTGTTTTCTGTAGCACCTGCTCCAAAGCCACATCTGTGGGAGGAATAGACTGGCTGTCAGTACAGCCCCTCACCTCCACTCTGCTGCCCACCTGCCCAGTCCCGCGGGTCACCCTGAGTCTCAGTCTCTTGTGCCATCATCTCCAAGTTCTGGTCTAACTCTTGGATCTCTGCCCGAAGACGGGCAATAGTTGCTTCCAGCTCCGACTTCCGACGGGCCTGGTGGATCAGGAACAGGGTCAGTGCATAGGCAGCCCAAAGCTCAGCCGCCCCTGAATGTGCCTGGAGCACCACTGTTCTCTTGTGACTTGTCCTAGGGGCTGTTAGAGGGGTTTTCTGAAGCAGTTTCTAAACCTTAAAGTCAAGACTAGAATCAGGACTCAGCCACATCCTTCCTCCTCAGATTGCTCCACCTTTCCAGCCTGTTCCCCATTTCTGTGCTAACACCCCCTCTCTGTCCCAGTCCTCATTTCCATCCAAGAGTCTGATTCTTAGAGTCTGGTGGCTACTCAAAGTTCCCCCATGTCACTTGTATCTTTGTACCCACTGGATCCCACATGAGTTAGTATATCCACTAAACCTGCCTGCCTTTTCTTATCATCTAGTGACAGTTTTTTTTTTTGGGGGGGGTTAACACCCGGTGACACTCAGGGGTTACTCCTGGATCTGAGCTCAGAAATTGCTCTTGCAAGACTTGGGAGTCCATATGGGATGCCGGGAATCGAACTTGGGTCCCTTCAAGGTCGGCTTTGTGCAGGGCAAACACCCTGATGCTGTGCTATCGCTTTGGCCCCAAGGCAACAGTTTTGATTCCGACAATCCACATCCATTCACCATCTCAGCTCTGCCCACCCCACGACACATCTGGTCTCTTCTTGTCTGGCCTAGAAGCTGCCAGAGTGCAGGGATAAGGGCTGGGATTGGCCCCATCATTCCTGGCAACACCCAGCACAATCCTGGGTTTAAAATGAACCTTACAAGGCCTTTGTGGAAGAGGAAAGAAAATCTGATGGCCCTTACTGCTCACCTTTGAGTTGTCCTGGTGGCCGTACCTGAGGATATGAAGGCAGAGTCAGAGGATGACAGAGGAGGAGTGAGGCTGGGGTTTGGGAGTGGGGACTGGGCTGGATGGGGTGGGGAAGTGAGGACTCTTGAGGACTAAGTTACCAGAGGAGGTTCCCCCGAATCTTCTCGACAGTCCTAAGTGGGGGCAAGCAGAGAGGAAAGGGACTTGCTGACTGGGTTGCTCCAGGACAAAGCCCTGCCAGCGCCTCCTTGCAGGACGGATTAAGACTCACTCCTGGCTGTGTACGTGTCGCACGACGTAGGCCCAGATGTCAGCTCCCTGGCCCAGACATAGCCTGTGGGGACAGCAACGGGGGAGACTGCACATAGGGTGCAGAGAGCCTTGCTCCCAGGGCGGCGGCGGCGGCAGCAGCAGCAGCAGCAGCAAAGGCCTCCTTTATTTATTTGGGGGAAAGCAAATTTTCCCTTCTGGAGTGCTCTTTTTGGATATGGGGTGCTAGGCACTCCTTGGCACCCTTTCTTTGGCGTTTACCGTATGGGAAGTGGGTAGATACGTTCTCAGTTACTTTGGGGGCGTCACCACGCCAAAGGCTTCAAGCACCAGTGGTGACTTTAGCCGTTCTCAGCACCCCACATCGGCTGGGGTGCAGCTGAGTGTTGCAGGGCAAGTCTCAAGGGGATTCATTAACTCAGAGGCGCCTCAGAGGTTGGGGTGACCCCGAGGGCCTCCGTGGTGAAGCCACCGAGGCCGATCTGTGAAGAGACGCCTCCCGGGGGCTCAGAGGGGGTCCTCGGGGCCCTCTTCCCTGGGGCGGCAAGGTGCAGGGGCGGAGAGGGCGCGGTGCTTCGCGGGGTGCGCCTCCGGCACTGCCGAACAGCTCTCACCTGCGCAGCGCCGATTCTGAGGGCCGGGCCGCCGCGGGGACCCGCATCTCTTCGGTCGCCCAGCGCCCCAGTTCCCGCGCTAGCGTCCCCAAGTCCATAGCGCCTGGGTTGGGGTGACGCTGTCCGCGCTTTATCTTTTCAAGCGCGGCGCCTACCTGTGACGTCAGCGCGCGCGACGCCAGTGACGCCATCGGTCGCCGGGCAGACTTCAGGGCAAGGGGTGGGGTCGGCTCCAAGGCTCGTTTTCTTTTTCTTTTTCTTTCTTTCTTCTTTCTTTTTCTTTCTTTCTTTCTTTCTTTCTTTCTTTCTTTCTTTCTTTCTTTCTTTCTTTCTTTCTTTCTTTCTTTCTTTCTTTCTTTCTTTCATTTCTTTCTTTCTTTCTTTCTTTCTCTTTCTCTCTCTCTTTCTTTCTTTCTTTCTTTCTTTCTTTCTTTCTTTCTTTCTTTCTTTCTTTCCTTCCTTCCTTTCTCTCTCTATTTCTTCCTTCCTTTCTTCCTTCCTTCCTTCTTCCTTTCTTTCTCTTTCTTCCTTTCTTCCTTCCTTTCTTTCCTTCCTTCCTTTCTCTCTCTATTTCTTCCTTCCTTTCTTCCTTCCTTCCTTCTTCCTTTCTTTCTCTTTCTTTCTTTCTCTTTCTCTCTCTCTTTCTTTCTTTCTTTCTTTCTTTCTTTCTTTCTTTCTTTCTTTCTTTCTTTCTTTCTTTTCTTTCTTTCTTTCTTTCTTTCTTTCTTTCTTTCTTTCTTTCTTTCTTTCTTTCTTTCTCTCTCTCTCTCTCTCTCTCTCTCTCTTTCTTTCTTTCTTTCTTTCTTTCTTTCTTTCTTTCTTCTTTCTTTCTTTCTTTCTTTCTTTTCTTTCCTTCCTTCCTTCCTTCCTTCCTTCCTTCCTTCCTTCCTTTCCTTCCTTCCTTCTTCTCTCTCTCTCTCTTTCGGGGTCACATCTAGGCATTCTCAGGGTTTACTTCTGATTCTCTGCTCAGTGATCACTCCTAGTGGATCTCAGGGGAGAATGTAGGGGATACTGGGGTAGAACCCAGGACAGCATGTGCAGGCAAGCATAGTGTTCTTTATTATATCTCTCTGGCTCAAGAAACTTATTTTTTGGCTACACCCAGCGATGCTCAGTGTTTACTCCTGGCTCTGCATTCAGGAATTACTCCTGGCGGTGCTCAGGGAACCATTTGGAATGATGGGTATATAACCCTGTAGGTTGCATGCAAGGTCAGTGTCCTAGTCCTATTTTAAGTTTTTGTTTTATGTAGTCATTTTTTTTTTTTGTTTTGGTTTTTGGGCCACACCCAGTAATGCTCAGGGGTTACTCCTGGCTATGCGCTCAGAAGTTGCTCCTGGCTTGGGGGACCATATGGGACACCGGGGGATCGAACCTATGTCCGTCCAAGGATAGGGCAGGCAAGGCAGGCACCTTACCTCTAGCGCCACCGCCCGGCCCCTATGTAGTCATTTTTTTCCCTCTCTTGTTTGTGCACTGTAATCCTAATAGTGTTAATACGGTTCCAGGAATACAACTGTACTCCCCGAAACCTACCACCAGAGGGCGACCATTTTCCCACCGTTGGCTCTAGGTACTCTCAAAGTACCCACACCCTCAGTAAGCAAACTTAGAACTTTTTTCTTTTTTCTTTTATTCCGAGACCCAGAGAGGCCGGGCGTGCCCCATTGATCAACGGGGCTGAGTGTTAGTGTAAAAATCGGTTATCTGGGAATTTTTCTAGGTGACTCTGGACTTGCTCTGGCATCACACCATGTGGTACTTTTGGGAGTAGCTCCAAGGTTGTATGTACCCTGGGATGCTTGGGGGATGGGGACCATGTTATGCTGGACCCTGCAATGAACTCAGACATGCACCCTAACCACTGTACTATCTCCAGGCCTCCAATCTCAGTTCTTACGGCAGACTGTTTTTGGGCTGGATCCATTACCACAGGCCATTGTTTATTCTTGTACTATGTTGCTTTATAGTCCAATATGAAGACAGTATTTGTCCTTCTATCTTTGATCATTTTTTTACCACACCCTGTGGTGCTCAGTGTCACTTCTGACTTTATGCTCAGAAATCACTTCTGGCAGACTCAGGGACCATATGGGATGCTGGGATTGAACCCTGTTTCGTCCTGGGTCAGCTGCATGCAAGGCAAACACCCTACTGCTGTGCTACTGCTCTGGCCCCATTTTTTTTTTTTTATTAATTAGAGAAAACTTCTTTCATCATTTCACTAAGCATGATACCTAACTGAGTTGCAGGAAACTAAAAATTCTTACTTTTCTTACAGTTCAGTAGTATTTCACTGCAAATATACACCATAGTTTCATCACCCAGTGATGCTCAGGGGTTACTCCTGGTTATGCGCTCAGAAATCACTCCTGGCTTGAGGGACCATAAGACTCCGGGGGATTGAACCGTGGTCCATCTTGGCTCAGCACTGTGCAAGGCAAACATCCTACCGCTGCACCTTCGCTCTGGCCCTACACCATAGTTTCTTTAGCCACCCACCTGTCTTGGGTTCTTGGTTCATCCAATTTTGGCTATTGCAAATATGCTGAAATATGAACATGGGAGTGCAAACACTTCAAATTAATGTGTTTGTGCTCTTGGTGTAGAGGCCAAGAAAGTGATATCATATGAAAGATCTGTTCTTACTTTTTTTTTTTTGGTTTTTGGGCCACACCCATTTGACACTCAGGGGTGACTCCTGGCTATGCGCTCAGAAATTGCCCCTGGCTTGGGGGGACCATATGGGACGCCGGGGGATCGAACCGCGGTCCATTCCTTGGCTAGCGCTTGTAAGGCAGACACCTTACCTCTAGCGCCACCTTCCCGGCCCCTGTTCTTACTTTTTAAGATAAACTCAATAGTCTTTTTGAGGTTGAATAAGACAACACCAACAGTTCCTTTATTTTTTTAATCTAAATCCTTTACAACACTTGATGTTTCTAGTTTTTTTTTTTTTGATAAAGCAAAGTATTTATTTTGAAAGATGGGAGGGGGAAGAGAGAAGTTTGAGAAGCTTCTTCATAGTTTTTTTTTTTTTTTTTGGTTTTTGGGTCACACCCGGCGACGCTCAGGGGTGACTCCTGGCTGTCTGCTCAGAAATAGTTCCTGGCAGGCACGGGGGACCATATGGGACACCGGGATTCGAACCAACCACCTTAGGTCCTGGATCGGCTGCTTGCAAGGCAAACGCCACTGTGCTATCTCTCTGGGCCCTTTTTTTTTTTTTTTTTTTTTTGGAGCTTCTTCATAGTTTTTTCCAGAGTGGAAATAGGCAAGCAAAAAAATTCTGAGATAAGCAGGTGAGCTACTTGTTCAAAGAAGAGTGAACCTGTTTCTGGTCTTTTTGTTATATGTTATCTCTCTGTGGTTAAAAACTGGTATTTTATTGTCACTTTACTTTTCAATTTTTTGTTTGTTTTGGGTCACACGTGGTGGTGCTCAGGGAATCCTCCTGGCTCTGCATTCAGGATCACTTCTGGAAGTTCTCCAGGTACCATATGGGATGCTGAGGATCGAACCCAGGTGCAATACAAATATTCTTCCTGCTTGACTATTGATTCAATATCTTATGAGGAACATTTTTAATCTACTTCTTTGTCTAGTTATTTGTCTTCTTTATAGGAATGTATGTTCATATCTTATTCTCATTTTTTTTTTTGCCACACTCAGTGGTGCTCAGGACTAAGTCTTGTCTCTGTTTTCAGGAATCATTTCTGATAGAACTTGTGGGATCATATGGGGTGCTGAGGACTGAACTTAAACCAAGAGTATGCAAGGTCTTTATCTGCTGTACTTTCTCTTTGGACCCTGTGCTACCTATTTTTTAATGGTTTTGTGTTGCTATATTTTAGAATGATAGATAATAATTCTTTGTCATTATGAGAGATAGGTAAATGTTTTCTCCCAGTCTGTGGATTCATTTTTATTCTAGCTATCATTTTCTTTGTGGGGCAGAAATTTGTTAATTTGATGTAGTCCCCTCTATACTTTTGTTTCTTTTTTGGGGGGCACACCTGGAAGTGCTCAGGGGCTACTCCTGGCTCTGCATTCAGAAACCACTCCTAACAGGCTCAGGTATGGGGTGCCAGGAATTGAACCTGGATCCGTCCCAGGTAGGCCGCTTGCAAGGCAAACGCCCTACTGCTGTGCTATCTCTTCGGTTCCTATATTTTTTGTTTCTATTTGCTTGACCTATGATTAAGGATGAATTTTTTTGGGGGGGGTCATACCCGGAAGCGCTCAGGGGTTACTCCTGGCTCTATGCTCAGAAATTGCCCCTGGCAGGCACAGGGGACCATATGGGATGCCGGGATTTGAACCACTGCCCTTCTGCATGAAAGGCAAACGCTTTACCTCCATGCTATAATAATGAAGTTTTATGGAGGGTTCTTTCTCTGCTTTTCTTAATAGAATTGAGAAAATTAATATTGAGGTCTTTGATTTACTTTAAAATATCTTTGTGAAGGTGTAATGTAGGGATAAGAGTTTATTTATTTATTTATTTTTGGGTCACACCTGGCAGCACTCAGGGGTTACTCCTGGCTCTACGCTCAGAAATCACTGCTGGCAGGCTCAGGGGACCATATAGGATGCCGGGATTCAAACCATCGACCTTCTGCATTTGAGGCAAATGCATTACCTCCATGCTATCTCTCCAGCCCCCTCTTTTTTTCTTATTTTTCTGGCTATACCCAATGGTGCTCAGATATTACTCCTGACTCTGCACTCAGGAATCACTCCTAGTGGGCTTGGGGGCCCATATGGAATGCTAAGGATTAAATCCAGGGTCCAAGTGTGCAAGGCAAGTGCCTTACCCACCGTACTATAGCTCTTGTTCCCTGAGTTCATTTTATAAAAATATGTAATTGTCTGGTTATCTCAGAACCATTTTCTGTTATGTTTTGTTTCAAGGCTACATCTGGCTGGGCTCAGGGATTGCCCTGCAGAGATTAGGGAGTCTATGTGGCAGGGGGAATTGAACCAAAGTCAGACACATGGAAAGGAAGTACCTCAAATTCTGTACTTTCTCACTGACCCCACCCTAAAACTCTTAAAAAGTTTAAATCACCATGAGACACAGAGTTAAAAATTTATTGATAGTTGGACTATTGCTCTGGCCCCTCCTCTGTTCTATATTGATGGAATTACATGACCTCCAGCAAGTACCACAACTAAATAGATGTGAACATAGAACTAGGAGGTATGACCTTTGGCAGCCTTGCAGCGACCCCTAGTGGGCGCCACAATCTTGGCTATGCACCTTTGTGATGGTGCATAAACCACACATAAAGTATCACAGCTCAAATGTGAAGTTTCCACGGAAAGGCAAGTGTACAAATTCTGGTCATCACAACACTTGTAACAACATGTTATCAAATGAGACTTATTTATCATATCGGTTGTGAATCCTATGGAAAATGTTTTCCTTTGTAAGTTCTTCTATTTATTTTTGATAATGTTGCTTTCAATATTTTGTCTTTGGTTTTCCTCATTTGTATTATAATGTATCTTGGAGTTTTTCTATTTGTCTTTTTTCCCTGTAACCCTATGGGGCTCTTTTTTGAGGGGCCACACCTGGCAGTGCTCAGGTTTTATACCTAGCTCTGCACTCAGGAATCACTCTTGGTAGGGTCAGGGGCCGTATATTGTTTTAGACGTTTAACAAGTTGGCTGTGGGCAAAAAAATGCTTTCTCTACTGTACTATCTATCTATCTGGTCACAGTAACTTTTAGAATTTTAATCTTTAAAACCTTTATTTTTAAGTTTTAAACTGAAAAATAGTATTATTTCAGGGCATTTTAGATAAGAAGACTTAAGAATAAACTACATATAATAAATAAGAACTTCTAGGAGATATAACTACATATCTTACATAAATCTAAATTTCCAGTTTTAAAAGTAAACCCGAGTTTACTAATTATTAACATATTTGTGACTGTCGTTGGTTTGATTTTTGGGACACACTGGCAGTTTGCAGGGCTTTCTCCTGTCTCTGTACTCAGGGATCACTCCTGGACAGGCTCAGTGGGTGCTGGAGTTAGAATCCGGGCCACATGAAGGCAAGCACCCTATCTACTGTACTTTTTTCCCCCTGTCCCCCACTAATTAACATTTTAGAGTAGTTATTCAAATATATAATGATCTTCTATAATTGAACATAGGCAAAACAAAGTCAGTTGTTTCACCTGTTAGACAATGTGATTTAAAATCTGACCAACAGAACTTCCCAGAAGAAAAAACGGCCCAGCTCCTCTTACTAAGCTCCAAAAGAAAACAACGACTGCTGACTCTTCCCAGGTAATTGGCCTGGGCTGATACCTCCGAGGGCCTTCTCAGAATGGTTGGTGGCAAACTCCCCTTTTCTGCATGAATCACAGCAGCCCAAAGCCACACCCCTCATAGACAGAAATGGTTCAGCTCCACAACTTAATTTTAGCAAACTGCCAACCCACCAAATTTGTTTCAGAGCTATAGGACCTGGACTGTATAGCTGCTTGTGGCCATGACACCTCAAAATTTTGTTATCATTATTAGCCTAGTTCAGTGAACCTATACAGCAGGCTCTACTAGCACCAACCATGGTCCTGTAATTTTTTTTTTTTGGGGTTTTTGGTTTTTGGGTCACACCCGGCGGGGCTCAGGGGTTACTCTTGGCTCTGCGCTCAGAAATTGCCCCTGGCAGGCTTGGGGGACCCATATAGGATGCCGGGAATCAAACCACCATCTCCTGGGTTGGCTGAATGCAAGTCAAACGCCTTACCAATGTGCTATTTCTGTCCCTCCACCCCAGTAAATCTTTAGATTCTGAGTCTAGTAACACCACGGATAGATGTAACAATTGTTTAAAATCAACCCATGTTGATTTAGATTTTGATAATTACATATGCTTTTGTATTGTAATAAATATCACGAAGTAATTTTGTTTTTGCCTTCAAGGGGGGGCAGGCTAGGGTGGTGGGAACACTGGTGGAAGAAGGTCACAGTGGTGGTGGGACTGGTGTTTGAACACAACACCTGACATGACTATATGGTAAATATAATAATCATGGTGTTTTAATAAAAACATTTAAAAAATCTGATCAATAAGCCAGTAGATCCAACAGCATTCTACTCAATACTATGACGTTAAAGACGTCTCAAATTAAGCACTTACAATTATGTAGGTTTTTTTTTTTGGTTTTTTGGGCCATACCCGGCAGTGTTCAGGGGTTACTCCTGGCTGTCTGCTCAGAGATAGCTCCTGGCAGGCACGGGGGAAAATATGGGACACCAGGATTTGAACCAACTACCTTAGGTCCTGGATTGGCTGCTTGCAAGGCAAACGCCGCTGTGCTCTCTCTCTGGGTCCCAATTATGTAGTTTTTTTTTTTTTTTTTTTTTTTTTTTGGTTTTTTTGGGCCACACCCGGTAACGCTCAGGGGTTACTCCTGGCTATGCGCTCAGAAGTCGCTCCTGGCTTGGGGGACCATATGGGACGCCGGGGGATCGAACCGCGGTCCGTCTCCTAGGCTAGCGCAGGTAAGGCAGGCACCTTACCTCCAGCGCCACCGCCCGGCCCCCAATTATGTAGTTTTAATTTGTTTCTATCCTAACCCCTTAATTAATTTTATATAATAAATATATAATATATTAATGTGCAATAAAATAAAATAAATATTATATATATATATATATATTTTTGGTTTTTGGGCCACACCCGGCAATGCTCAGGGGTTACTCCTGGCTGTCTGCTCAGAAATAGCTCCTAGCAGGCACAGGGGACCATATGGGACACCGGGATTCGAACCAACCACCTTTGGTCCTGTATCGGCTGCTTGCAAGGCAAACACCGCTGTGCTATCTCTCCGGGCCCATATATAATAATTTTTTACTGACTAATTTCTTTGTTACATCCAGTTAAGCTTAGTGCTTACTCTTGGCTTTGTGTTCAGGGATCATCCCTAGTATGCATCAAGGGCTATCTGGGGTGCCAGGATCAAAATCAGGTTGGCCATGTGCAAGGTATCCACTGTACTTACCTACTGTACTATCTCTCTGGACCCCAAATAATGACCCTTGGACATTAGTCATAAAGGTATCAGGAGATTGGGGACAGGAGAATGGAATGATTGGTCAGACTCAAGATGTCCTAAGGTCTCAGACAAATTTATATTCTTTTAGTCATGGGTTATTTACAATAGTCAGGTAAGGTAAAAGGATACAGCGGAAAGTAGAAAAAGGTCTGTCCCAACTCAGGGAGAAAAGCTGTAGCCAGGGGTAGAAAAAGTTTTTTTTTTTTTTTGGTTTTTGGGCCACACCCTGTGATGCTCAGGGGTTACTCCTGGCTATGCGCTCAGAAGTTGCTCCTGGCTTCTTGGGGGACCATATGGGACGCCGGGGGATCGAACCGCCGTCCGTCCTAGGCTAGCGCAGGCAAGGCAGGCACCTTACCTCCAGCGCCACCGCCCGGCCCCTAGAAAAAGTTTAATTCACTTGCTTCTCCAACTCAAACTTCCAACTCTACAACCACACCAATCTTCCCCAGGAGGTGTGGGAGGAGCCAGCCAATCACGATTAGAGTTTATTTAAAGGGGTGAACCCATTTTATGGCTGGTTGGTGCTGGTCTGTAGGACTAGAGTAATAGGAAAATCCTTGTCCTTCTGCTCTGAGCATCCAACTTCCATTGCTCTTCTCTTAGAGGACTTGGTATAAGTACATCATGATTTGTTTTTGTTTTTGTTTTTGTTTTTGGGCCACACCTGACGGTGCTCAGGGATAACTCCTGGCCCTGAGCGCAAGCATCTTTATTAGTAGGCTCAGGGGGACCATATGGAATGTTGGGGATTGGACCCTGATTGGCCACTTGAAAAGCAAATGCCCTTCCACTGTGTTATCGCTCTGGCTCAATTGGTTTTTGCTTTTGTTAAGATGCAAACCAATCAGGTCAGAACAAGAAAAGGGGGAGGAAAAATGTATTTTTTGGGGTCACACCCGGCAGCGCTCAGGAGTTACTCCTGGCTTCACGCTCAGAAATTGCTCCTGGCAGGCTCAGGGGACTATATGGGATGCTGGGATTCGAACCGATGACCTTCTGCATGAAAGGCAAATGCCTTACCTCCATGCTATCTCTTTGGCCCAGGAAAAAAAATGCATTTTTAGTGTCATGCATAGCAGTACAGATTATTGTGTTATTACAATAGAGAAAAAAATGTTGTGATTAGCATGTGATGACAACATTTACTAAAAGTATACAATATCCATTGACATTACAGAACAGGGCACAAAATTCCCTTCCTCAAAAAATAAATCCCTTTCTTGGAAAACACAGAGCCCCTGAACATACTGGAAAGTTCCTCTATAAAATTAGTTGTATAGGTGGGGTGACAAAGATTTTCTAATTTATTTCAATAGTTAAAATAACACTTTATCCTACTATCATTAAGTCACTTTAGAACTTAATATTTAAAATTAATATTTAATATTAAAAATTGTGCCATATTAAAATGCACATTTTGGGTTCGAGAGATAGTATAGCTGATAAGGTGCTTGCCTTGCACTTGCCCAATATCAGGTTTGATCCCTGGTACCACGTATGGTCCCCAAAGTTCCCATCAAGAGTGATCTTGAATACAGAACCAAGAGTAAGCACTGAGCACCACTGAGTGTGCCCCCCCAAAAGCAACAAATAAAATATAAAATAAAACACACAACTTCTTGTTTGTTTGTGGCTACACCCTGTAGTGCTCAGGACTTACTGGCTCTGCACTCAGGGATCACATCCAGGGGTGCTCAGAGTACCATATACAATGTCAGAGTGGGGATGGAACGTGGGCCAACTGCATGCAAGGCAAGTGCCCTACCCACTGTACAAGCTCTCTGGCCCCTAAGAAGTTTCTATTTGACAAAAAATATCCTATATTTCATCCCATTTCTTGGCTGTATAGTCTAAGAATATAAAGCATTTTAAAGTGTAATTAGAAACTTGCTCATAATGCTTTGGCCAAAGATGTACAACTTTTTTTGTTTGTTTGTTTTTGTGTCACGCCTGGCAGTGCTCAGGGGTTGCTCCTGGCTCTATGTTCAAAATCACTCCTGGCAGGCTCTGGGAACCATATGGGTTGACAAGAATTGAATCAAGGTTCGTTGGGGTTGGCCACATACAAGGCAAATGCCCTACCACTGTGCTATCGCTTCACCCCCAGAACTTTTATTTTTATTTATTTATTTATTTATTTATTTATTTATTTATTTATTATTTATTATTTATTTTTTTTTTGGTTTTTGGGCCACACCCAGTAACGCTCAGGGGTTACTCCTGGCTATGTGCTCAGAAGTCACTCCTGGGGGCCGGGCGGTGGCGCTAAAGGTAAGGTGCCTGCCTTGCCTGCGCTAACCTTGGCCGGACCGCGGTTCGATCCCCCGGTGTCCCATATGGTCCCCCAAGCCAGGAGCAACTTCTGAGCACATAGCCAGGAGTAACCCCTGAGCGTTACTGGGTGTGGCCCAAAAACCAAAAAAAAAAAAAAAGTCACTCCTGGCTTGGGGGACCATATGGGATGCCGGGGGATCGAACCGCGGTCCGTCCAAGGCTAGCGCAGGTAAGGCAGGCACCTTACCTCTAGCGCCACCGCCCGGCCCCCCACCCCCAGAACTTTTATACAGATATATACACGTGCATATAAAAAGTTCCCAAATGTTTTTGCACACGAATGGAATAAGAATTTTTGGGGGGCCGGAGCGGTGGTGCAGTGGTATAGGGCATTTGCCTTGCATGCACTAACCTAGGATGGACCCTGGTTCGATCCCCTAGCGTTCCATATGGTCCCCCCAAACCAGGAGTGATTTCTGAGAGTGCATAGCCAGGAATAGCTCCTGAGCATCACTGGGTGTGGCCCAACCCCCCCCCCCAATTCTTTTTGGTAAGTACATTACATTCTATATTTTTCTGTGCCAAAAAAGAAAGAAAAAAAAGAGGGGCAAAAGCTACATGCATACTCTGCATGTAGCTTACTCCAGTTTGGTCATTGACAGCACAGAGTCCTAGAGTAGAACCAGGTTTGATCCTGGAAGATCTGAGCACCACCAGGCTGTCCAGATATTACCTGAAACCACAGGCCAGAGCTATGCTGCTTTCTTGGGTATTGGGTTGCCAGTCAAGCTAGCTGAGAATTGCCGGAAGTTCCTGGATGAGGTTGGAAGCTTCTCTTCTCAGTAGCAAGCCAAAAAAAAAAAAAAAAAGACAAGGAAAGAAAAATGTATTATTTAAAAAGTTAAGAGAATGTGGGGCCGGAGAGATAGCATGGAGGTAAGGCGTTTGCCTCTCATGCAGGAGGTCATCGGTTCGAATCCCGGCGTCCCATATATGGTCCTCCCGTGCCTGCCAGGAGCAATTTCTGAGCCTGGAGCCAGGAATAATCCCTGAGCACTGCCGGGTGTGACCCAAAAACCACAAAAAAAAAAAAAAAAAAAAAAAAAGTTAAGAGAATGTAAAGTGGTCTATTTTATCACAGCAAGATTTATTTATAAAAACAAAGAATAAAAGGAAAGAAGCACCAGCATAAATTTTGGAGTAACACATTTGTTAGATCATGAAGAAACATATTTATCAATGATAAGTTCACTAAATTAGATTAGATTTCAACAAACAAAGGGAAAGAAGAACAAGGTGCCCATTTCTGGGGGAGCTGATGAGCCCATGAGCATCACTGAGGTGGCCTGAGTAGTCCTCATGGCACTGCATTTGCAGGTTCTGGTATTGCCAGCCCAACTGACTCACTATAACTAACCCAGGGTATAACACCTGAGGTTCCCTGAATACTGTCAAGGAAGGGAGGCCTCTTCCCTACCAAAAGAAGTGGAGCCTTCCTTTTTATTTTTATATTTTTTGGGTTTTGGATCATACCCGGCAGCACTCAGGGGTTACTCCTGGCTCTGAGCTCAGAAATTGCTGCTGGCAGGCTCAGGGGACCATATCGGATGCCGGGATTCGAACCACCATCTATCCTGGATCGGCTGCATGCAAGGCAAATGCCCTGCTGCTGTGCTATCTCTCCAGCCCCAGTGTAGCCTTCTTTTCTTTTTCTTTTAGTTTTCTCTGCTCCTTTTCTATCTTCCCTTCCCCCTCTTTTCTCCCCCCCTTTCCTCTACCACTATTATTCAATATAATATTGAAAGTCCTTGTTATAGCAATTAGTCAAGAAAGAGATATTGGGCCCAGAGAGATAGCACAGCGGCGTTTGCCTTGCAAGCAGCCGATCCAGGACCAAAGGTAGTTGGTTTGAATCCCAGTGTCCCATGTGGTCCCCCGTGCCTGCCAGGAGCTATTTCTGAGCAGACAGCCAGGAGTAACCCCTGAGCACCGCCGGGTGTGGCCCCCCCCTCAAAAAAGAAAGAGATATTAAGGGTATTTATTCAGACTGGAAAAGAAGTCAAACTCTCTTTCATACCATTTGCAGATGACATGGCACTAAAGACTATAGAAAAGCCTTTAGAGACAATAGACTTGGGTTATTATATAATAATATATTATTATTAATATATATGTAATATAATGGCAGTGTTGTAGCAGGCTACAAATTCAATGTGCATATTCTGGAGTGATAGCATAGGGGGGTAAGGCTCTTGTCTTGCACATAGCTGACCTGGTTTTGACCTTTGATACCCACATGGTTCCCCCAGCTTTACAGGAGTTATCCCTGAGTACAGAGCCAAGAGTAAACCCTGAGCACTGCCTGGTGTGTACTCCCAAAATAGTAAAACCAAATGTGGGGGCCTGAGTGATAGCACAGTGGTAGGGTGTTTGCCTTGCACGCAGCCGACTTGGAACAGACCCAGGTTTGACTCCTGGCATCCCATATGGTCCCCTGATCCTACCAGGAGCTATTTCTGAGCATAGAGCCAGGAGTAACCCCTGAGTGCTCCTGAGTGTGGCCCAAAAACCAAAAATAAAATAAAATAAAAAGAATAAGAGAAAAATGCAATGTGCAGAAATCTCTGGCTTTTCATAATGCAAATAATGAAATAGAGTGGATACAATTAAAAAATAATCCAAACACAATTGTGCCTTAGAAAATTGAGTACACAACAAAAGAGGTGAAAGAAAAAGAAAACCAGGGCCTGAGAGATAGCATGGAGGTAAGGCATTTGCCTTTCATGCTGAAGGACGGTGGTTTGAATCCCGGCATCCCATATGGTACCCTGTGCCTGCCAGAAGTGATTTCTGAGCATAGAGCCAGGAGGAGCCCCTGAGCACTGCCAGGTGTAACCCCCCCCCCAAAAAAAAAAAAAAGAAGGAAAAAGAAAACCATGAATCACTAATAGAAGAACCAGAGTGATAGTAAAGTGGATAGGATTTGCCTTGCATGTGGCTGACCTGGGTTCAATCTCCAGCATCCCATATGGTCCCCCACGCTTGCCAGGAATGATCTCTGAGTGCAGATCCAGAAATAAGCCATGAACTGATGTGGCCCCCTAACAAACAAAAGAAGAAAATAAGGCCACAAAGAAATGGACCATTAATAAAGGAACGAAGGAACAAAGAGTATAAAGTGGAGCCAGAAGAGCCTCTTCAATAAATAGGTTAGAAAAACTGGTTGGTAACATACCAACAATGAACTAAACCAGTTCCATTTCTGATACTCTGCACAAAAGTCAAATAAAGATGGATTAAAAATATTGAATTCAGACCTGAGTTCATAAATTATACTGAGGAAAACATAGGTAGAATACTTCCTGACACTGAAGCTAGAGAGGTCTTCAATGATTCAACGCCATTGGCCAAGCAAACAGAAGCTAAGATAAGCAAAGGAAACTATACTAAACTAAGAAGCTTCTGCACTGCAAAATAAACAATGGCTAGAATATAAAGACACTCCACAGACTGGGAAAAATATTTATCCACTACTCACCTGCCGTCATAAAGCACTAATAGAACTTTATGAGAGAAAAATACAAAAAACAAAAAACAAAACGCCCACAACCAATCCCATAAAAAATGGGAAGAGTGGACCAGAGTGATAGCACAGTGGTAAGGCATATGCTTTGCATGTGTCAAACACAGAACAGACCCTGATTTGAATCCTGGCATCCCATTTGGTTCCCCGAGCCTGCCAGGAGTGCCTTCTGAGTGCAGAGCCAGGAGTAACCCCTGAGTGCTGCCAGGTGTGACCCCAAAACCAAAACCAAAACCAGAAAAATAAAAAGGGAAGAGAGGGGCCAGAGTGATAGCACTGCAGGTAGGGTGTTTGCCTTGCACAGGGCCTTCCTGGATTCAATCCCCAGCATCCCATATGGTCCCTCTGAGCATCGCCAGAAATTATTTCTGAGTGCAGAGCCACAAGAAACCCCTGAGAACCACCGGCTGTGGCCCCAAAACAAAAAAACAAATCAAGGGATAAACAGAAACTTTTTCTAAGAAGACATCCAGGTAGTTAAAAGGTAGAAGAAAAATACTCTACATCACTTATTAGGGAAACTTAAGTCAAAACAACAATAAAACCAGCACAAAGAACACAACAACCAATATTGGAGTAGATGTGGGAAAAATGGAACCCTCAACTCATTGGGGGTGGGAATGTCCACTGGTTCAGCCTTTTCCCCCCTACAATGCACTTTTTAATCTAGATTGAGAAGTTTTTTTTTAAATATAAAATTGTGAACAATCATAAGTTCTTATATATAGCTAGTATAAACTACTAAAGTTTTTTTTTTTTTTTTTGGTTTTTGGGTCACACCCGGCAGTGCTCAGGGGTTATTCCTGGCTCCATGCTCAGAAATTGCTCCTGGCAGGCACAGGGGACCATATGGGATGCTGGGATTCGAACCGATGACCTTCTGCATGAAAGGCAAATGCCTTACCTCCATGCTATCTCTCCAGCCCCAAAACTACTAAAGTTTTAAACAGGAACAACTCAATCCAGTGTCATTGTTGACTTAAACTATTAAAAGCCATGTGTGTGCTGTGTCACAATAAACAATAAACAAACCACCAATCTTTGTTTTCTTTGCTATCTCACATTTTCTTTTTCTTTAACCCCTTTGTTTAAAAACTGGGGTTACAAGGTTGGTCGTAGTACTTTTTTTCAGTTACAAAGTTGTTCACGATTGAGTTTCAGTCATACAATGGACAGCATCCTTCACCAGTGCACACTTCCTGTCACCAATGTCCTCCGTTTCCCTCAGGCCTGCCTTCCTGCCTACTTCTGGGGCATATC
Source organism: Suncus etruscus (assembly GCF_024139225.1). Lineage (NCBI taxonomy): Eukaryota > Metazoa > Chordata > Mammalia > Eulipotyphla > Soricidae > Suncus > Suncus etruscus. The sequence goes on along the minus strand of NC_064861.1, from coordinate 81,274,368 downwards.
ATTTTCTTCTCACTCTCTCTGTCCTTCTCTCTTCCTTCTTTTGCTTACACTGTGACTTACAATACTGTCAATTAAGGGGTAGCATGCATATTATTTTATCTCCTTTCAGTATCCAGTTCTTGTCTAGCATGATCATTTCCAACTCTCATTGTAATAATGGTCCCTTCTCTGCCCTACTAGCACTTCTCCACTATTTAGGGCAATCTTCCTACTGTAGATAGTTCAACCATTTTGTAAAACAACATGGACACTTCTGAAAGAACAAACAAGGAATTGAACTTTTGTATGAATGAGCGATTTCAGAAAAGACATTTGCACTCCTGTATTTATTGTAGTACTACTCATAATAGCCAAGAGCTGTAAACACCTTATGTGTTTAAGAACAAATGAATTTATGGGTAAAGAAGTCGATAGTACTTATACACAATGAAATACTACTCACCTATTGGAAAAGACAAAAGTATGCTATAAGCACCAAGTTTGTTTGCTACTTGGATGGGCCTGGAAAGGTAGGCAGGAGGAGGGGGCAGACAGAATGTTCTCTTATATGTAGGATGCAACAAATACATAGTAGAGGAGTAACAAATGTCAAAGGCAACAGAAACTGACAGCTGGTTTTCAGCAATACCTGTACCACAGGGGTGAAATAATAGGATGAAGAAGACACTGAGACAACAGTGGAGGGAAGCGAATGCTCTTGTCAAGAATGTGGTGATGGCATATGAATTGTCAACCATGGGCCTAAAAAATAGGTAAGATAGAGTTTGAAGACACTGAAAGAATGTGGCATTTTTTGTTTGTTTTTGGGCCACACCCGTTGATGCTCAGGTGTTACTCCTGGCTATGCGCTCTGAAATCGCTCCTGGATTGGAGGACCATATGGGATGCAGGGGGCTTCAACCGAGGTCTATCTTAGGCTAACACAGGCAAGGCAAATGACTTACCACTTGTGTCACCGCTTCGGCCCCCAAATGTAACATTCTTGAAGGGCGTATCCTTCCTCCAAGAATCTCATGACTAGATTCTATATGACAGAAGGAATCTTCTCAGCAAAAAAAATCTTTCAATTGTGGGGTGAGGGGATGGGAGGGAACCTGGTTTAGGGAAGTTGACTGGTGGTGGTGGGACTCTGGGTTATGCCTAAAACTCAACTATGAATGACCTTGTAAAACACAGTGACTTAATAAAAAAAAAAGAAAAAACATTTCCAGGAAGTCAATAAAGCATTAGCTAACAACCTTTACTAAAGTTAAGGGATGGGTGGGAGGAATTATTTGATGTTACCTATAGAACAACTCCAGGCAAAAGGACAATGAGGCCACCAACATATATTTTGAGGTCTGGGCAACTCTGAAGTTTGTAAATGTGTAATGTATAAAAAGCACAGGAACAATTGATGAGGAAAAAAAAACTTTATTGGAAAGAAAACAACTTCAGGTGGGAAGCACGCATCTCTAATTTTCATTCTTCCTCTGGAAGAAAATCATCACTTTAGAAGCTAAGAAAATCCATAAACTCTGTTGGCCTAGATTCTGGGACGAGCGATGCTCATGGCCAACATGGAGGCTGGGATCCCATTGAGGAACACCCTGGGGTCCACCCTCTGTTTAGCATGTCAGCTCCAAGGACAGGGGTGGGGTGGGGGCCACTGAAGAGGTTTGGTGCACTGGCCCCAGGCCACGACTTGAACACAGTGGACAGTGCCGCAAAGAAGTTGATGGAAGAGCTGTGGAGGACAAGCCAGGATGCAGAGACTGACATAAGACTCACATGGGCTGGCATAAGACTTAAATGACCTGGCATGATGACCCCCTACGATGACTCTGTGGGTCAGAGGGGGCAGAGGCAACAAAGGGCAGTGATACTATTTGAGCAGTGACACTATTTCTCCCCTGTAGTCATTTTGTGTTCATTGCCCAGCTCTGGGAGGATGCAGGTGGGGTCTGATCCCTTTGCTCAGGACAATAGGGCATCTCTTCATCCCATGCAAAATCCTTCAGAGGCCAGTATTGATCATAAATTGGAGTTCATGGATGTTGTGTGCATTGGGATAACAGGACCAGGTTAGGATGCCAGAATATAAAGATGAGGAGGTGATCAGGGTCCTGGTGCCTCCTCTGCCAGGGCTGCTTCAGTATCATGAGCCTTCGAAAGGCTGCAGTGCCTCCTCTGCCAGTGGTTTCTCTGCCACCACCATTGCATCCTGCATTTGGCCCCCATCTCAGGGCCAAGCAGGATTTAGAGTTTTGTCTGGGTGTGTACCCCTGAGGCCCTACAACTAGTGGGGGTCATGACACCAGCTGTGTGAATGAGTGAGATGTAGAATGACATGTGCTCCTGACATTACCTTTTTCTTTGGAGGGCTCTGCTTATGGTTTTCTCCCCCACTAGAGTGTAAGCCTCATCCAAAGGGCTTGTTTATTTATTTATTTGATTTTGGGGTCATACCTGGTGGTGCTCAGGATTTACTCCCGACTCTGCACTTGTTGGGTTCTGGGTACCATATGGGGTGCTAGGGATCTAACCTAATCAGCCACTTGCAAGACAGGTCCTGATCTGCTGTCCCCTATTTTCAACCTTCCAAGAGAAATTTTGTTATTTTGTTTTGTTTTCTCCTAATTCTCAGTGTTTTGTCTGGTATCTGGTAGGGTTCAGAAAGTATTTGATGAATGTGGAATAATCCTCAAGCTCCATGAGTGGGTGAATGAAAGAGGCAGACCACCATACCTATGAAAGAATCTCTGGAGTCATGAGCAGAACTGAGTCTAGTCTGTTCTCTGACCCCCCATCTCCCCTGGGCCCAATTACTTGGCCAAATCATGGTGCTTGTCCTAACTCTGGTCCAAGAACTGCCCAAGTGACCTTTTCTTTTTTCTTTCTTTCTTTTTGTTTTTTTTTGTTTGTTTGTTTTTTTGGGTCACATCCAGCGGTGCTCAGGGATTACTCCTGGCTGTCTGCTCAGAAGTAGCTCTTGGCAGGCACGGGGGACCATATGGGACACCTGGATTCGAACCAACCACCTTTGGTCCTGATTGGCTGCTTGCAAGGCAAATGCTGCTGTGCTATCTCTCCGGGTCCCCAAGTGACCTTTTCTGTCCCATGTCAATTGTGGCAAGATTCTGCTTCACTTACCAACACTGGGCACTCTAGAGAATGAGGGGGTAGGAATCCCATTAGGTTCCAATAGATACTTAAAGCCAACGAAATCACACAATTGCATGTATTTAGTGTTATTTTTCATGACAGTTTACTGACTTATCATTGCTAATAGTATTCCTCCAATCACAATGTTAAGTAGAGAAATGCCTCCTAGAATAACAGATATTGTCCCAAGCAAGAGGGCTCTGGAGGAGAATTCCTCTGCCATTTCATAGTCACGCCTTTTGTTGAGTTTACGTGTCTGAATTTTGGGAGAGAAACGAAACAGAAATAGATCAAAATTATAAGCATAACTGGGTTGGATTGAATTTTAAGATCATAGGACCCCGGAGGCTCACAGTATAGGTGAAGAGGAAGGTGAGGGAGAGGACTGATAAGAAGTTTCCCACCTCAACAGAGAAGTACAAAGCTGCACAGCCCAGGGGACAACACAAGATGTAGGCTATGATTGACAACCAGAGGTAGTCGGAGCTTGGTGAAGTTGTGTTGTTGGCCTGTGGAGAGGGAGCATGTTACTGATCAGAATGGCTTTCGACATCTACCATGTTCTCTGACTTCCCCCTTTTTATCCTCTTGAAGCTTTCCTGAACCCCTTTAAAGTGCTTGTTAGCTCCCACTATATGCTCTTTAAAATATCCCTATAGGGTCTGGAGCAACAGTTCAGTAGCGTGCTTGCTTTATTCAGAGACAACCTGGGTTTGATGCCTGCAATCCAAGATGGTTTCTTGAGTCCACCAAGGGTGATTCCTGAGAGTCGAGCCAGAAGCAATTCCCGAGCACTGCCAGGTATGGCCCCAAACAAAGGAACAAAGAAATCTTCCTGCAGCTTTAATTCCTCCCTGTTCCTAGAATGCCCAGCTTCACCCTTCTTTTGAATTTCTCCTTTGTTTCCATGACCTCTTGTCTCTGCTATATTTGTCCTCGATGAGGCCCCAATACTCAATGTCCTAATACCCAGCCCATTTTACAACCCAGCCCATCCTATAAACCCTCATATCTTCTAAAATTCCCTAGGTCTACTATAATCCAGCTATCTCTTAATATTTTGTTCTTATATTCCTTGTAGCTTGTAATTTCTTCATATCCTACAATACCTTGCCACTATACCCCCATCTTAAATAACTCTCATCTCCCATAAACCCACAGTTCTTCTATACTCCTATTTTCTATAATTCTTGTATAAATTAACCAATTTCTTTTCCTATAACTTCCCATGTTTTATGATCCCAATTAAATATTCTTTTCTTCTTTTTTTGTTTTTGGGCCATACCAAACAGTGCTTAAATCTTACTCCTGGCTCTTCACATCACTCCTGGAGGGGTTTGGGGTTCCAGGGATAGAACCCAGGCCAGCCTTACCAGCTGTACTATTGTTCTATCTCTTATAAGCCTCGTTTGACAAAAGTCCCTCTATTAAACCTCCTATGAACCTTTCTGTTTCAAATAATCTCACAGGTCTCCATAACTCCTTCTCCTTAAGCCCTACCACCTATAAATACTCTTGATTCTCCTCTGACCATTAATCTCAACTATCTCCCACAATCCCACCTGTGTCCTATAGCCTAGTTTTCTATATTCTATAACCTATATCACCCATATACCTCTTTCCCAGTGACCTCCATCTCCTATATTCTCCCCCTCCTATAATTATTACCACTTTTATAACTGCCTATCAAATCCCAAAAGCAAATTTCACAAGATCTCTTCCACTATGCCCCCAGATCTTTTGATTTTTAATCTGCTCTCCCTGAAACTTCAGATGAACCACTTGGTTCTCATAAGATCCTCAGTATTCCTCAAAGCGGGTCTCTCTGCCAACTTCTCTCCTCTGAACTGTTCAAAGAATCCAATTAAAGGGCTGGAGTGCCAGTACAGCTGGTAGAACACTTGTCTTGCATGTGACAACCCAGGTTCAATTCCCATATGGTCTCCTGAGTACCACTAGGAGTGATTCCTGAGTGTGGAACCAGGAGTAAGTCCTGAACATTGCCAGGTGTGGCCCCCAAATCAAACCAAACCAGAACCAAAACCAAAACAGATCTGACTAAACAGGATCTTGAGGTCTTTTTTGTCTTTTTAGAAAACGTATCTTCCCTAGTTAACTTCCAGAGTCCATAAGAGTTTTCTGAGTCTCACTTCACGTTTCGCATGAATCTCCCATGGTCCTGTGAGACCCCAATTATTCACCTTTGAACCCATGCTCCCACATTCCATCACCTCTTACCTGGCTCCTGTAGCTCTATAAACCCAGAAAGTGTCCCTCATGTCCTCTTCTGTGGCCCCTTATCAAAGCCTTCTCTGCTGCCCACTAGCACTGTATCTTCCCAACCACCCTTTTGACCCTTTCTTTGGACTTCACAGCTCATATCTAACAGTCTCTGGGTTCTCCTGAACTCCCACTCCCACCCCAAACTTCATAACACTCTTCTATATCTTTGTGAAACTCTTCTTATTTCTCATGCTAAATATACCCAACACTTACTCCTACTCTGTTTCCCCAAAAATTCCCAGTTTTCCCCTCAATTACCTCCTCGGGCATCTTGATCTGGAACCATCAGGGCTACATGAATGAATCTATAGCTCATTGCAACCTGCCAGGGAATACCATGGAGACCAGGCAGGCCCCTCCTCCTATTCTGTCTTTCTATTTCTATTGGCTGATTAGAGACTGTATATAATGGGTAAGAAAGCTGATATTTTCCTGCTGCTGATTGGTCTGAGGACTTTAGGATCATCTTATTCTCTGTTGTGATTGGTCAATTCCAGGACTACACAGATTGTAAGCATCATTTATGGGTAGAGTGATATGGGCCTAAATTCTTGATTTAATGGGCAAAAGCAACAGCTGGTAGGGCACTTGCCTATGTGCAGCTGACCTGGGCTTGATCCTCAACACCCTATATGGACCCCCGAGACTTCCAGGACTGAATCCTGAGTATAGAGACAGGAGTAAGCCCTGAGGACCACTAGGTGGTCCCTTTGCAGCCAAAACTCTTGGGTTATTTCAGTCACCTTGATTTAAAAAAAAAAAAAAGAAAAGAAAATAAAAGGCAAAGCAGAGCAAAATCCAGGGTCTGCTCAATCTAAAGCCAGCAAAATTTTCACTAATTTTTCTATATGTATGATAGATTTATATTTTACATTTAGAACTGTGATGCCTATGGAGTTGATATTTATTTGTATAAGATTAATCTTTCAGTCAAGATTTTATTTATTCATTTACATTTTATTTTATTGAAACCATTGTGATTTACAAAGCCCTTCATAGTTAGATTTCAGACATAGAATGAATCTTTTTTTTTTTGTTTGTTTGTTTTGTTTTTGGATCACACCCGGCAGTGCTCAGGGGTCACTCCTGGCTCCATGCTCAGAAATGGCTCCTGGCAGGCTTGCTCGGGAGACCATATGGAATGCTGGGATTTGAACCAGTGTCCTTCTGTATGCAAGGCAACTGCCTCACCTCCATGCTATCTCTCTGGCCCCTCAGAGTGCATTCTATACCACCAGCCTTTGTTTCCATTTTAAGTTTAGATTGGAATAGTTTTATTTTATTAATTAATTTTTTTAGTTTCAAATTTTATTTAAACACCATGATTACAAAGTTGTTCATAATACAGTCATTTCAGTTCATCAATATTCCAACACCAAACTCACCACCAGTGTGATCTTACCTCCACCAATGTCCCATGTTATCCACACACACCCCTGGCTTGCACACAATAATTTGCTTTATGCTTATTACAATCCTGTGCTTTGCTGACTTCGATGATGGTGCCATTGTTTCTTCGAGCTTATTAAACATCCTCACAGTGATGTTACTAAAATCATTGAGAATTTCCTTAGCTGATTGGTGCTAACTGAGCATTCTGTGCTATTGTTTTCACTTCCTGAGCTTTGTGGGTATCATCCCCATCAAGTTTGCTGTATTCCTACTGTACTATTAGGAGTGTGAAAATTGGAGGAGAGATTGGACAGGTGGTGGGGTGTGAAGGTGAATGGACTAAGCCAGAAGGGAGGGGGAAATCCCCCTTTCTGAAAAGACCTTGGAGTTGTCAGTTGGGAGATGGGATATACTTGGAAGGATTTGGCAACACATTTTGGTTCAAGAGCTGTGGAGCTGGGCCTGTTGATATCTAAACATATTTCATTCATTTATTACTTATTTGATTTTTGAGCCACACCTAGTGGTGCTCAGGACTCATTCTTGGCTTTGCTTTAATATATCACTACTGGTGTGCTCACAGGGCTATATGGAGTGTTGGGGATTGAACCAGGGTTAGCTATATCCAAGGCAAGCACCCTACATGCTGTCTATGTACTAACTATGGTTATTAGACCTTTGCATTTTTACTGTACATTAAATAACATGATTATTAACTGTTCATTTTTATGTTTTTGTGTACAAAGTTACTACACCTTCACCACTACCAAATGCCTAAGGCCCTATGCCCATTACCATTGTCCTTATGCTACTTCTCTTTTGACTTTTCCTCTCTGCCTTATCCATCCCCCGACTGCTCATAAACTCAGTTATGTACTCAAAATCTAAGGGTATTTGACCTTTTGCTGTGCATTCCATTGCTTGGTCTCTACATACACAAAATGAGATCATCTCATATTTATCCTTCACCCATTGACTTATTTTGCATAACATGATGCCCTCCAGTTCTATGTAAGTTGCATCAAATGGCAATAGTTTAGCATTCTTACAAGTATACAGTATTCTATTGTGTATGAGAACCATGACTTCTTTTTTTTTTGTGGTTTTATTTTTTTTTGGGTCACACCCGGCAGTGTTCAGGGGTTATTCCTGGCTCCAGGCTCAGAAATTGCTCCTGGCAGGCATGGGGGACCATATGGGGCGCCGGGATTCGAACCGATGACCTCCTGCATGAAAGGCAAACGCCTTACCTCCATGCTATCTCTCTGGCCCCGAGAACCATGACTTCTTATCCATGCATCTGTCACAGGATATTTGGAGAGATGCAGACAGCTGAATGATTCCAGGTATGTCTGGAACCTTAATGGAATGGACACAGATGGAGACCCTGCCATGCCAAAGGCCCAGCACTCCACCCACTTACACCCCTTTCCTGCCACCTCTAAGGAAACAGGCCAGTTTCACGACTGATCTCAGAGAGACATTAGCAGTTGATAATCTCAGCTCCAAAGCTCTTGAAGCACATGTCTGCTTCAAGGCCACAGAACAGCGTTTTCAGCTGCGATTGCTTCCCGAAGTACAAGAAGTACTGTCACTATTGTAAAAAAAATAAATAAATAAAACTGGCCAATGAACTTTGGAGTTGGGCATGATGGAGCTGCACTACAAAGACAAAAAAAAAAAAAAAAAGGAAAGAAAAGAAAACCCACATTATTGTACTATTTAAAAACAAGGAGAAAAGGACAGGAACAGTTGATAAGAAAAGAGGGCTTTATTGGAAAGTATTGAAAAGAAAACAACTTTAGGTGGAAATATGTCTGGTTGTACAGGATGGAGCTCTGGTTTCAGCCACAGTAGTTAGGGGGACAGTACAATGTATAACAGGAGGTATACATGTCAGTAGTTTTTGTGTGTGTGTGTGTGTGTGTGTGTGTGTGTGTGTGTATGTGTGTGTGGCTTTTGGGTCACACCCGGCAGTGCTCAGGGGTTTTTCCTGGCTCCGTGCTCAGAAATTGCTCCTGGCAGGCACGGGGGACCATATGGGACGCCGGGATTCCAACCAATGACCTTCTGCATGAAAGGTAAACGCCTTACCTCCATGCTATCTCTCCGGCCCCACGTCAGTAGTTTTAAAGAAAAATACAGGAATATATTTTCTGAGAATAGTGGGTGTGCTGAGCTGAGAGCTAGGGCTCCAAGCAGGTGGAAGAATTAGAATCCCACCCTTCGCATCTGAGTCTCTCTCCAATTTTCCTTCTTCCTTTTGCAGAAAATATTCATTCCTTGGGTTTAGGGAGACTACAATAAGCAAAGTATTTGCCTTGAATGCACCTTACCCTGGTTGGATGCTTGATATCCCACATAACCCACTACGTGCCTCCAGGAGTAAGCCGAATGCAGAGCCAGGAGAAAGCATGTGAGCATAGACAGATGTAAACCAAAATACTGGGGGGGGGGGGGGGAGAAAATCTTTATTTCAGGAGCCAGGAAAATCCACAAACTGTGAATTTCTCAGATCCTGGAATGGAGATGCTCCTGGCCAAACCTGGAGTCTGAGATTCCCTTGGGAAACATTCTGGGGCCCACCCTCTGCTTAGCATAATAGCCCTGAGGACAGGGTTTGGGTGGAGGCTGTTAAAGAGGTTTGGTGAGGTTTGGTGTGCTATCCCTGGGCCATGACAGAGGACAGTGCCATAAGGAAGTTGAAAGAGCTGGGGGCAGGAAAGGCTTGGATGTAGAGGCTGACATATGACTCACATGGGCTGACTGTTTATGGTTTTTCTTTCCCACTCGAGTATAAACCTCATCCAAAATGGCTTTTACTTATTTATTTGGTTTTGAGGCCATATCTGATGGTGCTTAGGATTTACTCCTCTGTGCCTAGGAGTTATTATTGTTGGGCTCAGGGTATCATATGGGGTTCTATGGATCAAACCTGGGTCAGCCACTTGCAAGACAGGTCCTTATCTGCTGAACCTTATTTTCAACCTTCCAAGAAGGATTTTTTTGTTTACTTCTAATTATCAGTGTTGTGTCTGGTACCTGGAAGTATTTGATGAATGTGGAATAAACCTCAAGTTCCATGGATGGGTGGGTGGGAGAGGCAGACCACCACACCTGTGAGAGAACCTCTGGAGTCATGAGTAGACCTTAGTCTAGTCTGTTCTCTGACCCCCAAGAAGTGCCCGGTTTCCTGAGGGGCCCCAAGTAAACAGACAGTCTGGCCTCTGACAACCCACCTTTCTAGGTGCCCAACATTAGTACTCTGGACAAACATGTCTGATATTTCTGGCTCCCACCTGGATCTGTATATTCAGAGGGGTCATGTGGCCCAGTTACTCCAGAGTAAGGGGGGTATGAACACTCATAGAGAGGGAAAATGACTGGGGAGAGAAACTTTCACCAATTCCCCTGGGTCCTATTCCTAGGTAGGGTCCTGGTGTTTGTCCTAACTCTGGGCCAAGAACTGCCCAAGTAATCTCTTCTGTCCTTCATCAACGGTGGCAATATTCTGCCTCACTTACCAACATTGGGCACAATATAAAAAAATGAGAGGTAGGAATCTCATTAGGTCCCAATAAATACTTAAGAGTCAGGAAGGTCACACACTTGCATCTATTTGGTGATTTGTTCATAAGCCGAAGACAGGTTACCGTCGTAGCATCTGGAGTATTATTCCAACGACCAAGTTAAGTAGAATGGAGATTCCTAGAGAAACACTTAATAGCCCAAATAAGAGAGCTTTAGAGGAGTATTCATTTGCACTTTCATAGTCACGCCTTCTGTTGAATTTACGTGTCTGAATTTGGGGGGAGAAGTAAAATAGGAATAGGTGAGATCATAAGTGCTATTGGCTTGGATTGAGTTTGGGGACCATCAGGACCCAGGGGGATTACAATGTAGATAAAGAGGAAAGTAGGACTGACAAGAAGATTCCCACCTCAGTAGAGAAGTACAGAGCTGCCAAGCCCAGAGGACAACACAGGATGTAGGCCACAATCGACAGCAAGAGGTAGTCCTTAGCTTCCCCCATACTTGTGTTCGTATCCTGTGGGAGGGCATGTGTGATATATTGCTTGGATGGTTTCTGACCTCTATTGTTTCCTTTGACTTCCCTTTCCTTATCTCCCTGAAGCTTTACTGAATCCCTTTAAAGTCTTTTTTTTTTTTTTTTTTGGTTTTTGGGCCACACCCGGCGGTGCTCAGGGGTTACTCCTGGCTGTCTGCTCAGAAATAGCTCCTGGCAGGCACGGGGGACCATATGGGACACCGGGATTCGAACCAACCACCTTTGGTCCTGGATCGGCTGCTTGTAAGGCAAACGCCGCTGTGCTATCTCTCCGGGCCCTAAAGTCTTTTTTTTTTACTTTTGGGCCACAACCGGTGATGCTAGGGGTTACTCCTGGCTATTCGCTCAGAAATTGCTCCTGGCTTGGGGGACCATATGCGACACTGGGGACTGAACCGCGGTCCATCCTGGACACCATTGCTCTGCTCCCCTTTAAAGTACTTTTAATTTTCTTTATGTGCCCTTTAAGATCTCCTTACAGCTTTAATTCCTCCCATTCCTAGAATGCCCAGTCTCACCCCAACTCTTACATTCCTTGTTTCCATTATCTCTTGTCTTTTCTATTCCTGCCTTTTATAATTTACCCCAGTCTTTTATAATGTCCCCCATCTCTAAAACTTCTCTGTCCAATACTCTGTTTTGTCCTAAAACAACATCCACTTCATTTTCTGTAACCACTATATCTCTTAAGATCCTCATGCCCACTTTTTTTCCTTTTGGTTTTTGGTTTTTGGGTCACACCCAGCAGTGCTCAGGGGTTACTCCTGGCTCTACACTCAGAAATGACTCCTGGCAGGCTCGCTAGACCATATGGGATGCCGGGATTTAAACCACCATCCTTCTGCATGCAAGGCAAATGCCCTAACTTCAAGCTATCTCTCCAGCCCCCCTCATGCCCATTTTAACTTCCCTCTCTCTCTTTTTTGTTTTTGGGTTACACCTGGCATTGCTCAGGGCTTAACACTTGGTCCTGCACTATTGGATCACTCCTGCCAGTGCTCAGGGGACCATATCTGATACTGGGGGTTGAACCTGAGTTGGCAGCATGCTAAACAAATACCCTATCCACTGTACTATCTCTCTGGTCTGAACCCTGCAATCTTTTAGTTCCTTATTTTTATAACTCCCATCTCTTATTACCTACATCTCTCCATACACCCTGTCACTTTTACTCCCATTTTATATAACCCCTATATCCTACTATTCCATATAACCGTCTCTCTTATAACAATTCTAATCTACACCCTCTGTGTCCTGTACAAACGTATATTGTATAATACCCCCAACCACCTTCTACAACCCCATTATCTCCAATTATCCCAATGAACGTTTATAACTCTATCTGCTTGGGCGTTGGCATTTATACCTGTCCTCTATGATCTTTTGTCTCATCATTAATCCTACCTGTCTCCCATAATTTCACCTGTTTCCCTGTATAGCTGTTTCCTATAATCCCATCTTTTATGATCCCCTGTCTCATACTGCAGTGTTTCCTATATATACCCTTTTCACTTATAGCCTCCATTTTCTATACCTCCTTTATCTCTATAAACCCCCATCCCTGTGACTCTTTGTAAATCTCCAGTTTCCTATGACCTTCATCTCCTATAGTCCTATTCCTAAAACCACCCATATTCCAATAATTGTCTTTTAGATCCCCAAAGCATGTCTTATATGACCTTTCCCACTCTTCAGGCAAGACCCTTTTTTGATTTGTAATCTGTTCACCTTGAAACTTCAGATGAGCCACTCTCATACTTTGTTCCTGTAATATGCTCAGTGTTTATCCCAAATAAGTTTTCTCCTAATAAAAGAATCCACCTAAGTAGAATCTGGAGTTCTCATTTGCCTTCCTCCCAAACTCTCAACCTCACTAGTTAACTTCCAGAATTCCCAAGAGCTGTTTGTTTTATATTCTTTATGACCCTGTGAGATCCTTGCTATTCACCCATCAACTCCCCCTCTCATCTTCCACAACCTCTCACCTGGCCCCTGTAGGTCTCTGACCCCTATAAATTTCCATCCTCTTCATGTTATCTCATGACTTCCTCTGTGTGTAGTCTGTCTCCATCTAGTACCATCTCTTTACCTCTCCATCCTCCTGACCCTTGGACTCCTCAGCCCACATTAACAGCTTCTGCATCCTCTGAATTTCTGAACCCAGCACTTCTTCATAACATCCTTCTATATCTTCTTTCATAACATCCATCTATATCTTCCTAAACTCTTTTTATCTCTCATACTAAATCTAAGTAACTTGTGGTCTTAATCTGTCTCCCCAGAAACCCCCAGTTTCCCCCTCTAATACCTCCCTATGGGGCATCTTGATCTGGAACCACCAGAGTTACATGAATATATATACATATATGTATAGCTCACTGCAACCTATGAGGGAATTCCATAGAGACCAGACAGGCCCCGCCTCCTATTCTTTCTTCCTTCTTCAATTGGCTGATTGGAGTTTGTATGTGATTGGTAAGAAACCAGGGGCTTTCATGCTGATGATTGGTCTGAGGATTCCAGGTAAGCCCTTTTTATTCTGTCATGTTAATTGGTCAATTCCAGGAAGACGTGGGCAGGAAGATTTTTTTAACAACCCAATCAGGTTCATTACTGTTCAGAATGTCAGAATATACACATTTTTGCCATTTTTGTGTACTATATAGCATTTTTTGGTTGTGTCAGTTCAAGCCTTTCTTTCATATTAAAAATATTACACTGACACACATCCCATAGCTCCCACTACATAAATGGCCCTGCTTCACAACTCTATAATTAATCTCAGAAGAGATGCCAAGCTGATGAGAATCACTGGTACACTGCTTTTAGGACTGAAAACTCTGGGGCCTCCTTCGGAAGAAGGTGGGCCAAGAATCATTCCATTTCTCTAGATTCTGGAGCCCCTGGCCATGTGGCCATGTGAGTGGCCATTCAACACTTCCAAATTCCACAATACTGATAGCCTAGCAGGAGCACAGCAAAGTACATGGGAAAGTAGCACAGAAGCCCCATAAGCTCAATAAGCAAAATAATAGCATAGAAGACTCAACTAGCAACAAACACCTCAGTAAATCATTAATGACTTTAATTACCCCATTGTGAGATATAACCATTTCCCCAAATTTTCTTTTACTGAATTGATTTTTAATAATCCCTTTTACCATTTTGTTGTAATAGGCAATAGGAAATAAATTACATTGTGTCTGCTGAGGGGACAGTCTTGGAAGGTCTTGGCAGTCTTGGGTGGGAAACTGGAGGCAATGGAAGGTCACACTGGTGGTGGGACTGATGCAGGAACATTGAATGCCCCAAACAACTGTATTATGAATAACTTTGTAAAACACAATACTTCGTTAGGAAAAAATGTTAAATGTTGTGTCATTTTAATTATAACTAATTTTTTGACTAATGTCTAAATTTTGGATACAAGTCTTAAAAATCTATGTATTTATGTATGTACGAACCCTTTCCTTCTCATTACTGCTGTTACTGTTGTAATTAGCAGGATGTCATACTTATTTGTAATGCTTGTATACATTTTTTGTATATTATACATATGTTCATAGGTCACAGTAATTGCCAGGGGTCCCATGGATTGATGGTTACCACCACTCTTGGTTATATTATTTGTTGTTTTCTTACAGACCCCAAAATAGTGTTGTCTGGGTTGATTAGCTATGAATATGATTCTGAGGGTGGAAGATATGACCTACAAGATAGCACTCTACCACAATCTAAAGCCTAAACCCCAAATATAGTATTTTCTTTAAAAATCCATATATATATATGATTTTCAATTTTTTGAGTTACAGCTTATTTATTTATATGTTTGATTTATTTTTCTGGTCACACTTGGTGATACTCAGGGATTACTCCTGGCTCTGCACTGAGGGTGCTCAGGAAACCATATGCAACGTTGGTATCAAATGCCTGTGTTAAAGGCAAGCACCTTACCCACTATACTATATCACTGGATCAACACAGATTATCTTTTAATTTTCCACCTTTTTGTGGGGGGGGTTTTGGGCCACAAAAGGTGGTGCTCAGGGATTACTCTTGGATTTCTGTTCTTGGATCACTACTGGCGGGTTGGGATGCCAAGACTGAATTCAGATCTGTTGTGTGCAAGGCAAACATCTTAGCCACTGTACTATTTCTGGCTATAAACAAAGGTTTTCTCAATTTAAAAAATTAAGCAGTTAAGTATTCCAAAAATTTTTTTTGGAAATTGTACACACTTTGCTTGTCCATATTTGTCAATCTTGTTGGTCTTTCAATAGGAGTTGCATTTGGTTTTCACCAAAATTTGCAAGAGATGTCAAAGTTCCAATTTACTACAGTTTAAACCCTCATTTGGATACATAACATTTGATATTTATAGAATGAATATTTAATATTTTACCCTTGTGTCCTTCACCTGTCACTCATCTAACTGTAAAGGGAACATCAAGGGACTAAGGGAGGATCTTGTAGTTTTTGTTTGTCTGTCTGTCTGTTTGTTTGCTTTTGGGTCACATCCAGTTATGCTCAGGGGTCACTTCCTGGCTCTTTACTCAAGAATCACTGTTGGTGGGCTGAGGGACCATCTGGGATGCCAGAGATAGAATCTGGGTCAGCTGCTTGCCTTACCCACTGTGCTATTACTCTGGTGATTGTATTTTTTTTTAAGTTTTACTAAATGTTTTACTGTGGTTTACTAAATTATTTATAGCAGAGTTGTTTCAGGTGCACAACATTAATTCCACCTTCCCTTCCTTCAAAGTCGACTTCCCTCCACCAGATTCCTTCCTGCCTGCCCCCGCCCATCCTATCTTCTTGGTAGGCTTATAACAAATTTGTTTCATATGACTTGTTCCAACAAAACTTAAAGGAATGGCAAATGGTATGATCAAAAAGTGTTAGTACTTGTATAGAAGTTCTTTTTTTTTTTTTGGTTTTTGGGCCACACCCGGTAACGCTCAGGGGTTACTCCTGGCTATGTGCTCAGAAGTTGCTCCTGGCTTGGGGGACCATATGGGACACCGGGGGATCAAACCGTGGTCCGTCCAAGGCTAGCGCAGGCAAGGCAGGCACCTTACCTTTAGCGTCACAGCCCGGCCCCAGAGTTCTTTTTTTTTTTTTTTTTGGGCCACACCCGGTAACGCTCAGGGGTTACTCTTGGCTATGCACTCAGAAGTTGCTCCTGGCTTGGGGGACCATATGGGACGCCGGGGGATCGAACCGTGGTCTGTCCAAGGCTAGCGCAGGCAAGGCAGGCACCTTACCTCTAGCACCACCGCCCGGCCCCAGAAGTTCTTTTTTTTAATAAAGTAAACTTAAATGTAATTTTCATCAAACATAACACTACTCAAGAAACTATCTACTGTTCATTAGGAGAACAGACATCTGTTCTGCTTTGGCCTAGAGGGGAGGCAGGTAGACCATATATCATACAGCCCAGTTTTCATATTTAGCAGGCTCCTCACCCCTTTGATGAATCATAGTGTACCACTGATCACCAATGGGACCCAAGAAGGAGCAAAACTTGAACTACGGAAATCTGATGTGAATAGGTCTGAAGCACTGGTCTAAGGATCTGTAACTTGGGAAAGATGGGAAACACGGTAGACTTATATCACATCTGCTTATCTAGAAAGAGAAAAGGAATGTTTCAGGCCTTGTATTATGTTCAGTTTAGAGGGTATAGGGAATTCAAGGGTTCTGGATTCTTCCTTCAGATATTAGAGTGCTACAGACATTAGAAGGAAAGAGCAGGATCCCAAATCCCTCTAAATCTAAGCTGGAGGAACTCATCCTCTGGGTTTTGAATAATAGACATCTGGCAGATGAGAAAAGAAGGAAAAATATGAATAAAGTAAAGTCTGCTGTGAACTGTGGCCTTCCAGTGTTATCTAGGGCATCTGGGTGCACCTTGAAGATAGTTTTGTGTGACTAAATTGAACTTTATCTGAAGTCAGTGAAGTGGAACTAGAATCATCATAGTCCTCACTATAAAAGGAAGGACAGGAGCAATAAGTTTAGTATAGGAGGTAAGATGTTTGCATTGCATTGCATTGCATGCTGTCTACTCAATCCTGCTCCCGCAAAAGCTTAATTCCTGGCACCACATATTCCTAAGAACCTCCTGGAGGTCATTCTTGATCTCTATAGCCAGAATATAACCCATGAGCACTGCAAAGTGTGCCTCCCTCATTCCACACCAAAAAACAAAACAAACAAAAAAAAAAATTCAAAGCCTGAGACACATCCTTAGTGTCTCAGGATTCTGGTTATCTTGCTTGATTTTAGGTTCATGATACCCTTTCCAGGTAGAATATGTCCATTTGTCCCTGAGTCCCATTTGAGGCATTACTTGATTAAGTACTTTGGTACTATCCTTCCAGTTCTAACCTTGATCCTGCTGTTCTATCTCTTTACCCCCCCCCCCCCCAATTAAAAAAAATCTGGTGTGTGTCCTTGCATGTGTTTACACACAAGTGCTAATGTGAGCCATCCTAACTTGATGTGGTTTTGAAACTGAGTTATAAGTCCAGTTTGGGGCAATCTAGGGAGAAAAATAGGTGGCTGATGCTCTAGATCAGCTTTTTAAATTTAATGTGGGGTTTGCACAAGATTCATTTAAAAGTAAGTTTATGTTTTATTATTAGTAAATGTTTGATTTGGACACCTATTTTTTATTTTTTTTTTACATCTGGGGTCATATAAAAATTCTTGGGCGGGTTAGAGTGATAGCACAGTAGGGAAGGTGTTTGCCTTGTACATGCCGACCCAAGTTTTGATCCTTGGCATTCCATATTGATCCCCTAAGCATTACCAGGTGTGATTCCCGAGATCAGAGCTGAGACTAACCCCTGAACACCACTGGGTATGGATCAAAAATAACAACAAAAAATTTCTTGGGTGATAAAAAATATTGTGAGTGGAAGAACTTTTTTTTTTTTTTTTGTCACACCCGGCAGTGCTCAGGGGTTACTCCTGGTTGTCTGCTCAGAAATAGCTCCTGGCAGGCACGGGGGACCATATGGGACACCGGGATTTGAACCAACCACCTTAGGTCCTGGATCGGCTGCTTGCAAGGCAAATGCCGCTGTGCTATCTCTCCAGGCCCAAGTGGAAGAACTTTAAGAAGTCTGCTTTAGGGGCCCGGAGAGATAGCACAGCGGCGTTTGCCTTGCAAGCAGCCGATCCAGGACCTAAGGTTGGTTCAAATCCCGGTGTCCCATATGGTCCCCCGTGCCTGCCAGGAGCTATTTCTGAGCAGACAGCCAGAAGTAACCCCTGAGCACCGCCGGGTATGGCCCAAAAACCAAAAACCAAAAAAAAAAAAAAAAAAAAAAAAAGAAGTCTGCTTTAGGGGTCGGAGAAATAGCATGGAGGTAAGGCATTTGCCTTTCATGCAGAAGATCATTGGTTCGAATCCCGGCATCCCATATGGTCCCCTGAGTCTGCCAGGAGCAATTTCTGAGTGTGGAGCCAGAATTAACCCCTGAGCACTGCTGGGTGTGGACCCCCCCCCAAAAAAAAAAGTCTGCTTTAGGGATGGAGAGATAATACAGAGTTTAAGGCATTTGCCTTGCAGGTGGTCAACCCTGGTTTTAATCCCAACTACTGAGGTCACTCAGGCTCACAACTATAGACAACCAGACATAGTCTACTTTGCAGACACACTCGTTCTATGGAACATTGGTTCATAGACACGTGTGATTTGTGTTCATGACCACAATCATGAGAGACAAACATGGAATCCTAATACTTAATACTCAGGTTAACCTTCACCTTTGTTGTTTTCTTTTTTCATCATTTTTTTAATG
Organism: Suncus etruscus; assembly: GCF_024139225.1. Classification (NCBI taxonomy): domain Eukaryota; kingdom Metazoa; phylum Chordata; class Mammalia; order Eulipotyphla; family Soricidae; genus Suncus; species Suncus etruscus. The sequence continues at coordinate 81,255,669 of NC_064861.1, read as the reverse complement.
CCTCCCAATACATCAGCAGCCAGGGTTTGCATGTAGAACACACTGCATGCGCTTAATCCATATTTGATCCCCAGAACCACATGGCATCACCATGGGGCCATGGGAGCTCTAGCATTGGTCAAGGTGATGAAGTATTTCTAGGAGTGACCCCTTCCAGGTTCTGAGTCCTGCTTGGGAGGGGTCATTCCAAATAAAACAAAATCTGTCAACTATCTTGGCTTCTTCATTGGGTATGAATTTCAAGTGTGTAACCCCACATGTCTAAGAAATGCAGCTGTTCTTTTATCTGCACAGGTTAGAGTGGATTGAGTTCTGGAAATAGATAACCCAAACACTTCAGGCACAATGCAGTACTTTTCTGCTTAGCTTGTTTGCCTAGTAAAATTCAGGTATGGAAGTTGAGGGACATTCTTCCATGTCTACCATAGATTACCTTCAAATCACCATGACTACTTTGCCCTATCAGCTAAGGAAAAGAGAATATGGAAGAGAACTAAGTGAAGGTGTTGAAGACTTTTTTTTTTTATTTTGGTGTGTGTAGGGAGCCAGATTCTCCCTCACAGTCTTGGCATAAACACAGCCATCTTGTAGCAAACTGCCATTTTCTTTTTTTTTTTTTTAATTTTTTTATTTTTAATTATGAGAACAAAGATGCAAAGAAAGAGGACAAGGTAAAGTTACACTGGAAGGACAATCACCCATAACATAATTCTCAGAAGAAGTCCCCTTGCTGATATCTTAACTTTGAACTTTCAGCCAAAGAACATTAAGATAAATAAAACAGAATCCATGTACAATTACTTTGTCCCTCAAGTCCCCAGATTGTAACACATAATATTTCTTAACAGCACACAAGGCAATCTAAAGCCATAAAACTTACATAATTCCTTAAACATTAGAGGCATAGTATTTTTTACATTTCCATGTTCATGCATATTAGCTTAAGTTAACCTCAAATTTTAAGTGGTTTTTTTTTTTTAAGGATAAGAGTCAAAGAAGCATAGTAAAAACAGTGTTAGAGTGGCAACTGTTGTTTGCATAGGCCCACCAAAATATGAGGGACATGGAAAGGAATAACCTTGGCCTAAATACAAAGAGACCCTACCCCTGAAGTTTCCTGGCATAAGACCAACTCTAGGCTCCAGGCAAGTTAGATCGTCCAATCCAAGACATTGTCTGTAGTGCCAACACACTTTTCACATAGTCTCTGTTGTTGGTATCATGTTTCTGTATTAAAGATTCTGGAATCTGCATATCCTACATTGAAGTCAGGATGTGGAGTGTCCTCTCGTTTCACCTCACCATTAAAGGGCAATGCAGGAAGCCCTGTCCTGTAAGCAGGTCGTTGGCAAACTGCCATTTTCTAACAGGCCTGTCCTTTAGTTGAATTGTGTATGTGCCAACTGGCCATGAGTTGATGCAGATCAAAAGACCCATAAGATCACACTCTTCTGGCTCAGGAAACTCAGACCTATAGATAGAGCATTTGGTTGTGATAATAGGATGTTCCTCAGGAAACTTGTATTAAATTAACAGGCACATGCCAAACATTTTGAACTGCTTGATGACAAATACATGCTTGACAAATGTTTGCATTGTCCCCTCCTCCCTTTGTGTAAAAACTATATAAGTCATGGCATTTCAAAAATAAATCGACGCCATAATCAGAATCCTTGGTGGTCCCTTTTTTCCCACCCATTTCCTTTTCAGGTGCAGACCCTTTCCATGACTACGAATAAACTGAAGCGGCTGGCCGGCACAGGTGTGTGTGTGTGTGTGTGTGTGTGTGTGTCTGTGTGTGTTTGTGTAACAAATATTACTACTGATCACATTCCATGGAGCTAAAGTCAGCCTTGTTTTGAATAGGGGATCCTCGCTATATCTTTGAGTAGTGTTCCCAGGAGGAAAAGAAAATGGATTCTAAGAAAGGGCAATCTTTTGCCCATCTACTTAATTTATACTAATAATTCTCATCATTGGTAGCTGTAATGAGGATTCCTAGGAGAAATTAAATTCTGTTATGTTTGCTAGGCCTCATTTGGGTTGTTCATGAAGTTAATGTACTAGAAAAAATGCCAAGGCCCATGATATTTTTTTCAGTATCTGCTCTCATTTATCCTGGATGCCTCCTGTATCAATCCCTGGTATTCTCATGATCATCATTCTTCCCCTAGTACTTGATAGTCCTTTGGACATCACCTTCTCACCACCTTGGACATGACATATGCTATATGGTGGTAGGAAACCATTTCTTTCTAGAACTTCGCACAATGCAGCACATGGCTTGTGAAGAAGAAACAAATACTGGTTATTTATAGGATCTTAGATACCCTTCTCCCTGAGACGCAGACTATAAGAAGTTTTTTATAGGGGCCGGAGAGATAGCATGGAGGTAAGGCGTTTGCCTTTCATGCAGAAGGTCATCGGTTCGAATCCCGGCGTCCCATATGGTCCCCCGTGCCTGCCAGGAGCAATTTCTGAGCATGGAGCCAGGAGTAACCCCTGAGCACTGCCGGGTGTGACCCAAAAACCACACACACACACAAAAAGAAGTCTTTTATATATTAGCACCTAATCTTGTTATATTTCTCTTATTTCATAAATAGTTGGATATTTACCTTTCTGTATTGGAGGAGAGGTGAGCTTCATTGTTGATATAAAGTCCACATGTTGGGTGAGGCCAGCCCCAGCAAGGCACAGAGCCTCTAGCCCCTTCAACTGGCAGGTCTGAAGACGTAGGACAATGGCGGAGAAATTATTCACAAGCAGTCAAAGTTTCATCAGAGTCATCTTGTTTTTATTCCATGGCTCTATCTGCCATTTGCATATCCTCACATGTGCTTCTCTGCTAAGCTGTCTGCTGGCCCCCCTCTCAGGTTTTTTCTGCTTCCTCCATCATGTGTCTCTCTCTCTTTTCTTTTCCTCCCCACAAGCCAACACCTTTTATTCTTTATTCAAAATAGCCTGCCCATCCCAGGTGTGGGTGAGTCTGACTATCCAGGTGGGATTAACATGTCAAACAGAAGCTTAGGTAAGGGCATTGGGGGAATGGACTTCATCAGCTCTCTTCCCAAAGCTATTGTTCATTTCTTTTTTTTTGGGGGGGGAGGTGTCACACTCGGTAATGCTCAGGGATCACTCCTGGTGGGCTCTGTCAAGGGACAGTTTGGGACAACATATGTTTCTAAATATCTAAATTTATACCTCTAAATATCACTCCAGGCAGGCAATATTATGCCCACTTGACAGAAAAATACTCTCTTTAAAGATAGTGACATTTTAAGTGCTAAAGAAGAGATTTAAATGCTTGGAATTTGCTTAATTTCCATGTCTTGGACTTTCCCACTCAGAAATTCTGGCATTCTGATGTTCACAATGGGAAATACTTAAGAGAAAAAAAAACTACTCCAAGGCTGGAGAGATAGTGCAGCAAGGTAGAGTACTTTCCTTGCATAATGCCAACTCAGATTTGACCTCCTAAATCCTATATGGTCCCCTGAGCCCCACCAGGAGTGATTCCTGAGAATAGTCAGAGTAACCCCTAAATATCACTGATTGTGACCCAAGAACCTGATTCCCCAATAAAACCCCTAAAACCAAAAATCTACTGCTTCATTAAAAACACAAACATATTGCTAAAGGCACACACACACACACAGAGACACAGACACACACAGACACACAGACACACACAGATACACACAGGCACAGACACACAGACACACAGACACACACAGACACAGACACACACACACACACACACACACACACACACACACACACACACACACACGGCTAGAGTATTCCCTTCAGTTTTATTGGTTTAAATTGGTGTCTTGAAGAGAAGCCCAGGATCGAATCAAGGAGCCATGAGCCCTAAGGCATGAAAATGCAACTCTCCTAGGTGGAATAAGATCATTCTAGGGGCCAAATGAGATGAAATAATTTGCTTGTTGAGTTCCGTGGCTGGTCGTTTGGTTTCTCTCACATGGGTAGTCCTGATGGGTGGATCCCATTGTGGGACAACACCTCCCTCACTTCAATAAAAAAAGAGAATATAATAACCGATTCCTAAAGTTAGTAGAATGGCGATTGTGTCTATCCAACCAGCGATGGCCGAGTAGCAGTAAGCGTCATCCCATTTGCTCTTTCTGTTGGCCACTGCGGTCTGTAAAGAGAAAAACTGAAGATGTAGATTTTTCTGCATCCAACCTTGGGGCAGGGCTGGAGATTTGTGGGAAAATCCTTACCAGGGTCTAATTAAGAGAAGAGGTAAAGGGTAGAAATGCTTAAGAATTGTTCTTTTTACCTTATAGCTGAATGCGGCTCCAATTAGTCCTAGGGGAAAGAAAAACAGTATTGCCAGGAAGGAGTAAAAGCAATAATTCCGGGCATAGAATTCCAGTTCCTCAGGCGACTGTTTAGGTTCATCAGTTTTTGCTTCAGTCTTTGCTTCAGTTTTTGCTTCAGTCTTTGCTTCAGTTTTTGCTTCAGTTTTTGCTTCAGTCTTTGGTTCAGACTTTGGTTCAGGTTTTGGGGCATCGGTTTTTGGTGGAGCAGTTTCTGTTGGAGCAGCCTCTTTGGGCTCAGCCGCTTTGGGTGCAGCTTCTGCGGGTTCGGCCGCTTTGGGAGGAGCCTCTTTGGGAGCCTCTTTGGGAGCAGCCGCTTTGGGAGGAGGTTTTTTGCGATCTACTTTGGGCGCCATGATCTTTCCATCCAAACAGGTAGTGGATCGAGACCCCTCTACACCTCCCTTTCCCAACCGGAATCCCAAGACCCCAAAAGTCAATGGCTCATGGCTCACAATGGCAAAACCAACACCCCAGTCCTGATTGGCTGCCACAAAAGGGGGTGTGGCATGTTGCTCAGGGGCTCTGAGCGGGGTGGGATGGGGTGGGGTGACTCAATCCCCGACCCATATCTGAGCTTGGATCCTGCCCGTCTTGATCAGGATTGGTTGGAAGTTGAAGGATTGAATTTTGCATGTTCATCCTTTTGCAGAGAAATCTCGAAGTCAGTACTAGGGACTTGTTACAACAGAAAGCAGACAAACCCGGGAAGAAAACTTGTAGATTGTCAACAAAAGAGGGGATAATGTATGTCAAAAACAAAAAACCCCTTAGGTTGGCAGTGTGCAAGACAAGTGTCCTACCCACTGTACTATTTTACAATCTCATGAATTTCTTACTTAGGAATTTTTTTTTTTTTAGTTTTTTTTTTTTTTGGGCCACACCCGGCGGTGCTCAGGGGTTACTCCTGGCTGTCTGCTCAGAAATAGCTCCTGGCAGGCACGGGGGATCATATGGGACACCGGGATTCGAACCAACCACCTTTGGTCCTGGATCGGCTGCTTGCAAGGCAAACGCCGCTGTGCTATCTCTCCGGGCCCACTTAGGAAATTTTTATGAAGGATTCATCACATAATTTTTGACCAGTTTGAAACTAAATGAAAATTTAATTTCATTTTCAACTCCTCTCCCTTCTGTAAATAATGGAAATGAGGCTGAAAATTCCTTACTTTTTTTCTTTTTTCTTTTGGTTTTGGGGCCACACCTGATGGTGCTCAGAGGTTACTCCTGGCTTTGCACTCAGAACTCGCTCCTGGCAGGCTCAGGGACCATATGGGATGCTGGGAATTGAACCAGGGTCCATTCTGGGTTGCCCGTGTGCAAGACTAATGCCCTACAACTGTGCCATAGCGCCAGCCCCTCTCCTCTCTCCCCTCCTCTCCTCTCCTCTCCTCTCCCCTCCCCTCCTCTCCTTCCTCTCCCCTCTCCTCCCCTCTCCTCTCTCCTCCCCTCCCCTCCCCTCTCCTCCCCTCTCCTCCCCTCCCCTCTCCTCTCTCCTCCCCTCTCCTCCCCTCTCCTCCCCTCCCCTCCCCTCTCCTCCCCTCCCCTCTCCTCCCCTCCCCTCTCCTCCCCTCTCCTCTCTCCTCCCCTCTCCTCCCCTCCCCTCCCCTCTCCTCCCCTCCCCTCTCCTCTCTCCTCCCCTCTCCTCCCCTCTCCTCCCCTCTCCTCTCCTCCCCTCTCCTCTCTCCTCCCCTTCCCTCCCCTCTCCTCCCCTCCCCTCTCCTCTCTCCTCCCCTCCCCTCTCCTCCCCTCCCCTCCCTCTCCCCTCTCCTCCCCTCTCCTCTCTCCTCCCCTCCCCTCTCCTCCCCTCTCCTCCCCTCCCCTCCCCTCTCCTCCCCTCTCCTCCCCTCTCCTCCCCTCCCCTCCCCTCTCCTCCCCTCTCCTCCCCTCCCCTCCCCTCTCCTCTCCCCTCCCCTCTCCTCCCCTCCCCTCCCCTCTCCTCCCCTCTCCTCTCTCCTCCCCTTTCCCCTCCCCTCCTCTCCCCTCCCCTCCCCTCCCCTCCCCTCCCCTCCTCTCCCCTCCCCTCCCCTCCCCTCCCCTCCCCTCCCCTCCCCTCCCCTCCTCTCCTATCCTCTCCTCTCCTCTCCTCTCCTCTCTCTCCTCTCTTTTCCTTTTAGATATCTGTTTGCAATACTGTTACTTAAGGGGTATTATGCATATAGCTTTACAGAGTAATCATTCATTTCTTTTTCTTTTTTTTTGGGGGGGCCACACCCGTGATGCTCAGGGGTTACTCCTGGCTATGCGCTCAGAAGTCGCTCCTGGCTTGGGGGACCATATGGGACACCGGGGGATCAAACCGCGGTCCATCCAAGGCTAGCACAGGCAAGGCAGGCACCTTACCTCTAGCGCCACCACCCGGCCCCTCATTTCTAACTCATTGTCATAGAACTCCACACTTTTTATTTATTTATTTTTGTTTATTTTTTGGGGGGGCACATCCAGTGACACTCAGGGGTTACTCCTGGCTATGCGCTCAGAAATCGCTCCTGGCTTGGGGGACCATATGGGATGTGGGGGATCCAACCTCAGTCTGTCCTAGGCTAGCGCCAGAAAGGCAGATACCTTACAGCTCCGAGTCACCACTCCGGCCCCAGAATTCCACACTTCTCATGATGGCTTTAAGGTAGGGTAGGCAGCATGGAAAACTATAGGAAACAAAAGATGACTAACTCATATGACTGGGGAAGAGAAGGTCCTGAGACTCAAAGCCTGACTGCCTTGAAATTACCAATGTCCTGAGATAGAAGGGACTCTGGAAACAAGTTCTAATTGGTAAATGAAACATACTGAGAATGGAATCCTGACACTCACTTTAGTTATTAAGCCCCAAATATATATTAATTCACACATCTCCTTGTTGCATAATAAAATGCTATACTGGGACATGTAGTTCTTATATGTGTGTACAGATTTAGCACCACCCAAATCATAGTACTCTACCAACCTTACATACAACTTCCTCCCCCTTAGTTGATTCCTTAAAACCCTTTGTCCCAAAACCCATTGCATGACTCTCTTTTGAGAGTGAACACACTCAACTGTCTAATGTCTCTTTAATAAATCTTATCATCTATGTTATCTTGTTCTTGAATTCTTTCTTACTGTGAAGAATAAAATTTCGAATTCAAAGAAATTGCCATTTGGGGGTCAGAGCGGTGACGCAAGCAGTAAGGCATCTGCCTTGCCTGCACTAGCCTAGGAAGGACTTCGGTTCGATCCCCTGGCGTCCCATAAGGTCCCCGAAACCAGGAGAGATTTCTGAGTGCATAGCCAGAAGTAACCCCTGAGAGTCATCGAGTGAAGCCCCAAAACAAAACAAAACAAAACAACAACAACAAAAAGAAATTGACATTTGGATGGAAATCATTATTGTATCTCTTTCTGGGTTCCAAAAATTTAATATCTTAACCAACTCTAAGTTCCAAAACTTAGGCAGGAAGGAGTAAATCCCAAATCAGGAGGACTTAAGTATGTTCTAACTTTGTGGGAACTGGGAGGACAATTTCTTGCACCAAATCAGAACTAACTAAGGTCCTTCTAATTATTGTTATTTCTTGAGTCTGGTCTTCAGCAAAAGTATGTTCTTAAAAAATTTTTTTTTAAAAAGTTTGTTCTTTCGGTCCACTGCTATTTAGCAAACACTCAGAGTTGTCTCTTCAGAACAAAAAGCTATTTCTAGTGTTCTTATCACTTAAAAATTTACCAGAATTTTAGAGGTTATATATGCTCGGAATTGGGACCCAAGACCAAAATATTAGAAAAAATTGGGTTGTTTTATTATAATTGTTGAGCTTTGTATATTTTTCAGAGAGAACTTCATAGAAGTTCTTTATTAGATATGTGATTTATGGTCATTCTCTTCCAGTCTGAAGCAGAAAGCCTCATACCCCAGACCTGAGGAATGGGGGAATGAAAGTCTGGAAGCAACGGGGACACAGACATTAAACCACACAAGGTTGAAGAGAATAAAACAGGTTCAGAAAATTTATATTATAAGCTTTCTGCTTGCTATAAAAGATACCAGCAAACAGATAGGCCAGCTGTGGAACTGAAACTGCAAACAGCTTCTCCCTGTGACCTGAAGTCTTTATTGGAAAGAGAAGGACCACTCAAGACTGTAGGTGGAGAACAGGTAGGGTAGGGGACCAATCCAGTTACTTCTGGTCCATGAGTGACAAACACAAGCAAAGAATAATAATCCTGAATAGAGTGAAAACCAGTTTCTCCAACATAGCCTGTGTCTTGTTCTTTTGGTTTTTATTATTTTCTGGAATTCTTTGCAGAATCCCAGAGTTTTTCTCTCCAGTCTGAAAAACAGTTTTTAAAAAGCACTACCAGATGTGACCGAAAACCAAAAACCAAAACAAAACAAAAAAGCAGAAATTTTGGGAGACTGGAGTAATAGTACAGCAGGTAGAGTGCTTGCCTTTCATGAAGCCAATCCAAGTTCATTCCCTGGCATCTCATATAGTCCCTTGAGACTGCTAGGAATAATCCCTAAGTGCTGCCAGGCCTGAACCCCCCCAAAACAAACAAACAAACAAAAAGCATTAGAAGTATTGAGGATAGAGAGATAGTACAGTGGGTAAAGTTCTTGCTTTGCATGTGACCTAGGATTGATCCCAGAAGCACCACAAATGGCCCTGTCCCAAAGCCCACCAGGACTGATCTTGAGCACAAAGCCAGGAGTAAGTCCTGAGCACAGTCAGGTGTGGTCACAAAACAAAACAAAGCAACAAGAAAAAGCAAAAGTTTTAAATTTGGAGTGGGGATTGTATCACATCTGGCTTACTCCTGGCTTTGTGCTCTGGGATTAATTCCTGGTAGGGTTTGGGAGACCTTCTGTAGTGCGGGGGATCAAGCCCATTGTGGAAAGCAAAATCATTTTCCTCTCTATGGCCCTCAAAGTTTTGAATTTTTAGGGAGCCTGATTTATTACTTTTTTTCTTTTTACAAATCAAGTGATTTTGTTTTGTTTTGGGCCACACCTGACAGTGCTCAGGGCTTATTCCTGGCTCTACACTCAGGAATTACTCTTGTATGGGCTTGGGGACCAGAGCGAATGCCAGGGATTGAATCCCAGATGGCCATGTGCAAAGCAAGAGTTGTACCTATTTTCTCTCCTGCACCCCAAGTTTTATTATAGCTAAGAAATTCTTGTCTAATTCAAGGTAATTGTTTTTCCTTTTCCTTTAAATGTTTTTAATGTTTTTTTTTAATATAGTCACAGTGAAATTACAAGGTAGACATGTTTGGGTTTCAGGCATACAATATTTCAACACCAGTGTCCACTTCCCTCCACCAGTGCCCCCCCCCCTTTGCCTTCTACAAGTTTGCTTCTACAAGAAGCACTTTAAAAAAAAATGTACACGGGCCCGGAGAGATAGCACAGTGGTGTTTGCCTTGCAAGCAGCTGATGCAGGACCAAAGGTGGTTGGTTCGAATCCTGGTGTCCCATATGGTCCCCTGTGCCTGCCAGGAGCTATTTCTGAGCAGACAGCCAGGAGTAACCCCTGAGCATCGCCAGGTGTGGCCCAAAAACCAAAAAAAAAAAAAAAAAAGTACATTTTGCACTGCGATTTACAGTAATGTTGCTGATAGGGTTTTCCACATAACACTTGACCATCTTTCAGCATCACATCCTCGTTGGTTAAACTCTTTTTTTTTTTTTTTTGTTTTTTTTTTGTTTTTGGGTCACACCCGGCAGCGCTCAGGATTTACCCCTGGCTCTATGCCCAGAAATCACCCCTGGCAGGCACAGGGGACCATATGGCATGCCGGGATTTGAGCCACCGTCCTTTTGCATGAAAGGCAAATGCCTTACCTCATGCTATCTCTCCAGACCCTGTTGGTTAAACTCTTTCTTCTGTCATAGACACGTCTTGTTCCCACATTCTGTTCTCCAACCCCATCAAGGGCTCTTTTTCTTTTGAATACCAGTTCTCATGTTCTTTGTTCTCATTGTCTTTAAGTATATTCTATTACATCATTATGTTTCTTTCTTTCTTTTTTTTTTTTTTGCACCCTCCATCATTATGTTTCTTTTTATCCTACATAAGAGAAAGATCATTCCGAGTCAGTGTCTCTATCTCTGACTTTCTTCATTCAACATGATAATCTCCATCCCTTCATGTAGCAGCCAATTGCATTCATTTATCTTTTTTATGGTTAAATAATATTCCGTGTGTACCACAGTTTTTTTATTCAATCACTTATTCTTCGACACAGTTTGTTTCCAGATTTTGACTATTGAGTGCTGCTAGGAATATAGGGTGCACATATCTTTTCTTGACTGTGTTTTGGGGACTTTGGAACTCCAAGAAGTGGAGTTGTTAGGTCAAATACAAACTTAATTGCTAGGTTTTTTTTTTTTTTTTTTTTTTTTTTTTAGGAATGTCCATATTGTTTCCAGAAGGGTTGGACTAGGTGATATTCTCACCAGCAGTAAATGAGAGTCTCTTTTTCCCCCGCATCCATATCAGCACTGGTTGTTTTTTGTTTTTTTTTTTCTGATGTGTCCTAGTCTCTGTGATGTGAGATGTTCTCACTGTTGCTTTGATTTGCATCCCCCTGATGATTAGTGGTTTAGAGCATTTTTTCATGTGCCTTTTGGCCATCTGTAGTTATTCTTTTAGAAAGACTGTTCATCTCTTCTCCCCATTATTTTGGATAGGATTGGATAATTATTTTTTCTTGTAAAGTGTTACCAGTTCCTTATATAACTTTGATCTTAACCATTTATCAGATGGTTGGTAGGTAATTCTCCTTCTCTTTCTTATCCTGGTCATCATTTCCTTTGAGGCACAGAAGCTTTT